>NC_143503.1:5747500-6997500 GCF_051622355.1 Phaseolus vulgaris
TTGGTTTGATTTTCATTGTCTAGCGTTCAGAGTAGGGCGTTCAGTGTAGTGTAACTGCGTTTCTTTGTTTGTAGTTTAACTCAAAAGGGTCAATATCACTAAATTTATGGCATTGAAAAAATGAAGTTGAAAAAGAAACTTCATCTACACTTTTTCATAAGTAACAAGTACCTAGGAGTGAAAATAAATACCCTCGTATCATTCATTGGATGGATGTTAGAGTTGGTGACCATGAACTTCGGCGTGGTCTGCATAAGAATAAGGTACGCCATTTTTATTGGAATTTCTATCACATTAATGTTGTTTTGAATGTAGATAATTAACTTTTGAATTATATATGTCAACGAACAAGTTGTTGTTGAGTTATGTGCTTCCAATGAAGAACTTTGCAGTGAGTTTGTTCAAGAAGGTTTTCACCAAATTAACGTTGGAATTAGGAAGAACAAACCAACAAAGGATGAAGTTTGTGCAATGAAGGTGAAAGTTGTTGAACTGATGCACAAATCTGAGGAGCAAGAAGTATTAATCACGAGTATGGAGAAAGAGGTCAACAAGATACTTAAGTTAATTACAAGCAAAAATTTTGTTCCTAATGATACTGTAAGAATTGATGGCTTAAACAAGAGGGGGGGGGGGTGAATTTTTTAGTAAAAGATTTTCGCAAAGACTTGGTTTAGAATGAATCTTTAACAAACAATCTAGATAAGCACTTAAGGAAAGCAATCAAACAATCCAAAAGAAACAGATATCAGAATTTTAACCGGTTAAAACTGCGTTTTAATTGATTGTTTATGCCAACAGTAGAATTATCAAATAGTTAGAGAGTTTGAGAGAAATAGAAATTTACACAATAGGTTTATACTGGTTTACTCAATCCCTGAGCTACATCCAGTTCTCAGACAACCCTCTGAGTTCCACTAGTAATCAACACAGATTACAACACACACCACAAAGAGGTGACTTTGAATCCCACAAAGCCTACTCACCCCTTTGCAAAACTTCACACCTCAAGACAGAACAACCTCTGTCTTTACAGGATTTCAAGCACACACAATATGTAAACGAAGTATAATTACAAGAAACTAAGCAAGGATAGAAAACACCTGGATTTACAGAACCATAGATCCTATGATAAGATCTTGTCACCACAACAAAGCTTGAATAACACTCTTGCTCTTTTGAAAAAATCTTTTAAAAAACCAAAATCTCTTTCTCAAATCTGAATCAATACTTGTTGTATTTGTTGTGTATTTTGATTTGAAAGAAAGCTTTATTTATAGCATTTGAAAAGTAGCCGTTTTAGGCAGTTTTGATCAACTGAATAAGTTAAAACAAGTTTTCAAAAATCTGTTATGAAAACACATATTTAACTGGTTGAAATCACGATTTAACAAGTTGAATGAGTCAAGCAGTTGCATAACTAATTCAAAAAGCAGTTTCAGAACTTCAAGCCAGCTAAGTGACAACAACCGATTATTTCAACAAACCAACCGGTTGTTTTCCCTTTGCTTGGAAAAACACTTAGTTTCTTAAAACAGTTTTGATCAAGCTTTGTGCAGGGTTAAAGACTAATTTTAACAAAGATTCTAAACAGCCTAATCTAAACCCAAACCCAAAAAGTAGCACAACTTCAGGCTTCATGTGGATTTGAAACATCAAAGTTCCCATGTTCAACAATCTTTCCCTATTTGATCGAGACAAATCCTTGGGATGCTTTTAGGAATGTTCTTGTTTAGAATCTGGTCAACCTGCATTCATTGAGCAAACACAGAAACACAGGGTAATCTAATCCAAAACAGAAGAGCACCAAAAACCAGTTCTCTCTTGGTATTTCCAAAACAGGAACATCAGCCAAATCAGTTGAGAAACTAGCACACATACACAGGTGCAAAACAGATAAACAATAAGTTATTTCGCAGAAATAACCGGTTGAAATTTTGTAAATCAGAGTTTAACAATTTAAAACAAAATTCAATTTTAAAATAGTTAAAGCAGTTCATAGCAGCAATGTTCAAAAAGCAGTAACGAAAGCAATTATTAAGAACATTACAGAACCAACAAACCAACTTTTCTCCCCCTATTTGTCTCATCAAATAGACAAAAGGTAGAAAAACAACAAAAACAAAAACAAATTTAAACCAGAAATTTTAAACAGAAGTAAACTAAAAAGAAGGATTGTCCTCCCTCTCGAATTATAGTTCCAAAATTTGTCTTTGGACTTTTTCAATCTGCTCATTCAGTGTTGAAAAATGTGTATCCATGTTGCTAAATCTTGATTCAGACATAACATAGAGGTTCCTTTGATTCTTAACAAAGGTGTCCATACAGTTGATCATCAATCTTTCAAAGGGTGACATTGTAGTCATCCTTTCTCCCATGTTAGTATCATTGTGATCATCCTCTTGAGTCTCAACAGTTGGTTCATCTTGCATTGCTGCCTCCTCAGGTTCATCACCTTCATTCATTCCACTTGGGCCAGCTTGGTCACCATCCTTGCTTACCCATCTTCCACCAATTTTAGTAAATCCCATTTTACTTAGGGATCCACTATTGATCTCACTGGAGGGCTTGATTACTTCAACTAGCTCCCCTTCTATATTCACTTCACCAAATCTGGATATATGTTTCCAGTGAGCTCTAGGAATCTCTTCAGTTTTTGCTATTTGAGGATGCTTCTCACAGAGTCCAACTTTTGTTGTTTCATCCAAGTGAATAAGACCACCTTGGGTGTGTTCACACTCTTTCTACTTGTTTCAAGTAGATACTAGTTGATAAGATCAACATCACCTGAAAACCACCCTTCAAATTTTCCACCGCTCTTAACACCCCTAGATTTCATTCTCTTAGCTGAAGGAGGAGTTCCAGCCATTGCTAAACTCAGAAACAAGCTTGGGCACACTGCAGAAAAAACCTTAGAACAAAGAGAAGAAGAAAAAACAGATTGTATGTGTGAGAGATAACATCTAATTGCATTGTTTTATATAGCCAAAAATTCATGGTCAAAGATAGCATAGAGAGGGTTGTTTTCAAACAAAAAAACGAATCAAATTTGAACCATAAAGTTGTTTTTGTCAGTCAAACAGAAAAGTACAGATTCACATGTTGATTTGACCAAACATTAAAGGCAATTTTGATTTTCAAGATTGGAGGAATCTGATTCATTAATAGAAAATGTAGCAGAGTTGAATTGTGTTCAAACAATCAATTAAAACAATATTGATGTGAGTTGATTAGAAGATGAAGCATTAATAGACACTTTCAAGAATTAGGATCAAGATTCTACAAGCAATTCAAGAACACAAACCAAGAAACCCATGGGAAACCCATTTCAAGAACACAAATCAAGAAACCCATGGGAAACCCATTTCAAGAACATGAACCGATTGATACATCAACAAGTAATTCCAACTGACTAAAACAAGAACAAATGACAAACTATTGATTAGAAACATTCAATAGCAACATTTGAACGATTGAAAATCAAGAAAACAACAAAGACATGTTTTAGAGTTTTTGATATAGAATGTGTATGGAAGAAGAAGATGAAGAGTCACTCTTCTAGCTCTTTGTAGCGCCTAAGAGAGAAAGGAGTAGGAAGAGTCACTTCTTCCTACTTTTCCTAAAAAATACGCCTATAATGCCTTACAATGAGAGGTATCTTTTGGTTTTCCTCTTTTGGAATTTTCCTAAGGCTACTCCTATATTAAGAACACTAATAGGAAGAACTTCAAGTGTTGTGGTCCTTGACCATTCCTCCTATTGATGACATCTTTAAATGTTTGTTGAGATGACCCTTCAAATATAGCATCCTTGGTCATCTTCAAGTATTTTTGATTCTCATCAAATATTGACCATAGTTATTACTTGGTTGAACAAAATCTCAAATCAGAATTTAAATTTTAAAAACAGATTTGCCTAGTGTTTGTCAGAGAGAAAACAATCGGTTGTTTCGAAGAAACAATCGGTTGAATTTCTGTACTGATGCAAACAAACAAATTTTCAATTTCACATGCTGTATACAATCATTATTGCTTACCATGTTCACAAGATATCAATTGTATAAGGAATAGATAGAATACAAAGTAATTACAGTCCAGACATAGAGTATAATCAATGAATTAGATTTAAGAAACAATGTTTTTAACAAAGAGAGAAATAAGAACTTCATTCTTAGATTTCAGTTTACACAAATGTAGATAGTTCATGGAATCAGAACAAGACTTTGACATGTACAGAGATCCTCTTGAGGTCTTGTCCTTTCTGAAACTTCAAGCAAAGTCAGAATTCTGCAAAACAAAACTTTGTCCAATCACAAAATTTGATCCCTTAAAAAAATTGCGACCTTTTGTGTTAGACCTGTCTTTAGAACCATCAATACGTCTAGGAATCCATTTAAAGATGCCCTTAGGCACAAGAGATTTACGAAATCTGCAGTACCTAACAGAATGGCCTTTCTTCATGCAATAGAAGCATGTAACAATCTGTTGAATCGATCTTTTAACCGATTATTTTTGTGGAGCAGATGAAAAAGGTTTTGAAATCCTATTTATTTTGCTTTGAGGATAGAAGCCTAAACCAACTTTTCCAAAAACACATTTTTGAGATGCAAGAACATCTTCAAAATTGGACTTTCCAGTTGTAAGTTTGTCCAAGGTTTTCAAAAGATAGTGAATCTTTCTTTCAAGAAGTTCACACTTTTCACAAACTTTTGACTCACAACTGTAAGAAGAGTTTTTGTAAACTAAATTAAGGTTTTCAAAATCTTCTTTTGTTTTTCTCAGCTCTTCCTCTAAAGTTTTAACTTTTTTTTCCAACCAGTTAGTCAGACCTTTCAACCGGTTGAGAGAAAGTGGCAATCGGTTGGCTTCTTCATGAGTTTCATTGAAAGCATAAAGCAACTGATAGTAAATGTTACCTTTACTTGAGGATGTAGAACTCATGCTGCTAGATACTGAAGCTTTAAGGCACAAATTTTCTTCTTCATCATCTAAAGAGCTTGAAGATGAGACTTCATTGTCATCCCATGCTACATAAACCTTTTTTGCTTTTCCCTTTTTCTCCTTCTTGAAGTCTGCCTTTTCTTTGAATTCATTATTGGGACATTCAGCCTTGATATGACCATGTTCTCCACAGCCATAGCAAGTATATTTATTAGTATTAAATTCACTAGGTTTTTTTGGAACCATACCTCTTTGAAGCTTGTCTTTTCTTCAAGAACTTGCTGAATTTTCTTGATAACAAACTTATGTTTTCTTCATCACTTTCACTTGAGTCTGGTTGCTGCTTGTGATTGCAGGCTTTGAGTGTTATGCTCTTGTTGTGCTTGTCCTCACTTTCTTGGACAACAAGCCTATTTATTTCAATCTCATGTTCTCTAAGCTTACCAAACAGAGATGCAACAGACATTGAAGTGAGATCCTTTGATTCTGAGATGGCAGTGACCTTTGGCTGCCATGTTCTATCAAGACATTTCAGTATCTTGATGTTCAGCTTCTCTTTATCAGAAGTCTTACCAAGACTCATCAAGTGATTCATTATGTGAGAAAACCTTTTTTGCACATCACAAATGGATTCTCCATTCTGCATTTTGAAGAGTTCATACTCTTGAATCAGAGCATGCTTTCTAGCTCGCTTGACATCGTTTGTACCTTCATGTGTGACTTCTAAGATGTCCCACATTTCCTTAGCAGAGCTACACTGTGAAACCCTGAAAAATTCATCACAGCTTAAAGCAGAGGTTATTATATTCTTGGCAATCCAATCAAACTTGGCTCTTTTACTTTCAGTCTCAGTCCATTCAGATGAAGGTTTATCAATTAAAACCTCATCTCTTTTGACTTGAGGTAAAAAGGTATCATTTTCAATTGATTCCCAAATACCCTTATCAGTTGAGTGCATAAAGATTTTCATTATCACCTTCCAAAACTGGTAATTAACTCCACAAAACAGTGGTGGCTTGTTTATGGAAGCACCTTCCCCAAAAGGCATTTTGTCAGCCATTAAAAAGATTTTCCAGAAAAAACAGAAACATGAACTTGAGTAATTTTCAAGAACCTAGCTCTTGATGCCAATTGTAAGAATTGATGACTTAAGCAAGAGGGGCGGGGGGGGGGGGGGGGGGGGGGTGAATTGTTTAGTAAAAGATTTCCGCAAATACTTGGTTTAGAATAAATCTTTAACAAACAATCTAGATAAGCACTTAAGGAAAGCAATCAAACAATCCAAAAGAAATAGATATAAGAATTTTAACCGGTTAAAACTGCATTTTAATCGGTTGTTTATAGCAGCAACAAAATTATCAAACAGTTATAGAGAGTTTGAGAGGAATAGAAATTTACAGAATAGGTTTACAGTTGATTCGGTACACTTGCCGAGAAAAATCAACAAGGAGAAAGGCACACACAGTTTTATACTGGTTCACTCAACAAGAGCTACATCCAGTCCCACCTTATACCAAGATGGATTTCACTAAAGCAAAACAATATTTACCAAAACTCTTAGTTCTTGAACCCTCCAAGAACCAAGTCACAACCTAAAACCCCATATTTCAGCAACACTAACTTCTAGAAACCCTATCAAAAAGTACAAATACAAACACCTTTACAAAATAAAAGTAAAGGAAGGAAAAACCTGGATTGCAGATACAAGAGTTCAAAAATAGGACCCTCAGCTGCAACACTTGAAAAAACCTTGAATTTCAAGCCAAAGGCACTAGCACAGGTGATGGATTTCCTATGAGCTCTTCTTGGATGTTGGTTGAAGATGATGCAGAAGCTTAATGGAAGAGATGAGCAAGGTCCTCCTAAGAGGTGTGGTGACCTTGAAGGTGCATGTAAAGTGTGGAAATGGGGAGGTTCGGCCAGCCCCTTTGAAGGTGGTGAAATGAAGATTAAAACCTAGAAGCTAGGCAAGGAGTAATGTATGGCACTAAATTGGCAGCATAACAATACTCTATTCAATCTTTAAAATACAAGGTGTAGGCTCCTCCTTTTATAGGATAAGGAGGACCATAATGCAACCCTAATGCTAATCAAAATGAAATGCAAATTTACATCACATGGAGCACATGGCCATGTGGAGAATCCTTCTAGAAAGTGACCAAATATTTAGCAAATCTAGGTCAAGTCTCATGGAATCAAGTTTATGCTATTTACACCATAACTAATACTAAGCTATCCTTAATGGGCCTTCATGTAGCATATACAAGTTGCTTCTTCTCCCATCCATAGCTTGGCCCAAGTCTCACATCCGTAGCTTGGTCATGGACCTAGTAATAGGTCCTAGACGGTCTCTAGACGCTCTCCCTTTAGACGCTCTCCACCTTGTGCTAGACGCTCTTCACTTTGGCCTAGACACTCCTTCCTTTGGCCTAGACGCTCTTGGTTTGGCTTTGGATGCTCACGTCTTGGCTCTTGTCTTTTTATATGAGGTTGTGTTTGGCCTTCTTCCATCATCCCCTCCCTCTTGAAAAGGATTTGTCCTCAAATCCAACACTTTTTCTTCAACTAGGGGGATGGATGTGGCTGGATGGTGTCCATCATCTCCTCCTTCTTGAGAAGATCTATCCTCAGATCTACATACTTGATCTCGAATAGCAGCCTCTTGTTTCGCCAAAGCTTGTCCTCCTGGATCAAACGTCCACCTATAGAAATCATCAAATAAAGCATAGGTGTTATTTTGAAAATCAATTTTACTATGTTGCCATTTTTGTTTTTCTTTTGGTTTTGGCAACTTTGGACAATGTTTCTCTTTTGATTGTTGTACGTGTTCTCTAATCATCTTATGCATTTTGAAATGTTCATTTGTGGTTACTTCTCTAGATGTAGCCAACACTATGCTTGAGGATAAACCATGAAGATGTAGCACTTCTCTAGAGAAGAGTTTATCCATGAAAATCGAATCAAAACCTTTTGTTGTCCTAGGAAGCTCTAATATGAAGTTTGTGTCTTCCCAAGGATCATTTACAAAAGGTGAAGGAGTATAGAGTTCTTGAGACATTGCCTTAGGTGTAGTTTGAAAACAAGAATTGTACCTAAGGTAATGTCTTTGAACCTCTTTTCTCATGGGTGACAAAAGTTTTCCTTTTAAAAGCTCTAGAGTTTTATCAACTCTAATTTGGCCCATGAGTTCTCCTTCATGAAGACTTTTTCTCTTATGTGTAAAGATAGTCTCGTTGTTACAACCATTGTTTATGAGAATTTGTACACTTTGCAATGGTTGTCTCAATAAGACATGACAAGTTTCTTTAGGCACTACTTCACATAAAAATTTGTTTTTGTAGATGCTTATAGATAACTTGACATTCACTTGGTGATATCCTAGCACATATGAGAAATAATCTACTTTATCTTTATCTATGCAAGCTTCTTTTAAAGACTCTTCTTTTTTGCTCATGCTTGCAAGTGTTCCTTTACAAGAGCTAAGGCTAGGTTGTTCAACAAGAAGTATGTTTTCAAGGGTATTTTCAATGTGCTTGCCTTGTTGAATGACCTTGTGGGAAGGAACACTCTTCTCCCACGCCTTTTGTTTCACAAGGTTCTCTTTCTTTTCTATTTTTACATTTTCATCACTCTCACTAGCTTTTTTTTCTTGGCTACTACTCTCATCTTTGTCCCTTAAGATCATAGATCTTTCATTGGAACATTGAGATGCTAATTGATCATTGCCAAGGTATTCTAAACATGGAATTTCTCTAGCTTGAGTGTGAAGGATATGCTTGGTTAGGTTTTGGGAAAGTTCTAGAGATGGTTCTTGTATATGTTCTTCCCCCATATGGAACTCATCCTTGTCATAAGATACATAGTATGAACTTTGTTTTTGACTTGATTGTTTTCTCAAAATTTGTTTTTCAACTTTAATGCTAAGTTGAATCAAGTCATTTAAATCTCTATAAGGTAAAATTTCAACTTTGTTTCTTATCTCAAGTTTGAGACCACTTAGAAACCTAGCTATGGTGGTATGGTTGTCCTCGTTAATCCTTGCCCTCTCAATATATGATATCATCTTTTGCCAATATTCTTCTACACTCATATCTTTTTGTTGAAGTCTTTGGAGCTTGTCCATCAACTTCCTATTGTAATGTGAGGGAATATGGCGACATCTCAAGGCTCCCCTAAGGTCATTCCAAGATGTAATGGGAGGGTCCTTGTGGAGATGTCTCTCTCTTTTTAGGGCATTCCACCAATACATAGCATCACATTGAAAACTTAAGGTAGCTAAGGGTACTTTCTTTTCTTCACTCACATGGTTGTAAGCAAACAATTGCTCTACCCTCATCTCCCAATATAGATATGTTTCTACATCTTCTTTTCCATAGGAATGAGGTAGCTCTACCTTAACCTCCTTTAGGTTTTCTTGTCTCTCTTTTCTAGCTCTCCTAGGGGGTGGTTCATTTATCCCAAAACTTTCTTCCCCAAAAGAATCATAAACTTGAGAGCTATATGCATGAGAATGTAATTGTTTTGAAATTTGAGACTTCTCATCCTTTGGTTTAGTCAATTTATTAGTTTTGGCCTCATTCTCCAATTGTTTAGATGAAATTGATTGAATATCTTTGGAAAGTTGTTTCAAAAGGGATTTGATGGATTTCTTATCACTTTCCATAGACTTTGAAGAATGAGAAGACATGACTAGAGCTTTGTGTCTAGAAATGTTTTACTTTGAGAAAAATGGGGGAAGTTAAAGAAAGTAGTTTTCCAGGTAAGAGAGGTGAGTCACAATGGACTACTTAAATACCAAGTCTTGCCTTAGCCAAAAACTATCACTCAATGTCTTCACACAAATCTTTCTCTTGGTAAACCACTTAAAACACAATTAAGTTGAAGAAATCAAATTTTTAATGCAAGAAACAATGCAAACTATCTAATCAACCAAGCAAAATTAACAAAGCTTAAACAAGACAAAACAGTTTGATAAGCGTAGCTAATTAAAGGTAAAAAGATGCAATTAAAACAATTAACAATTGCTAAGCTAGATAGTTCTAAACTAGTCGGCCCTAGGTGAGGCTTCTTGGACACTTGGAGCCCTTGAAGACACACTCACCGTCTAATTGCGTAATTAAACAACTAATTAACAAGAGTTAAGTTGCAAAGAAACTAGATGGAACTCCCTTTGTTGATTTTCTATTAGCACTCCCTTTGTTGTCTCCTCTTTGTTGGGCCCTCCAATGTATGTGGTGTATTTAGAAGGTGTTTGTTTCTGCCCCTTGCCTTTGTTCCTCTTGGAATTAGGTAATTAATTCTTCAATCCAGCACCTATTAAGCAAAGTAGACTCTCCTCAAGTCAATTCCCACTCAATCAAGTACCAATTGATAATTAATCCACCACCAAGCTTAGAGGTCAAAGAATTAAAGCAAGAAACAAATTAATTTGAAAAAACAGTACCACACAAATGGAATTAAATGTGACAACTAGAAAGAGTTTCAATGAAATATTAGACAAGCAAATAAAAGGTACTCAAAGAAAGGATGACACACAAAATGGAACCTATGGAATAGCACTAGATTTGATTTCAAAATAAAAAACAGCACCACTGAAACAAGTTGTTGTGGTCCAGAAAGCGTGATTTTCACAGATTTATGCTGAGCTGGCCTTTTAATATTTGCTTCTGAAAATTGATATTCAAACAGATCAAGATCTCAACAAATTTTTGGCGTTGGTTTCACTCCAAACGCATGCACCATTTTTTTTAATAAATTTTCTAAAATCAGTGCTCAGATTCGCCAGTTGTAGCGTCAGGATTGCACACTGTTTTTGTAATATTTATCATTTTTTTCTATTTGTTTTTTTGAACTGATTCTTTTTTTGTCCTCTTGCTAACACCTCAATCTTGCAAAATCCAGAGGCTCAGAAATTTCTTATGTGTATTTTAATTTTCATAAGCAAAATCAGCCAAAACAGAATGGTGTAAAACAGAGGATTCTGTAAATCTGGAAATAAAAACAGAATGATATACCAAAGGAATCACAATGGAATTAGTGAAAGGAATTTGTGTGGATCTAACACAGAAATATGAACTCAAACTAAAAAATAAAATGCACCAAAGGATAAAAAACACAGCAAATTCAGATCAAGCATTTATACCAAAAACAAGAAACAAATAACCCAAAAAAAGTACAACTAGGATTTGATGACATTTTTGGAAGAAACATGACTAGACAAAACACATATAGATTCAGAAATTAAAAGACTCAAATGAACACAATATGAACCAATTAAAATTGCAATAAGGACTCAAATACCTAAAATAAAAACAGCAACACAAACTATATGGAATCCTACCAAAAATTGCACAAAGATTGCTCAAGAACAATTGAACAAGATGCACCGATTGGAAATTCCAAACAGCACACCAATTCAAAAACGAAAAATTAAAAAACAGCAAGACAATATGGAAGATGAAGAACAACACGGATTTAAGAAGAACTCAAAAAGAAAATGACAAAGAGATACTCATCTTTGAAGAACCATAGCTCATGATACCAAATGATAGATTTCCTATGAGCTCTTCTTGGATTTTTGTGGAAGATGGTGCGGAAGCTTAATGGAGGAGATGGACAAGGTCCTCCTAAGAGGTGTGGAGACCTTGAATGATGTGATTCCACTAGCCATATAGAGAATGATTCTTGACATTCTTAGGAATCACCTTGAGTTGGACAATATAGAGGCACTTTTCTTAGAGTTGGATCATTGTTCTAAGACAAGAACTCACCAAAAACTAGTACCAAATCCCAAACTCATTTGGATGTTCCACATATTGTCAAATTGAACCAACAAAAAGAGGTAAAACTAAGAAGTACCGAACAGAATTGCATAAGAACACATTTGAACCGAACAAAGTGAAATTAAAAGGCAAAGAACAGAACATAGGTGCTGGAAAACTAGAATAGCCGAACCAAACAACAAGACAACAAGCTAGAACAAAGAATTAACAAAGAAGAAAGGAAGGAGAGAAGAAATGCTCATGAAGATGGAAGGATGATGGATGATCTCGCCACTAGAAGTGTGGAATGCTCCTAGATGAGAGTGTTGCTGCCACTTGAGGACTCCATGGATCCATCAAGATAAGACTAGAGAAGACGGCTCAAAAGCTCTCCAATGATCACTCAAAATTTGAGTAGAGTTTTCTTAGATTAATTCCAATCTGAATTTTACAAAGAGAGCACCTCTATTTATAGCCTAAGGTGCTGAAAATGCAAGCTAAACATTTCAAAAATTCCCTCCTAAAACTAGCTAAAACCGGCGCCTAAACCATGCATGAGGAAGGTGTGACTCTTTCCTTCACTTTGGCACCTCCTATTCTACTCCTACACCTATCTACTAATACACCCCCCCTCCTAAAGCTCCTAACTAAAGCCTAAAAGATGCTAAAACAAAAGAGGTTTCTAATGTTTCCCTCTAAGCACCTTCAACTAAAGAAATTACAAAAAGAGAAAATAAATGTCCTCTCGCTCCCAAAGCTTTGAACATGCTTCTTGTAATCCTTTGAGGTGGACTTTGACCTCCATGGGCGTCCTCCATTTGTGCCTCCACCTCTTCTTGATCTTTTTGATTGGCCTCCATGTCCTCTTGAGCTTGATCTCCATCATTGAAGGTGCATGAAGAGTGTGGAAATGGGGAGGTTCGTCCAACCCCTTTGAAAGTGGTGAAATGAAGATTAAAACCTAGAAGCTAGGCAAGGAGTAATGTATGGCACTAAATTGGCAGTATAACAATACTCTATTCAATCTTTAAAATACAAGGTGTAGGCTCCTCCTTTTATAGGCTAAGGAGGACCATAATACAACCTTAATGCTAATAAAAATGAAATGCAAATTTACATCACATGGAGCACATGGCCATGTGGAGAATCCTTCTAGAAATTGACCAAATATTTAGCAAATCTAGGTCAAGTCTCATGGAATCAAGTTTATGCTATTTACACCACAACTAATACTAAGCTATCCTTAATGGGCCTTCATGTAGCATATACAAGTTGCTTCTTCTCCCATCCATAGCTTGGCCCAAGTCTCACATCCGTAGCTTGGTCATGGACCTAGTAATAGGTCCTAGACGGTCTACCCTTCCTTCTAGACGCTCTCCACCTTGTGCTAGACGCTCTTCACTTTGGCTTAGACACTCCTTCCTTTGGCCTAGACGCTCTTGGTTTGGCTTTGGATGCTCACGTCTTGGCTCTTGTCTTTTTATGAGGTTGTGCTTGGCCCTCTTCCATCAACAGGAGCACTTCAAGTTTTTAAGAAAAACTTTCAAAAACTAAAACTCAGTTCAAAATCTCAATGAAAGCACTTGAAAAATGAATGCAAATCGTGATTGCAAGGTGTGTTTTGACCTGAGATCAACCTCTATTTTTATAGGTTTAAGATCAAAACAGATTTCCAAAAGCAATTAAGAACTGTTATAAAAATAACAGATTAAAGTTCAAAAGAAGAGATTGGTTTTTGAAAATACTCTTGGTGGTAACATAACCACTTTCAAATTAGTTGATAACGGTAACTGTGAACAAAACTAAATTTGGAGTCAAAACGAAATTTTGAAAAAGTTTAACAGTTTTGTACCAGTACTAAAGAATCAATTGTTTTGTCAAACAACAGATTAAAATTTTGTGCAGTAAATCAGTTTTGAAAAAACTTGAATTTTTTAAAACACTTTGAAGAAACCCTTGTGATTGAGCTCATTACTATGGCTATATAAGGTAGATCCACAGTGCAAAAGGCTATTAAAACACTTCTAATCTAACAAGACTCATGAACTACATTCTTCATAAACCTTCAAATGAGATGTCTTCATCAAACACTTCATTATGCAAGTTGAGTAGAGTCTGCAGCTATCTTCAACACCTTTTTCGACATGTTGGTTTTAATGCATCAACCTCAAACCCATATATTGCACTATCCCCATATACAAATGTCGTAGGGACGCAATCAGCTTCTGTGGCCAATAACTTAAAGGATGAGGTCCTCTTAGTTGGTGACCACCCTCTAATTCAGCATACTGGGGGAGTAAGAATATAATCATTTTCAATTTATATAATTTTCTATTATTTTCTTATAATTTTGACTAACTTTGTTTTGGTATTTAGGTTTTATTGATGTGAGTTGATTTTAGGTTGCACATTTTGTTTATGACTTTTGGATTAGCAATTATGGTGATAAGCTCAAAGAAGATTGTCATTGGACACGAACTTAACCAAGTGGTTAAGTAAGTGTGAATGTTGTCTTCTAGAGATCAAAAGAGAAAACACAATATAAGGTGAATATGATGATGATGACGGAATTAAAGAACATAGAAGATATAATGAAGCAAGATGAAACCGAAATAAAGGAAGAGAAAAAGAACATCAATGAACATAGAATAATGGAAGAAGAGTGGCACAAAGAATGAAAGGAAAAGGTGAACAAATGAAGAAAGCTTGTGGAAAATGGAGCAATGAATCACGCCACTTGGAGGGTGAGGGAATTTCAAGATTAGTGGTGAGGAGTCGCTACTTGAGGTGCACTACTCTCAAGATAAGAACCAAGAAAAATTTAGGAGACAAAGCTCACTAATCACTCAAGCAGAGTTTCTCTTCTTAATTCAAATTCAAGTGTCCAAATACATGAGGTAAGGCACCCTTTATATAGGAGAGAATGACTTGGGGAGTGATAAGTGCCAAATTTCAGTAATATTTCATATTAAAATACAAACACTTATGAATATTAATTGATAAAATAACCCATAATTTATGAATTTATACCTTTTTACATATTTTGTGACTTTAATTTGAATAAGAATTATTTATTCCCAAATTTGTGTTAATTCCAAGATTTTAGGGAAGAACGGAGATGATTGGGCAAAAGGAGAATATAAAAAGCTAAAAAGGGGAAGTTGGAATGCACTAGTACTCACCAAAGCTCACCCAAACTCACTTAAGCCAGACGTCCCCAGAGGATCTCGCCCAAGCGAGATTACTTCAGTGACATTGGGCCTTTTTCATGCAACTCGCCTAGGCGAGACCAATAACACCCAAGCGATAAGTCACTTATCCTAATCCAATTAGGTTAATTAGGAGGCTTGAGACACAACCCTAGACGCAAGATTGAGAGGAAAAAACCATTAAGTGAATTGTAATCCAATTGGGAGAATAGAAGGTGTTAGAAACCCTAGAGGAGGCAGCCGTCAAAGAGAAACATCCAAAATCTTATTTTCTTGCTCTCCCTATTTGTAACAGCCAGCATGTGTGGCTAATTCAACCCTTTGGGATTGGGAGTAATTTGTTCAAACTCTTATGTATTGAAGTGATATCTAAACATAATATTTTGTTCTTGATTGTTGATTGGTATTGTCATTTTGCTTCTAATGTTTGGTTTACCATGATCTCGAAGCTTAGATTTGACTGGAAAGTACTTCTAAATTTATGACCCAAATGATAATGCTTAACATATTTGAATGTTAGGAATAAATTTGAAATGTTAATTGTTATCAACGTCTGATCTTAATGATAAGAAGTTTTTATAAATATGTGAGGAATCAATATTTAGGAGACATCTTAATAATTTTATATGCAAGAAATCGATATAAATGAGTTTTATACGGGCATCAATATCAATTAAAGGATACAAATATTGTCATGCTACTCAATACGAAAGACAGAAAAGGATGAACCTCAATCCCTATTTTCCCAATTGAAACAACAAACTCTTTGACTTGTTTTCTTATTAATCATTGCAATCATAACAAACGCCAACAAACTTTATTATTTTATTTTCTATGTAGTGAATCTTTTACTTGATTATTCAACAGTTCCTTGTGGGTTTGATATTCGTCCTTAGGGACAAATTATTACTTCTGACAACATGGTGCACTTACAGTAAAAAAAGTCATCAAGGAGAAAGAGTGAGAGAGGTAGGGGCATCATTTGTGAGAAACTTTTTAGAAGGTAGGTCAAAGTGGAGTGCCTCCCAAGCTAGCTTACATCTTCTAGAAACTAGGTTAAGAGGCGGTTTTGGAAAGGGTTTCTAGAAACTAGGTTTTTGGTGGTTTTGGCTCAAGCCCAATATTATACTAAGTACACCCTATTCTAGCTTATTCTTCTAATTGGATCCCCAAAGTGAGCCCAATTTATTTATATAAACTTGTCTTGTAAAAATACTAGAAGGAAAAACCTATGATATTCTGGTTTATGTCTGATTCTTCTTTTCTTGAGGTTTGGTGGTGTTGGAGATGGATGAAGCTCATCTCTACCTTGCATTGGTGTGTTTGATGTAGTCTTTAGCTAGTTTGCTTTGAAGGTTGTAATGTGTCTTAGATGATTCTGTATTTTAGGTTTGTGTATATTCAAGGTTGCCTTTTGCTGCATGACCCATCCTAGATGCCAAATCAAGGTAGTAAGATCAAGCACATAATGAGGTTAAATGGTTTTGGAAAAGCTTTTTAAAGTTTTCTTAAAAGGTTTGATTTAGTACAAAAATAAATCTGTTTTATTGATAAACAATCGGTTTATTTCTGCTCTGTTAAAAGGCTTTTCGAAATTCTGTTAGGGCACCAAAGGTAAAGCTCAGTCTGTTATTTCAGTTAAGCTGAGCTGGCAGTTTTGTTAAACATTTAACCTGTTGTTTCTTAAACGACTCTGAAACTGTTTTTTGAAAAGCAGTTAGAAACTGCTCTCTATAAAATAAAATGCTCTTCTCACGTGAAGGGAGGCTGAGCAATCACAGATTCAACAGAGATAAAAATTTCATGTGTGAGGAAGGGGATTAAAAAGGTTTTGCAAAGGTTTTTCAAAAGAAAAATACATGTGGGCTTGTTCTTGAAGAACCTTGTGCTGGATGAAGGTGTTGGTACTGTCTTGGAGCAAATAGAACAACTGGTTTATGTTCTTGCATCACATTTTCAGGTGTGATCTTTCCCTTATTCGTTCTTGTAATAGGTGTAAGTGTTAGTCACTCTTGATAGGGTTTCTTGGAGTGCAAGGTGTGCTGAAATAGTGTTTTTCAGCCTTGTTTGTTGAAGTTCTTGTAGGGTTCAAGAACTGCTGTGTATGTTGTAATTGATTGTATCTGTTTTAGTGGATTCCACCTTGGAGTAAGGTGAACTGGACGTAGCTCTTGATGAGTGAACCAGTATAAAAACTCTCTTGTGTTTCTCTTCTCATCCCTGCACTTGTTTCTGGTTTTGCTTAATTCTGTCAAGAACGAAATCTGTTCATTTGAAATCGAATCTGTTAATTCTGGGCTTAATAAAAACTGTTCTTCTGAATCTGGAAAAGTTTTCTAATCATAAACAAAGATGTTGAATATAAGTTTGTAATTGAATTAAGAACCAACAGGATTCTTCATAAAAATCATGTAAAAGATTCATTGTCTTTAAAGCTTTGTGTTGAATAAATTTGATTGTTCTTTTGGCATAGTGTGTGTTCTTCAAAACTGTTAAAAGTAAACCAATCTGATTTAGCTATTTTTCACTATCTGATCTTAATCTCAATCTGGTGCACTTCTGTTTATGTTAGACTGTTTTGTAAGAATCAATCTGTTCATTCTAAAATCAATCTGTTCTTTTACACTGAAAACAGTGTGTACTTGCGAAAATTTTGTATGTTCAATTTACCCCTCCCCTCTTGAACTTAGACATTAATAGACCCAATAGGTGGGGCCTGGTCTTTTATGCTGAGATGACTGACCTAATTATGAAGTGTCTATTGTGTCCTTAGTCATGTGCTTGTCGAGGTGGTTTGTATCATTTATCCAACAAAAATTGCATCAAGCGCCATCACTGCCACCATTAAGCAACAATTTGGTGAGCCATGGCTAACATGGGGCAATCCCTAAGGGTGATCGAGATCTATTTTTAAACGTTTTAAGGTAATTTTTTTATTCCCTTTAAAAATTCTTATATTTTACAATTTGGACTGAGGATATTATTGTTTTACAAAGGAAGGTCACATGGAGAGTTAAAGATGAGGAAAAAGTTAAGAAAAATTTTCATTCAAAGGCTTCTCACACCCTTTCGCAAATGTTTAAAGTGACTCGCCAAGAAGGTAAACGACTATGATGGATTGGAAATAGTATTTTGGAATAACCTCCTAGAAAAGTAGAACATGCCTGTGTATCGATCAAAATGTGATACAGCTAAAAAGAATCGTTTATCCAAAAGAGGTTGATGTTTCCACATCGGAGGATCCATTATTGTGCATGAACACACGATTCGTTTGATATGATTAATTATTACCTCCTTAATTTATAAAATATTTTATTTATAGATAGAGGAGCTTGGCCGTTTGGTCCATGTTTGATGAAGACCTAGGAGAGAGGACGCCTACTAATCAGGCCCAACCTCTGAGGAAGAAGACTAGGAGCATGACCCAAGACCTAGGGCCAGAGCAAGATTCTCCAGCCATGACCTCAGCACCTACTATACCTCAGAGGATCACTATGAGCAGAGTACAGACTTTGGATGCTGAGCATTAGTTGGTTTCACTATTTGTAATCTCAGTAGAGTAGGTGTCTTTTAGCACAAATGGGGGGGGGGGGGGGGGGGTGCCTAGCTTTTTAGCTCATGAAGCCTTGTAGGGAAGGAAGCTTACCCTACCTTCTAGAACATTAGGCTTATGGTGCGACATTGACCATAGTCAATGACCTAGGCTACACCACTTTAACTCTTCCCTTTCTACCCTCACCATTGTTCTCCAAGGCTCATTCACTAAAAAATAGGAGGTCTCACCCTTTGTATTTTCTCATGTTGAATTGAATAGAAAAGTTACTTTGCACAAATATTGTGTGAGCTTGAGTGAGTGTTATCTCCTCTCCCTTGGTCTTATCTTGATGAGAATGAAGCTCTCAAGTGGCGGTCTTCCACTTATCTTGGTGGTTACCACCCATCAAGTGGCGTGATGATCACTCCCTTTTCCATAAGTTTCCTTCTTCCATTCTCCATTTTTCCTTCCATTTATGTTCATTGCCTTTTTATTCTTCCTTGGTTTTTGCTCACAACTTTTATCATGTGTAATTAAGTTTTGCATCCAATGTCACCATATATTGCCTTTGTGAAATGCACCTTCACACTTTACTTAACCACTTGGTTAAGTTAGTGTCCAATGGGAATTTTCCTAAGGTTTTCACTCTTAAATTCCTAAAATCTCAATCCTAAAAGTAAAGTGTCACCTAAATGAAAACTCCTAAAAATCAACTCACATTAATGTTGATGAAGTGTTTCAACAAACACGTATACATAAGAGCATTGGGGATTTTATTGATGATAGATCGAGGCAGTTACATGTTAGTTTTTTCAACTTTTTTGTACATGTACATTAATTACTATTATAACAAATATTTATCATTTTAATAGGAAGATTTTGAAAGTAGATTCTCGAGCATTATCTACGTCACCATCTGTGTGTACCTCGATATCTACTCCATTAGATCATGCTGAGGAGAAAGATTAAGAAATAGTTGTTGGTTAGAAGTTGTAGGTGGAAGGTACAAGGGAGGAGTGTACGGGGTTGGACATGTCGATCGTCAGGATGACTGTATTGATCGTTACCTACAACAAACACAAGCATCTTCTAGTAAGAAAGTTGATTCAAAAGAAATTGTTGAGCTTAGATAGCGACTACCAACAAGTGAGGAGCATATTCGACACATGAATTCCCGATTTTAATCATTGCATAATCTTATAATTCAATATCTACCGTTTGAAGTAGTAGCGGTTGCATAACATATTTTTCAGCAGTCAAAAACTCCGCAGCCAAATACTCAACAAAATCATATGCAAGATATTATGAAGTGCAACATGACAGTAATCGTGATGAGCAACACAATTCACCTACTCAAGATTATAATAATTATTAGTTTCTTAAAAACTTTGTAATGACTTGAATTTCTTTTTATTAGATGTTTTCTTTGGTTTGAATGAAATACATTTGGATATTTTGAAATAGTATTTTATCATGCTTTTCAATTTATGGACGAGTTTGAATGTTGATGAGTATATGTCTCTGAATGCTTTCAGTATATGTAGGCCTGGACAATTGGTTTTCAATACTTTCCGATATAAAAAAAATTACAGTTACATACAGATATATCCATATGTAATACATTAGTAATTACATATGGATATTTTCGTATGTAACTTTCTAGCATAATTATATACGCAAATATTCATATGTAAATCTAAAACATAATTACATACATATATATTCGTAAAATTACATACAAATTCTGAACCTGTATGTAACAATTACCTATGACAATTTTATATACAAATGTTTTACATACGAATCTAGGGTCTTACATACGGATTGGTGTTGTATGTAATACCAAATTTTCTTGTAGTATATTGGGTAATGTTTTGGATAATGTTTTGAATAATGTTTCAGATAATGTTTTTATTTATTATTATTATTATTATTTATTTTATTATCATTTTTATTTTATTTAGTCACAATGTTTTTTAAAAACTATTTTATTTGTGTTCTAACATTTAAACATCATCTAGAATACAAGATACTTTTAAAATGAGAATGAAATCACATCTAGAATAAAATCACATGTGCAAACTCTTATTTTAAGGTAAAGATAAAATAATTAATATAGTTATTTAAAAGTATAAATATTATAGTTACTAACCAACACATGTCCCTTACATTGGTGTAACGATGGTTATAACTACTTCGTATGGATTTTAGCTTACCATGTGTCATATATGCTAGCTTTTCTTTAATTTAGGAGCCACTGTATGCCTTTCCCTATTTTCAAGGAACCACCTATATTCTAGGATTAGTTAGGAGTTAATGAAATGTTAAACATATGATTAATTAGGAGTTAACTAAATGTTAAA
Organism: Phaseolus vulgaris; assembly: GCF_051622355.1. Classification (NCBI taxonomy): domain Eukaryota; kingdom Viridiplantae; phylum Streptophyta; class Magnoliopsida; order Fabales; family Fabaceae; genus Phaseolus; species Phaseolus vulgaris. The sequence goes on from NC_143503.1 coordinate 5,768,309, forward strand.
CATATGATTAATTAAGTTAACTTTAACTCAAGTAGTCATATGTTTAAATTTGGGTTTTTTAATGTTTCTAAACATTTAGAGGTTTATTTTCCCTTCAAGACCGTGACATGATTTTTTATAAAAGATAGCCAACCCCTCTTGTAAAATCAATTTTTGAATATTATTGAATGAAATTCTCCTTATGAGTTTACTTTGAAAGTCTTAAAAAGTTATCTACTCTTGTCTCGATTCTTATCTTGAGAAGTTTTCTCAAGTGGTGAATCTTCCCAAAATTATCCTTTGGGATTCATCTCAAAGGTGGCGTGTTCCATTTCCTATACTCTTTTACATAAGATTCTTGTTTTTCGTGGATTTTTGAGGAGTTACGAATTTGAATCACCATTAGACATGCTTCTGTAAGCTTTTTCTTCCTCGACACCTCTCAACTTGATCAAGATCCTTCCAACCTCCTAAGATTTACACACGTGTTTGTAGTTAAACTAACCCTTCCACGGTGATTTGATAAACTATTTTTAAGGTCTTTTTTTTTCATCATATAGTTTCCAAAATTTCACACCTCAATGTATTGTGTGATGGGACATCAAATTGTGGTTTTAAAGACCATAACAGTTCGCAAAAATCCTCATTCTCTACAAACCAAAAAAGACTCAAACTTCACAAGCATCTTAGTCAACTTCATTCCATATGCATTTTGGGCAAAATTAAAAATAGTTTGTGAATGATTAACATTGATTCCTTTTTTCCTTGACAAGCTTTTTTTCCTTTTCATTGCTTTGATGTTAAGATTATCATCACATCTTCCACATGACACTTGTCCCAACTTTATATTTAATTAAATCTTCAAAATACTCACATTTAACCCTCTTATAAGATAAATGATCATTTTTATCAAAATGATCCCCCACATTTGATCGAATTTCCTTGTGCCATGTTGATGTTGTATTCATTCAAGTGAGTAATGTAACATTTGTTCAAAAGCAACTTTAGTGGTACTTTCTATAAAATTAGGAAATGTATAGTCATGTAACAAACACAAATGTAACCAAAAGCATAAACCAGAAAACATTATAATAGTGGTTTCACTTTTAATAGAGTTGGATTTTAGGTTTTATAACATAACATTTGAATAGCATAAAAATAGTGAAAACAAAGAGAAAAAAGAAAGATTAAAAGGAAGAGTGAAACTCAATCCTAGTTGATAAAAAATAAAGAGAAAAATATATCAAACTAGAAGATCAAAAGTAAATATAAAAAAAAACATAAATAACAAAATATCAATAAAAAACTATCACTGTAGTACAATAACGAAGATTGAAAATAAAATAAAATAAAAAATATTGAAAAATAAAAAGAAAATAAATTAAAAATATTGATCTATAACAAATAATAAGAAAAAAATGACTCAGGTCTATAATTAGAGATCAAACAACATTTTGTTTTAAACAAATTCAACAAATTTACAACAATCAAGTCATTCTCAAATGAGTAATCTTTGAGAAATCGAAAATTTTATGAAATATCTATAGGTTAAATATCACATTTAATAGGTTCAATCATAGATTATTGGACTGTAATAATAAATAAATCTGTGGTTTTTTATTAAGGTTCATATAATTGGGTTTTTTTTAAGTTTTAACTATTATTTTTGTTAATTTTGTGTTTTTTAGAGTAAACAGTCTCTGAAGAAAGTGTCTACCATTGCAAAAATGACCAAATATGCAAAAGTCAAAGTTGTTTCTTTGAATCAAAACAGAAGCAAATATTTTAGAGGATTTTATACAAAGTTGGAGATATTTTCTCCACCAAAATATGAGCTCCACTTAAGTAGGAGCTAAATCTTCTCCACTACTTTCTCCACTAAAAGTGGTGCCTCCAACATGGAATGTGGAGGAGGTTGCACGGGGAATGCCTATTTAAGGAGAGTCAGGGAAACACACGGAGGAGACCAATATCTCTACGTGCAAAGCTACTTCCTTTGTTTATTTTTCTGCTTTTTTTATCTTTGTATTTTTGCCTTCGCATGAAAGACTAAACCTTTTTGATTGATTCCTTTGTAATTCTCCATTGAGTTCTCAAGTTCTAATCAATAAATTTTTTGTTTTTCAATTCTCTATAATATTTGTTTTAATCTTTTAATGTCCCGGAAAAATGGTTTTGGTGAGAGCTTGTAATTGAACACATGATTGAGAGTCTTCCTTATCTTAAACTTTGGTTTCTTAGTTAATTCGCATTGTTCTAATTTTTTTTTGGCGCATGATTCAAGAAAGAGGATATAAGCATTCCCATGGAGTATACATATGGAACAAAGTGGGTACTGATTAAATCAATAGACACATGCTTTATTGGTGAGCTTGAGTTGAATCAGATTAACGCATGTTCAATCGAGTTTAACTCTGTTTTGAGGATTGAGAAATGACTAATTTTTAAAGAACATGTGAAGAATTCAATGATAGAAGAACTTGGAATCAACTACTTTTTATTTGTTGTTTTAATCTTCTTTTATATTTTCCTACTTAACAATCACAACCCCCTTTCCTCTACTATTATTGCTAATTTTCATTGCTTAGAGTTAGATTTTGAATTATGTTCACTAGACTCACAATTGGATTCGTTGGAAGATGACTTGGGGTCATTTGACCACTTCTATACTATCATCTCATTGGCATTAGGTAGTCTATCATTGCATTAGACAGTTAGATATCAGCCGATTTTTATTTATTTATTTAATCTCTTTTACATCCTTAACAATCACAACCCCCTTTCCTTTACTGTTATTGCTAATTTTCATTGCATGTAGATAGATTTTGAATTTTATTCACCGGGCTTACTATTGGATTCGTTAGAAGATTACTTGGGGTAATATGACCACTTTTATACTATTATCTCCCTAACGTTAGGTAGTTTATCATTGAGTTAGACGAACTACACTGTAATCTTTTTAATTTGACTGCTAAATAACAACTATCAAATTTGGTGATGTTGTTGGGGACTTCAATTTAAATTTGGTGATTCGTTAGTTCTTTTTTATCTGCATAGTTTTTTATCTGTTAGTGTCCATTCATATTAGGGATTTCATTGGTTCATAACTAAGTCAAATTCATCACATTCATACTTTTGTTTAAAGATATGTCTAGTGATACAAAGTCTTCTAGTTCATCATCAATCACTGTTGTAAATCTTAATTCTGAAACTATGGACAAATGAACCCTCAAAAATTGTTCTAGATGTTTCCATCCAAACTATGTTTATTCAACAGATGTAGATATGCAATGTGAGCTTAAATCTGGTTTGATACACTTGTTGCCTAAATTTCAAGGCCTTGTAGGTGAAGACCCATTTAAGCATCTTAAGGATTTCTATACAGTGTGCACCATAATGAGGCCAACTAGGGTCTCACTCCCTTCACCTTCCTCACTCTCACATCACCTTCATTGCACGTCCGACCCTACCACCCGCCTTTAAACCTACCGCCCCTGCGCCGCACTAGGCGCTGCTTTGCCAACCGCCCTCAAACCCGTCACCCCCCTTACGCTCGCACTGTTGAACAAGATGCTTTGATGTCTCCAAATCCAAAAGGAAAGTTTGAAGACCTTGTTGCTGGGTGTGTGTGTTGTCTAGTTGTTTGAAACTAGTTAATTCACTCCTTAAGTTGATCGAAGTTCATTTGAATCTTTAACCTTTTGAAAAGATGTGTTTTCTAAAAAGCTGTCAAAATTTCAACAGGTTGTTTTACCTTGGCAGTTTTTTAAAAGGTTTTGAAAAACTTGGTTGACTTTGCTGTCAAACCAAAACAATCAATTGTTTCGACAAAACAACCGATTGTTTTCTTGAAAACCTTAACAGAATTATGTTAAGTGGTTTTAATATGTTTTAAATTATCCTAACTAACTTGTCTCCTTTATTAAATGCTTTTGACCACTTGGTGGGTCTATATAAAGGTGGTTTTACGCTCCTAATCTTGAAAAAAGAGAAAGAGTTTATCAAAACAGTTTTTCTAAGATTTCAAAGAGCTTTGGATCATTCTTAAGTGTGTGGAATAGGATTGGGTTGTATTATGAACTTTAAGCTTTGTAATACCTAGGTGTATTCTATTCCCTTCTTCCTTTATTACTGTATTTTTGTATTTGTGTTGCCAAGGAGTGTTGCGTGTTCTTGAGGGGTTCAAGATCAACATTCTTGGTGTGATTTGCCAAAGGTAGTGTGTTTCTTGAGGGGTTTAAGGTCACTACTTTGGTGTGTGGTGTTTGTAATCTGGTTTTTATTGCATAGTGGAGTACCCAGTGGTTTCTGGGGACTGGATGTAGCTCTTGGTGTAACAGTGGACCAATATAAATTGCTTGTGTGCTTATCTCTTACCCTTAACTATTTAAATTCTGTTTTTAAGTTGTTTATGTTCTAACTAGTATAAACAACCGATTGTTTTTCTGATATCATCTTAAAACAGCTTTGGTTCTTTGTTTCCTTGATTTCTTTCTCTATAATTCAGCATTGAATTTCATTATACATTCAAAGTTTGCGAAAATCCTTTAAAACCAATTCACCCTCCCTCTTGTTTAAGGCCATATATTCTAACAATTGGCATCAAGAGGTTGGTTCTTGAAAGATATTCAAGTTTGATCTTAAAAATCTATTTTCTATGGCTGAAAAACTACGTTTTGGGGAGGGTGCCTCAATTAACAGGCCACATCTGTTTTGTGGACTGAATTATCAATTATGGAAGATTAGAATCAAATTCTTTGTTGAATCTATAGATAGAAAAATTTGGAATGTTATTACAAATAGCTATCTCATGCCTATATCTGAAGATGTTTCTTCTGAAAGAGAACATCTTGATTGTGTAGCTATGATTATCATTGTATCTGCACTTGATTCTAATGAATTGCTCAAGGTTTCAGAATGTAGTTCTGCCAAAGAAATGTGCAATACCCTTGAAGAGTATCACAAGAATCCAAGGAGTGCCTTGATGGACAAAGAAGAATCTTCTGCTAAATCTTTCTCTTCAGAATCCAGAAAGGAGGTTTGTCTTATGACAAAAGAAGAATCTAGATCAAGTCAAGGTGCTGGAAACAAAAATTGTCAAGACTCAAGTGTTGAGAGTGAAGAGGAAACATTTAGCTTGCTGTTTAAGAAATTCAGCAAGTTCCTAAAGAAGAAAAACAACAAAAGTGACTCATCCAACAAGTATGATAGCAAGAAACCTACTGAGTTTAACACTAACAAATATACATGCTTTGGATGTGGTGAACAGGGTCATATTAAAACTGAATGTCCCAACAAAGAGAGGAAAAACAAGAAGAGCCTACAATGATGACTCATCAAGCTCCTCTTCAAGTGATGAAGAAGAAACAAATTTATGTCTAATGACAAGACAAGAAAGTGACACAAGCAGTGTATGTTCAAGCACTTCTATTAAATTTGAGAATTATAGTCAACTTCTTGATGCCTTTAATGAAACTCATGAGGAAGCTAATAGGTTGGCCCTTTTAAATAAACGGTTGAAAGATTTGAACAACTCATTGGAAAATAGAGTCAAGATCTTGGAAGAAGAGTTGAACAATTCAAAAACTGATTTTGAAAATTTGGAAATGATTTACCAAAACTCTTCTTGTGAGTGTGTTAATTCAACTTTTTGTGAAAATTGTGAATCTCTTCAAAAGAAGGTTCACTATCTTTTAAAAACCATGGACAAGTTTTCCAAAGGCCAATCCAATCTTAAAACTGTTTTTGCTTCTCAAAAATGTGTTTTTGGCAAGGCTGGGTTGGGGTTTAATCCAAACAGCAAGAACAAATTTGTTTCAAAGCCCTTTTCATGTTTCTTTGAAAAACAACCTGTTGTTTTATCGAAACAACCGGTTGAAATTTGTCATTACTGCATGAAAAGGGGCCACACTATTAGATTCTGCAGAGTAAGAAGGTTTTCTGTTCCTAAAGGTATTTTGATATGGGTTCCTAAGGTTTCTAAGGTTCCAAAGGTTCATACTAACATCATTGGACCCAAATTTATAAGGGACCAAATCTTGCTTCTTAATCTTTTCTTGTAGGTATCCTTGGCAACCAAGAATCATTTTTGGACTTGAAGAATGACTACTAAAGGGAAAAGATTCTTTCTGGACTTCCAATTACTGTTTTTTGCAAAGCCTTGTTCTCTTTGAAGCCAAGTGAAATTTCTTGATCATGGACAATGACTTAGTGAAAGAACTACATTGTCAAAAGGATAAGACTTTCCTTGTTTTTATTTTCTTCTCTTGAATTTTTCTTTAATTCTGGAGTATGAAAAATATTGATTAATGTCTTTATCTTTCATCTATGTAATGTGAATATGAAACCTATCCTTCTGAATTATCTTTACCTGTCAATTTTGAATCTGTGAAATGCTTAAATTGTTGTGACAAAAAAACAACCGACTGTTTTCACGAAACAACCGATTGTTTCCCTCTGACAGCACTGCATTAAATTGAATTCATTTGTTTTTGCATTCTATCTGTTGCAGATTCTTTCCCTTAGCAGTTATGGGTAAAAATGCATTTATCATGGGTCTGATTTCGTTCAGAAGGGTGTTACTTTTATCATAAATGGAATATATTTCACAAATTCTTGGAAAATTAAGAACCTTTATGACTAGTCAAAGTCTTCATGTGCTTTCATGTGAAATCTGCCACTGAGTGACGTGCCACTATGTAGTCTTGGACCAGACTCTCTTTCTTGAAGACTGAAAGCCACTAAATGTCAAGGATTGGAACTGTTTTCTGTGAATAAATAAACTCATATGCAGTTGGTCAAAAGTCTCATTCTGTTTTCTGGTTTTTCTCTTTGCCTTCATGGATCCCACACCTCCTTCATCAAAGAGGATCAATACAAGGGCTTGAAGAATGTCTGCTAAAAGGAAGAACATCAAGAGCAGTGTCAATTCTTGTACCTATACTTTTCATTTGCATATGTCTTGCAGGGTTCTTTAAATGTCAAGAGACATCCTTGGCACATGCATAGTGTTGATCTAAAGAGAAACTTCAAAGAGAGACCTTTCAAGTACAGGTGCTATGTTGAAGACTAATCAAAGTGATGCTTATAGCTCAGGAGCATACACCTTACTCATATTCTTGACAAGTCAAAATTCATGAGATATGTAAAGTAAGTTGTACATGTTCATCCTATGTTTTTGGCTTCATAAGACCAAATGAAATTCTAAACATGTTGAGGTAATGCAAAGGTATGAATGTATTTCATTATGCATTTCCCATCACTTTAAAAGATGATTTGCTTTGAAAAATAACATTTTCTTGCTGTCTCAGAAAAACAACTGATTGTTTTCACGAAACAACTGATTGTTTTCACGAAACAACCGATTGTTTTACCTCTGGCACATTTGAATAAAGCTGTTATGAATTCTTATGCATGATTACACCTGTTTCTTTTCTATCATAACCCATTATGAGTCAAATATGCATTCTTTGTGCCTCTGAATTAGATCATAAAGAGATATATTCTTTGTTTTCTTGAAATTCAAAGCTTTTTATGAATGGCAACCACATTGGTGGTCATGGGGTTGATGAATATTTGTGAATGTATCTTTGGATTATCTGGAAGGTTTGCTCTTAACAGAAGAGAGAATGTGTATACCAAATCCAACTCTTGAGCAATCATTTGACCAACTTGAAGATGAACATTTTGAAGTACTCCATTGTTGGGTGCTGCTGGATGAAGAAAAGATTGGGGGAGAAACTGTGGTCTCCTTGCTGAAATTTCTGGGGTCTATGGTATTATGATTCTGCTGCTGTCATAGCTCTGATACACCATAGATTTTGCTGCAATTCTGATATGGTATCAAAGATTTGTTGCTGCAATGGTGCTGCTAGTGTTTTATAGTTCATTATGTTGCTGCTATATGCTGGTTTTCAATGCTGAAAATTCTGTTGTTTGTATCCCTTCTTTCATTCTATTTGTGAAGACAAATAGGGGGAGAATGGTGTGGTTTTATGTGTTGTATTGCTGCTGCTACACTATGGTGTTATCTTGTTTTATCATGGTTTAAATTCTGTTGCTGTCATGCTCTTATTCACCATAGTTTTGCTGCACACAAGTCTAATTTTGGTACTGGTTTCTATGGTTATTTGACTGGTTTTTCTGCTTAAAGGCTTATGCAGAAAATTGGTTTTGTGTGCCTTGGTATCCTGCTGGTATACTTGCTTTGTATATGTACAAATTCTGTTTTGCAGGACCTTTCAAGTTTGAAAACAACAACACAAACAAACCAGGGATTTGTCTTCATCAAATAGGGGGAGATTTTTGAACAAGATGCTTTGATGTCTCCAAATCCAAAAGGAAAGCTTGAAGACCTTGCTGCTAGGTGTGTGTGTTGTCTAGTTGTTTGAAACTTGTTAATTCACTCCTTAAGTTTATCGAAGTTCATTTGAATCTTTAACCTTTTGAAAAGATGTGTTTTTCTAAAAAGCTGTCAAAATTTCAACAGGTTGTTTTACCTTGGCAGTTTTTTAAAAGGTTTTGAAAAACTTGGTTGACTTTGCTGTCAAACCAAAACAATCAATTGTTTCGACAAAACAACCGATTGTTTTCTTGAAAACCTTAACAAAATTCTATTAAGTGGTTTTAATATGTTTTAAATGATCCTAACTCACTTGGCTCCTTTATTAAATGTTTTTGATCACTTGGTGGGTCTATATAAAGGTGGTTTTACGCTCCTAATCTTGAAAAAAGAGAAAGAGTTTATCAAAACAGTTTTTCTAAGATTTCAAAGAGCTTTGGATCATTCTTAAGTGTGTGGAATAGGATTGGGTTGTATTATGAACTTTAAGCTTTGTAATACCCAAATGTATTCTATTCCCTTCTTCCTTGATTACTGTATTTCTGTATTTGTGTTGCCAAGGAGTGTTGTGTGTTCTTGAGGGGTTCAAGATCAACACTCTTGGTGTGGTTTGCCAAAGGTAGTGTGTTTCTTGAGGGGTTTAAGGTTACTACTTTGGTGTGTGGTGTTTGTAATCTAGTTTTGATTGCATAGTGGAATACCCAGTGGTTTTTGGGGACTGGATGCAGCTCTTGGTGTAAGAGTGAACCAGTATAAATTGCTTGTGTGCTTATCTCTTACCCTTAACTATTTAAATTCTGTTTTTAAGCTGTTTATGTTCTGACTGGTATAAACAACCGATTGTTTCGAAGAAACAACCGATTGTTTTTCTGATATCATCTTAAAACAGTTTTGGTTCTTTGTTTCCTTGATTTCTTTCTCTGTAATTCATTTCATTATACATTCAAAGCTTGCGAAAATCCTTTAAAAACAATTCACCCCCCCCTCTTGTTTAAGGCCATATATTCTAACACGCACTACGTGGCCAACCCTAAGGTTGTGCCACCTGCCTCCCTTCCTCCTACATACCTACATACCACCGAAGGAGAAAGCTGCTGCCAGTTTTGTTCCGTCTTACCACCGCTTATCCGCACAACTTTTTTCCACCAAGTTAGGGTTTTAATACTTTTTACTGTTTTTAATAAATTTGTGAATACAACGTGTTGGTTGGTTTTGGGTCCGGGGGTGTTCGATCTTCGACAATATTGATTTAGAGGGTTTTGAATTAGATAATATTTGCATTGATAAATGTAATGTAATAAACACAAAATGTATCTTGAGATACAAGATGGAGGAACAAAGATAAGGCAATATTGTAAAATTCATTAAAAATAGGTAGAAATTGATTTTTGATCCTAATTTTTTTGTGGGATCTTGATTTAGTGTATATTTGATGGAGGAGTCCTCAGATTGAAGAGAAGAGTGATAGATTTGGAGTTACAAAAAATTAGCATGACAAAACTTCAAACGATTATAACTTTTGATAGAGAAGTCAGATGTAGACGCGTAAAAAATGAAAGTTGTTCGAAACAAGGTAATGAATCTAGTTCCCACTGAAGGGGATTGACCCCACCAAAATTCAAAAAGTCCATCATTTACTATTATTTTTAAGTATTATTTGGGTATTTTTTAGGTTTTTTGAGGTTTTAGTTATCATATTTACACTTATCAGAAAATTCCGAAATTTTACATGATGTTTCTAGTATAAATTAGAGATTTATCAAACCATTATGATTACATTACATTCACAAATTTATTTATTACTCATATATTACATTACATAATCTTATGTGTGTTCTAATATGAAATCTTATTATTTCTGTGCTTTCTGGATATAACATGTTGAGTGAAGGAAGAAATGCAAATACAAAGAACTTTTTGTACACTTTTATATATTTAAAGTATGATATTACATGAATTATTGTTCTGGAAATTTGATATTTTATGCAGGATTAGATTAGAGTAAAAATATAATAGTAAAAACTTTTTTCTAAAAAAAATAATTGTTATTTGATAGAACAACAACTATTTTAGAACTGTCGTTAAAGTAATTTTATAATGACGGTTCTGAAACTGTCATTATAAATAGCTTATTTATAACGCCACTCAAATTTTTAAATAACTGATTATTAATCATTATTAATGAACTGTTTTATATTAATGTATTTTTTATTTTAAATTTAAGTTTTAATAATTTTAAAAATATATCTAAGATAAAAGACTATATTTGCTTCTATAAAATTCCGAAATATTTTGAAACCTAACACCGGATCATTGATCATCTTTATCTTTTATTTTAACAACTCACACCAGTTAAACTATTCAACCCAAATAATGGTTATGATAATGAGGGCTTGACTTTGTGGTTACCCAATCAATTCTTACTCCACGCCTATGTCCATTCAACTTGGCAAAACTAAGTGCATTATAAATTAAATTAAATTACTTTAATGTATTTATTTACAAGCATTTTATGTTAACATTACTCAAATCAACTTATACTTAAACTTATTCAAACAATACCTTTTCTACCACAACAAAATAGTTAAAATGTGTGGGTATCTTAGACAATTTATCATACGCATTAAGTGATTGAAAGCTATAGACAAATAAGAAACAAGAATTAGTTGTAGAAGAAAAATATGAAACGGCAAGTTGGAAGTCAAAAGTGACGTCAAAATCGTGTTTCTAATTTGACAAGGACAAAAGAGTGTTCTAACAAAACAACAATATGAGTTGCCAAAAAGTCCACACCACATCACGTGCTCTTACTTCTTAGCATCCGAAAGTGAAAGTCTTTTATTTATAAAAAAAAATTGGGTTTTCCAATTATTCTCTTATAAGGATTATTCTTAACGAGTTTGAGATGGAGAATCTAGATTGAAGAAATGAGTTAATCTTTTGTTTGAAGAATTGTCTAACTTTAACAATAAAAGTTGTAGAGATCTACTTCAAGATGACTTTCGTGGAAGTGAATTAAAATTTAAGAAAATATAAATATAATTTAAATAAAAATATTAAGTAAGTGAAAAACTACTTCAGATTGTATTTATAGGTTCATAGACGTTATAGTACAAATAGTTAATATCTATATTATTAATAAAGAATAGCTAATATCTATATTATTAATAAAGAATAGTTAAAAGGATATTTCTTGAACTTCTTGTCAGAATTTGCTTTTATCTTACAACAATCTAAGATTTATAGATAATAAATAAGATTTGAATAGTGTATCAAAATATTAGGTTTTATAATTAAATAAAAAATATATTAAGATTTCTATTTCTGTGATAGTAGTTTCGGTATTTTATTTATGCTTAATATTTGTCTATTAATATTCTAATTATAGTTTATTTTAATTTATTTTATTTGAATAAATAAATTTTTTAATATGTTTTAAATAATCAATAAAATAAGTATTTTATATTTAAATAAATAAATAAAATAAAAATAATTCGAAGTACTGTATTTTATATTTTAATTAATTAAATTAATAGTTTCTTAAATGAATATGTCAAATTTAAGATTGAATATTAAACCAAAATAAATAAAAATAGAAACATATATAAAATTTAAGGATTAAACTAAAATTGCGGGATTTTCGAAAAATAGAAGACTTTACGTGTTTATTTAAACTAAAATAAAACGAAACAAAAAATTGTATTTAACCTAACAAACATTTACGCTTAGGAAAATTTAGAAGGGAGGATGATATTTCATTAATTATATATCCATATTAGTATAGATTTTATTTAGTAGAAACTAAATATTCATGAAAAAGATCTTCATTGAGTTATGAGATTAAAAGGTTCACATAAAATATACGATGAATATTATATCATCTAGTAAATAAAATACTGACTGTATAAAAGTATATATAATAGCATAATGTATGAAGAAATAATGATATTTGTAATAAATTATTTTTTATATATAAGAACAAAATACATTAATTACACTGAATTTTGAAAAACACATTTAAATAAGAAAGAATAAATTATATAACCACTTAGCACTCTATCTTATGGCTAAACTAGATAATGCTTAATTATATATAGGAAAAGAATCTAATTAATTATAATAGAACAATCATCCAATAATAACTATGAGTGTACAAACTTTATTATATCATGTCCATAAGACACATCAATTATTAGACACTTGAGACTATATATTATTAAAAAAAAATCGTAATAGACTAGAAATAAATAAGGCATAAACCAACAAATCTACACCTTGAATTAAGTCTTCTTCTAGAACAATGTTATTAGATGATTACCAACAACAATCAACATTAAGTGAATCCAAACAATACATCAATTTACTTTTACAAAAAGACTTGGTGAACATATATGTTGAATTCTCCTTTCTTTCAATTTTCTACACTTAAATGCATTTTTCTATGTGAAGAAAGTGATATCTAACATTAACGTGTTTGATTTATTCTTGATGAACTTGATCTTACACTAAAAAATTGCATTGAGACCATAACAAAATATAATAGTCTTATTATTTATTGAAATTTCATATTAGTTGTGAGACTTTTATCCAAATTCCTTGTCTTTACAAAAATAACCATTTATTACTTTCATGATAGACAACAATATTATCAAATAAGAATACATTGTGTTACCCTTGTAGATGAAGCACGCATCAAACACACCCTCAAGGTATCCAAGAACATGTTTCATCAACAGCTAATGCTCCTTATTAGGATTAACCATGTGCGTACTCATCAGACTGGCTGCTTGGGAAATGTTTAGTCTAGTGCATAACATAATATACATTATACTCCTCACCACACTAGCATGAGGAACACAAGCCATGTATTCCTTTAAGGATTTTGAAATATTAGTATTGGTTAGAAATGTACGAATGAACAATGACAAAAAAGTAGTGATTGGCTTGGCATCACTCAGGCCAGAACAATTTAAGACCTTCTAGATGTACTCTTATTGACCTAGAAAAAACATCTTCTGAGTAAGATCCCACTTGATCTCTATGCCGAAAATTTTATAGTAGTTCCTAGGTTTTTCTTCTCAAATTCATTATCTAATAATGACTTGAATTTCTGAATCTCCACTTATAAGCATCTATTCTACTTACAACAAGACATAAACTTGAGAACCATGCTACACTTTCTTGTGCTACACTTAAGCATCATAAAGAATTTTGTTATACATATGAAAGACACTTAACTCATTGAATCTTTTATATCACTGCCTTGAAAATTGCTTTAAATGATATAAAGATCTTCGTAATTTGTAGATCTAATTCTTCTACCTTGGTTTTTTGAAACCTTCAGGTTAAGGTATTACAATATATGCCTCAATGTCTTTAGAACATAAGGTGTAACATATAAAGATACTCTAACTCCATATCTATGGATGCCACGAGTAGAAGCAAAACTTTAATGGACGTGTGTTTGACTAAAGTTGAAAATATATCTTTAGAGTACTTCTTCTTTATGAGTATATCCTTTAGTCACATTCAACATTAAACTCAAAGGCTTTAGAGCTTCTTACTTCAAAATCAAATACTTCAAAGCTAGAGTGTCCAATCTTCCTCTTGTAGACCCACTTACATCCTACAAGTCTTATGCCTTTAGTTAGCTCCACCAAATTCCAATTTTCATTCTTAAGAAGGGACTGCAATTCCTCATGCATAACCACAATCCACTTTTTTAGACTTTAAGATATGTGCATGGTTTTGAAAAAGTTTCAAGGTCTTCCACCACGCCAAAAGAAAAAGTAACCACATCAGCAAGCCCATGTCTCACAAAAGTTCATTGACTCTAACAGACCTTCAAATTATCATTAGTTTATGTGTTTGGATAATCTCGTGTCCAGACTCTAACTGGTGTAAATGTAGACGTGTCCATGAGAATATTTTTCAATTTAATTGGACAATTTATCATATGGTTGCTTTAGAATCTAGATGATATGGTTTTATATCTCCACCCACTGAGCTCCCACTTTAGACTTACTTGAACTCCTTTAGTTTCATCAAAAGTTATGTTTGTAATTACAATCACCCTTTGTTTAAATGGTAATTAGATTCTTAATTGTTTCACTTTTAATCCATAACCCATAAGAGCCCCTCTTCTTGTTGCTAGATCTTTGGTATTATAATTGATAGTCAGAGCTTAACTATATATACTAAAAAGAGTAATAGCCCAAGTGGCACAACTTGATTGTAATAAAACAAGTAAATTTTATTACAAAAGTCACCTATACCACATGGATCACCAACACATTCATGGTGAGAAAATCCAATGACAAGTAGAAAATATGCACAAACTCCATTGACCTTAATAAAACTCCATTGACCTTAATAAGGTGTGTGAAAAACATAAATATCATTTTTCTAATATTGATCTTTTTAGTCGAAAACACCTCAAAATATAAGGTGCTAAGTTTCTTACATGCTTATTTTGGGTACAATCAAATGATAATGTTCTTGGAAGACACAAACAAGACTACTTTCATGACAGATATAGTCAATTGCCCCTTGGCCCTAAGAATGCAAAGGGAACATGTAAGTGCTTAGTGGACAATGTTTTCAAAGATCTCATTAGTAGCACAATGAAAGTTTATGTTAATGACATTGTTATCAAATTGGCTATTGTAAAAAACCATTCTCAACATATAGAGAAAGTCTTTGCCAAGGTATTGATGACTCTTTTACGACAAGTGTACTGAGTCGGAAGTAATAATTTATCCCTAAGGATGGATATCGAACCCACAACGAACAGTTGTTTAAAATCTTAATAGTAACATTCACAAAGTATAAGAATATGTACAATAATTTGATTTGATTTGATATTGACAATAATTTGCATGAAATTTAAATAAAAATAAAGTAAAGAGTTAGTTTATTCAATTGAGAAAATTGGGATTGGGGTTCATCCTTCTTACTCTTTTGTATTTTGAAAAGCATAGTAATATTCTATCCTTTGATTGATGTTGATGCCTGTAAGTCATTTATAACGATTCCTCGCATACAAAATTATTAAGAAAGACTCCTAAATATTGATTCCTCACATATTTATAAAAGCTTCTTATCATTACGATTAGACATTGATAGAAACTAACATTTCAAATTTATTCCTAGCATTCAAATATGTTAAGCATTATCATTTGGGTCAGAAACTTATAAGTACTTTCCAATCAAATCTAAGGATCTAGATCATAGAAACAAGCATTACAAATAAAATGACAATACCAATCATCAATCAAGAACAAAATATTATATTTAGATATCACCTCAATACATAAGAGTTTGAACATATTACTCTCAATCCCCAAAGGGTAGAATTAGTCACTCATGTTGGCTATTACAAGCATGGAGAGCAAGAAAAGAAGATCCAGGATGTTTCTCTTTAATGATTATCTCCTTTAAGGTTTCTAACACCTTTTATTATCCCAACTGGATGTCTAGAGTTGTGCCTCATGCCTCATATTTAACCTAGTTGGGCTTCTCCTAAGTGACTTTTCGCTAGGGCAAGTTGCACGAAAAAAGGCCCAACATCACTGGAGTGATCTCGCCTTGGCGAGATTGAGCTCGTTTGGGTGAGATTGAGCTCGTTTGGGTGAGATTGAGCTCGCTTGGGAGAGATCCTTTGAGAGCTTCATGCTTGTGTTAGTTTGGGTGAGCTTGGGTGAGTGTTAATACATTTCAACTTTCCCTTTTTAGCTTTGTAGATTCTCCTTTTGCCATTTCATCTCCATTCTTATCTATAACTAAAATTAACACAAATTTGAAAATAAATCGTTCTTATTCAAATTAAAATCACACAATATGTAGCAATGTTTAAATTCATAAATTAGGGATTATTTTATAGTTATTTTATCAATTAATATCCATAAGTGTCTATATTTTAATATGAAATATTACTGAAATCTAGCACTTATCAAGTATGACAACATAATATGCATTTAAAACTTGAGGTGTGTGTATGGTGTATCCTTATCTATAAGAATTTGTTTATGGTTGGGACGAGTACGCAAGTTTGAAAAAGTTTATAAGAAAGGCTAGTTGCTAGGGTGAAGTTGACTTCGAGCTACATTTGTGGTGGTTAACATCCTACTTTCAAAAAGCAAATAAAGAAAAATAAATGTTCAACTCTTTAAACAATTAATCATATCCACAAGTGACATCTTTTCGTTTGGCTACATGTTTCTTGTATATCCTACTTATAGCAAAACACTCATGGATATTAGAAGCTCTTTGGTCATGGGAAATGTTGAAAGCCTTTAAAAAATCTTCGAATGAATTCCTTAAGATATGGTGGAACATATTTTCTTTGTTTCCTTTTAGAAAACATACTAAACCTCTCTTGAATAGTATCCTTTGGTATATAAGTTTTTCTCTTCCACCCACTTTAAATATGGGTTATGAGGTCAGCGAGGGGTTAAACTCCACCATTAGAGGTACCTTTACGATAACATGTTACTAAAGGTAGGATGAGGGTCTAAAACCTCCATAAAATCCCTCTCAATGGAGAAAGAATTAGAACCACTCTCAAAGGAAGATTCATTTCCAATGTTAGCAATTTCTATCTCTATAAGGGGGTTCCAACCATGAGAGTAGTAAGAAAAAAAATACTAGAAGAAGACATGATGGTAAATATGACATACCAAGTTGCCGAAAGAAAGAAAGGAGAATCAAAGACATCAACTCCCAAATATGTTATATGATGATACAAAGTGCTAAAAAAGGAAGTCCAAACAACTATAAATGAAAACGTATTAATTTGTTGATGTATCCATCCTCTCCAAATGTCACATTTTTAAGGTGTGTCTTAGAAATAAAAAACAATCCCCTAAATTATGTGATTTTAGGATTTATGGTTCTTCAATCATCATTCATACATATTCATAAATAATTACTCATTAATTTGGTACTTGAAACAAAAAGTTGTTACATTTAAACACATCGAAATAAAGATCTGAGTTTGTTGTTTCAGAAAAGTATACATTCACGCATGGTTAAAGTTCGATCACAAGATCACCTCCAAAATAGGTGAACTCAAGAAAAAAAAAACGTAATGGTAATAAGGTGCATCAATATCATAAGATTTTATTACCACTTTGAATGCAAAGGAAGATTAATCTAATTGAATTTTTAGAATTCAACCATTCATCTTTATTGTCTTTATGGGAGCTACGCATTAAAAAATGTTCTTTTGTTTGTCTGCTTATCTTTATTTAATTTTTATTTTTTAGGTTTAAACTCTCAATACTTGTCTAACATAAATTTTGTAAAAAATATTCAATCATGAAAGTTTGATTTTACATAAATCTAAACATAAATAAAAAAATGTATAAATCATAAAAAATTAAGGAGATAAAATTGCTCGCCTACTTAAATATAAATTATCAATTTCAAACTTAGGGAAGTTATGCATATACTCACTCCACTAATATTCAAACATATATACTTGCCACTAATATTCAAATGTGCAGGCTTCCAACTAAAAGAAGTATATCAATCTATTATATACTCTTTATATTACTTCTCTTTATATTACTTAGTATTATTATTTGATTTCTAATTGCCTGAAATGTTAGAGAATTAATTTAGGTAGATTTTCATTCACTCTTGTGATATCATCTACCAATTTTAGTATTTGAATCGTCCTAATCCTAGTCAGTTTGAAGACGTGAGTCGGTTCAAAGCTGGAGGTTATGACTCATTCTGGTCCAAATTGGCATTTGTGCAACTCTCCACTTCTTAAGCACGTTTCGATGAGTCTTCTTGCCTCTTCAGTTCAAGGTTAGGAGGATGTGAGTTGTCCTGACCCAAATCGACATTTGGGCGTGGCCCATAATGGAATATAATGATTGGTGGACGAGTTCTCAAAGGGCCCTATTTGCTTCCCAACATAATCTCCATAAACTATACAAGATATCTAGTATCCACATTAATTGTCCTAAGCAAAGTTTTTTCTCTATAATTATCTTGATTTGCACATAACCACAAGTCAAATGCATTCATGTCAATAACCCATCATTTAAACGTAATTTATAAATATATGACTTGATAACGAGATATTATAATAAAACATATTTATGTCCCATAAAAGCTATTCAATACGACATTAACAATCCAGATTAACAAAGACCTATAAATAGACCATCTCACCTTAGGGAGTAAGTAATATCTTTTTCATACTCACTATTTTACTATATTATCTGTACTTAACAATATTTTATACTCTTGTTGACTTTAACATCAAAGAATCTTATGCACGTGAAACTCTATCCTCTTCTTATAACCTATCAACACTATGAATCGTTGTACACCAGAAAGTCATTCAATCACCACTTCGTAAACCACCTTGTTCCATCTTGACAAAAATAGTACCTTTTATAAAATTAGATATAAATGAATATATAAAATTATTTTTTTATTGTAAAATGTAACACAATAATTATTTCTAAACTATTTAAAATTGTGAGGCGGTTTACATTTGAATTACATTTAAAAACATCTTGCAAATTTAAATGTACAAAAAAAAATTAAAATACACCAAATAAAAAATAAAAGTAGAGAAAGTGTTATTTAATGGGTGAAAATACCCTATGTTTTTTGAAATGACATTTCACTCTATAGCATAAATATTATTTCACTAAATTACGAAAAAGAAGATATATTATGAATCATTAATGAAATGAGAAAACAATAGACATAGTTCAAAAGTCAAATTTATCTCAATATATATTAACCTTTCTTTTCTTCAATTCTTGCTATTTGATAGGCCTACCATTCAACAACTGCAATCAATATCCATTGTACGTCACCCGTGGATCCTCTCCAATCTTTTTGAATTGGATTAATTCTCAATCATTGCTTACTGTTAATATGTAATAGTTTATCCATTATATAATAAAAACAAATTTCATGATTAAATGGTTATATTTATGGTGAGAGGCTAAAAAAATCTTTGCCCGTGTGAAAGCAGAGACCTGTTAGAAAAAAAAATAGACGCGTCTATTTATATGATAAAGGTGTAAACAAGTCAAATGACCAATGACATGAGAGTAAATAGTAGTACGAAATTTTTTGTTTATACTAACTCATAAAAACGTTACTTATACAGTAAATAATTTTTTATCTATCTATTATTTTTTTTTGGAAAGCTTTTGTTTTAATTAGTGATGATATTCTAAAACGTTTAATCTATTAGTTCTTTTTCAAAGCTTTGTTTTCATAACTCAATAGACAATTGATTATGTTATTTATAACATCCGAGTAGTTTCTAAAATCAATTCAATTATTTATTTCATGAAAAATTATACGAGTCTCGAATTTTTCTATCAAACAATTAATTATTCTAAGTTATTCATGGATTATTTGCGAGTTCTAATTTAACTAAGAAAGATATAGTTAATTAATTACTTTGTTTCCGAAATAATATTTATGTTTTTTTCATAAAGAAAATTAATTTTGATTAAAGCCGACGTTATTATTAACTTATTTACTTTACATTATTAACTTGTTTTACTTATTAGGAAAATTAAGAATCTATATTTTTAAGATAGGGTACTCATACACACACGTATTTATGTATAAAAATTCTTAACATATTCTAACTTATACTATATACTGTAATATAAAACATACATGCAATAAAAAATTACGTATTTAAAAGAATATTTATAGAAAAGAGGAAATAAAAACATCTAGCTTATTCATTACTATTTGCAATAAATATCATCTATTATTCAATACAATTATAACATATTATATATATAATAGATTAATTTAAAAAGATATCATTAATTTAAAAGCTAGATTAATTTAACCAATAAATATAAATTAATCGTCACCTCTAAATGAGATAAAGTAATTTGTCACATTCAAAGTCTTTCGAAAGACTCGTATTAAGTATGTCTTACTAGAAATTAACACCTGACACATTGGTGGTAGAAATCAATCTCAATTTATTACGTTAGAGTTACTATTTTCATATGTTATCAAAAGCAATGATACATGAACCTCATTTAGATTCTCACTACTTAATATCTTATATATATAATTAGATAATCAGTGAAACATATAATATGTCCTTTCCTTAATGAGTTATGTTCTTAATACTATAATCCTTTAGGGTCTATACCATATCAGATATCCTAAACCACACACTCATAAAGTGAAACACACACTTAAAAAGCCACACTTACAAAGAGCAACATGTCATATATAGTATGTCACACAATGTATGTCATACCAATAGATGAATCTCATCATCACTATAATAAGCATACCATACATGCACTTCACCACACCAACCACATAAATAAATAAATATATAACAATGCATGTTCGTCTTCACCACCTACTATGTTTTGTTAGAATTAAGATGCTTAGTTCAAGACAAGAGGTTGAGTGAGTATAAATCTTATAAAAAAATTTAAATTGATGAATGAAAAAATTTATCCAATCATTGAACAAGGTACAAAGGCTATAAACAATTTTAAGCTTATGTGAATTTTGTAGAGTTGGCTTGCAACAAAGTTAATGGGATTTTCGTTGCCTATATATATGATTCCTCCACATCTTTTCCACATGCTTTGGATGTCTATCCTGATCAAACTCCAAGGTTCTCCATCTTTCCACCAAACTCAACTTCATCTACTCCTACATTGAACATGATCTTGTTGTAGTCTCCGACAAATCGAGGTTTTCCTAGATGATGTTGATATTTTAGAATTTCATTTGGTTGCTTCATAGGACTTACCCTTCTCCATACCTCTTAGTCTAAGTGAGATGATTGCCTTGTTGGAACATCTAACTCTAAAAAGGAGCTCAGTGGAACTCTAAACTCTTTTTCACAAGCAACTAGACTAGATCATCTAGTACATGAACACAACCAACAACACACAATAAATTTATATTGGTTCACCCATATATACGGGTTGCATCTTGTTCTCCCTTAAGATAACTTCTTAAGATGTTCCAATAATTAAATCAATTATTACAAACAATGGCAGATCTTGACAAATAATTTTGTTGGACATAAATAATATACTCAAAATTTATATATATTATCGTTGTCACTAATACAACAAAATTACAACCATTACAAAATTCATACATTTAAAGGATTGTCCTTTGTTCCTTTAAATTCTTGAACTCATCAATAATTGAATCATAACTAAAATTTCCAGGTACTTCTTTTTTATTAAAGGATATGGATACCAGAGTTATAGAATGATCCTAATATTAATTGGGTGTCTTTTCTAATTATCAGTTGTTTCTCTTTATAGAGGATAATAATTGGGTATCTTTTCTAATTATCAGTTGTTTCTCTTTATAGAGGTGAATAATCTTTATTTTGTCTTTGTGTGTTATGATTCTAGTATTTAATTATTGATTCTTTCCCTCTTTAGTTAAACCTATAATGAGTGTACTACTTGTATATATTCAAACCATTTGTTTTGATTTGAATAACAAGAAAAAAAAGAGATATTCATTCTCATATCCTTTACCTTCCTTTTACTATTTTGTTCATCTTTGTTCTCTTTTATTCATCTTTTTCTATTTCGTAATATGGTATCAGAGCTCTGATTAGAGCTATGGTTGCTACATTTATCTATGGGTGAAGTTGTTGATCCCTCACAAGATCTTTGTTCACCTTACCATGTTAGTTCATCAAATAATTCATCCTTGAATAGAGTTTACTCTCTCATTACACAACAAGAAAGGCAAGTTTTTGGTGATCAATCCAAGGCAATCATTGTTACTAGCAAAGGAGGTTATAAAAACAATGGCATGGGTGGTGGAAATAGAAGAGGAAGCTATGGAAGAGGATATACTTCAAAAATTTGCAGTCATTTCAAATTTAAAAATCAGAACCTTCATGATTTTGCTCACTATTCGAGGTACACAAGGATTTTTCTTTTGAAACAAAAATATGAAGTTGTTAAGGTTTTGGAAAATTTTGTTAATTTTGTTCAAACACAGTTTGAGACAACAATAAAAATAATAAGAAGTGATAATGGAACTGAATTTTTCATGACTAATTTTTTTGTCAGTAAAGGAATAATACATCAAACATCATGTGTCAATACTCCACAACAAAATAGTATAGTTGAAATGAAACATGGTCATTTAATAGATGTAGCAAGAGTTCTTATGATACAATCTTATTTACCCAAAATTTATTGGTCAAATTCTGTGATACATGCTGCGCATATTATAAACATGCTTCCTACACCTGTTTTAAACTATTCTTCTCCTCATGAAATGCTTTTCAAAACTGATGCAGATTTTATTGGTTTTCCAAGGGTGACAAAAGGATATATTTTGTTGAATATTCAATCAAGAGAAATTTTTGTGTCTAGGGATGTTGTCTTTTATGAACATCTTTTTCCATACCAAAGGGTTCAAGATACTAGCAATGAAACTAACAGTCCTGACATTGATGATCAAATTTTGTTTGCTGAAGATCAATATGTCTTAAGTCAGCCATCACAAGTCATTCTTGCACCTTGTGATAATGTTGAAAATAGCAGTGATAATAATTGTGAGTCACAAATTGAGATTTCAAAAGTAGATGGTTCCCATATAGACCAAAACCTCAATGAAAATCATGATATAGAACAAAGTTCTGAATCAGATCCATCTGTCCGAATGAGCACAAGAATAAAAAGACCACCTGAGTATTTAAAGGATTATCATTGTAATCTTAATGTTTCCAGTACATCTTCAAGAGTTAAATATCCTTTGAATTTTGTTTTGTCTTATAGCAATTTATCGCCTTCTTACAAATCTTTTGTTATGTCTTTTTCTTCACATGTTGAGCCAAACACTTATTCTGAAGGTATGAAACATGACTGTTGGAGAAAAGCTATACAATGTGAGATATCTGCTTTAGAGTCAAATCAAACTTGGGAGACTGCTATTCTGCCTAAGAACAAAGTTGCCATAGGTTGCAAATGGGTATTCAAAATAAAATATAAGGCTGATGGGACAATTGAAAGGTATAAAGCAAAGTTAGTGGCAAAGGGATATACATAAATAGAAGGCATTGACTACCTTGATACTTTCTCTCCAGTAGCAAAGATGACCACCATAAGGTTGCTTCTTTCTTTAGCTTCTATTTATAATTGGGAATAGAAAAAATTAGACATAAACAATGCTTTTTTACATGGAGATTTGAAAGAAGATGTATACATGGTTGCTCCTCCTGGATCGACTTCTATTCCACCAGGAAAAGTTTGTAAACTAAAAAGGGCTTTATATGGCCTTAAGCAAGCCAACAGATAATGGTTTGCCAAATTGTCATCATTTTTGCTTTCTATGGGATATACTCAATCTATGAATGATCATTCCTTGTTCATTAATTCTTCTAAAGGATATTTTACAACATTATTGGTATATATGCATTGGAATTATTAACAGATGCAGGTCTTTTAGCCTGCAAACCTGCACCCACTCCTATTGATAATCATGAGAAATTCTCTTCTACTAGAAGTGTTCCTTTCACAGATATTCAAGCCTACAGAAGATTGATTGGAAGACTTATGTATCTCACTAATACCCGACCTGACATAACGTTTTCTGTGCAACAACTTTATGAGTTTCTTGCTAAACCTACAATTTCTCACTATAATGCAGAGATTAGAATTCTCAGATATATCAAAGGGGCTCCAAGTCTTGGTCTATTTTTCTCTTCCACTACCTCTGTTCATCTCAAATCATTTTGTGATAGTGATTGGGGCACTTGTAGTGATTCAAGACAATCAGTGACTGATTTTAGTGTGTATCTTGGGAATTCTCTCATATCTTGGAAATCAAAGAAGCAAGGAACAATATCAAAGAGTTCTTGTGAAGTTGAATACAGGGCAATGACCACTGTTACATGTGAAATTCAATGGCTAACTTATCTTCTTCAAGATTTCAAAGTTCCTTTTGAGCAACCATCTCTTTTAAACTGTGACAATGACTCAGCAAGATACATTGCAACAAAACCAGTATTTCACGATTGTACAAAACATAAAGATATAGATTGTCACGTGGTCCGGGAAAAATTAAAGAAGGGTCTCATCCATTTGCTTCCCATTTCCACTACAGAGCAACTGGATGATATTTATGTTGGGTTTAATAGTGCCAAAGTTCAAGAGGGGGGGTGAATTGACCTTTTAAAACTTCTTCGCAGAAACAGTGTTTAACCCAGTTTTACAGAAAATAAATCGATTTATGTGAAAATGAACAGATTTATTTCAGCACTGTTTTTCTGTTTGAAATGCTTTTAATACAGCAAGGTTAATCACAAGACTATGCAGTGAGAATTTACAGCAGCACACACACAAATATCAGATTTGAAAAACAGTGGAACACAAAACAGCAAGCCTCAATTTCAAGCACGTGATTAAGGTTCAATTGATAGCATGCTAATTAATTGAGTGACCTTTGCAAACAAGCTGTTCCAGTGGCTTTTAACAGACTATGAGTGTTCTTCTTGATGTCAAGCAATTTTCCAGAAATTAAGAACAATGAATCACAGAACAGCAAGCTTCAACTTTAAGTAATTTGTTTAGGTTCAATTAATAGCATTTACAGTTTCTTGAGCAGCCTGTCACAGTCAATCTGTTCCAGTGGTTTTTAGCAAATTATA
Source organism: Phaseolus vulgaris (assembly GCF_051622355.1). Classification (NCBI taxonomy): domain Eukaryota; kingdom Viridiplantae; phylum Streptophyta; class Magnoliopsida; order Fabales; family Fabaceae; genus Phaseolus; species Phaseolus vulgaris. The sequence continues at coordinate 5,793,295 of NC_143503.1, forward strand.
TATGTTCTTATCAGATTCAAACACCTTTTTCAGAAATCAAGAACAGTATGCACAGTGCCCAGAAAGAACAGATTTATTTTCAATTGAACAGATTTATTTCTTTGTTGTTTTATCAATTATGCAGAAACGAAATTGCAGAGAGAGAGAGAGAATGAACACAAGCAATTATACTGGTTCACTCAACCTGAGCTACATCCAGTCTTCACCAACAACAGGTGGAATTCACTAACACACTGTACAATCAAGTACACTTCCCACTGTTCTTGAAACCTACAAGAACTTAGGTACTCTTACTGAAAAAACCTATTTCAGCACTCACACACACACATCCACTCTCCAAGAACACCTATCAAGAAGAGGGATCAACCAAACTATTACAAGTAATAAGAAGTGAAACGACTACACCTGATTGAGGTAACAAAGATCAGCCTTAAACCAGTAGGCAAGATTGCTAGAACAGTAGCTGCACCTCACACCAAGCTTTTGGAACCAAACCAAGAACAAGCACTTTGTGATTTTTGAAATCTTTGAAGAACAAATGCTAATCCTTGAAAACACTTAACTCTCTGCTGTCAAAACTTGTTTTTTGCAAATGTATGAACTGTTTGAATCGTTATAAAACTCAGAAAACAAGTTTGCATTTTATAGAAAGCCAGCTTATAACAGAATTTTGAAAAACAGTTAAAGCTGTTATAAAATGAACAGATTGAAAATAAAATAAACTGATTTATTTTCAAAAGCAGTTAGAGAATCTGTTAAGTGAGGAGACTTAGTCAACCATTCTGGTGCTGAGATAAAATTGAAAAACGTTTAAGCATGACATGGCACCAGAGGCAAAAAGAATCTATTCATTTACAGATGAACAGATTTATTTTTCAAAACGAAAACAGAGAAAGTTTAACTATTTGAAACTCAGTCGTTTTGAAAAGAAGAGGACTTAGTCAAAATACCTGATGCACAAAATCTAATTTTTACAAGACTTTAGCCAAGGCATCAGTGAAGAAAATGAATCTGTTTATTTAGAAAAGAACAGATTTATTTTTATGCAGTAAACGTGTTTTTGTGTAAAACATGTGAAAACAGTTTTAGAAAACTTATGCTTGTTCTTATCACATGGCCAGTGGTTATGAGGTGAGTTACTCAGCAAAAAGCTACTCTTAGACAACCTCTAAGCACTAACTAAGACATACTTAAAGCAAAGCACAAATACATGGAAAGTACATAAATGTCTTCATCAAACACTACATACAAGTCTTCATCAAACACAATCTTGAAGGGGCAGCAACCATCTTCAACAATTTATACCAAAGCTTTAAGTCCTCAATCTTTTAAGAATATTTGTTCCAAGCTGGGTCTCATCAATATTTGTTCCCCAGCTTGTGGCGGGGTATTAAAGGATACAAATACCAGAGTTATAGAAGGATCCTAATATTAATTGGGTGTCTTTTCTAATTATCAGTTGTTTCTCTTTATAGAGGAGAATAATTGGGTATCTTTTCTAATTATCAGTTGTTTCTCTTTATAGAGGTGAATAACCTTTATTTTTTCTTTGTGTGTTATGATTCTAGTATTTAATTATTGATTCTTTCTCTCTTTAGTTAAACCTATAATGAGTGTACTACTTGTATATATTCAGACCATTTGTTTTGATTTGAACAACAAGAAAAAAGAGATATTCATTCTCATATCCTTTACCTTCCTTTTTCTCTTTTGTTCATCTTTGTTCTCTTTTATTCATCTTTGTTCTATTTCGTAATATTTTTTAATGTAAATAATCATATTGTTGGCAATAAATTCATCTTCCATAAACCCTAAACTTAAATTGGTTAGAGTGTAAGAACTTGAAATAGAAGACAAGATATAGCTATTCAAATTCTTATATTTCAAACATTCCCTGTAGATGCAAAAAAAATTGTAAGAGAAATAGTAAAAGTTCATGTATTAGAAATATTAATATATTATGAAACTAAAATTTCACTGTGAAGTGGGGCAATAGAGAGTTATCCTTTTTTTCTTCAAAAATGGAACAAAACAGATGAGGAATGAGTATAAACAACAAGTTTATGTTTGACTTCTTTTTCTCTCTTCATAAATGGAACAAAATAGGTGAAAATGAGTAGAAACAATGAGTTTGTGTTCCACTATTTAAAAAGGAATGAACTAAAAAAGTGAGGGGGAGAATATAAAAAAACATATCTTAATTTTCTTCTCCTATGCATTTCATCAAATCTTTTATTATTTATTATATTTACTTTTATGTTTTAATATTTATTAAAATCAACTTACATATGCATTATATATATATATAGATAGATAGATAGATAGATACACACACAAAATTCTAAAAATTTGGGGAACCCCCGCTCCTATAATTCTCCACCACTGATTACAAACGAGTACCCAAATCATTGCTAGTTACAATGAGTACCCAAACCACTACTATTTATCACTACTTAGTCTCCTTTAAGACTAAGTGATGGAAGACCATCCCAGCCACCTAAATCATTAGACTCAGAAGAGGAGAAGTGTTGAATAAAAGATTCTTTTCTAAAAGATTCCCTTTCTGAAGTCTTGTAAATTTGTATAGAGTAATTAGGAATTTTCTAATTCAGTATTTAAAATTTTGTATTAAACTTTTTGGGCCTTGTATTTAAGCCAATTTTTAGTTTAGAATAGAAGAGCTTGAAAGGAAGTCTAATTGGAACCACATAGGCGCCACATGGAGCCTTTTTCTTCCTTTTCCCAAATTGACTAGTCCTTTTCCACATGGAGCAAAGAGACGCCTCCTACTTGCCTTCTCCTCTTCCTGATGCAACTTGTCACATCCTAAATGGAGAGCTTTGAGGTGCATGAATTGCCACATGTCAACTTTTGAATTGAGAGTATTTAGGTGTCACATATCACTCTTGGAGAGTTTTTAAGTTTTATTAGTCACTTTTGGCTCTATAAATAAAGAGCTTTTCTATTGTAAAAATAACACTTGAATTGAGTAATGAATTTCTACCTAAATGGTTTTTAGAATTTATCTCAAGTCTCACTTTTCTTTTTCTCTCACTCTCTAAGTGTAGAAGCCTTAGAAAAAGCTAGAAGGTTGGCCTAACCTCCTTCCTAGTACCATTCTCCAAACCCAAACCCATTCATATTCTTACCCATTTTTAATGAAATCTTTCGCTGCTAAGTCTTCTCCATCAATGTCAATCATCTACAACCGAAGAACTTAAAGAAGGAGAAAGAGAACTCCATCACTAAGACCTTAAAATAAGTAACAAGAAACTCTTAGAGAGAGGAAAATTTAAGCTCATTGAGTTGTTGTGTGGCACTTGTGTATATTTTTATTGTGTTATTCTTCTTCAACTTGATTCCTTTATATACGAATTTAAAGATGATTGTTTCTTCATCACATTTGTTATGATTGTTATAATGTATGGTATTAAACGAGAGCGGGGGTGAATTGTTTAAAAGAGGTTTTTGAAAACTTTTCAAAAATTAACAAAAATCTTTATATGAATCCAGAACATAAATTACGTTAGCCAAGAACTAGAACAATAAAACAACAAAAGCAGTAGAAAAACAATCGGTTGTTTCTACGAAACAATCGGTTGTTTATACCAGTAAAAGTAAAAACAAAATTTAAATGAGTTTAAGGGTAAGAGAAAGATACACCAACAGTTTATACTGGTTCACTCTTAAACCAAGAGCTACATCCAGTCCCCAGAAAACCACTAGGTAATCCACTAAGTAATCAAACCAGATTACAACACACAATCCACCAAAGTAGTGACCTTGAACCCTTCAAGAAACACACTCACTTTTGCAATGCACACACCAAGAGTATTGATCTTTACCACCTCAAGAGCACACAACACTCCTTGTCAATTACACTTGTTTAGATAACAATTTGAAATCAATACAAATGCAATCCTATTCCACTCTCTTAGAAAACCCAAAGCTTTGATGTGAATGTTCAAATCTTGAATCAACTCTTACACAACTGAAAAACTCAAATCTGTTTCTCTTCCTTGTTTGAAAACATAAATAAACTATTTATATTTTCCAAAGATTGGTCAAAGCATTTAATGAAGGAGCGTATTCAGTTGGAAATCATTTAAAGCACATTCAACCATCAAAACAAAATTCTGTTAGGATTTTCAAAGAAACAATCGATTTAAATCACGAAACAACCGATTGTTTGGTTTGGCAGTTAAGTCAACCAAACTTAAACAGTTTTCAACCTTTTCAAAAAATCCTAAGAGTAAAACAACCAGTTGATTTGACAAAACAATAGATTGTTTTTCACTTAGTTTGAAAAACACTTTATTTCAAAAAGGATTTAAAACACATTAGCTTTAGATTCAACAAAGGAGTGGGTTACAAATAAAACTATCTAGATCCCTCCCAAAACACAGCAGCAACTCAGCTTGCATCAAACACAGAGGATTTGGATTCTTCAAAGCATAAAATGAATTCTTCAAAGCACTTGATCACTCTTGATCAACAATCTCCCCCTATTTGATGAAGACAAATCCCTGGTTGCTTGTGTTGGTCATTGTTTGAATCTGAAGCAGCACCTGCAGAGCAAAACTTATGCAAACCAGAGCATCTTTAACAGCAGGTTAGAATAACACATTAACTAGTTTTCTGCATAAACCTTAGAGCAGACAAACCAGCCAAAAACCAATACTATATCAAACAAACAACCAGTTGTTTCCTTGATTTAATCGGTTGTTTCTATCAGCAAAAGCAAAAATCAACCTTAAAAACATAAATTAAAGAGTTTTAACAGTTTGAAACAGTTTGTAGAGCAACACAACCAATTATTCTCCCCCTATTTGTCTTCACAAATAGACTATATGCATAGAAAGCATTTTAAGAGAGATTTTAAGAGTCAAGAATGCCTAACTCATTTCTTAAGAAGAAAAACCTATCTTTTGGCAAATGTTTTGTGAATATATCAACAAGCTGTAGTTTTGTTTCAATGAACTTCATCTCACAATCTCCATTGTTCACATGATCTCTTATGAAGTGATGACGAATCTCAATATGCTTTGTTCTTGAGTGCTGAATCTGATTTTTGGTGAGATTTATAGCACTTGTGTTGTCACAAAGCAAAGGAACCTTGTTAATCTTCAATCCAAAATCTGCAAGCTGCTGTTTAAGCCAAAGAATTTGTGCACAGCTGCTCCCAACAACAATGTATTTAGCTTTTGTAGTGGAAAGAGCTACACAAGCTTGTTTCTTACTATGCCAAGAAATGATACTTGATCCAAGAAGATAACAAGTGCCACTTGTGCTTTTTTCGGTCCAGCTTACACCCTGCAAAGTCATAATCTGAATATCCAATTAAATGTATAGGTGAGTAAGAAGGATACCATAGACCAGGTAGTTCCTTTGAGATATTTGAGAATCCTTTTGGCAGCCTTGAAGTGAGATTCCTTTGGATTTGCTTGATATCTTGCACAAAGACATACAACAAACATGATATCCGGTCTATTTGATGTGAGATAGATCAAAGAACCAATTAAGCCTCTGTATTTTGTTTGATCTACCCCTTTTTCAGCAGCATTTGCATCTATATAACAGCTTGAAGACATAGGTGTGCTAGCTTCCTTGCAACTCTCTATCTCAAATTTCTTGAGGATATCTTTGCAATACTTTGATTGACATAAGAAGATTCCATCCTTTGATTGTTTAACCTGCAACCCAAGAAAGAAGGAAAGCTCTCCCATCATGGACATTTCAAACTCACCTTGCATTGTAGCAACAAACTCCTCACTCAAACTATCTTTGGTAGCACCAAAAGTGATGTCATCAACATAGATTTGGACCAAAATAATTTCAGAATTTGCTTTCTTGATGAAAAGAGTTTTTTCTATCATTTCTCTTTCATAACCATGAGATAAAAGGAAGTTGCTAAGCCTCTCATACCACTTCCTTGGAGCTTGTTTCAGCCCATACAAAGCCTTTTTCAACTTAAAAACATGATTGGGATGTTGATGATCCTCAAAACCCGGTGGTTGCTCAACATACACTTCTTCATTGATAACACCATTGAGAAAAGCATTCTTCACATCCATTTGAAAGAGTTTGAATCCACTCATACAAGCAAAGGCCAACAGCAACCTCACAGCTTCCAACCTTGCAACAGGGGCAAAGGTTTCACCATAGTCAATTCCTTCCTCTTGATTGTAGCCTTTGGCAACTAGCCTTGCCTTGTTTCTAGTAGTAACTCCAACTTCATCTAGCTTGTTTTTGAATACTCATTTAGATCCAATGATGTTCATCTCATCTGACTTGGGGACAAGAAACCATACATCATTTCTAGCAAACTGATTCAGCTCTTCATGCATTGCATCCACCCATTTTTCATCTTTAAGAGCTTCTTCAATAGACTTTGGTTCAACTTGAGAGACAAAATCAGTGTGCCTGCAGAAGTTTGAGATAGAGCTACATGTGGAAACACCCTCTTTTATCTGCCCAATGATGTTCTCCACTGAAAGATCCCTTGGTATTCTCCATTCCTTAGGAAACTCATCCTGCTGCAGAATTTCAACCGGTTGTTTCAATGAATCAATCAGTTGTTTTTCTGGACAACAATCCAGTTTTTGCATAATGATGTTCTGTTCATCCTCTTCAGTGCTGATCTGTGAGGGAATCAAGACTTTATGATCAACTTCATCAAATACCACAAGAACAGATTCTTCTACAATCATGAGCCTCTTGTTGTAGACTTTATAAACATGATTGTTTGATGGATAACCAATGAAAATGCCTTTGTCCGCTTTTTCATCAAACTTTCCCAGATTTTCTTTCCCATTATCAGAACAAAACAGCTACATCCAAACACTCTTAGGTTCCTTCCATTGAAGAGTTCGTAGGATGTTTTCTTTAAAATTGGCCTTATTAGCACTCTATTCATCACATAACAAGAGGTGCTAACAGCATCAGCCCAAAAGTACTTGGGTAGGGAGGACTCATTTAGCATGGTTCTTGTTAATTCCTCTAGAGATTTGTTCTTTCTTTCCACTACCTCATTCTGTTGAGGGGTTCTTGGTGCAGAAAAAATGTGCAAGATCCCAGTTTTCTCACAAAATTTGCTGAATTTCTCATTTTGGAATTCCCCTCCATGATCACTTCTTATTGAACCAATATTGCAGTTTCTTGTGTTTTGTAAGGCTCTTGAAAGTCGAGAAAGCTGAGAAAGCATCACTCTTTGATTCCAAGAAGAGTGTCCATGTGTACCTAGAAAAATCATCCACAATAACAAGAGCATAATAGTTACCACTAAGACTCATAGTTCTTGAAGGGCCAAACAAATCCATGTGGAGCAGCTCAAGGGGTTTTGAAGATGAAACAACATTTTTAAGTTTGAAGGAACTTTTAACTTGTTTCCCCTTTTGACATGCTTCACATATGTGGTCCTTCTCAAACTTAAGCTTGGGCAACCCAATCACAAGATCTTTTGAGATTAATTTGTTTAAGTGATTTATGTGAATGTGAGCAATTCTTCTATGCCATAACCAAGATTCATCATGCTTAGAAAGAAGACAACCAATAGAACAAGGAGAAGAAATATCCAAGAGATAGACATTGTTGATTCTCTTACCAATCAACATAACCTCTTTTGAGTTGGGAAGGCAGATTTCACAAGAGTTTGTCTTGAAGATGACTTGATAGCCTTTGTCACACAATTGGCTAATGCTAAGCAAGTTGTGTTTTAGTCCCTTCACATACAAGACATCATGAATAAGTAAGATACTCTTGTCTCCTATAGAGCCTCTTCCAAGAATTCTTCCTTTGCTGTTGTCTCCATATGTTACATGGCTTTCTTGTTTGAAGATGATGCTCACAAACTTAGATTTATCTCCTGTCATGTGTTTTGAGCAGCCACTGTCCAGATACCACTGTTGCATGCTTTCCATCAATTTTTCCTACAAAAGACAATTTCAAGTACAAAGATTTGGTCCCCTTATAAAAGTGGGTCCTTTTGATTTACATTCATCACTGGGAACTCCGTAATCTTTAGGAATCCATCTCATAATGCCTTTAGGAACAAAATATTACCTAATTTTACAGAATCTGACTGAATGGTCACTTTTCATGTAGTAGAAGCATGTAACAACCGGTTCTTTCGATTTAACAATCGGTTGTTTTTCTGGCAGTTTTGAAAATGACTTTGAAAACTTATCTTGTTTGTTCTGTGGATTAAAACCTAATCCTGCTTTTCCAAAAACACAATTTTGAGATGCCAAGACATTCTCAAAGTTGGATTTACCCTTTGAAAGTTTATCCACAGTTCTTACAAGATAATGAACTTTATTTTCAAGATTTTCACAATTTTCACAAACAAGAGAGTCACACTTGCAAGAAGAGTTTTTGTAAAGAATTTAAAGATTTTCAAAATTTGTTTTTTAATTTTCCAACTCTTCTTCCAATAATTTAACTCTGTTTTCAAGCCAGTTGTTCATTCTCTTCAACCTGTTATTCAAGAGAGCCAATCGGTTAGCTTCTTCACGAGTTTCTTTAAAGGCTTAATGTAATTGACTATAGTTTTCAACATTTAAAGAAGCAGGAGAACTTACACTCTTTCACTGCTTGAATCATCCTCCTTTTTGGCCATAAAACACAGATTCATACCTTTTTTATTTTGTCTCCTTTTTCTTCTTGCTTGACTTTTTGTCTTTGCTTTCTTTATTTCAGTGATACTCTCATGAGTTGCTTTAAGTGTATCCCACATTTCCTTAGCAGATTCACATTCTGAGATCCTGAAAAAATCTTTAGAATCCAAAGCAGAGGTTATGATATTCTTGGCAATGCAATCAAACTTGGCCTTTTCACTTTTTTCATTAGTCCATTGGGACCAAGGTTTTTTAATAAAAGATCCACCCTTTTTAATCTTAGGAATGAAAGGGCCATTTTCAATTGCATCCCAAATTCCTTGATCAATGGATTCAACAAAGATTTTCTTTCTAGCTTCCCAATACTTATAATTCAAACCACAAAACAAGGGTGGTTTGTTAATTGAAGCACCCTCCTCAAAAGGTAGTTTTCCAGCCATAGAAAAAAAAATTTAGGATCAAACTTGAATATTTTTCAAGTACCAAGCTCTTGATGCCAATTGTTAGAATGTATGTCCTTAAACGAGACGGGGGTGAATTGTTTAAGAGAGGTTTTTGAAAACTTTTAAAAAATTAACAAAAATCTTTATATGAATCCCGAAAAGAAACCAGGTTAGCCAAGAACTAGAACAATAAAACAGCAAAGCAGCAGAAAAACAATCGGTTGTTTCTGCGAAACAATCGGTTGTTTATACCAGTAAAAGTAAAAACATAATTTAAATATGTTTAAGGGTAAAAGAAAGATACACCCACAGCTTATACTGGTTCACTCTTAAACCAAGAGCTACATCCAGTCCCCAGAAAACCATTGGGTTACAACACACAATCCACCAAAGTAGTGACCTTGAACCCTTCAAGAAACACATTCACTTTGGCAATACACACACCAAGAGTATTGATATTGACCACCTCAAGAGCACACAACACTCTTTGGCAACACAACACCAGAAATACAGAAGGTTGAGAAGAGATTACACTTGTTTACAGAACAATCTGAAATCAATACAAATGCAATCCTATTCCACTCTCTTAGAGAACCCAAAGATTTGATGTGAATGTTCAAATCTTGAATCAACTCTTACACAACTAAAAAAACTCAAATCTGTCTCTCTTCCTTGTTTGAAAACATAAACAAACTATTTATATTTTCCAAAGATTGGTCAAAGCATTTAATGAAGGAGCGTATTCAGTTGGAAATCATTTAAAGCACATTCAACCATCAAAACATAATTCTGTTAGGATTTTCAAAGAAACAATCGGTTGAAATCATGAAACAACCGATTGTTTGGTTTGGCAGTTAAGTCAACCAAACTTAAAAAGTTTTCAACCTTTTCAAAAACTCCTAAGAGTAAAACAACTGGTTGATTCGACAAAACAATAGATTGTTTTTCACTTATGTCCCGACCAGTCCTCGACCCTCGACTCAGAGGTTGACCTCAGATATCACACACCGATGCTTGGTAATGGAATTGGTTAGTCTTTGATATTTATATCCTAAGCCCCAATGTTGGAGATCGATATTGAACCCCACCAGTAGGGGAAGAAGATCGGAATCGGTCGTCAGGACGTTATAGAGGGTCACGTAAGGGGGGCCCTAGAGTTTTGTTAAGATAACAATTAAAGACAAGAGATATGTTGGAAGCCTAAGTCACGAGGGATCCATGCACGTGGTGTGTATGACGCATGGAGGCGCAACACGTGTGGATAATCCTAAGAGGCGTTAAGGCCCATTGGGGTTAGGGTTTCCAGGGAAAGTTGCATGCATGGCACGTGAATACTTAAGGCACCCACGAAGCAGATGGCGCTAGAGATTAGGTGCACAAGTTGGTACCCAAGCAACCACTCTGTCATTCGTTGCACTCCAATTAAGGGAAGTTCATGTGCCAGATAGGCTAAGATTCTATGAATAGCGGTGCAAGGACATTCTCCAAGGAACCCTAGTCAAGGGAAACGATGCAAACGTAAACCCTAGTTTCAGCCTATATAAAGGGTGCCAAAACCCTAGTAAGGTACGCAGTTTCTAAGATTGAAGCTAACATACACACTTGGTGTTTCTTTGCCCTAATTCTGACTTGAGCGTTAGAGTGCAAACGGCCACTAGGGCGCTTCTTTGTCTTTGCAAGTGAGAGGTTTCTTGATCAAGAAGGCACGATTCTCAAGAAAGATCGAAGGGCCGAAGCAGCTGTTAGAGTCAACCGGCGAAGGGAGTCAACCAGCAAGAACAACTTAGTTTGAAAAACACTTTATTTCAAAAAGGATTTAAAACACATTAGCTTTAGACTCAACAAAGGAGTGGATTACAAATAAAACTACCTAGATCCCTCCCAAAACACAGCAACAACTCAGCCTTGCATCAAACATAGAGGATTTGGATTCTTCAAAGCATAAAATGAATTCTTCAAAGCACTTGATCACTCTTGATCAACAATGATATGATCTTCTTTAATCAACATTGTCAACTACATTTGATCCTGCCTGTTGACCAGAACGTTGGAACCTGCCTCGTCAAAGGATCGACTCGTGCACCGCTTCGAACCTCCGTCCTTCTTCGAGATCCACCTCAAGAACCTGCAAAAGAACAGAGCGGCGCCGCTGCGGCCGATCGCACTCCAACGCCCAAGTTAGTGACCGAACCACCAAATACTAAGAGCAAGAACACTCAAGAAAACTCAAGGAACCGTGCAATGTTCTCTCTCACAGTAAGCTCTAGAACTCGCAAGCGTAAAGAGTGTAATCTGAACGTGCGTACCTCAGAAAGTTCGTTGAGAACTCTTATATACCTGGTCACTTTCTCTCTCCTGGCAGTTACAGACCTGGACACGTGGCTCGCATCCAGTCGTACACGTGCCATCATCTGGAGCCTCCTTGACTTGGGCGCTGCTTCTGACTCTCTTTTTTGCTAAGTTATTTATGCATGGCACTGCCCAGTGCATAGCTAACTTGGGAGCGCGATCTCTACTGGAACTGGCGAGTTAGGGTGCCCTCGTACACCTTCCCTGTGGTCTCGCCGGCCGCCTTCATAATCTACACCATTTTCATCCCTGGCGATGTGCTTGCTCTGGCGATCTCCAATCGCTTGGTCGCCTGAGTTCACATCTGGCGTCTTCACCTTCTACTGGGCGATCGCCTGGTATGCTGAAGATCGGAACACCCCAACTTAACAACTGGCGACTTCACGAGCACCCGACTTCCTCCCCTTCTGTCAACCTGGCGCCTTGTCAACACGCCTACACTCTAGCTTGGTGCCACGTCATCACTTCCGACTACCAGGGCGCTACACAAGCCCCCCAGTCTTAAGCGAAGACTTGTCCAGCGAAAAGACTGAAAGAGTCACGTCAACACCGACCTACGTGGCACTGACGCAGAATTCCAAGCGGTTGTACTTTCTGCTCCTCTGACGCTCCACCAAACCCCTCACCCATCGCTCGACACGTGGCTTCATCAACGGTTACCTTCAGTTACCGTTTGCGCTTCCCAAACCCATTTCGAAAAACCCTTAAACTCATTTTCACTCCACACTGTTCCATCACTTTTCTTCGTATTCACAAACGCTCTAACCTTCTTCTGCGAAAAAGCTCTCGACGTTCTTCAACTCTCTGAATCACCAACATTCTTCATCGCCTTTCTGATCATAAAAAGGTACTTCCTTTTCTTCTTCTGCTGGTTTTCCCTGCATTTTAACCGATTCGCATCATCCTGTAACTGCCTGGTGCATACGTTGTGGGTTGCTTTTGCCATTTCTCCTTCTACGTAACTTAGGGCTTCGTCAATCGTTGCAACGAACCTACGTTCGTTCGTTTTTCACCTTTCTTCCATGATCGAGTCAGCCTCTGTGACCCCTGATCATTTTTTCCTTTTCTTCTTCCTTTGCAGCTTCCATCATGACTCGCACCAAGATCACCCCGAATCCTCCTCCTTCATCGCGAAACCCTTCTTCTCAAGCACTCAACCCACCGCGAGCACGCAGTGCTTCATCTTCCCAGGCTGAGAGGCCTGCACCTTCCTGCCCCAACCTGGTCCAGGCTACTCCGCCAGTCACCGGAGGAGCCTCCGTCCCCACACCAGACTTCAAAAAATTGTATCCCTGGGCCAACTCGACCCTGCTGAGGGAAACATCTTCTGTGAACACTGCGGGGGCAGTTTTGCAGTTGAAGAAGGGGGATGAACTTCATCAATCATTCCACAAGGAGCACGATGAGAAGATGACAGTGCTACCTTGCCCCCCCGATCTGCCCGTTGGTGCCGACGATAAGGCGAGCAATGACGGGCCCTTCTGCTTCGTCTACACAACGCTATTCAAGAAGGTGAAACTAAGGTTTCCCTTTACACGTTTCGAGAGGGAGCTCCTCATCGAGCTCAACATTGCCGCCGCCCAGCTCCACCCCAACAGCTGGGCGTTTGTGCGAGCATTCCAAGTGATGTGCGACCATCTGGGGTTGCCAGCATCCGTAGACGTATTCTTGTTCCTTTTTGAAGCCAAGCACCTAGGAGACCGCCTGTGGGTTAGCTTAAATGGGATTGCTAGGAGGTCGATCCTCTCCATCTTCCAGCAGTCCTATAAAGACTGGAAGGGAAAGTTCGTCCAAGTGCGCCCCAACGACAAGGACACTTCCCTACTCGACGGCTTCCCCTTGTACTGGGTAAACAAGGGGAGCAAAGAGTCCAAGAGCTGCTTCAGGAGACCCAGAAGTCCTGATAGCATGGGTGCACTGGACAGGGATCTCTGCTTCTTTTGGAAGAGTGTGGCGGATGCCAACATCACCTTCCTCACCACCACCCTGATCTGCTTCGAATTCTTTGAGGACCAACTCGAAATTCGAATAGGTTAGAACATTCGAGCTTCTTGTTTTAATACTTGCTTCTGTTAACTGTTTCTGGGCGTCTTGTGCGTTGTGCGCAAGACTTTGGTTTTATATTTCTGCACTATTTGTCTGCTTTGCTGTTGCATACTGCCTTATGCATTTATCTTCTCTCTGAACTAACCCATGCATTTTTGCTCTTATGCAGATAACATGTTGGGTCAGGACAAGCTTGCTGAATTGAGGACGCTCGCCCGACTCCATGGGTTGGCAACGGGCTCTCAAACAGTGCCAAATTCCGTGGTGGAGATCGCCGCCACACAGGGCCGATCGCCACCTAAGGGCCCAGCTCCCTCCGACGTCCAACCCGCCACTCAACGAAAGAAACTTGTCCTTAAAAGGCCCAAGAGGAAAGCTCCCCAGGTAGTCCACGAGGAGGAGGAAGAAGATGACGAGGTCACCGAAGATGGCCTCGTTACAAAGAGAAAGAGGGTGGCACCTTCTTCACCACCTGCCCCACCCCCTCTTCCAACCTCAACACCGCCATCCACGCCTGCTCCACCTCCAACAATGCCATCTCCACCAGCTCCCGCTTCCCCAGTCTAAGCCATTCCATTGGCAACTGGACCACCCGCGGTTGAGGCCGCTGAAGACAATTTCTTGGAGGACCCCCCAAGCGCCTCCACGCCATATGTATCAGCTGGAGGGGGACCTCCTTCCAACGCCTCAGCCGCAGATGTTGCTCCAATCGGGGATGAGGTTGCCCACACCTCTCCGATTCTGATCACCGAGTCCCCGACGTCGCCACCACGAGCAGAAGCACCTACTGAAGAACCAACTAAAGAAGGTGGCGACGAAAACCAACAACAGGCCCACCCAGCGCCTCTCCAAGCTGCAAACCTCCCTCTTGAGGTCACGAGGATGTGGGAGCCTTTATCTGCTAAGCTGAAGACGATAGCAGAAGACATCCCCGCCATCATAACTAGAGCGGTGCAGAGCTCCACCAGGAAGCTCCAGGACGACCTCTTCAACCTTAAAACTGAGAACAGCACCATGAAGGTTGAGGTGGAGAAGTTGTCCTTCAATCTGACGCTCGCGGAGATTGAACACTCCCGAGTAGAAGATGCGATGAGCACCGAGCTCCGATTGGCGCGCAAGGAGGCCACTGAACTCCGCCATAAGGTACAACAACTGGCTCAAGAAAAGATCGAACTAGAGAGCAAAATTGTGCCTTATCGCGTTAAGGTGGCTGACTTGGAAGCTTCGATAAAAACTGACGCCGCCAAGGTAAAAAAACTGGAGCAGAGGTCTGCTGATCGGGAGATCTTCCTGGGTAAGGTGGAGAAGGCGAGGGACGACGCCATTGCTGAGCTTGCCGAGGCCAACAAAGAGAAAGGGAAAATCACTGCTGAACTGGGCCAAGTGCAAGCGGAATCCAAGAAGGTTGCTGAAGACCTTCTCCAAGCTCAAGAGATCAACGAAAAACTCAAGAAACAAATCGAAGAGCTGGAGCAGCAGAATAAGGGGCTGAAGGAACAAACTGAAGGACTCCAGAAGCAGATTGAAGATCTTAAAATGAGTTCTGCCCAGATTCTGGCTGCTGGATTCGCTGCTGCACGGGAACAGTTTGCATGCTTGTTCCCCGATCTGGATCTCAGCATGGTGTCTTTAAACAACGAGGTGGTGGATGGGAAGGTGGTTCCCGTCGAAGACTGATCAATTTCCCCTCATCCATCACCTTTATGCTTTTTTCTTTGTATGCAGTTGTAATGAACTTTCTTCTTTTTCTGTACATGTGCTTTGAACTGTTATTTACTTTAATGAAATTGCCTTTGTATTCCTTTCTGCAATTTCTTTGCCTGCTTCAACTTTCCTTGCGCAATTTTACTTCAGAAAAAATAACTTAGTAATTTTGTAGGCCCGATCTTGCACTTAACTGTTTCGAACCATTTCAACTTCAAGCAATAATAATCACTTTCACAGCTCGTAATCTTAAGGCAATCAACCTTAACGTAAAATCCCTCTTCAAGCAACGAACTTCAACTCAACCACTGGCTTAAAACATTTCTTCACTCGATCTGCTCCATTAGCACGGGTCTTTAACTTTCTCGCCGCTGCTTGAACTTTCCCTGGTCGCCAAAGACTCTTGGAGATATCAGCTTCTTTCTGGCTTCATGCCTTGGCCATTGTTCTTTTATCTGGGGGTAGAGGCGCCTTTCGGATCCTTCTCTACCCTCCTGAACTTCAGAATAAAAGACCGGGTGGCTAGGCGTTCTCTTCGAACCTACCTTAGCCACCTTCCAAACTTCGTCCACCCTTAACACCGTACCTGAACTCGTTCGAGACGAGAAGGATTTTATCTTGGTTGAACTCGCTCATAGGCGAGAAGGTCTTTTACTTGCCTCTACATTGCCCCGGGGGTTACATCTTCTCGCCCCCAAAAACACTGAGGACTTTTCACTGGTGCCTCTACATTGCCCCAGGGGTTACATCTCCTCGCCCCCAGAAACACTGAGGACTTTTTGCTCTTCCTCGCCTGCACTCGCTCGACTGCGAGGAGGTCTTTAACTCGCCTCAGGACGCGCGAGGGCGTTGAGGTCTTTTAGCTGGTGCCTCCGATCGCCGAAAGACGATGAGGACTTTTAACTTGTGCCTCCAATCGCCGAAAGACGATGAGGACTTAAAACTTTCAACTGGTGCCTCCGATCGCCGAAAGACGATGAGGACTTAAAACTTTCAACTGGTGCCTCCGATCGCCGAAAGACGATGAGGACTTAAAACTTTCAACTGGTGCCTCCGATCACCGAAAGACGATGAGGACTTAAAACTTTTAACTGGTGCCTCCGATCGCCGAAAGACGATGAGGGCTTAAAACTTTTAACTGGTGCCTCCGATCGCCGAAAGACGATGAGGACTTAAAACTTTTTAGAAAGCATGCAACATATCTTTAACTTGCCTTAAGCCACATACAAGTGACAAGGTCTTTCTTCAAAACTTTTTGAAAACAACAGGCACGCAATCTAAAACAACTTGTACTTCGAAAACTTCTCTTTATTGGGTGGCCTCATTAAAAACCCTCCTTAGGGAAAAAAGAGTGCCCCCTTCAAACTGTTTTAACAGAGACATTGTAATATAACTTCGCGTTTGTCTTTACTTACAAGGCTTCTTAACTGTAATACAACTTCAGGTGCGTGGCGTTCCAAGTGCGAGGAATCGCCCCTCCTTCCAATGTCTCTAAGCGGTAGGCGCCGTTCCCGAGCGCCTCGGTTATTCTGAACGGCCCTGTCCACTTGGGCGACAGTTTATTCTCCATCTCGTACTGGTGGGCTTTCCTCATCACCAGGTCGCCTTCTCTAAACTGTCTTGGCATCACCTTCGAGTTGTATCTTCGTTCGACCCTTCTCTTCACTGCTTCAGCCTTCAATCTCGCCTCTTCCCTGACCTCATCCAGTAGATCCAGGTTCAGCCTTCTCTCTTCATTCGAGTCTTCCTCTACAAAGTTCTGGAATCTCGGCGAGCTCTCCTGGATCTCTACTGGAATCATTGCATCACACCCATAGACCAAGCTGAATGGGGTCTCATGGGTTCCTGACTGCTCGGTGGTGTGGTACGCCCAGACTATACGGGGTACCTCCTCAGCCCAGCTTCCTTTGGCTTTCTCTAGCCTTCTCTTCAAACCTCTCAGCAACACCCGATTAGCTGACTCCACCTGGCCATTCGTCTGAGGGTGCTCGACGGATGCAAACACTTGTTGAATTCCCACCCCTTCGCACAGCTTCTTCAACAAGTGGCTTGCAAACTGAGTCCCATTGTCTGACACCAGGCGCTTGGGCACTCCAAACTGGCACACAATATTCTTCCACACGAAACCTTCGATCTTGTGTGCGGTGATCTGGGCCACTGGCTCTGCTTCGATCCACTTGGTGAAATACTCAATCGCCACCACCAAGTACTTCATCTGCCTGATCGCCAGCAGGAAAGGTCCCAAGATGTCGATTCCCCAAGTATGAAACGGCCAAGGGCTGTAGATCGACTTCAACTCTTCGGGAGGCGCCTTGTGCCAATCGGCGTGCTGTTGGCATTGTTTGCAACATTGGGCATACTTCTTGCAGTCTTCTCTCATCGATGGCCAGTAATACCCTGCACGGAGAGTTCTTGCGGCCAGAGCTCGACCCCCGACGTGGCTTCCGCATATACCTTCGTGGAGCTCTGCCATGATTCTCGTGCACTTCTCGCCATGTACGCATTCCAGGAGTGGGTGAGTGAACCCAAACCTGTACAGATCGCCATCAATCAATGTGTACTTGCTAGAATTTTTCTTTACCTTCCTAGCCTCTGTCGGATCCAGTGGGAGAAGGCCATCTGCCAGGCATCGCTTGTACTGTGTTATCCAGGTGTCTGGCTCATGGATCGCGCAGACCTGCATCATGTTCACCTTCTCTCCTCGACATGCTCTAATTCTCGGCGATCTCAAAGTCTCTTGCGTCAGGGACTTATGACTTCTCGCTGCTTTCTCCGTCGACTTGCTTATCTGAAGAACCAGGTGATCTGCCATAAATGCTCTCGGCGTCTTCAGAGTTTCTTGAATCACCGTCCTCTGCCTACCCCCCTTGCCTGAGCTGGCGAGCTTAGCTAGCAAGTCAGCTCGGGCATTCTGCTCCCTGGGCACATGTACTACTTCAAAGGAGGCAAAGGAACTCTTCAATTCCTGCACATACTCCAAATAGGCCGCCATTTGTGGATCTTTAGCCTGGAACTCGCCTGTTACTTGCCCTGTGACTAGCAGCGAGTCACTCTTAGCCATTAACACCCTGGCTCCCATCTCCTTGGCCAGCAAAATCCCGGCGATCAGCGCCTCATATTCTGCTTGATTGTTACTGGCTTTGAAGGCAAATCTCAAAGATTGTTCAATCAGCACGCCGTTGGGTCCTTCCAAAATGACTCCAGCACCGCTGCCCTGCTGGTTCGACGATCCATCCACCGAGAGTACCCAACGGAAGTCGTCCCCTTCAACTCGCGTCGCCTCAGATTAGAGCTCAACCACGAAATCTGCAAAGATTTGCCCCTTGATCGGGCCTCAAGGCTCATATTTAATATCAAACTCTGACAATTCTACTGCCCATTTCACCATCCTTCCTGCAACGTCAGGCTTCTTCAAGACCTTCTGGATGGGCAGGTCAGTCATCACCAGAATGGTGAAGCTATGGAAATAGTGGCGCTACCTCCTCGCCGAAAATACCACAGCCAGCGCAGCCTTTTCCAGGGCCTGATATCTCGTTTCGGGGCCCTGCAACACCTTGCTCACAAAATAAACAGGCTTTTGAGCCTGATCTTGATCCTGGGCGAGCACCGCACTCACCGCCCTCTCAGTTACAGCAAAATACAACCTGAGAGGGGTTCCCACCAGCGGTTTGCATAAGACCGGCGGGCTCGCCAGATATTCCGTCAGCTTGACGAAGGCTTCCTCGCACTCCTTCGTCCACGCAAACTTGTTATTGCGCCTCAGGCACTGAAAATAGGGATGGCCCTTTTCTCCGCTAGCTGACACAAAGCGAGACAGGGCTGCCATCCGACCTGTTAGCTGTTGAACCTCCTTCACCGTAGCTGGGCTCCTCATCGCCAAGATGGCGGCACACTTATCAGGGTTGGCCTCTATGCCTCTTTCAGTCAAGAGGAAACCCAAAAACTTTCCAGCCTCCACGCCGAAAATGCATTTCTCTGGATTAAGCTTTAATCTGAACTTGGCGATCGTCGTGAACAATTCTTCCAAGTCTGCAACGTGCTTGCTTTTTTCCGGCGAGGTCACGACCATGTCATCGACGTACGCTTGCACGTTCCTTCCCAGCATCGGTGCAAGTACTCGATCCATCAGCCTCTGGTACGTGGCCCCCGCGTTCTTCAGCCCAAACGGCATCACCTTGTAGCAGTAGCACGATCTCTCCGTCATGAAGGTTGTCTTCTCTTCATCCATGGGATGCATCTTAATCTGATTATACCCCGAGAAGGCATCCAGGAAGCTCAACAGCTTACACCCTGCAGCACTATCCACCAGGGCGTCTATGCTTGGTAAAGGATACGAATCCTTTGGGCAAGCCTTGTTCAGGTCAGTGAAATCGACGCACATGCGCCATTTCCCGTTACTCTTCTTCACCAGCACGACATTTGCCAACCATTCAGGATACTGAACTTCCCTGATGTGGCCTGCAGCGAGGAGTTTCTGTGTTTCATCCCTGATCGCCTGCCTCCTCTCTTCATTGAACTTTCTTCTTCTTTGCCGCACTGGTCTTACCAAGTTGTCCATCGCCAGATGATGGCACAGGAAGTCGGGATCGATCCCGGGCATGTCCGAAGCGGACCATGCAAACAGGTCTTACCAAGTTCTCTCGCTTCCTCAGGGCGATTCCTTGCCTCTTCCTCCTCCAAACCAGCATTCCCCTCCCCCAGCTCCGCGTCCACCATCTCCCCGTCCCTTCCGGCGATCTCTTCTGTTACTGTCAATCTGGGCTTCACATCAGGAGGCGGGGTGGTTGTTACGTAACTCACCGATCTCTTGTTTTTCAGGCTATTCTCATAGCACTTCTTTGCTTCCTTCTGATCGGATTTGATGGTGATGACCACCCCCTCCATGGACGGCAACTTCACCTTCATGTGCCGGGTTGATGGTATGGCACCTATCCTGTTGAGTGTGGGTCTTCCCAACAGGATGTTGTACGCTGAAGGAGCGTTTACAACCAGATACTTGATTTTTTCCGTTCTTGAACCCGCCACGTCTGTAAACGTTGTCCTTAACTCTATGTACCCCCTGACCTCCACTTGGTCACCAGCGAACCCATACAAACACCCTCCATAGGGCCTTAGCTGGTCAAGGGGCAGCTCCAACTGCGTGAAAGTCGGCCAGAACATCACATCTGTCGAGCTTCCCTGGTCCACCAGCACCCTGTGGACCTTTCTTCCTGCTGTTATCAACGAAATTACTATGGGATCGTTGTCATGAGGCACAACATCCCGGAGATCTTGCTTAGTGAATGTAATATCCACTTCTGGCGAGTGGTCTTCAAACATATCCACCGTCATCACAGACCTTGCGTACTTCTTCCTCTGTGATGCGGTGCATCCACCGCCTGAGAAACCCCCTGCGATGGTGTGGATTTCTTCGTGCGTGGGCATCTCGTGCTGCTGAGCTTCAGCACCTGCTGGTTGGGAGCTCGTCGCGCCCCCCGTCCTTCTGTCCAGCAAATAATCATTTAGGAACCCGCTCTTTACCAGATCGTCGAGCTGGTATCCTAATGCTAAACACGAGTCCACCGTATGGCCAAAACCCTGATGAAACTCACACCAAGCGTCTGGCTTTGGTCCCAGCACCTTGTCGCCCACCTTTTATGGCGCCTTCAACCTAGCGGATATGTTGGGAATGGCGATCAGATCCGCCAATCCCATGACAAACTTGTGCTTAGGCGGGCGATTGTATTCCCGGCGTGCTGGTTGCTGGCGTCCTTGGCCCCTACCCTTGTTCTTTCTTGGATCATAAGGATGGCGAGTCCTCTGATCCCTCCTGGCCGCCGCTGTCTCCAGCACCCTCTGTGGCTGGATCCTCGTCTGGGCGCGTGGCCTAGCGGGAGCCACGCTTCCTCTCTTCTCGGCGACTTCGCTCTCGTTGGCGATGTGGGCCACCGCAAGTCGCCTAACCTCAGCAAACGTGGCGGGGTGCGCCCTGATCAACGCCTCGCAGAATGGTCCCGGCAACACGCCCTTCTTGAATGCATAGACCAGCATTTCTTCATCTTTGGCCGGCGATCTGACCATCTGCGCCCCAAAGCGATTCAGGTAGTCTCTGAGGGACTCTCCCTGATATTGCCTTATATCAAACAAATCATAAGACACCCTGGGCGGTGCCTTATTCACAATGTACTGCTCGACGAAAATCTTCGAGAACTGTTGAAAACTGGTTATGTGACCGTTAGGCAGGCTCACAAACCATTCCAGCGCCGTTCCCTGGAGCGTGCTCACGAACATCTTGCAATACACGGCGTCTGATCCCCCTGACAGCATCATCTGCGTATGGAACGTGGTGAGATGAGCCTCAGGATCCTCCACGCCGGTGAAAACAGCCTTAACAGGAACCACACTCGCAGGAATAGGCGTGTCAGTAATCGCCTGAACAAAAGGCATAGGAAAAACACGAGGTGGCGACGACGGAGCAACCTCTTCAGCAGAAGAACGCCCTTGCTGCTCCTGAAGAGCTTGACGCAGCTCCTCAGTCACCTTGCTAAGCTCCTCATTCCTGGCGCGAGAGGCAACAAGGTCCTCATGCATTCTCGCCTGTTCTATGCGCGAGGCTTCCACAGTTGCCTGCAACGAACGCATCATCTCCGCCATCTGCGCCATGGTCATGGCGGCGGCGCCTTCAGCAGCGACGGGCGCAACCAGACTTGAACGATTACTTCTCATTTTTCTCATGAAACTTAGCGACTCACAGAATGCAGCGAACAACACCTACTTCAGCTACGATCGATTCAGCGATCAATCGGGAAAACTGCGCGTCACTCTGCAAAAACTCGAGAACACCGCGAACCTTCAAAGAAACCTGCAACTCCACCAGAAACCACCGCTTCTCCCACAGATAACCAAACGAGCGAAAGAACTCAAACTCCACCGAACAGATCGCACGTAGACAGCAGAAAGCTTCACTTCACCGAACAAAAATCCAAACGAACGGTGGAAAATGCGAAAACACCGAACAAATCTCAAGCGAACAGCAAACTACGGTTGCACCAGCACACAACCACACAGAAAATCACGAAAACCTCCAAGAACTCACGCTGTGGATGGGAACAGGTTTTACACAGCCCCACGGTGGGCGCCTGATGATCCTGCCTGTTGACCAGAACGTTGGAACCTGCCTCGTCAAAGGATCGACTCGTGCACCGCTTCGAACCTCCGTCCTTCTTCGAGATCCACCTCAAGAACCTGCAAAAGAACAGAGCGGCGCCGCTGCGGCCGATCGCACTCCAACGCCCAAGTCAGTGACCGAACCACCAAATACTAAGAGCAAGAACACTCAAGAAAACTCAAGGAACCGTGCAATGTTCTCTCTCACAGTAAGCTCTAGAACTCGCAAGCGTAAAGAGTGTAATCTGAACGTGCGTACCTCAGAAAGTTCGTTGAGAACTCTTATATACCTGGTCACTTTCTCTCTCCTGGCAGTTACAGACCTGAACATGTGGCTCGCATCCAGTCGTACACGTGCCATCATCTGGAGCCTCCTTGACTTGGGCGCTGCTTCTGACTCTCTTTTTGGCTAAGTTATTTATGCATGGCACTGCCCAGTGCATAGCTAACTTGGGAGCGCGATCTCTACTGGAACTGGTGAGTTAGGGTGCCCTCGTACACCTTCCCTGTGGTCTCGTCGGCCGCCTTCATAATCTGCACCACTTTCATCCCTGGCGATGTGCTTGCTCTGGCGATCTCCAATCGCTTGGTCGCCTGAGTTCACATCTGGCGACTTCACCTTCTACTGGGCGATCGCCTGGTATGCTGAAGATCGGAACACGCCAACTTAACAACTGGCGACTTCACGAGCCCCCGACTTCCTCCCCTTCTGTCAACCTGGCGCCTTGTCAACACGCCTACACTGTAGCTTGGTGCCACGTCATCACTTCCGACTACCAGGGCGGTACAACATTCCTTGATGAGTGCTGAC
Source organism: Phaseolus vulgaris (assembly GCF_051622355.1). NCBI lineage: Eukaryota > Viridiplantae > Streptophyta > Magnoliopsida > Fabales > Fabaceae > Phaseolus > Phaseolus vulgaris. The sequence goes on from NC_143503.1 coordinate 5,816,409, forward strand.
TAAAAACTTGATAAGGAAATGTTGGCTAAGTTCGAGCTTTTGACTTCTCTTTGTAAAGAAACAATTAAAATAAATAAATAAAAAGATAGAATTGGACTGCATATTAATAATGTATTGAGTTTGTTTTGTTTCCTTTCTAATGATCTAATATGAACGTTGTAAGATATAAACTTTCTATATAAAACTTATAACAATAAATCCTAATATATAATTTCTTTGTTACTGAAGATGTTTTTCATTTCATCTTTCAAAACATTTGTGGTTACGACTTTGATTACGTGATACGATTTAACCATAACTATTATTAGACTTCAAACGATCTAATGTACTTCATATGATGTCCTTTAAACGATATGATATTCTTCAAACAATCTGATGTACAAATGATATGATGAACTCATTAGAAAGTTCATGTCAATATAACATATATAAGACTAGCTTCATCTAGTGTTTGTTATCATCAAAACTCTCTTGAATAGGCTACTCGAGGTTAGACCGTCTAGGATCTCAACAATCTTTTCTTTTCTTATGATGACAAAAGTTTAACACGAACGATAAAGAACATATAAAACACTAAATATTAATATAAGTGATTATGCACAACTTTAAACAAGACAAATCTCATTCTATATATGATGTTGAATGTAAAAATAAGATAATGAACAACATTAAAGTTTTTTAGAATATATTTACTCCCCCTTTTTTACAACACAAAAAAGGTTAGAAGGCACATCATGGCTATGAAGAAGGTGTTTATTGAGGTGTGGCTTGGGTAACTGGTTAGGCTTCAAATTCTTGAGAAGCAAAGGCAACTTCCAAAGATTATAGAGGTTGAGCAAATGAGCTCCAAATTTGCAAAGATTACAACAACTTGTTCAATCCTTTAAGTTTGTCTTCTTCCATGAATCGTAGCTACTCAGATGTCACAAGATTCTCTAGTTTAGTTTCATCATCAAACTCATATCTACCTCAAACACTCCTTATCATCAAATGCTAACACACACTCTTTATCTTCAAATGCGTCTTTTTTTCCCATTGGGCTTGTTCTTGTCGGTTGACTTGATCGAAGGTTGACTCTGATGACTTGGTTCAAGCTCTGCCTGTCTCCTCTGGAATCCGCACTTCCCTTGGTTGTTGGATGTTTTACCTATAGAGACGAAGGACGCCCTTACGACCGTTTGCACTCTGACGCTCAAGTCAGTAAGGGCTTATCAAAGAATAAGAAACAACTAGTTCCGGTATTCAAAAAGTGTATTCAGAATTGCGTACCTTCACCTAGGACCTTAAGCCCCTTTTATAGCGTACCTTGTACCCATTGCACTTGAGACAAACAAATATTAACTGAAGATAAACACATAATCTTATACCTCTAACAGAAAATCACCTGCCACAGAAACCAATGATCCTCATGTGCGAAACTGCAGGCTTATCTTTATGTTATACGTGCACATCCTTGACTTTTTTAGGGTTAACAACAATTATCAACATGTATTTCATGTGAAACAGACATGTACGCATAACAACCAAGCAACAGAAAATATGTAACGTGATATTAACAAACATATCTATATGTAGTTATAACAATCACATGAGCAACCATATATATCTTTATCTTTAAGTGCATGCCACTGGTTATTAGCACATAACAATTTTATTGTGCGTTTCAGGCCCATTAAACGGATTGGGTTAGTATTGCGGCCTTGACACAAAGACTCGCTCAGTACAATAATCATGCATTCATGCGTTTACACTAACACATACCCATTCATACGCTATTACGTGCCATGCATGTAACTTAACTTGGGTTGCCTTAGCGCCACTGGGCTCGGGCCTTACAGTTAACACTTTACTTATCATAGACCTTGACTCGCTTAAGAGCACCCCTGAGCCTATCATGTTTCTTTACTTTAGTAATAAATTCTATACGTGAAGGATTATACTATATACATGAATGAGAGTTAATATATACGCATACCTGGAGCCCAGTCATGACATACAAGTGGGGCCTATATGCCGAGCTGACCTGCCTGAGAGAAATGCCGAGGTCCTAGCGGCAAGCTCTGAGTGTTACGAGTTCTGGTCCAGTACAGGGCTTTATGTTTTTTTTTACTATATATGGGTATATATGAAGAGGTAAAAATGGTAACTTTTTTGTTGTTAAGATGGAAAGATACATTTGGGGTAAAATGCAACTCAATAAATCATTTTTCTTTAAATTCTTTTTAAAATATTTTAATGCACAATGACATGTCTTAGACCATTTGATGCAAGGCATGAAAGAATGCAATTGTCTAATGCATGGTATGTAAAAATACATGCATTGGATGCATGGTATGCATGTGCCTAATGTTATACACAATTGATTAATCATTCTTCAATAAAAGCCATACCTAACAATATTCTTAAAAGAATAAACCTTTCTTCACTAAAGGCTTTTGTAAAATATTAGCAAGTTAATCATTTGTGGATACAAACTGTAAATCCAAAGTCTTCTTTTGGACTTGATCACTAAGGAATTGAGATTTAATCTCAATCTAATGCTCCACACACAATTATATGTTGTATTCAAAAGAATATAAAATCTTTTAAGTGCTAAAATATAAGATTATTTACTAGGTTACTTTATGATAAAGGACCATATGAAGGAGTTCATATTGCGCCACTGGCAATGATCATGACTAAAAGGGTTGAGGAAGAAAAGTTAAGAAAAAGATAAAACACTTAGAGTGTTTGTTATCATCAAAACACATAGATGGTCTACAAGTACCAAGTCGTCTAGTAAGGTTTATAGGGTTAGACTGTTTAGGGTCTCAACTATCTCCTTTTTTTTATGTTATGAAAAAAACTATAAGCACATAAACAAATAACATGTATCAAAGATATGCATAACGAAACATTTATTGAATGCATATGTGTTTTGTGTATAGGTTAAGCACAATACATAGATTTATAGATAATCAAATGAACAAACTTGAAGAATTGAAACACAAGGACTAAAGCAAGACTCTTTAAAAAATCTTTGAAAACATATATTCTCCCCTTTTTTTACATCAACAAAAAGGATTCATAAAATAAGATCATCATTGTTATGGAGGTGGTGGTTGATTATCACTGGAAGGAGGGGTTGATGGTATGTTTAGTTGAAGAAGCAAATTTGTAAAGGAAATCTGAATTTGGGTAGCAAACATAGAGATTACCTACTGAATTCATTGAGCTTGGAGTTCTTCCATAGCTCTTAATTGTTTTGTTATAGTTTGTCTCTCTTCTCAAATAGCATTTTGAATCATGAATTGCAGGATGTCAACTAGAGAAGTTGGTCTTTGAGATATAGGCATGACATGCCTTGAAAAGTACCCAATTAATATGTAAGGGGAGTTCCCTCTTGTACTTCAACTCTACATAAATATTTAATAAGTACATTTTTTCTCTCTCTGATTTAAATGCATATAGAGATGTAAGCTTCTCCCACAAGGTTCAAGCATCTGTCTTGTGAACAATAAGATTGTATATATTGTCATTCATAAAATAAAATGCCTAATAAAACCACACATTCATCGATGTTTACAATTTAATTTTTCATCATACATGGAATCCAAATTTTACGAACCAAAGATAAGTATATCTTATTATTCATAAATAACAAGTTCTTCATGTTTTTTCAACAAACATCAATTTTCTCAATTCATAGAAGTCACTTTTCTATGTGCATCCATCATTCAAGCAATCGATAGAAAAAATCCCTTACGAAAAGAGCTTTGTTACCACAAATCAATCAAAACAACTAAATCACAATTCAATAATAAAGCAAAAAAATAGAATGAAATTCATCTCAATTTGCAAGAAATGAAAGGAGCACCAACAAAAATAGAACAAAAAAGAAAAATCCAAGTACAAGAAACACATCTTTTTAATGTGGAAAACATCTTAAAGTAGGGTAAAAGCAACCGTGTTTATATGACTATATTGACTAAAACATCATTAACTAATGGTTAAATACCAATTTAAAAATTATTTTATAAATTTTTATTAATAATATAAACTACTTTACATACTAATAATTTTTTTAGTTTATAAAATAATCTATATTTTAGTTAAATAGTAACTAATTATTTTTGTCTCTAAAATTAGTCTCTATTTAATAATTTTCTTGTCACTACAAGAAAATCATGAAATAGAAACTAATTTTAGAGACAAAAAATAATTAGTTGCTATAATGACTAAATTAGAGACCATTTTAGGGACTAAATAAATTTTTGGTTTCTAAATTAGTTTCTATTATTGTTAAATGGTTTCTAAATTGGTATCTAATTAACAACCAAAGTTTTTGCTAATTAACAGAGACATGGATGACGATCAGACCCCAATCAGACCTCGATCCGGACGAGGCATCAAAGGACCTACTAGATTGAAGTGCCTCGCATTGAGACGTGCTGCTAGTGAGAAGACACGTGTTGACATCGACGTCAACACTACAGTGGCTTTTGGTCCTGAAGCAGATGAGTTTATGACCTATCTTGGAGTTGTTTCTCGTGAGAGGCTCTCCATTTTGATTAATTCATGGGATGAGGTGTCAGAGGTCGATCAGAACATGATCTGGGAGGTTGTTCTGGTAAGCTTTACATTTTGATATAATGTTTTTTAATATTCATTGATTAATTTTAATTTGGTGATGTTATTTTCCAGGCAAACTTTGAAATTTCTGATGTGGAACCGCTTCGATCAAAGATTATATCCAATATCGAACTTAAATTTCGTACCTTTAAGTCAAGATTGACTTCGAGATACGTTTTTGGCGACCTTAAAAACGGAAATCCATGTTTAAAGTACAAACATATTGATGAAGAGACATGACGTCTTTTTAAATAAAGCCGTGAAAATGAGGCTTGGATGGTAAGTGAAGTAACTTAACTTTTTTTATTTATATAACATTAATAAGTTTATCTTATTTACTTCACTTTGTTTATTTCAATTATGACAAGATCGTCGGAAGAAAGCTCAAGAGATAGCTTTGAAGAATGTTACCCCGCACGAACTCTCTCGTTCGGGGTATCGAAAACTTGAGCAAGCAATGATGGTGGAAAAGAAGCAATCTAAACAGGGGACGTCGTCTGAGAATGTGGAAACAGGGGTCACTTCTCCTCCATCACCACCTTTTCGCCATGTAAAATGGAAGAAGGCCTGAATTAAAAAGTCGGGTGCACCAAGTTCTGAGCAATCCGGGGTTTTCGTCGAAAAAATTGTAGTTATTTTAGTTATTTTCATTTATTTTAAAGCATTAATTATATTAAAAACTAATATGATTTTTGTCTTTTGCAGGATTCCTTGGAATCCGATGGTAAATTTGTTGTTGAAGGTCGTCACGATATCCTGGTTGAAGCAATTGGACGACCTGAGCACTGTGGTCGTGTTCGTACAGCTGGACAAGGGGTTGGAATTAAACTATATTTTGGAGTTTCAGAACGACAGTCATCCTCCTCCTCCAAAGAGTGCGAAACTCAAATGAAGACTAAGATACGTGAAGAATTAATGGAGAAGATGAGAAAGGAGACTGATCTGATGCGGCTAGAGATGAGAAAGGAGAATGATCGAATGCGACAAGAGTTTCTATCGCAACAACTTTGTGCTAAGCCGATTCAACCCCTTGTTAGTCCCATTCCCAAGAGCACAAAGGGGAGTTGTGCGGCTCCTACAACATTAGGGGATGATATCATTGGGCAGACGAGGGAATGTGAGCTACTGGTAGCGGGCGACAAGCTTCCTCGGGTGGTGGCCCTTGGAAAAGTCTATGAAAAGGCCACCACCTTACATAACGTTCCTTTCTCCCTTGATGTGGCGAAGGTAACAGTTGAAAAAGTACGAGTACCTAATGCTCGTGTTCCACTACCTTCAGAGACATTTGTTGCCTGGCCCATAGACCTCATTCGATTTATGCCTCAACCTCATGTAATAATTTCATTTCATTATATTAATTTTTATTTATATTTATATATTACATATAATTTAATACAAATGTTCTTTATCTTGTAGAAAGCTCTTCGGAAACCAAGTCCGGAGAAGAAGCGTGAGGTTCCAGTTGATGATCCTATAACTTTCATAGGTCTAATTGCTAGTCAGATTGGTAATCAACCTTTTGAAGTTTCGTGGGATGATACTTTTTTTTCAAATAAACACTGAACTGCCACTGATGATGTACAACACAAATTTATTAGAATTTGTAGCTAGGAATCAGGAGCTCAATATAAATATAATTCAATTTTTTATGATGTAAGTATCTTTACCTATTTTTCAATTTACTTTATGTTAAATTATTATTGATTATGCTTTAAATAATAACTTGTAGGTTTTTGCATGGAGTTTGTCTCACCGAGGAGAAGGAAAATGTGTATGGATTCTTAGATCCTGCATATACTAATCCCGTTGGACCAAGATCATATGAGACCCAAGCATACATCACTAACACCCTAGAAAAAGAGGGAAAACAAATTTATTTATGCCCTTATATTAATGAGTAAGTTTAATTATATGTCATCAATTATTACTATTTCATGTTTTAAATATTTACTAAATCTTTTCATGGATGATATAGGCATCATTGGCAGTTACTTGTCTTATCAATGGTTGATAAGACTACTGTGTGGTTTTGTTCCCTACACAAGAAGATACCCACAAATTTTAAGAATATCCTTTATACGTAAGTACACTATAAACTTTACTTTGTATGTTACTAATTAACCATCTACTAACGAGGTTTTTTGTATTGACCAGTTCATGGCATGGATATAACATCCTAAAAGGTCGATCCAGTTCAAATAATTTGAACTGGATAAGAGTGAAGGTTTGTAATTTTTTTCTTTCTCTTATAATTGTTTATCAATATACTAACTTTTACTTTTTATTAAATTATAGTGTAATAAATAACCAGGAAGCTATGAGCGTGGATATTACGTTATGCAATGGATGATTACCATTGTAAGACTAGGTGTTAAAACTGGTTGGAAAGAGGTAACATGATATGTTAAATCATTTTTATAATTCTTGAACATATATGTATCTTAAAACTAATTTATGTCAACTATATTTTGCAATGCAGTTATTCACGGAAGAAATACCAATGAATTCGGAAGCCATATCATGTGAGACATTCTTGGTCCACATATTTCATAAATTTTTATAACTCTAGGATAGTTGATCAATAATGTAGGGATTATATGTAATTTGATTACTTGTTTGTAATGTACATTTTGATTCTCTGAATTTATCTCTATATTTATGTATTTGTCTGGCTGGGTACATTTTGATTAATATACAGGTTAATTTATGTGGGTTTGGGACAAAACAGATTGCACTAAAAAAAACCACTATTTATAAGTGCAGTTATTTACCAAAGCCGCATTTGTAAATCAAGCGCATGATTTACAATTGCGGCTATTACCAAAGCCACATTCATAAATGTGATTTACAAATGCGGCTTTTATTCATAAATGTGATTTACAAATGCGGCTATCACATTTACGAATGCGACTATGGTAATAGCCGCATTTGTAAATTACATTTACGAATGCGACTTTGGTAATAGCCGCATTTCTAAACCTTATACTCCTAAACTCTGTCATCTCATTCAGAAGCATATACAACCTGAAATAGCCGCAGTTATAAATAGTATTTACAAGTGCGGCTATATAGCCACATTTGTATCTCTTTGATTTACGAATGCGTGCTGATAGCCGCATTTGTAAATGTAAAATAACCGCACTTGTTTAGCATTTTTGAGCTAGTTTTTTTTTTTTTAGTTTCTAAAATGGTTTCTAATTTAGTTACTATTGCAACTAATTATTTTGATTTCTAAAAATTGATTTCTATTTAATGATTTTATTGTAGTGTGTAGTAGTGACATATATTTGCTACAATATTTTCAATAATTATTTTTCTAAACATACTAATTTAACCCCTTTTCCACTTGAAAAAGCTAGACAAATGTGTTTTATTCTTCACTAACAAAAGAGACCAAAAAATCTCAACCAATCACTTCACTTATTCAAGGTGATATATTAGTAATTTAAAAACAGAGATTTGCTTTGCTTATTTTTAAACATATATGCAAACACAACAAAAAATTGAATCTATTTATTTTATTAAAGAAAACACTTATTTTTTTAAAATAAGGGTTTACTACTAACCCAAAGTGAAGTCAATAATTAAAGAAGTTTAGTGTTGAAAAAGGGTGAAGGTTGTTACGTTGTTGTGCAAGTAATCATGGAAAGTGACGGTTATTCTCTCTCTCCCACTCCTATAAATAGACGCCAATACTTACAGTATCTTTGTCTTGTTGTGTGCAGAGTGAAAGTTAAGGGTGGGTGAGATGATCTCCTCATCAACCAATCTCAGTAGAGGAGAAGAGAAGAATCTGGAAATAGAGAAAGAGAAAGAGGTGGTGGATACTGAATGGGATGAGAAGAGGAAAAGTGAGTCATGGAAAGAGCAAATAACAGTGAGAGGATTAGTGGTGAGCATGGTAATTGGAACCATGTACAGCATAATAGCCATGAAGCTGAATCTCTCAGCTGGATTAGTTCCAAACTTCAATGTCTCTGCTGCTCTCCTTGCTTACTTGTTTATCAGAAGCTGGAACAAATTGCTTCACAAGGCTGGTTTTGAGTCCAAACCCTTCACCCGCCAAGAAAACACCATAATACAGACTTGTGCTGTGTCATGCTACAGCATTGCCATTCACGGTACATGATAATAGCTTTCAAATCCATAGATGTAAATTTGCACATGTTTTACCCTATACATACATATATGTGTGTTGCAGGAGGTTTTGCTTCTTATCTTTTGGGATTAAACAGGAAGACATATGAGTTGACTGGAGTGGGGGTTGAGGGTAACAATCCAAACACTATCAGAGATCCAGGATTTGGTTGGATGACTGCCTTCCTCTTTGTGGTTTGCTTTGTTGGCCTCTTTATCTTGATTCCACTCAGAAAGGTACTCTCCTTATATCACCATCCTCTCATCACCACTCAAATCATATTTATATCATCACCTTCCAAATATATTTTAAAAATATAAAAAAAATTATTTTTATTTTTATGTAAAAGTTATTTTTAAAAAAATTTAAAGATTTTTCAAAAATCTAATTTAAATAAAAAAATATTAAGAAATTATTTTGTGCCATCACATGTGGATGTCAAAGTGAATTCACTTCAAATTAATTATCACCCTACTAAATAAGTATCTGTGTAGTCTCAAGCAAAAACCATTGACAAAAGTGAAAATCCTAAGCACAGAAGGTAGAAGAAATCAGCGGCACCCTCTTACTGACTGACACTTGTCTCTTCTTGAACAGATCATGATAGTTGACCTCAAATTGACTTTTCCCAGTGGCTTGGCAACAGCTGTTCTCATTAATGGTTTCCATACACAGGGGGACAAAATGGCCAAGTACACATTTTGTTGAGTCATCAAAATTTGCTCGCTTTCTTTTTTTAACTTTTTTTATTTTCCAATAGTAAAACCTCTTAATAATTAGTATAATTTTTTTATGGAATCTGCTGTTTTTATATTGTTTACCAATTAAAATTGGAGTTATAACAGCTTTTCTGATTCAGGAAGTGATAAGATATCATGCACTCATACTTGTGTGGGTGGAGATGATTAATTAACTATCTACTTGGGTGAACTTTTAAGTAGATACCCGTCAGAAGAGTAAAATTAAATTTGAAAATTTGAAAAACAGCTAAAAAAATTGTGTGAGAAACTGAGCAACTGCATGTAATAAGTTTTCTTTTCAATCTAATAGTAATCACTTGTGAAGCAAAACAGAGAGAATGATAGAGATGAGTATTGCAGGAAGCAAGTTAGCGGGTTCTTGAAGTATTTTTCCATGAGTTTCTTGTGGGGGTTTTTCAAGTGGTTTTTCTCAGGGACACAGAGCTGCGGATTCGCACAGTTTCCTACTTTTGGATTGCAAGCTTGGAAGCAAACGTATGATCTTGAAAGTTTAAGGAAGTAATATTGGTGGCGTAGGTATTGGTACTAATGTAATCTAGTTTTGTTTGAATTTGCAGATTCTATTTCGATTTTAACATGACATATGTGGGGGCAGGGATGATTTGCCCACACCTGGTGAATCTGTCTCTGCTGCTGGGAGCAGTTCTCTCCTTTGGACTGATGTGGCCACTCATCGATCAGCGTAAGGGGCAATGGTTCCCTACCAATTTAGAGGAGAGCAACATGAAGGCATTGTACGGCTACAAGGTCTTTCTAACAGTTTCTCTCATCCTGGGTGATGGCCTATACAACTTCGTCAAGATTCTTCTTTCCTCATTCCTCAGCGTACTTCAAAAAATTAAGAACCGTCAAAGTGGTAAGACAACTCTCACACTACTTTGAATCAATTTAACAACAAAAAGAAAAAGGAAGAGAGAGAGATATATATACTGTGGTTCTAACGTGCAGCGGCGATAGACGAGGAGGGGAATAACAACGGGGAAGAGCTTAAACAAAAGGAAGTGTTTCTGAGGGACAACATTTCGATGTGGATTGGAAGCGGCGGATACATAGTGCTGTCGGCGGTTTCCGTGGTGGTAATCCCGTTAATGTTCCCTGAGCTCAAGTGGTTCTACGTGGTGGTTGCTTACATTCTGGCCCCGTCCTTGGCCTTCTGCAACGCCTACGGAACGGGTCTCACCGACATGAACATGGCCCACAACTACGGCAAAGTGGCGCTCTTCGTGGTGGCAGCCATGAGCGGGAGAGAGAACGGCGTGGTGGCGGGAATGGTAGGTTGCGGTCTGGTGAAATCGGTGGTGTCTGTGGCATGCACTCTGATGCAGGATTTCAAAACGGCGTATTACACGCGCAGTTCTCCGAAGGCCATGTTCGTAGGGCAGTTGATCGGGACTGCGTTGGGGTGCGTGATAGCTCCCATGAGCTTCTTTCTCTTCTACAAAGCCTTCGACGTGGGGAACCCACACGGGGAGTTCAAGGCTCCCTACGCGCTTATTTACCGAAACATGGCGGTGCTGGGCGTGGAGGGTTTCTCAGCTCTTCCCCAGCATTGCCTGCAGATCTGCTACGGGTTCTTTGCCTTGGCAGTGGCGGTGAACATGGTGAGGGACCTCTGCCCAAAGAAGATTGGGAAGTGGATGCCCTTGCCCATGGTGATGGCTATACCCTTTCTGGTTGGGGCCTACTTCGCCATCGACATGTGCCTGGGAAGTTTGGTGGTTTATGTGTGGCACAAAGTCAACCCTAACAGAGCAGAGACCATGCTTTCTGCAACTGCCTCTGGACTCATTTGTGGGGAAGGCCTGTGGGCGCTTCCCGCTTCCATTCTCGCTCTTGCCAAAATTCACCCTCCTATCTGCATGAAATTTTTTCCTTCTTAAGCCACACTCATTGCCTCATCTTTTCTATCTTAAAAGGGAAACAATCTTCTCACTCATTTCAAATAAAATACATTATTCTATAACCTCTCCAAGATGTCAATTTATGATATAAGTGATATGTTTCAGCTACATTTAAAATTAAGCATGGAAAAAAAAATCAATTTATTGGTAAAATATTGAGATATACGATAATTGAATTAATCTCTACTTTTCTCTTTCATGATGTTGTAGTACATTTGAAGACTTAAGATTACTTTTAAGTAATGAATATAAATAGTTATATTAAAACTTTCAACATATTTTCACCAAACATTCAATTTACCATATTTTCATGTTGTCTCGTATATTTCTCCCGAGCTCCTTTTCAACATTTTCTAGTTTCACAACACAATTATAAAAATATCATTCAAACTTTTTAGTTTTATTTATCATTCAACTTTTTTATTAATTTTAAGAAATTTACTAATCAAATATAACATCTCCCCTATATCACATTTTTTCGTCTTTTAAGTTGTAAAGTTTATAACCATTCGAAATGGAAATATAACCATTAAAGATGTCTCCTTTCGTTTGATTCTTTGAGTTTTGTTCTCTTTGATTTTAGAACATGATTCACTCAAAAATTTAAAATGGTTCAGTGAAGATTTTCCTCCAATATATGATTCAATGGTGTCATTCCACATAACTTTTGTGAGATTTTCTTCTAATATATGCTTCAAATAGTGTCATGTTTCACACAATTTTTTGGACATCTATTTAGTTGGTAAAATGCTAATTTGGTCAAAACTCTTTCGTATTCCTTTATAGAAAAACATGAACTTTGTCATTTTCATAACAATTAGGTTCTTTCTCTCGAATACATCATTAAGTATATAGCCAACTATCAATTATTTGTCTACTCCGTGATCTTCACAAAACTTTTTGAATTCATTAGCTCCTTTCCCATGTCACTTCTCAATAATTTTATAAATATGTCATTTTATTTCTCAACAAGTGCTTCAAAAAATTTTGAACACATGAAATACTATAAATTTTTTCCTACAAAATAAAGTCATGTCATGTCATGCGAGTCAAGTCATCAATAGATATAATAAAGTATCTATTTGTATTTGGGTGCTAGAACTATAATACTTGTTTGACTCTCCTTACTCCTTCCTTTAGGAATGGTTATCGATGATATTTTTCAAGGGTGCCTCCTTCACAACTTTATTTTTCTTCTCAATCTTTCATATCCCAAACACCATATTCTTTAAAAAAAAATGTAAGTCTTCTTATATATTTCATGAATATGAGAGTCATGGGTATTCGCAATGTGATTTGATTTAGTTTTGGGTTCAAAATACCTCTAAATGAAACATAAAATTTAAATGCAGTTTGGTTTGATTTGGTTTAAACAAAAAAAAAAAAATCTGAACCAAACTAAACCAATTACGTGTATTTAGTCTTATCTTTTTTACATAAAACCTAATGTTGTATCATGATAAATAATTTCATTATCTACTCCACTATAATTAAATATTTGTTTTCTTTAATATTGTGTATAATAATATTGTACTGTCCGAAAGTAATCGATGCAGCGCCTGATCAATATGCTTGAATACTCAACTAACGTAGGTTGGTTCAGATCGGTAAGGTTATGATGAATACATCGTTTCTAACTCATGTTATTCATTAATGATTATGCCTATTTATTTGGAATATTTATTTATTCAACATACGCCTAGTCTGAACAACGGGAAGTAAGATATTTTGCATGTCACCATCCTTGATAAGTACTTGATTTAAAATCCAATTAAGAAATTTGTTGTGATTTCCTGTTAAAAGGGGGATTAACAACGTTACAAAAAGAGTAGAGATCCTCAAACGAAAGGCAGGCATTATCCTAGGCAATACAGACTATACACTTACTTGATCGTCGGAGTATTGTCAATAGGTGGAGCTCCCTTCATGTCATTGTTATCCCAGAACATTTAAAAGTTGTAGTTACAAGGGAATCTTCTCAGAGACCACCTTCAAGCTCTCGACCTCCAGTTTGGAGAGAAGATTTGGCGCCCACTATGGGGTAGGTAAAATTGATCCAACACAAACCCTAGTAATTAGACAACATGAGGAATACGAGATAAGGAATATAGATGCCAGACAGAGAAGACACACCCACTTACAAAAAATCATGGAAACGATACGAACTTTTCAAGAGGATAACAAAGAAACGAATAGATAGGTTGAGGATTTTCGCCAAGAACGAGATCGTCTGTGTGAGGAATCCGTTCCGATCGTGAAGAATCTCAGGAAAATCAAGAACGACTTCGAGGGGAGGTAGACTTCTCCAAGAAATTGATGGAAGACATGGTCCGAGTGAATGAAGAACTGCAGAGAACAAACGAAGAGTTGTGAAGGACAATGCACAGGCAAGGGAGAAGAAACGTACGAGCTTGTTCCCCAGACATGTCATCACGAGACAATTCTCAATCGTTTGCACAAGCAATTATGGAAGAACCAATCCCACCTCATTTCATCACCTCAAAGGTCACACCATTTCTGTTGTGGAAGATCCTGAAAGCCATCTGATAAAGGACCATCCAAGCCACCATACACAAGAATAAACACAGAAGATTATTGTCTGTATAAATAATAGAACACTCATGTATAAGACATGTATTTTCATTTACTTTCAAGAGTATTTTGTAGATGAATCAAAGACACTCCAGAAACCCTCACTTGTTACACAAGTAAGGGTCTCTATAGCCTCTTAAAAGGACATACACAATCCTCCTTAAGCCACCAAACTTCACCATAGTTAAGCTTGCATAACTAGGGTTATGGTAGTTTAAGGAGCAAGCTACTTTCGCCCTCTTCATCTATACATACCTCAAATAAACCTCGTGTATTCAGATTTTCCATTAATTGAATGACGTATTCTGAATTAGAAGCTCATTTTCTCCTAAATCTCTCTTTGTTAGTGAGCCTCTTTTGGCCTAGTGAACCTTGGAAGGTTGGCCAAACCTCTTTCCCCTTCCTTGCACCTCCAACCACCGAACCCTAGCACCTTCATTGCCATTCGGTGCTTCTTTCTTCAAGTCCTTCCACTACCTTTCTCCATTCAACTCCACAATCAATAACTTGGATTGCATCACCATCTAAAGGCATTCAAGGCCTAAATGATAATCTCCAAGGGGTCGGATGTTGTATGGTGTAAAATGTTCATGGGCACATTCACAGGGACAACCCTTCAATGGTGTAGCGAAGTTTCAAACGGATACATTACCTTGTTTCAAACGGATACACTACAGGGTGTTTAACGAACAATTCTCAGCCAATAAAGTTGAACCCCCCCCCCCCTCGATTGCCCGACCTGTTCGATGTGAGGTAGCGAAAGGGGGAATCCCTAAAAGAGTACTTGAATTGTTTTTGTGACATCACAGTACATCTTTAAAACTCAAATGAAGAAATGGTAGTGGCTACATTTGTAAAGGGTCTCCAAGTCGGTCCATTTAATGATTTATTATTTCTAAACAGGGCATAATCCATGGCTAGGATACGGGAACGAGCAGCAGCCCATTACAAGGCAGAGGAAGCAATTCAAAGGAATGAGGTGAATGAATAGCAAAAGCAAGAAAGGTACAAGAAGAACTGACAGGAGCATCGCTCGAAAAGTATTGAGATGTCCTCGAGTTGGTGATCCGATCAGAGATACATCTTATATGTGTTAGAATATATGGCCTTAAACGAGAGGGGGGTGAATTGTTTAAGAGAGGTTTTTGAAAACTTTTCAATGTTTAACAAAATCCTTTGAATGAATCCAGAACAGAAATCAAATTAGCCAAGAATATAAGCAATAAAACAGCAAAGCAACAGAAAAAGAATCGGTTATTTATACCAGAAAAGCTTAAAGCAGAATTTAAATGAGTTTAGGGTAAGAGAGAGATACACCAACAGTTTATATTGGTTCACTTTTAAGCCAAGAGCTACATCTAGTCCCCAAAAAACCACTGGGTAATCCACTAAGTAATCAAATCAGATTACAACACACAAACCACCAAAGTAGTGACCTTAAACCCTTCAAGAAACACACTTCCTTTGGCAAAACACACCAAGAGTATTGATCTTGACCACCTCAAGAGCACACAACACTCTTTGGCAACACAACACCAGAATTATAGTAGATTGAGAAGGGATTACACTTGTTTACAGTACAAATTGAAATCAATACAATTGCAATCCTATTCCACTATCTTTGAAAATCCATAGCTTGATGTGAATGTTCAAATCTCAAAATCGACTTTGTCACAACTGAAAAACTCAAATTTGTTTCTCTTTCTTGTTTGAAAGCATAAACAAACCATTTATATATTCCAAATTTTAGTCAAAGCAATTAATGAAGAAATGTATTCAGTTGGAAATCATTTAAAGCACATTCAACAACCAAAACAGAATTTTGTTAGGATTTTCAAAGAAACAATCGGTTAAAACCACGAAACAACCGATTGTTTGGTTTGGAAGTTAAGTCAACCAAACTAAAACAATTTTCCACCTTTTCAAAAACTCCTAAGAGTAAAACAACCGGTTGATTCGACAAAACAACAGGTTATTTTTCACTTAGTTGGAAAAACACTTTATTTTCTAAAAGGTTTTAAATCACATCAGTTTTAGATTCAACAAAGGAGTGGATCACATTCTATTCTACCCATATCCCTCCCAAAACACAGCAGCAACACCAGTTTTGCATCAAACACATAGGATTTGGATTTTTCAAAGCACTTGATCACTCTTGATCAACAATATGTAGCTAAGAGAGATGGCATGATAGATGAGTCTGATAATGGCTTACCTCAACCAAAGTTTATCACGTCATATAAATCACTTAATGACAAAGGAAGATATTGTGGACAAATTGCAGTTTCCAAAGAAAATGGATCGGATACTGGGCGAACAAAAGGAAGCATGGTGGGAGTTCCACCAAGCCCACAATCATAACACTGAGAGATGTCTAACCTTGGCGTATCAGCTCGCCAAGTTGGTCAAAGAGGGTTTTTTTGGGAAAAATATCTCGAGGACTCCCACGAGAAAGAACGAAAGGGAGAAGGCGCACCAAAAAGATGCAACTACGAAGCCCCAATCCTTGTAGATTTCAACACCATAGCAACAAGGTTCTCTGGAGGGGGTCTTCGACATCTAGTCGAAAGCGTTACTCCAAGGCCATCTTGTCCTTAGAATCTCAAAAGCCTAAAACCTCATTGGTTCCCTCTTTACTTCACACCCACAAATTCTAAAGATTTCTTTCGACATGAAGATGACCTAGTGGTGTTGTCAGTCATCACTATGGGGTGCAATTGTATCTAGTTTTGATTGATCAGGACAGCTAGATAGATGTCATGTTTTGAGATTAAAGTGGATTGAAAAATAGCTCGAAAGTGTTATGATAACAACTTGAGAAGCAGAAGAGGTACATACATTATCACGACTCGCATGGGAGGATCAGACACGGAGATAGACCACCCATCCCCTGTGGGTAGACGTCCTAAACCTGTAGGAGAAGTACGAGAGGGGGAAATAAACAATTCAAAATTCAAGCTCGATGCATCACTTCACGAGGAGTTGGAAGAAAAGATCCAAAAGATCATATGTAAGAATATGGATGCCTTTGCATGGTCAACTATTGATATGTCAGGCATTGATCCCGATTCCTATGTCATCATTTGACCATGGGCGAAAAGATGAAGCCTGTGGTGCAAAGGCGCATGAAATTCAACGAGGAAAAGTGTTTCGCTATGATGGACAAAATTTTACAACCTATATTAGAATGAAATGTTCAAGCATACGTGGATGACATGGTTGTTACGTCAAAAACTCATGTAGCCTACCTAGAAGAACTATTCAGGACAATAGAGAAGCATAGTATGAAGCTTAACCGCGAAAAGTGTGTCTTTGGTGTTTAAGCTAGAAATTTCCTCGGTTTCTTGTTGACTGAAAGAGGAATAGAGGCAAACTCTGACCAATGCGTGGTTATAATAGACATGAGAAGTCCCAACAATGTGAGGGAAGTACAAAGGTTGAACGGTCGGATGGTTGCTCTATCGCGTTTCTTATCGGCCAGTGGGGATAAGAGATACCCTTATTTTCAATGCCTCCGAAAGAATGATTGTTTCATTTGGTCAGCTGAATGCGAGGAGGCTTTCAGAAATCTCAAAGAGTATATAATCTGATCTTGCAGGGGATTCGAACGTCGAAGGATTCGCCACGTCAAACTCTGTCTTCCGCAAGAACGCTCCAAGCACTCCACAAGAACTCCAAGCAAACCTGCGAAACACACCAAACGGCGCCTCTAGCGGCCGATTGCACTCCGATTGCAAAACCACCAAAGAACTAAGAACTAAGAATCTCAGCGAGACTCGTTTGCACTCTGTGATTCTCTCTCTCTATGTGTGTAAACTAGTAACTTGCAAAAATGAATCTTACCTCCCTCTGTATGAGCGCGAAATGCCTTTATATACTCTGTTGCGCGCCTAAGTTATCCGTGTACGAAGTAACTTAGCGCGTTTCTTCCACTAGGCGTCTCGTGCAACCTCAGCGTGAATACCAAGTGTGGCTTGGCTAAGCGCACGCACTATGCATCACCTACTGTGTGAACGATCACCTCCGCTTTGCACCATGCACGTTATGGGTTAAGAGAACACCGATCACCGACTGGCTTACTAGCTCTCTTAGGCCACTCTCGTGCACGGCACTACAAAGCACATAACTTCTCCTTTCTCTGATACTCTGTCACACAAGGCTCGTATGCAACGCTCTCGCTGGGAAACGTCCTTCGTT
This sequence comes from Phaseolus vulgaris, assembly GCF_051622355.1. Taxonomy (NCBI): domain Eukaryota; kingdom Viridiplantae; phylum Streptophyta; class Magnoliopsida; order Fabales; family Fabaceae; genus Phaseolus; species Phaseolus vulgaris. The sequence goes on from NC_143503.1 coordinate 5,834,609, forward strand.
TCCAGCTTAACTGCGTACAACACGAAAACCCGATGACCATCGCTCACACCGGATGACCGATCGGTGCACCATAGCGCCACGCCCTCGGCTTCCAGGCGCTGATCTAGGTGTTGATCGCGCATCCTCTTTGACCGCCGTCCCCTAATCACCGATCACCCCCCTGGGTGACTTTCTCAATGACTCATCTGCTTCCCTGACCCACGTGTTTCACTAAGAACGATCCATGTGGCTATCCTTTGCTGACGTCACCGACTACCGATAACCGACCGGATCATAATCACACTTAGTAAACCTACTCCGAAGCTCCCCATTCGACTGTATTTTCTCGATAACTAACCGAGCAATTAGCGTGGTTATTTTGAAAGACAGAGGAAAGACTAAAAAACCTATATATTTCGTCAATAAAATCTTACAAGGCGCACAGAGGCTCCCTATCAGACTATTGTTTTTATAGACATTACTTTCAGAGTTTCACCATTTTGAATTATAATGTATGTAGAATGTAGTAAGTTATTTAATAGTTGAGCCAGGTAGGATTTTAAGGAAGAAGAGTACATGAGGAAGGATCAGGAAGGAAGGGGTAGGGGAGGGCAGAATAGTCCATCCAAAAGGTGAGGGTTGTTCCTGAAGCTGGGAATGGCGAAGTGTCTCAACCTTCCTTCTTGTTTCTTGATGAATTATTCGTAGAGGAATGCATTGGAGAAATTATCTTCCACCACTTTGTTGACATCATGCACAAACACATCCGTCTCTCCACTCTCCCTGATCCTTCCCATCATTCCAGTGGTGTAGATGGCACTCATCCTCCCAAGTGCATCCTCGTAGTACCTCGTGGGTGCATCCACCTTATCACATCCTATTTTTTCTCGTACACAACACTCGACAAACCCTTTTAAGCAAGTTGGCAAACGAAGTATCTGGGGTCTCCCACTGTTGTGCACTCCTCTCCTCTCCTCTCCCAACCTCCATTTTACGTTTGGTCTGGTTTAAATTAAATGTAGTTCGGTTTGTTCTGGTTTAAACAAACAAAAAATTTGAACCAAACCCAACCAATTTATACAACTTAGTTTGAATCACTTGTATAAATTTTTATTAATACATGTATTTAGTCTTATCTTTTTACATAACAACCTAATGTTGTATAATGATAAATAATTTCATTATCTACACCACTATAATTAAAGATTTGTTGTCTTTAATACTCTATATAATACTAAACAATTTGATTACATGTATTTGTACCTTTCTTTCTTTTATATGACGAAAGGACTTATAATAAAATATACAAGTATAATGAAAAATAAATGTGATTATGTTGCATTTATACATTGAGACATAAATACTAGATAATCCTTTTTGTTTAGTACTTCCCTGTCCCCTCCGAAAAACAAGGTTAATCCCAATGCTTCCTCCACCACCTTATGTGACATAAATACTAGATAATCCTTTTTTGTTTAGAACTTCTTTGTCCCCTCCCCCGAAAAACAAGGTTAATCCCAATGTTTCCTCCACCACCTTATTCATATGTTAAATATATTGTGTTACTCGTATAGCAATAAATTCATAAGCATGAACAAGTTAGACGCGTTAGATTTTCCTCACACACATATTTTCATTTATGAGTGAAATAATAAGTAATATAGTAATATTTAGATAATTAAGTCAAATCTCAAACCATAATACTCAGTTATGGAAAAAGAATCTAAATTGATCCAATTTTTTTTATGAATGCTCTTAATAATCATTACTCCATATATTCTTCAAATGATTTTTCATTCAAATCACAAGCTTTAATAGTTGCTTCAAAATCAATTTTGTATGACTTGATATCCATTTATCCATATACGAGATTAGAAAGTTGTATATTAGTGTTGCAAAGTCTAACATGGAAACAATCCAAATATATACAACAAAAATTTCATGTGATTCTAACTAGTTAAACTTTTTCTTTTCTTTTGTTTCCTTTTTAATCTCAATATGAACGTTTGTGAAAATTTTTGCTTTTATATATGAAGCACCTTGGACACACTAAAGCATTTTTACAACTCGAAGATATAAACTTACCACATATAATACTTTTAGACAAAGATATCATAGATCATTTAACATGTGTTTATATAGCCTTTGGAAGGTCTTATGCGTTGTAACTTACACGAAACACATATTATAAGGTTCATAACAAAGAACATATAAGAATGTACTAGTCACATTCATCATTATCACCAAAACATAATATATAGGAAATATCTAGTGGTTTCAGACTAGTTAGATTACATGGGTCTTAACATGGTATGGTGCAGACCCATCTACTCTAACATTGGCCGTCTACTCAGATCTCACATCCGTGGATGTTAAAATAGTTTAAGAGTTTGTTGCACTTACTGAAGACCACATGCAACCTTCTACATAGGTTCCACGCACATCTTACTCTAGCCAAGTCCAAGAAGAAGGGTGATGGAATCCATCCAGTCACAACATCTTCAAAATTTGGAGGAAGAATACCTAGAGCTTTATTCAGAGACTTATTAGCACATATGGGCCTAATTGGGCTTCTGTCTATCTTTTGTAGGCCCAATAAAGAGGACAAGTTTAGGATGAAGGAATGTACAAAGAATCTCAAAGGAGACCTCCACATCGTGTAAGAATACTAGAGCCTTGGTTAGACAACTACAAAAATATTGAAACTCAGGCTTCAACAAGACCAAGTCAATATCTTTTAGAGTCAGACTTTAGTTTAAATAATTGTATAAAGTAATTTAGGATTTTATTTGGGTCATGTATTGTGTCTTCTTTTAATTTTAGACCTTGTATTTGGGATAATAGAAGAGCGGGTGTGCATAGCAATAAAGTAGGTGCGTATTGTAAAGGGACTCACAACTTGGCACGGGAAGCATGGGTGTGGCATGAGAAGCATGAACACCCACTTGATTCTTTCTTAATGGAGAGGATCCCCACCAATTAAGAGGTGACATTTTTCAACCTCATTTGAGAGGATCATGAGCATAGAACATGTGACACCACTTGTCACCTTGCCAATGGAGAATTTTTAGGTTAAAATTCTTATTTTTAGACATCTAAGTCTATAAATAAGAGTGTGTCTCACCTTTCACTCACAAACTTCTAACTCCACTTCAATCTATTGAAACTCTTATTGAGATTTTTGAATGCTTCCGCTCCTCAAATCTCCTTAATCTTTCATTCAAAAAGAAATAAAAAAATATTACTATTAAAAGAAGATGATTTTCTATGAAAGGGAGTGGCTAATAAGTCAAAGGTTTTCGTTAAAAAGGAAAACGAAGAATAAAATATGAGACAAGTTATTGAGGCAAGTCTCAAATAAGTGATTGATGTGAAGAAAGTGAATAAGCAAGTGAAATATGGACGTCATACAAAGATTCAACGTCATCTCTCGCTCCACAGCACACTTCAGCGCAGCATAAAAAGACCTCTAACAGGGAATTCAGAAAATCTTTCTACAACAAGTGCTCAATAACTAAGACTTGGTAGCTCCACCTTATATACATTTAATGGAAAAGACCGTCTACGAGGTCAACCCAAATCACGTATGACCTCGTCTTACTCCAACAAACTTGAGGAAGCTTAAAGCCATAGAATAAGACATTTAGTACACTAATCCAACCTTCAAGAGACCTACCATAGCATACATTCCCTACTGTTGAAAGTGTGTCCTTAATTTCAAGTCCTTCAAGAGGTATTATGTTGTATTGTTCTCCTAAACAAGATTTATTAGATTATTGAACAATTTTTAGAATAAGTCTTTGTTTACCCCATGTCTAGTACTTCAATAAGGTGATGCATGAGTCTATTTCGGAGAATAAGGTAGTGATAAAATTCAATATCTCTTCAAATTGTATCTCTGCCTTCTGCAAGACATTCTGACTCTAAAACTCATCATTGCTCCTTTATAGGTCAAAGTAATCATGAATGTCCCAACCATTACAATGCACACATTTAGATGGTCTAGTTTTCCAACCATGTTCAGTATCCACAGAGAATAAAAGAGTTGTCTAATCTACTAAAAAAAATCTACAACATATTAGTATTGAATAAATATATCTTTAGCTACTTCACATATATTATAAAGTTTGAACAATGTTGCATAGTGGATAAAAAAGTTTAATTGAAGTAAACAATAATAGGACAATACCTTATGATGAAGTTGTGTTCTTTTATCAGGTGCTCAATTATATACGAATTTTTATTTACGGATCTGAATTCATAGGTAAATTCAGCCTTACCTATAAATATTACCTACAAACAACATTACCTACGGATATTATCCACAGATTCTGAATCCGTAGATAAATTCAGCATTACTTACCAACTATTACTACCTACAAACTTTTACCTACAGATTTTTATTACCTACGAACTATTACCCATGAATCTTTATTACCTACGAACTATCACTCACGGATCTCTATTACCTACCAACTATTATCATAATAATTATATACATAATATTAAAAATATTATTATAATATGAAGAATTATAAAATCATAATTAATATTCATAAATAATAATTACCATAACTAATAAGTATACATATTATTAATATTATAAAATTAATAATATTAATATAATAATTTAAATAATATAATTAGTATTATATTAATAATATGAATAATAATAATATTAGTAATATAACAAAATTAATAATATTAGTAATAATAACATGAATAATATTAGTAATAATAATATTAATAATATTTAATAACATTTAATAAAATTAATAATATTTAATAATATTCATTATATTTAATAATATTAATAATATTTACTAATATTAATAATATTTAATAAAATATTAATAATATTTAATAAAATATTAATAATATTTAATAAAATATTAATAATATTTAATATAATATTTATTAATATTAATAATAATAATAATGTTATTAATTTTTATTTTATTAATTATATTAATATTGATAATCATACTCATAAGTATAATAATAATCATAACATGACAATAAAACTGGTAATTAAAGCTTCTATAAACATTCAAGATAATTAAGAAGGAGGTTGATGGCAATTAGAGAATTGTTGAGTGTGAAATCAAGACGAACTTAAATATCCAAAGAAATTTTACACATGAAGTTACATTCCATAAAAGAATCAAGATCAATGTTGCACTGCATTCGGTAGTAGTGAAAGAAGAATTTGAAGAGAGATCTTTCTTTCTTTTTTTTTTCTTTTTTTTTATCAGCAAGGAATTAATGAAATAGAACGGGACACTTTAGGGGTGTCCCAACCCGTATACAAAAAGTGTTCATAGCTTAAGCATACAACTATATATGACAGAACATTCCACATCAGTGAATACACAACTTAGCTATAAAATGACCCCTGCCCCACATTAGACGTGGTCCACTTGGAAAGAAAAACTAAGAAGATGACCACTGCATAATTGCTTCAGAGATGGAGAAAAGTCTCCCACCGAAAACCATAGGCACATTCAGCTTCTTAGAACAGAAAAGAATCATGGACCCCTTCACTTCTTACCACATTATGCTAGCAGATTTTACCTCCACGTTCAGCACAGTGTCCGTGTTGCACCCTGAGAATTGAGTGTTGCTGTTATGATTGCAAAGACCTGCCATAACACATGTGAAAAGGCAAACAAAGCATTCCTACTTCTGATGCCCCTTGCTGCACCCAAAATCTGTGTCACCATCAAAGCCTTTTCACCCATTCGGTCCAAGACCTTGCTTCAGCAAACCAACCTTACAGCATCACCATTTCGCCCCACCCACCTAATGTAACATTTACTGCATACCGTTCCAGGCCATCCCTACCCCACCCAGCAGCATCAGCTAACCATACTAACACTCCAATCCAATGCACCATTCACCCCTGTGAGCCCATCGAGCGTCCAGAGTCACGTCCATAACCACGTCCAGCATCTAAAACTCCTCCATTCCACCTATAGCTCATAGCTGCAGTTTGAGCAAAGCACCGCCTAGAGATTGGGCCGTGAGCACCAAACTATAATCAGCAAAACTGTACCCTTTGTAGCTCTGTAAATCCTTCTGTGCACAAGATCATCATCAGAACCTCCTAACATTCCTATACCATACCATATATCTTCACTTATAACTCTTAATACAAAGCATTGGGTTTAAGACCTAGTCCACAAAAGAGTAGTTGAACTTGTGTGCCTTATTCTTCATCCATAACCAAGATTTAAGCTGGACTTGTTGGAACATCTCTTCTGCATCTGCAACCCCTTGCTTGAACACAATCAAGTTCCTATGCTCCCAAATACTCCGTATAATAGCTACCCAAATACCTTTCCAAACCATGTCTTGTTTGTTGCTAGCCTGAATCAAAGTAAAGCTTTCAAAGTGATTTTTTAAGGCATTATGTTGTACAGATAAAATACCAATCCATCTATAGCATAATTCCCACACACGCACAGCCGCATCACACTCTAGAAACAGGTGTTGACAAGATTCAGCTTTAGTTTGGCATAAAACGCACAGTGTTGATTCCATCGGTACTCCCCTCCTATCCAAAGACTCTCTAGTTGGTAATCTGTCCAACAGGGCCCTCCATGCAGTGATCGTGACAGCGGGAAAAGCCTTGGCCTTCCACAAGAGTTTAAAGACTTCACTATGAGTGCCATCACCTCTCTTAGTTAGGCTCGCATATGCTGTTTTTACAGAAAAACACCCCTTTTCATTGATCCCCCACACCCGAATGTCTTGCTCCTGCCTTTTAACATTAGCCCTAGATATGTGTATTACTAGGTCCGTTTCCAACACTGATTCCCACTCGAATCTGGCACGCCTCCACCTTAAATTCCATCGCCACTCTGACCCTTCCCACTCACCTACTTCTTTCACTGTTTGACCCTGATTACAAGATATAGAATACAGCCTGGGGAATAAGGATTTGAGGTTGGAATTTCCAACCCACACGTCCTCCCAAAATTTTACTTTGTCACCGGATCCTAGGATCCATCCCATTTCGGCTTGGAACCATCCGTCTCCTATTCCTTCTGTGCATACTTTATGGAGATCCCTCCACCACCATGACTGTAACTTAAGAGAGGATTGCATAACCTCGCCTCCTCCTTCATATTTCGACTCCAAAATGTCCTTCCATCTTTCTTTCTCATCCGAGAGCCAACGCCATCTCCATTTGGCCAACAAAGCATAGTTGAAGTCACGTATGTCTATGATACCTAGTCCTCCCTCCTTTTGAAGAGAGATCTAAATGCAACTATTCTTGTAGATGCTACAATCCTCATTCTTCAGAAAGTATGACATCTGCGGAGTCTGTACCTGAGGGTAGTGGATAAGAGGATTCTGAAGGAATCAAGGATGAATAGGGGAATTTCTAAGGCATGATGAATCTGTGATTAGAAACTCTTTCCACTAACATCTAAATTTAAATATCTTATAAAACAAGAATTTATATAAATATAAAATTATAAAAAACTTAAAAATAATAATTTTTATTATTTATTAAAAGAAAATAAGAAAATATACTATAAAAATATATTAAAGGGAATCGTGAAATAGAATTTAAAGTATTTATAAATATGTAGTATTAGTAAAATAATACTATATAAAGATAAAAATAAAAAATAAAATTAATGTGATATATATAACTAACATAAATGTTCATCCAACCCTGTGCTTTTTTTAAATAATAGACTGGTAGCGCCTTCGTTACTCTTATAATAATAATTATAAATAAACATACGAATTTAAATTTTTTCTTATTATTATATAATAAAATGAATTGTTATGGGATTATATTTTGAAAAGGAAGATATTTATTTTATACTATTAAAGAAAAAAAAAATCAAACTCATAAAAAGAAAGCCTATTATAATATATTTAAGCTACACATGTCTTTCATAGATTTTAGCTTCACTTATTCTTCTTTAAAAGTGGTCTTCCTTTTCTCTGTCATATGATCAGGTTCCAATTTTCCAATATTAAATAGTTCATACTATATATTGATTTTAGTTTTTCAGATGTTCTACATAAGAATTAATGATTTCTTCTTCATGTGGCTTTTTCACCTGTAGAACATTTATTAACACAAAGGGTGGACCCAACACAGCTTTTATAAAATGTTGACATATAAAATACTTTATTATCAAATTAACAAATCCAATTGATTATTTTTTTCACATACAAGTATCAACATAAATATAAATTTTAAAATATTTAAAATTTGAAAATTTCCCCCTTTATTCGTATAATCCAATTAATTAATAATTTAAATTCAAGGAATTTTATTAATTTTTTATGATAGATTTATATATCTTTTATGAAGAAATTAATTATAATTTTAATATTAAAGTAAAACTTTAAAAGTATGTAAATTACTCATGTTATAATAAAATTATTAAATAAAAAATAATTTTAAAAAAATAATTAATTAAATTAAATATTATTTGAGAAATTAGAAAAGTTATTTATATTTAAATTGATTTCTATTATTGTTGATAAATATTTTATATTATTGATAAATAAATTTGAAATTGATATTTAATTAACTTTTTAAGATTTTAGTTATTAAAATTTTATTTTATTTTTAATTTTTTTTCTATTTAATAATTTGTAATAATATTAGTAAGTAGATAAAAATTATATATTAACATAAAAAAAATAAGATTGAGTTAGATTTAAAATTTATTTATTTATATGATATCAATTAGAATTTATTCGACTTTGTGAAACCATTTATCAACGGGTTTTATCACTTCATTTCCTATTCTATGATGAAAAGAACAATGCAAAATAACACACTACAAAAAAAAATATTTTTAACAGGTTATATTTAGCGTTTTCGATGATTTTAGCATTCGTTAAGTGCATTATTTGTGGTATGCTTTTCTCCTAGATTCAGCGTCACTAACTGATTATCGACAGTTTCTATGAACCCCTGGAAAATAATCACTTCCCGACGGTTTTGAAACCCCCATTATTCCCGGTGGTTTGAAAACCCCCATTATTCCCGATAGTTTGAAAACCCCCGTTATTCCCGGTGTTTTGAAACCCCCCAGCGGTTTGAAAACCCTCGTTATTCCTAGCGGTTTGAAAACCCCGTTACTTATGGGAGGTGCATATATAAAAAAGTAGGTGAAAATAATAAAAATATTGAACCAAAATAGCCTAATAGTTTTCTCAGACCCTGTGTTCTTCTTCTACAACAAAACACTAATACACTACTGCCCTTCAACTTTTTTGTATTTACTTTTCAATGTTTCGTAATACTATAAAGGTATAATTTTTTTTCATAATAAAAACATAGACATTAAATTATTAATGTAAAAAAATGTGTGTAATATGTGATTAACACAATTTCGTATTGATACCAAATAATTATATTGAAATAAGAAATATATATTACTTACTAATTCATTTGTCTTATTCATTAAGATCATAGAAGGTGTTAGAATAATAAACATAAAGATTTAGGCTTAATTCTTATTGCCCACTGCATTTACATAAAGTTGCATTTACATAAAGTTGGTATGTTATTATGTAGCATCTTCAGTACCCTAATTAAAGATCAAAATTAATCTTTCTTTTATTAAATATAGTATTAATGTATCACGATATAATTTCTAATATAATTTTAATCAATGATAAAGAAAATTGGTTTCATCAACTCCACGGCTAGGATTATTTTTTGATAAAATATAATTTTTAAGAAATTATACTGTTTAAGTAAGTTGAAGATATAAAAGTTAGTTGAAGAAATGGAAGAAATGATACAAACCAAAGGCAAATTGCCTTCATCCAAAGACAAGTCTCCAATAACATGCAAATACGCAAATGCACTAGTTGTATCAGAAACAAAAATACATAACTACCAGCAATTATTTGAGTTCTAATGCATAACTGATTTCTAAAGCAGTTTCCATCAGTATACCTTAAAAGTAAAGTCACCTTTTACATGCTTTGTTTCACCATTTTTAGCAAGAGCTGCTCTTCTATCAGTAGCTTCCTAGTTTGAGGTCATATTGACTCGTCTTGTGCATACTTTAATACAACTTTTCTCTTACCTTTAGAAAAGATAGTTCTTTTATCTTGAAGTATTTTCTTTGAAAATGTGTCACCTATATTAACATATCATCTTAATCTAGTAGAATGACGAAAAATAGTAGAATGACCCAAAACTACTCCAATCACACTACAAGAAAAAAAGGTTAAAAAATCGTCAAGAAACCATCAAAATGTGATATCAAAGAAAATCTGAAATTTACCTATACTTGTTACCCTTTTCAATTTATCCATACTCTAAAGATCACCATAGTGCAAACACTCAAGAGAACAAATATCGTAATTCAATCCAGTGATCATGATGATATGTTGATAGTGGACATTCTTTGACCTTCCATTATAAATTTGGTTATGCCTAAAAAGAAAAATATAACCAACAAGTTCATCCAATCACGAAATAATGCAAAAGAAAAAAATTAATGTAAGAATAAAATACCAACTAATACTTCACATTGCAAATATGAAAAACAAATCAGAAATTATATTTATAAATAATACAATTTCTTTCTAAAATAAAGATAGAGAAATAGCAAGAAAAAATGAATAATTTTTTTGAAATAAGTTAATTAATACTATAAAATATGGTAGAAGAATTACCTGGAAATGACATTAATTCTAAGCAAATAAAGAATGAAACACCAGTCATCCGTTGTTTTTTCAAGTCAGTTTTTACTTAATTTTTGTACACCTACCATTAAACACCTTTACAACACACTAAAAGGTGCAAGTAGATGTATAGAGAAAATAATGTGAATTACACTTTAATCTAATTTGCAATCTTAGAATGAGAGATTAATCATTTCTTTTAAGAAAAAACAATCCAAAATCACATGATAACTCACTAATATATTCTTAATGTGTGTGAAACATTTTTGTTGTAAATCTAAAATTCTTACCTTAATCAAAAGTTTCCCATTTTGTGGTCACCGCAATAGAGTTAGAATGTTGCATTGGTTGCTGCTTCTTAGGATTTCTCCGCCTCCTCTAAAAGTCATTATGATAATGCATCTTAATCGTGTTTTCATCATTTTTAAGGGGAATTAAATTTTGCCTTGTCATCCTAAACATATCAAGAGTCTCAAGGTGTTTCTAAACTCTCCTAACCTTCACATAATTTTTTTTCCAAACATATAATGTTAGTGACAAATATTTTTTAATATCAACAGACATATATTTTCATTTTTGAAGATTAAGAGTTAATACCTGCTCTCTTATCCGTAGTTTCAGTTCAGTTCACCTTCACCATAAATTTCATCCAATGCAATCAATGTTCTCATCAAATTTTCAATCAAGTTCTCCACATTTAACTCTGCTATAATCCCACATGTGGAAGCATCATAAATTTCATCCAATGCAATGAATGTTCTCATCAAAATTTCAATCAAATTCTCCACATTTAACTCTACTATAATCCCACCTGTGGAAGCATCATAAATTTCATCCAATGCGATCAATATTTTCATCAAATTTTTAATCAAATTCTCCACATCTAACTTTGATATAATCTCCAAAATTGCAACCTAACCAATTTCAATTAATTAAAGACATTAATTAGTAGGAAAAATAGGTACTACAATCCACACCACATAAATTAATAGTGAAATTGCCCATATAAATTGTGAAACTAAGTACCTTCTTGGATAATTTGTCAACCTCCAACTTTATTTTTGTCAATGATTTTGAAGTTTTTTCCTTCTTTATAATTTTTAACTTCTCAACTATCCTTCTTTATCTGTTCTCAATGTCTACAAAAAAGCATCAATTTTGACAAAATATTAAAGACTCTATTAATGATGTTTGGTATTGACGTATCTAAATTTTTCTTGTTAAAAACAATGACTTCTTTTGATTTTTTATTTATTATTTCTTATCCAACACGTTTGAGATTATAGAAAAGAAAACGAAGCACCCAGAAAATGAAGTAGAATATTCTTTTGTTGGAAGTTTAGTTTACAATATTCATAAAGGGAAAGGGCATTTCCTTGAAATTCAATTTGCTGTAAGGTTAACTACGATATAATTAAGGAAAAACATTTAAAAAAAATTTAAGTTGTGAAAGTCAGGTAATGTTTTCTTCCATTTTATGTAACTAGGTGGTAAGTATTTAGCAATATTTGAGCTATAATGTTATGATGAAAATTACAAGTCTTGAGTCTTAACCGGACTTTACTGAGAAATTATGGTTAAAGCTCTCATGATTGGCCTCAAAAGTCTAATATTGTTCCAAATGGGTGTTCCACATTTCTACTGGCTAAAGTAGTCTCGTGTTTCCGTAGCATGTAGGCCCAAATTCTTGTTGTAATTTTTTTTTTTAAGTATTATATGATATCCACGCACACACTACATTTAGTATAAGATTGTCCTTCTTTATCAGTAGTGTACTGGCATGGATCGACCGATCAATATCATGACTCAGTCTCTTTGACCAAGCTGATCGAGACCCCACGGGCGGTTAGACCGACTGACACACTTAATCCATTAACGCTCAAACCAAGGTTAGTGAAACAAAACTACCATTAAGAATTAGGTAATACGACTGTAAGTGTGATCCATTCCACTAATCAGGCACAATAAGGTAAGCCCATTAAAATAATATAAATAGCGTGCATTCCAAAAAGAAAGGTACGTCGTTATCACTGTACACTCCCGAGTGCCGAATACCCTTTTTACTGACTTGAGTGTCGGAGTGTCTTCTACAGGTACCTCCCTCATTTGACATTCACCCGAGACTGAGAGACCGAGAGCCGAAGGAGTAGCGCGAAGGCTAGAATAATCATAGTGAAGCTTTAACAACCTGCCCGAAAGAAGGAAGAAGATGAAGCCTTTAATAGTTCTCTAGGTTTCATCTCTTTAGCAAGAACAAGTAGTATTTAAAAAGGGAATTGGGATCTCACGTACCTACCAAACTACCAAAACTAATTTAATGGGAATAAATAATGCGGGAAGGAGGGAATATTATAGTATAAGATAGGAGTAGTTGTGAAGGGAAAATATTTTTTTTATAAACTAAAATAAATGTATACATTTGAAATTTAAAAAATGAGAAAAATAAATTTATACTGGAAAGAGTTTAGTGATTTAGCAAATGGTATAATTCATAATAAAGTTTTATATGTGAAATAACTTTGTACTTAGTTTTAAGATGGAGTGAATTTGTTTATTGGTTCTCAGTCATTCCTTGTATAATGACTTTTTTTTTCTTTACCACCAAATCATCCTTGCATCTCCCTCTGTATAATAATTTTTTTTCTTTACCACCAAATCATCGTAACATCTCCCATCCACTAAGGTTATGGCTTGTTTAATTACACATAATTATGTGGTTTATAATGAAAAGTTATCTGGTATAGCTTCTACTTTAATATATGTTCCTGGCGGTGACCAGAGCGTGCTTCGCGCGTAGCTGCGACTTGTGTAAAAAGGACACCTTCGTCTTGGTTCCAGATCTTCACCCTACACCGCCGTGAGTACCTGAAACAGAGAGAAAAAAGGGCGCCCTCACGGCCGTTTGCACTCCGACGATCAAGTCAGCAAGCAGAAAACACCAAACACCTCCGTACCGGAGCACCATAACTGTGATGCTCTGAAGGCGCGTAACTGAATTGTAACTAAGTTCTCTCTCTCCAATCACTCATGCGTACAGTGAGTAAGCATGCAAATGATTAGAGTGTGTGTAAAAATGTGTAAAGCGTACCTCACTAAGCTTTCAGAGAAGCTTATATACCTTGGGTTTCAGTGCTTACTGCCACGTGGCCTTTCTGACTTAATCGCAACTCCACGTGGAAGGCCTTACGACGCTGTAACCTAACTTAGGGAAATCCCAGCGTGTAAGTCTTCCTTCCTCGAAGTGCATCCGGCGCAATGGGTGACTACTTGGGTGCCAACTCATGCCCCCCAGCCTCTAGTCACTCGCCCTAGGAGTGTATCAGCCTTCCTTTCGTACCATGCACATGGATTACCCCTGGGCGTGGCCCTCTCCCGGGTCGTATCTATCCCAGGGATTCTCCAGAGGTGGCGTGGATACTTCACGAGTCAGGTTACTCCCTACAGGTATTGGGGATATGGCCTTGAAGCCACCTTTCTCTTTCCCTTATTACTGTTCTGAGGTACCGGGGCCCGAGGCCTCCTCGTCCGTACCGTGGCCTCTCGCTGGGACGCCCCCTCCACGGTCTTCCCTACTCGTAGGTAGCGGAGGGTGTCACTATCCGAGCCGAAACATACTCTCAGAATAACGGGTCGTGCCTTTAGGGTGGGAGATGCTTCAACCTTTCGACGCCCAAACTTGGCGACGCCCAAACCTAGTGACGCCCATGCCTGGCGACGCCCATACCTGGTGACGCCCAAAGCGGTCAACACACTGACCTTCCTCCTTGGGGCCCCCTTGGTGGGTCCCACCGTGTGTTTGACTTTGACCTTAGTCAACGCCCGGGGATGGGTCGGTACACAAGCCCCCCAATCTTTAGCTGACAACTGTTTTCAGCGAAAAGACTAAGGCCTCGCCCTACCGTCCACGTGGCGTTCTGATGACGTGACATTCTCTGAGCTGGTGACGTGACACTTTCTGTGTTGGTGATGTGACACCTTAAGTCACGCTTTAATCTCTTGACACGTGGACCAATCGCACGGCCAACACTTAACGCCTCTTGCGCTCCTCAAGTTTACGTTAAGTCTTTCAAAATCGCGCGCTTCAGTTACTGTTTTATCACTATTCGCGTTCCTTAGCACTGTTCATCTTTCTTCCTCAAAGCTTTCTCTGCATTCTCTGTTCGCACCCCGAATCTTCGTCACCCGATCACTCAAAGGTATGGTTTTTCTTCTTCGATGACTCTTTCCCTTGACTTTTTGTATTGATATAACTGCCTGGGCCTGTTTATTTTCCTCGCATTCGCGCTTTTCCTTCTCATTTCTTCGTTTTCCCCATTTTTTAACTTCTCGCGTGGGTAGGGTTTTTCTGGGTTTCTCCCTTTTTCTCATCTTGTCCCTCATTTGCTGAACCTTTTCTCTTCTTCATTCTTCAGTTTTTCCCATGGCGTGTACTAAAACGACTGCCAATCCTCCACCTCCCGGGGTCAACTACAAAGCCCTATACCCTTGGGCCCCCGATGAGTTGCTCTCTGAGTGCTCAAGCTTAACCTCCCTGAAGGATTGGAGGGACCACGTAGGCAACCCAAACGTCTACCAGTTCAACACCTTTGCTAGGAGGCATGACGCGTACATATCTGTGCACCCTTGCACCCCAGGCGAACCTGTCTGTGTGGACGAAAGGTCGAACGACGGGGTACCCTTCTTTTTCTTCTACCAAACTGTGTTCAAACGCATAGGAATGTGTTTGCCTTTTTTTAGGTTCGAGAGGGAGCTTCTCACCGAGATCAATGTCGCCCCAGCCCAGCTACACCCCAATAGCTGGGCGTTCGTCAAAGCATTCGGGATCTTGTGCGGGTACTTCGGTCAATCCCCCTCCGTGGACATCTTCCTCCACTTCTTCGAGATTAAGAAGCAAGGAAAGAGTCTATGGGTGAGCTTCAACGGTATTGCTAGGAGAGTCCTTCTATCCCTATTCCAGCAATCCTACAAGGGATGGAGAGGAAAATTCTTCAAAGTGGGTTGTACTGAACACGACCACTCTGCACTAGACGGCTTCCCCTTATACTGGGTGAAGGAGGTGAAGCTGACCAAGCCCAAGACCTTGGATGAACTGCCCTCAACTGATCGAGAGTTCTGCCAAGTTTTGGCTAGCGTGGGGGTCCTCGATATTGCAGAACTGATAGCTTGTGAATATAATGTTGAGGCCCTCACCAGATACATTAGTACGAGAACCACTCCCCATTTCTCTGTTTTTGATTTCTGCTTCTGTTTGTTTTCACTCTTGCTTGCATGTGAGTTATCTATTTGCTTCATGTTTTAGCTTAGCTTGCGCCTAACCCTTGCTCTGTTTGCTTTCTTGATGCAGATTCCAAAATGGACAGGAACAAAAGGCTAAGGCTCGCCCAAGCTTTGAAAACCAAGGGTGAAGCTGCGCCCAAGGGAGCTGGGGACTCCACACACCCAACCTCCGAACCTGCTCCCACTTCCCCAACCTATCGCCCCCAAAACCCATCTCATACAACACCTCCACAAACTCTTCCTTCTCCAACTCGCACTCCAAACACTCCACCTCCCATAGCGGCCATGCCCCTCAACTTGGCTGAGACTGCCGCAACACCAGCCCCCCTAGTCAAAGGCAAAGGGGTGGTGGTGGTGCCTTCAGATGACGAAGAGGACTCTGCTGAAGAGCAAGTCTTCAAGAGGAGAAGAACCACCAAGGTCGTCACCTCCACTTCCTCTTCCAACCATGGTGCTGAATCACAAAGGGAGCACCCTCCAAGCGCCACCTCACCTCCACAACAACTGGCTTTGGAGGGTGGGGTCGAGTCTGAGCCCACACCTACCCCCACACCGGCTCCAAAACTTCCCCAACCAGTCTGAGAGTTGCTGAAGGGCTACATGCACAGGGCGTAGCCAGGGGGCCCATCTGAGGGGGCCAAGAAGGAGAGCATGAACTACTACTTTGGTGCCTTCCTTGCCTGTGCCAACTCTTGGCGTGATCAGGCCAGGGCCAAGGCTAGTGAGCTTTCTGCCCTTCAAGCTTTGGAGAAAGAGTGTGCCTCCTTGAAGGAGGAGAAACGTCGCTGGGAGCGCCAAGAGGAGGCCTACAAGGATTCCTTGAAGGTGGCTCAGCAAGCAAAAGACGCCGCCAGCAAGAGACTACACGAAGCGGGGCAAACCGACACCGAACTCTTGGGACAGGTTGTTCCTCTTCGTGTGGAAATTGCAGAGCTCAAGGATGCTGCCAAGACCTCTGAAGCTAAAATGAAGAAGCTCAAGGCTCACTGCGTTGATCGCGAGGTGAAGCTGGGCGCAACTGAGGCAACACTTGAGGCTAAGACTAAGGCCTGTGACCTGCTTGAGGCTAAGGTTAAGGCCTTTGACTTGCTTGAAGCCGAGCTACGGGCGGAGTTGGTCAAAGCTTTCACGGCCAAAGATTAGGAACTGGCCTCCCAAGCTGAACACTTCAAGAAGGCGGAGCAAGAGCTGGTCCATGACGTCGCGGGTGCGTTTGCCAATGGGTTTGCTGAGGCCCTTGCCCAAGCGGCTTGTGCGAACCCGGGGATCGACGTCTCTGGGTGCAGCCCTATGAACGAAATTATAGAAGGAAAAATCGTGCCTTTAGAAGCTCATGAGGATTAGCCTATTTTTGTAACTCTGTGACTCTTGTAAATACTTACTTCTGCGTACTTGAATATAATTGATTATTCTGACTTCATACTCTTGTGTATTCTTTTCTTCTTTACTGCTTTCGATAACTTGTGTTTATGCTTTATTTACCATCGCCTCTTCCTGCTTTGGTCTACGCTCTCGTTTAGCTCTTCGAATTCCTTCTACTTCTTTAACTCGTAATAACTTTGACTTGATCTTTTCTTACCCTTCGTGGGCCTTGAGGCACTTACCTCCGAAGGTGTTACTGGCCTAATCATTGTTTAAAGGTGAAGGAGGGCTCATATCTTCTATGGCCTCGACATCGCTCGAGGGCGAGGGAGGACTTAGCTCTTTTGTGGCCTCGACATCGCTCGAGGGCGAGGAGGGCTTATCTTGGCCGAAGCCTGCTTACCTGCACTAGGTGTCCACGATCGAGGAGAGACCTGCTGAACGTAAGGTTGTTTCGTCCTCAGCGTGTCTAAACACTTGGGACAAAGTTGCACTTTGGTGCCCACGCCCGAGGAGAGGCCTGCTACAGCAGTACCGTATCGTCCTCAGGGTGTCTAAACACCAAGGCTACCAGCCCTTATCTCTACGCACTTGGTGCCCACGCCCGAGGAGAGGCTTGCCCGAAGGCACCGCTGTTTCGTCCTCAGAGTGTCTAAAAACACCAAGGCGATCAGTGTTCTTGGTGCCCACGCCCGAGGAGAGGCATGCTGAAAGCAGTGTCGTATCGTCCCCGGTGTGTCTAAACACCAAGATGACCAGTGACTTTGGTGATTGCGTCTAAGGAGAAGGTTTCCCGAAGGATGGCGCTTCTCCTATATGGTATGTATCTGCACTAGAGTCGCCTGGCTCTCCACTGCTCCAAACTTCCTTACTGCCTGATGCCCACACTCGAAGGAAACGCCCCCCGCCACTTCCTTGCGAGGTGTCGAGGCATCAAACACTAGGGCTAGCCTTTCTCACCTGGGGAGGGGGTGTCCCGAAGGAATCCGTTAACCCCTGCCCAGGGACTAAACACCCGGATTTTAACTTTGCTATACGTACCTTTCAAACTTGACGCCCACGCCCGAGGAGTGCGCTCCCGCCACTCCCTTTGGGGTGGCGACACGTCCAAGTTGGTTTGCGCACTTGGTGTCCACGCCCAGAGGAGATATCCATGTCCCTCCTGCTGAGGTGTCCACACACCATGGTGGCGGGTTCGTTTCTTAATGAACCGCGCCCTTTTCCTCTAGCGTTTCCTTACATTACAAGAAAAGGAAGATGAGACAATGTATTCTTGAACTGCTTTTTTACTTGGGTGACCTCATTAAAAAAACCCCTGAAAATGAAAAAGAGTGTCCCCTTTTGATGGCATTTCATGAAGGTCTTCTTGAATCATGTAAGGAAAAGTGGTGCGGAAGCTATGAAGGTGTGTGAGCAAGATCCTCCTAAGAGTGGTATTGATCTTGAAGGTGCATGATGTGTATGAAGCTAGGGAGGTTCGGCCAACCCAAGGAGAGGTGAAGGAGATGAAGTTTAGAGCCTAGAATTCTAGGGAGAAGCAAAGCTTGGCACAAAATGGCAGCATAACTTTACTCACAATAAACTTCAAAATACAAGGTGTAGGCTCCTCCTTTTATAGGCTAAGGAGGACCATAATGCAACCCTAATGCTAGCCAAATGAAATGTAAATGTGAAGCACATGGGTGCACATGGCACATGGGTGCACAAATGAGCACATGGGGAGGGGTGTGTCTAGTTTTTATGCTCACCCCTTCCATGGGCTTTCTAGACCGGCCTTGGTAAATTTAGAGGTTTTTTTAGAAACTCTAAGTTTACCTAGGTTGGTGTTTTAGGTGCCAAAATTAATTCTAAGAAAATTACAAATAAAGTTCCTATGCTAATTTTGACAAGAAATTAAAGTCTACTCTACACTAGAGTTTATGGCATTTGAACATGTAAAAGAACGTCTTCTTGGATCCTCTTGGCCATAACTCTATGGTTGGCCCAAATCTACCCTTTGGTGGGCTTGCATGTGGGCTTGTGATTGGGCCTCTTCCATCATCCCCTCCCTCTTGAAAAGGATTTGTCCTCAAATCCATTGCTTCTTCTTCTTCATGGCTAGGGGAATGGATGTGGCTGGATGGTGTCCATCATCTCCTCCTTCTTTGAGAAGATCTATCCTCAGATCTTCAGACTTGATCTCGGATAACAGCCTCTTGCTTCGCCAAAGCTTGTTCTCCTGGGTCAAACATCCACCTATAGAAATAATCAAATAAGGCATAGGTGTTAGTTTGCAAATTAATTTTACTAGGTTGCCATTTTTGTTTTTCTTTTGGTTTTGGCAACCTTGGACAAAGTTTCTCTTTTAATGGTTGTGTGTGGTCTCTAATCATCTTATGTATTTTAAAAGGTTCATTTGTGGTTACTTTCTCTTTAGGCATAAATCCTATAGAAGATGGTAACAACTTAAAAGGAGAAAGATGATTGAACCCACACATAACTTTAAAAGTAGAAATATAAGTAGTTTTGTGAACTACTTTATGGTATGTTTGCTCACCTCTAGAGTTGTGTGTGCACTTCATGTTTATTCTAGGCATAGTAGAAAGAGCTAGATTTTCAAATATATTTTGACCATGCGTTTGATGATGATAAGAATTTAAAGTGTGCAATTTAGTTGCAAGTTTTCCAAAGGAAATCCTCAAATCATGGTTTGCGAAATTTGGAACTCTATTCAACACTATGCTTGAAGATAAACCATGAAGATGTATGACTTCTCTAGAGAAGAGTTTATCCATAACCATGAAGATTGAATCACAACCTTTTGTTGTCCTAGGGAGTTTTAATATGAAATTTATATCTTCCCAAGGATCATTTGCAAAAGGTGAAGGAGTATAAAGTTCATGAGACATTGCCTTGGGTGTAGTTTGAAAACAAGAATTGTACCTAAGGTAATGTCTTTGAACTTCTTTTCTCATGGGGGACAAAAGTTTTCCTTTTAAAAGCTCTAGAGTTTTATCAACTCTAATTTGTCCCATGAGTTCTCCTTCATGAAGACTCTTTCTCTTATGTGTAAGGATAGTCTCATTGTGACAACCATTGTTTATAAGGATTTGTACACTTTGCAATGGTTCTCTCAATAAGACATGACAAGTTTCTTTAGGCCCTACTTCACATAAAAATTTGTTTTTGTAGATGCTTATAAAAAACTTGACATTCACTTGGTGATATCCTAGCACATATGAGAAATAATCTATTTCATTTTTATCTATGCAAGCTTCTTTTAAAGACTCTTCTTTTTCACTTAGGCTTGCAAGTGTTCCTTTACAAAAGGTAAGGCTTTGAGGTTGTTCAGCAAGACACATATTTTCAAAGGTATTTTTAAATCTTTGGTCTTGTTGAATGACCTTGTGGAAAGGAACACTCTTCTCCCACGCCTTTTGTTCTTCAAGGGTCTTCTCATGCTTTTCTTTTTCTTCTTTTTCTTTAGCTTCCCTTTCGACTTCCCCTCTCTTCTTTTGTATTTTTCTTTCCTTTCTTTCTTTATGGGAAGCAAACAATTTTTCTACCCTCATTTCCCAATCTAGGCAAGCTTCTATATTTTCTTTTCCATGGAAATGGGGTTGTTCTACCCTAACCTCTCTTGGGTTTTCTTGTTCTTTTCTATCTCCTCTATGTCTTCTAGGGGGTGCTTGATAATAATCATTTACTCTAATGCTTCCCTCCCCAAAAGAATCATGATCTTTAGAGATATATGCATGAGAAGGTAATTTGTTTAGAATGTGAGACTTCTCATCCTTTGCTTTAGTCAAAACATTAAGTTTAGTCTCACTCTCCAATTGTCTATATGCAATTGATTGCACAGTTTGTGAAATTTCTTTCAAAAGAGTTTTTAAAGATTTTAATTCACTTCCAATAGACTTTGTAGAATGAGAAGAAGAAGACATGGCTAAAGCTTTGTGTATACAAGTATTTTACCTTAAGGAAATTTAGGAAAGTCAAAGAAGGTAGTTTTCCATGTAAGGGAGGTGAGTCACAAAGGACTACTTAAGTACCAAGCCTTTGCCTTAGCCAAAAACTATCCCTCAATGTCTTCACACAAAACTTCCTCTTAGTAAACTACTTAGAACACAATTAAGTTGAGAAATCAAAACTTTTTTTTCAATGCAAAAAAACAATGTATGCTAACTAATCAACAAAGGTAGACGGTTTATCACAAACTTAACAAAATAATCATGCAAAGCGTCACTAACTAAGCAAAAGAAAAGACAATTACAAACAATTAACAATTGCTAATTAAGAATTCTATACTAGTCGGCCCTAGGTGAGGCTTCTTGGACACTTTGAGCCCTTGAAGACACACTCACCGTCTAAATCGTAATTAAGAGGTAATTAACACAAATTAAGTTGCAAGGAAATTAAGAAAACTCCCTTTGTTGATCCTCTTTTTGCTAAATGCACTTCCTTGTTGTCTTTGCTTGTTGGCCCTCCAAGTGTTTGTAGTGTTTTCAAGAAAGCTTGTTTCGGCCTTGGCTTTGTTTCCCCTTAGAATGAAGGTTTTAATTCTCCAATTCCAGCACCTATCAAAATACTAGACCTTACCCAAGTCAAGTTTCCATTCAATTAAGCACCAAAGGAGAAATAAATTCCAGCACCAAATTAGAGGTCAAAGAACAAAAGCAAGAAACAATTTAATTGAATAAAACAGTACCACCAAAAGGAGTTAGATTATGACAACTAGAAAGAGGTTCAAGAAATATTAAGCAAGCAAATTAAAGGTACCAAAACAAAGGTAGGCACACAAAAGAATCCTAAGAATGGCACTAGATTTAGATGACCAAATAAAAAAAACAGCACCACTGGAAAATGTTGTGGGCCAGAAACGTGTTTTTCCCCAATTTATGATGAGCTGTGTTTTTAAGATATGATTCTGAAATTTGATATGCAAGATATTCAAGATCTTAGCTAAAATCTGGCTTTGGAATCACTCAAAACGCATGCACCAATTTGTTTTAATAAATTTTGCAATTTTGGTGTTCAGTTACGCCAGCTGTAGCGCCTCAGATTTGCACACTGATTTTAAAAGATTTATCATTTTTTTTCTGTTGCTTCTTTTGGACTAATTCTTTTTTTGTCCTTTCTATAACACTTCAAACTTGCAAATTCCAGAGAATAAAAATTTTCCTATGAGTGAAATTATTTTTCTGGATCAAAACAGTCAGCACAGAAAATCTGAAACAGGGGATTCTGAAAACTGGAAACAAAAACAGCAAGATACCAAAGTTTAGACACAATGGAAATTTGTGAAATAGAATTGTGTAGGATCTAAACACAATATGAACTCAAACTAAAATTAAAAAGGCACCAAAAGATCAAAGAACAGCAGATTCAAGCAATTAAAGAGACCCAAAATCTAGAAACAATCAAGCCAAATAAAAGGACTACTATGAATTGTTGACAATATGGATGAACATGACTTGACAAAACATGTATGGATTCAGAAAATTAAAGACTCAAAGCATAATATGAACCAAATAATGAAAGCAATAAAGACTCAAAAGCCTAAAAGAAAATAGCAACTCAAAGGTGTATGGAATCCTATCACAATTTGCACAAGAACTTGTTCAAGATCAATTGAACAAAAGTGCTTCGGTTGGATCTTCCACAAAGCACACCAAAACAAATAAAATGTAAAAAACAGCAAGACAATTATGGAAAATAAGATGAACAACATGAAAGAAAAGAAGAACTAAAAAATGAAAGACCAAAAGCAACTCATCTTGAAGAACCATAGCTCATGATACCAAATGATGGCATTTCATGAAGGTCTTCTTGAATCATGTAAGGAAAAGTGGTGCGGAAGCTATGAAGGTGTGTGAGCAAGATCCTCCTAAGAGTGGTGTTGATCTTGAAGGTGCATGATGTGTATGAAGCTAGGGAGGTTCAGCCAACCCAAGGAGAGGTGAAGGAGATGAAGTTTAGAGCCTAGAATTCTAGGGAGAAGCAAAGCTTGGCACAAAATGGCAGCATAACTTTACTCACAATAAACTTCAAAATACAAGGTGTAGGCTCCTCCTTTTATAGGCTAAGGAGGACCATAATGCAACCCTAATGCTAGCCAAATGAAATGTAAATGTGAAGCACATGGGTGCACATGGCACATGGGTGCACAAATGAGCACATGGGGAGGGGTGTGTCTAGTTTTTATGCTCACCCCTTCCATGGGCTTTCTAGACCGGCCTTGGTAAATTTAGAGGTTTTTTTAGAAACTCTAAGTTTACCTAGGTTGGTGTTTTAGGTGCCAAAATTAATTCTAAGAAAATTACAAATAAAGTTCCTATGCTAATTTTGACAAGAAATTAAAGTCTACTCTACACTAGAGTTTATGGCATTTGAACATGTAAAAGAACGTCTTCTTGGATCCTCTTGACCATAACTCTATGGTTGGCCCAAATCTACCCTTTGGTGGGCTTGCATGTGGGCTTGTGATTGGGCCTCTTCCATCACCTTTAAAACTGTGTACTACATAATGTTCTTTAACTAAAGTAAAACTTTAAAGTGGCTGCGTTCCAGGTGCGCGGAATGGGGCCTCCCTCCAGAGTCTCAAGCTTGTACGAACCGGTCCCCTTAGCCTTGGTTACTCTAAAGGGCCCGGTCCACTTGGGAGACAACTTGTTCTCTAACTCATATGGATTAGCCTTTCGCATGACGAAGTCAGCTACTTGGAACTGTCGCGGCTTCACCTTAGAACTATACTGATTCTCCACCCTTCTCTTCACAGCTTCAGCCTTTATTCTCGCCTCTTCTCTAGCTTCGTCCAACAGGTCTAAGTTCACCCTTTTCTCCTCATTGGACTCCTCTGCCACAAAGCTTTGGAAACGAGGCGAGCTCTCATGAATTTCCACTGGGATCATGGCGTCCGACCCGTACACTAGGCTGAACGGCATCTCCATAGTGGAAGACTGGGGCGTGTTGTGGTAAGCCCACACGATCCTTGGTACTTCTTCTGCCCACGCTCCCTTGGCTTTCTCAAGCCTCCTCTTCAACCCTCTCTACAAAATTCTGTTTGCGGACTCCACCTGTCCGTTCGTCTGGGGGTGTTCGACAGATGCGAACACCTGCTTGATGCCTACTTCTGAGCACAACTTACCCATTTGCAGGCTGGCAAACTGGGTACCATTATCTGAGACGAGACGCCTCAATACACTGAAGCGGCATACAATATTCTTCCACACGAAGTGTTGTACCTTGTGTGCAGTGATCTGCGCCACTGGCTCTGCTTCTATCCACTTCGTGAAGTACTCGATGGCGACTATCAAGTACTTCATCTACCTTATCGCCAAAGGGAAGGGCCCCAGAATGTCGATTCCCCATGTGTGGAAAGGCCACGGGCTATAAATCGACCTCAGCTCTTCTGGATGCGCCTTGTGCCAGTCAGCGTGCATCTGGCACTACTTGCAACATTGAGCATACCTCACACAATCCTCCCTTACTGTCAGCCAGTAGAACCCTGCACGGATCACCTTGGATGCCAACGACCTCCCCCCTACATGGCTTCCACAGATCCCTTCGTGGAGCTCCGACGTTATCCTCGTGCACTCGTCGTCGTTCACACATGTCAGAATCGGGTGCGTGAACCCATGCCTGAATAGCGCTCCATCGATGAGAGTGTACCTTGTGGAGCTTCTCTTTATCCTCTTACCCTCTCCAGGCTCCGCTGGGAGGATCCCATCTGCAATGTATCGCCTATAGGGCGTCATCCATGTGTCCCCCTCCTCTAAAACGCACACCCGTACACGACCCTCCTCTTCGGGCGAGGTCGGATAAACACTGACTCTGGGCACCCTCGTCGTGTCCTAAATCAAAGACTGATGGCTCCTTGGCTTTCCCCTAGTCATTCTGATATGGAGGACGTCCACCCTATTATCTGCCACAAACTTTAACGGCGTCTTGAGGGTCTCCTGGATGATTGTCCTCTGCCTTCCCCCCTTGCCTGAGCTAGCCAGCTTGGCGAGCAGGTCAACACGGGCATTTTGCTCTCTCGGGACATGCACCAATTCAAACGTCGTGAAAGCTCCCTTCAACACTTGGACGTACCTCAGATACGCAGCCATCTGCGGGTCCTTTGCTTGATACTCCCCGGTCACCTGCCCCGTGACCAGCTACGAGTCACACTTCGCCAAGAGGCTTTGTGCGCCCATCTCCTTTGCTAAGAGCATTCCGACAATCAAAGCTTCGTACTCTGCTTGGTTATTGCTTGCCTTGAAGGCGAACCGCAAGGCTTGCTCAATCAACACCCCGTTGGGCCCTTCCAAGACTATCCCGACGCCACTTCCCTATTGATTGGAGGATCCATCCACCGAAAGCATCCACTGTGAATCTAGCTCCACTAACTGGGGGGTGCCTCCTGGTGAGAACTCTGCAACGAAGTCTGCATAAACCTGCCCTTTGATGGATCCCCTGGGCTCGTACTGAATATGGAACTCAGACAACTCTACCGCCCAGCGAACCATCCTCCCTGCAACATCTGGCTTCTGCAATACCTTCTGGATGGGGAGGTCCGTCATCACCACCACCGTAAAACTATGGAAATAGTGACGGAGCCTCGAGCTGAAAACACCACTGCCAGAGCCACCTTCTCCAGTGCTTAATATCTCGTCTCCGGGCCCTGCAAGGCCTTGCTCACGAAGTATATAGGCCTCTGCACCTGATCCTGCTCTTGAACCAGCACAGAGTTGATGGCCCACTCCGTGACTGCGAAGTACAAACGGAGGGGCTCGCCTACCCGCGGCTTGCACAGCACGGGAGGCGTCGCCAGGTATTCCTTCAGCTTGAGGAAAGCTGTCTCGCATTCTTCTGTCCATACGAAACGGCTGTTCCTTTTCAGGCACTGAAAATATGGGTGGCCTTTATCTCCACCAGCAGATACGAACCTTGACAAAGCCGCCATGCGCCCCGTCAACTGCTGCACTTCCTTTACCGAGGCTGGGCTTCGCATGGCTATGATTGCTGCACACTTGTAGGGGTTCGCCTCTATCCCCCGCTCAGTTAGCATGAATCCTAAGAATTTTCTCGCCTCGACCCCAAAAACGCACTTCTCCGGGTTCAGCTTGAGACGGTACTTAGCTATTGTGGCGAACAGTTCCTCCAAGTCAGTTGTGTGTCGCCCTCTCTCCTGGGAGGTCACCACCATGTCATCAACATAGGCCTGCACATTCCTACCCAGCATAGGTGCGAGGATCCTATTCATCAATCTCTGGTAGGTGGCGCCTGCGTTCTGCAGCCTAAACGGCATGACCTTGTAGCAGTAGCTACACGTCTCGGTCATGAACGCAGTTTTTCTTTCATCGCGTGGATGCATCTTGATCTGATTGTACCCCGAGAATGCATCCAAGAAGCTCAGCATCTTGCAGCCCGAGGCACTGTCCACCAACGCGTCGATGCTGGGTAGTGGATACGAATCTTTGAGGCAGGCCTTGTTTAAGTCTGTGAAGTCGACGCACATTCTCCACTTCCCATTCGCCTTCTTCACTAAGACGACGTTAGCCAGCCACTCAAGGTACTGGATTTCCCTGATGTGTCCGACGCTTAATAGCTTCTTCGTTTCTTCCTTCACGACGAGGCGCCTCTCTTCGTTGAACTTCCTCCTCCTCTGTCGTACAGGGCGAACCTTGGCGTCCATGGTGAGATGGTGGCACAAAAATTCTGGGTCGATGCCTGGCATGTCTGAGGCGGACCATGCGAATGCATCCAGGTGGCACGAGATTACCGCCGCCACCTCGTCCTGCTCTTCTTGACTCAGCAGTCGCCCCAACTTGAAGATCTTACCACCAATCTACCTCTCAACCACATTTTTGACCGACTCGGGTCGCCTATCCCGAGCGCTCTCAGCACGAGACTCAGTTCTGCGGCCTTCTCTTCGAGGCATCGCCTCGTCTGCCGCTTCCTCTGCAGGCGAAGCCTCCTCAGATGCTTCCTCCATGGGCGAGGCCTCTTCGGACACCTCTTCCATGGGCGAGGCCTCTTCGGACACCTCTTCCATGGGCGAGGCCTCTTCGGACACCTCTTCCATGGGCGAGGCCTCTTCGGACACCTCTTCCATGGGCGAGGCCTCCCCATGTGCTTCTTCTAAGGGTGCGGCTTCCCTGGGCGTTTCCTCCGCGGGTACAGCCTCGACAGGCGTCTCCCCCACAGGCATCGCCTCCTCCAGAGGCTCTACCTCCATAGGCGTATCTGAAATGGGCGGGCGTTCCATCACCATGATCACTCCCCTCTTTGTTTTTAAGCTATTCTCGTAGCATTTCCGCGTCTCCTCCTGATCTGACTTGATCACGATCACCCGGCCACTAAGATCTGACAACTTCATCTTCATGTGGCGTGTGGAGGTCACTGCCCTTAGCCTATTCAGCGCAGGCCTTCCCAACAAAATGTTGTAGGCTGAATTGGCGTTCACAACTAGGTATCGGATGCTCTCGGTACGTGACGTCATTCCATCTGTAAACGTCGTCCTTAGCTCCAAGTAGCCATGTACCTCCACTTGGTCCCCTGCGAACCCATACAAACATCCAGTGTATGGGCTCAGCAAGTCAGGGGACAACTGCAGCTTGTTAAAGGTGGACCAGAACATTACATCTGTGGAACTGCCCTGGTCCACGAGAACTCGGTGCACCGCGGCGACGGCCGAAATGACCACGGGATCATTATCATGTGGGACGACATCACGTAGGTCAGCCTTGGTAAACACAAGGTCTGACTCCCACGGGTCATCCAAACCTTCCTTAGCTACTGAATTAACTGATCGCACATACCTCTTACGCTGAGAGGCAGTGCATCCTCCTCCTGAGAAGCCACCAGAGATGGTGTGCACTTCTCCGTGGATCGGCATCTCGTGTGCTTGATCCTCCTCTGGTACCGCCAGGGCCGCAGCCGTAGAAGACCCGGCCAGATAATCCTTCAGAAATCCATTCTTCACCAACTCGTCCAACTGATGGCCCATCGCCAAGCAGTTGTTGATATGATGTCCAAACGCTTGGTGGAACTCGCACCACGCGTCCTTGTGAGGTCCCAGCACCTTGTCAGTCTTTACTGGGGGCCTCAGCCTATCTAAAATGTTGGGCATGGCGATAAGATCTTTCAACTCTACCACGAAATTTTGCTTTAAAGGCCTATTCCCCTCCCTCGCCGGCCTATTTCCCTCTGCTCGCCCCCTAGTCTGGGGCCTACTCGCCTCGTATGGGCGCTTCCTGTCCTGACCCTTCCTTCCAGTCGCGACCTCGTTCACCCTAGCAGGCTGTGCACGCGACGACGCTCTTGGGTGTGTGGGTGCAACGCTGGTGCGTTTCTCGCACACCTCGCCCTCAGTGGCGATGTGCTCCACACCGCGACGCCTAATCTCAGCAAAAGTTCGGGGGTGGCTTCGGATGATTGACTCACAGAAAGGTCCAGGGCACATTCCCTTCCTGAACGCGTAGACGATCATAAGCTCCTCCGTGGTGCCAACCTTTACCACCTGCACCCCGAAGCGATTGATGTATTCTTTCAAGGTTTCGCCTTGATACTGTTGTACGTCCAACAAATCGTACGATACCGGTGGCAGAGCCCTGTTTGCTATGTATTGTTCGCGAAACAGCTGTGAGAGTTGTGCGAAGGATGTGATGTGGCCGCCTGGAAGACTGATGAACCAGTCCATGGCCATTCCAGTCAGCGTGCTCATGAAGAGCTTGCACCTTACGGCGTCGGAGCCGCCTACCAGCATCATCTGCGTGTGGAACGCAGTGAGATGCGCCTCGGGATCCTCCATTCCCATGAACGTCACCTTAGGACCTACGAACGTGTGAGGGATCACCGCCTCCATGATCGACTGTGAGAATGGTGTGGAGAACTCCCTCGGTGGTGTGAAACATTCACGATCATCTGCTTCATGTAGCTCTGAGTGGTTGTGCAACCCGCGATGCAACTCCTCATTCGTACAGCATAATTCTTCATTCCTTGCCTATGACGCCGCGAGGTCCGGCTGCATGCGCTTTTGCTCTACCTTTGATGTCGCCATTGCCTCCTGCAAGCTTTGCATCATATCCATGACTTGCTGCATGGTCATGTCATCGCTCTCAGCGCACGTCGAACTTTGCCTTGTTGTCCTCATTTCTTGCAGTTTCTTGGAAATCTTCGAGTTGTAACGGTGGTTCTTGACAAATCTTTCGGTGAAAACGAACGGAATGAAGAACGAACGGTAGAAACTCAAGAAAACTGAAGAACGAACGGTTGAAACTGATCAAGACCGAAAGAAACGGTGGAAACTGAACTGAACTGAAGAAACAATCGGTGAAAACTGAGCTGAACCACGAACAAACCACGAGCGAAGGTGGAACTGAGCAAACTTCAAACAAACCACGAACTATCGGTTGGAATGAGCAAACTTCCACGATGAACGGTGAACTAAACCAAAACTTCAACAACGAAAAACGAAAACTTGAACTGGACCGAAAACAATCGGTGAAAACTACGTACGCTTCACAATAAACGGTGGATCTTGCAAGATTCTTGAAAAAATATCTCGAAAACTGCTGCTGAACCTCTGTACACTTACGGTGGGACTGATGTTTTAGATCGGTCCACGGTGGGCGCCAAATGTTCCTGCCGGTTGGCCAGAGCATGCTTCGCGCGTAGCTGCGACTCGCGTAACAAGGACACCTTCGTCTTGGTTCCAGATCTTCACCCTACACCGCCGTGAGTACCTGAAACAGAGAGAAAAAAGGGCGCCCTCACGGCCGTTTGCACTCCGACGATCAAGTCAGCAAGCAGAAAACACCAAACACCTCCGTACCGGAGCACCATAACTGTGATGCTCTGAAGGCGCGTAACTGAATTGTAACTAACTTCTCTCTCTCTCTCCAATCACTCGTGCGTACAGTGAGTAAGCATGCAAATGATTAGAGTGTGTGTAAAAATGTGTAAAGCGTACCTCACTAAGCTTTCAGAGAAGCTTATATACCTTGGGTTTCAGTGCTTACTGCCACGGGGCCTTTCTAACTTAATCGCAACTCCACGTGGAAGGCCTTACGACGCTGTAACCCAACTTAGGGAAATCCCAGCGTGTACGTCTTCCTTCCTCGAAGTGCATCCGGCGCAATGGGTAACTACCTGGGTGCCAACTCATGCCCCCCAGCCTCTAGTCACTCGCCCTGGGAGTGTATCAGCCTTCCTCTCGTACCATGCACATGGATTACCCCTGGGTGTGGCCCTCTCCCAGGTCGTATCTATCCCAGGGATTCTTCATTTGTCAGGTTACTCCCTACTGGTATTGGGGATATGGCCTTGAAGCCACCTTTCTCTTTCCCTTATTACTGTTCTGAGGTACCGGGGCCCGAGGCCTCCTCGTCCGTACCGTGGCCTCTCGCTGGGACGCCCCCTCCACGGTCTTCCCTACCCGTGGGTATCGGAGGGTGTCACCATCCGAGCCGAAACATACTCTCGGAATAACGGGTCGTGCCTTTAGGGTGGGAGACGCTTCAACCTGTCGATGCCCAAACCTGGCGAAGCCCAAACCTAGCAACGCCCATACCTGGCGACGCCCATGCCTGGAGACGCCCATACCTGGTGACGCCGAAAGCAGTCAACACACTGACCTTCCTCCTTGGGGCCCCCTTGGTGGGTCTCACCGTGCGTTTGACTTTGACATTGGTCAACGCCCGGAGATGGGTCGGTACAATATATTAACATGTTCGACACAAGATTAGTCTTGTTAGAGGAAAGAATAATTCTAAGTTGGAAAGAGACCAATAAAAGGATGTTGATTGTTGAAAAGGTTTGCCTTCAAACAGGGGAAGCAACATTCTAGCACTGCCTTCTCGTAAAAATAAGAAAAAAATATTGTCTCTTTTCTCTCTCTCTGGCTTATAATGCAAATGTGTGATTTACTAATTTAATGAAATGTTAGTTCTGGCTATTGTGTTGCAGTATTTTGATGTGCAATGTTAATAATAGGCCACAAAACCAATTCCACCCAGCCTGACCAATTCCTAACCACAAAGCAAAATAAATTAATGTCTGTCTTCAGATTTATTGTCAAAAGTAAAATTCAATTTCGCTATTTTTAACATCTATTATATAATATGCTACTGATTTTAATTTTCTAGACAAGGTATTCCTAATCAACGAATTCTAAACAATCCAAATCCAATCCTTAAATATTCCAATCTTTAATACTTTCAATAAAAAGATTACACGTTCTACACGTGAAGAGAAGGTGAAAAAGATTACTTGATAATTGTACCGACCAGTCCCCGGACGCCGTTGACCACTAGTAATGATGGGGTCACGTAAGTTGGGTCCCACGAGCGGCGTGGGCCAGTGTCTTGCAAGGCATGTGCACCAAGGTGCCAAGGAGTGGTCAGGCATCGATCACCAGGATGTACTGATGTGTCCTCGGTAGTATAGTGAGGACGATGAGAGATCGGACATCGGTGACTCAAATAGTAAAACTGGGTCATAAAAGGTAGACCCCAGACCACACACCAGTTATCAGTTAGGGAGAAACCTAGGTCACGAGGTTCCATGTGTGTGGTGTGGATGACGCGTTCAGGCGTAACACAAGTAAAGAGCCACTGGAAAAGATACGACCTGTGAAGGTCACGTTCCAGGGGTGAGTTGCATGCATGGCACGCGAATAGCTAGGGCGCTCCCAAGACGGGTGACCCCAAAGATCAGGTGCACGAGGAGGCATCCAGGTGGTCATCTCGTCAGAGGTTGCACTCCAGTTAGGGAACCCCACGCGCTAGGTTGCCCTAAGAGTGGGTAACAGTGGCACGGGGCCCACCACCTCGGAAAGCCTATTTCAAGTAGCGACCCTAGGCTATATAAAGGGAAGTAACAAACTTAGTAAGGTACGCTATTCATTTTACGTCGCTTAACACACACAGTTACACACAGAGCTTTACGCTTAACAGTTTTGGTGTTTCCTAACCCAAAGATTGACTTGAGTGTCGAAGTGCAAACAGCCTCTAGGGCTCCCTCTGTCTTTGTGATTTCAGGTGTTTGATCGAGAGAGAGGCACAAACGAAGTCACAGAGAATCAGGCGTGGGAGTATCGTGAGATGTATGAAGGCAACCGAGTCAACCAGCAAGAACATTTGGCGCCCACCGTGGGGCACGATCTAAAACACTGTCCTGCCAGCAAGAACCAAAAAGATCAAGAAGATGAGAAATACGAGGCAAGGATCTGTTGCACCAAACGGGGGCGAAAGCCTCACCCTGCAACAGATTATGGAAACGATGTAGGCCCTCCAAGAAGAAGTGGTTGCATCAAGAACGGATCAAGAACGCATCCAGGCTTATTTGGTTGCATCGCAGGCAATAAACGAAGAACTGCGCCAATCGAATGAGAAGTTGCGCAGGGATCTGCAAAACCAGGCAGGGGAACGTGAGGTGGAGGATCAAGAACCTGCGACGCCACCCAGGGAGTTCCCAATGTCGTTCTCGCAAGAGATCATGGATGTTATGATACCAGCCACGTTTGTAGGGCCCAAAGTTACCTTCACAGGTTTGGAGGACCCAGAGGCCCATCTCACGGTTTTCCATACACAGATGATGCTGGTTGGGGGCTCTGACGCGGTGATATGCAAACTGTTCATGAGCACGCTGGTGGGAATAGCGATGGATTGGTTCATCAGCCTCCCTGATGGCCACGTGACGTCGTTCCCACAACTCACTAAGCTGTTCAAAGCACAGTACATCGCGAATCGGGCTCCCCCACCTAACTTTTATGAACTCTTTGACATAAGACAATATCAAGGAGAGTCCCTGAAAGAGTTCCTTCACCGTTTCAGAGCACAGGTGGTGAGGTTGAACACCAAGGACGAAATGATGATGGTGCACACGTTCAGAAAGGGCATTGTGTCAGGGCCTTTCAGTGAATTGCTCATCAGAAACCGCCCCAAAACTTTCGCCGAGATAAGGCGTCGCGTGGTGGCTCATATTGCGGAGGAAGGGGAAGTTAACGAGAAGCGCACGTGCATTGTTCCCACGCGCCCACGTGCACCAGGTTGACCTCAACCCCTAAGAGTGCATGAGGCAACAACAAGGGAGAATGTTCCACTAAGGCACGACTTTGTGGTAGAGTTAAAGGACCTCATCGCTATCCCCAACATAGTGGAGAGGCTGAAGATACCCCCCAAGACCGACAAGAAGCTCGGACCCAACAAGAACGCCTGGTGTGAGTTCCACCAAGCGTTCGACCACCCCATACGCAATTGTTTGGCTCTGGGATACCAACTAGACGAGTTGGTGAAGAACGACTTCCTGAGGGATTACTTGCAGGAAAAGAAGGGTGGCGAGGACGTGGCGGTGACAGGGGGTGACCAGGGGCATGAAATCCCCGTGCATGGTGAAATTCACACCATTGCGGGAGGTTTTTCAGGAGGAGCTTGCACAGCTTCTCAGTGAAAGAAGTATGCACGGGTGGTGATGTCGGTAAAAGCACAAAGGGCAGACGATGCCTTTGATGTTGACCTTGTTTTCACCAAAGCCGACCTCCAAGATGTCGTTCCCCACGAAAATGATCCGGTGGTGATCTCAGTAGTAACTGTTGGGAGGAAGGTGCACCGTGTATTGGTGGACCAAGGAAACTCAACGGACGTGATGTTCTGGATGACTTTCAACAAGCTGCAGCTGTCCCTTGACATGCTAAGGTCTTATACAGGCTGCCTTTACGGTTTTGCAAGAGACTAGGTGGAGGTGCGTGGGCACTTAGAGCTGAGGACCACCTTCACGGATGGTACCGTGTCCCGTACGAAGAACATCAGGTACCTCGTCGTCAATTCCCCCTCCGCTTATAACATGCTGTTAGGTAGACCTACGTTGAACAGGCTGGGAAAGGTACCGTCGACAAGGCACATGAAGATGAAGCTACCTGACTTGGCAGGAAAGGTGATTACCATCAAGTCAGATCAGAAGGAAGCCAAGAGGTGTTATGAGAACAACCTCAAAACGAAGAGAGGGGTATTCATGGTCACTACGCGTGCACCGCACTTAGAAGAGGTCGCTCAACCCAAGATTGATCATGCAGAAATCGCCCAAGGGGAGCGAGTGCGGAGAGCAGTACCCACTATCACCACTCGAGAACAAAGTGAAGAGAGGGCTACCAAAGCAGAGATCACCAGCGTAGAGATCGCCCGGGTGAGGTGACCGGAACTGGTCGACGATGTAAGGGAAAGAGAGATTACAGGAAAGTTCTTCAAGCTTAGCAGCGCTCTCGACCAAACGGCGCAGGATCGGATTGCCGAGGTCATAGCATGTCACCTGGATGCCTTCGCATGGTCCGCCTCGGACATTCCTGGCATAGACCCAGACTTCTTGTGTCACCACCTGACCACGGACCCCAAGGTTCGACCTGTCCACCAGCAGGCGAAAGAGCAGCACTTTGCTGACTTAAAAGAGCTATTTACGACAATAGCTAAGTACAGACTGAAGCTGAACCCCGAGAAGTGCGTGTTCGGAGTGGAAGCAGAGAATTTTTTGGGTTTCTTGCTCACCGAGCGTCAAATAGAAGTAAACCCGGAAAAGTACACGACAATTGTGGCGATGAAAAGCCCAAGTTCAGTGAGGGAGGTACAGCAGTTGACAGGGCGCATGGCTGCCCCGTCCAGATTCTTATCAGCTGGAGGAAACAATGGCCACCCTACTTCCAGTGCCTAAGAAGGAACAACAGGTTCGTATGGACCCAAGAGTGTAAAGAGGCGTTCCTCAAGCTGAAGGAATACCTAGCCAGCCCTCCAGTCCTGTGCAAACTGCAGCCAAGCACACTGCTTTGCCTGTATTTTGATTGATCAGTTCAGTCCTTGTTCAGGAAGAAGATCAGGTTCAGAAACCCATATACTTCGTGAGCAAAGTATTGCAAGGGCCTGAGGTAAGATACCATGCACGGGAGAAGGCAGCCCTGGCGGTCCCATATCAGCTAGAGAACAAGCTCTCCCCCCAAGTGGACTGGTCCTTTCAGAGTGATAGAGGCCCTTGGGAATGGAGCATACGGGCTTGAGACGCTGGAGGGAGGCGTGATTCCTCTCACATGGGATGCGGTCAACCTCAAAGTTTATTTCGGTTAAACAAAAACATTGTACATTGTCTTAGGGGACGCTCTTTTTCCCTTATAAGGGTTTTTAAATGAGGTCACCCAATAAATTTTGATTGAAATATTTTCTCAAATTTTGTACAATGCATTAGAGGTCTCGAGAGCGAAAAGGTAGGTTCGTAGAGAACACCTCCCCCTCGAGTGAGAACGCCAAGGGCGAATGAAATAGTTCACCAGTTAAATCCTCCTCGCCCTTGAGCGATGTTGAGGTCAATTAAGAACTTGTTTCCCTTGCGTTAGAGGTCTCGAGAGCGAAAAGGTAGGTTCGTAGAGAACACCTCCCCCCTCGAGTGAGAACGCCAAGGTTGAACGAAATAGTTCACCAGTTAAATCCTCCTCGCCCTTGAGCGAAGCTGAGGTCAATTAAGAACTTATTTCCCTTGCGTTAGAGGTCTCGAGAGCGGAAAG
Source organism: Phaseolus vulgaris (assembly GCF_051622355.1). NCBI lineage: Eukaryota > Viridiplantae > Streptophyta > Magnoliopsida > Fabales > Fabaceae > Phaseolus > Phaseolus vulgaris. The sequence continues at coordinate 5,870,418 of NC_143503.1, forward strand.
GTAGGTTCGTAGAGAACACCTCCCCCCTCGAGTGAGAACGCCAAGGGAGAACGAAATAGTTCACCACTTAAATCCTCCTCGCCCTTGAGCGAAGTTGAGGTCAGTTAAGAACTTTTTTCCTTTGCATTAGAGGTCTCGCGAGCGGAAAGGTAGGTTCGTAGAGAACACCTCCCCCCTCGAGTGAGAACGCCAAGGTCGAACGAAATAGTTCACCAGTTAAATCTTCCTCGCCCTTGAGCGAGAATGAGGTCAGTTGTGCACCGTTCGCTTGGGTTAGAAGTCTCGAGTGTGGGAAGGGTAGGTTCGTAGAGAACACCTCCCCCTCGAGTGAGAACGCCAAAAACAAACGAAACAGTGCACTAGACAAATCCTCTTCCACCTTCGAGCGGAGACGAGGTCAGTTATAAGTTGTCCCTTGGGTTAGAAGTCTCGAGAGTGAGAAAGGTAGGTTCACAGAGAACCCCTCCCTCCCCCGAGTGAGAACACCAAGGCTGAACAACCCAGTTCACAGTTAAACCCTCCTTTGGCTTTATACAGTAAGGGCGGGGTCAGCACAGGTTAGCAGGCGAACCCCCTACCTAACGAAGTATACGGTAGGGTGGGGAGGGGAACCGCGCTACCTAAGGCTCGAACGTCGTCGAAATCATTGGTAGAAGCATCGCGGCGCGAGGCACAACAGTTAATAGTTGAACAAGATAGAAAAGCAGTTTTCAGACAAATCAAGACAAAGGAAGTTAAAGCAGTTAAGAGTCTGAGGCATCCAAACAAGTAAGTTACAAGCGAATAATAGAAATTGTTCATTTGGTAACCAAGTACAAATTGCTTTAAGGCAATCTCGCGGTTGGTGAACGCACGAGCCAACAGGGCCATCTCCTCCTTTTTCTTCTCCTCCACTAAGTCCTTTTCCTCCTTAGCTTGGCCTCTACCAGTGCCACCCTCACCTTAGTCCTGCTTATGAGGGCGTTGGATAGAGCAAGGAGAGCGCCAAAATTGAGGCCCAGCCTTTCCCTTGTCGAGGCCTCATCTGAGTCCTCCGTTACCCCTTTTTGGAAGCCTTTGAGAGAATGTTGGAGGACAGCGGGCAGTTCGGGGGCGGATGGGGTTGCAAGAGCGCTCTCGCCACCAACTTCAAGGAGGTCAGGGGGAGAGGAAGCGCTTGGCGGTTGGTCTCGGAGCGACGTAGGGTGGCTAGTAGTGGAGGAATGGGAGGTTACTGCCATCGTAGCCTTACGCCTCTTGAAGACAGGCCCCTCAGCGGAGTCTTCATCAGATTCGATCTCCACCACCCCTTTGTCTTCCTCACGGGGAGGCGGAGTGGGTGATGCTTGGGCGACGACAAGAGGGACCGTGGCGATAGAAGTGAAAAGGGTGGGGGAGGGCGCAGCAGCTGCAGAGACAAGGGCGTGAGGAGCAGAGGTGCCCACAGCCCCAAACGCCCCTTGGCGATGAGTAAGGGCATCAGCCAGCTTGGCTTGTTTATCCTCATTCAGCACCATACCTATGCCCAAAATTCAGAATACAATAGGTTAGAAAGCAATCCAGAACACGAGGGTAAACATACGAGTATGAAGAGGCAGAATATACAAGCATAATAGTATGGTAACAGGCATAACCAAGCAAGACAGGGCAAATACGATACCAATGTAGCCCTTGAGGGACTCCGCATCATACTCATGCTTGATCAGTTGAACAGTGTTGAACACTACTCCTAAGCTAGCAAGGACCTAACAGAACTCGCGATCATGAGGAGTTAGTTCCTCAAGAGTCCTAGGTTTCTTGAACTCTAATTTCCTCACCCAGTAGAGTGGGAAGCCATCCAGGAAGGTGCGGTCGTGGTCGATGCAACACACTCTAAAGAACTTTGAAGCCCTTATACGATTGTTGGAACAGCGTGAGGAGAACTCTCCCTGCCACGCCATTGAAACTCACCCAGAGATTCTTCCCCGGACTCTTAGCCTCGAAAAAATGGAGGAAGACATCCACTGAGGGAGGATGCCCAAAGTGGTTGCACAGAATTGAGAAGGCCCTCACGAAGGCCCAACTGTTAGGATGCAGCTGGACGGGGGCCACGTTGATTTCTGTCAACAATGCCCTCTCGAAGCCAATAAGAGGGAGACGCAGCTTAATCCATTTGAAGACGGTTTGGTACATGAAAAAGTAGGGCTCTCCATCGTTGGTCCGTTCGTCGGAGCACACGGGTTCGCCCTTAGCGCAGGGTCGAACGGAAACGTAAGCGTCGCTCTCACGCCCGAAAAAACACCCTACACAGTCAGGCTCTCCATCCCTGTGTTTCCTCACATCCTCGCTATAGGAGAGGGTAGAGGTCTCAGCGAGAAGCTCCGCAGAGGCCCAGGGGTACAAGACTTTGTAATTTACTTGAGGTGGAGGGTTGGATGTCGTTTTCGTTCGAGCCATGTTTAAGAAAGCTACAAAAACAAGAAAAAGAGGGAAATGAGGGTTTAGAAAGGGACTGTGGCGTAACTCAGCGAAAACTCAGAAAAACCCCGCACTCGAAGAAAACCCAGGTAAACAGAGGTACGGAGAAAAAACTTAAAATGCAAGTAATCTAAATAGTCCCAGGCAGTTATCAAGCATCGAAGTCGATAAATATGGGCGATCAATGGGTAAAGTTCGTACCTTTGATCAAAACAGGAAGAAACTTCTACACTTTGTAGAGGGAAACGCGAAAGCGCTCGAGGAAGAAGCCGAAGCAATCAAAGGTGTTTTTGAGAATAATGGAACAGTGATTATGAGTACGCGTTTTCGAGTACTTAGCGTAAACTAAGAAGCGCAAAAGACGTTAAGCCTTGGTCGTTGATCAAAACACGTGTGCACAGATCAAAACACGCACAGAGAGGCATCACTTCGGCGCACTGTTCACGTCCTATCACACAAAGCCACATAGGTCGCCAGGGGCGAGGACTTGGTCTCTTTGCTGAACAAGTTTTAGCTCGAGACTAGGAGGCTTGTGTACCGACCAGTCCCTGGGCGTCGTTGACCATTAGTAATGACGGGGCAACGTAAGCTGGGTCCCACGAGCGGCGTGGGCCAGTTCTCGCAAGGCACGTGAACCATGGTGCCAAGGAGTGGTCAAGTGTCGATCACCAGGAAGTACTGATGTGTCCTCGGTAGTATAGTGAGGACGATGAGAGATCAGACATCGGTGACTCAAACAGTAGAACTGGGCCAAAAAAGGTGGACCCCAGACCACACACCAGTTATCAGTTAGGGAGAAACCTAGGTCACGAGGGTCCATGCGTGTGGTGTGGATGACGCGTTCAGGCATAACACAAGTAAAGAGCCACTGGAAAAGATACGACCTGTGAGGGTCACGTTCCAGGGGTGAGTTGCATGCATGGCACGCGAATAGCTAGGGCGCTCCCAAGACGGGTGACCCCAAAGATCAGGTGCACAAGGAGACATCCAGGTGGTCATCCCGTCAGAGGTTGCACTCCAGTTAGGGAACCCCACGCGCTAGGTTGCCCTAAGAGTGGGTAACAGTGGCGCGGGGCCCACCCCCTCAGAAAGCCTATTTCGGGTAGCGGAAACAGTGGAAACCCTAGGCTATATAAAGGGAAGTAACAAACTTAATAAGGTACGCTATTCCTTTTACGTTGTTTAACACACAAAGTTACACAGAGAGCTTTACGCTTAACAGTTTTGGTGTTTCCTAGCCCTAAGATTGACTTGAGCGTCGGAGTGCAAACGACCTTTAGGGCGTCCTCTTTCTTTGTGATTTCAGGTGTTTGATCGAGAGAGAGGAACGAACGAAGTCACAGAGAATAAGGCGTGGGAGTATCATGAGACGTACAAAGGCAACCGAGTCAACCGGCAAGAACAATAATACAGATAAACGAACAAAGAAAATGTCTGAAAAATGCTCTTTGAGCTCCACAAGAGCTAACAATTGGTTCTGAGACGTAACCAAAAAGAGATAGAGAATAAATTGTAGTTCAGTCAAAGTCGTTCATTTATAGGCATGCATATTATAGTAGTGAATAGGAGAAATGAAAATGAAGCGAATCAAACCTAATGCAAAGACCAAAAAAGTTTTCAAGCTGGGAATCATAATGACAGGTTTGTTGGTTGGTTTGGGTGCTTCGAAGGGATCGTAGGGAAGGAAATCCTGAATGACATTTATGAATACAGACATGTTAGGTTTCTCCCTTTGGTTGAGCAATTCGTCATCGGGAACTCTATCGTGAAAGGAGTGAAGGAGATCGAGGTCGTCTTCGTGGCTTCTCATTTGTCTCCGTGTCTTCGTGGCTTCTCATTGTACACTAAGAGAAGATAATAGAGAAAGCGTTAGGGTTTTAGTGATTTTGATTTTGATACTGTTACAATTACACACCAGTTTCATGTACATGATATTGCACAGATCAAAACATGAAAACATTGACCTAGAAGTTGATAACATAAATTAAACATGAGAAGAGCATCATTTTGTATAAGAATTGGGGAACTAATACCTGAATAGGTTGTAAACACAATTCCTACAAAAACCTTCGAAAGCACTTCATCCTTTGAGTTTTCTCCTTCAGTGACACCTTCTCCATTCTCTTGTGTTGATCAAGGATGATCGTGTGCCTTGATGTCTCTAAATCCATGGTGTTTGGTGGAAGGTTGGAGTTGTTGCTTATGTGGGTGGGTTCTGGGTAGATAAAGTGTAATCCACTCTTTATTTGAATCTAAAACTGATTTGAATCAAAACCTTCTTGAAAAAAATATTGTTTTCAAAAGAAGTGGAAAAACAACCTGTTGTTTTATCGTTTGAATCAGTTATTTGACACTTGGTGGTTTTTGAAAAGGGTTTGAAGTTGTTTGACTTGGTTGACTTTTCTGTCAAAGCAACTCAATTGGTTGTTTCGAAAATTCAACCGATTGTTTTTTTATGAAAATCCATAATAGAATTTCTGTTAAGTTTGGGAAATCATCTTTAAATGTTTTCTAACTGTTTTGGCTCCTGCTTTAAATGTTTTTAACAAACCTTTGGAGTATATAAAAGTTGTTTTATGCTCCTAAAGGCATTGAAACAGTTTAGACATTTTGAGATTGATAAAACAGATTTGAGTTTTCAAGATTTGCATCAAGCTTTTGGATTTTCACAAAGGAATGGAATAAGACTGCTGTAATCTTTCGTTTTTGATATTGATCAGGTGTAATCCATTCTTTATCTCTTGTATTTCTGAATATTGGTGGTGTAAGCAGAATCAGAGGGTGTTCTGAATTCTGTGGTGTTGTGTGCCAAGAGAAGTATGTGTTCTTGAGATGTTCAAGATCACTTCTTTGGTGTGTGCAAAATCAGAGGTTGTTCTGAATTCTATGGTGTGTTTGCCAAGAGAAGTGTGTGTTCTTGAGGTGTTCAAGATCACTTCTTTGGTGTGTGTGGATTGTAATATGTGATTGATTGCATAGTGGATACCTAGTGGTTTTTGGGAACTGGATGTAGCTCTTGGGATAAGAGTGAACTAGTATAAATCTGATTGTGTGCTTATCTCTTTCCCTAAACTCTTTAATTTCTCTTTTAAAATTATTTGTATTCACTGCTGATAAAAACAACCGGTTGAATCGCAAAAACAATCGGTTGATTTTCTGGAAATCAACTTAATCAGTTTTGTTCTTTGGCTTCCTTGATTTCTTTCTATGTGATTCATCATTGGATTTCATTATACCTTCAAAGTTTGCGAAAATCGTTTATAAACAATTCAACCCCCCCCCCCCCTCCCCCTCCCCCTCCCTGATTAAGGTCATAAATTCTAACAATTGGCATCAAGAGCAAGGTTCTTGAAAGTCATTCAAGTTTCGATCCTAAACCTTTTTTAAATGGCTGAAAATTACCCTTTGGGGAGGGTGCTTCAATAAACAGGCCACCTCTGTTTTGTGGATTGAATTATCAATTAGGAAATGTTAGAATGGAAATCTTTGTTGAATCAATTGATAGAGGAATCCGGGATGCTATTGTAAATGGCCCTTTTGTTCCTTAAATTGAAAAAAGATGATGTTTTCATTGAGAAACCTTGGTCCCAATGGACTGAGAGCTAAACAGACTCAATATGATTGCATTGCTAAGAACATCATCACTTATGCTTTGAATTCTGATGAATTTTTCAGGGTCTCAAAATGTGCATCTGCAAAGGAGATGTGGGACATCCTTGAGGTTACCCATGAAGGCACGATTGATGTGAAGAACAACAAGGACAAAAACCAGCCATCAAACAAGTATAATACCAAGAATGTTAATGAATTTAATTATACAAACTACACTTGTTTTGGATGTGGTAAACAGGGACACTTCAAGGTTGAATGTCCAAGCAATGTGAGCAAAGAGAAAGGGGGTTACAAGAAGTATAAGAAGAAAGACAAATCAAGAAGAGCATACAGTGATGATTAATCTTCAAATTCTTCATCAAAGGATGATGGGGATGCCAATCTTTGTTTCATGGCAAAGGAAGAATCTGAATCAAGCAGTGTAAGTTCAAGCTCTTCCATTAATGTTAAAATTATAGCCAACTTCTAGAGGCCTTCAAAGAGACTCATGAAGAAGTTAATAGGTTGGCCCTTTTGAACAACCGGTTGAAAGGTTTAAACAACTGGTTGGAAAATCGAGTAAAGACTTTGGAAGAAGAGTTGAATCATTCAAAAACGGATTTTGAAACTTTGGAAATGATTTACAAAAACTATTCTTGCAAGTGTGATTCTAGCTTTTGTGAAAATTGTGAATCACTTGAAAAGAAAGTCCACTACCTCTTAAAAATTGTGGACAAGTTTTCCAAAGGCCAATCCAATCTTGAATCCGTTCTTGCTTCTCAAAAATGTGTTTTTGGCAAGGCTGGGTTGGGGTTTAATCCAAACAGCAAGAACGGATCTGTTTCAAAACCCTTTTCAAGTTTATTTGAAAAACAACTTGTTGTTTTGTCGAAACAACCGGTTGAAATTTGCTTTTACTGCATGAAAAAAAAGGTCATACTGTTAGATTCTGCAGAGTAAGAAGGTTTTCTGTTCCCAAAGGTATTTTGAAATGGGTTCTTAAGGTTCTTAAGCTTCTTACTAACATCATTGGACCCACATTCATAAGGGGACCAAATCTTGCTTCTTAACCTTTTCTTGTAGATATCCTTGAAAGCCAATGGGTGTAAGGAATGAAGTCTCAAGGGAAAAAGCCTTAAAGTCAGTTCTTGTCCCTGCACTTTTCAAATGTGTACAGCTAGCAGGGTTCTTTGAATGTCAAGAGACATCCTTGGCACATGCATAATGGTTGGTCAAAAGAGAAACTTCAAGAATAAAGAGAGTATGTGTGTTTTCATTTCTCAATTTATGCAAGTGTGCCTTGTGAACATATGAACATCTCAAAGTTTTCTTTTTTTTGGTGAATCTATTGGGTTCTTTGTGCAAAGGTATGAACAAAATGCATACTGCATTTTTCATCAATTTAAAAGGTAATTTTTTGTTATGAAAAATGTTCTCTTTGTTCTCATAGTAAAACAATCGATTATTTTTTCGAAGCAACCGATTGTTTTGCCTTTGGTACCTCTGTATAATGCTGCCAAATTTGCTTATGCATGGTTAAACCTATTTCTCTTTTTCAAATCTTGCTTTGGACAAATATGCATTGGGTGTGCCTCAGAATCTGATAATAAAATAATATATCTAGTTGTTTCCTTGAAAGCTTTATGTACCGCCCTGGTAGTCGGGAGTGATGACGTGGCATCCTGCTACAGTATAGGCGTGTTGGCAAGGCGCCAGGCTGGCAGAGGGGAAGGAAGTCGGGGGGCTCGTGAAGCCGTCAGTTATTAAGTTGGCGTGTTCCGATCTCCAGCATATCAGAATAGGCGATCACCGGGTTAAATATGAAGTCGCCAAATGTGAACTCAGGCGACCAAGCAGTTGGAGATCGCCGGAGAAAGCACATCGCCGAAGATGAAGGAGAAGCAAATTATGAAGGCGGCCGGCGAGACCACAGGGAAGGTGTATGAGGACACCCTAACTCGCCAACTCCAGTATAGATCGCACTCCCAAGTTAGCTATGCACTGGGCAGTACCATGCATAAGTAACTTAGCCAAAATGAGAGTAGAAGCAGCGCCAAGTCAAGGAGGCTCCAGATGATGGCACGTGTACGACTGGATGCGAGCCACGTGTCCAGGTCTGTAACTGCCAGGAGAGAGAAAACAACCAGGTATATAAGAGTTCTCAACAAACTTTCTGAGGTACGCATGTTCAGTTTATACTCTTTATGCTTGCGAGTTGTAGAGCTGACTGTGAGAGAGGATTTGCACGGTTCTTGTTCTCTTAGTATTTGGTGATTCGTCACTGACTTGGGCGTTGGAGTGCGATCGGCCGCAGCGGCGCCGCTCTGTTTCTTTGCAGGTTCTTGAGGTGGATCTCGAAGAGGAACGGAGGTGAGAAGCGGTGCGCACGTCGATCCTTTGACGAGGCAGTTTCCAGCGTTCCGGTCAACAGGCAGGATCATCAGGCGCCCACCGTGGGGCCGTGTAAAACTTGCTCCCATCCACAGCGTGAGTTCTTGGAAGTTTTCGAAGTTTTCTGCGTGGTTGTGTGCTGGTGCAACCATCGTTCGCTGTTTGCTTGAGTTTCGTTTGGTGAATTCGCATTTTATACCGTTCGTTTGGGTTTTCGATCGATGGAGTGAGGTTTCCTGCTGTTTACACGTAATTTGTTTGGTGGAAGTTCGAGTTCTTTCGCTCGTTTGGTTGTCCGTGGGGAAGCGGTGGTTTCTGGTGAAGTTGTGGTTTTCTTTGAAGGTTTACGGTGTTCTTGAGTTTTCTTGCGCAGTTTCGCACAGTTTTCTCCGATTGATTGCTGACTCGATCGTGGTCGAAGTGTTGTTCGCTGCATTCTGGGATTCGCTGAGTTAATGAGAAAAATGAGAAGCAATCGTTCGAGTCCAGTTGCGCCCGTTGTTGCCGAAGGCGCCGCCGCCATGACCATGGCGCAGATGGCAGAGATGATGCGTTCGTTGCAGGCAACTGTGGAAGCCTCACGCGTAGAGCAGGCGAGAATACATGAGGACCTGGTCGCCGCTCGCGCCAGGAACGAGGAGCTTAGCAAGGTGACTGAGGAGCTGCGTCAAGCTCTTCAGGAGCAGCAAGGGCGTTCTTCTGCTGAAGAGGTGGCGCCGTCGACGCCACCTCGTGTTTTCCCTATGCCTTTTGTTCAGGCGATTACTGACACGCCTATTCCCACGAGCGTGGTTCCGATTAAGGCTGTCTTTACCGGTGTGGAGGATCCAGAGGCTCATCTAACCACATTCCATACGCAGATGATGCTGTCGGGAGGGTCAGACGCCGTCTACTGCAAGATGTTCGTGAGTACGCTCCAGGGAACGGCGATGGAGTGGTTTGTGAGCCTGCCTAACGGCCACATAACCAATTTTCAACAGTTCTCGAAGATTTTTGTCGAGCAGTACATCGTGAATAAGGCACCGCCCAGGGTGTCTTACGATCTGTTTGATATAAGGCAGTACCATGGAGAGTCCCTCAGAGATTACCTAAATCGCTTTGGAGCGCAGATGGTCAGATCGCCGACCAAGGATGAAGAAATGCTGGTCTATGCCTTCAAGAAGGGCGTGCAGCCAGGACCATTCTGCGAGGCCTTGATCAGGGCTCACCCCGCGACGTTTGCTGAAGTCAGGCGACTTGCGGTGGCTCACATCGCCGACGAGAGTGAAGTCACCGAGAAGAGAGGAAGCGTGGCTCCCGCCAGGCCACGCGCCCAGACCAGGATCCAGCCGCAGAGGGTGCTGGAAACAGCGGCGGCGGCCAGGAGGGACCAGAGGACTCGCCATCCTTACGACAGGAGGAACAAGGGAAGGAGCCAGGGGCGCCAGCAACCAGCACGCCGGGAATACAATCGCCCTCCTAAGCACAAGTTTGTCATGGGACTAGCGGATCTAATCGCCATTCCTAATATATCTGCTAGGTTGAAAGCGCCTGAGAAGGTGGGCGACAAGGTGCTGGGGTCAAAGCCGGAAGCCTGGTGTGAGTTTCACCAAGGTTTTGGCCACACTTTGGACTCGTGTTTGTCCTTGGGATATCAGCTCGACGATCTGGTTAAGAGCGGGTTCCTAAATGACTATCTGCTGGACAGGAGGACGGGGGGAGCGTCGAGTTCCCAGCCAGCAGGTGGAGAAGCCCAGCAACACGAGATGCCTATCCACGGGGAGATCCACACCATTGCAGGGGGCTTCTCAGGTGGTGGATGCACCGCATCGCAGAGGAAGAAGTACGCGCGATCGATGATGACAGTGGATATGTTTGAAGATCACTCGCCGGAAGTGGACATTACGTTCACCAAACAGGATCTTCGGGACGTTGTGCCCCATGACAACGATCCCATAGTCATTTCGTTGGTTACAGCGGGAAGGAAGGTCCACAGAGTTCTGGTGGACCAAGGAAGCTCGGCAGACGTGATGTTCTGGCCGACTTTCACGCAGCTGGAGTTGCCCCTTGACCAGCTAAGGCCCTATGGAGGGTGCCTATATGGGTTCGCTGGTGACCAGGTGGAGGTCAGGGGGTACATTGAGCTGAGAACCACGTTTACAGATGAGGCTGGGTCGAGGACGGAGAAAATCAAGTACCTCATCGTAAACGCTCCTTCAGCATACAACATCCTGTTGGGAAGGCCCACGCTTAACAGGATAGGCGCCATCCCGTCGACTCGGCACATGAAGGTAAAGTTGCCGTCCATGGAAGGGGTGGTGATCACGATCAAGTCTGATCAGAAAGAAGCGAAAAAGTGCTATGAGAATAGCCTGAAAAACAAGAGATCGGTGAGTTATGTAACAACCACCCCACCTCCCGGTGTGAAGCCCAGATCGACGGTAACAGAGGAGGCCGCCGGAAGAGATGTGGAGATGGTGGACGCTGAGCTGGGGGAGAAGAATGCTGGTCTGGAGGAGGAAGAGGAGCGGAATCGCCCTGAGGAAGCGAGGGAGCAGGGAATCGCCAGGCGGTGATCGCCAGAGAATCCAGGCCAAAACCTGTCGAGCAGTGGCTCGAAAAGGAGATCGGAGGAAAGATCTTCAAGCTGGGAAGATCCCTGGAGGTCGAGCTCCAGGACCAGATCGCCGAGGTGATTGAGCGGCATCTGGACGCGTTTGCATGGTCCGCTTCGGACATGCCCGGGATTGATCCCGACTTCTTGTGCCATCATCTGGCGATGGACAATTTGGTGAGACCGGTGCGACAAAGGAGAAGAAAGTTCAACGAGGAGAGGAGGCGGGCGATCAGGGACGAAACACAGAAACTCCTCGCTGCAGGCCACATCAGGGAAGTCCAGTACCCTGAATGGCTGGCAAATGTCGTGCTGGTGAAGAAGAGTAACGGGAAATGGCGCATGTGCGTCGACTTCACCGACCTGAACAAAGCTTGCCCAAAGGATTCGTATCCTTTACCGAGCATAGATGCCCTGGTCGATAGTGCTGCAGGGTGTAAGTTGCTGAGTTTCCTGGATGCCTTCTCAGGATATAATCAGATCAAGATGCATCCCATGGATGAAGAGAAGACAGCCTTCATGACGGAGAGATCGTGTTATTGCTATAAGGTGAGGCCGTTTGGGCTGAAGAACGCGGGGGCCACGTACCAGAGGCTGATGGATCGAGTACTTGCACCAATGCTGGGAAGGAACGTGCAAGCGTACGTCGATGACATGGTCGTGACCTCGCAGGAAAAAAGCAAGCACGTTGCAGACTTGGAAGAATTGTTCACGACGATCGCCAAGTTCAAGTTAAAGCTCAATCCGGAGAAATGCATTTTCGGCGTGGAGGCTGGAAAGTTTTTGGGTTTCCTCTTGACTGAAAAAGGAATAGAAGCCAACCCAGACAAGTGTGCCGCCATCTTGGCGATGAGGAGCCCAGCTACGGTGAAAGAAGTCCAGCAGCTAACAGGTCGGATGGCAGCCCTATCTCGCTTCGTGTCAGCTAGCGGAGAAAAGGGGCATCCCTATTTTCAGTGTCTGCGGCGCAATAATAAGTTTGTTTGGACGAAAGAGTGCGAGGAAGCTTTCGTCAAACTGAAGGAGTATCTGGCGAGCCCGCCGGTTCTGTGCAAACCGCTGGTGGGAATCCCTCTCAGGTTGTATTTTGCTATAACTGAGAGGGCGGTGAGTGCGGTGCTCGCCCAGGATCAAGATCAGGCTCAGAAGCTTATCTATTTTGTGAGCAAGGTGTTGCAGGGCCCCGAAACGAGATATCAGGCCCTGGAGAAGGCTGCGCTGGCTGTGGTGTTTTCGGCGAGGAGGTTGCGCCACTACTTCCATAGTTTTACAATACTGGTGATGACTGACCTGCCCATCCAGAAGGTCTTGAAGAAACCCGACGTTGCGGGAAGGATGGTGAAGTGGGCAGTAGAGTTGTCAGAGTTTGATATTAAATATGAGCCCCGAGGCCCGATCAAGGGGCAAATCTTTGCAGATTTCGTGGTTGAGCTCTCATCAGAGGCGACGCGGGTTGAAGGAGACGATTTCCGTTGGGTACTTTCAGTGGATGGATCGTCGAACCAGCAGGGCAGCGGTGCTGGAGTCATATTGGAAGGACCCAACGGCGTGCTGATCGAACAATCTCTGAGGTTCGCCTTCAAAGCCAGCAACAATCAAGCAGAGTATGAGGCGCTGATCGCCGGGATTCTGCTGGCCAAGGAGATGGGAGCTAGGGTGCTGATGGCTAAGAGTGACTCGCTGCTAGTCACGGGGCAAGTAACAGGCGAGTTCCAAGCTAAAGATCCACAAATGGCGGCTTAGTTGGCGTACGTGCAGGAATTGAAGAGTTCCTTTGCCTCCTTTGAAGTAGTACATGTACCCAGAGAGCAGAATGCCCGAGCTGACTTGCTAGCTAAGCTCGCCAGCTCAGGCAAGGGGGGTAGGCAGAGGACGGTGATTCAAGAAACTCTGAAGACGCCGAGAGCATTTGTGGCAGATCACCTGGTCCTTCAGATCAGCAAGTCGACGGAGAACGCCGCGAGAAGCCATAAGTCCCTGACGCAAGAAACTCTGAGATCGCCGAGAATTAGAGCATGCCGAGGAGAGAAGGTGAATGTGATGCAGGTCTGCGCTACCCATGAGCCAGACACTTGGATAACACAGTACAAGCGGTGCCTGGCAGATGGCCTTCTCCCGCTGGATCCGGCTGAGGCTAGGAAGGTAAAGAAGAATTCTAGCAAGTACACCCTGATTGATGGCGATCTGTACAGGTTTGGGTTCACTCACCCACTCCTGAAATGTATACACGGCGAGAAGTGCACGAGAGTCATGGCGGAGCTCCACGAAGGTATAAGCGGAAGCCACGTCGGGGGTCGAGCTCTGGCCGCGAGGACTCTCTGTGCAGGATACTACTGGCCATCCATGAGAGAAGATTGCAAGAAGTATGCCCAATGTTGTAAACAACGCCAGCAGCACGCCGATTGGCATAAGGCGCCTCCCGAGGAGTTGAAGTCGATTTATAGCCCTTGGCCATTTCATACCTGGGGAATCGACATCCTGGGACCTTTCCCGCTGGCAATCAGGCAGATGAAGTACTTGGTGGTGGCGATTGAATATTTCACCAAGTGGATCGAAGCAGAACCAGTGGCCCAGATCACCGCACACAAGATCGAAGGTTTCGTGTGGAAGAACATCGTGTGCCGGTTTGGAGTGCCTAAACGCCTAGTGTCGGATAATGGGACTCAGTTTGCAAGCCACCTGTTGAAGAAGCTCTGCGAAGGGGTGGGAATTCAACAAGTGTTTGCATCCGTCGAGCACCCTCAGACAAACGGCCAGGTGGAGTCAGCTAATCGGGTGTTGTTGAGAGGTTTGAAGAGAAGGCTTGAGAAAGCCAAGGGAAGTTGGGCTGAGGAGGTACCCCGTATAGTCTGGGCGTACCACACCACCGAGCAGTCAGGAACCCATGAGACCCCGTTCAGCTTGGTCTATGGGTGTGATGCCATGATTCCAGTAGAGATCCAGGAGAGCTCGTCGAGATTCCAGAACTTCGTAGAGGAAGACTCGAATGAAGAGAGAAGGCTGAACCTGGATCTACTGGACGAGGTCAGGGAAGAGGCGAGACTGAAAGCTGAGGCGGTGAAGAGGAGGATCGAACGAAGATACAACTCGAAGGTGATGCCAAGGCAGTTTAGAGAGGGCGATCTGGTGATGAGGAAGGCCCACCAGTACGAGATGGAGAATAAACTGTCGCCCAAGTGGACTGGACCGTTCAGAATAACCGAGGTGCTCGGGAACGGCGCCTACCGCTTAGAGACGCTGGAAGGAGGGGCGATTCCTCGCACCTGGAACGCCACGCACCTGAAGTTGTACTATAGTTAAGAGCTTTGTAAGTAAAGACAAACACAAAGGTCATATTACAATGTCTCTGATGAAACAGTTTGAAGGGGGCACTCTTTTTTCCCTAAGGAGGGTTTTTAATGAGGCCACCCAATAAAAGAAGAGTTTTCGAAGTATAAGGCGCTTTCAGATTGCATGTTTGCTTTTTCCCAAAAGTTTTGAAGAAAGACCTTGTCGCTTGTACGTGATTTAAGGCAAGTAAAGATATATCGCATGTTTTCTAAAAAGTTTTTAAGTCCTCATCGTTTTTCGGCGATTGGAGGCACCAGTTAAAGTTTTTAAGTCCTCATCGTTTTTCGGCGATTGGAGGCACCAGTTAAAGTTTTAAAGTCCTCATCGTCTTTCGGCGATCGGAGGCACCAGATGAAAGACCTCAACGCCCTCGCGCGTTCTGAGGCAAGATAAAGACCTCCTCGCCGTCGAGCGAGTGCAGGCGAGGAAGAGTAAAAAGTCCTCAGTGTTTCTGGGGGCGAGAAGATGTAACCCCTGGGGCAATGTAGAGGCACCAGTGAAAAGTCCTCCGTGTTTCTGGGGGCGAGAAGATGTAACCCCTGGGGCAATGTAGAGGCACCAGTGAAAAGTCCTCCGTGTTTCTGGGGGCGAGAAGATGTAACCCCTGGGGCAATGTAGAGGCGCCAGTAAAAAGTCCTCCGTGTTTCTGGGGGCGAGAAGATGTAACCCCTGGGGCAATGTAGAGGCGAGTTAAAGACCTTCTCGCCGATGAGCGAGTTCAGGCAAGTTAAAGACCTTCTCGCCGATGAGCGAGTTCAGGCGAGTTAAAGACCTTCTCGCCTACATGCGAGCTTAGGCAAGATAAAATCCTTCTCGTCTCAAACGAGTTCAGGTATGGTGCAGAGGGTGGAAGAAGTTTGGAAGGTGGCTAAGGTAGGTTCGAAGAGAACGCCTAGTCAACCGGTCTTTTGTTCTGAAGTTCAGGGAGGTAAAGAAGGATCCCAAAAGGCGTTTCTACCCCCAGACAAAGAAACAATGGCCAAAGCATGAGGCTAGAAAGAAGCTGATATCACCAAGAGTCTTTGGCGATCGGGAAGAGTTCAAACAGCGGCGAGAAGGTTAAAAGACCTGTTTGGTGAAGCAGGTCGAGTGGAGCGGTGTCTAAGCCAGTGACTGAGTTACAGTTCATTGCTTGAGGGATATTTTTACGATAAGGTTAATTGCCTTAAGGTTACGAATTGTTAAGTGTTTGTTGCTTAAGGCTGAAGTGATCCGAAGCAGTTAAGCCAAAGGTTGTACCTACAGTTTTCTTAAGTCATTTCTTTGAAATTAAACAAGCAAGGAAAGTTGAAGCGAGTGAAGAAGTTATAAAAGGGAAAACGTAGCCTTTGTCATTAACAGTTAACAGTTCAGAGCATATACACGAAGGGACATAAAGTTTATTACAAGTTATAATACAAGGGAAAGCACAAAGGTAGCAGATGAAGAAGAGTTGATTAGTCTTCAACAGGAACGACTTTTCCATCCACCACTTCATTGTTCAGCGACACCATGCCGAGATCCAGGTCGGGGAACAGGCAAGCAAATTGTTCCCGCGCAGCTTCGAATCCAGCAGCCAGAATTTGAGCGGAGTTCAGCTTGAGTTCTTCAATTTGCTTCTGAAGTTCCTCAATCCGGTTTCTGAGGTCTTCAGTTTGCTCTTTCAGCTCTTTATTCTGTTGCTCCAGCTCTTCAACCTGTTTCCTGAGTTGTTCATTGGTCTCTTGAGCCTGGAGAAGGTCTTCAGTAACCTTTTTGGATTCCGCTTGCGCTTGGGCCAGTTCAGCAACTGCCTTTCCTTTCTCTTCGTTGGCTTTGGCAAGATCAGCTATGGCGTCGTCCCTCGCCTTTTCCACCTGCCCAAGGAGGGTCTCTCGGTCGGCTGACCTTTTCTCTAGTTTTTGCACCTTGACGGCGTCAGCCTTCATGAGAGCCTCCAGGTCAACCACTCTGACGTGAAGGGGCACAATCTTGCTCTCCAGTTCGACCTTCTCTTGAGCAAGTTGATGCACCTTGTGGCGAAGGTCAGCGGCCTCCTTGCGCGCCAGCCTGAGCTCGGTGTTCATGGCATCCTCCACTCGGGAGTGTTCGATTTCTGCGAGTGTCAGGCTGAAAGACAACTTCTCCACCTCGACCCTCATGGTGCTGTTTTCGGTTTTGAGGTTGAAGAGGTCGTCTTGGAGCCTCCTGGTTGAGCTCTCCACAGCTCTGGTTATGATCGCCGGGATATCTTCTGCTATGGTCTTCAGCTTGGCAGTTAGAGGCTCCCACATCCTTGTGACCTCCAAAGGGAGGTTTGCTGCTTGGAGAGGCACCAGGTGAGCCTGTTGTTGGTTCTCGTCGCCACCTTCCTTAGCGGGTTCTTCAGTAGGCGCTTCCTGGCGTGGCGACGGAATCGGGGATTCGGTGATCAGAATCGGAGAGGTATGAGCAACCTCATCCCCGATTGGAGCAACTTCTGCAGCTGAGGCGTTTGAAGGGGGACCCCCTCCAGCTGACACATATGGTGTAGAGGCGCTTGGGGGGTCCTCCATGAAGTTTGGCTCTTGGGCCTCAACTGCAGGCGGCGCAGTGGCCAGTGGGACCGCTTGGACTGGTGAGGCAGGAGCCCGTGGGGGTGGCGATGATGGAGGAGGAGCAGGCGTCGATGGAGGTGTTGAGGTTGGAAGAGGGGGTGGAGCAGGCGGTGAAGAAGGTGCCACCCTCTTCCTCTTTGAGACCAAACCGTCTTCGGTGGCCTCGTCATCTTCTTCCTCTTCCTCGTGGATCACCTGAGGGGCTTTCCTTTTAGGTCTCTTGAGGACCAATTTCTTGCGTTGGGCAGGTTCCTTGGGCGGTGATCGCCCTTGGACGATGGCTGTCTCCACCACCGAGTTGGGCACCGCTTGAGAACCCGTCGCCAACCCGTGGTTTCGAGCGAGCGCCTTCAGTTCAGCGAGCATGCCTTTGCCCAACATGTTATCTGCATGGAACGAAAATGCATGGGTTAACTCAAGGAAAAAATAAATGCATAAGGTAGTACACAGCAAAGCAGATGATATGCGCAGGAAAGATAAAACCAAAGTCTTGCGCATAACGCTCAAGACGCCCTGAAACAGCTAAACAGAAGCAGTATTAAAACAACAGTTTTTAATGTTCTAACCTATTCGAATTTCTAGCTGGTCTTCGTAAAATTCGAAGCAGATCAAGGTGGTGGTAAGGAAAGTAATGTTGGCGTCCGCCACCCTTTTCCAGAAGAGACAGAAATCTCTGTCCAATGCTCCCATGCTGTCAGGACTTCTGGGTCTCCTGAAACAGCTCTTGGACTCTTTCTTCCCCTTGTCCACCCAGTACAAGGGGAAGCCGTCGAGAAGGGAGGCGTCCTTGTCATTAGCGCGCACCTGGACGAACTTCCCCTTCCAGTCCTTGTAGGATTGCTGGAAGATAGCAAAGATGGACCTCCCAGCAATCGCGTTCAAGCTAACCCACAGGCGGTCTCCTGGGTGCTTGGCTTCGAAGAGAAACAGGAATACATCCACGGATGCGGGCAACCCCAGGTGGTCGCACATCACTTGAAAAGCTCGAACAAACGCCCAGCTGTTGGGGTGAAGCTGGGCGGCGGCAATGTTGAGCTCGGTAAGGAGTTCCCTCTCGAATCGGGTGAAAGGGAACTTGAGCTTCACCTTCTTGAATAAGGTCGTGTAGACGAAGCAGAAGGGCCCGTCGGCGCTCACCTTGTCATCGGCACAAACAGGCAGATCGGGGGGGCAAGGCAGCACCATCATCTTCTCGTCGTGCTCCTTGTGAAATGATTGATGAGGCTCATCCCCCTTAGTCAGCCGCAAAACTGCTCCCGCAGTGTTCACAGAGGATGTCTCCCTCAGAAGGGTCGAGTTGGCCCAGGGATACAAGGTTTTGAAGTCTGGCAGGGGAACGGGGGCTCCTCCGGCGATAGGTGGAGTTGCCTGGGCCAGGACAGGACGGGAAGACGCAGGCCTCTCAGCCTGAGAAGATGAAGCGCCACGAACTCGTGGTGGATCGTGCGCTTGTGAAGGGGGGTTTCTTGATGAAGGAGGAGGATTCGGGGTGATCTTTGTGCGAGTCATGGTTGCAGCTGCAAGGGAAGAAGAAAAGGAAAAATGATCAGGGGTTACAGAGGCTGACTCGATCATAGAAGGAAGGTGAAAAACGAACGAATGTAGGTTCGTTGCGACGATTGACGAAGCCCTAAGTTACGCAGAAGGAGAAATGGAAAAGCAACCCACAGCGTATGCACCAGGCAGTTACAGGATGATGCGAATCGGTTAAAATGCAAGGAAAACCAGCAGAAGAAGGAAAGTAGGTACCTTTTGATGATCAGGAAAACGATGAAGGTTGATGGTGATTCAGAATGCTGGAGAGCGCTGAGAGTTTTCCGCAGAAGAAAGTTAGAGCGTTCGTGAATGCGAGGGAAAGTGACGGAACAGTGTTGAGTGAAAATGGGTTTAAGGGTTTTTTCGAAATGGGTTTAGGAAGCGCAAACGGCAGCTGAAGAGAGCCGTTGATGAAGCCACGTGTCGAGCGATGAGTGAGGTGTTTGGTGGAGCGTTAGAAAAGCAGAAGGTACAACCGTTTGGAATTCTGCGTCAGTGCCACGTAGACCGGTGTTGACGTGACTCTTTCAGTCTTTTCGCTAGACAAGTCTTCGCTTAAGACTGGGGGGCTTGTGTACCGCCCTGGTAATCGGGAGTGATGACGTGGCATCCTGCTACAGTATAGGCGTGTTGGCAAGGCGCCAGGCTGGCAGAGGGGAAGGAAGTCGGGGGGCTCGTGAAGCCGCCAGTTATTAAGTTGGCGTGTTCCGATCTCCAGCATATCAGAATAGGCGATCACCGGGTTAAATATGAAGTCGCCAAATGTGAACTCAGGCGACCAAGCAGTTGGAGATCGCCGGAGAAAGCACATCGCCGAAGATGAAGGAGAAGCAAATTATGAAGGCGGCCGGCGAGACCACAGGGAAGGTGTATGAGGACACCCTAACTCACCAACTCCAGTATAGATCGCACTCCCAAGTTAGCTATGCACTGGGCAGTACCATGCATAAGTAACTTAGCCAAAATGAGAGTAGAAGCAGCGCCAAGTCAAGGAGGCTCCAGATGATGGCACGTGTACGACTGGATGCGAGCCACGTGTCCAAGTCTGTAACTGCCAGGAGAGAGAAAACAACCAGGTATATAAGAGTTCTCAACAAACTTTCTGAGGTACGCATGTTCAGTTTATACTCTTTACGCTTGCGAGTTGTAGAGCTGACTGTGAGAGAGGATTTGCACGGTTCTTGTTCTCTTAGTATTTGGTGATTCGTCACTGACTTGGGCGTTGGAGTGCGATCGGCCGCAGCGGCGCCGCTCTGTTTCTTTGCAGGTTCTTGAGGTGGATCTCGAAGAGGAACGGAGGTGAGAAGCGGTGCGCACGTCGATCCTTTGACGAGGCAGTTTCCAGCGTTCCGGTCAACAGGCAGGATCACTTTATATCATTTTCTATTCTTGAAATGTCAACATTGTTTGTACTGCTGGACTACTGTATTATCGTTCTGATTTATGCTTTATGAAACCCTTCTCATTGTCTATTTGTGAGAACAAATAGGGGGATAAGTTTATGCTTTGATTTGGTTGTATGGATAGCTTTAAAACTAATGCATTATGTTGTTGTTGCTCTGTACTTGAAAGCACTTGAACACTTCACTTTTTCTGGTTTTTCTGCTAATGTTGTATATGCAAACCTATGGTGCTTTATTCTAATTTATCTGTTGCTATAACTCTGTGCACACACTGAGTAGAATTAATTTTGCACTGATTTACACATTGTTTTTACTGGTCTTTATGCTTATGGCTTATGCAAAAAACTGGTTTATGTGTGACTTGTTATTCTGCTGCTATACTTGCTTTGTATATGCATAAATTCTATTTTGTAGGAAAAATTTCAAGTACATGTGCTATGATGAAGACTAATCAAAGTGATGTTTATTATTATGGTTCAAGAGCATACACCTTACTCAAATTCTTGAATCAAAATCCATGACCTATGTAAAGTTGTATATGTTCATCCTATGTTTTTGGCTTCATAAGACCAAATGAACTTCTAAACATGTTGAGGTAATGCAAAAGTATGAAGGTATTTCATTATGCATTTCCATCACTTTGAAAGATGAATTGCTTTGAAAAAAAAAACAAAACATGTTCGTGTTGTCTCAGAAAAAAACAATCGATTGTTTTCACGAAACAACCGATTCTTTTAACTCTGGCACATTTGATATGATTCCAATAGCAAGATATAGATGATTCTTTGACATTTTATGGAATCAACTTGAGTTGGAGATTGAATAGGCACTTTTATAGAAATGGATCAATGTTCTATGTTTCAAGAACTCACCAAAACTTGCGCCAAACACCAAAACTCATATGGAAGCTCCATTTCTTGTCAATTGAACCGATTAAAAGATGCAAGAATTCAAATGAACCGATTAAATTGCCTTAAAAGTGAAATGAACAGAACAAAACCATAGAAAAGGAAGATGAACCAATTATATTCAACAAAGAAGAAGATGAACCGAACAAAACAGCAAAAGAAGCTAAAACACCGAATAGAAATGCAAGAAAAGTCCTAAGACATGTTTAAGGAGTTCATATGGACATGGAAATGGAAGAAATAGATGGAGAAGAAGGAAGACTTATCTGTTGTAGTTCTTGGTTGATGAACACGCCACTTGAAGTGTGAAAGCTCCAAGATAAGTGTGAATTGCCGCCACTTGAGGGAACCAAGGCTCTCAAGATGAGACTAGGAAGAGGAGAAGTCAAGTCTCACTCACTCAATCGCCAATTTGGGAGAGTTTTGTTACTTCAAATATCAATTCTGAATTTAGAAGGACCCAAACCCTCCTTTTATAGGAGCAAGGGCCGGTCATGAAGCTTACAAAGCTTGCTCCACAAGCTAACCAAAAGTCTCTTTCAAGCTATCCGTATGTAAATATTGGCACCATAAAATAAAATTAGCTGTCAATGGGATTCGAAGCCAGGTTCCTTCAGTCACCCTCCAGCAACCAAAGAGAATTTAACAACTACACCAAGCAAATTCTTTAGTTTTATTATGATTTTTATTATACTTATTATTATTAATAATACTAACAATACTAACAATATTAACAATACTAACAATATTAATGATACTAACTATATTAACATATGAATCACATTTAATATATGTCATACTCATAGTCATCATATTACCTATTACATTAAAATCAACTATCATATTAATTATTATTTTACGATCATATTGACTTAATTAAGTTCATTATAGGTAGTTGGTTTTACTTGTGTGTTATAGTAAAAAATATTGTCAACAAACAATATTATCTTTTAACATAGAATGATGACTTTTACATTAACTATTAATTAAATCTCTAATACAGATTACTAGTTAGCATATCATTATAGTTTAAACTATATTAATTATTCCATAAATCTATGTAAAAAGTTGTTACTAAATAACCCTTTCTACTAATATATAAATTATAATGACAAAGTGATTAAATAATTTATAATTTAAAATATTTTAAAAATTATACATTATATCAATTTTAATCTATGTAAGTAAATATTTGAAAATAAGATTTTTTTTATCGACAAAGAATAAAAAAATTAAAGGAAACATTTTAAGGATATTTCAATCCTTATACAAGAATCTCAAATCAGAAAAGAAGTGTAAGATACAAGCACCTATATAGTCATCTAACAAAAACTTCACAACTACCTATAATAACCTATATTTCAAAATAAGATATCAAATAATATATATATATATATATATAAAATATGAAAGTAAATTTAAATTTAACCATGAGTTTTAAAAAATTAATGATTAAATAAAAAAAATATATTAATCAATATATATGTATTTATGGTATTAAATTTATATTAATATTATATAATTTCTTCCTTTTTCTCTCTATCTATCTATATCCGGATAAAAGTAATATTACTCAAGTCAAATAAAACTACTATACACACACAATAAATATCTAAATGTATATTTATATCAAAATTAATATTAATAATATGAATATAATATTGATAATATGAATATAATATTAATAATATGAATATTAATACTAATAATATTAATGATAATATTAATAATAATATTAATAAATATTAATAATAATATGAATATTAATACTAATAATATTAATAATAATATTAATAATATTAATAATAATATTAATAATATTAATAATAATATTAATAATATTAATAATAATATTAATAATAATATTAATAATATTAATAATAATATTAATAAATATTAATAATATGAATATAATGTTAATAATAATATTAATTATAATATTAATAATATGAATAATATTAATAAATATTAATAATATTAATATAATTTATTTTATTATTATTATTAATAATAATTATATTAATATGTATAAATTATATTAATATGTATAAATTATATTAATATGTATAAATTATATTAATATGTATAAATTATATTAATATGTATAAATTATATTAATATGTATAAATTATATTAATATGTATAAATTATATTAATATGTATAAGTATAATAAAAATGATAATATGACCAAAGAACTTGTCTGGTCTAGTGGTCAATGCTTCCCCTGGTCACTTGAGAGGCTTGGGTTTGAATCCTGGCTGCTGCAGTTTGCTTGTAATATTATTTGGGGCTTGGTTTTGAGTCCTATGGGCTTGGGTTTGAGTCCTAGCTAGTGCAGAATGCTTCTAGGATTAATAAAAAATATAGAGGTATCTAATGTTTCCCTCTAAGCAGCACCATTCTTTGTGTCTCTGAATTAGATAATATAGGGATATATTCATTGTTTTCCTTAAAATTCAAAGTTTTCTATGTATGGTATTCACATTGGTGGTCATGGGTTAATGAATATTTTTATATGTGATTACATTTGGAGTCTTCATCTTGCTTGGGTTTATTATGTTGTTTGCTTGCGGGATATTGGGCTGTGTGTGTTGGAAGGGTATCCAAAGGATAAGTGGTTTTGTTATAGTTACTGCAATCAAATATATGTGGCTCTACAAAATTTAGTTTCTGCTTGAGCAAATATCATACCAGCTTCCTAGACAAAACTATATTTTGTTGATGGTTCAAAAGATTTGGGTGTACTTGGTTGGGGATGTGCTTTTATCCCAGCTGACTTGCCTATGTTGACATCAAGTTATGAGGATGGCATATGTTGTGTGGAGAATGTGATTTAGATTGTGAGACCAACTTGAAGATAAACTTTTTTGTAGTGCTCCATTGCTAGTACTTTCAATTTTCAAGTTTGGAACTTTATGAAAGCAATACTTTGATGTCTTCCTCAAGCATTTGAAATAGATATTCTAGATCAAAGGGAAAGAGTTGAGATATTGAATGTTATCTTGAAAGAGAACTGTTGGATGAAGAAAAGATAAGGGGAGAAATTGTGGTCTCCTTGTTGAAATTTCTAGGGTTTAAGGTACTTTAATTTTGTTGTTGTCATAGCTCTGATACACCATATATGGTATCACAGGTTTGTTGTTGCAATGGTGCTGCTACACACACAGATATTCTGGTTTTTCTTATTAAGAAATGAGTTGGGTATTCTTGATTCTCAAATTCTTTCTTAGATTCTGTTTGTTACCCTTTCTTTCACTCTATTAGTGAAGACAAATAGGGGGAGAAGGTGTTCGTTTATGTGTTGTGTAACCTGCTGCAAACTCTAATTTGATAGGTTTAAATTCTGCTATTTAAACTTGTTTAAAGCTGTTGCACACACACTGTTTTGACTGGTTTTTCTACTCAAATTGGTTATGTAAAAAACTGGTTTGTGTGCCTTCATAACCTGTTGTTATATATGTTTTGTGATTGCATAGATTCTGTTTTGAAGGGGCTGATTCAGATTCAAACATATCAACACAAGCAACCAGGGATTTGTCTTCATCAAATAGGGGAAGATTATTGATCAAGGACGATCTTGTGCTCTGATGTCTCCAAATCCATGGTGTTTGGTGGAAGGCTGGAGTTGCTGCTTGTGTGGGTGGATTCTGTGTAGATTAAAGTGTAATCCACTCTTTGTTTGAATCTAAAACAGATTTGAATCAAAACCTTTTTAACAAAGATTGTTTTCTAAAGAAGTGGAAAAATAACCAGTTGTTTTATCATTTCAATTGGTTGTTTAACACTTAGTGGTTTTTGAAAAGGGTTTGAAGCTGTTTGACTTGGTTGACTTTGCTGTCAAACCAATTCAATCGGTTGTTTCGAAAATTCAACCGATTGTTTTTTGAAAATCCATAATAGAATTTCTGTTAAGTTTGGAAATTCAGCTTTAAATGTTTTCTAACTGTTTTGGCTCCTGCTTTAAATTTTTTTAACAAACCTTTGGAGTATATAAAGGTTATTTTACGCTCCTAAAGACATTGAAACAGTTTAGACATTTTGAGATTGAGAAAACATATTTGAGTTTTCAAGATTTACATCAAGCTTTTGGATTTTCACAAAGGAGTGGAATAGGATTGTTGTAATCTTTTGTTTTTTGATATTGATGAAGTGTAATCCTTTCTTTATCTCTTATATTTATGAATATTAGTGGTGTAAGCAGAATCAGAGGGTGTTCTGAATTCTGTGGTGTTGTGAGCCAAGAGAAGTGTGTGTTCTTGAGGTGTTCAAGATCACTTCTTTGGTGTGTGCAGAATCAGAGGTTTTCTGAATTCTGTGGTGTGTTTGCCAAGAGAATGTGTGTTCTTGAGGTGTTCAAGATCACTTATTTTCTGTGTGCAGAATCAGAGGTTGTTTTGAATTCTGTGGTGTGTTTGCCAAGAGAAGTGTGTGTTCTTAAGGTATTCAAGATCACTTCTTTGGTGTGTGTGTGTGGATTGTAATTTGTGATTGATTGCATAGTGGATACCCAGTGGTTTCTAGGAACTGAATGTAGATCTTGGGATAAGAGTGAACCAGTATAAATTTGTTTGTGTGCTTATCTCTTTCCCTGAACTCTTTAATATCTGTTTTAAGTTGCTTTTTATTTACTGTTGATAAAAACAACTGGTTGATTTTCTGGAAATCAACTTAATCAGTTTTGTTCTTTGGCTTCCTTGATTTCTTTCTCTGTGATTCATCATTGGATTTCATTATACCTTCAATGTTTGCGAAAATCGTTTATAAACATTTCACCCCGTTGTTTAAGGCTATAACATCTTGCTCTCCAAACTCAACTTAACTTGAAAAATAGAGGAAAGAAAATTGAAAAACAAAGATTAAGAAGAAGAAAAGGAGGAGGAGAAAGAAAATGGTTGCTACATGATGATGATGGTGTAAAAAAAAGGCGAAACATAAAAGGAAAGAAGAGAATGGGCTGCTGGATTTTAAAAGAACGAAAAATAATGCTCCAGTTGGAAGGAAATGAGAGTACCTAGGATTCACACTAGAGAACATTGCTTTGGAGAAGGAACATGTACCTGTATGGATATCGGGGACTGAGTAATGTTTATCCACGTCGATACAAGGTGTCTGCTCCACTCTCAATTGTCCTGTCCTTCGAGTTTCCTTCTTCCTTGCGTGCCTCGGTCGGCCGGCGGGGGTACCTGCGATTGCGCTCCGACGCTCAAGTCAGTAATCTCTCTCAGTGGGAGTCCTTTCGAGAATGAATAACATACCTTTTTCTCTTTCTTTTCCTTCTTTTGTACGTTCCCCTTGGGCTTGGGCCCTCTGGGTCGTTAGTGGTTCGCCACGTGTTTTCTGGTTTTTGGGTCGTGTTAGGTGGTTTCCTGGGATCTAGGGGATGTTCCCGAAAATCTGGGGAGTGCTCACGTGCGTTTGTTGTTCAGTGGGAATTAACCGTTTGTCCCATGCGTGACCACGTTAGTTAGATAATTTTAATCTGAACAATGCGGTCGTCCGGTCCCGACCGGTACACTTGCCCCCCAGGCTCGAGGTCATGGAAGAACGAAGAGTCGTATAAGACGCAGGGGGTTTTGCTTTTTACCTCTTTGCCTATAAATAGGATTTCATATGTAGGGTTGAGGGTTTTTCGTTTCTCTTGCTCTGAGTTTTGCGTTGCTTGTTCTGTTTTGCTAGGTGCCAATTTTGCTGCCGGTGTCCTCTTCACTTTAAGGTTAGTCATGCCTTCCTCTGAGGAGTCTTCGAGTGTCGTGGGTTCATCTTTGACTCGCGGTGCGAGCCAGGCATCGGACGACCCAAATTATGATTGGGTTGATCCTGCCGTTCTTCGAATTCCCAGTAAAATAAAGTCTTCGGATAAATTAGATCAGTTTCTAGCAACCCATAAAAACTAACTTCAGATTGCCCGGCCGATGCGTTATATGTCGATATATGTGGTATAACCGGTCGTGTGTGTCATGGCCGGGAGAATGCTCCGCACGACTTTTTCTTTGTGTATAGCACCTTGTTTTCTCATTTGCACGTAAGTTTACCTTTTGATGATTTTACCATGAGTATCCTTCGGATACTCAATGTCGCACCGACACAATTGCACCCTAACTCATGGGCCATTTTACAAGCCTTTCGAGTTATTTGTCAAATATTTGGACTCGTGCCGACCGCCGAATCATTTTTATATTATTATAACACGTACCCGAGTACTTCAGTAGGTTGGTTGTCGTTATCCAGTCGTCCGGGTAATGTACGCTTTGCTGCTTTTACTACCTCATAAGAATTTTAAGGAGTACTTTTTTAAAGTGTTTGTCGAGCCGGACGGCCGGAATCTATTCTATAATGTCGATGGAAGCACAAAATTTCCATTCCATTGGACGGAGAATCCCACCTCTCTTGACCATCGGCTTTGGGAATCTTTGTCTCCCATCGACCAAGAAATTTTGATGGTCGTGAATCAACTACCGTGTAGGCTCCCTACGCGGGAACTGATAGCCCTTTATGGGTCGTCGAAGCAGTGGGCGGACCTAAATGGTGAGCACCTTCTTCTTGCGGTCGTTCGGCTAATAGCATATTTGTTTCTTACTTTCGTGTTTATGTTGCAGAGATTGTGGTGAGCATGGATCTGAGTTTGAAGAAGTATATGAATAGTTTGAAGAGGCAGGCTAATAAGAGCAAGATAGCCACCATCGCTGGAATTGTCCCACGGACGACTGAGCGGGAGGTCGCTCCGGTGGAGGCTGCTCCTGTTCTTGCTCAAGGAAAGAAGAGGGGGCGGCCTGCTAAGGTACCTCGTACGGAGGCTCCGTCTTCGTCGGGCAGTCCAATTAGCTTGTTGCTAGCATTCCTACCTTAGATATGGTCGAGGAGACGGTCGAGCTGCAATGTCGTGCGGCTGTGGCGACCAGGGCTCTTGGCGACGAACTAAGGAGAGCGAAGACAGTATCGATTCCAAAACTGAAATCTCAGCTTAATGAATCGGCTGTTTCATTGAAGGATGCCCTGAAGGCTGCGGGTGAGGCTCGGACTGACGCTCAGTTGGCCAGAAAGGAGTATGAAGCTTTAAAGATTACTTTAGAAGAAGTAACGGTTGAGCGGGCAGATGCCATCAAGGAGCAGGAAAGACTGGCCGCGGAGAAGGAATTGTTGACTGCTCAAGTTGAACAGCTTCAAGGGTTCATGTTGAGCATCAACAAGGAGTCATTTAGGCAGGGCGTTCGGCAGGTCGCCTTTTTCCATGGGGTGTCGGTCGATGATGAGCGGTATGACTCGAACATGGACGTCGTGGACGGCCGTCTGATGCCTCTTGGAGAAGATGAGGCCGAAGAGAATGATCAAACCATCTGTCCTGTGGCTGAGATGCCTCGTGCAAATGATACCGTACGGCCGGAGGAGCCGGTGCAACCGGATGACATCCTTGACGTTGTTTAATATTTTCATTACCTGAGCCCGGGGTGTGGGCTAAAGACAATTTTACTGCTTTGCGACGTGTTTTGAACCATATCACTTTCTGCTATCGACTTTATTTTCATGGTCCTATTATCAAGCAGTTATTTGATGGTATTTTGAAGAATTTGATGTCTCGCGTAACTTGAACGAATGGTGGATACATACCGAATGAACGGTTATATATGCTGACCGAATGAACGGTTAACTAATAAATTAATTGAGTTTCTGACCAAGGTTGGTGAATAACGTTTAAGTTATAATTCGGATAACTTTAGTTATGTATTCTGACCGAATGAACGGTTGATTAATAATTTAATTGAATTTCTGACCAAGATTGGTGAGTAACGTTAGAGTTATGAAGCTGTAGCTATATAATCCCGATTGATTATATAATCCCGATTGATTATATAATCCCGATTGATTATAGATTGATTAAATTTCTGACCGAGGTTGGTGGATAATTGTAGTGATATAATTGTAATGATATAATTCCGAACGAACGGTTAATTAATAATTGGATTTCTGACCAAGGTTGGTGAATAACGTTTAAGTTATAATTCGGATAACTGTAGTTATATAATTCCGACCGAGTGAACGGTTAATTGATAATTGGATTTCTGACCAAGGTTGGTGAATAACGTTTAAGTTATATTTCGGATAACTGTAGTTATATAATTCCGACCGAATGAACGGTTAATTGATAATTGGATTTCTGACCAAGGTTGGTGAATAACGTTGAAGTTATAATTCGGATAACTGTAGTTATATAATTCCGACCGAATGAACGGTTAATTGATAATTGGATTTCTGACCAAGGTTGGTGAATAACGTTTAAGTTATAATTCGGATAACTGTAGTTATATAATTCCGACCGAATGAACGGTTAATTGATAATTGGATTTCTGACCAAGGTTGGTGAATAACGTTTAAGTTATAACCTGTTGTATATTCTGGCCGAATGAACGGTTAATGAATTAATTAATTTCTGACCAAGGTAGGTAATTTAAAGTGCCTCGTTAAAACCTTCTCGGTAGAAAACCCTCCTTAGGGATAAAACTACCGAGCGAGGAAAGAGTGCACTGAGTTTATTCATCAACTGTAGTAGAATTTGAGATGCGTGGCATTCCACGTTCTCGGTATAGATTTTCCTGACAAATATTCTAAGTAATAAGCTCCTCCTGTTGCTGTGTCGGAGATGCGGAACGGTCCTTCCCAGTTGCTTGAAAACTTTCCTCCGTCCTTCCGAGCGTTGCTGCGCATGCGCCAAACTAGATCTCCTTTCTGATAGTTTCGTGGCTTCACTTTCGAGTTGTACCTTCGTGCTGCTCGTATCTTGCATGCTTCTTCTCTTATCTTGCATTTGTCTCTTAGTTCGTTGATGAGGTCGAATGAACGGATTGAACTGCTCTCAAATGTTTTTTCCTTGCCGAATTAGAGCATCCTCCGCCCGCAAAACCACCTGCAATGTAATTAACTTCTTAAGGGGGCTGACCGAGCGACACTGGTCCAGCGATTGTATTGATGACTTCGCGAACTTTTTGTTTAGTTCGACTTCTACGTTCAGGGCTTTCGCTCTTAGGCCTCGTTCGTCTGATCGGACTTTCACTTCTTTTCCTTCTGTTTGAACGATAGTGGTTGTCACGGGTATGGTCGTCTCTCCGTCCCGAACGTTCTCGGGGGTCATGGTCGCGCTGGGGTGACCTGGGTGCAGTGATGGTGGTTTTCACGAACTTGCGGAGATGACTGGCCTGGACGAGTTCTTCAATTTTGTCTTTCAGCGCTTGGCATCCTTCGGTCGTGTGGCCATAGTTACGATGGTATTGGCAACGTTTACTGGTGTCGGCATTGGGAGGGGTTTGTGACTGCTTCAATGCCGGAATCAATTCAATTTGTAGTGCTTCGTCGAGAACCTTGCCCCTTGGTACAATCAAGGGAGTGTAGCTGTGGAAACGGGGACCCCTATTGGGGCGATGCCGTTCTTGATCGGTCGGTACTGTGGGGGGACGAATCCCTTTGCTTTTGTCTGTGTTCTCAGCATAAGTTTTTCGATGATAGTCGATATGTTCTTCTATCTGCATGAACTTTGTTGCTCTTGTTCTTAATTCGTCCATATCGCACGGAGGCCGTTTGATAAGGCTTTCCGTGAACCTCCCCGGCAGTATGGCCGAGACCAAATGATGCATGGCTATTTCTGGATTAAGATTACGAATGCTCATACACACTTTACTAAATCTGTTCATGAATGTTCTCAATGATTCTCCCCTTTCTTGTTTGACATTTAGAAGGGACATGGAGGATGTCCGATGAGGTCTACTTGTGGCATATTGCGTTGTGAACTTCAATTCCAAGGCGTCGAAGCTTGTAATGGAATTGGGTGGAAGGTCAGAAAACCATCCAAGGGGGCCTTCCCTGAGAGAGGTGGGGAAGACTTTACACCATACCGTTCGGTCGGTTGTGTAAAGGGTCATTTGAGTTCTAAATATATTCAGATGTTCGTCTGGATCTGTAGATCCGTCATAAAGATTTATCGTTAAGCCCCTCCACTTGTCAGGGAGAGGAGTGGCTTTGATGTCGTCAGTGAACGGATGGCCTTTCGGGTTTGTTACCTTGTTTGGAGTTACTGGGTTTACACTTTGATGGGTGTGTTGAATGAGTGACATGTGAGGTATAGTCTGGGCTATTGTTTTTGTTCCTGATTGGAACGGTGATGGAGAAGGCGCACGCGAATGCCCTTCACGTTCAGGTTGTTCGAGTCTGTCCAACAATCTCTTGTTTTGTTCTTTCAATTGGGCTATCTCTTCTGCGTGTTGCTGACGCTCTTCTTCTCGTCTTTTCCTTTCTTCATCCTGGCGAAGTTGATCGATGACCCCTTTTTGGAGTAACTCCTGCATCTGAATCTGGAGGGTTTGTAGTATGGTCCTATGCTCTTCAGAGATATCATTGTTGTTGTTTGCCGTTGAGCCCATCTTCAAGCGTTGGGATCTTTGGGTCTGGGAATAATGATTACTCGACCCCACGGTGGGCGCCAATTGTACCTGTATGGATATCGGGGACTGGGTAATGTTTATCCACGTCGATACAAGGTGTCTGCTCCACTCTCAATTGTCCTGTCCTTCGAGTTTCCTTCTTCCTTGCGTGCCTCGGTCGGCCGGCGGGGGTACCTGCGATTGCGCTCCGACGCTCAAGTCAGTAATCTCTCTCAGTGGGAGTCCTTTCGAGAATGAATAACATACCTTTTTCTCTTTCTTTTCCTTCTTTTGTACGTTCCCCTTGGGCTTGGGCCCTCTGGGTCGTTAGTGGTTCGCCACGTGTTTTCTGGTTTTTGGGTCGTGTTAGGTGGTTTCCTGGGATCTAGGGGATGTTCCCGAAAATCTGGGGAGTGCTCACGTGCGTTTGTTGTTCAGTGGGAATTAACCGTTTGTCCCATGCGTGACCACGTTAGTTAGATAATTTTAATCTGAACAATGCGGTCGTCCGGTCCCGACCAGTACAGAACACATTAGGTTTAAAAAGGAGAAAAGAAAAAAATAAAAAAAATTTACTACTTACTCATTAAAAAATTGATGAGGTTTTTCATAAGTTTAAAAAACTTCTACTAATTGTGTGTCTTCCTAAGCCATGATGCTCATGGGCTGCTTATCTCTAATTGGATTTCCTTTCCTAACTGGATTTTATTCCAATAAAACCTCTATTAAGTGTGTGCTTTACTAAAATTTATAATAATCTCTATGAATAAATCCCTACTAAAATTTTAAATTTTTGTAGTAACAACCCTTATTCTTTATTTAATTTATATATTGAAGTTTTAGTATGAAACAATAACAGCATTCTTTAAAGTAAGATTTTTTTTTCCAAAGTTTATATTCCACATGTACAGGTTTGATTAAAAAAAAATTCAATCTGAAAATCAAAATAACTAAATGAGTTTTAATTGGCTCAGTTTTTCTTTTCTAAACCATAAAGCCCTTTACATTGAAAAGGTCATCAGTTCACACTCCCAGCTTAAACAAAAAGCTGAAAGGTAAAATTCATTGAAAGCCAAGGGAAACGTTCACAACAAGATTATTTTCATTTTCTTTCTTTAAAATGTTTAAAAAATAAATGAAATAAAATAATACACATATAATGAAGAATATACCAAAAAATATATAATTTATTTACCAAAAACAAGAAAGAAAAAACTTTTCTCAATGTCCACATACAATGTTTTCGCTGGATTTGAACATTAAAAGTGACATGGTGGATGAAGAAGAAACATGAGAGAGAGTCCTCAACAATAAAACAAAGGAAGCTATTTGTCATCATCTTTTCATAGAACAACTACAAGTAAAAGAATGTTTTCTAAGACATAATTTTATTTTATTATAAATTATTTATGCAATGTGTGTATGAAATACTCTTTTAAAAGCATTTTTCTAACATCAGTTTCCATGTATTTATTATTAAATGAATAATTTAATTTTATTATAAATTATTTATTTAATGTGTGTCTGAAATATTTCCACAATTATTAAAAGCACTTTCCTAACATCGATTTTTCATATAATTTTTTAAAATGAAAGGAAAATTATATTTTAAAAACATTAATTTTTAATTTTTATACTATTTATTTTCGACTTTTAATCCTATCTAATCATGATTTATAATTAATTCAGTAATTAAAACAATTTTCTAACATCAGTTTCCATTTATTTTATAAGACGAAAGAAAAAAACTATATTTAAAGAGCATTAAATTTATTTTTGTAAACTATTTATTTTTCAATTTTAACCTTATCTTATCATGACTTGTAATCTATGTAGCAGTGACACTGACACGAACACTGATACAACACAGACATGGATACGGAGATACGTAAAATCTTTAAATGTAGGACACGGGGACACGGATCTATATATTATATAAATTGACAATAAAGATTTGTGTGTATAAGTATGTTCCAGATTATTTTTTGGAGCAAAAATATGTTTTTCATGACTGGTTCATAAATATTTGTTTCTTATTTTTATAATCATAATAACAATTTATACAATAAAGTTTGAATTTTAAGAAAATTAATGTATTTTTCCTTTTTAAAATTGTGTTAGAACTGTACTAGAATTGTCAGAAATCTAACAAATACTTTTCGAATTAGACAATTCATAGATACGTGTCCTACAAGTATCATACGAGTGTCGGTGTCCGATACGAGTATCGGACACGACACGCCATTTAATAAGAGTGTATGAGTTTCATATCTTATAATTAGTGCTATTTTTTTGTTAATTAAATAATATTATTTTAATTTTTATATATTAATAATACGAAAAATTTTTATATTATCATTTAAATATAAAAATATTATAGATATGATTTGATAAATTTTTCATAAGGCAAATTTATCAAACATGAATTTTTTTTTATTATGTAAGTGTAAAGAAAAATATTATATAATAAAAAATATATAGTGTTTTTAAAGAGTATTAGTTTAAGAAATGTTTTTTTATAAAATTTAACTTATATATATTTACATTTTAAAAAATAAACTAATTAGAAATCTTGAGGGTTAAAAATGAAAATAAAGAATTGTTCACCTTCTTGTGATTTTTAGAGCTTCTAGTTAGAATATAATTTTCTCTTGTTGATAATAAGAAGGGTATTTTATAAATTATAGTTAACTATTTTGTTATCTTCTCGATATTAATTAATATTATTTAATATTAAAATTTGAATTTTATATAATAATTACTACAAGTTTTTATTTTTTTTATTGAATAATTTACTTAAATTTCTCCGTGTGGTTAATTCTACACCGGAATCATTAAATTAATATTCTTTTAAGTATAGCTTAATCTTTTCCATAATAAATATATGAAAATTGAAATTGAAAAACTTTTTATTGTGTACAGGAAAGGACACACACTATAACACTAGTGCTATAATTAAATTGTCGACTCGCCGTCGATAATAACTCTAATATTTTCTTTTGAAAATTAGGATAACATACATTAATACCATTAATTCTCATAAGAAAACGTTAATCATTACATTTTTAAGAATTTTAATTATGATCATTGAGACCATAAAGAAGTTATAAGATTTTTATTTTGTATACATTACGACGTAACAGTGAAAAAAAATATTTATATATATATATTGTGTATTTTAATTCAAAATATAAGTCACTATAAAAAAAATCAGTATTATCTACATATTTTTATCCACGGATCTGAGTTCGTAGGTAAATTCAGCATTACCTACGAATATTACCTACGAACAACATTATCTATGGACATTACTCACAGATTCTGAATCCGTAGGTAAATTCAGCATTACCTACCAACTATTACCCACGAATTCTGAATCCGTAGGTAAATTCAATATTACCTACCAACTATTACCTACGGATCTTATTACCTACCAACTTTTATCAACGGATCTCTATTACCTACCAACTATTACTCACGAATCTCTATTACCTACGAATTATCACCCACTAATCTCTATTACCTACTAACTATTATCATAATAATTATATATAAAATATTAAAAATATTAATATAATATGAAAAATCATAATTCATATTCATAAATAATAATAATCATAACTAATATATACATATTATTAATATTAATATAATAATTTAAATAATATAATTAGTATTATATTAAAAATATAAATAATATTAATAATAATAATATTAATGATATTAGTAATATAACAAAATTAATAATATCAGTAATAATAACATTAATAATTTAAATACTATTAATAAAAATATATATAAAATTAACATTATTTATAATATTAATAATATTACACTATTTATAATATTTATTAACATTAATAAATATTTAATCATATTAATAAATATTTAATAATATTAATAAATATTTAATAATATTAATAAATATTTAATAATATTAATAAATATTTGATAATATTAATAAATATTTCATAATATTAATAAATATTTATAATATTAATCATATTAAATAATATTAATAATATTAATAATATTTAATAATATCAATAATATTTAATAATATTAATAATATTTAATAATATTAATAATACTTAATAATATTAATAATATTTAATAATATTAATAATATTTAATAATATTAATAATAATATTAATAATATTTAATAAGGTTAATAATATTTAATAATATTAATAATATTTAATAATATTAATAATATTAATAATATTAATAATATTTAATAATATTAATAATATTAATAATATTAATAATATTTAATAATATTAATAATATTAAATAATATTAATAATATTTAATAAACATTAATAATATTTAATAATATTTAATAATATTATTAATATTAATAATATTAATAATAGTAATAATATTAATAATATTAATAATATTTAACAATATTAATAATATTAATAATAATGATATTAAATATATGAAGAATGTTATTAATTTTTATTTTATTAATTATATTAATATTTGATAATCATACTCATAAATATCAACAAAACTTTACTGATGTAATGGTTAAAGTTTCTATGGATATTTATGTGAAAATAAATAAAAAAATATTCAAATAATAATTAAAATTTTAAAAATAAAGTATATTAACATTACCTATGAACTTCGAGTCCATAGGTATTACCTACGGACTGTAGTTGGTGGATAATACTGTTTTCGTTTCCAGAACATAGTATTTGTAGGTAAATTACCGACGCCAACATTATATACAATTTTTGTCTGTAAATAAATTAGATTTTTCTTGTAGTGAATAGTTAAGAAATTTTATTTTATTTTTAAAATCGTGGAAGTGAAGCGTATTTGTTAGACAGAAAAATGATATTTAGATAATTTACAGAGTTAGATACACTAAAGTGTTTAAAAATAAATATATTAATAAAGAATAAGTTTTGAATTAAATAATATAAAAAATATGAAAATAATAATATTGGAAATTTTATCATCGGATGAAAAATGTGAGTTGTCAATCACCTTGAGATAATATTGGTTGACTGGTCAAAATGTTGAATTGCTGGAAGATTTGATAAGCTTTAGTGTGGTGGCCCCACTCGTATCCACTGAATTTCCACGCATATAACCTTATCAAATCAAACTATGCCATTTCTTACCCATTTTTCTTCCCAAATAAAAACGTGTTCTTATCTTCATTGCTGTATCTTCATAGCAAAACGATGTTTTGAAACTCCTTAAAATTGTATAAAACTCGTATGAATTTTAAAAATAAATATATAATTAAAAGTAAGTTTGTAATTAAATAATATAAAAAATATATAAATAATAATATTAAGAGTTGTAATATTATTGTATAAAAAAATTGAGTTGTAACAGTATCATTATCTATCTTCATGATATCAACTTTGTTTGTTTTAATCTATAAAATATATTTTTTAGATGATGGGTTTGGACACACGTATCAATGTTGACACTCATAAAATATTTATTGGTGAAGTGTTCAATTCAAAAAATATTTGTTGAAATTTTGAAAATTCTTTCACAATTTTAACAGAATTTAAAAAAAGATAAATACAATAATTTTCTAAAAATTTTATTATATAAATTTTTATTATGATTATAGAAATAAAAAATAAATTCTTTTGAACTAATCATTAAAAATTTGAAACATCCTTATACACATAAATATTAATTATCATATTATATAATTTATAATTATATAATATATAGATTCGTATTATACCTATCTTCATATCTATCTATATATCTATACGTGTCCAACATAGGTTTTAATACGTTATGTTATGTTTTCGAGGAGCATTAATTAGGGGTTAAAGGGTATTTATTGTAACTGAATTAAGACTAATATTAGAAGAAGGTTAATGACATGGGCAAATATCACGTCCAGGTGCAGCGAATGCGATGGAAAGGGATGGAGGGATATCGATGTAAGATATAAATAGAGAGGGGAGTCATGCCCTTCCTCTCTACAATCTATCTTTTTTCTCCTAATCCAATCTCTCTTTCTCTCTCTATATCCGTTTCCGATCCTCATGGCCGAAAACGCATTCATCAACAGGAAGCGCAGCGGCGCCCTCGACGTCATTGCGGACGGCGATCCTAAGAGGAAGAACGCGGCACGCGACATGGACCCCGCCGCCGCATTGGCCCTCACGCGTCATGAGTTCGGGGAGCACGGCGGCGTCAACATGTCCATAGAGGCCTCCGCCACGTTCACGGTCATGGAGCCGGAGACCCTCCGCCGAATGTTCGCTGGTGAGCTGGGCCCTGACCGCGACTTCTTCATCTACAGCCGCCACTTCAACCCGACAGTGCTGAAACTTGGCCGCCTGATGGCAGCCATGGAAGGCACCGAGGCCGCCTACTGCACCGCCAGCGGCATGTCCGCCATCTCCTCGGTGCTCTTCCAGCTGTGCAGCTCCGGCGGACACGTTGTGGCGTCCAACACGCTCTACGGCGGAACCCACGCCCTGCTCTCGCATTTCTTCCCCAGGACATCCAACATCAACACGACCTTCGTGGACATAGACGATTTGGAGAGCGTGGAGAGCGCCATCGTGGAAGGGAAGACGAAGGTGCTGTACTTCGAGTCCGTGGCCAATCCCAGCCTGAAGGTGGCCAACATTCCCGAACTCTGCCGCGTGGGACACGCGAAGGGCCTGACCGTGGTGGTGGACAACACCTTCGCTCCCATGGTGATCTCTCCCGCCCGTCTCGGCGCTGACGTGGTGGTTCACAGCATCTCGAAGTTTATCAGCGGCGGTGCTGACATTATTGCAGGTCCCTTTCCTCCTTGCTTTATTTGTTGTCTTGTAGTGATTTGAGTGCGTGCATTTGCATGGAGGGTTTGGTATACTGAGAATGAAATATTGTAATTGACAGGGGCTGTGTGCGGACCGGCGAGTCTGGTGAATTCGATGATGGACCTTCACCAAGGGGCTCTGATGCTGCTGGGTCCGACGATGAACGCGAAGGTGGCGTTCGAATTGTCGGAGAGAATTCCTCACCTGGGCCTTCGGATGAAGGAGCACAGCCACAGAGCGTTGGTGTTCGCGACGAGGCTGAAGAAACTGGGAGTGAAGGTGATCTACCCAGGACTGGAAGAGCACCCGCAGCACCAGCTCCTGAAATCAATGGCCAACATGGAGTACGGGTACGGGGGGCTTCTCTGCATAGACATGGAAACGGTGGATAGGGCTAACCAGTTGATGAGTCAGCTGCAAAACGATGTTCAGTTTGGATTCATGGCCGTGAGCCTGGGGTATTACGAGACCCTCATGTCCTGCTCCGGAAGCAGCACTAGCAGTGAGATGACTGCGGAGGAACAGAAGCTTGCCGGCATCTCCCCAGGCCTCATCCGGATGTCTATTGGATACATTGGCACTTTGGATCAGAAATGGTCTCAGATGGAAACGGCACTCACTAGATTCATCCACCCCATGCCTTAGTTCTTCTTACCATCCACCTCTATTTCTCCCTCTCTCTTTTTTCCTTTTTATTTCAATAAAATTATTCTCAAATCTCTCCATTTTATGTCTTCATGCTTCTCCCTCCCAACCAATCTTTCCATCTACTCTTCTTCTATTGCTTCCAAATAAGTTAACACTCGAGACACTCATTAATCTTTTCGTTAATTACTCAAAGGAAGGACATGTAACATTATTCAGTTCACTTTTCTATTAAATTTAATAATAAAACATATTAATTCCTAGGACATTTTCTTATTCAAAATATTGGTAAGAGGTTATTTATAAAAAATTATTCAATTCATTTTTCTATTAAATTTAATAATAAAACATATTAATTTCTAGGAAGTAATCAAAAGCATTTTAACCACTACACCAAACAAGTTCTTTTGTCTTATTATAATTTTTATTATACTTATTATTAATATAATTTATATTATTCATAATAAGTATAATAAATATTATTAATATTATTAATGATATTAATAATATAAATGATATTAATAATATTTATATTATGAATGATATTAATAAAAATATTAATATCAATATTATTATTATTACAATTATTAAAAATATTTTGTATGTAATACTTTATATAAGATACAATCCGTATGTAATTATTCTCGTTTTATGGCGCCAAAATTACATACTGATTGAATCCGTATGTAATCACTTTTGGCTTACATACAAAAAAATTTGTATATAACGTCTATTTACATACTGAATTAAATCCATATGTAAATATTCGTATGTAATCACTTTTGATTTACATACAAAAAAATCTGTATGTAATCACTTTTATTCTTATATACGAAAAAATTTGTATGTAATCACTTTTATTCTTAGATACGAAAAAATTCGTATGTAATGTCTATTTACATACTAAATTAAATCTGTATGTAATGCTCACTTTACGTACGGATTCAGATTCGTATGTAATAATCGATATGTAAATGGACAATTTCTTGTAGTGAATCCAAATATTAATATAGCACCTGTTAATTAATCCTAATTCCAACACTATTGTGGGAAACTGTCTTTATTTTGGGTATCGTTATAAATTAGTAGATTATAACTAAATCGTCGTTATAAAGAATTATAACGACTCGTGTAGGAAACTGTCACTATTATGAGAAATAAAGAGGGGACATTTAATTTTTTTTTTTTTAAAGACGGTTCATCGTTATAAATGCCTCCATGTATTTTTTTTTTTACTTTTTTGAAGACGGTCAGGAGAATCGTCGTTATAAATGTATTTTTTTAAAAAGAAATGTTGGATTATTATATATATATATATATACACTACAAGAAAAAATGGTTTTAACGGAAGTTTATTTTTACATTACCCAGGGTTAAAACCTCCATTAAGTCATTTACCCAGGGTTGCAGTTTCCCCCGCTAAACCATCCCTGGGGAACATCCTCAGGGTTTTTTTAAACCTCAGGAAAAGCCTTTCAGAACCCTTGTGTAAATACCATGGGTTTCAAAACCTCCATAAAATACCATGGGTTTCAAAATCTCCGTAAAATAACATGGGTTTCAAAACCTCCGTAACATACCACAGGTTTTAGAACCTCCATAAAATAACATGGGTTTCAGAACCTCTATAAGATACCATGGGTTTTAAAACCTCCGTAAAATATCATATGTTTCAAAACCTCCGTAAAATGTTTGAGAACCTTCATAAACAATACCATAGGTTTCAAAACTATGAAAAATTGTTTTTTTATTCATTTATCATTTAGACATTCATGTGATTTTTTAACCACAAATATTTACATCTATTGTATTTATTTATCTATGTGTGTTAAAGTATTTTTTCAATAATAAAAACAAATAAATGGATATAACATTCATCAATTGACAAGATATATCAAAATATTGATAAAAATATATCAAGTAAACACATTGAAATTCAAATCTAAACACAAAATATGAGTTAAACAATTACGAGAAAGCAATATAAGACGAATAATACTATGAAGTATTACAAATGAAAACATAACATATTGCTCACAAAGCACAAAATAGGTAAAAAATCATTTCCATATTATACTAAATTCTTCAACAATCACCTATGCTCTTCTTGATGTCCAGAATTTGTTGGCACACTTCCTTGATAAGAAACCTATAATATAAACATATAACAATTAGAAATGTAAATCTAAAAAATAAAACAAGTTATTTAATTTTTTTAAACATTATCGATGAAGAATTGAACATAGTCAACTCAAGAAGCAATTGACCTTGATAATTTTAAAAGAAAAAATTCATTATTGTCACAATTTTTTTTTTCACGTTCTTGGTATCTTTTATTTTGTTCATCCAACTGTAACTTTAAAGATAGAAATAGTAATCAAAACAATAATATTCAGCTACAGTATCTTTAAACTAAGGTCACCCCTCTTCTCTAATTACTCTTTCTCTCCAAATAGTAGCAAAAATTTCTTTATTTATTTTATGTATTAAGATCAAATTTACGAATTGGATTTGAGCCTATAATTGCAGCTGTATTTCAAAAATTGATGGCAATTGGTACTCGTTGATTCTAAATCTACGAGGCATGCTTTTCCCACTATTTTTTCCTTTAAAGGAAATCAATAATGATGTGTATTCTTTACTTATTTATTATATTGCTAAAAACCTTGTTCAACTCTCACTTTACTAAAATATTTAATTTGATTTGGGTGTTGGAAAATGACTCTTAATTGGTGACTATTAATATTAGGACCTGTTCAATCAAAATTATTATTCCAAATTTAGTAAGATTGCAATAAAATGTGAAATTCATTTTATATACTGAAATTGTTAAAGTGCATTTTCTAATAAATAAAATTTTATAATAGTTAAATCACTATAATCAAAGAAAAGTTTTGTCAATAGAACTTCAAAACACCACAGTACAATTATAACAAAGGGTTTATATAAATTAACAGAAACTACTGATGTAAGTGTCAAATTACTTTCACATTAATTATTTTGAAAACAAGCTAATTCTGCTTTAGTGCTAAATAGGTTTATCTACTAAACTTTTGCT
This sequence comes from Phaseolus vulgaris, assembly GCF_051622355.1. NCBI lineage: Eukaryota > Viridiplantae > Streptophyta > Magnoliopsida > Fabales > Fabaceae > Phaseolus > Phaseolus vulgaris. Next base: position 5,912,078 of record NC_143503.1, read on the forward strand.
ACATCCATAAATTTGGTTTTTCTACAATTATGCAGGGGCTATTACAAGTGCAACACATTCAAAGGTTGTTCAGAAAAAAAGCAAGTAGAGAGATGAAGAACAGATGCTTCAATGTTCATCATCACATATACCTTTGCACATTACCATCCATGCCCCACCACCATCACCACAACTAAAATAATCCGAATCTGAAACCAACCAAGACCACTAAGCTACCTCAGAGGAGGAAGATTATGAACATATAGAAGAAGAGCAAATGGATGGGAGAGTGAAGGGATTTCATAATTGGACAGTTTTCTAACCTCGTGCAGCTCATTCACTGACTCACACTTCCACTATTCTATATAATAATTTCACGGTGTCAAAAATGAAATAATCAAGTTGGAGAATCCATTAGTTGGCAATTAGAATGAAATCGGAACAAAACCTAAACTATTCATATTCATACCAATTATCAGAAGACAAAATCAAGCCACAAATAAACATGAAGGAAGAAAAAGAGAAAATAAAATTGTCGCGGCGCAATGAGTACCTTAATCCCGCCAGTAGCTTATTGTGAATGGAAACCACGACGACCACAAAGAAACCTTCATTCGTTTAACCTGAAGATAATCTTTAATCTCGTTAGTAGCATGTTGCGAATGGCAATCACTAAGAAACCTTCATTCATATAACTTGAAACCCTAAAATGAAATCCATATAACATGAAAAATTAAACTCGCGAAGCAGAACAACAATGTGAAGAATTAAACTCACAAAACAGAACAACAATGTGAAGAATTAAACTCGAGAAACTTAACAACAATGTGAAAAATTAAACTCGTGAAACTCTCAACAATCTCAAAAACACTCATTCAGTTCAAACGAGTTTGAAATTGAGATGATATCCAGCACAGACCTGCAGCATCTCGTTCTCCAACTCCACTTGCTACACCTCTAGAGCGTTAAATTCGTTCACGATCTCCGACACTGTGTTCATTCTCGTGTCCCTGGGAGCGGGAGGAGCGGGAGGCGGAGGATGGCGTGGAGGTGGGAGGAGCGAAGGGAGGGGCAGGGAAGAGGTAAATCAGAAACCATTGTTCAGGGGAAACTGAAGAGGATACTGATAAAATATTAAGAAAATGAAAAATAAAATAAATTTTAAAGTAAATTTAAATTATTTTCCTGGGGTTTGAAAATAAACCTCTGTAAGTTAATAGAGGTTTAAAAATAAACCTTTGCAAGTTAATGGATTTTTTTTAATCTCTAAATAAAATTAAAAATTATTGTTGAATTATAATAATCCTATCAAAATCAAATTTTCTTAATAATGATTTGTGTGAAAATTTTGTATATAATATTTATTTAGATATATATACAGTTATTAAATAAAAAATGATATAATATTTTTATAAACGTATTAAAAATATAATTAATAATATTTAATTTATGATAATTTTTACTATTATTTAATGAGATTTTATAATAAATCTTTGAAACTTAACGGAGGTTAAAAACCTCAACTATTTTGCATAGATTTTAAAATAAACCTTTGGAAATTAACTAAGGTTAAAAAAAACCTTCGTTATTTTGCGAAGGTTTTAAAATAAAACTTTGGAAATTAACGAAGGTTAAAAAAAACTCTGTTATTTTGCGGAGGTTTTAAAATAAACCATTGAAAATTAACGAAGGTTAAAAAAACCTCCGCTATTTTTGTGGAGGTTTCAAAATAAACCTTTTGAAAATTAACTAAGGTTAAAAAAACCTCCGTTATTTTGTTGAGATTTTTGAATGAACCTTTGGAATTTAACTAAGGTTAAAAAAATTACGTTATTTTATTGAGGTTTTAGAGAAAACCTCCATTAATTAAATCAATTTCTAAGGTTATATTAACCTCCGCTAAATAACCTCTATTAAAACCTCTTTTTCTTGTAGTGATATATATATATATATATATATATATATATATATATATATATATATATATACTGTAATTCTGTGTAAAATATCAAATTTCCATAACAATAATGCATATAATATCTATGTAGTACAGACATTGACACTGACACGGACACTGATACGACACTAGCACAAAATGTATAAACAACGACTATTTAATTAATGTGGTTTTAGGGTTAGCCGCTGTTACGAATGCGGCTATTTGTAATAGCTGCATTCTTAAATCAAAACACATGATTTACGAATGCGGCTATTTAAATAGTCGTATTCTTAAATCATTTTTTACCCTAATTTTGAAGCGCGCCGCTTACGCTTTCATACTTTCTTTCTTTTTTGCGCTTCCCGTTTTCTCTTTGTTTCTGCTCTGGTGTTCCTCTCTTCTTTTGCGAGTTTCATTGTGTTCTTGTACCATTGTAAGTTCGTTTCGATTCGCTCTATTTCTTTTTCACCAATGGTTTATAAATTTTTTTCATTTCACTTATTTGTTTGTTTTCTTGCATTGGCAAAGGGTTCTCTGACGCTTCATTTTCTCTTTTGTTTTTGCTCTCGTGTTTCCTCTTGTTTTCTATGAGCCTTCATTGTCTTCTTTGTGCCATTCTAAGTTCGTTTCGAGTTCTCTTTCTTCTTCACCATTGGTTTATGTATATTTTTTCGTTTCTCTTATCTATTTGTTTTCTTGTATTGACGAAGGTCACCACTGCTTCATTGCCTATTGTTTGGGTTTTTGCTATGCCGTATTTGCTCCGTTGTTGTTGCTGCCACCATTATTGTTGCCTTAGGGTTTAGGGTTTTAATTTTAAAAAAATTAAATTAAATAAGAATGTGGCTATTTACCATAGCCGCATTTATAAATCACATTTACGAATGCGGCTAAATAGCCGCATTTGTAAATCTTTGATTTAAGAATGCCTGCTGATCAAGTGCAGCTATATAGCCGCCCTTATAAATGTAAAATAGTCGCACTCGTTTTGCCTTTCTGCACTAGTGCGGACACGGAAATACGTATAATTTCTAAAATGTAGGACACGGGGATACAAATCTATATATTATATAATTATGAATATAAATTGACAATAAAGATTTATGTGCACAAGTATGTTCCAAATTATTTTTTGGAGCAAAAAGATGTTTTTCATTATTGGTTCAAAATGATTTGTTTCTTATTTTTATAATTATAATAAAAATTTATACAATAAGTTTGAGCTTTTAGAAAATTAATGTATTTTTCCTTATTAAGATTTTGTTAGAACCATACTAGAATTGTCAGAAATCCAACAAATACTTTTTGAATTGAAAACTTCACAGATATGTGTCCTACAAGTGTCATATGAGTGTCGGTGTCCGATACGAGTATCCGACACCGACACGCCATTTAAGAGGAGTGTTTGAGCTTCTTAATATAATTTCATAATTTAAATATGGAAGCTACATACAATGAATTAAGTACATATTACATTCCACAAAATGTTTTATAATATATGAAAAAGTTCTATGTTTTCTAATACATGGTTACAAAATATTTTGACCATGTTGTCTTTACATACTCCAAAGCGTCTGAGTCTAGCGATTATGGGTCATTGCAATATTGTGACATTTGAAATATTTTTGAATTAGTGCATGAATAATAAATCCCAAATTTTAAAGTGTTTCTGTATTCAAATATTACGTGATCCCAACATCTATCAATTTTAGCTCGCACAATAGTCAACACCCATTGCATAACATAATAACCGCACTCATAATTTCTAGATTGTCTATTGTGCTGCAAGTCAAAATAAATGTTATTAAATGAATGAATGAGACACATTAAAGTGAGTAAAAAATTATACTTTAAATACCTTAAGGTGCATCCGAGTTTTTTTGTGTGTTTTCACTTCCCCACAACATGTTATATCTAGAATAAACACTGAAATAATAAGATTTCATGTTATAACACATAACATTATATAATGTATAAGTAATAATAAATGTTAAATGAAATTGTCGTACCTATCTATAATGTGTTTAAACTAGTTAGGGGGTTTCTTATGCAAGGAGCAAAATCATGCAGCGGTATGATCTTGAACAGATATGATCAATAGTTGTCATATGAGCAAAATCAATAGCTTTGTGCTTAAACGCATTCGTAAAAAACGCGGTGACATTTTTGAAATTAATTGCATTTACAAATGCAGCTGTTTGTATAACCGCATTTGTAAATCAAAGCGCTTGATTTACAAATGCGGTTTATACAAACAGCCGCATTTGTAAATGCTTTTTACCCTAAATTTTTTTACGCGCCTCACCACTTTTGTATTCTTTTTCTTTTCCTTTCGTTTGCACTGTTCATCCTTTTCGTTTGCGTTGTTCATCCCTTTCATTTTCGCTATTCATTGCATTGTTGGTACGTATATACTGATTGCATTGATCCGCTTTCTTCCTTTCAATCACAATATCATTCTTTTTAATGGCTTTCTAATTCGTTTCTTGCATTGTTGGTCGAAGGTAACTGTTACATTGGCACCGTCGCTGCTTCGTACCGTTAACGCTGTTTTTGTTGCTGCCGCTGCTGTTGCTCTTCCTCCCCTACCACTCTTCACCACCAACTTTGGTTCATGCACAAAGGTTGGTGTATGTTGTTTTAAATTTTTTTTTTTTTGCATTTTTTTATTATTTTTTTGATGTATTATAATTTATTGTATATTTTGTATGTTTTGAATTTGTATGTTTTTTATGTATTATAATTTGTATTTTTCAAAATTTATATTATTTACTATTAGTACTTATTATATTTTGAATTTGTTTTTTTTATGTATTATGTAATTTATATTAAAATTTATAATATGTTAGTAGTTAATTGATACTTTATATGTTATATTTAGCAATAATACATTCTGGTATTGAGTTCGAGGGTGTTCGACCCTCGACAAACGCGTGAGATAGAACACTAATATAAAAATTCTAACCATTCCATAATATATAATGGATCGAAATTGGATGAATTCTATTCGTATAAGTGAGGAGTACGAAAGAGGAGTAGAAGAATTTATACAATTTGCACAACGTAACGCGATTAATAGTGGTCATGATGGAGCAAAAATCAGGTGTCCATGCGTTAATTGTTTGAATGGAAGGATACTGGATGTTAATATAATGAGGGAGCACCTGCTATGTGATGGGTTTCTTCGATCTTATACAACTTGGACATGGCATGGTGAATTATTAAATTTACCACGTGTTTCCATAACTGAAGAATACGTGGGGTCCACCATGGATGAAGCAGTACACGATGATGTAGATGATGATCGATTGGAGGACATGATTCGTGATGTAGGAGCTAAGTCTTTTGCAAAAGCGCATGGATATGGAAGTATGTCAAGCGATGCAGAGACTCCATTGTATCCTGGATCAACTAACTTCACACAGTTGTCGGCGGTGTTAAGATTGATGAATTTGAAGGCAATAAATGGATGGACTGATAAAAGCTTCACGGAATTGCTTCAGTTGTTGAAGGATATGCTTCCAGAGGGAAATACTCTACCTAATCGTAATTATGAGGCCAAAAAGATTTTTTGTCCCATGAGTATAGAGTATAAAAAGATACATGCATGTCCTAATGATTGTATATTATACCGGAAAAATTTTGAATTGTTGAAAAGTTGTCCGAGGTGTGGGTTATCACGTTATAAGTTGAAACAACAAGATGATGATACTATTGAAGATATAGAAAAGCATGGACCCCCAATGAAGGTTATGTGGTATCTTCCCATCATTCCAAAGATGAAGCGTTTGTTTGCAAACCCAAACGATGCTAAGAATCTTAGATGGCATGTAGATGAGAGGAAATGTGATGGCATGTACCGACATCCAGCTGATTCTATTCAGTGGAAGAAATTTGATGATGAGTTTCCAGAGTTTGGTAAAGAATCAAGAAATATCTGACTTGGTTTAGCTACAGACGGAATGAACCCGTTTGGTAATATGAGTACAAATCACAGTTCATAGCCTATTTTACTAGTTATTTACAACTTACCTCCTGGATTGTGCATGAAGCGAAAATACATGATGTTGTCTATGATGATATCCGGTCCGAAACAGCCAGGGAATGATATTGATGTATATCTAAGTCCTCTAATTGAAGATTTGAAGTTAATGTGGGACCAGGGTGTTGAAGTATTTGACGGATTTGCTAATGAAACTTTCAAGCTTCATGCCATGTTATTTTGCACCATCAATGACTTTCCGGCATATGGTAACTTATCAGGTTATAGTTAAGGGTCATAAAGCATGTCCAATATGCGAAGAAGACACTGCTTCTCAACAATTGAAACATGGAAGGAAAACAATATATCTTCGGCATCAGAGGTTTCTTAGAAGTCATCATCCTTACCGGAGGTTGAAAAAAGCCTTTAATGGACACCAAGAGGCTAGTGGTCCACCAACTCCATTAACTGGTGTTGAGGTTTACGAAAAGGTAAATAACATAGACCACACCTTCGGTAAGTAAAAAAAAGAGTCATCTGTGACAAACATTTGGAAGAAGAAATCAATCTTCTTTGATCTTCCGTACTGGTCGAGGTTAGAAGTCAGACATTGTATAGATGTAATGCATGTTGAGAAGAATGTGTGTGATAGCTTAATTGGTACACTTCTTAACATTAACAGGAAGACGAAGGATAGTCTAGATGCTCGTTTAGATTTGATTGAGATGAACATACGCCGGGAGTTGGCACCCATAGAAATGGGTAAGCGTACATATTTGCCCCCAGCCTGTTACACAATGTCAAAAGATGAAAAATTAGTTTTTGTCAATGTCTAAAGGGTGTGAAAGTGCCACAAGGACATTCCTCAAATGTGAAGAGCCTAGTGTCAATGCAAGATTTGAAGTTAATTGGGTTGAAGTCTCATGATTGTCACATCTTGATGCAACAGTTGTTGCCGGTAGCTATCCGTGGGATCTTACCAAAAAATGTTAGACATACCATAACCCGTTTGTGCTCATTCTTCTCTTCCATCAGTTGTAAAGTCATTGATCCTCAAAACTAGATGAACTTCAAAATGAAATTGTTGTTATCTTGTGTGAATTGGAGATGTTTTTTCCTCCGTCTTTTTTTGACATCATGGTTCATCTAGTGGTGCATCTGGTAAGAGAGGTTACATTGTGTGGACCAGTGTACTTAAGATGGATGTATCCAGTTGAGCGGTATATGAAAATTTTGAAAGGTTATGTGAAAAATCATTATCGTCCAGAGGCTTCAATGATTGAAAGGTACATAGCTGAAAAAAGTATTGAATTTTGTTCAGAGTACATGACAAAAGCAAATCCAATAGGTCTTCCAGCTAATTCATGGCACCACAGGCGTTCTACAAGTAAATGTTTACGTGGTGTGAATATTGTAAGCAAATCTCGATCAGAAGTTTTGCAAGCACATTTGTACATATTGAATAACACAAATGAAGTTATACCTTACATAGAAGCTCATAAAGCCATTGTGAAGGCAAATAACCCAAGACAGGCAGAGAAATGGGTCTTGATGGAACATAATAGAACTTTCATGCCTTGGTTTAAGGACGAGGTGTTCAACGATTCAACGGCATCAGAGACCTTGACCTGGTTGACTACTGGATTGAAGTTTGATGTCATCTCATGTACAATGTACGAAGTGAATAATTGTATATTTTACACGAAGTCCATGGATGAAAAGAGTACAGTTCAAAATTCTGGTGTTACTCTTGAAGCCAAGTCAATGTAGTTTTCGACTTCGAAAGATACAAATCCTGTACTTGGATCAATGGCATACTATGGGTTTATAGAAGAGATATGGGAGGTTGACTACACTAAGTTTTTCGTTCTAGTTTTCAAGTGTAAATGGGTTGACAATAAAAGTGGGGTTAAAATTGATGAATCAAGATTCACACTAGTGGACTTTTGAAAGATAGGGTATCGAGATGAGCCATTTATAATAGTTCAACAAGCATATCAAGTTTTCTACGTGAAAGATCTTACGTCAGAACATTGGTATGTCGTGTTACATGGGAAAAAACAAGGGGAGGCCATAGTTGATATTGAAAATGGTGACCCCCGTTCATTCACACCAATGATAATTAATAAAGATGACGATGTACTTGATGATGTACATGCAATCCGTAAAGACCACAGTGAAGGAATTTACATATGAACATGCAACCCGTAAATAAGCATTTAGAATTTTATGTATTATTTTTATATGATTTTAATTTGATGCAGATTAACTAATGTTTGTTACCTATTTTTTTTAACAGAGACATGGATGACGATCAAACCCCACTCAGACCTCGATCCAGATGAGGCAGCAAAGGACCTACTAGATTGAAGCGTCTCGCATTGAGACGTGCTGCTGGTGAGAAGGCACGTGTTGACATTGACTTCAACACTAGAGTGACTTTTGGTCCTAAAGCAGATGAGTTTATGAGCTATCTTGGAGTTGTTTCTCGTGAGAGGCTCTCCATTTTGATTAATTCATGGGATGAGGTGTTAGAGGTCAATCGGAACATGATCTGGGAGGATGTTCTGGTAAGCTTTACATTTTGATATAATGCTTTTTAATATTCATTGATTAATTTTAATTTGGTGATGTTATTTTGCAGGCAAACTTTGAAATTCCTGATGTGGAACCGCTTCGATCAAAGATTATATCCAATATCGGACTTAAATTTCGTACCTTTAAGTCAAGACTGACTTCGAGATACGTTTTTGGCGACCTTAAAGACGAAAATCCATGTTTAAAGTACAATCATATTGATGAAGAGACATGACGTCTTTTTAAAGAAAGCCGTCAAAATGAGGCTTGGGTGGTAAGTGAAGTAACTTAACTTTTTTTGTTTATATAACATTAATATGTTTATCTTATTTACTTCACTTTGTTTATTTCAATTATGACAGGATCGTCGGAAGAAAGCTCAAGAGATAGCTTTGAAGAATGTTACCCCACACGTTATGTCTCGTTCGGGGTACCGAAAACTTGAGCAAGCACTAATGGTGGAAAAGGAGCAATCTAAATAGGGGACGTTGTGTGAGAATATGGAAACAGGGGTCACTTCTCCTCCATCACCACCTTTTCGCCATGTAAAATGGAAGAGGGCCCAAATTAAAAAGTCGAGTGCACCAAGTTCTGAGCAATCCGGGGTTATCATCGAAAAAATTGTAAGCTATTTTTGTTATTTTCATTTATTTTAAAGCATTAATTATATTAAAAAATGATATGATTTTTGTGTACTCTTGCAGGATTCCTTGGAATCTGACGGTAAATTTGTTGTTGAAGGTCGTCATGATATCCTGGTTGAAGCAATTGGACGACCTGAGCACTGTGGTCGTGCTCGTGCAGCTGGACAAGGGGTTGGAATTAAACTATATTTTGGAGTTTCAGAACGACAGTCATCCTCCTCCTCCAAAGAGAACGAAACTCAAATGAAGACTAAGATACGTGAAGAATTAATGGAGGAGATGAGAAAGGAGACTGATTTGATGCGGCTAGAGATGAGAAAGGAGAATGATCGAATGCGACAAGAGTTTCTATCGCAAAAACTTTGTGCTGAGCCGATTGAACCCCTTGTTAGTCCCACTCCCAAGAGCATAAAGGGGAGTTGTGCGGCTCCTCCAACATCAGGGGATGATATCATTGAGCAGACGAAGGATTGTGAGCTACTGGTAGTGGGTGGCAAACTTCCTCGGGTGGTGGCCCTTGGAAAAGTCTATCAAGACGCCACCACCTTACATAACGTTCCTCTCTCCCCTGATGTGGCGAAGGTAACAGTTGAAAAAGTACGATTTCCTGATGCTTGTGTTCCACTACCTTCAGATGAGGTAACCACTATGGCCGATGCATTTCAGACATTCGTTGCCTGGCCCGGAGACCTCATTCGATTTATGACCGAACCTCATGTAATAATTTCATTTCATTATATTAATTTTTATTTATATTTATATATTACATATAATTTAATACAAATATTCTTTATCTTGTAGAAACCTTTTCGGGCACCAAGTCCGGAGAAGAAGCGTGACGTTCCAGTTGACAATCCTATAGCTTCCTTATGTCTCATTGCTAGTCAGATTGGTAATGAACCTTTTGTAGTTTCGTGGGATGATACATTTTTTCAAATAAACACTAAACTGCCACTGATGATGTACAACATAGATTTATTAGAATTTGTATCTGGGAATCAGGAGCTCAATATAAGTATAATTCAATTTTTTATGATGTAAGTATCTTTACCTATTATTCAATTTACTTTATGTTAAATTATTATTGATTATGCTTTAACTAATAACTTGTAGGTTTTTTCATGGAGTCTGTCTCACCGAGGGGAAGGAAAATGTGTATGGATTCTTAGATCATGCATATACTAATCCCGTTGGACCAAGGTCATATGAGACTCAAGCATACATCACTAACACCCTGGAAAAAGAGCGAAAAGAAATTTATTTATGCCCTTATATTAATGAGTAAGTTTAATTATATGTCATCAATTATTACTATTTCATGTTTTAAATATTTACTAACTCTTTTCATGGATGATATAGGCATCATTGGTAGTTACTTGTCTTATCAATGGTTGATAAGACTGCTGTGTGGTTCTGTTCCCTACACAAGAAGATACCCACAAAATTTAAGGATATCATTGATACGTAAGTACAGTATAAACTTAACTTTGTATGTTACTAATTAACCATCTACTAACGAGGTTTTTTGTATTAACCAATTCATGGCGTGGATATAACATCCTAAAACGTCGATCCAGTTCAAATAATTTGAACTTTATAAGAATAAAGGTTTATAATTTTTTTCTTTCTCTTATCATTGTTTATCAATATACTAACATATTACTTTTTATTCAATTATAGTGTAATAAACAACCAGGAAGCTATGAGTGTGACTATTACATTATGCAATGGATGATTACCATTATAAGACTAGGTGTTAAAACTGGTTGGAAAGAGGTAATAACATGATATGTTAAATCATTTTTATAATTCTTGAACATATATATATATATATATATATATATATATCTAAAAACTAATTTATGTCAACTATATTTTGCAATGCAGTTATTCACGGAAGAAACACCAATGAATTCGAAAGCCATTTCATATGTCAGAGATTCTTGGTCCACATATTTCATAAATTTTTATAACTCTAGGATAGCTGATCAATAGTGTAGGTTTTATTATGTAATTTGATTACTTGTAATGTACATTTTGATTCTCTCAATTTATCTCTATATTTTTGTATTTGTCTGGCTGGGTACATTTTGATCATTATGCAGGTTAATTTATATGGTTTAGTGACAATACAGATTGCACTGAAAAAAAAAACACTATTTACAAGTGTGGTTATTTACCAAAGCCGCATTTGTAAATCAAAAAACATGATTTACAAATGCGGCTATTACCAAAGCCGCATTCGTAAACCTTAAACCCCTAAACCTCTCACCTCATTCAGAAGAATATACAAATGCGGCTATTTGAAATAACCGCATTCTTAAATCACATATACAAATGCGGCTATATAGTTGCATTTGTATCTCTCCGATTTACGAATGCGTGCTGATCAAATGCGGCTCTATAGCCGCATTTGTAAATGTAAAATAGCCGCATTTGATTAGCATTTCTGCACTAGTGAAGAATCAAAATAAATTCTTTTTTCTCCATTCTTTAAGGCAGTGGTGATGTATGTTTGTATTTTTAACTTCTTGTTTCCAACTGATTGAATGAGTTGAGGGTCTAAAAACCCATATGTATCTTGTTTCCCTTCATTGAAGCATAATCCACAAATATACCTAAATTTCAATAAGTTATTACTAATATATATAATAAATCAAAAGCACAAAGATTTTAGTAATTAAACTTACATGATCTATAATTGCATGACTGTTATGTTAATATCCTAATTTCCGGATGCAAGGTCCAACAAATTAGACATGTGAAAGTACAACGGTACATCATTATGCATTCCAAAAAAATTGGCATCTGATGGAACCTCTACGACTGTTATATCTAAAGCTCTAACAACTTCCACCAATGTTGTCACAAGATCATTAACGGAGAATTTTTTTTTTCTTTTATAGAGGCAGTTTTGTCTTAGGTTCTTGCTACTCATCAACAAACAAACAAATAATTAAATAAGTTAGAATATATTATATCTTATATATAATCCTATTAGTGCAAAGATATACCGTAGAGTCTGGTATAGGTTTGAAGAGATGTCTAGGCCAGGAAATGAAAGTATGTAATGCCTCTACTACAATTGTCACTGCTGATGTCGGCACAAAAACTGCAACATCACCATAAAGGACCTTCTCCACTGTGACTTTATCAAATTAGAAGGAAGAGGCACATTGTGTAACATTGTGACCCCTTCAGAACACGTACCTAGGGAAATAAATCGGGTGGAAGAATCATAATCAACATATAACTCACATTGGCTAGTTAAGTCAAAGTCATCCCCCGATAGATCAACCGCCGAACAAATCCCTTTAGTGCTCACTCTCTTAATAGGAGGCATGTCATCTTGTACCATAGTAGGTGGTTGATGCGAGAGTCCTAAACCCTCCCACGACTTTTCAACCTCCCTATCCATCCACTTATTAAACTCCGCCAGTAAGCTTTCTTTAATCTCTTAAGTTACCTTAACTTTTATCTATTGTCGTAATTGTAGCAAATACTCCTGACTAGGTTGGTTGAACGAATGTTCCTTGCTATGTGAAGGGTCCAAAGTATTTTCGAATCCACATCCCATATCCAGCAACACGAACACGTCCAAGGTGCTCAGGTCGTTCGATAGCAACATTAAGAATATCCTCGCGATCATATGTTCAAACTGTCTGAGTACACGTTCAAGAAAATGCATCTTCCTGCAAGCCCTCAACCGAATGTACCCTGAAAATAATGCAATCCACTCAAAAGCACTAGTGCAAAATGAGGAATCTATGACAACTTTTTATGACGATTGATAGCCCATCCATCATAATATATGTTATAGTGGCATACTTGTAATTTTGAAAAGACTTATTATATGAGTTGTAAATTGAACAGACATAATAACTAGTTATTATGCTAGATCATATTTTAAGTGTCATAGAAGTTACTTATTATGTGTGTTCAATTTAAAATCGACATAGTAAAATTTGTGATACATTAAAAAACTCTAAATTTCTGACGTTCCCTTATCTTAGGGTTTGTGTGTTGAGGGTTTGCAAAAGAACAAATAATGAGTGGAAAAGTGAGTGAGAAGGTGAAATGGTTCAACGATTAGAAGGAGTTTTGGTTCATAATGTTGAACCAAGTGGTGTTCAAGTTTTGAAGAATCTAAACCCTTTGAAGGATGTTGAAGCCTCTGCAGTGCTTGATGTTGCTGTGCAGGTTTAGTCTAGTTCTGGGGTAGTTTGGATGTTGCAATCCACCCTTTGATTAAATCTAAAGCATAAGCATCTCAATCTTTGTGAAAGTAAAATGTTTTCAAACTAAGTTAAAACAACCAATTGTTTTATCGAAACAACCGATTGTTTATACTTAGGTGTTTTGAGAAAAAGATTGAAAACTGTTTTTAAAATGGTTGAACTATTAAGAACCAAAACAACCGATTGATTCGAGGAAACAACCGATTGTTTGTTTTGGGACCATAACAGAAAAACTGTTTTATCTTTGATTGAGCTTTAAATGATTTAACTGCTTACGCTCCAGTCATTAAATGCTTTGACCAATCTTTTAATGCAATTTAAGAGTTTGTTAAGATTTGATAACAAACTACATCTTTGAATATATTCAGAAAAACAGATTTGACAATTAATCTTTCACAAGTTTTTGCTAAGTGTTTTTGAGTTTTTCAAAGAGCTGAGATTGCTAAGAGTTTGTGATTGATCAAAGTGTATGGAATAGGATTCTGCTTGTATTGATTTCAGATTATCTTCTGTAACAAGTGTAATCCTTGTACTCTGTGAAACAAGTTTCGTTTCTGTGTTTGCTGAGATTGGCTGTGTGTTCTTGAGGGGATCAAGATCAGTAATCTTAGTGTTGGTGTGTTGGCCAAGAAGAGTGTGTGTCTTGAGGTGTTCAAGGTCATTCTCTTGGTTGTTGTGTAAGTGATCAAGGTGTGATTGCTTAGTGGATTTCCTCAGGGTTTCTGAGAAGACTGGATGTAGCTCTGGGTTTGGAGTGAACCAGTATAAACAATTGTGTACAATCTCTCTATCCCTATCTCTTTAAATTCAGTTATGTTATTTGATAACTGGTATAAACAACCAATTGTTTCGGTAAAACAACCGATTGTTTTTCCAGTATTGTGCTTTTGCTTTATGTTTTGGAAAAACTGATTTCTTAATCAAGGTTTTCTTGAAGTATTTTCATTCTAAGCTTAAAAGATTTTGAAAATCTTTCTTAAACAATTCACCCCCTTTCGTTTAAGGCCATATATTCTAACAATTGGCATCAAGAGCTTGGTTCTTGAAAGTTATTCAAGTTGATCTAAAAATCTTTTTTCTATGGCTGGAAAACTATCTTTTGAGGAGGGTGCTTCAATCTACAAACCACCTTTATTCTGTGGATTGAATTATAAGTTTTGGGAAGCAAGAATGAAAATCTTTATTGAATCTATTGATAAAAGAATTTGGGATTCAATTGAGAATGGTCCTTACATTCCAAAGTTCAAAAAGGATAATTCTTTCATTACAAAACCTTTGTCTAAATGGACAAATGATGAATGTAAGATGGCTCAGCTTGATCGGTCTGCTCAAAACATTATAGCTTCTGCACTAGATACTAATGAATTTTCCAGGATATCAAAGTGCAAAACTGCTAAGGATATGTGGGATACACTCAAGGCTGCTCATGAACCAAAGGAAGCAATGACAAAGAGTCAAGCAAGAAGGAAAAGAAGGCAAAATAAGAAAAGCCTCAATCTTTGTTTCATGGCCAGAAGGGAAGATGACTCAAGTAGTGTAAGTTCATCAAACTCTTCAAACTCTGAAAATTATGGTCAATTGCTTCAAGCCTTTCAAGAAACGCATGAAGAAGCCAACCGATTGGCTCTCTTGAACAATCGGTTAAAAGAAAAGAACAGATGGCTTAAAAACAGAGTAAAGGCACTGGAAGAGGATTTAGAAAATTCAAAAACAAATTTTGAAAATCTGGAAATCATTTACAAAAACTCCTCTTGCAAGTGTGATACTCTAGTTTGTGAAAATTGAGAAAATCTTGAAAAGAAGGTCCACTATCTTGTTAAAACAGTGATTAAGCTTTCTAAAGGCCAATCCAACTTTGAGAGTGTTCTAGCATCTCAAAACTGTGTTTTTGGAAAAGTTGGATTGGGTTTTAATCCACAAAACAAACAAGATAGATTTTCAAAATCATTTTCGAAAATGCCAGAAAAACAATCGATTGGACCATCGAAACAACCGATTGTTACATGCTTCTATTGCATGAAAAGAGGTCATTCTGTGAGGTTCTGTAAAATCAGAAAACATGTTGTTCCTAAAGGTCTTATGAAGTGGATTCCTAAGGGAAATAAAGCTTTAATTGATGAGTATAAACCAAATGGACCCACATTCATAAGGGGACCAAATCTTTGTACGTGAAAATCTCTTTTGTAGGAAATCTTGAAGGAGAGCAAGCAACTATGGTACTTGGATAGTGGATGCTCCTAGCACATGACAGGGGACAAATCAAAGTTCCTGTGTATCTCCTTTAAGCAAGAAGGTCATGTCACCTATGGAGACAACAACAAAGGAAGGATTCTTGGGGGAGGATCCATAGGAGACAAAGACATCTTGGTAATCCATGATGTGCTTTATGTAGAAGGCCTAAAGCATAATCTGTTAAGCATTAGCCAACTTTGTGACAAGGGATATCAAGTGATGTTCAAGTCAAACACATGTGAAATCTGTCTACCCAACACCAAAGAGGTAATGTTGGTAGGTAAGAGAGATAATAATGTGTATCTTCTAGATATCTCTTCACCATGTTCAATTGGATGTCTTCTATCCAAGCAAGATGAATCTTGACTTTGGCATAGAAGAATTGCTCATATTCACATGAATCATTTGAACAAGTTAATCTCAAAGGATCTTGATATTGGGCTGCCAAAACTCAAGTTTGAGAGGGATCACATTTGTGAAGCATGCCAAAAGGGAAACAAGTGAAAAGTTCTTTCAAAATTAAAAATGTTGTTTCTTCTTTGAGACCTCTTGAACTTCTTCACATGGATCTCTTTGGACCCTCAAGAACTATGAGTCTTGATGGAAATTATGCTCTTGTTATTGTTGATGATTTTTCTAGGTACACTTGGACTCTTTTCTTGGAATCAAAGAGTGATGCCTTTTCTGCATTCAATAAGCTAGCAAGAAGGCTACAAAATACAAAGAACAACAACATAGGGTCTATTAGGAGTGATCATGGGGGAGAATTTCAGAATGAGAAGTTTAGCAAATTCTGTGAAAAAGTGGGAATTCTGCATAATTTCTCTGCTCCAAGAACACCAAAGCAGAATGGAGTGGTAGAGAGGAAGATTAGGTCTCTTGAAGAGCTAGCAAGGACAATGCTTAGTGAATCATCTCTTCCTAAGTACTTTTGGGCAGATGCAGTGAGCACCTCATGTTATGTGATGAATTGGGTACTTATAAGGCCCATTTTGAAGAAAACTCCATATGAACTCTTCAATGGAAGGAAGCCTAACATCAGTCATCTCAAAGTCTTTGGCTGCAGCTGTTTCGTTCTCAACAATGGAAAGGAAAACTTGGGAAAGTTTGATGAGAAAGCGGACCTTTGTATCTTCATAGGGTATTCACTCACAAGTCATGCATATAGAGTCTACAACAAGAGG
Source organism: Phaseolus vulgaris (assembly GCF_051622355.1). NCBI lineage: Eukaryota > Viridiplantae > Streptophyta > Magnoliopsida > Fabales > Fabaceae > Phaseolus > Phaseolus vulgaris. The sequence goes on from NC_143503.1 coordinate 5,928,853, forward strand.
TTGATGACTGTAGAAGAATCAGTTCATGTTGTCTTTGATGAGGTAGATCGCAGAGTCAATCAAATCCCAAAGACCAGTGCTGAAGAAGATGAACAGAGCATCAGTTTGGAGAAGCTGGAAATCTGTGCAGAAAAACAACCGGTTGATTCGCAGAAACAACCGATTGAAATTCTGCAACAGAATGAGCTGCCCAAGGAGTGGAGGATTCCTAGAGATCTGTCAGTAGATGACATCATAGGGCAGATAAAGGAAGGTGTCTCCACACGTAGCTCCATCTCAAACTTTTGTAGGCACACAACTTTTGTCTCTCAAATTGAACCAAAATCAATTGAGGAAGCCCTCAAGGATGAGAAGTGGGTTGAAGCTATGCATGAAGAGTTGAATCAGTTTGCAAGAAATGAGGTATGGTTTCTTGTCCCTAAAACTAATGAAATGAATATTATTGGTTCAAAATGGGTTTTGAGGAACAAGCTAGATGAAGATGGTGTGATCACAAGAAACAAAGCAAGGCTAGTTGCCAAGGGCTACAATCAAGAGGAGGGTATAGACTATGGTGAGACTTTCGCTCCTGTTGCTAGATTGGAGGCTGTGAGGCTGCTGTTGGCCTTTGCTTGTATGAGTGGTTTCAAGCTCTTCCAAATGGATGTCAAGAGTGCCTTCTTGAATGGCTACATCAATGAGGAAGTCTATGTAGATCAACCACCGGGCTTTGAAGATCATAAGTATCCCAACCATGTCTTCAAGTTGAAGAAAGCTTTGTATGGACTGAAACAAGCTCCAAGGCAGTGGTATGAGAGGCTTAGCAACTTTCTGCTATCTCATGGATATGAAAGGGGAATGGTAGACAAGACTCTCTTCATCAAAAATTCAAATGCAGAAATAATTCTTGTGCAAATCTATGTTGATGATATCATCTTTGGTGCTACACAAGATAGTTTGTATGAAGAATTTGTGGCTGCAATGAAAGGTGAGTTTGAAATGTCTATGATGAGAGAACTGTATTTCTTTCTTGGATTGCAGGTTAAGCAAACAAAGAATGGGATCTTCTTAAGTCAATCAAAGTATTGCAAGGAAATTCTCAAGAAATTTGAAATGGAGAGTTGTAAAGAAGCAAGCACTCCAATGCCATCAAGCTGTTACATGGATCCTGATGCTGCTGGAGAGAGTGTAGGTCAAACAAAATACAGAGGATTGATTGGATCTTTGCTATATCTAACAGCTACTAGGTCGGACATCATGTTTGCGGTGTGTCTATGTGCAAGATATCAAGCAAATCCTAAATAGTCACACTTCAAAGCTGCAAAAAGAATTCTGAAATATCTCAAAGGAACATCATCTGTAGGATTATGGTATCCTTCTCACTCCCCAATTCATTTAATTGGTTATTCAGATTCTGACTTTGCAGGTTGCAAGCTAGATAGAAAGAGCACAAGTGGCACTTGTCACCTTCTTGGCTCAAGCCTAATCTCATGGCATAGCAAGAAGCAAACATGTGTTGCTCTCTCTACTGTTGAGGCTGAATATATAGCTGCTGGTAGTTGCTGTGCACAAATCCTGTGGCTCAAACAACAACTTGCAGACTTTGGATTACAAATCAGCAAGGTTCCTTTGTTGTGTGATAACACAAGTGCCATCAATCTTACCAAAAATCAGATTCAGCACTCAAGGACCAAACATATTGAGATAAGGCATCATTTCATCAGAGATCATGTACAAAATGGGAATTGTGAAGTGAAGTTTGTGGAGACCAAACTTGACCAATCTTTTAATGCAATTTAAGAGTTTGTTAAGATTTGATAACAAACTACATCTTCGAATATATTCAGAAAAACAGATTTGACAATTAATCTTTGACAAGTTTTTGCTAAGTGCTTTTGAGTTTTTCAAAGAGTTGAGATTGCTAAGAGTTTGTGATTGATCAAAGTGTATGGAATAGGATTCTGCTTGTATTGATTTCAGATTATCTTCTGTAACAAGTGTAATCCTTGTACTCTGTGAAACAAGTTTCGTTTCTGTGTTTGCTGAGATTGGCTGTGTGTTCTTGAGGGGATCAAGATCAGCAATCTTAGTGTTGGTGTGTTGGCCAAGAAGAGTGTGTGTCTTGAGGTGTTCAAGGTCATTCTCTTGGTTGTTGTGTAAGTGATCAAGGTGTGATTGCTTAGTGGATTTCCTCAGGGTTTCTGAGAAGACTGGATGTAGCTCTGGGTTTGGAGTGAACCAGTATAAACAATTGTGTACAATCTCTCTATCCCTATCTCTTTAAATTCAGTTATGTTATTTGATAACTGGTATAAACAACCGATTGTTTCGGTAAAACAACCGATTGTTTCGGTAAAACAACCGATTGTTTCGGTAAAACAACCGATTGTTTCGGTAAAACAACCGATTGTTTTTTCAGTATTGTGCTTTTGCTTTATGTTTTGGAAAAACTGATTTCTTAATCAAGGTTTTCTTGAAGTATTTTCATTCTAAGCTTAAAAGATTTTGAAAATATTTCTTAAACAATTCACCCCCCTCTTGTTTAAGGCCATATATTCTAACACATAACTCTGGACGACGATTCCGAGTTTCGTTCATCAATCGCAGATCAAATCTGACGATTTTCGAAGCCTTGCGGAGGGCGAGTCCGTTGAGTTTGCCATTGAATCTGAAATTGACGGACGCACCAAGGCGATCGATGTCACCAGTCCTGATGGTGCCAACGTTTAGGGAACTCATCGTGGTGGTGGTGATGGTCGTCGAAGCTACGGTGGTGGACGTGGTGGCGGTGGCTACGACGGCGAATATGGTGGAGGCGGTGGTGCTTGCTAGAACTGTGGAGAGTCCGGTCACCTAATCAGGGATTGCTTCTAGGGAGGCAGCGGAGACAGGTACAATGGTGGTGGAGATAAATATGGAGGTCACGATCTGGCAGAGCTCACGATCGTGGGGAGTCTGCTCCTCAAGAGTCATCGGCTTCTTGAACTGTAGTTTCTTCACCCAGTATAGGGGAAATCCATCAAGAAGGGTGCGGTCATAGTCAATACAACACACCCTGAAGAACTTCCCTTTGAAGCCCTTGTACGATTGTTGAAACAGGGTGAGGAGAACTCTCCCTGCCACCCCGTTAAAGCTTACCCAAAGCTTTTTCCCTGGACTCTTTGCCTCGAAGAAATAGAGGAAGACGTCCATAGAGGGGGTGTGCCTGAAATGGTTGCAAAGGATTGCGAACACCCTCACAAAGGCCCAGCTGTTGGGGTGTAGCTGGGCAGGGGCCACATTGATCTCTGTTAGCAGAGCTCGCTCGAACTCCGTGAGCGGCAAACGAAGCTTGACCCGTTTGAAAATGGTGGCGTAAAGGAAGAAAAAGGGTTCCCCGTTGCTTGCGCGTTCATCAGCGCACACGGGCTCACCTTCCACACAGGGTTGAACGGACACATATGCGTCACACTCTTGCCCAAACACGCGAAGCATATGAGCGGCCTCATCCTCCCTATGCTTCATTACATCCTTACTGAAGGTGAGTGAGGAGGTCTCAGCAAGGAGATCCTCGGAGGCCCAGGGGTAGAGGGCTCTGTAATCTAATTTGGGAGGAGGGTTGGAGATTGTTTTCGTTCGAGCCATCTCGAAGAAAGCTAAAAGCAAGAAAAAGAAAGAAGAAAACAAGGGTTTAGAAGAGGGTGATGGCGTAACTCAACAGAAAAACTAGAAAAAACCCACACTCGAAGAAAACCCAGAAAAATAGAGGAACGGGGAAAAAGCAGAGAAAACCTAAAACGCAAGGAATTTAAACAGGCACAGGCAGTTATCAAAGTGCAAAACCAAAGAACAAGGATGATCAATCGGTAAAAATCATACCTTTTGTTGGTGAGAGTCGAAAGTTCTGGTTTTTCGCGAAGAGGAATGAAAGCGCTTGAAGAAGAAGAAGATGAAGCGATCGCAAGCATTTATTAGAATAATGGAACAGTGATTGGAAGCGCGCGTTTTCGAAAACTTAACGTAAACTAAGAAGCGCAAGCGACGTTAAGTCGTGTCCGTTGATCAGGACACGTGTGCACAGATTAAAACGAGCACAGAGAAGCGTCACTTCGGTGCACTGTTCACGTCGTGTCACACAGAGCACGTAGGTCGCCAAGGCGAGGACTTAGTCTCTTCGCCGAACAAGTTATAGCTCGAGACTGGGGGGCTTGTGTACCGACCAGTGTTCGGGCGTAGTTGACTGCTGGTAGACGTGGGGCCACGTAAGCTACGAAGCGGCTAGGGCCAGCGCTTTGTAGACGGCACGCCCAAGGTGTCGAGGAGTGGTCAGGCCTTTGTCAAGTAAGGTGGGTCCCACAAGCAATACACCCAGGGTGCCTCACAGACAGTATGCCCAGGGGGTCGCGGAGTGGTCAGGCATCGGTCATCAGGATATGTTGACGTGTCCTTGGACCTTGGCGAGTCAAACACCAGAGTTGGGCCACGAGAGGTGGATCCCAGACCACACACCAGTTATCAATTAGGGAGAAGCCTAGATCACGAGGGGCCCATGCATGTGGTGTGGATGACGCGTTCAGGCGTAACACAAGTAAAGAGCCACTGGAAGAGATACGACCCGCAAGGGTCACGTTCCAGAGGTGAGTTGCATGCATGGCACATGAACAACTAGGGCACTCCCAGGACGGATGGCCCCAGAGATTAGGTGCATGAGTAGGTACCCAGGTGGTCATCCCGTCAGAGGTTGCACTCCAGTAAAGGAGTCTTAAGTGCTATTTTGCCCTAAGAGTGGGTGATAGCGGCGCTGAGGCACTACCTCAGTAAACCTAATTATGGTTAGCGGAAACAGTGGAAACCCTAGAGTATATAAAGGGTATTATCAAACCTAATAAGGTACGCTCAGTTTACGCGATTCATACGCAGCTTTATGCTACACACACAAAGAGCTTTCTACAACTTACTTTTGGTGTTTCCTAGCCTTACACTGACTTGAGCGTCGGAGTGCAAACGGCCTCTAGGGCGCCCTTTGTCTTTGCTTTTAAGGTGTTTGATCAAGAAAAGGCATGAACGAAAGCAGGATAACTAGGCGTGTGATCAACGTAGACGCGCGAGAATAATCGAGTCAACCGGCAGGAACAATAAATAAAGCTATTCACTGCATCTTATACAAACCTCCAATGCATTTGCTCTATGCTTCCAGCTAAACTGGTTCAACACCTACCATTGGAATCATTGAGACTGCTATGACAGAATACCATTAGCAACGTCCCCCTTCCTTGTCAAAGCTGTATTGCCAACTACTGCCTACTATAGTTACCGCATAGAGCACTGTTACTCACCATAACACATACCGTGCTTCTCCTCACCTACTGTTCTAATATACAGAGTTTTGTTTGCACAAGTAACATAACTTTGTTACTGCATAGACAAACCCCTGCTCTACCAGATTTATAAATGGCTGCACGTACCCTTCATCTAACTCTGCTGAAAACTGCAGGCACATATGACATTGGAGCCACCTAATAGGATCTCTTTCACTGCTCTTGTACTAAACTCCTAACCTCCAATCTTCCCCTTGCCCAGGATCTTCTACCGAGACCAATTGGTTATGCTACTGCATTCATCATCTAATTTTGGTGTAATTCATACATGTGTATTGTTCTAAATATGTGATTTGAAACATTGGGTGGAAGAAATTGAATTGTTTTTGCGGTCATTTGAAATTGATTAGAAGCAGCTAAAGTGTTTGTGAAATTGCTTCAATGAAAAATTGATTATTGAATTACAATAGATGCGGTTTTTCATTCTTTGCATAGATGCCTTAACCTGTGTCTTGAATTTGCTAATTCCATTAAAGTTTGGTGCTTAGTACAAAATTTTGGAGCAGTGAATGTGGTATTCCAAATTTCTAGCAGCTAAGAACGTGATTTTGGGGCTGTTGAAACAAAAATTGGAGGTGTTATTGTTTGAATTGGTTAAATTGGTGAAATTGGAAAAATATCAGTGGAGATAAACCAAATTAGAAATTGATTAACACTACTGCTGGTTAAGTTTGAAATTGGTGCGTCTCCATTGATGTTGAATTCTGCTTAATTGTTTGCAGCTGCACCGTCTTATTGCTTTGATTGATTACAACCAAGTTTTATTGGTTTTCTGAATTTAGTGCATCAAAGTTAACAGCACCATCATTGTTGTAAAATGAAGTAGATATTGCAAAATATCTTAAAAACAATTGTGAACCCACGTGCCTAGAGTTGCGGAAGATTTTGGAGGAAGTTGATTGAAGATGTCAAATGCTGTTATGAGTGCAACAAGAAAATAAATTAGGTGCAACAGCAAATTGAAATCAGCTATGGAGATGGAAAATATCTTTGCTTCCTATCCCTATATAAAGAGGGGTTCCATCCTCTCCAAATGCACATCTCTCTCATTCACTCTCTTCATCTTCTTCACCCACCGTGAAGCTTCTTTTCTTCTCTCTTTTTCCACTTTCTCTCTCCTCACTTACTTTATTATATTTTTAAGTTTTATATTGGGTTCCATTGGGTATTACTCTTTTAAAGAGTAACTTGCTAGTTCTGATCCTCAGAAATATCCGGGAAGTTCCTGTTGTATCCTGGGGGACTTACGCAATACACCGCGGATAAGTCCTTACGGACAGTGATTACTCACGCCTCGGGAAACCTTTTATTTTGTGTTCGTTTTAAAGCCAAATACTTCAACAATCGTAAGGACTTATGGCTGAAAATCCGAACAACAACGACAACACTGCTCCGGAAACATCAAATGTTGTTTCCGCAACGCAAACCATTTTTGCGAAACCTTTTCCGGACGTCTCCAAAATTGAAGTCTTCACCGGTCAGAACTTCCGACGTTGGCAAGAACGCGTGTCCACCCTATTGGACATGTACGGAGTTGCTCATGCACTTACAACTGCCAAACCCGACTCAACCACGGCTGCGAAACAAGTTGACGACTGGATCCATGCGAATAAGGTATGCCGTCACACTTTACTCAGTGTGTTATCTAACGATCTGTTCGATGTTTATGCTTCTTATAAGAATGCGAAAGATATTTGGGATTCTCTTATCCTCAAATATACTGCCGAAGACATCGTCAGACAAAGGTTCGTAATTGCAAAATACTACCGATGGGAGATGATCGAAGGCAAAGACATCAAAATCCAAATAAACGAATATCACAAGCTGATTGAAGATATCAAAACTGAAAGCATAAAATTGCCAGATGAATTTGTGTTCGAACTCTTGATCGAAAAGCTTCCGCAGTCTTGGACGGATTACAAACAACAACTGAAGCACAGACAGAAACAGATGTCTCTATCAGATTTGATCACCCACATCATCATTGAAGACACAAACAGGAAGGAGTGCGCTGCTGCAAAGGCCAAAGCTTTGTCTGCCAAAGCAAACGTGATAGAAGACAAACCAGCTCCAAAAAGGTACGAGAAAAAATTTGATCACAAAAAGAAACCTAATAACAAATTCTCTCGTCCCAGTGGAACTAACCCCACTTTCAAGAAAAAAGGTAATTGCTTTGTCTGTGGAAAGCCAGGCCATCATGCACCTCAGTGCAAACATAGGGCTAAAAACGACTATCCTCCTAAGGCAAATCTAGCCGAAGGGGAAGATACTATTGTGGCAGTCGTTTCACAAGTAAACCTTGTGACAAATGTGAGCAAATGGGTGGTAGACTCTAGGGCTACCAGACACATCTGTGCAAACAGAAATGTGTTCACCTCCTACTCAAGTGTGGGGGATGGAGAAGAACAAGTATATCTCGGTGACTCCAGGACAACTCCTGTCCTAGGAAAAGGAAAAGTTCTTCTGAAGCTCACATCTGGTAAAACTCTAGCTTTGAATGATGTGCTACATGTGCCATCAATTAGAGTTAATTTGGTCTCTGTGGCATTACTAAGCAAAGTTGGGGTTAAAGTGTCATTTGAATATGACAAGATTGTTATGACAAAAAACAATGTTTTTGTGGGAAAGGGATATTGTGATCAAGGCCTTTTTGTATTAAACATTTCTGAAATTATGAATGAATGTAAATCTTCTGCTTATATAGTTGACTCGTATGATATATGGCATGCTAGATTAGGACATGTGAATTCTTCATATGTTATAAAATTGCAACGACTAGGATTAATCAACATGCATGACAAACAAAGTAATAAATGTGATGTATGCGTAGAATCTAAAATAACGAAGAAAACATGTCACTCTGTAGAACGTCAAACTGAAATTCTTGGTTTAATTCATACCGACCTTTCTGATTTAAAACAAACCATGTCTAGAGGTGGTAAAAATTATTTTGTAACCTTTATAGATGATTTTTCTAGATACACCAAAGTGTATTTAATTAAACATAAGGATGAAGCCTTTGATATGTTTTTAACTTATAAAGCGGAAGTAGAAAATCAACTTAATAAGAAAATTAAGAGAATTAGATCAGATAGAGGTGGTGAATATGTTTTATTTAATGACTATTGTGTAAAAGAAGGTATTATTCATGAAGTAACCCCACCATATTCACCTGAGTCTAATGGAGTAGCTGAAAGGAAAAATAGGACTCTTAAAGAAATGATGAATGCCATGCTTATTAGTTCTAATGCTCCTGATAATTTATGGGGCGAATCTCTGCTTACTGCGTGTTTTTTACAAAATAGGATACCACATAGGAAAACTGGTAAAACACCCTATGAGTTGTGGAAAGGTTATCAACCTAATTTGAAATACCTAAGAGTGTGGGGGAGTTTGGCTAAAGTGATGTTACCTGATCCTAAGAAAAGGAAAATAGGCTCTAAAACATCTGATTGTATGTTCTTAGGATATGCAGAACATAGTGCTGCCTATAGGTTTCTAGTTCTTAATAGTGACATAATTGAACGCAACACTATAGTAGAGACAAAAAATGCTGAGTTCTTTGAACACATCTTTCCGCTAAAGAGTAGTGGTACATCTGAACAACCTATAAATAGTGTTAGTGATACCTTGAGTGAGGATGTTAGAAGAAGTAAAAGACAGAGAAAGGAAACATCTTTTGGAAATGACTTTTATACTTATCTAGTTGAGAATGATCCAATAAGTTTTGTAGAAGCTACTAGTGCTCCTGATGCTAAACATTGGGATAAGGCCATTAAAACAGAGCTTGAATCAATTAAGAAAAATAATACGTGGACCTTAGTAGATCTGCCTAAAGGAGCAAAACCCATTGGTTGTAAGTGGATCTTTAAGAAGAAGTATCATCCTGATGGATTCATAGAGAAATATAAGGCAAGATTAGTTGCTAAAGGGTTTACTCAAAACATAACATAGATTACTTTGATACTTTTGCACCTGTTACTAGGATTTCCTCTATTCGTGTATTGCTAGCCTTAGCATCTATCCATAAGTTAGTAATTCACCAAATGGATGTTAAAACAGCTTTTCTGAATGGTGAATTAGAAGAGGAAATTTATATGACTCAACCTGAAGGTTGTGTAGTCCTAGGTCAAAAGGAAAAAGTATGCAAACTTTTAAAATCTTTGTATGGTTTGAAACAAGCACCAAAACAATGGCATGAAAAACTTGATAATGTTTTACTTTGTGAAGGTTTTTCTACCAATGATGCTGATAAATGTGTGTATTCTAGATCTGAGAATGGTGAATATGTCATTATATGTTTGTATGTGGATGACATGCTAATTTTTGGTACATGCAATGATATAGTTTTTAAAACAAAATTGTTTCTTGGATCTAAGTTTGAGATGAAAGACATGGGTGAAGCAAGTGTGATTCTAGGAGTTAAAATCATAAGGAAGGGAGATAGTATATTACTATCCCAAGAAAAATACACTGAGAAACTTCTAAAAAAGTTTGGTTACTATGACTTTAAGTCAGTGAGTACCCCTTATGATGCTAACTCTAAATTAAAGAAGAACAGAGGAGAATCTATTTCTCAAACTCAATATGCCCAGATAATTGGGAGCTTATTGCATTTAATGAGCTTTTCTAGACCAGATATTGCTTATGCAGTAGGTAGATTGAGTAGATACACTCAATGTCCTAGTCAGGATCATTGGGAAGCACTTGCGAGACTCATGAAATACTTGAGAGGTACAATGGATTATGCCATTGAATATAGTGGATTTCCCGCTGTGCTAGAAGGGTACAGTGATGCTAACTGGATCTTTGATTCAGATGAGACAAAATCCACTAGTGGTTATGTATTTACACTTGGGGGTGGTGCAGTTACATGGAGATCAGCCAGGCAAACTATTATCGCAAGATCAACAATGGAATCTGAGTTTGTTGCTCTAGAAATGGCTGGTAGTGAAGCTGAGTGGTTGAAAAACTTCTTAGCAAACATTCCTTTAGGAATGAAACCAACCCCATCTGTATCAATGCATTGTGATTGCCAATCGGCAATAGCTATAGCTAAAAATAAAAGCTATAATGGAAAGAATAGACATATACAATTGAGACACAATTTGGTGAAACAGCTGTTAAAGAGTGGAACGATTTCTATTGACTATGTCAAGTCAGAACGGAATCTGGCAGATCCTCTGACAAAACCCCTAGGGAGAAAAATGATTTTAGAAACATCGAGGGGAATGGGACTTAAGCCACTTGCAAACAAACAAGTGATGGAAACCCAACCTTTGTGATTGGAGATCCCATGAATAAGGTTCATATGGGTAAAAACAAGTCACTTGTTAGTTCTGCTAGCACTAATATTGATTTTAAATCAATTTTGTCCATTCCTATGGTGTGTGTGAAAGTGCTAGATACTGCATTATCGAGAGGATAAACTTTGTGGTTAAAATTCAGAGGTAAAAGAGTTTTAACGATTTACAAAGTTTTAATGATTTTCATATCCCTTATGGGTGGTGTATAATTTGCAGTATACACTTGATGAAATCACCTATATGAGTGTCAAGTGGGGCCGCTTGCATGAGATCTTGGCAAGATCTCTATAGCACTCATGAATACCGGGCACGCGCATGGCCTAGTAGCGCAACACAGCGATAACAGCAAGTAATGTGGGGGTGTATTGTGATTTATAAACCTCTAACACATACTAAGTGTCTTGGTTCATATAGCTTGCTATACCAACTACACTATGTGTTACGTTCATCAATCTAAGACTGGTTCATATAGCTTGCTATACCAGATCTGATGCATTACATCTTAGATGAACCCAAAATTTATTTATTTATTTTTTTTCTCTTTATCTTTATCCTTTGCAATATGTGGGGGATTGTTGTAAAATGAAGTAGATATTGCAAAATATCTTAAAAACAATTGTGAACCCACGTGCCTAGAGTTGCGGAAGATTTTAGAGGAAGTTGATTGAAGATGTCAAATGCTGTTATGAGTGCAACAAGAAAATAAATTAGGTGCAACAACAAATTGAAATCAGCTATGGAGATGGAAAATATCTTTGCTTCCTATCCCTATATAAAGAGGGTTCCATCCTCTCCAAATGCACATCTCTCTCATTCACTCTCTTCATCTTCTTCACCCACCGTGAAGCTTCTTTTCTTCTCTCTTTTTCCACTTTCTCTCTCCTCACTTACTTTATTATATTTTTAAGTTTTATATTGGGTTCCATTGGGTATTACTCTTTTAAAGAGTAACTTGCTAGTTCTGATCCTCGGAAATATCCGGGAAGTTCCTGTTGTATCCTGGGGGACTTACGCAATACACCGCGGATAAGTCCTTACGGACAGTGATTACTCACGCCTCGGGAAACCTTTTATTTTGTGTTCGTTTTAAAGCCAAATACTTCAACAGTTTTATTGGTTTTCTGAATTTAGTGCATCAAAGTTAACAGCAAAATCAATCGTAAAGTGTCATTCTAAGTTTTGGTGCAGTGACTAAAATGGAACTTTAATTCAATTTAGAAAACAGTTTTATTGGTGCAGCTTTGGTGTTTGCTGAAATTTTCTTAAATTGAAATTTGATTCATTCACGTTGATACATTATGTTTTTTTGCCAATTGAAGTTTCAGTACTGTCTGAGTGTTTGATTCCTTACGTACAATAGCTTTTTGTTGGTACTGTTACGAATCTGTTTTAAATCATGAAAACATTGCTTGATGATTTATACAATACATTCTACACACATTTTTTCGTCCAGAATTGCTCAAGAGGATAGATCAAGTGGTAGCATTTCAACCCTGAAGAAGTCACATTTGGGTTGTGATTTTTGTTGCACATTTTTTTTTTTATCAGCAATGAATAAATAAAATTAAAGGGGATACTTCAGGGGTATCCCAACCCATATACAGAAACCACAAAAGGACTACCTATCTCTCCTTTATGGTTGGAACAAAACAACCTTAAAGTGAGAAAAACATACCCAAAAAAACCCAATCAAGATAAACCCTGCTCTCGAGGAGGATCCACTCGGGAAGTCCCCATCTCATTGTTCTTATAAGGTTAACAGACATCTTTATCGAACCAGCACAAACCCGGCGATGTGTTTACCTCGGTAATTTTCAGTACCTGATCTTCCGTTCTTCGAATACGGCAATGATACACAACTTCACCGACCACTTCATGGAGATCGCCGCTTCATCGACCGACGATCATGTTTACCTTTGCCTTCGGCGACCACCGACTAGCGCATGGAGATCGCCATTTCAAGTTTCGACGACCACCAGCTACGCACGCATGGAGATCGCCGTTTCCACGACCGGCGATCATGTTTACCTTTGCCTTCGGCGACCACCGACTAGCGCATGGAGATCGTCATTTCAAGTTTCGACGACCACCAGCTACGCACGCATGGAGATCGCCGTTTCCACGACCGGCGATCATGTTTACCTTTGCCTTCGGCGACCACCGACTAGTGCATGGAGATCGCCATTTCAAGTTTCGACGACCACCGGCTACGCACGCATGGAGACCACCGACTAGCGCATGGAGATCGCCATTCCAACAAAGCACCGACCAGAACTCCACTGAAGGCTGCAGAAATCTGTGTTTTGAGCAGTCCCTACCAGCCATGCCCTTGATCCAACTACCAAGATTGTTGGCACACTAACATGAACCACTGTAAAAACCTGCACAAAACAAACAAGACAGCCCCAACACACGATATGTGCGGCAAAGGAACAGAGTACCACCCCTTTGCCAAGTTCTCCATCCCTTCAGCTAAGTTTTCCTTAAAGCACCACACATTCAAATGCAGAGAAAAAAGACAACCCCTTCCCTACGGGAGGCCGTTGTGAAATGACGAGCGCTTTGCTTTTCCATACCCTTGACAAGGAGACATTTCACACAAAGAATCACTTCCACTCTGTTACATGCACCGGACTTCATCACACTCCTGCCACGCCCCTACCAAACCCGCAAAACGTGCACTGCCAAGGCAGCTATGCCACAACATATAAGGTCTGTTCCAGCTTGGGCTCCAACCAATCAGCGAACCAAGAGAAGGCACTGGTTTGGGTACAAAAGCCAGTCAGAAAAGGCGTACGAAAAATCTGATGCTTTATGCTTTAACCATAACCATGACTGCAACTGAGCGTTCTGGAATATCTCATCAGAATCAGGCACCCCTTGTTTGAAGACCACAACATTCCTATGCTCCCAAATGCAGCTAACGATAGCCGCCCAAAAGCCTAACCAAACCTGGTTCTGTTTACTGGAGAGATGTATTTGATGAAAATTCATAAAATGGTTCATAAGGTCCTTATTTTGGACACCTAGAGTGCCAATCCACCTATAACACCGGGACCAAACTTGTTGTGCAACACCACATTCTAAAAAAATATGTTGGAATGATTCCTCCGATAGATTGCAAAGAGCACAACGGGTTGATGTCACAGGCACACCTCTACTAACCAAATTGACTCTATTAGGGATTCTATCAATGAGGATTCTCCAAGCTGTTGTCTGAACTCTAGGCATGGCTTTAGCTTGCCATAGAAGACTAAATACACTCATTAATATGGACTATTTTTTTTTTTCTAAGTACATTTCAATCGCTGTATTAAACTATTAACAGGTTTCCATTTGAATAGATTTAAGTGTTATTAAAAATTTTACTAGTGTTAAAATGTATAATGCAATTCCATTTTAGAACTCAGTTTCAAACATAACATAAAATATTTGAATTGATTAAACTATTTTTTTTATATATTAATTGATATATGTGCTCTATGTAGAGGGAGGAAAAATAGAGGAAAACGATAGTTAGATGAGAATAAATAAGAAAACAAAATTATTTTGTAGAAATAATAATAAATTAATTAAAAATAGCATAATTGATTATAGAATAAATATAATGAATTATGCTTTAATTTCAATTTTATACAAAATTTAATTTAACCCTATCAAATAAAAAATTACTGAGATGTTACAATTTCAGACAATTAATAACAACTTTAAGAAAATATTAGTCAAACCGTTTCTCTAATCACAATTTCAGTCATTTAATAGAAAAATAAAAATAAATATGATGTTCTCGTCCTTTACTCTTATTTATTTGTTAATCAAATATATATAATTTTTTAAAACCAATGAAGTAATTTTTTTTAAAAGGATTATATAATTCCACAAGTTTTAAAATTATTTTAACTGATATAATTTCTGTTTCTAATAAGATTTCGCTTCTTTTTTATATTTTTTTAAAGTTATGATACTAGTGATGTCATATATGACATTAATTTGTTTTAAAATATGAAAGTTTCTTTATAAATGAGATTTGAATTATCATTTATATTTTTTTTAAGTTATATAAAAAATAAAATTGTATTTTGAAAAATTCGTGACATTTGACCAGAAAATCCATGTGACAAAAGATTTGAGCAATTGTCTCGTGAATTGAATATATCTAATTATTTTATATTTTTATATTTATATTTTTAATTATAATACATTTTTATATTGTAGGTTTTTTTTATCAACGAAGTGTTCCAACAAATAGAACAAATTATGAATATCAAGAGGAGCATACGTCATCATTGAAGAATATAGTATAATGTGAAAATGATTTGTCCATTTTTGTATAATTTTGTGAACAATATGTCCGATTATATTTTTTTTATCAGTATGTCGAATTATCCTTTGTAATACTTCATAGCATAGTATTTGTCTTTTACTACTTCTTCCTAATTTTTTTAACTCATATCTTGTGTTTGAGTTTAAATTTCAATATTTCTACTTGATATATTTTTGTATAAATTTAAATTCAGTTATATATGTATAACTTGTCAATTGATGAATGTTATATCCATTTATTTGTTTTATTTATTGAAAAGGTATTTTAAAAAACATAGATAAATAAATACAATATAAATAAATAATTGTGGTTGAAAAAACACATGAATGCTTAAATGATAAATGAGTAAAATGTTCATAGTTCTAAAACCTATGATATTTTATGAAGGTTACGGAGGTTTTGAAACTTATGATATTTTAAGAAACTTATAATAGCTATAGTAAGAAACTTTAAGAAACTAATTTTGAAAGCATGACAGTTAATGGAGAGTTTGATCTGTGGAACAGTTTCGGTAAATGATCTGGGGCTTTTTGTTTGTATTCTGGTATGAGTGCTGGTTTTGTTTCTCTTTTAGTAAATAGCCTAAGCAGAATGCAATGTTCTTGGCTAGAAGTTAGGAAGGTTTGCTGTCTTTTTTATATGAAGGAGCGTTGGAAAGTCACTTATTTTGGATAAAAATATAGTTTAACAACTTTTTTTTGAAGTTATATACATTTTTAATATGATAGATTTATAAATAAATATATATAATAAAGAGTAAAATTTGTAATTAAATAATATAAAAATATATTAAAATAATAATATTGAGTGATGAAATGTAATTATATAAAAAATTAGAGTGATTAAGATATCATTAACTTTTGAATAAGCCACGTTGAAGAATTACTCTATGTATATGCTAATGCTAGAATGTGTAGAAAAAGAGATCCGTGCAAAAGGTTTTCTAGTAGCGAAATTAGGGCAAAGAATGTTATGCAATGGTGAGGAAGGATTGTATCAACTTGTGAGGCAACAGTAGTGAAGAAGACGAGGTCAACATAGAGGTGAGAGGAAAAGGTGTTGTCGCACGAGCAGTATAGAATGAAGGGATGGCAATGGGGAACCTGTTGACTAGCTTGAGAAGTCCTCTCTATTGTTCAACTGTACAGATAAAGGCCTCCAAATGGAGACTACATATTAGAAGGAATAATTACATATCAGAAGGAATAATTACTTTGAAGTGTTGTTGCTAGATCTGATTTTTAAGCTTGTGTTGTGTTAAGGAATTTTTTACAGCAAAGCCAATAAGTGCAATTTGCTTTGCATAATCACTAACAATTCTACATACTTCGTAGGCACTTTTTGTAACAGTTCTGCTGGATTAGATGCATGTATGTATAAGGGTTGAGACCCTTAAAGTATTCAATTTAATTTGTTGATAAAAAGATAAAGATTTTAGAACCTCTGTTACTGACCTTTCATAAAGTTTTAAAAAAAATCCAAAAAACATATTCCCAGATTTAGGTTAAAAAAAAGTGTAATCTCTTAAAAGGGTTTTAACCCTGTTAGTAATGTAAAAGTATTCATTTGCATACATGTTAGAACTAAACTGCAGCAGATGGAACTCGAAGCCAAGTCTCCTTAAAAAATGTTTAAAGAAGCATTAACCACTACATCAGCCAAGTTTTGTTGTCATGTTATGATTATTATTATATTTATGACTATAATTATCAATATTAATATAATTAATAAAATAAAAATTAGTAACATTATTCATATATTTAATATCATTATTATTATTAATATTGTTAAATATTTTTAATATTATTAAATATTCTTAATATTATTATAAATTCTTAATATTATTAAATATTCTTAATATTAATAAATATTCTTAAAATTATTATATTTTCTTAGTATTATTAATTATTATTAAATATTAAATATTATTAATATTATTAAATACTATTATATATTATTTAAATATTATTAATATTATTAAATACTAGCGGAAACACAGGCACGTGCCTGTGTATCCGTATTTTTTATTTTTATATAATTATATTTAATAGTAAAATTGAATAAACAATATTATTATTCACACATTACGTTTATATTATTAGTAAAAGTGAAAAAAAAAATACAAAACAATTATTAGTGTATAGTAATGCTCTTATACCTTCAGAGCAAACATTATTCACCTTTTTCACTCTCTTCTTCAACATTACTTTGTTAATTTTAGAATAGAGTTCCCTTGAACCAAAAGTTTTGTCTTCTCACATTTCCGAATATGATTACAAAATAATAATCTCAAAATATGTAGGAACACACAATTCTCAAATTATTATTCATACATTACACTTATATTTATTAAAATTTTTTAAGTGTTTGAAAAAGACTTTAGAGTTTGAAAATTTGAAAATTTAAAATTTTTGAAAATATAAATTTTAAAATTTTAAAATTTAAAAAAAAATAAGAAATGACATAATGTACATAATAATGAAATAAAATAAATATTGATATAAGGATAAGATACGAAAAAAATTGAGGGAAATTAAAGAGTCCCTTTTATATATAGGTATAGATATATTAAAAAAAAAATCTCTGTAAATATTTTTAAGTATATGTACTTTTTTTCTAATTTAATCTTATATCAATATTTTATTTTATTATTATTTTTTGGTATTTTTTTCTGTAGTTAATAGAGTAGTTATTAGTTTTTTAAGATTTTAATAAAATATCTATAAAAAATAATTGATAGAGTAGTTACATAAAAAAAAATTTTGAATTCAAATTAATTAATTGATAGGGTAGTTACAGAACAATTTTTTTGAATTTAAACAAAATAATTAAAAAAACAGTTAATAAGTAATTATGAAACATTTTTTAAATTTTAAATAAAATAATTAAGAGTAGTTGATAGAGGAGTTGAGAGATAAAAAATTTTAAATTTTTAAATTTTAAATTTTTAAGTTTTAATATAAATTGTAAAATTTAAATTTTAGTATAGATGAAAAAAAAAACAGCGTAAATGAAAAATATTTTTTGAAAATATTTTGCAAAATGTGAAAATAAATATATAAAATATGATAATATTTTTTTAAAAAAATTATCTAGATGACAAAAAAATTAAAATATCTTTCTTTCAAAGGCTTGAATAAAATCAGAATTAAAAGCATAATTAGATAAAAGAAAATCAACATAAACATAAGAAATGGAAAGAGAGAAACAAAAACTAACATTTTATATTCACATAAGAAGAATAACAATGGTGTTTTTTTAGTGTTCAGTATATCCTTCTCTCGAAACTTCCTAATGCGCCTCCCCTTTTCTTCCTAATCCCTCCTTTCTCATATACGAACCCCTCTCACTTCCACATACGCAGTTTTATCGGGTACGTTTTTTTCTCTTTCAATTTTTTATTCAATGAACAAAGTCCTACAATTCTTATTTGTTTGTTTTTCTTTAATAGTTCTATTTGTTTGTGTTTTGTGTGAGCACAATAAAAAATAAAAGTAAAATCAGACATTGCATTTTCATATTTTACTTTATAATTGAAAAACAACACTTATTGAATGGTTTCGTGGCTTTGGAACGACGAAAGTACAACTTCTGGTAATTTGAATATGAAAATAGAAAGTGAGATATAAAATTTAAACTGTTCACAAAATGACAAATAAAATAAGATGAAAAGCAACACTTACTGATTGGTTTCGTGGTTCTGGAACAGAAGTGGTTCAAAGTGGTTCTGGAACGAAAGTGGTTCAAAGTGGTTCTGGAACGGAAGTGGTTCGAAGTGGTTCTGGTACAGAAGTGCGATTTCTTCTAGAAAGTTTGATGGGATAAAAGTGAAGATGATCGGGAGAAAAAGATGAGAGAAAGTTTGATGGGATAAAAGTACAGATGATCTGGAGAAAAATATGATAGAAAGTTTGATGGAATAAAAGTGAAGATGAACGAGAGAAAAAGATGCAATTGTACAATGCTCTGGAACAAATCTCACTTTACAAATATTTAGTTTTAAATTTAAACTCTTTGAAATATAAAATTTAAACTCTTCACAAAATAACAAATAAAATAAGATATAAAGATAAAGATAAAATTTAAATAAAATAAGATGGTAGTTAAGAGGGGAATCCCCTTTATATATAGGTATAGATTATTAAATATTATTAATATTATTAATATTATTAAATATTATTAATATTATTAATATTATCAATATTATTAATATTTTTAAATATTTTTAATATTATTAAATATTTTTAATATTTTTAAATATTTTTAATATTTTTAAATATTTTTAATATTTTTAAATATTTTTAATATTTTTAAATATTTTTAATATTATGATTTTATAATTCTTCATCTTATATTAATATTTTTAATATTATGTATATAATTATTATGATAATAGGTGGTAGGTAATAGAGATTCGTGGGTGATAGTTCGTAGGTAATAGAGATTCGTGGGTAATAGTTGGTAGGTAATAGAAATCCGTAGGTAAAAGTTGATAGGTAATAAGATCCGTGGGTAATAGTTGGTAGGTAATAAAGATTCGTAGATAAAAGTTAGTAGGTAATAAGATCCGTGGATAATAGTTGGTAGGTAATGCTGAATTTACCTACAGATTCAGAATCTGTGGGTAATGTCCGTAGATAATGTTGTTCGTAGATAATATCGGTAGGTAATGCTGAATTTACTTACAGACTCAGATCCGTGGGTAAAAATCCGTAGATAATACGGATTTTTTTAAAGTAAAAAATGGTGTCTTTCAATTATAATTTGCAAAGGAGGATCGCATCGCAAATACAAATTTGAATTCCGTTATATGCTAATTAATAGATGACACAGAGAGGGGATTAAAGGACACTTCACTATGAAAACATGTTTTTCATAATAAAGCATGTGTTTAAAATGAGAAAAACATGCACTGAATGGGGGACGTCCAAAGATTTCTCTTGAGTTTAAGTGAATCCAATATAATATCCTAATTTTCATAGAAGCTACAAATTATAGCTTTTAAGTCTATTGAAAAAAAAAGTCATATAATGGCGGGTGGTGGCGCCATAAAACACAAGCCCAAAAATGAAACTTCTCACAGATCCAGTCCCACAAATAGGGTTGGCACACCAAATGGCTAGGCAAAAACGGGACCCTTCTTTCTTTCGTAGATGACAACGCTTTTCCGTAGTGTTGCAGCTTTTTCCCACGCTAATTTCATGCTCTGGGACAAAATATCTTAAATAAGAGAAGAGATGTCATAATATAAATAAGGATATTTTTTATCTTTTACGGAAAATATTCCTCTTGTCTCATTTTTCTTCCATTTTTTTTTTCCATTTTTTACCATTCCAATTTTTCATAACCGTTTAGTTGGTTGATGTGAAAAGCATTAAACCCATGACATATTTGGAGGTAGAGCTTGATGGCGATGAACATCTAGAAGTATACGTATTGCTTTTGTCACTTCCTGAAAAACTGAGTCACTTTAGAATTAGTGAGAGGGAGTGGCTATAGACCACCTTTTGTCATGTCTTTACAATAGTTGAGGTGCAACACCATCATTTTCTTTAGTGAGGCAAGGGAAATGAACCTAATCATTAATTGTCATCCATCAACTCTGAAAGTACTTCCTCTATCTTAACTCTTTTTTCTCTCAAAACAACTTCTCATATAGCTCATGTGTTACTCGTGTCTAACGTAAAGTTGAAAAAGGATGTTTATGGCCGTATAGAGTTGTCTCCTAGTGTCAACAAAAATTATAAGAATGATATCGTAGGGATATTGTCCGGAAGCGTGATAATTTCAACCAAAGATTATGAGAAATTAAAGTAACAAGGAAAAAATGAGAATGATACCAGAAATTTTTAGGTGGAAAACTCCTTTGAATAGAGGTAAAAAACCACTGGCGAGAGACTCAAAACTTCCACTATAATGGTACTGGGAGTACAATGAATTCCTCTCTAGCTAATAGATAAATAGCCCCAAAACAAATTCTCTCTATATGGGTTAAACCCTTACACCCAAGAGAAGAAATAGAGAGTATAGGAAAAGAGAAAGGAAGAAGTGTGTGTTCGTGTTCTGTTGTGTGTTACATTACTTGAAGGAAGCCACTATATATAGTGGTTCTAGGAGACAACAATAATAAAGACAATTAATGGTAATTAACCTCCCTTTGATGACAATTAATTGTAGTAAGAAAACTCCATTTGATTACAATTAATTATGGCAAGTAACCTCCCAATTATGCAAGAAAACGAAAAGGTGAGTCATAACCCACAAATCTCCACCTTGACTTGCCTTTGACTGGAACACTCTCTCGCCATGAAGCCTTGATTAAGTATGGATAATACCAACTAAGTTCAGGCAATGATCGAACTTAGTCGGTGGAAGTGGCTTAGTCAACATGTCTGCAGGATTTTCGGTCGTATGAATTTTTTCAACAATTATATCTCCCGTATCAACAATGTCTCAGATACAATGGTGCTTAATTTCAATGTGCTTGGTCCTTTAGTGATACTTGTTGTTCCTGGTTAAGTGGACAACACTCTGACTATCACAAAATATAATAAGAACATCTTGTTGAAGACCAAGTTCACTTACCAAGCCTCGAAGCCATATAGCCTATTTCTTCTGTAGCAGCGATGTATTTTGTTAGAAAAGATGACTTTAAACTAGAGGGGGGGGGGGGGGGTGAATGGTTTAAAGGGGTTTTTGCAAACTTTTCAAAGCTAGAATGAACTTATTTCAGAAACCAATTGATTCAGCAATTCAGTTAGCCAAAACAGCAAGCAAAACTGTAATACCAGAAAAAAACAATCGGTTGTTTCTTCGAAACAATCGGTTGTTTATACCAGCAAACAAACTGAAATTAAAGAGTTGGGGATAGAAAGATTATACACAGCTGTTTATACTGGTTCACTCCTACCCAGAGCTACATCCAGTCTTCTCAGAAACCCTGAGGAAATCCACTAAGCAATCACCACTTGATCACCTACACCACAACCAAGAGAATGACCTTGAACACCTCAAGAAACACACTCTGAATCCTATTCAGCACCTTGATCAATCTCTCAACTTATTTTTTGCAATCTCAGAATATTTTGAAAAACTCTTCTTGGATGAAAACTTTGTTTCAAGATTCTTAATATATCAAAAACTGTTTTTCAAAATATATCTAAGAATATAATTTGTTATCAAATCTTAACAAACTTTTAATTGCATTTAAAATAGATTGGTCAAAGCATTTAATGACTGAAGCGTATTCAGTTAAAGCATTTAAAGCTCAGTCAAAGAAAATAGTTTTTCTGTTATGGTTTTAAAACAAACAATCGATTGTTTCTTCGAATCAATCGGTTGTTTTGTTACTTAACAAAAACACCATTCAAAAACAGTTTTCAAACTTTCTCAAAACACCTAAGTGTAAACAATCGGTTGTTTCGACAAAACAATCGGTTGTTTCAACTTAGTTTGAAAAACATTTTGCTTTGTTAAAATTGAGATGCTAATTGCTTTGAGATTTAATCTAAGTGTTGATTAAAACATTGAACTACCCCAGAACAAGGCTAAAACAGCACAACAGCATCAAACACAGCAGAGGCTTCATCATCCTTCAAAGGGTTTGGATTCTTCAAAACATTGAACACCACTTGGTTCAACAATCTCCCCCTATTTGATGAAGATAAATCCCTGATGCTTGAGTTGTTCTTGATTAAATCTGAAGCAGTTTCTGCAAAAGAACTTTGAGCAATATTTTGAACTTTCTAATATTCTGTTAGTATACAGATAAACAATTAAAGCTTAAAACAGTTAATATCAGAGCCAAACTTCATGTTACTCATGTTTTTAACACTATGAAAAACAGAAAATTAACAAACTTCAAACACAGCATATATCTCCCCCTATTTGTCTTCACAAATAGACAAAGATAAGAGATAAAATAAGACATTGTTCACATTACATCAGAATAAACTAGCAACAGCAGAAGGAAAGAAATTTTAAAAACCAGAAACGAGAACAACCAAAAACAATCGATTGTTTCGATTTTCAATCGGTTGTTTTTCTTCAATCTTCTTCATTAGCAAACTGAAGATCAAAGATCTGATTCTGGACAGCTTCAATCTGTTATCCAGAGTCATAAACCTTGCATCCATGTTGTCAAATCTTGTGTCAATCCTTTGAAAGTTGCTAACACATAGATCATGAAGGCTCCTTTGATTTTCAGCAAAGCTATCAAGCCTATTCACCATGAGTCTTTCAAAAGGTGACATGGTTTGCATTCTTTCTCTTTGATTTCCATCTTCAGTGCTAGGTCCAGCATCTTGAAAAACTTCAGTTGGATCTTTATGTTGAACATCCATATCAGCAGCTTCATCTGGTTCAAGATTGGTAGCACCACTTGATGAGGCACCATGATCACCATCCTTACTTAACCACTTTCCACCTATTTTTGTGAAGCCCATCTTGCTGAGTGATCCATTGTTCAACTCTTGAGTTGACTTGACCAACTCAGAAGTTTCATCTTCAAGATTAACTGCAAAATAGAGTAGAAACTTAGATATTAAAACAGCATAGGGATAATGGTAATCACCTAACCTCATGGCTTTTTGCATATGTTCTTTGATTATGTGAATCCAATTGATCTTCACTTTCTTGGTAATGCAGAAGATGTAAACCAGATCTTCTTCAATCAACACAGAGTGATTGCTCCCCCTAGGAGTTAGGATCCACGTTACAATGAGAGCAAACAGCCTCTCATCTAGCTTCAAGCCACCAACCGAACAAGTGCTAACTTGAGTTTGATTATTCTTCAAGCAACTTTTGTAGAACTGAATCTTGTTGAAATCTTCTACCACACCAAGGTTTCCTTTGTTGATTCTCAGTCCAGATAACTTGAGTCCAGCTACAGCAGCCCAAACCTCATGGGTTATCTCCATCTCCACGCCTTTTACATGAGAGACCGAGTTGTATCCCTCAAACTTCAAGTTGGTGTAGAAAACTCTCACCAAATCTGGATATATGTTACCTTTGAGCTCCAGAAACTTTCTAAGTGACTGGTCTTTGAGAAGCTTCCTCACATTGTCAAGCTTTTGATCCTTCAGCCAGTTGAAGCACACAACCTTGGGGTTGTTTATCTTCTTGACACTTGTTTCATATCTATACTTCTCAATGAGCTCGATGTCACCAGAAAACCAGCTTTCAAGCCTTCCTCCAGACCTTACAACTCTGGTTTTGACTCTTTTAGCAGTGGGAGGAGTTGATTCCATGATAGCAGAGATGAAAATAGAGGAGAGCACAAAACCCATATTTTTCAAGAGATAGCACAAGAGATGTTGCAAGAGATGTTGCAATTGGTTGTTCTTGATGAAAGAAATCTGCACCTGATTTTATAGCAGTAAGAGAATCAAATTGAATTTAATATCATTCAATGGGTACCTGATTTTCAGAGAGAGGACTTGACTCTGTTCTGCACTGAAAATGTCAGAAAAAGCTGAAAATCACATGGTCTTCACATGTGATCTTTGACTAGTCATTAAGGCTTTTGATTTTCCAAGATTTTGGAATATATTTCTTTATGACTGTTGTAAATCCTTTCTGAACGTGATCAGCTTTCAACACAGATCCTTTGACCAAGATTCTCCCTTTGAAAAATATCTGCAACATCTAGAAATTCAAAAATCAGTTAAATCAATTTCTACACAGTGCTGTCAGACTCAAAACAATCGGTTGTTTTTCTGCAGCAGTTAAAAACTTGATTTTTCAATTTTTAACCATACACAGAAACAAATTCAGGCACATGACATTGATTGAAAGACAATTAATCATAAGAAAGAACTTTGAAACAGAAATTGAGAGCAAATAAAAGGAAGGTCTTATCCTTGTGTTGTTTCTTCAATGAGCCAATTTCTTGTTGATCAAGAAAGCTTCTTTTCACTATTTTGACCTTTTGCATAACATTGATTCTGCTTCAACATTGCCCTTTTTCTTCAACAACTTGATAAGAAGGCTCAAATCTTCCTTTTCTCTTCATTTTTCCTGCATAAACAAATTCAAGTTGCAAGATTTGGTCCCCTTACAAATTTGGGTCCACTTGGCTTTTCTTTGCCGTTAGAAACATCACATCCCTTAGGAATCCATTTCATAAAACCTTTAGGAACATAATATTTTCTAATTTTGCAGAATCTAACAGAGTGACCTTTCTTCATGCAGTAAAAACATGTAACAACCGGTTGTTTCGTCTTAACAATCGGTTGTTTTTCTGATTTTCTTAAAAAACTTTTTGAAAATCTATCTTGCTTGTCTTGTGGATTGAAGCCTAAACCAGCCTTTCCAAAAACACAGCTTTGAGATGCTAGGACATTCTCAAAGTTTGACTTTCCTTTTGAAAGCTTGTCCACAGTTTCAACAAGATAGTGAACCTTTTTCTCAAGATTTTCACAATTTTTGCAATTGAGAGTATCACACTTGCAAGAGGCATTTTTGAAATCTTTTTCCAGTTTTTCAAAATCACTTTTTGCTTTTCTCAGTTCCTCTTCAAGTGATCTAACTTTCTTTTCAAGCCCATTGTTAAGATCTTTCAATCGGTTGTTTGAAAGAACCAATCTATTAGCTTCATTTAAGGAAATTCAAGCAATTCACTATAGTTTTGTTCATTTAAGGTGATCCTGCCTGTTGACCAGAACGCAAGAGCCTTGCCTCGTCAAATCAGGATCGACTATGCACCGTGCTAGCTTCCGTCCTTGGCCTTGATTCACCTCAGGAACCTGCAAAAGACAGAACGGCACCGCTGCGGCCGATCACACTCCGACGCCCAAGTCAGCGACTGAACCACCAAAATACTAAGAGAAAACTAAGAACTTCAGGAACCGTGCAATATTCTTTCTCAGTGTACTCCAGTTCTCGCAAGCGTAAAAGAAGTATTCTAAAACGCACGTCCCTCAGAAGTTCGTTAGGATTCCTTATATACCTGTGCATTTTCTCTCTCCTGACAGTTACAAATCTGGACACGTGGCTCGCATCCAGTTGTACACGTGTCACCATCTGGAGCATCCTTGACTTGAGCGTCACCTCTTACTCTTCAGGCTTTTCGACTAAGTTACTTATGCAGGAAGCAACTCAGCGTATAACTGCCTTGGAGCGCGACCTCTTCTGCGTGGCGAGTACGGGTGTCTTCATACACACCTTCCCTGTGGTCTCGCCGGCTGCCATTATATTCTACTTTACTTACTTCACTGTGCATGCTCGAGTAAGCTGTTCCCCGACCTCAACCTCTGGCCAGCTAGGGAATGACCATCTGACGACTTCATCCTTTGCTTCGAAAGCCTGGAACAAGCTTTCCTGATCCTTCGGCGATGTCATCCTCTCGGCGATCTCTGATCGCCTTGTCGCCTGGGTTCGCACCCGGCGACTACAACACAAACTTGGTGACCTCCGTTTTAGGTATGCTAGAGATCGGGGCACGCCAACTTAACGACTAGCGATCACACGAGCCTCCCGATGTCCTTCCCTTCTACCAGCCAGGTGTCCCGTTCAACATGCCTATACTATTGCTTGCGGCCACGTCATCAATTCCGACTACCTGGGCGGTACATAAGGAAGCACATGAACTTAGCTCACTTGAACTGCATGAATCATCATCATCATCCTCAGCAACTAAGCAAATGTTGGCTTTTTCATCTTCACTTGATGAAGAACTTGATGATGATACTTCATTTTCATCCCAAGCTATGTAGGCTCTTTTTGTTTTGCCTTTCTTCTCCTTGTAGCTTGTCTTTTTCTCTTTACTCTTGTTGGGACAATCAGCCTTTATGTGACCTTGCTCACCACAACCAAAACAAGTATAGTTATTTGAATTAAATTCATTGGGTTTCTTGTTTCCATACCTATCCTTGTTGTTGTCTTTGTTGCGGCTTCTCTTGAGGAATTTGCTGAATTTTCTTGACAGCAAACTTAGATTTTCCTCATCACTATCATCACTTGAATCTTGCTTTCCCTTATGTTTGGATGCTTTCAAGGCTATGCTCCTTGTGTGCTTATCTTCACTTTCTTGAACATTGAGTCTATTCATCTCTAGCTCATGTTCCCTAAGCTTTCCAAACAAAGAGGCAACACTTAATGATGTTAGATCTTTAGATTCGAAAATAGCAGTTACCTTTGGTTGCCATGCTCTATCAAGACATTTTAAGATCTTGATGTTCAGCTCCTCTTTATCAAACGTCTTGTCAAGGCTCATAAGGTGATTGATGATGTGTGTAAACCTTTTCTGCACTTCACCTATGGTTTCACCTTTCAGCATTCTAAACATCTCATACTCTTGGATGAGAGCATGCTTTCTAGCCCTTTTCACCTCATTTGTTCCTTCATGAGTGACTTCCAAAGCATCCCACATTTCTTTTGATGATTTGCATTGTGAGACCCTGAAAAACTCATTAGAATTTAAAGCAGAGGTTATAATATTTTTGGCAATGCAATCGAATTTGGCCTTTCTACTTTCTGCTTCAGTCCATTGAGACCATGGCTTCTCAATGACAGAACCATATTTTTCAAATGTTAGAATAAAAGGACCATTTTCAATTGCATCCCAAATTCCTTTGTCAAGAGATTCCATAAATATTTTCATTCTAACTTTCCAAAACTGGTAATTCAAACCACAAAACAAGGGTGGTCTGTTTATTGAGGCATGATAACTGTCGTTTTGCTGTCAAATTAATATGATTCTAGCGTAGACTTGTCTAACACTAGAGAGATGATAGTATAATTGTGGACAAATGTCCCCAAGTCGTCTCCCAACGAATCCAATAGTAAAATCAATTGATCAGAGTTTAAAATCTATCTGTAGGCAATAAAAGTTAGCAATAACAATAAAGATAAAAAGGGGGTTTGAGATAGTTGTGCAAAAAATATAAAAGAGATTAAAATAGCAAATAAAAAGCGGTTGATCCCTAGTTCTTCCAGCATTGAATTCTTCACAGGTTCTCTAAAGATTAATCTTTTCTCAATCCTCCAACAGAGTTAAACCAGATTGAACATGCGCCAATCTGATTCAACTGAAACTCACCAGTAAAGCATGCGTCTACTAGTTTAATCAATACCCATTTTGTTCCATGCGTATACTCCATGGGAATGCTTACCTCCTCTCTCTTGAATCATGCGCCCAAGAAATTAATTAGAACAATGCGAACTAACTAAGAAACCAAAGTTTAAGATAAGGAAGACTCTCAATCATGCGTTCAAGTACAACCTCTCACAAAAACCAGTTTTCCAGGAGATTAGACAATAAAAGCAACTGCTATAGAGAATTAAAAATCGAAACTTTTATTGAACAAAACCTCAGAACTCAATGGGGAATTACAAAAGAATCAACCAAAAAGGTTTAGCCTTCCATGCGGAGGCAAAACAAAAGAATTACTAAGAAGAAAATAAACTAAGAAAACCCTATGAAGCTCTCTCTTTTCTCCTTTATGCTTGTGTCCTTTTATAGGCTTTTCTGCTCCAAGGATCTTGAGAGAGTATTGTAGTTTATATTTTGTTAACCGTTTCCAAGTTTCTACCTTTCCAGAATTCTTGTATTTTGCAGAAGATTTGCTTCCAATTCTGTTTCTGAGATATTGTAGATTTTATTTTCTCTTTCTTCTCCTCAAAATTTGTTTTCTGTTTTGGTTCAAGAAGCAACTTGGACTTTTGCATATTTGGCCCATTAACAAAGGTAGATGCTTCCTCTGGATAATTTACTCTAAAAACACAAAATTAACAATAATAATAGTTAAGGCCCAAATAAACTCAATTATAAGAATATTAATTAAAACAATGGATTTATTTATTATTATAGTCCAATAATCTATGAATAAGTCTAATGAGTGTGAATAAATATATGCTCATCAAGGCAACAAGATTTTAGGATCAACTTGATTGACTTACAAGAACCAAGCTCTTGATGTCAATTGTTAGAAAAGATGGCTTTAAACTAGAGGGGGGGGGGGGGGGGGGGGAATGGTTTAAAGGGGTTTTCGCAAACTTTTCAAAGCTAGAATGAACTTATTTCAGAAACCAATTGATTCAGCAATTCAGTTAGCCAAAACAGCAAGCAAAACTGTAATACCAGAAAAAAACAATCGGTTGTTTATACTAGCAAACAACAAACAAACTGAGATTAAAGAGTTAGGGATAGAAAGATTGTACACAGCTGTTTATACTTGTTCTCTCCAACCCAGAGCTACATCCAGTCTTCTCAGAAACCCTGAGGAAATCCACTAAGCAATCACCACTTGATCACCTACACCACAACCAAGAGAATAACCTTGAACACCTCAAGAAACACACTCTCCTTGGCCAACACTAAGATTGCTGATCTTGAACACCTCAAGAACACACAACCAATCTCAGCAACACACACAAACGAATTGTTCAGCAGTTTACAAAGATTACACTTGTTACAGATGAAAATATGAAATCAATACAAGAGAATCCTATTCAGCACCTTGATCAATCTCTCAACTTTTTTTTTGCAATCTCAGAATATTTTGACAAACTCTTCTTGGATGAAAACTTTGTTTCAAGATTCTTAATATATCAAAAACTGTTTTTCAAAATATATCTAAGAATATAGTTTGCTATCAAATCTTAACAAACTCTTAATTGCATTTAAAATAGATTGGTCAAAGCATTTAATGACTGGAGCGTATTCAGTTAATCATTTAAAGCTCAGTCAAAGAAAACAGTTTTTCTGTTATGGTTTTAAAACAAAAAATTGATTGTTTCTTCGAATCAATCGGTTGTTTTGTTACTTAACAAAAACACCATTCAAAAACAGTTTTCAAACTTTCTCAAAACACCTAAGTGTAAACAATCGGTTGTTTCGAAAAAAAATCGGTTGTTTCAACTTAGTTTGAAAAACATTTTGCTTTGTTAAAATTGAGATGCTAATTGTTTTGAGATTTAATCTAAGTGTTGATTACAACATTGAACTACCCCAGAACAAGGCTAAAACAGCACAACAGCATCAAACACAGTTGAGGCTTCATCATCCTTCAAAGGGTTTGGATTCTTCAAAACATTGAACACCACTTGGTTCAACATATTCTGCTTCAGTGGTGGACAAAGCCGCAATGGCTTGAAGTGAAGAATATCAGCTGATAGCAAACCCACATAGGGTAAAAATGTATGCTGAAAGTGACCTTCTCCGATCTAAATCACCACAATAGTCAGCATCAACATAGCCAACTGTTCCTCCGGGATCGGCTCTATGTTGATCAAATACCAAACCAGGATCTGGAGAACCTTTCAGATAACGAAGTATCCATTTAACGGCTTCCCAGTGTGCCTGGCCTGGATTATGCATGAACCTGCTAACAATGCTAACCGCATAAGCTAAATCAGGTCTAGTACATACCATAACATACATGAGACTTCCAATTGCGTTTGAATACGGGACATGTGACATGCGCCTTTTGTCCTCATCTGATTTTGGACATTGATCTGATGACAACTTGAAGTGGGCGGCAATTGGAGTATTAACATCTTTGCAATCTCGCATTCCAAATTTGTCAAGCATCTTAAGAACATACTTCTTTTGTGATAAAAAGAGTTTTCCAGCTTGACGATCTTTGTTGATCTCTATTCCTAAAATTTTCTTGGCAGGACCTAAGTTCTTCATATCAAATTCACTACTAAGCTGGGCCTTTAACTTCTTAACTAAATATTTTTCTATTGCAGAAATCAACATGTCATCAACATATAACAACAAGTATATAAATGACCCATCAGATGTCTTTTGAAAATAGACACAATTATCATAGCTACTTCTGGAGTAGCCATGTCCAACCATGAAAGAATCAAACCTCTTATACCATTGTCTTGGTGATTGCTTCAAGCCGTAGAGAGATTTCTTCAAACGACATACATGGTCCTCCTTTCCAGGAACAACGAAGCCCTCAGGCTGCTGGATGTAAATCTCTTCCTCAAGATTACCATGAAGAAAAACAGTTTTCACATCTAACTATTCCAGCTCCAAATCATACAAGGCAACTAAAGCAAGTAATATACGTATTGAAGTATGACGAACAACAAGAGAAAATACTTCATTAAAGTCAATACCTTTCTCTTGATCAAAACCTCTTACAACAAATCTTGCTTTATTCCTTGTACTCTCAACACCAAGGATCCCTTCTTTTCTCTTAAAGATCCACTTGCAACTAATGACTCATTTTCCTTCTGGTAACTTCACCAATTCCCATGTTTCGTTTTTTAGAAGACTCTCAACTTCTTCTTGCATAGCAGCAATCCACTTTGTTGAGTCGTCAGTAGAGATAGCTTCAGAGTAATTATTGGGTTCACCTTCTTCACCCATCTCTTATGCAATAGTTAAAGCATAAGCAATGTTGGCAGATTCTGCAATTAATCTTTGAGTCGGTTTTCTTGGTCTCTGTTGTGGAAGTTCTTGAGCCATAGACCACGGTTGTGGTAACCCTCGTTGTTGAGGTGGACATTGCTCATGTGAACTCAAATGTTCATTTGTACCATCAATAACAGTGACTTGATCATCTTGAGTACTGGAGGAATTGGGAACGTTTTCCTCATGAGCGGGTGCTTTAATCTCAAACTCCACCTTCTCTCGAGCATATTCCTGGTCACATGTATCAATTGAGGAAATAACAATATCTTTTACAGAAGAGAGCATAGCATTTTCATTAAAGGTCACATTCCGACTGTGAATTACTTTGTGAGATTCTGGGTCATATAAACGATAACCTTTAACCCCTGAGCCATAACCCAAGAAAATGCACTTCTTAGCACGATGTTCTAATTTTCCCTCGTTTACATGAGAATAAGCAGGGCAACCAAATATTTTAAGATTAGAATAATCAAAAGGGTTACCTGACCAAACTTCTTCTGGAATGTTGCAATCAATTGATCTGTTAGGAGAACGGTTTATCAGATAACATGTCGTTGAAGCCGCTTCAGCCCAAAAAGATTTGCTCAAACCAGAATGGGAGAGCATGCAAAAAACTCTCTCCAGGATAGTTCTATTCATTCTTTCTGCAACCCCGTTCTGTTGTGGAGTCCTTGGGATGGTGAGGTGTCTGGAAATGCCTTCCTTCTTGCAGAAATCATTGAATTCATTCGAACAGAACTCAAGGCCATTGTCTGTCCTTAGCCTCTTTATCTTCTTGCCAGTCTGATTCTCAATCAATAATTTCCACTCTTTAAAAGTGGAAAATGCTTCATTCTTATGTTTGAGAAAATACACCCACAATTTTCGTGAGAAATCATCAATAGTTGTCATCATATGATGACATTTACCTCTGGAGGGAACTTTTGACGGACCCTAAAGATCCAAATGAATATAATCCAAAGTACCTTTGGTTCTGTGTATGGCTTTAGAAAAACTAACCTTTTTCTGCTTACCAAAAATGCAATGTTCACATAAATCAACCTTTCCAGTACAGTGGTTACCAAGGTGACCCTTCTTCTTGAGGATTAGAATTACCTTCTCACTCATGTGGCCTAATCTCATATGCCACAACTTGGTGTTGTCTTTGTTGGGTGAGGCAACAGCTGCAGAACCTGTAACTGTAGAACCCTGCAGCACATACAAACTATCACATCGAATTGCCTTTAGTAACACAAGAGCTCCTTTAGACACTTTTAAAACTCCACCTTCAACTGAGTATCTACACCCATGAGATTCAAGGGTGCCTAAGGAAATGAGATTGTGTGTCAACTCAGGGACATATCTGACACCTGTTAAAGTTCTAACAATTCCATCATGTGTCTTGATTTTGATTGTTCCTTCACCAATAACTTTGCATTAAGCATCGTTTCTCATCAAAACAAGACCATTATAAACTGGTTCATATGTGGTAAACCAATCTCTATTGTGAGACATGTGAAAAGTACAATCAGAATCAAGAATCCATTCATTTTTAGACCTTTGTTCGGTGTTGGAAGCTACAAAACAATCCCCATCAGATTTAGTTTCAACAATACTAGCTTCGGCAAATTTTTATGGTTGTTTACCATTTCCCTTATCTTCTTTATCTTGCTTATTTTTCAATTTATAACATTCAGAGATCTCGTGTCCCTTTTTCTTGCAATAACGACAATATTTGGAGTTCTTGCCTCTAGATTTTGACCTAGATTTATACTTATTGTTCCTACCTTTCTCTTGGTTTCTCCCTCTAACTACTAATCCTTCACCAGAACTTTCAGAATGAATTTGAGTATCAAATTTTTCTTTGGCTAGTAAATTAGTCTTGACATCATCAAAGCATAAGGTAAGA
Source organism: Phaseolus vulgaris (assembly GCF_051622355.1). Lineage (NCBI taxonomy): Eukaryota > Viridiplantae > Streptophyta > Magnoliopsida > Fabales > Fabaceae > Phaseolus > Phaseolus vulgaris. The sequence goes on from NC_143503.1 coordinate 5,962,079, forward strand.
TAATTACCGTATAACATATTTTCTTTGAATTGTCGATGCGAGGGTGGTAGAGAAACAATAAGTAGAACGACTTTATCCTCATCATCAATTTTAACATCCAAATTTTCCAAATCAATTATGATGGAATTAAATTCATCAAGGTGAGATTGGATGGGAGTACCTTCGGACATTCGGAGTGTAAAGAGTCGCTCCTTTAACCGAAGTTTGTTTGCAAGACTTTTGGTCATGTATAGAGACTCCAATTTACTCCATATGTCTACTGTAGTTTTCTCATTAATGACCTCATGCAACACCTCACGGGACAAGCATAACTGGATTGCAGACAATGCCTTTTCATCCATCTCATCCCACTGCTCTTCCGTCATAGTGGTTGGCCTTGTCATTTTACCTGCCAGAACTTTCTTTAAACCATTCTGGGTGAGAACAACTAGCATCTAGACTCGCCAGATAGCAAAGCTGATTTTACCATCAAATTCCTCAATATCGAATTTCGACATTGTTGAACAAAAGATCCTGGTTGAATTATCAAAGAAGCTCTGATGCCAATTTGTAGGGATATCGTGTGCGGAAGCGTGATAATTTCAACCAAAGATTATGAGAAATTAAAGTAACAAGGAAAAATGAGAATGATACCAGAAATTTTTAGGTGGAAAACCCCTTTTAATAGAGGTAAAAAATCACTGGCGAGAGAGCCAAAACTCCCACTATAATGTTACTGGGAGTACAATGAATTCCTCTCTAGCTAATAGATAAATAACCCCAAAACAAATTCTCTCTATATGGGTTAAACACTTACACCCAAGAGAATAAATAGAGAGTATATGAAAAGAGAGAGGAAACAAGTGTGTGTTGTTGTTTTGTTGTGTGTTACATTGCTTGAAGGAAGCCACTATATATAATGGTTCTAGGAGACAACAATAATAAAGACAGTTAGTAGTAAGAAACCTCTATTTGATTACAATTAATTATGGCAAGTAACCTCCCAATTATGTCAAGAAAACGGAAAGGTGAGTCATAACCCACAACTCTGAAAGTACTTCCTCTATCTTAACTCTTTTTTCTCTCAAAACAACTTCTCATATTGTTCATGTGTTACTCGTGTCTAACGTAAAGTTGAAAACTGATGTTTATGGCCGTATAGAGTGGTCTCCTAGTGTGAACAAAAATTATAGAAAGAAAATCATAATATGTTACTGATCAACCCATTTTATCTGCATTTCTAACTTAATTACTTAACTTTATTTATTATGCTCTTTTACGCCGTGTTTGGATTGGAGTAGGAATTTGTGGGGAGGGGAGGGAGAGGATTAGAGGGGATGTGTGAGGATGTGTGAGGTTGTTTGGATTGAAGAATGGTAGAATGAATTTGTGAGGATTGTTTATTGAAATTTGTGAGTGGTGTGATAGTTAGGATATAATTTAGAAATCATTTTAAAAATGTAAAATGTAAATTTACAAATTTATCATTGTCAATAAAAAATATTTTAATAATGAGTTATGGTATATTTTTTTAAGTTTGAGTTAATTTTTTTTCTAATATATAATATTCATAATTACTCTTATTTTGTAACAAAAAATAATTTTGTGTTAAATTCAAATAAATTTATTAAATATATTAAAATTTATAAAAATAATATTTATTATTATATATTTTTTATTTTATATAATTATATATGTTTGGTTGATATTATCATTTTATTTTATTATTTTTATTATTTATAATTATATGTTGTTAGTAATAGTATAATTAAATATATTTGAAATTATTAAATAAATTTATCTAATATTTAAATTTGTATATTGTATATTGTATGTATATAATTATATTAATAGTAATAAAATAAATAATATTATTAATATTTTGAATAATTATATATTTTAAAAATAATGTACAATTTAAACATAGTATCACGATAAAATTCACATATTTTCATAAATATTATGAAATATTGACTAACAACATGAAAAAAACTATATTTTATTTTTTATGTATAATTTTTTCTTTCAATTTGTATCTAATAAAATAAAGAAAATAAAATAACAACTTTTGCTTATCATTAATAAACATTAGATGAAAATGAAATAGTTGGTGATTGCAATAAATGAAATCAATAAATTAGAATCCTAAATGATGTTGAGTCATGGGAATTTTAAAAAATTACAAACATAATAATGTTCAATCACGCATTAAATTTAACTGACAATCAAAATAAGTTCAACATAAACAATAATAATAACACAATAAAAATATAATTAATGTTCTTCATTGAGTTGAAGCTGGTGAAGTGTATCTTCAATTAAGTCCAAATGTGTGTGGATAGTGTTGATATTTTCCTTATATTTTGAATTCCCCCCAAATTTGTGTTAACATCATCGAATCATGGGGGATTTCGGGTTGAGGATGACCGCCTGCAACATGTTCTTGGGGCAATGGAATGTCTTCGTGTTCTTGTTCATGTTCGTCGTCAGACCTTCCAAGTTGCCACACACTATTTACCTCAAATATATTCATTTTCTTCATGGTTTTTTTCTCCGAAGAAGTTATTCCGCCCTAACGTGATTGATGACTCTCCCATCAAGTTTATGCCATATAGTAACATGAGATGTGTGATTAAACAACCATATGGAATAGGCATATCATTGTCACGACATTTTATCATATGTTGCATGATATAATGAGGTCAATTAATCATTACATTACTTTTTAGGCACCATAACATGAAAACATCTTCATGAACCAACTATGAGAAGTTGCTCCCCCGAGGACACAACATGTGCACCCATGTGTAATGAAGTAGTCTGTCATTCATAGTCAAACTACTTGCATTTCTTATATTTTGACCGTGCACCTCTTCTTTTGTCATGGTTAATAGGGCTTGTTGACGATCAAAATGTATGTTCTCAAGGATGGTACCAGGGGTTAACAAGAGACCATCACATTTCAGATTCGCCACGTTCATCCAATCTCTATGTCTAATTATAATATTGTGGGTGCCGATCTGAGTAGCAAGGTAACCCTGTGACATTATATGGGGATTTGAATAAAATTCCTAACCATATCCTCATAATATGGTAGTCTTATACTAAGAAAGTGTTGCAATCCTAGGAAGTTCAAATATTCTTGAAACTGAAAACCACATATGGCAAAAAATGGGAAATCTAAGACTTTTGGAGGTATGACTAATCTTCCATGAAATTTTTCCTCAAATGCAACCATCTGACGTTTTGTTTGGAAATACCAGGAATAATCTAAAACACCCTCCCTCCTTTGTAGTGAGATCATAGGAACTTCATCATCATTTCGTTTGCTTTAACCCTTACCCTTAGGCATTTTTTGCCTCTTCGTGGATGAAGATGTCATCTATAAAGAAATTAAAACCTATGATGAAAATGTTACGAAACAATGATAAAATAATAGTATATTAGAAAATGTCCTCGCACATAAATTTCAAATGAAAAATAGTTCAACAATAATAATATTAGAAGTCAAATAAAAAGTACAATGTTTGTCTTGAATTAAAAGTAGATGCAATTAAATTACAAATTGAACAACATAAAAATATAATTAAACATAATTTATTGACACCGAGTTATGATGTTAAACAATTTTGCCATTCTTTGCTCTTTCGGCATACCAAATACTCGCATCGCAATAGATGGATTTTCACAGAGAAAGTCGTAGCATTTGTCCATGACTGCTTCATCCTGAATATTTAGATCAAATAGCATGGAACAAATATCCAAGGCGAGTATTGATATGAACTCTTACGACGATCATTTTGTATGTGTTTACCATAATAGTCATTTCGCTGTTTGATTTCTGTAGCGATTTCTTATGATGAAGTGGCTTATACATGAGCAATGGCTAATACCTCATCAAAGGCATCGTTACCACGGTTCATGGAAGCGCACAATTTTGCAGGTTCATATTCAACATATTGAACTGATTCTTAATTACATCCACCATGGGACCTTTTCTCTTTGATCCCCTAGATGATGATGTCCTACCGGATGGTTGAGAGGGTGCAAATGGAGAATTACTTGGATTGTCTGTTGATTGAACATGTGCTACAGGTGAGCATGGAAGTTCGTGGTTAATAGCATGAAACTCTGGTGGCTCAGGTATGTAATCCATGTTATGATCGCCTAGGTCCACACTTAAATTTTTTGTGTGCACCTGTCTAGATGCCAATCGGGTTGTCCTTTGACCACTTTCAGTGGCCCTGTCGTTTGACCACAACTCCTCCATAGGATCATAGTGCCGAATGGATTTGGCACGCCACTTATCAGTAGATGGTTTTGCCTACAAAAATCGGGTGTTATTATAATTACAAATTATGGGATATTGCCATCTTTAATTATGGGATATTGTCATCTTTAATTACTTTACTTGAATCAAGTTTTCCCAGACTTCGTCCTCGACCTTGAAAAGTTTTGTGGATTGGTTCTAACCAAAACCACTAAGACCACTAAATAGGTCGTGGACCTCCCTCCACCTGTCCTTCAAACATTTTTATCGATTCTTGAAATTATTTTTCGTAATGGTAGGGAGTCCAGCCTCGTGTAATGCAAGTACAATGTTATTATATCCTTGAGTCGTCCAACTGCCATCGATTCTTGACCCTTGTCGTGCCTCGTCCACCATGGCATTAAGCAAGATAAAATCCATATCCGTGGTCGACTTTGTTGTCTATGTGAACCCAGTAGATGAACTTAGTTGAACACTTTTACTGCGATCCATCTAAGCAAGCATTATGAAAGTTAGGACCAAATAGAGTAAGCATAATATATAACAACATTTATTACAATATCAATTTTTTACATAATCTTGCCACATTTCATTCGTTATAGTATCCCTAATGTGTGAACCTAGTCTATGATCATTGTTACGGACTTGAGAAGTTGAAACTTGTATATCTTGTTGCAACAATTCACGATCCACTTCTTTTATTAAAGAGTCATCATTGTCCACCCCGTGAAGAAAGTTATGCAAAATACAACAAGCTAAAATAATATTTGTCATAGTATGCAAATCATAATGTGGCTCGGTCCCTCTAGCTATAATTGGGAAACGTTTTTTCATGACACCAAATGTCCTTTCAATTACATTTCTATGCGACGAATGACGATGATTAAACAATTCTCTCTTATCTTGTGGTCCTCTTCGAGAATACTCTTTCAAGTGGTATCTAACCCCATGATAAAGTGTTAATATTTGTGGTTTTAACATAAAACCTGCATCGCCAAGATAGTATTTTCCTACAAACATTCCAAGGAAACATCCATTAGTTATTTATATTATCACCTTTGTATCTATTGTTATGAATTCTCAAACACCTTAAACTTGCCTTCTAGAATAACCAAAGGATCCTCTCCTATGAAAGCCTCCTTCAATATCCTGGAATCTGAGGTTGTTCCTTCCCACCCGGCGAGAACATATATGAATTTCATATCCAAATCACAAGCTACAAATACGTTTTGAGTTGGCCAATCTTTTCTTCCTCGAAAACAAGGTGCATCAGCACGTGAGACCTTCACACGGGCATGTGTGCCATCACTGACCCCTAAACAATCCTAATGGTAACCAAAATTTAAGGTCTAAAGAAATAGAAATACAAAAGACATTATGAGAACTGTAAATGAAATTTGTAATAAACAAACCTTAAAGTATGGGAAAAATCGGTTGTTGTGTAAGATTTGGGGTTGGACATCAATACCATCTGCTTGCTTTATGAATTTTCCTTCCAACATCAAAATTGCATTTAATATGTTGTGAAAGTGACGAGAAATTGCTTCTCCATGTTGAATCAAATGTGATCAAAAGCTTTGAAGAATCCAAATCCTAGTGTTTGATGGAAGGCTGAAGTTGCTGTTGTATTTAGGATAGGATCTGGGTAGTTTATCTGTGTAATCCACTCTTTGTTGAATCTAAAGCTAAAGTGTTTTCAAATCTTTTAAGTTTAAAGTGTTTTTTAAACTAAGTGAAAAACAACCTGTTGTTTTGTCGAAACAACCGATTGTTTTACTCTTAGGTGTTTTTGAAAAGGTTGAAAACTGTTTTGGTTGGTTGACTGGCTGTTAAACCAAAACAATCGATTGTTTCGTGCTTTCAATCGATTGTTTGTTTGAAAATCCTAACATAATCTGTTTTGTTAGTAGAGTGTGCTTTAAATGATTTTCAAACTGAATGCGCTCCTATTTTAAATGCTTTGACCAATCATTGAAAGCTATAAATAGTTTATGTTTTATAACAAACAAGAAAAGAGAAAAACATATTTGAGTTTTTCAATTTGAGAGAGATTGCTTTCAAGATTTGAACATTCACTATTCAACTTTGATTTTCTCAAGAGAGAGGAATATGATTACATCTGTATTGATTTCAGTTCATTCTGTAACAAGTGTAATTCGTTCTGAATACTTTGTAAATTCTGGTGTTGTAAGCCAAGGAGTGTTGTGTGCTCTTGAGGTTGTCAAGATCAACATTCTTGGTGTGTGCTGTGCCAAAGGAAGTGTGTTTCTTGAGGGGTTCAAGGTCACTTCTTTGGTGGTTTTGTGTGTAATTTGTATTTGATAACCTTTGCAGTATCGAACCGTGTTGTAAACGGTCAAATCGTTCCAAGGATTCTTCCTTAGCTTGTATTTGGTTGTCCGACAAACAATTTATTATCCGCTTGTAACTTTACTTTCTCGAACATATAGTTGCTTTTATTTCCTTAAACCGAAAACTGCTCTTTAACTCGCTCAACTGCTAACTCGTGGTGCCTGGCACCGTGATGCTTCTTCTAGCATTCTTTGATACGCTATCTTCACTCAAGAGGGGAGGTGTTCTCTCACGAACCTACCTCTCCGCTCACAAGACTTCTAACGCAAGGGAAACATGTTCTTAACTGACCTCGGCTTCGCTTGAGGGCGAGGAGGATTTATCTCGCGAACTATTTCGTTTAACCTTGGCGCTTTCACTCAAGAGGGGAGATTTTCTCTCATGAACCTACCTCTCCGCTCACAAGACTTCTAATGCAAGGGAAACATGTTCTTAACTGAACTCGGCTTCGCTCGAGGGCGAGGAGGATTTATCTCACAAACTATTTCGTTTAACCTTGGCGCTTTCACTCAAGAGGGGAGGTGTTCTCTCACGAACCTACCTCTCCGCTCACAAGACTTCTAACGCAAGGGAAACATGTTCTTAACTGACCTCAGCTTCGCTCGAGGGCGAGGAGGATTTATCTCGCGAACTATTTTGTTTAACCTTGGCGCTTTCATTCAAGAGGGGAGGTGTTCTCTCACAAACCTACCTCTCCACTCACAAGACTTCTAACGCAAGGGAAACATGTTCTTAACTGACATCGGCTTCGCTCGAGGGCGAGGAGGATTTATCTCGCGAACTATTTCGTTTAACCTTGGCGCTTTCACTCAAGAGGGGAGGTGTTCTCTCACGAACCTACCTCTTCACTCACAAGACTTCTAACGCAAGGGAAACATGTTCTTTAACTAAATCGTACATCACTCGAGAAAATATTTCAATCGAAATTTATTTGGTGACCTCGTTAAAAAACCTTTATAAGGGGAAAAGAGTGTCCCCTAATACCATGTACAACGTTACTGCTTAACTGAAATAAAACTTGAAGTCGGCCGCATTCCATGTGCGAGGAATCGGGCCTCGCTTCAGCGTCTCAAGTCTGCATGCTTCGTCTGCGAGGACCTTTGTTACTTTGAAAGAAACAATCCATACAGGGGAGACCTGTTGTGAAACCAATGGGGTTGCCTTCTCCGGTACCTGGTGTCTTTCTTCGGGTCCTTGGCATACTCTGCCCACCATGTGTATGAGTTTTTGAAATTGGTCCTGTTTCTGCACAAGGACTGAACTGATCACCTGATCGATCATCACTAGATACAAACTAAATGATGTGTTTGGTGGTGGTTTGCACAGGACTGAAGGGTTGGCTAAGTACTCCTTCAACCTGATGAACGCCTCTCTACACTCTTGGTAAGGGAGGCCGTCCCTTCCTCCAACTGGTGCAAATCCAGACAAGAAAGACATGCGCCTTTTTGGGTTTGTCACCATACCACACTCAGTGAGCAAGGAACCTAGAAACTTCCTTGATTCTATCCCGAACACACACTTCTCGGGGTCCGGTTTCAGCTTGTACTCAACTATCTTTTTGACCAGACTTTGCGCCATTTGACCAGGGGTGTCGCTAATCTTGGAGACCTTCCCTCCAGTCTCTCTTTCCCCAGAGTCGCCAAACGGATCATGTATGCTCTCTTGGGCTATCTTCCCGCGGGCAATTTCTACTACGGTCCTGGCGGGTTCGGTGCGACTGACCTCGGGCAGGGGGACCTCCTTTGTGTACGGTGGTCTAGTAGTGACCATGAATACCCCTCTCTTTGTTTTGAGGTTGTTTTCGTAACATCTCTTGTCCTCCTTCTTATCTGACTTGATTACAATCACCTTTCCTGCCAAGTCTGGTAGCTTCATCTTTATATGCCTTCTCGACGGCACCGGCCCTAACCTATTCAGAGTAGGTCTACCCAACAACATGTTGTAAGCAGAGGAGGCATTGACGACAAGGTACCTGATGCTCTCCGTACAGGACGCGGTACCATCCGTGAAGGTGGTCCTCAACTCTAAGTGTCTGCGCACCTCTACCTGGTCTCCTGCGAAACCGTACAGACAACCACCATAGGACCTCAGCATGTCTTGGGATAGTTGCAGTTTGGTGAAAGTCGTCAGAACATTACGTCTACCGAGCTTCCTTGATCTACTAGCACACGGTGCACCTTCCTTCCTGCGGTTACCATTGAGATCACTACCGGGTCGTTGTCATGGTCACATGGGGAATAACATCCTGAAGGTCAGCCTTGGTGAAGACAAGGTCGACGTCGAAGGCGTCGTCGGTCCTTTGCGCTTCTATCGACATCACCGATCGAGCGTATCTCATCCACTGAGAAGCAGTACAACCTCCTCCCAAGAACCCTCTTGCGATGGTGTGAATCTCACCATGCACGGGAACTTCGTGCCCCGGGCCACCCCCTGTCGCCACCACATCCTCAATCCCCTATTTTTCTTGCAAGTAATCCCTCAAGAGACCGTTCTTCACCAACTCATCTAGCTGGTGTCCCAGTGCCAAGCAGTTGCGTATGGGATGGTCGAATGCTTGGTGGAACTCACACCAGGCATTCTTGTTGGGCCTGAGCCTCTTGTCGGTCTTGGGAGGTACCTTCAGCCTCTCCGCTATGTTTGGGATAACGATGAGGTTCTTTAATTCTGCCACAAAGTCGTGCCTTGGTGGCACGTTCTCCTTCTCGCGTCCCCTGGTTTGAGGCTTCCTTGGTTGATAGGGTTGTTGCTTTACAGGGGTCTTCTTCTCTGTCGTTGCCTCATGCACCCTTAGGGTTTGAGGGCAACCTGTTCTCGCTAACTTCTTCTTCCGCCGCAATATGAGCCACCGCGCAGCGCCTTATCTCGACGAAGGTCTTAGGGTGGTTTCGGATGAGTGACTCGCTGAAAGGTCATGGCACAATGCCCTTCCTGAACGCGTGCACCGTCATCCTTTCGTCTTTGAGGTTCAACCTCACCACCTATGCTCCAAAGCAGTGGAGGAATTCCTTCAAAGACTCTCCTTGATATTGTCTTACATCAAAGAGATCATAAGAGACAAACGGGGAAGCCCGATTCGCGATGTATTGTGCCCTGAACAGCTTTGTAAGTTGTGGGAACGGCGTTACATGGCCATCAGGGAGGCTGATGAACCAGTCCATCGCTGTTCCCGCCAGGGTGCTCATGAACAGCTTGCATCTCACCGCACTGGAGCCCCCAACCAGCATCATCTGTGTATGGAAAGCCGTGAGGTGGGCCTCCGAGCCCTCTGTACCAGTGAAGGTCACCTTGGGCCCTACGAGCGTGGCTGGTATCGCGACATCCACGATTTCTTGCGAGAATGACATCGGGAATTCCTTGGGCGATGTCACAGGCTCTTGATCTGCACCCTCGCGCTCGTTTGCACGAGTTTGCAGATCTCTGCACAGTTCCTCATTTGAACGGCGCAGTTCTTCGCTCATCGCTTTTGAAGCCACCAAGTCAGCCTAGATACGCTCTTGGTTTGCTCTCGACGCGGCCATCTCTTCCTGAAGGGCTCACATCGTCTTCATAACCTGTTGCAGGGTGAGGCCCTCACCCCCGTTTGGTGCAACAGGTCCCTGCCTCGTACTTCTCATCTCCTGGATCTTCCTGGTTCTTGCTGGTGGGACAATGTTTTGTATCGTACCCCACGGTGGGCACCAAATGTTCCTGCCGGTTGCACCAAATCTTCGTGCGCCTACGTCTCTCTTACGTCTAGAATCCGTGCGTTGCACGTGCCTTTACTGTGATGAATGCTTGAAAACACAAAGACAAAGGGCGCCCTAGAGGTCGTTTGCACTTCAACGCTCAAGTTAGTATTAGGTCTAGGATACACCAAACTATATAACTGTCGTTGTGTGTGTGTTAAGCGGCACAAAGGAATAGCGTACCTTGCCAAGTTTGTTACCTTACTATTTATAGACTGAAACTAGGATTTCCTCTTTACCCGAAATGGGCCTTTCTCATGGGCAGGCCCAGCATTGTTGTTACCCTTTAGGATAACCTAGTGCGTGGGTTCCCTAACTGGAGTGCAACCTCTGGCGGGGTGACCACCTGGGTGCCTCCTCGTGCACCTGATCTCTGGGGTCACCCGCCTCTGGGAGTGCCCTAGTTGTTCATGTGCCATGCATGCAGCTCATCTCTGGAACACGACCCTCACAGGTCACATCTTTCTAATGGCCTTATACTTGTGTTATGCCAACACGCGTCATCCACTCTACACGCATGGACCCTCGTGACCTAGGCTTATCCCTTACTGATAACTAGTGTGTGGTCTGAGATCCACCTCTCATGGCCTAGCTCTACTGTTCGGGTCCCGATGTCCGACCTCTCCACACTGTCCAGTGGCACGTCGGTACATCCTAGCGACCGATATCTGACCACTCTTTGAATCCTTGGCGAACGTGTTTCGCGAGATACTGGCCCACACCGCTCGTGGGACCCCGCTTACGTGGCACCAACATTACCAATGGTCAACAACGCCCAAGGACTGGTCGGTACAGGGAACATTGGTGTGGTGGAGGAATTTAACAAAATTCAGTTTTACAAGAATTGCTTGAAGAATCGTCAAGCAAAAGTGAGAAATTTTTTAGTAGGAGATCTAAAATTGAATGAAAGGTGATCCTGCCGACAACTCGGACGTGGAGGAATCGCTTTGTAGCACTCTCTGTCCCGTCTACGCGACTGTGTTCTCTGCAAAATCACCCTCAGAACCTTCTCTTGGATCTCCAAATGTGACCTGCAAAACACACAGACGGCGCCTCTAGCGGCCGTTTGCACTCCGACGATCAAGTTAGACCACAGAACCACCAAATGAGAAAAACTAGTAGTGTGTGTGAAAAACTCTTGCTCTCTTTTTTTCTCGTATCCCTCTGAATCTCTCCCTGATTCTATTTTATGTCTCTCTCTCTGTTTCTGGGCCTAACAGAATTCTGTTATGCTTTTCTGGCATGTGTCAGAACCCTGTTATGCTTTTCTGAGACAATGTACCTCCAGAATCAGTAGAGTGTGGGTGTCTGTGCGTGTCCGCGCGTCTCTGCGCTTGGCTGCGCTTGTCTGTACCTTTAGCGGTACGAAGTGCACCTTTGTCTGGACCGCGCCCTTCTCAGATGATGACACGTGGAGGCATGCGACTTACATCTGACCCTACACGTGTCACTACTTGAAGGGCTCTAGCGCTTCTCTTTGTGTACTAAGTTATTCCCTTGGGAGTAACTTAGCATATTTCTTCCATCTGGGCAAATCGCATGCTCTCAGGAGAACGCCGGGTGTGGCTGGTCTAGGCACACTCACCAAGCGTTGCTCTCTGTGTAGACGGCTTACCCTTCACGCACGTAATGGGTTGAGGGAGTCACCAATCACTGATCGGTTTACTAGCTCCCTCAGGCCACTCTCGTGCGCGATTCCCTGAGATGTGCTCATGCGAGGTCCATGCGTAACGCTCTCGCTGGGAACCTCAGTCCCAGCTTAACTGCGTGTAACACGAGACCCCGATGACCATGCACACTGATGACTGATCGGTGCTCTATTGCTTCTCGCGTTCTGCCCCCAGGCGTTAGTCTGGGAACTGGTCTGTTGGTGGCCACTTGGCTACTGATGTTGTGTTAGAAAGTTTTTATGTTGCCTGAGTGGGACGAATGAGGAGACAACAGGTAATTTTTTTCTTTAGCTATAGAATTGTTTGGCTAGTTTGGAACCTTTGCTTCAAGTGGTTAGGGTTAGGGTTGATCTCGATTGTTCATCTTGCTTCTGTCTCACATTTCCTACTGTTTAATATACACAAAACACTTACTTCTGTTAATTTAATTTTGGAAAGTGTTTGGATCGCAGTGGTAAGTGAGATTTGGAAGCATAAGAATAGACACATCTTTAAGCGTGGAGTGATTGATCATTCTAAAATTTTCTCCATGGCGCAATTAAAAGCCTGGTCCTGGGTAACTTCTAAAGTCCCTTCAACTTGTTTTTCCTTTTTTCACTGGTATCGTGACCCCCATGGTTTGCATGTATTCGATCATATATAAGTGATTTATATTAGGTAAATTAGACTTTTTTGGATTTTTTATTGGGGGTTTGTTTTAGTTATTTGTTTTGAGAGACAAGTGGTTTTCGGTCTTTGGAGGTCTATTTTCTAGTAATTGTTCTAAAAGAAAGTTAGTGGCAAACCTTTGGAGGAGGTGTAGTTCGTTTTTGTGATGTTTTGTACATGGGTTGGATCACCCCTAAAATGGTTCTTATTTATTTATTATTGCTGATAAAAAAATTACACAATTTGCTTTACTTGAATTAAATTCATAATTTTACTTAAAATTGAATATAGTGGATAAATTCTAATTAGCTATTTAGAATTTGAATGTTTAGAAACTTAAATAGATATTGTTTTGTGGTTACAAATAAACTAAGAATTCAATGACATATAATAAACTAAGGATAAAATTAGACAATTAACCCTTTTTTATATAGAATTTAATCACAAACTATAGACTTGTGAAATTTCATAAAAATGTTACTATGTTGAAACAGGAAACTACGAATTTCAAAGAGTGGTTAATATATATGAATTACACTAGCTTATTTTAATACGCTTATTTGTTAAAAGTGAACTTGTGCGAAAAACTAATTAAGTTAGTGCAATAAAGATATGATGATGTCATCTATTCTCTTAGAGTTTGTGGTTTGATTTAAAGAGCTTATTATATTTGTTTTATACATACATACCTATAGAAACTTGTACATAACATGTGACTTTGTGATGGAAACCAAGTAGAGGACGCTCAAGTCCATGAAGTTCAATCCCAACAAGGGGCCCAAGCCCAACGAATCACTAGGAGCATGGCAAGAGCTTTGGGACAAGAGTATCAAAAAATGACTCTTCTTATTTCTATTGTGTAGAATAGGGGTGCGGATATTAATAAATAGGTGTGAACATAGTAAGGGATGCTAGGGGGAGTGTAGATATGAGTTAGGAGGTGCCAAACTAGGAAGAAAAGTCACACTTCCTTCATGCACTAGTTGGCGCCGAATTTGAATGTCATTAGGAGCACATTTAGCTTTGCATTTTAGCACCTTATAGGCTATCAATAAAGGTGTTGCCCTTGTACAAATCAGATTTGGAAATTAGAAGTAGAGAAACTATACTCAAGTTTAGAGAGAAATTGTGAGTCTTGTTGTCTTCTTCTTCCTTTGCCTTATCTTGTGTGCCAATGGTGAGCTTCAAGTGGCGACAACCTTTCACTTATCTTGGAACAAGACTCCAAGTGGCGTGAATGCAGTTCCAAATTCTCAAATCCAGCAAGCTTCATTCAATAAGTGTTCATTCTTTCATCTCTTGCAATTTCAATCGGTAGTTTCCAATGTTTTAGTGTTCTTCATCCTTTTCACCGTTTCAATTTGTGTTTCTTAGCATTTTCTTCAATTTCTGTTCGGTAGTTTTCTGTTTTTGGCTGAGTTCAAATGTGTTTTCTTCCATTCTTGTTGCTTGATTCAATTTGACAATATATGGACTTCCATGTGAGTTTTGGTTCGGTGCAAAGTCTTGGTGAGTTCTTGAATTAGAACATTGATCCAATTCTAATTAAAGTGCCAATTCATGACCAACTCAAGTTGTTCCTAAGAATGTCAAAGAATCTTGTATTCTTGCTATTGCATTCACATCACATTGGTAAATCAACATTTTTGTTCTTTGCAAGTCCGAAAAGAAACTATTTAAGTTGTCATATTTGGAAAAGAATTAAACTGTGTGAGAAAATATGGTTTTCCATATTAAAATTGTTCATTGGAGTTGGATGATATACTCTAATTGGAGAAGGATAATTATTGTGTAATTGATGAGCATATATTTATTCACACTCACTAGCCTTATTCATAGATTATTGGACTATAATAATAAATAAATCCATTGTTTTAATTAATATTCTTATAATTGGGTTTATTTGGGCCTCAACTATTATTATTATTGTTAATTTTGTGTTTTTAGAGTAAATTATCTAGAGGAAGCATCTACCTTTGTGAATGGGCCGAATATGCAAAAGTCCAAGTTGCTTCTTGAACCAAAACAGAAAAAAATATTCTGAGGAGAAGAAAGAGAAAATAAAAGCTACAAGATTCCAGAAACAGAATTGGAAGCAAATCTTCTGCAAAATAAAAAGAATTATGGAAAGTAAAACTATTTACAAAATCTAAACTGCAATATTTTCCTAAGATCTTTGGAGCATAAAAGCCTATAAAAGGACACAAGCATCAAGGAGAAAAGGGAGAGCTTCATAGGGTTTTCTTAGTTTATTTTCTTCTTAGTAATTCTTTTGTTTTGCCTCCGCATGGAAGGCTAAACCTTTTTGGTTGATTCTTTTGTAATTCCCCATTGAGTTCTGAGGTTTTGTTCAATAAAAGTTTCTATTTTTAATTCTCTATAGCAATTGTTTTTATTGTCTAATCTCCTGGAAAACTAGTTTTTGTGAGAGGTTGTACTTGAACGCATGATTGAGAGTCTTCCTTATCTTAAACTTTGGTTTCTTAGTTAGTTCGCATTGTTCTAATTAATTTCTTGGGCGCATGATTCAAGGGAGAGGAGGTAAGCATTCCCATGGAGTATACGCATGGAACAAAGTGGGTATTGATTAAACTAGTAGACGCATGCTTTACTAGTGAGTTTCAGTTGAATCAGATCGGCGCATGTTCAATCTGGTTTAGCTCTGTTGGAGGATTGAGAAAAGATTAATCTTTAGAGAACCTGTGAAGAATTCAATGGTGGAAAAACTTGGGATCAACCGCTTTTTATTTGCTATTTTAATCTCTTTTATATTTTATGCACAACTATCTCAAACCCCTTTTTCTCTTTATTGTTATTGCTAACTTTTATTGTTTGCAGATAGATTCTAAACCGTGATCAGCTGATTTTACTATTGGATTCGTTGGGAGACGACTTGGGGACATTTGTCCACAATTATACTATCATCTCTCTAGTGTTAGACAAGTCTACGCTAGAATCATATTAATTTGACAGCAAAACGACAGCTATCAAATTTGGCGCCGTTGTCGGGGAATTCAATTTGATTTTGGTTATCAGGTTTTTCTTTTTATCTGCATTTTTTTTTTTATATTCCTAATTTTATTTTCTTCACATTTAACCTTTATTTTCTTCCTTTTAGTTTTTATTTATTTATTATAGCAATAAAAAAAACGAAAAATAAAATAAAATAATAAAAAAAAAATAAAAAAATCTAATATTTAGGATATCTCTTACCTTTATTTTATTTTGATTTGTTTTTATTTTCTTTCTATATATCTTTTATCTTTATTTTGTTTTTATTTGTTTTTATTTTCTTTCTTTATATCTTTTATCTTTATTTTTTGTTTTGATTTGTTTTTATTTTATTCCTTTATATCTTTTATCTTTATCTTATTTTGCCTTTATTTTATATCTTTTATGTTTTTAGTTATTTCTTTTATTTTTTTTTTGTCATCTTTATTTATTTCTATTTTTGTTTTTGTTTACTGTTTTTAGTTTCTATATTTTATTTATTTCTTTATTTATTTTAACATAATTTTTTTTCTCTAACTTTTTTTAAGCATTAAGTGTAGCATTTGCATTAGTTTTTTTTTTTTTTTTTTTAGGATCTTGCATTTAGGGTAGACACTTAGTTGCTACTTTTTGATTTTTTAATATTGAAAGCAATTCAGGGAAGACTCTGGCTAGGAAAGACTTGGTTTCTAAGTTTGTCCACTTGTGACTCACCTCTCTTTCCTGGGAGTTTACTTGGTTTTCTTTTCAATTTAAACAAAAAAAAAGAGTTTGCTCTAAGGCGTCTAATAGCTGTTGGTGTCCATAATATACATCCCCTGTTTTCAATTCTAAAATGGAACAGAAATTAGCTGAAGAAATTTACAATTATGATATTTATTATGAGCCATATTTGCAGCAACGTTCACAGTTTTATGAGCAGCCTCAACAACAATGTGAACCATATTTTCAACAACCTCAGCATTTTAATCCATATTGTCAGCCGTCATATGAGCTACCTCAACAGCAACCATATTATCAGCAATATTATTTTGATGAAAGTGAAACACCTTTTCAACCATTTTTTCAAACTGATAATATTACTCATAATCTTGAAGAGCCATCTTTAGAGGAGCTGGTGAGACAATTAATGGTAAATACAATGAAATCTCAACAAAGCATAGATGCTACTCTATCAAAGTTAGAAGAGAAAGTTGGTCAATTGACTAGACAATTTGAAGATATTTCTAAGCAAAGTTTGAATTCACATCAAGATCCTAATTTAGATATAGAAAATCTTTCCAACTTTGATACATGTTATACTTGTGATCCTGATATATGTGTTGAGATTAATCCTGCCATGCCTCCAGTTTCCATTTCATTTGCAGGAATAAAACCTTATCCAGACACTCCCAAAGTGCATATGACTGCTGAAGACACAAAGGATTTTGATGATACATGTGCAACATGTTCTGTGATGACCAAATGCATATCCTCTGATGATATAATTTGCAGTGCAGACACTGTTGATTTGCAGGTTGTTAGGATCTATGAACCATTACCAACTAATGTCCAACCTCCACTGATGGAAGAAAAATCATTGCTTAATCAAGAGGCATTAGACTCTATGACACATGCAGGTCTTGATAAAGAAGTTGTTGATGCTGCTATACTTGTCGAATCTACTGAAAAAGATTGCGCACTAGCAAATGGCTCTAACATAGTTTTGGAGGTAATACAAGAAGAGGAAGAACAGGTGTTACCCATCGTTCAAGTAGACACTGCTAGTGGAGAAGAAGATGATATTTTTCTTCCATCCTTAAAGCTTCAAAGAATACAACCTCCACTATTTAAGGTGAAGCCCATATCACTCATTCCATCATCTCCACTGGCTACACCTTCTACCATAATTGGAACGTTTGAAAGCAGCTTTTACCAGCCACCACCACCTTCTAACTTACATTTCATTCCATCTCCCACCCCAACTAGACCGTCTACCCTAGCTAGACTGTCTAGCCTTAGACCACCACCCTTAGACGATCCCCAAACAGCTAACCATATCAGATCGTCTATGATGAATAAATTTTTGTCTTCCATCTATACTCTAGAAAGTATCATCATCCATTCATGGAAGAAACTATACCATTTCACACGCCCTCCAGACCTACCCCAGTTCCATCCATTATTTCAAGGCTTCTTCAACATAATATTTTTGTTACATAGTTTACCAAGGTACTGCATGCTTTGGTTAGACGATCCAGTTGACAGTGTTTCTACACCACTATGGATGAAGAGTCTTGGCTTATATTGTAGAGGAGATGGTTGAAGAGATTTGTTGCAGTTGCCAATTCCCTCAAGCTGAATGAGGGAGTACTTCTTCTCTCACTTTTATTATACAAATTTATTTATTGATTTTACATTGAGGACAATGTATGATTTAAGTGTGGGGGAGGAGAATCGTAGTTTAGGATTTATCTTTTGTTGATTTATTTTTGTGTTTTTTGTTTTTCTTTTAATTGTTTGAATTTCTTTTTTACTTCTATTAAAATAAATAAGCTTTTTTAGGATTGTCTAATGGCTGACATGTTTTATAATTCTTGAAAATCTTGGTTTCTTGATCTTTGTTGTTTGGATTTTCTTAAAACTTGATAAATAAGTTGGTTATGAGAAATTTTGGGTTGAATCTTTTGATAGAATGTCCCTAGTGAGTTTTGAGCCTTAATTGATATATCATTTAATACTCTTTTTAGTGTGTTTTCACTCATGTTTGCTTATACTCTAGAACTTAGCTTGATTCTTTGTTTTACAACTGTGATTTACATGCATGAATTGATATGATTGAGGCATTCTTTGTTTAAATTAACCCACTAGCCATATTAGCCTACCTTTATGATAATCCATTTGTTAGCCCTTTGAGCCTATAGCGTTTTTCTTATTTTTAACCCTCATTACAAGCCTCAAAACAGAAAAACCATGTTTGTCCCTACCTTAGAAGATGAAGGAGCTTTGAAATCATTTGGGAATAGGTTTTTGAATAAGTGTGGGGGTGTATCTCATTTTCATAATTTACCTCTTCAGTTTTAAAGAAAAAATAAAAGAAAAAAAAAGGGTAGAAAAAAAAGGAATACAACAAGAAAAAGAAAAGCAAAGCAAAATAAAGAAAATAATAATGGATCCTCTAATACATTGGATTGACTTTCTATTATATGAAAAAATGATATCTTGAAATAAAAAGAGGAGTTGAATTGTCATAATACTTACACTTGTTTTTATACCTATCCTCCATTGCTCCTTTGTTTTTCTATGGTTTTTAAGCCTAATTTCCCCATTTTACCTACCTTTACCTTAGCCTCATTACATCCCTTATAAAGTCCTCTTGATCTTTGATTGCATGTTTTTTTCAATTGTTATGAATATTAGAGTCTTGCTAAGCATATGGTAGTGTTTATCTGCATGGGTGCTGAGTGTAAATACAAACCCTAAACACTTGAGAGTAGGAGAGTGTCCAATGAAGTTTTGTCAATTTTGATTCTACCTTTGATTTCAATTACCTACTTGTATATTAAAATATAAGAATTTTCATTCACATTTTTCTTGATTCCTTGATTTCTTGAAATTATATCATGTTTGCCATTATGCATTCTTAGAATTTGCTATTTGTTATTTGCACTGTTTTTCTTTTCTTTTTAAACCTTAGAGTGTTTTGCCCGGGAGTGCAAAAGGATAAGTGTGGGGTATTGATGAGCATATATTTATTCACACTCACTAGCCTTATTCATAGATTATTGGACTATAATAATAAATAAATCCATTGTTTTAATTAATATTCTTATAATTAGGTTTATTTGGGCCTTAACTATTATTATTGTTAATTTTGTGTTTTTAGAGTAAATTATCCAGAGGAAGCATCTACCTTTGTGAATGGGCCAAATATGCAAAAGTCCAAGTTGCTTCTTGAACCAAAACAGAAAAAATATTCTGAGGAGAAGAAAGAGAAAATAAAAGCTACAAGATTCCAGAAACAGAATTGGAAGCAAATCTTCTGCAAAATAAAAAGAATTATGGAAAGTAAAACTGTTTACAAAATCTAAACTGCAATATTTTCCTAAGATCTTTGGAGCAGAAAAGCCTATAAAAGGACACAAGCATCAAGGAGAAAAGGGAGAGCTTCATAGGGTTTTCTTAGTTTATTTTTTTCTTAGTAATTCTTTTGTTTTGCCTCCGCATGGAAGGCTAAACCTTTTTGGTTGATTCTTTTGTAATTCCCCATTGAGTTCTGAGGTTTTGTTCAATAAAAGTTTCTATTTTTAATTCTCTATAGCAGTTGTTTTTATTGTCTAATCTCCTGGAAAACTAGTTTTTGTGAGAGGTTGTACTTGAACGCATGATTGAGAGTCTTCCTTATCTTAAACTTTGGTTTCTTAGTTAGTTCGCATTGTTCTAATTAATTTCTTGGGCGCATGATTCAAGGGAGAGGAGGTAAGCATTCCCATGGAGTATAAGCATGGAACAAAGTGGGTATTGATTAAACTAGTAGACGCATGCTTTACTAGTGAGTTTCAGTTGAATCAGATCGGCGCATGTTCAATCTGGTTTAGCTCTGTTGGAGGATTGAGAAAAGATTAATCTTTAGAGAACCTGTGAAGAATTCAATGGTGGAAAAACTTGGGATCAACCGCTTTTTATTTGCTATTTTAATCTCTTTTATATTTTATGCACAACTATCTCAAACCCCTTTTTCTCTTTATTGTTATTGCTAACTTTTATTGTTTGCAGATAGATTCTAAACCGTGATCAGCTGATTTTACTATTGGATTTGTTGGGAGACGACTTGGGGACATTTGTCCACAATTATACTATCATCTCTCTAGTGTTAGACAAGTCTACGCTAGAATCATATTAATTTGACAGCAAAACGACAGCTATCAGTAATATGTTATCTATTGGTGTTGATGAATAAAATACAGGAAGATATTTTATTATCTTTCCTCTCAATTACATTTATAGTATTTGCAGTAATTGACTCTTAAATGATTTTATGAGAGTTACTTAGAAATATTTATTCAACAACTAAAATGAAGAATAAAATATCACGTGCACTTATGTGCATTTAATTACAAAAAACACAATATCCAACACTCCTCCTTGATTTTTTTCAACTACAAATTCCAATCTCGTGTCTTAAGAACTCAAACTTGTTGGCTGGAAGTGACTTGGTAAACAAATTTGCAATTTTTTTTCCATCCTCGCTTTGCTTAATCTCCATTCAACACCTTTTGATTTGACATAAAGTGCACATTCTAAAAGACTTTTGTCAAAGTCTAAACTGATAAGATAATCATCAATTCGGTTATACCATGTTTTGGGAACCTCTTTTAAGCCATAAATAGCTTTAGACAACTTATAAACTTTGTCTTCTTTTCCTTCCACAATGAAACCTTTAGGTTGCTCAACAAAAATTTCCTCTTCAAGAAATCCATTTAGGAATGTTGACTTGACATTCATTTGATGTACCTTTCTATCTCGAGGTATGTCAACAAGCTCCCGAGTTTTGTTCTTCTCAATCATATACACCTCTTCCTCCATTGCCTTTTTCCACTTTGGGTCATTGATAACTTCTTTGTGATCAATACGTTCTTTGTGATCAGCGGGTTCACATATTGCAACGTTACATGTATGATATATGTCAAAGAGTAATTGATTGCCTTTAATTGGTGAATCATCTTCCATTTCAAATTTTTGTATCTTGAGAAGCTCTTGACCAGTCTGCTCCTCCTGAAATAGATCTAATGAGAAACTTTTGCCTCTCATTTGTACCTTGATGAAACATTGGTTATCTTAAAAAAAACACCTTGAAGCCTTTTTGTAGCAACTGACCAACACTCAATAAATTTTGGTCTATGTTAGATACATATAACACATCAGTAATAATTTTAGTACTTGAATGTGTTGCTACAACAATGGTTCCTATTCCTTTTACTGAAATGTGATCCCCATGACCTATCTTGACCTTTGAAATTTTTGAAGGCTTCAACTCCTTGAAAATTTCTTTGTCATAAGTCATGTGATTTGTGCATCCACTATCAATTAGTCAAGATGCACTTGAAATATTGTCGGAGAAACCAGTTGCAACGAAAAGTACATCCTCCTCCTCATTTTCAATTTGAGCATCTACATCTTGTTGCTCACTTTGGTTTACATCTTGTTGCTCACTTTGGTGTCTACAAATGACTGCTTCATGCCCAAGTTGATTGCACTTGTTGCACACTTAGCATCAGGTCTTTTCCAACACTTAAACAGTGTATGACCTAACTTGTTGCAATGCTTACAAGGAGGGTAATTTCTCCTTTTGTTGTTATTGTGTGCAGCAACTTCTCCATTTTCTTGCTGGTTCTGCTTGATCTTGCTACCTTTGTTTCTCCAGCCACCTTCATGTTTGGCTGGTAAGGTTCCTTCTATTGCTCCATCTTGTCTCATGGCTATTATTTGTTCTTGTGCTTGTAAAACATTTAAGAGCTCTACAAGAGAAATTTTTTATAGGTCCTTTCTGTTCTCTAGGGTTGTTATGGTGGCTTCAAACTTCTTTGGAACCGTTACACACAGTTTTTCCACAATTCTTGAATCATTTAACATAGATCCAAGTAACCTCACTTTATTGGCAATGCTTAAAAGTATGTCAGAGTACTCTTTTACGGATTTTGACTCCTTCATTCTCTGCAGTTCAAACTCCCTGATTAGATTGAGCACTTGCATTCCACGAATCCTCTCATCACCTTCATATTCTACCGTGAGGTAATCCCATATTGTTTTTGCTGACTTCAAGGACATTATCCTTGTGAATACCATAGGAGATACAACTGCAACTAGACTTGCTTTTGCCTTTGATATTTTCATCTTCTTTTCCTCCTGTGATTTTATTTGTGCCACAATAGGGTTTTCTGGAAGGGACTGAATTTCATAGTCCTCTTCTACAGCTTCCCATAAATCCAATGCTTCTAGTTAGGTCTCCATTCGAACAACCCACATTTGATAATTGTCTCCATCAAAGACAGGTGGTGTCATTGCTGAAAAATTGAAACTTCTTTCAATTGATGCACTTTACTAACCTCACAAATCCCTCAAGAAAATAGTTTTGATACAAATTATTGGTGTTATGAATAAAACAGAACAACTAACAATTACATTTATATTACTTGAAGTAACTAACTCTTAAATGATTTTATGAAAAATTAATTAGAAATACTAATTCAACAATTAAAATCAAAGAAAAAAATATCACTTGTACTTCAGCTAAAAAAAAACACAATATCCAACATTATCAAGTGATAGGCCCAACATAAGACAGCGAAGAGTTGTGACATCTGATTTGCTCTGTTTGAAGATGGAGAAGCATAATGATCTGGAAATGGAAAAAGTAAAAAGAAAAATATGATAATGAGTTTCCAAAACAAGTAACGGACGAAGATGTCAGAGTCTGCGCATAATAGCAGTTTGGAGGGCCTCTTGGGTCATGAGGTCATGGGGAACCCTAACAACCACGTCTTGCAGCATCATCTCTTTGATGTTGGAGATTGTGGCATGCAGAATTTCCAAATTCACGTCCCTCAGAGCATCCATTAACCGAGCCCAGGGGTGGTTAACGTTCAGGCTCTGCACCCTTATCATGGCCTCCGACCCCAACATCTGGACTTCGACTCTCATGTCAGTAGTTGCAGAGGAGGGTTGTGCTTGTGTTTGTGCTTGTGCTTCTGGTTCTGCCTCTAACGCAGACTGCAGCTGGCTGATTTTGGCCTTCAGTTCATTGATATAATCAACGGCGTCCGAAAGCAGGGAGGCCTTGTCCATCTTAGAGACGTTAGGGACGGCGGAGCGAAGAGCGTAGAATCTCTGATTCAGCTTCTCTCGCCGCTGCCTCTCGGCCTCCACGTGATTTACGGGAAGCGTCTCACGCTCCCTCCCCGCCCTTCTCCCCATCATGGGAACGCTGTTGTTGGCTTCCACAAAGGCCAAAAGAGCCTCCGTATCATGATCAGAAGGCCCTGAGGAGTCCGTCGATGACCCCTCCAACTCTCTTCTCCTCTCTTTCTCTTTCTCCTTCCCCGGAACCACCATCCACCGCCTGCGCACCGGATTCTCACTCCCACACTCCCGCTCCTCAAACACCGATTTCACCATTTGCAGAACCCCATAATCCAGCTTCAGCACCTCATGCGAACCCAGCTCAAGGATCCCACGTGCCACCGACACGCACACTAAAGTCTGGATCCCGTGCCTTCGTGCTTCCCCCACTCTCTCGTCACACTCGTTCACTTCAAACTCGTTCACTCCGCTCAACCAAACATCCACCCCCGACCCGAAGGCACAGCCGACCACACCGTCCCCGGCGGCATAGGACCGAGTTTGCGACACCCTGTAGAACCATTCGATATCGTTCACGTGGTTCCTCGTTTGCTCCTCCGACATTCTGACTTCCGTTCCCTCTCTGCCCTTTGAGCCCATATAGAAGCCGTCGCCGTATTCTAGTGTGAGACGGGAGTCGCTTTCTTTGGTGGCTTGCCAGAATATGGCATACACCCACCACTCCGGACGGGTCTGTAGAATGAACTGAAGACGCTGCTGAAGTGCGTTTGAGAGCACCGATGAGGATGCTGAATCTATAAATTCTCTGCCCTTCCCTTTCATTTTGTCTAACTCAGTTTCTTCATACACTTTGCCGCCACTACCTTCTTATTATACTCGAGTTCTTCTCAATTCACTCAGAGACAATGATGTGTAAGGTTTCAGATGTAAAAAACAGAGTCGATCGACAAAGAAAAGCAACTAGAATAAATTTCCTTGTATTGTAGATGTGATGTGTGAATGAACCTTTCCTAGAGAAGATGAGCAATGGAAATTAAATGGAGGTTCTTTGAATACTTTAGCTACGCTGGAACTTGTCTTCGGTAACTATGCTGCACCAGTTTCACGTGTGCACACATAATTTGACTGCTAAAGTACTTGTCTCAGTTCGATGCATTCTACTCATTTCTCCCCTAAATATAAATCTTCATTCTCTTTCTTTCTGTTTCTGTCATGTAAAATGTTCATTTCATAACTTCATATTAAAAGCCACCACAACTAAAATTGGTCATGCAATTTCAAAATTCTCCATAAAAAAGTTATTTTTTTTCCAATAATAAATTATTTCTCTTTCCAGTATCTAGATTATCAAAATATCATCTCTATTTTGTTAAAGGGTAATAATATATCAACAACCTATTTTTTTATATATAACCATATTATAACTCTAATAATATTATTTTAATATTTTTTATATTATTTAACTAAATTTATCCTTTATTATATATATATATATATATATATATATTTAAATTCATCACATCAAATTTATATAACCATATTATAACTCTAATAATATTATTTTAATATTTTTAATATTATTTAACTAAATTTATTTTTTATTATATATATTTATTTAAATTCATCACATCAAAATTTGTATGAGTTGTGAATATATCATTTTCCTTATTAAACATTCATCAGTGGTGTTGTTGATATTTTGATTCTTTTAAGAGCGCAGGAACCGAGATCCAACGGTCAGTGATAGATGAATGAGATGAGCTGAAACTGGAACTTCGTTCTTGCCCACGCAGCTTAACTATGGTGAATATATGTAAGTTGGGTATTTGTCAAAAACATTCCCATCTAACCATTTTTACTTAACTATTAGGATGAAAAATAAATATATATTTCACATTTATCGGATTTATTAGATAAACTAAATTGTTTACTGAAGTGACTGATAATAGAAAAAGGATCTTTTGATACCTCTATTAAAAAAATCATCTTTTTTGCTAATTACTTTACATAATAAAATAATAATTTATTTAAGGGTAAAATATCACATACTGTTAGTTAGTGATGTGAAAGTATGCCCAATCATGACAATAACGACTATCACGATGATAACAAAATAATTATTATACAAGGAGAAAAAAACTGAGACGTAAGAGGGATTTTTTTAATGAGTATTATAAAGTAAATAAGAAAAAAAATAATTAAATGATATAATTTAGAAAGGGAAATGATTTATGCATGATATTAGTTATCCACCTTGATAATTTTGTTCTAAATTAGTAATTATTGACATTGATAAAAGTCAAGTTGACCTTTTTATTTCAATGTGAAATGTTTTATCTTGTTAATTTACTATATTGTTATAAGATATTGTTTATTTTTTTGCAGAAATGACTATTAAAATTTATAATTTACTTTTTTTTAAGTTAGGAGGTGAAATAGCTTTATCCAATTATAAATTTACAAGGTAAAATAACCATTATTAATTTATAATATTAAAAATGATTTCAAACTCTAATGTAAAAATAAATGAAATATTACGGATAAATGATTTTATACTAAATCTTCGCATTGTTATTCTGGTGGACCATAATAAATAATCATGGCACACAATAAACATTTTCTACATAGATAACAATGGTAAGCATACATAGATAACAGTGATAAGAATATGGTTCCTTGTTAATGATGATAGTGTTAGGAGAGAGAGAAGAAGCAAAGAGTAACAAAAGCAAACCATAACTCTATTATTAAAAATGTTATACTCCACCCTCAATACTAATAAATACTAATATTTTAATTATTTATAAAAATTTATAATTTTTTAATTTTGAAATATTTTGCATTTGGCTTGTAATTTTATTAAGAAAATGTTTTTTTTTAAAAAAAAATTTATTATAAATATTAATATTTATTGTGAGTGTAGGGTGGAGCAAAAGGTGTCAAAATATCATAATCCATCATTAAAAACCTAACTTTGAGATACACGAGAAAGAACCCTAAAAAACATAAATAGGTATGCATGCTTACAAACAACTTCATACATGCATACATTAAAACCCATGCACATAGCAAACTAATGAACTACACTATCAAATATTATGGAATTTTTTTTTTTTTTTATATATTCATTCAACGCATGCCTACTATTTATATACAATCAAATTAGAGAGATATGCTCCATATGTTATGCCTATCTATCTATCAGCAATTACACCAAATTATTGTCTTATTTACATTGATACACTTTCTACATACATGTATATGGAAAATATAATAATTCCAATACTCTCCCTCAAGTTGGTGAGTAAATATCATGGACTCCTAACTTGTTTCGCAAAATCATGAATAAATCTTTCCCAAGAGGCTTAGTAAATATACCTGCTAACTGACAATATGAAAAGACATGTGATGGACTTATCATCCCAACTTGAAGCTTTACCCGTACGAGGTGGTAGTCTATCTTGATATGCTCATGAAATACAGGATTTGCTACAATATGGAGTGTCACTTGGTTAACACAATACAAAGGTGTAACTCCAATACTCTCTCTCAAGTTGGTGAGTAAATATCATGGACTCCTAACTTGTTTCGCAAAATCATGACCAAATATTTCCCAAGAGGCTTAGTAAATATATCTGCTAACTGGCAATATGAAGAGACATGTGATGGACTTATCATCCCAGCTTGAAACTTTACCCGCACGAGGTGATAATTTATCTTGATATGCTCATGAAACACAGGATTTGCTGCAATATGAAGTGTCACTTGGTTAACACAATACAAAGGTGTAGGCATGCTAATTAGAACCTTGAGGTCTCGCAGGATACAATATAACCATGTTAGCTCCAGACAAGCATTTGCTTATGGCCCGATATTCTACTTCAGTAGAGGACCTTGACATGTTGGTTTGTTTCTTAGATTTCCAGGATACCAATGAATTTCCCAGGGAAATGCAATATTCGTTGACTGATCTTTAAGTAATACGACATCCTCCCCAATCTGAATCACAATAGGCTTTCATCTTAAGTTCATTATCCGAGGGAAGTAATAATCCTCGCCCGGGTGATGTGAGTTGATTTTAGGATTGTTCATTTAGGTGACACTTTAGATTTATGATTGAGATTGTTAGACAATTAATAGTGAAAACCTAAGGAAAATCCCCACTGGACATTAACTTAACCAAGTGGTTAAGTAGATGCGAAGGCTCATTTCACAAAGGAAAAAGAAAAAAAGAAATTATATAGTGAAGATGATGACAATTATAGGTGAGAAATTTAAGCATGGAAAGAAATAATGGAAGCAATGACCGAATAGACAAAAGGAAACCAAAAAGAAGAACATATTTATGAATTGAATGGAATGACAATGGAAGGAAAAGATGAAGGAAAAGGAAGCTTATGAGAAATGGAGTTTGAGATGATGAGCACACCACTTGGATGATGAAATGACTCCAAGATAAGTGTTGGAAGCCACCACTTGAGAGCTCTCAAATTCTCACAAGATAAGACTAAAAACTAAGAGGAACAAGCCTCACTAGCATCTTACACAAAATGTGCAGAGTAACTTTTCTCTGTTTCATTCAACTTGTAAAATACACTAGGTATGGCCTTAAATGAGAGGGGGGAGGTGAATTGTTTAAGAGGGATTTTCGCAAACTTTGAAGGTATAATTACAGAGAAAAGAATCAAGGAAACAAATACCCAAAACTGTTTTAAGATGATATCGGAAAAACAATCGGTTGTTTTGTCGAAACAATCGGTTGTTTTTATTAGCAGTTTATAAAAACAACTTAAAAACAAAATTTAAAGAGTTAAGGGTAAGAGATAAGCACACAAGCAATTTATACTAGTTCACTCTTACACCAAGAGCTACATCCAGTCCCCAAAAACCACTGGGTATTCCACTATGCAATCAAAACCAAATTACAAACACCACACACCAAAGTAGTGACCTTGAATCCCTCAAGAAACACACTACCTTTGGCAAACCACACCAAAAATGTTGATCTTGAACACCTCAAGAACACACAACACTCTTTGGCAACACAACTACAGAAATATAGTAATCAAGGAAGAAGGGAATAGAATACACCTGGGTATTACAAAGCTTAAAGTTCAGAATTACAACCCAATCCTATTCCACACACTTAAGAATGATCCAAAACTCTTTCAAATCTTGGAAAAACTGTTTTGATAAACTCTTTCTGTTACTCTAAGATTAGGAGCGTAAAATCACCTTTATATAGACCCACCAAGTGGTCAAAAGCATTTAATAAAGGAGCCAAGTTAGTTAGGATCATTTAAAACATATTAAAACCACTTAACAAAATTTTGTTAAGGTTTTCAGGAAAACAATCGGTTGTTTTGTCGAAACAATCGATTGTTTTGTCAAAACAATCGATTGTTTTGGTTTGACAGCAAAGTCAACCAAGTTTTTCAAAACCTTTTCAAAAACTGCTAAGGTAAAACAACCTGTTGTTTTGAAAAACAACCTGTTGAATTTTTTACAGCTTTTAGAAAACACATCTTTTCAAAAGGTTAAAGATTCAAATGAACTTGGATCTTCTTAAGGAGTGAATTAACAAGTTTCAAACAACTAGACAACACACACCCAGCAGCAAGGTCTTCAAGCTTTCCTCTTGGATTTGGAGACATCAAAACATCTTGTTCAACACTATTTATAGGTGAAGGAGCCTTGGAGAACAAGCTAAAGGGGTAGGATGGGAAAAGGGAAAAAATGGGCAGCCTTAGGGTTTGACTAAGTGAATCCCACATCCTAGGCTTGTCCTTCTAGAAACTAGGTCAAAATGTCTTCCAAAAGGGCTAGGAACAAGCTAAAATGCTACCCACACCCCTATTATGCTAATGGTACCTTATTCTAGCATGTTTTGTTATTTGGATCCCTCAAGTGAGCCCTACTTATTTATAGCATTTTCTAATCATTAGAAAGACAAGCAGGAAGAACTTTAGATGCTCTGGTCTATATCCAATTCTCCCTCTGGTGAGCTCTCCACTTTGAGATGACTTTTCATTGTGTAAATTAGTATCCTTGGGAATCTCCTTGTTGACTTGATTTGCATCATCGGGTGTCTCCTTAATGTACTCCATAACTCATAATGATGCATCCCAGTGTGGCTTGCGAGGCTTTTGCATAAATTGGCTTAAAGTTCTAACTGAGTATACAATATTTGGCATTGTGACGGTAAGGTAAATGAGTCTTCCAACTAACCTGCAATATTTAGTTGGGTCATGTAATAAATCACCATCAGTAAGAGTGAGTTTTAAATTTTGCTCCATGGGGAACTTCTTCGGTTTTGCCAAAGTTAGACATGTATCGTCCAAAATGTCCAACGCATGTTTTCTTAAAGACATAAAAATACCATGTTTAGACCAAGAAAATGAAATCCCATAAAATATTTTAAGGTGCCAAGATCCTTGATTCGAAAATGTTGGAGTAAAAATTCCTTGAGATGTTTCATTTCGACATCATCATTTCATGTTAAAATTATATCATCGACATAGAGCAAGACAGTTGTGAAAGATGATTCAAGAGTCTTGGTAAATAAAGAATAGTCTGCTTTTGATTGAATATTTCATGCCTTTTGAATAACCTTAGAGAAAGTAGCTGATGGAGATCAAGCTCAAGAGGAAATAGAGGCCGAAGATCAAGAATAAAAGGAGGTAGAGGCCGAAGTTGAAGAAACTCAAGGAGACACTACCTTACCTCAAAGGCTTACAAGGAGCAAGTTTAAGGAATTAGGAAGTAGTGGTAGATTGTTTTCTCTTTTTATAGTGTCTTTTGTATAAAAACTAGAAATGTTTAAATACATAGTCTTTAGGAAGGTGCTTAGAGGGAAACATTAGACACCTCTTTTGTAAAAGCATCTTTAGGCCTTAGCTTAGAAAATTCTAGAAGCTTAGGCATTAGCTTAGGAGAGGCGTTAGCTTAGGAGACTCTTGAGTAGCTTAGGATACAAGCTTTGTAAAGATAATGACTGACCCTTGCTCCTATAAAAGGAGGGCTTGGGTCCTTCATAATTCAGAATTGGAATTTGTAGTATAAAAACTCTCCCAAATTGTTGATTGAGTGTAGTGAGAACTTGTCTTCTCCTCTTCCTAGTCTCATCTTGAGTGCCTTGGTTCTCTCAAGTGGCGGCATTTCACACTTATCTTGGAGCATTCACACTTCAAGTGGCGTGTTCATCAACCAAGAACTACAACCACATAAGTCTTCTTTCTTCTCCATCTTCTCCTTCCATTTTCGTGCTCATATGAACTCCTAAACATGTCTTAGGTTCTTTTCTTGCATTTTCATTTAGTGCTTTAGCTTTAGTTCATGTTTTGTTCGGTTCATCTTCTCTTTTGCTGGATTCAATTGGTTCTTCTTCATTTCCTATTGATTTGTTCGGTGCATTTCAATTTCTAAGCAATTTAAACGGTTCATTTGCTTTCTTACCTCTTTTAATCGATTCAATTGACAAGAAATGGGTCTTCCATGTGAGCTTTGGTGTTTGGCGCAAGTTTTGGTGAGTTCTTGAAACATAGAACATTGATCCATTTCTATAAAAGTGCCTATTCAATCTCCAACTCAAGATGATTCCATAAAATGTCAAAGAATCATCTATATCTTGCTATTGGAATCATATCATGTGGTATCTAGAGTTTAGGTTTGTTCTTGTTTGATTTTGAGTTGTTTTGCACTTTTAATTCAAGAACTCTATATTCTTGTTGTTTCCTTTCTGATTTTAGGTTATTTTTTTAGTTTTCTTGTTGTTTTCTTTTTTATATTACATTGTGTTTGTGTCATTTTAAATTTTTGAATCCTTATAAGTTTTCTCATAGTCATGTTTTTCCAAGAATGTCATCACTTCTTTGTAGTCCTTTTGTTGTAATTTTTGTTACTTGATTTTGTGTTAAGAACAGTTTTCTGTGTTTGCTTCTTGATCCTTTGATGCATTTTCTTTTTAGTATTGAGTTCATACTTGTATTTTAGATCTATACAAGTTCTTATACATCACTTCTATTATGTCTTTGCTAGTTCTTAATTCTGTTTTTCATTCCTGTTAGGATTCCTCTGTTTTCTGTAAATGTGCTGACTGTTTTGCCTTATAGCAATTGATTTACTTACTGGAAATTTCTGAAATTCTGGATTTGTGTTCGTCCAAGTGTTATAAAAGAGTAGAAAAAAGAAGTACTTCAAAATTCAAAGTACAAAAAAAAAATGATAAATAAAAAACAAACAGTGTGTAATTCTGCCAAAAAAAATACAGTAATCTGGCAGTGATTTAAGAAAATTCATCTCGATTAATTGGCTTACTGTTTTTGAGTAATTCCAGTGCCATTGTTGAGCTAAGATCTTGAACTTTCTGTGGTTACAATTTCATAATCCATTTCGCTTTATATCATTCCAGATAAATCTGTAAACATCACGCACAGTTTGCACAAAAATATTTTCCAGTAGTTCTGTTTTTGTTTTCTTCATCTACTCTAGTACTTTTCTTTAGGTCTCTTTTGTGTGCCTTCTTTTTCATTGAGTACCTTATTTTCTTGCTTGTCTTTTATTCACTAATCTTTGAGTTTGTCATACATCTTGTTTTCCTTTTGATATAGCCTTTTATTGTTTATACCTTTTCTTGTTTGTCCTTCATTGTTTCTTTGGTTTTGTGGTGATTAGCTTTGAGATTGTGTGCTCTTGCTTTGACATCTTTCATTTGAGGATACTAAAGGCCTCAAGATCAGATTGGTAAAGGGGAGTATTCTTTCTTTGGAGTGATTTAAGTGACACTTCACTTCGGCATTTGTCTACAATTTGTGTTTGCTAACATTGTTTCTTAACATTGGTGTGCTATTTTGTTTGCTGTTTTCTTTCATAAATGGCTTCATATTCCAGCAGTGATTCTTCCAAAGAGCATTCTCCTAGAAAAGCTTCTGTTCTTGATGAATTAAAAAAAGCAAAACGAACCATTACTCTCAAAGATGAAGCTATAAGAAGGTTGGAGGAAAGATTACAAAGAGTTGACATGAAGCAACCTAGGTCCTCTAATTCTATCAATGAAGAGCGTCATTCTCATAGACCTTCATCTAGAGGTTCTTCCAATGATCATGACCGTGAAGAGGAACATAGAAGAAGGAGACATCATCACCATTTTCATGGATATAGACCTCACGCTCATGGAGATAGACATTACTGTGAAGATGGATGGATATCACCAAGAGGCCAAGGCTAAAATTCCTTTTGTCAAAGTCCCTAGTTTTAGTGGTGACAGTGATCCTAATTTGTACCTAGATTGGGAGGTTAAATGTGAACAAATCTTTGATGTCCATGAGGTCCATGAAGACCACAAAGTTAAGATAGCCTCCTTAGAATTCATTGATTATGCCATGAAATGGTGGCATAGTGTTGTAAAGGACATTATCTATAACAAGGGTCCTCCCGTGGACTCTTGGAACACTTTAAAGCAACGCATGCGCCTTATATTTGTGCCACCACACTTTAGGAAAGACCTCATGTTGAAGCTCCAACGGTTTCAACAAGGCACGCTAAGTGTGGATGCTTATTTCAAAGAATTAGAAACACTTTTGCTTAAGATAGATATGCATGAGAGTGAGGAAGCTATGATAGCTAGGTTTGTGAGTGGTCTAAGGAAGGATATTCAAGATATTATTGAGCTTCAAGAGTATTCATCATTGGGTTCTTTGGTTCATATTGCAATGAAGGTGGAAGCCCAACTTGCAAAGAAAAATGCATTTAAAAATGCTCCCAATGATGGTTACTACAACAATTCTTGGAAAAATAAAAAGTCTTTTTCAAAATTTCCTTCTAAAGATACTTCTTTCAAACCTAAGGAATCTAAGCCTTCTACTTCTATTCCTAAATCTCCAATTAAATCGTCTAGTAAGAAATGCTTTAAGTGTAGGGGTTATGGTCACATTGCGGCTAATTGTCCTTCTAAGAGGAATATGTTTGTGCATAATGGCATTGTGATGAGTGAGCATGATTCGGATTCACCTAGGCATTCTTCACATTCTAGATCATCTAGTGAGCATGAGAGTGAGAGTCCACTTGAAGGAGATTTTTTGGTTGTGAGAAGACTTCTTGGACAAGTTTTACAACCTTTTGATGAAAGTTAAAGGGAAAATATTTTTCATACAAGATGTCTTATTCAAAACAACATTTGTTCTTTAATAGTGGATGGGGGTAGTTGTGCTAATGTGGCTAGTACAAGAGTAGTAGATAAGCTTGGATTGCCTACTATCTCTCATACAAAGCCCTACAAATTGCAATGGCTTAGTGAAGTAGGCGAAATCATTGTGAATAAGCAAGTCCTCATTCATTTCTCTATTGGAAAATACAAGGATGAGGTATTATGTGATGTTGTGCCCATGGAAGCAACACATGTTCTTTTGGGAAGGCCTTGGCAATATGATAGAAAAGTTTTTCATGATGGCTTTACCAATAAACTCTCTTTTGATTTCCATGGTCACAAGGTCATTTTAAAATCTCTCTCTCCAAGAGAAGTCCATGAGGACCAAATTCTTATGAAGAAAAAGAGGGAGAGTGAAAAAGAAAAGAGTCATAAGCATTCGCTCTTCATTTCTAGGCATGAGGTTCAAAGGGATATAGTGGTTCACAATCCTATCTTCTTAGCTATTCCTAGACCTCATAAGTTAGAACCACTTGTAGATAGTCCTCATTGTTTGGATAATTTGGTAAAGGAGTTTCATGATGTGTTTCAAGATCCTCCAAAAGGCCTTCCACCTTTGAGAGGGATTGAGCACCAAATTGATTTAATTTCGGGATCTTCTTTACCCAATCGCCCGGCCTATAGGACAAATCCAAGTGAGACTAAGGAAATTCGCCAACAAGTTGATGATTTAATTGCTAAAGGTTGGGTTCAAGATAGCATGAGCCCTTGTGCTATGCCTATTATCCTTGTCCCTAAGAAAGATGGCACATGGAGGATGTGTTCGGATTGTAGGGCTATAAATAACATCACAATTAAGTATAGACATCCCATACCTAGGCTTGATGATTTGTTGGATGAATTGCATGGTTCAAATTTTTTTACAAAGATTGATCTTAAAAGTGGCTACAATCAAATCCGTATAAAACCGGGTGATGAATGGAAGACGGCTTTTAAGACCAACTTTGGTTTATATGAGTGGTTGGTTATGCCCTTTGGCTTAACTAATGCTCCTAGTACTTTCATGCGTCTCATGCATCATGTTTTAAGACCATTCATTGGCAAGTTTGTTGTTGTTTATTTTGATGATATACTCATGTATAGCTTGTCTTTGTATGACCATAGGATGCATGTTAGACAAGTCTTGGAAACCCTTAGGAAGGAACATTTGTATGCTAACCTTGCTAAATGTATGTTTGCACTTGATCATATAGAATTCCTAGGGTTTGTTGTGAGTAGTAAAGGGGTCCATGTGGATCAAGCTAAGGTTGTGGTCATTCAAAATTGGCCTACGCCTACAAATGTGAATGAGGTCCGAAGTTTTCATGGTCTTGCTTCTTTTTATAGAAGATTTGTACCCAACTTCGGTACCATAGTTGCACCTCTCAATGATATAGTGAAAAAGGACGTGGTTTTTAAATGGGGAGAAGCACAACAAAATGCTTTTGATGTTTTGAAAGAAAAATTGACTAATGCTCCCATCTTAGCCCTTTCTAATTTCGCTAAAACACTTGAGATTGAGTGTGATGCTTCAAGTATAAGCATTGGGGCTGTTCTCCTTCAAGAGGGCCACCCCATAGCTTATTTTAGTGAGAAATTGAAAGGAAGTCATCTCAACTATTCCACTTATGATAAAGAGTTGTATGCACTTGTTAGAGCTTTGTTTACTTGGCAACATTATCTTTTTCCTAAAGAGTTTGTGATTCATAGTGATCATGAATCTCTTCAATATTTGAAAAGCCAAAACAAACTTAACAAGAGGCATGCTAAGTGGGTGGAATTCCTTGAGCAATTTCCTTATGTGATCAAGCATAAGCAAGGCAAAAATAATGTTGTGGCCGATGCACTTTCTAGACGCTATGCCTTGCTAAATCTTTTGGGTTCTCAATTTCTTGGCTTTGATCACATTAAGGATCTTTATCATGATGACTTTGATTTTTCTCTTATCTATCAAGAGTGTATCAAAGGAGGACACAAAGATTGTTTTATTCAAGATGGCTTTCTTTTTAAAGGAAAACGTCTTTGTGTTCCTCAATGCTCCATTAGATTATCTCTTGTTAGAGAAGCACATGAGGGAGGCTTAATGGGTCACTTTGGGGTTGCAAAAACTTTGGATGTGTTGCATGAACATTTCTTTTGGCCTCATATGCATAAACATGTTCATAGTTTGTGTGAAAAATGCATAGCTTGCCGTAAAGCTAAATCTAGATTGCATCCCCATGGTTTATATACTCCTCTTCCTATCCCTTCAATGCCTTGGGTTGACATTTCTATGGATTTCATCTTAGGATTACCCAAGACATCAAAGGGAAAGGATTCCCTTTTTGTGGTAGTGGATCGTTTTTCAAAGATGGCTCACTTTATTCCTTGCCACAAAGTGGATGATGCATGTCATATTGCAAACCTCTTCTTTCAAGAAGTGGTTCGTTTGCATGGGATTCCTAGAACTATTGTGTCTGATAGGGATTCCAAGTTCTTGAGTCACTTTTGGAAGACCTTGTGGGGTAAGCTTGGTACTAAACTTTTATTTTCTACCACTTGTCACCCACAAACCGATGGTCAAACCGAAGTGGTAAATAGAACTTTGGGACAAATGTTGCGATGCTTTATTTCCGGGAATCCTAGAGTGTGGGAGAATTTACTACCCCATGTTGAATTTGCTTATAATCGTGTAGTAAATTCTACCACCTCACATTCTCCTTTTGAGGTTGTCTATGGGTTTAATCCCTTAACACCTCTTGATCTTCTTCCTATTCCCATACTTGATGATGTCTTGGGCAAAGATGGGGATGAAAAAGCTTCTTTTGTGAAAAATTTGCATAAAGACATCAAGTTGAGAATTGAGAAGAAGGTTGGCAAGTATGTTGAACTTGCCAATAAAAGGAGAAAAGCATTGTTATTTGATGAAGGTGATTGGGTTTGGCTTCACTTGAGGAAAGATCGTTTTCCTACTCAAAGGAAGTCCAAACTAATGCCTCGTGGTGATGGACCTTTTCAAGTCCTAAAGAGGATTAATGACAATGCTTATGAGTTAGATATGCCTGTTTCATACCTTGGTAGTCATACATTTAATATCAGTGATCTAACTCCTTTTTCTGTAGGTCTCCAGAATTCGTGGTCGAACTCTCTCCAACTCGGGGAGTATGACGGAGATCAAGCTCAAGAGGAAATAGAGGCCGAAGATCAAGGACAAAAGGAGTTATAGGCCGAAGTTGAAGAAGCTCAAGGAGACACTACCTTACCTCAAAGGCTTACAAGGAGCAGGTTTAAGGAATTAGGAAGTAGTGGTAGATTGTTTTCTCTTTTTATAGTGTCTCTTGTATAAAAACTAGAATGTTTAAATACATAGTCTTTAGGAAGGTGCTTAGAGGGAAACATTAGACACCTCTTTTGTAAAAGCATCTTTAGGCCTTAGCTTAGAAAATTCTAGAAGCTTAGGCGTTAGCTTAGGAGAGGTGTTAGCTTAGGAGACTCTTGAGTAGCTTAGGATACAAGCTTTGTAAAGATAATGACCGGCCCTTGCTCCTATAAAAGGAGGGCTTGGGTCCTTCATAATTCAGAATTGGAATTTGTAGTATCAAAACTCTCCCAAATTGGTGATTGAGTGTAGTGAGAACTTGTCTTCTCCTCTTCCTAGTCTCATCTTGAGTGCCTTGGTTCTCTCAAGTGGCGGCATTTCACACTTATCTTGGAGCATTCACACTTCAAGTGGCGTGTTCATCAACCAAGAACTACAACCACATAAGTCTTCTTTCTTCTCCATCTTCTCCTTCCATTTTCGTGCTCATATGAACTCCTAAACATGTCTTAGGTTCTTTTCTTGCATTTTCATTTGGTGCTTTAGCTTTAGTTCATGTTTTGTTCGGTTCATCTTCTCTTTTGCTGGATTCAATTGGTTCTTCTTCATTTCCTATTGATTTGTTCGGTGCATTTCAATTTCTAAGCAATTTAAACGGTTCATTTGCTTTCTTACCTCTTTTAATCGATTCAATTGACAAGAAATGGGTCTTCCATGTGAGCTTTGGTGTTTGGCGCAAGTTTTGGTGATTTCTTGAAACATAGAACATTGATCCATTTCTATAAAAGTGCCTATTCAATCTCCAACTCAAGATGATTCCATAAAATGTCAAAGAATCATCTATATCTTGCTATTGCAATCATATCAATAGCAAACCAGTTTTTGGGACGCTAAATTTAATCCGTATAAGGACTTATATAGCTAACAAACTAAATTTTCTCCCTGTTGGCGAAGTCCGGGAGGAAGCTCCATGTAAACAGTTTCATGAAGGTCACCGTGCAAAAATGCATTTTTTTACGTCAAGTTTGTAGGTGAACTAGTTTCTAGCATATACAAATGTCAAAAGATAACGTAATGTTGTAAGTTTAGCAGTATCCACTTGCATGTAGCCTTTGGCAACTAAGTGCGCCTTATATCGTTCAATGCTCCTATCAGACCTGTATTTTGTTTTATAAATCCATCAACATCCTATGGGTTTGTGGCAAGCTAGTAATGAAACAATGCTCCAGGTGTTATTTTCAGTCAATGTTAATAATTCAGAATTCATGGCTTCCTTTTAGTGGGGAGAAATAATGACTTGATCACATGATGAAGACTCTTTGTGTTTAGAAATGTTAGCTAAAAAAGTGCAGTGAGTAGAAGATAAGTTGGAATAAGAAATAAAATGAGAAAGTGGGTATCGTGTACCTATAAGAGAACCTTGGCTAGGAGTGGAATGATTGGCGCTAGGTGGTAGCAAGTAATCTTTATGCCATGCAAGAGGATGTTTGAGATGTGTAGAATGTCAAAGTGGTTGTGTAGAAATATCAGGGGATGAATTAGGCACATGAGATTCAGGAATAGGCTCAATGGGCATGGATTCGGTAATGGGCTGACTGGATGAAGTTTGTGAAGCTCATTATGAGTTGGGTAATGTGGTACAAAATGTAGAATTTTGACGGTCTAAGTCAATGACCAAATTTGGTAGGACAAAAGAGTGTGAGGGTGATGTTGTTTCAGGAAAAGGAAAAATGATTTCGTGAAAAACCACGTCCCTACTGACAAAAGCAATGTTGTCTTCAAGATCATATAATTTGTAGCGTTTATGATTAGGTGGATATCCAATATAAAAGCATCGTCGAGCGTGTCGATCAAATTTGTGTTTGGGATGATTTACTGTTGCATAACATAGGCTGCCAAAAACACGTAAATGTGTAACATATGAAACTTGGCTGTATAATAGTTGAAAAAGTGTTTTATTTGACAGAATGGGGGAAGGTAAGTGGTTAATAAGGTAAATGAATAGGTAAATTAGACTGATAAAGAAGAGATCAACCACCCAGTTTTGTTGGGTTGGGGGGGGGGGGGGAGGGGTTATTGACACATGGAAGGAAATTTCGTACCATTATCTATTTGGACGACTTTAATACAGATGTGGAATTGAGTATATGCAAATGTAATGTGGTAAGTGTACTGGGAGGATCCGGACGACCGACATTGTGGCACGGGGCTCGGCCATTGGGTCGACCGACCCTATAAACCCAATTACGCTTAAGCAGAGTTAGCGAGGTTAATCAACAATTAAGAGCTACGTAATGTATTCCTAAACATGACCCAAGTTCCCTAATCTGGCCTAATAAGAAAGGCCCACTAAAATAATATAAATAGCACAAATTCTAAGATTCAGGTACATCATCATATATAATGCTTTGACAACCGAGTCTCGAATACTAAACTAACTTGATCGTCGGAGTGCCTTCTGTAGGTACCATCCGAGTCTGGATTACGAGAAGACCAAGAGGTAGTACGAGTGGAAAGGAGGAAGAAGCTTACTTGGAGAGGAAGTGAAGTGTTTCCCGACCGACCGACCAAGGAAGGAGAAGAAGTTGTCTCAATAGTTCTCTGGGCCTCAACCCTCGTTCGAGAACAACATATATATTTAAATTTGTTATCATATTATTATGAAGAAAACATAAATGGTTATTATCATTTATATCTGCTATGATATTTTAAATTTGTTATCATATCATTATGAAAATCACAGATATATTTAAATCTTTTATCATGTTATTCTGAAGATAACACAAATATTTATTATCATTTAAATCTGTTGTGATATTATTATCCTCATTATCGTGATCTCTCACGTGAGAAAAATTATTTTTGTTACTGGATATAGAGCGTAGTAGTGTAAAAGTACATGTCTAGTAAAGTTCTGGCAAGGAAAGACTTGGTATTTAAGCACATCCATTGGTGACCCACCTATCTTTCCTGGGAACTTATCTAGTGTACTAGTTCACGGTCTACAATCGTTGTTCGAATAGAAACTGAGATGACGCTTCATCATCATCATTACCATGACCTCTCACATGAGAGAAATTATTCTTGTATTGGATATAAAGTGTAGTAGTGTAAAAGTACATGTCTAGAAAAGTTCTAGCAAGGAAATACTTGGTATTGTCCATTGGTGACCCACCTCTCTTTCCTGGGAACTTACCTGATGTACTAGTTCACGGTATATTTTGATTTTAACTCCATTGGGAACTGACTCGAGCACTTAAGCGACCATCCTAATTCACCTAGTTTATAAAAGTTGAAT
Organism: Phaseolus vulgaris; assembly: GCF_051622355.1. Lineage (NCBI taxonomy): Eukaryota > Viridiplantae > Streptophyta > Magnoliopsida > Fabales > Fabaceae > Phaseolus > Phaseolus vulgaris. Next base: position 6,002,332 of record NC_143503.1, read on the forward strand.
GCTTAGCTTGGCCCAAAATGGTGACGAGCCCAATGACATGCCAAGTGGTCGGCCCAAACAATTGACAATGTATTCTAATAAGATAGCCAAAATAAAAATAGTTGAATGAATAACTGAATTAGCTAAGGCACAAATATTTACTCTGGATTCGATGAAAATAAATAGTTAGAGATAATGTTCTAGTTGCGCCCCTGAAATAAAGGGGATATATTAACAAAATATTTTTATGTTATTAACTCCTGAATGGAAATCTACGAATGTTATAAAAGAGCCTCAAGACCCTGAACAAAAGTAAGTTCAATCTGGTGAAACTACACTCATACAGATACTCTATATTCAGATACTCGTAGTTATATATTCTCCCTGACTTGATCGTCGGATTCTTGTCAACAGGTGGAACTCCCTTCACTGTGAATTATTAGCATCCCAAAGCAGCAACAACAAAAAAGAAAAGTTAGCTCGGAGTCCACCACCAAGGTCCAATCCAGGTCGAACAATCATAATAATTTTTTTTTTCACACATCTCACTGAGAATCCTTCACTCCTTTTTGTTAATAATTTTCATAATGTTAATTATTCTCTTTTCATATATTAACAATAAACATTTTTTTAAAATAAAAATGAGGTAATTTTCCTTGTACATTTCTAGTAAAAATTTGTGGAAGATAATTATTATGATTTTCCTTAAATTAAAATTAAAATTAGATAAATTCATTTAAAGTATAAAATTTATAAATAATATTTCCAATTTAAAGTATATTCATTATCGTAAATTCTGATCAATAATAATAATTAAACTTTTAATAATTCAAGTGTTTTATTTTAATCAACTATTATAATTAAATTAGAATTTATTGAGAATTTTTTTTTATCAGCACATATAGAGACATTATATTTTTTATATTTAAAAATTAATTTGTGGATATTATTGAACACTGATATATATAATAATTTATTGATTTTTATAATTATATATTTTTATTAGTTAAAGATATAAAAAAAAGTACGTTTTGTAAATATATTTATAAGAAATGTGTTAAAAAAATGTTAAAAGGAGAGAATAGAAATGTAAAAAAAAAATTGGATGACCCACAAAAATATCGAGAAGACAATTAATAGTTTTAAGATATACTTTACCTATTTTTTTCCTAATTTCTTATTTTTTCCTCACCTTTACCTCACCTCAGAACATTCACATATATCAATACTATTGACCCTCAAACCATCTTCACTACTTTATACTTTATGGCTCACACCCCCTATTGTTACTTTTTGCACCCCTATCTCACTTTCACCTTTCCCTCACCTTTCCACTTTTTTTACTCACTCTCAGTTCATGTGCCTTCTCTCCTCCTGCACTCACATTTCAATTTTTTTTCATACACTGCATCCGCCCCTCTTCTTTTGCTTTTTCTTTTACCTCCCACACACACTCACATCCAACATTGCACCTTCTCACGCGACACTTTTAAGCGAGGTGGTCCTTTTAAGTACGTGCTGTTGTGATGAGTTCTTCAACGGTTTTCTTCTTGTCAAGTACCTTAAAAAGGAAACCAAGTAAGTAACAACGATTTAGGTTTCGTTCGGAATAAAAAACCTCACGAAGCGAATGAGAGCTGAAACGACGCATCTCACTGTGTTTCTTTCTCTTCTCTCTGATAGGCGCATTGTTGCAGGTGACAATGCTTGAACAACGTCGTTATGGAATATCGAACGGGCAGTGCAACAATAAAAATGGATAATACAAAGTGAAAAGTATAATTTGGAGCAAATATAATTATTAATTCCACATGGATGTTTATTAAATTAAAAAACCCAAAATATAAAATATGTTAAAAAGGATTATACTAATAAACAGGTAAATTTTAGATAAATATATTAGATCAGTATTATGGTTGACTGATTTATTGGTTGGGTAAACAGGTATAGTTGAGTAGAGTAAAGTAGTGTGAAAAAAATATAGGTTTTCTTATTAATTAAAAATAATATTATAAGAACTAAAAAAATAATTTTAAAATAAGACTAAAAGGTATTATGGTTGACTGATTTATTGGTTTGGTAAACAGGTATAGTTGAGTGGAGTAGTGTGAAAAAATTATAGGTTTTATTATTAATTAAAAATAATATTATAAGAACTAAAACAATAATTTTAAAATAAGACTAAAAGGTAAAGTTTTCTTACACGACTAAATGATAACTAATAATAATAATAGTATAAATACTTACAGATATGAATTAAAATTTGGAATAATTAAAGTAAAACATTCGAATTTAATTAATTATTAAATCTAAGAGGTTTATTATCAATAAAAAATATTTTAATATTACTTCTAAAATAATTTAATTTCTAATATTAACTTTATTTGCCGGGTTCATATTCAAACATTTCTCATATTTGAGTTGTAATTTTTATTTTTATTTTACTTAGTAGCTTATCATATGGGAAATAAGAAAAGAATTAAAAAAAACCTACACTTTAGAATTTCACCATTTTGGTATTTGTGTGTTTTTAAAATATTTAAGTTTTATTGAGTGAAGGCAGACAGGGAGAAAAAGAAATTGCAATTGATATTCCAAAAAGAGGCTTTGAAATAGAAGAAAATCCACCTAAACAAAGGATAATGAAAAGGAACGTGTGGTGGTTAGCAAACAAGGTGGAACGCCATGTGTGTCTGTTTGAAGGGCTTAAATATTTTCAGATTCCCAGCGGGCATAGCAGATGATCAGAGGAAGAGATGGTGGGAATGAGCCTTGTGGGTGTGAGGCCAAGTGGTCTCCAACCCCAACTCCCATCATTGCGTGGTGGAGTCATGCGGCGGATTCGGTGTGGGATAGCAGAGGCGTCTGGTGAACCAGCTCCTCTGGGACAAAAGACGCGGTACAATGACGGCATATTCGAGAAGGCTTTTATGAGTCTGTTCGCGCGTAAGATGGAGAAATATGCGGATCCAGGAGGCGGAGGAAAAGGTAGGGCGAAGAAGGGTTGGTGGGAGTGGGGGTATGACTATGAGAGTTTCGTTGATGTATCAAGAAGGGTAATGCAGCGTAGATCTCGTTTCCAGCAGCAGCAAGTCGTTCGAGAGGTTCTCCTCTCTATGCTTCCTCCAGGTGCGCCTGCCCAGGTCCATCCTCTTCTTCATTTTTCCTTTTTAAGCTCAATTTCCTTTTTCAACCAAACAATATCTTTTTAATGCTCTTCTCCTGCAGTTCAGGAAATTATTTCCGCCAACAAAATGGGCTGCCGAATTTAACGCTGCATTGACCGTTCCTTTCTTCGACTGGTTAGTTGGCCCATCCGAGGTAAGATAAATCAACTTTATGTCCTCTTCCATATGTATTCCATTACAAACAAATAAGTTATATACCCAGAATATAACTTTTAGTAAGGTTTAAACTTTATTTATTTTTATTTTATTTAAAAAAAAATTCATCTTAAACATTACTATTACTATGAAACTTCACTTTAGCTTCAATAATCATCAAATGAAGTAAAATAAACTTGTATCGAAAGATTGGGCTGCTTGGGCTGGCAATACTCATAGACAAGAATCCTAAGATAATTGAAACATAGGAATTTTACATTTTATAATAGAACTTCAGATATACTGTTGGAGGCAGACGTCAAAATCAAGATGAAGTAAATTCAAGTTAGCTCATTTATCTACACAATAATTCCCTCATTAAAAGATAAGAGAAACTTTAAAAACAATGTTATTAGATAAATCAAGCCATTTATTTTATCTATTTTTAGGAACTAAGGGATCAAAAGATTATTTTTAAAAACATCACAATAACTTAAAGTTCATAATCATTTAAATTTCTTTTTAATAAAAATTTGTTAGATCTATCGTGTTACTTGTTATGAGACTGCTATCAGACCATTTATACCTATTTAATATTTAATTTCATGCATTGTTGTGTAGTTTTTATTTGATTTTGTAAAATTAAATTAGACTAAAATTTGACTTCTCATAATTATAAAATGGTTGGATTATCAATGGACTTATCGGTTGTTTACCCTTTATGTTCTTGTGATATATTACGTGGTGTGTTCGTTGATATTTTCGATTGTTGAGATGTATTAGGTTGTGGAAGTAGAGGTAAATGGTGTGAAGCAAAAGAGTGGAGTGCACATAAAGAAGTGCAGGTAGATTTGATGTCTCTTAGATTGTAAATTCAACGAATTCGTAAAAGTCATCTATTTCAATTTGTTCGTGTTTATATAGTGTATGTTTGAAACAAAAAAAAATAGAAATGATTGAAAATGGACTAAAACTTGGAATAATTAACTCCGTTGTAACAATTATTATTTGTTTATTCTTTTACATGTGAAGGTACCTGGAGAATAGTGGTTGTGTTGGAATGTGTGTCAATATGTGCAAGATTCCTACACAAGATTTTTTCACTAATGAATTTGGACTTCCCTTAACGATGACTCCCAGTATGTCTTCTTTCCTTTTATTACTGGCCACAAATTCTTGATTACATTTATATATGAAGACTCATCCAAAAAAAATGATTGGTTTATGCTTTTTGAACTTAAAAATTAAGCGAGATGGTTTTAACCGAACTTAATCTCAGATTTTGAAGACATGAGTTGTGATATGGTATATGGGCAAGCACCACCCACTTTTGAAGAGGACCCTGTTTCAAAACAACCATGCTATGAGGATATATGTAAGTATGATTCTCTGCTATCCAATGAATCAAATTGAAGCATTCTGTATTCTAACAAGGTAATAACATTTGTAGGTTCTATGGCAAAATCAAGCTCTAGTGTGTGTCCTAAACTACAGGCATGAGAAGGAACTTCATTTCAATTTCATTTTTCACAATAGAATTAAGGTTTAGTAAGTAAGCTTCTATTTTTATCTGAGGGGCTACCTGTCTACAAAATTTCGATTATCAAGTGTTAGGCGTTTACTTTTCTTCTCTCAAACCTATTACATTCTTATACGGGAGGATATTGTCTACACAGTACTGCATGTAAATCTGTAATTAAACTGTCAAATATCACTATAGCTATAGATTATACGACATTGTTGGACAAAACTACGTGTTACTTTTTTGTTCTTTTTCACAAGAACAACGTGGTTAATTTCTGATTCATTATTTAACTTTTTTAACTTAATTCATTAATAAAAAAAGTATCTCTTTGAAATCGTACAGATTAGAATACAATTTTCATACTCTATAGCAAGAACCAGACTTACAAAAAAAATCTTGAAGTGATTTGCATCACATAGAACATCCTAAAAGACGTTACAAAAAAAGTCTGTATGGGCTAAATATTTGCCTTAGATGGATGCTATTTAAAAAGGTTAGCTATAAAAAGTGAGGATTTAAAATGAGTTAAAAAACTACTTTGAAGATTTTCACAATCAAACTTATTAGATGCTTAAAGGAATCGTCTAATGATTTTTTAAATTAATTCACAAAATTTTTCTAAAATGCTTTTATGACAACCAAGGCAATGCACAATAATAAAAAAAAAAAGAATGCACATTTTTATTTTTATACTAGTTAATCCTTAATTTGGATTATGCCCAAATATCCAATGTAAACTAAAAAAGTCTTTTCATCAAACTCCCTTTGAGTTTAAGCTGAGTACAAAAGTACACAAAACTTCTCTGTTGGAACAACTAATTCTAGAAATGGGGTTAAATAGATCCTTTGACTCTTCTCTCAAACAACTATATTAGATCATCTAGTGAACGAGAAAAACAAAAACAATAAAGCAATTTTATACTAGTTCATCCAAAGATAGAAACTACGTTCATTTCTCCCTTAAAACAACTTCTTCAAAGGTTTCACTAATTAAATGAATTATTACAATTAGTACAAACCACTCTTAGTTATCTTTTCTTAATTTCTTCCAGAGACTAAGACCTCAAAACAAGAAACATAGAACCCTTAAAAAGAGGGTAGTTTAATCTTATAGGGTTACTTCACATTATGAAGAAATGCAAAGATTTAACTCATCCACAAAAAATACTTAGCAACTTATGAATACTAGAAAATTGTAAACCGCTTGTGTATTTTTCAACTTTAATTTGGATCCTTTATATAAGACTTTGAATATGATAATTGCTTCAATCATTGTCTTGATAGGATTTTCTTCAATCATCTTTGTCAACTTTGCAGATCATCCATTGCTTATGTTCATTGGAAGTTTGATTTGGAAAACATTTAAAAACAACCAATAAAAGCATGATTCAATTGTATTGTAAATTTTAGTACATTTCTTTTATTTCCTTTTTTATGTTCTAGTATGAACGTAGTAGAATACATACTTTCTATATAAAACATTTTACATTTAATCAATTTCAATGTATATGCATTTCCTAATGTTATCAAACTTGATTACGAATTTGGTTACATGATATGTTTAATCTTAAAATCTAAAAGCTAATAGACCGTCTAACATTGAGAGTAACCTCTGGATGGTCTAACACTACAAGAAAAAGTGTTTTTAGAAACTAAATTTTTGGTTTTTAAAATAATAAAATTAGTCACTAACTTAATTAGAGACTAATTTAGAAACTAATAGTCTTAAGTGGCTAAAATCATGGTCGCTAATTTTAGATACCAATTTAGATTCTAATTTAGAAACCAATTTAGTTACCATTAAATAAAAACCAATTTAGTGACTAAATATATAGAAACTAATTTAGTGACCAATTATGTAGAAACCAAATTAACAACCAATTTCATGGAAACCAATTTAGTAATCAAAATATATAGAAACTCATTTAGTAACCAAATATATAAATACCAAAAAAATGGTCACTATATTGGTCTCTAAATAATATAATTTATTGAAAAATATTATTTTATTTACCTACTTTCTCTTTAATATTATATATTTATTTATAAATTAAAGTTTATTAATATTTTATATTTATTTATATATTTAAGTTCACTAATTTTAAAATAAATTTATAAAGTTTGTTAACTCAAATCTTTCATATTTTATATTTATTTATAACCTTTGTTGGGTTATTGAAAAGATTTAATATTTTTTAATTAATGGGTCCTTTTCACTGTATCTCTTCATGACTTATGCATTCTTCCCAATGTAGCTATTATTCAAAGCTTAGTTGTGACAAAGTAGTGTTTACATTCTTCAAATTACTGCCACATCCATCACAACTATTATTTTGAACCTTTTGCCACACAGAATGACTATTTTTCTTCCCTTTACCACTGTGCAAAAATTTTCTTCTGTTCTGAATCTGCTTTTCATGCTGCAAATGAAGAAAGGGGGAGGAAAATAAAATATATAAGTACAAGCCTAAAAAATAAAGCCTCAAACAAAGAACAAAGATCAGAAATCACCATGCACACGCATTATTGTTTCCTGAATGACTGCATTAGTATGTAGACTAAAAAGAAATCCATAGTGTGAGTTTATCTTTCCACTGTGTATGTCCTCTTTCTTTCTCTTTTCTTTCTCTGTGCAATATCTATGGTTATGCAAATGCAAAGTGTTGAACAGTAGAATCTGTGATTGTCCCTGTCTGCATCTCTATCTATCATCTACAGTCAGTCACTGAATACTCTTGACTATATTATCATAATTCTATGTACCAACTATACACCGAAACTCATATTTTAGCACAAGTTTGTTTGAACTCACTTTGAAGTGACGACAAATCGAAAACTTCTTCAGCATTAATAAAGAAACAAAGTTAACTATATCTAAGACTAACATAAATAATAAAATTAAACAAAGTTAATTATATGAAATCAACCAAAAACTCTCCAAACCACAGGTCCCTTATTCAAATTGGTATCTTCTTTCACGATGGCCATGGATCGGTATTATAACTTTTGAGGATATCTCCAATCCCATTAGTTGCAGGGCGTGAAGGTAAAAATCTGCAAAATGACATGTAAATTATCATTATTCCACAGTTTATTATTAATTTGGTTGTCCTAAGATACTACAACAACAATAGGAGGGCAATTTACTCAAAATATGATTAATGTGAAAGTAGTATTTCAAAACCAAGCTTAACCAATCTTCAGTAAGGATTCTCAACACGTTAACCAAGCTTGCAAAAGGTCCCATAGGCTGAGTTCAATAGTGCTTCCACAAGCGATTCCTGGAACTAAAATCCATTTTCTACTACTTAAGGATACTAGAGCAGAGAAAAAAACCATCTCAGTGTATCTTTTCACTCTTAACAAAGTACAATAATATATAATTATGAAAGGTTTTCCAAAATAACCTGAAGAGGCTTCGGTATCACGATTTTGATGAATGACCACCATCTATCTTCAACAACAGCTTTTACAAGGCAACATGCCCGCAAACCTTCTGCACCACCAAATCGTCCAAATCCACTTTGTTTCACCCCCCGAATGGTAGCGACTGAAATAGTGGAAATTACACAATACAACTTTAATTAGTGGAAATTATAATTATATGTAACCTAGGTTGAGTAGGTAACATATTCTGGCCATTTGGCTAAAAGAACTGCATAATTACAAGCCAAAAAACCAAAAAAATAATTAAACGCTACTCATTCAACATTCATAAATATTGTTGCTTACATTAGAAGTTCCTTTCAAATAGGCATTTTGCGGCAAAGTAGACGTTACAGTAAATTAAAAGCATAGATAATATCACTGCTACTAAGTTCTTTAGGGTCAAACGCCTTCTAAGAGATGACGATAAAATAGTAAAATAAATTTTACCTGACACATGTATGTTGCACCAAAATCATTAATCGCAGCAATCCCACGATGTATCTGGGAAGCTTTATCTCTAGCACGACTCTGACTACATGGAAAAACAGCACATCACAACCCAAATTTTTCAAAGATTGTGAGAATGTTACATATACAAGTGATGGTATTCCCTCAAAACAACTAAGGACATGAAGCAGTAAATACGGAAAAGACCCCACAAGCCTGATTTCAACAATAATTTTAACTAGAAAGGTTTTATGCAAGTGTAAGAGGAATATTTGAATATATTTGAAATTACACACTCATTATTTCGATAGAAAAACATTGATGACGAAATTTTTCTTTTTAATCATCACTTACTCAAATTAATACCTTTCCAAATTTTTATTGAATAGAAAACATAAGCAAGATGACCTAAAAAGCTTCAGTATAAGTGAGCTTGAGAATAACTAGGCTATACAGATCGTGAAGGTTTTGTGGATAAGTGTCTCGAGGAAAAACAATGTAATGTGTAGTTATTCAACACCTGCAACCACTACTACATAGACTATATCAAAATTATGAAAAGCATGCACACTTGACCCAATACATGACCACCAACTTCAAAGTCCTTGCTTCAATCGCTTGTTCCGCACCTTCAATGTTCCCGACCTGTGATAGGATTAAAAATACGAGTAACAGGTTAGATTCCAATGACAGATGATAATCTACAATTAGCTTTCAACATGCCTCACAAAAGGGACTTCATATCACTTAAGTCACTCAACCTATCCACTAGCATTCATAAACACTAACAAAAACAAGAAAATGAAATACGTTTTTTCATATGCTAAAATTGATTTATATAAAAGTTAATACCAACTCTTTGAAGAAGCTAAATCTGCAAGTACTTGTGGAAAGTTTATCTAAGCATAAATAAGGAAGGAGAATCATGAAATATAAACTCAGCAACGATACAAGTTATAGTAGTTGAGGGGTTCATTGACTTCAAACGAACTTCTAGTTTAATTTTCTTTAATTTGAAAATAATATGGGCTAAGTCTAAATTGAGCTAGGCATCAGAAAACACAAGAACAAACTAATTAATTTGTAGAGCAAATAAAAAGAAAACCAAAATTAGGACATCATTGTCTCTTAGGATTTGCGTATAGTTAGTAACCTCACTTGAGGAACAACTTTGAACCCAGCAGCGTGAGCCTTATTTACTAATTCCCTTGTGCAATCATCCCAGGAAATTTGCAAGACTGCAACTTCTTCTTCCAGAATGACCTTCAAATTCTCCTCAAAAGCAAAGGCTAGAAATCACAGCTTTATTCAAGTAAAGATTCAAAGTTCTCGTAGATTCCTACAAATTGAAAATGAGAGAATACAACATGAGAACAAAATCTAGGGTTTTAAGATGGGGAAGATACATAGTGAGTAAAGTTGTGTGGAGCTTCCATGAGCAAACACAAAATTAAAGGGCAAAGGACGAGAATGGAGCACGAATCGAAACTTACAATGATAAACGTTGGTCTCCTTCGGAGGAGAGAAGCGCAAAGTGCGTTGTGTTGCCGTGAGTGAGATATGAGCAGCGTTGTCGTGAGTGAGAGATGAACAGCGTTGTCGTGAGTGAGAGCGTTGCCGTCGTGAATGAGAGGGTTTTCGTCGTGAGTGAGAGCGTTGCTATTGTGAATTAGAGGGTTGTCGTCGTGAGTGAGAGATGAGCAGCGACGTTGCCCGTGAGTGAGAAATGCCCAACGTTGCCTTGTATGAGGGTTGAGCAACATTGCCCTGAGAGAGATGAGTAGAAAAAGTTAAAGTAAGAAGAAAGAGATAACAGAGTGATTAAAAATTTAATTACTTTAAAATTAGTATCTATATTTAAAATTAGTATCTAAATTCAAAATTGGTATATAAATCTATACCTCTATACCTATATATAAAGGGGATTCCCCTCTTAACTACCATTTTATTTTATTTTAATTTTATCTTTATATCTTATTATTTTATTTGTCATTTTGTAAAGAGTTTAAATTTTATATCTCAAAGAGTTTAAACATTCTACAATTGCATCCAATTCATTCTCCACTTTTATCCCATCAAACTTTCTATCATCTTTTTCTCCTTTTGGTTAAACTTTTTATCATCTTTTTCTCCTTTTGGTTAAACTTTTTATCATCTTTTTCTCCTTTTCATTAAAATTTTTATCATCTTTTTCTCCTGTTCATCTTCACTTTTATCACATCAAACTTTCTATCCTCTTTTTCTCCCGATCATCTTTACTTTTATTCCATCAAAATTTATATCATATTTTTCTCCCGATCATCTTCACTTTTATCCCATCAAACTTTCAATCATCTTTTTCTCCCGATCATCTTCACTTTTATCCCATCAAACTTTCTGTTTTCAAATTCAAATTACCAGAAGTCGCATGTTCCAGAACCACTTCCGTTCCAGAACCACCACTTCCGTTCAATCCGTAAGTGTTGTTTTTCAACTATAAAGTATATATTCTGATTTTACTTTTATTGATTATTCATTTATGAATGTCTTTGGCATTATATGATGACAATATTGATTATTCATTTATGAATGTATTTGGCATTATATGATGACAATATTATAATTATTGTGCTCCCACAAACAAATATATATGAGAAAACATATAGGAAGTTAGAGGCATAGCAGTGATTGGTGAGTTGCAGGGATTATGGTTTGTTCCTTAGAATTCGAAAATTGTTTATTAGGGGTTTAGGGATTACGGGGATTTTCTTAACCCTTGTTTGGTGAGTTATTATATTAATATATTAGTATTAGTACATAAAACGTATACGAAATTAAAAATTAAATATTCAAAATTCAAAATTTAAAATTTAAAATTTAAAATTTAAAATGGTAGTTAAGAGGAAATCCCCTATATATAGCTAACTTAAAATTTAAAATTTAATATTTAATATTTAAAATTCAAAATTCAAAATTCACTATTTTAAATTTAAAATGGTAGTTAAAAGGAGATCTCCTATATATAGATAATTTAAAATTTAAAATTTAATATTTAAAATTTAAAATTTATTAGTACATAAAACGTATACAAAATTAAATATTAAAAATTCAAAATTAAATATTAACAAATTAAAATTAAAATTCAAAATTCAAAATTTTAAATTTTAAATGGCAGTTAAGAGGAGATTCCGGTAATTTAAAATATAAAATTTAATATTTAATATTTAAAATTCAAAATTTAGTTTTTAAAAAATTAAAAATTAAATATTCAAAATTCAAAATTTTAAATTTTAAATTTTAAATGGTAGTTAAGAGGAGATCTCTTAGGTAATTTAAAATTTAAAATTTAATATTTAATATTTAATATTCAAAATTCATAATTTAAAATTTAAAATTCACTATTTTAAATTTAAAATGGTAATTAAGAGGAGATCCCTATATATAGGTAATTTAAAATTTAAAATTTAATATTTAAAATTCAAAATTTAGTTTTTAAAAATAAAGAAGTCACAAAATAAAAATATCTCCTCCCATATATTTTTAAAAATAATAAAATAAATAAATATAAGGATAAAATTTGAATAAAATACTATTAAATAATAAAATTTGAATAAATACTATTAAATAATATATGGATTAAAATTTTTTTTTTATATATTTTCATATTTTATATATTTATTTTCACATTTTGAAAAATATATTCTGAATATATTTTTTTATTTACGCTATCTATTTTTTCCATCTAAATAAATAATATTAAATAATATATACATAAAAATATTTTTTTAAATATTATCATATTTTATGTATTTATTCTCACATTTCGTAAAATATTTTCTGAAAATATTATTAATTTAACTATCTATTTTCTGTCACATACTTTTTTTTTCTTGCTATATGTATGCTTGCATTGCAATAGTGTTTTTATAATTTGTTGTGCTTTTAGTATTGATTTATATTTTAAAAAATTTTAAATAATTATTTTAATGTTTATTATTATTTTTTTACATTTTAATACATTACATAACCAAATGGAAAATATAAGTGCTTTTTATACATTTATTTTCACATTTTTTTGAAAAATATTTTCTAAAGATATTTTTTTTACGCTACTTTTTTAAATAATATATTGATGAAAATGTTTTTTAAAATATTATCATATTTTATATATTTATTTTTACATTTTGCGAATTATTTTATGAAGATATTTTTTATTTATATTTTTCATTTACATAAACAATATTTAATATATAGATCAAAGTGTTTTTTTAAATATTATCATATTTTATATATTTATTTTCACATTTTGTAAAATATTTTCTGAAAATATTTTTAATTTAGCTATCTATTTTCTGTCACATACTAATTTTTTTTTCTTGCTGTATGTATGTTTGCATTGCATTACTGATTCTTGGTTTTCTTTATTTGTTTGCAACAGTGTTTTTATATTTGTTTTGCTTTTAGTTTTGATTTATATTTTATAATTTTTTAAATAATTTTTCTAATGTTTATTATTTTTTTACATTTTAATACATTACACAACAAAATTGAAAATATAAATACAAAAGATGAAGAGTAGAATGACAAAACCAAACTTGAAGCTAAATATTGCAAACATAAAACGAAGAATGAGAAAGGAGATTGAAATCAATTCGACATTTGGCTCGATCAATCAATAATGCAGTTATCAAAGATGTTATATATACATTTAACTTTTCACAATTATTACTTTTAAATTTTTTTTATATAGTTTTATTTATTCCTTCATTTAACTTGACATTTGAAGGATCTAACAATAACATATCCCAATATTGTTTTAGGAAGGAGATTAACATCTATTCGACATTTGGCTCGATCAATAAATAATGCAGGTAACAAAAATATTACATAACAAAGCAAATATTATTTTGTAATAATTTTTTTAATATATAATTTTATTCATTCATTCATTTAACTTGATATTTGAAGGATCTAACGATAACGAAGCAACGTCAAGTAACACACATGTTACTCAACCTGGTTAGTACACTTTTATGCATAAGATGTCAATGTTCAAAAAATATTTTAAAAAACAACTGTCTATTTACTCAACCTGGTTAGTACACTTTTATGCATAAGATGTCAATGTTCAAAAAATATTTTAAAAAACAACTGTCTATACGAAGAAAAACTAATATAGAGAAAGGAGAAACAATACTATTCGTATGACAAATATTGATTCAGGAAAGAGATTGACATCTATTCGACATTTGGCTCGATCAATAAATAATGCAGGTAACAAAAATATTATATAACTTGATTATGTATGTAGTTTTATTCACTCATTCATTTAACTTGATATTTGAAGGATCTAATGTTAACGAAGCAACACCAAGTAACACACATGTTACTGAACCTGGTTAGTACACTTTTATGCATAAGATGTCAATTTCCAAAAAATCTTTTAAAGGACAAATGGAATATCTATACGAAGAAAAATTTATAGAGAAAGGAGAAACAATATTATCCACATTACAATTTCTGGTTTCAGGAAGGACATTGTCATCTATTCGACATTTGGCTCGGTCATTAAATAATGCAGGTAACACATATTATTGCTTTAATTTTTTCTATATAATTTTATTCATTTATTTAGCTTGACATGTTATACTTTTACCCCACATAACTTTCAAGGATCAAATGATAATGAAGCGGGACCAAGTAACACAGATGTCATTGACATTGAACATGGTTAGTATACTTTTATTGCAATATATATGTGATAAAAGTTCAATGAAATACTTTACTTTTTTGATAAATTATTATACATGTAAAAATGCAACATAGATTTCGACGAACGCATAACTGTGCTTGAAATTTTAGAAATACTATTGCGATGGTAATGTTTTAATTGTCTACTCTGTCTACATGTGCACATTCATTTATTTAACTTGACAGCTTATACTTTTACACCACATAACTTTCAAGGATCAAATGATAATGAAGCAGGACCAAGTAAAACAAATTTCATTCACATTGAACATGGTTAGTATACTTTTATCACAATATTTACGTGATGGAAGTTCAATGAAATACTTAACTTTATTGACAACTTATTATACATGTAGGAATGCAATATAGATTTCGACGGACGCATAACTCAGCTCGAAATTTTAGAAATACTATGGTGATGGTAATGTTTCAATTGTCTACTCCGACTACATGTGCACATTGTCATGCACGATTATTTTACCATGAATCACGTGATATGTGTTGTTCAGATGGAAAAGTCATACTTCCACATGTTACTGCTCCGGATGAGTTGATTCAAATATTTTCTGGTTCTTCTTCTGAAAGTAGACATTTTAGAAAACATATTAGAAGTTACAACCATGTTCTTTCATTCACTTCACTTGGTGTTCACATGGATGAAAATATAGTTGCAACTGGTCGTGGTATATATAGTTTCCGTGCTCAAGGTGCAAAGTATCACAGGATTGGAGGGATTTTTCCAAATGAGGCTTCCAGACCACGTTTTTTGCAATTGTACATTTATGACACTGCACATGAATTACAAAATAGGATGTTGGAAACTCCTCATCTTCATCAAACCATTGTTAATAAGTTGTAACAAATAATACATCAGTGCAATCCATTTGTGCATGTATTTAGACAACTTGCTCAAGAACAAAATATTCATGAATGTACTTTACTCATTAAAGAGCGTCCTGCCAATCAACCACAATATAATCTTCCAACTGCATCTCAAGTGGCAACAATTATTGTTATTGGGGACACAGAATCAATGGCACGTGGACGAGACATTAAAGTTGTAAGTTATGATGGGAACTTAATAAACATTCAATAAATTGTGGGATATTATGACCCTTTACAATATCCACTATTATTTCCTTTTGGAACATATGGTTGGGATTTCAACACAAAAAATCATAATGGCCAAAGTATCTCATGCCGAGAATATTATAGCTACATGGTTCAGGTAACTTCCAACACAATTATATATATCATTTCCAACAATATACTTATCAATGTTGTGTCATAAAATTAATACACATACATGATTACTTCAATGTAGATTCGACCCAATGATCAATCTACAATATTACAAGTGGGACGACTTTTACAACAATATGTTGTAGACAACTATGTCAAGATTTAAGCAGGAAGGTTACGATGGATTCGAAATCATCAAAATAATATTCGTGCTGAAGTGTATCAAGGTTTGCAAGATGCTTTGCACGAAGGACAAACTCACACAGGTACATAATATTTGTAACATACTACATCTATTACATATAAATATATCAAAACTCATAGTGTTTTTTTATTCAAGGAAATGTTGGACAGAGGACAATATTACCATCATCATTTATTGGTAGTCGTTGAGACTTGACCCAACGATATGAAGATGGCATGGCAATTGTTGCTCATGATGGTAAACCTGATATTTTCCTTACAATGAGATGCAATCCTTCTTGGAGTGAAATTTCATTAGAACTTAAAAATTTTCAAACTCCACAAGATCGTCCTGACTTGCTCACAAGAATATTTCGTGCAAAATTTGAACAATTGAAGGAAGATGTGATCGATAAAGGAGTTCTTGGAAAAGTTAAAAGTTACATGTATGTGACTGAATTCCAAAAACGTGGACTACCCCATGTGCATATGTTACTTATCTTACACGATAATGATAAATTACGTGATCCAGAAGATTATGATAGCATTGTTAGAGCAGAGATACCAAAAAGTGAAGAAGAACCACAGTTGCACGAAGCTGTACTAAAACACATGATACACGGGCCTTGCGGAACTCTTAATCCAATATCACCATGTATGAAGCACAATCAATGCAAGAAAAAATATCCTAAAGAGTTCTTGGAAGAAACATGTCAAGGTACTGATTCATATCCACAATACAAAAGACGTTTCAATGCACCGGTATCTATAAATAGAAATACGACTGTTGACAATAGATGGGTGGTTCCTTATAACCCTTGGTTGTTACTAAAATATGATTGTCATATAAATGTTGAGGTGTGCAGTAGCATTAAAAGTATTAAATATTTATACAAGTATGTGTACAAAGGTCCAGATCGAGTAGCAATGGAGGTTCGTAGAGGATCAATTGTAGATGAAGTCCAACAATATATTGATGCTAGATGGATTTGCGCTCCGGAGGCTTTATGGAAAATATTTAGATTTACACTTTATAGAATGAATCCAAGTGTAGAAAGATTACAAATTCATTTACCAAATCGTCATCAGGTACGCTTCTATAAGCATCAGAACATAAGTGATGTATTAAATGATGACAATGTCTCCAAAACCATGCTCACGCAATTCTTTGCACTAAATTGTCGAGATCCACATCCTAGAAGTTATTTGTATAGAGAAATTTCACAACATTATTGTTGGCATAACAAACAAAAGGAATGGTACTCAAGAAGGTCAAGGAAGAAAGTTATTGGTCGAATTTATACTGTATCTCCTTCAGAAGGAGAAAAATTCTTCTTGCGAAATTTTGTTATCCCATATAAGAGGGCCAACCAGTTGGGAATACCTATTATCACCGAATCAAACATATTGCCCACATTTAAAAAAGCAGCTGAAAAATGGGGATTTTTAGAAAGCGATAATAGCATTCATGAATGCTTAGTCGAAGCATCAAGTTTACAGATGCCTTATGCTTTAAGGAGGTTGTTTGTGACCATATTAATTTTTTGTAAACCAACTGATGTTGGAAGTCTCTGGAATGAGTTTTATATCTTTATGGCAGAAGATTATACTTTAAGAAGCACTTCTATGGGCATCAACCTTAATATGCTATTAAGGGATTTGAATGAACTTCTTATTCAACATGGTAAAACAATCAATGATTTTGATTTACCAGCATTAACATTGGATGCATTTGAAAATACTTTAGTAACAAGAATTATACAAGAAGAGTTATCAATACAAATACCTAATGAAGATGTTGACAATGTACAGAGATTGAATACTGATCAGTTGATCGCTTTCAATACCATTTTAGATGTAATTCATCGTAAGCAAAGTCAAGTATTTTTTGTAGATGGACCAGGAGGAACCGGTAAAACATTCCTTTACCGTACATTAATTGCATATTATAAAAGTAAAGGAAAAATTATTTTAGCTACAGCCTCCTCTGGTATAGCTGCAACATTATTACCTGGTGGTCGAACTGCACATTCTCGATTTAAGATACCTATTAATGTAGAAGTTGGTTCCTTTTGTTCAATAAGCAAACAATCTAATCTTGCAAAGCTACTAAGAGAAACAACCGCAATTATTTGGGATGAAGCACCAATGACTAATAGATATGCTTTAGAGGCATTAGATAGATCATTAAAGGACATTCTAGATTGTGATGCTCCATTTGGGGGGAAAGTGATGATATTAGGAGGAGATTTTCGCCAGGTACTACCAGTTGTTCAAAAGGGTACAAAGGCACAAATGATTTCTGCATGTATTGTTAAGTCTCCTTTATGGAGTAACACAAAGGTATTGCATTTACAACAAAACATGCGATCATTGCAAGATCACAATTTTGCATAATACCTCATGCGCATTGGAGATGGGATTGAACCTACAATTCTTGATGATATGGTGAAAATACCCCATGAACTAGCAATACCATGGGAAGGAGAAAGTTCAATACAAAAACTTATACAAGAAACATTTCCCCAATTGCAATTTCATACATGGGATGCATCTTATATGGTTCAGAGAGCCATATTGACTCCAAAATATGAAGATGTTGAAATACTCAATAACATGATTATCGATCATTTTCCAGGAGAACAACATAATTTATTGTCATTTGATGAAGTTGAAGGAGACACACATAGTCTATACCAACAAGAGTACTTGCACTCCATTGCTCCAGGTGGCTTGCCACCTCATATTTTAAAGCTTAAAAAAGGTGCACCATTAATGTTGTTGCGAAACATAGACCCTAAATCTGGGTTATGTAATGGGACGAGATTATTGTGTCGTGGGTTCTACATGAACATGTTGGATGTTGAAATCTTGACAGGTCAACATGCTGGAAAAAGATCTTTCTTATCAAGAATTAAACATAAAACAACAGAAAGTGCAAGTCTCCCATTTGTGCTTATTAGGAAACAATTTCCTGTGAAATTAAGTTTTGCCATTACTATAAATAAATCACAGGGACAAACTATACCTAATGTTGGAATTTACCTTCCACGACACGTTTTTAGTCATGGTCAATTATATGTTGCACTATCAAGAGGTGTTTCTCAAGCTTCAACAAAAATTCTTATTAAAGAAGGACACCTTAAGGGAGAAGATGGAAATTTTACAAAAAATGTTGTTTATAAAGATATTTTGTTATCACAAAACCAGGTATTGTTCGTTTTATTTATGTGTGACACATAAAGATAAGTATAGGTTATTGTTCTACTTACACTATTTCTTATATATATATATATATATCAAAGGTAACATAATATACAAGAAACCCTTACACTTGAATGAAGATAACAGAACTGGGCATTCACACATTTATCTACACAAACAGGTAATTATCAATATATGTATATTTTATATATATGTGTGTGTATTTTACAATTTATTCATAATTGACATTCTTTCGTAGGAAACAAAATATGTAAAGACGAGAACAATTATAAGGATGATCAATCATTCGCATTGGTTAAGCCAATTGACATCAAGGTATAATGATTTTACATAATGATGATCATAATGTCATTTTTTTATTCATAATGTATTATAAATTTATATTGTTAATATATGTGTGTGAATAATAACATTTTTTTATTTATTTTAATATTAGTTTAAATAATAATGATTAAAAATTTAAGTATCAATAATTGTATGATGATTAGAAACTACAAAATTAGTTTCTAATTTTTATTACTTTTAAAGACCAAAATTTAGTTTCTAAAATAGATTAAAAGTGACTAAAAAAATGGTTTCTAATTACATTAGAGACTAAAAAAATGGTTTCTATAAAAAAAAATATTTTTATTATTAGCTACCAAAAATATAGTATCTAATTATATTATAATTTTTATTAATAATAGATACCATTTTAGTAACCAATAATTTTTAGTTTATAAAATGGTATCTAAATTAGTTACTATAGAAACTATTTTTTTTTTGTTTCTAAATTAATTGTCATTCAATCATTATTCAATCATTTTCTTGTAGTGTACAACTTGAAAAAAACACATATTATTAGAAGGTTCATAAAACCCTAAACATATATGTATATTATTAGTTTGTTTAGAGTTTTCTATCATCAAAACTCTCTTAGAAAGCTATATAGGGATTAAACCATCTAAGGTATCAACAATTTCTCGTTTTTTTTATAATGACAAAAGCTTAACATATATTGATAAAGCGATAAGCAAGTAGACATATGTATCAGAGATGGTACAAAACTTGAATAAGTCGAATGCTCATATTATATGTGCCTCATAAAATAATGTAATAATAGAAATGTCTAAGCACACATTAAAAAAGGAACAAGTAAGACAGTTTTATAAAAAAAAAAAAGATTTTTAACTTCTGCCCCTTTTTTGGCAACATCAAAAAAGGTAAAAGAGTAACACATCATGGTTGTAGTGGTAGAGACAAGGGTAGTGGTGGCGGATTAGGTTGGCTTTGAATGTTGTTTCACTAAGCGTTTGTTTGGATCAGGGGGCACTGTTCCAGTAGACGGAAATAAGGTGCACCCCTTGTTTGGATCAGCTGATTAATGAGAGTGGGGGCGGGGGAGTAGATGGTTGCAAGGTGAAGGTTCCTTCTCACAAGTGCACAGAAAGATGAGGAAGGAGAAAGAAAACCACTTAGGAATGTGGTAATGACGCATGTGCCCTCATTTCTTTTATAAAATTTCCTATGAATTAATCATACACTGTACATCTATTTTTTTTTATCTATTTTTTCCTTATTAATCCGAATTAATAAAATACATGATTTAAAATTTTAGGCTTTATAATAATATAATATAATAATAAAATAAATAATAATATTATAAATATTTATATATTTATAACAGTAATTTTTTTTATTAATATTAATAATATAAATGTTTAAATATTAAAATAAAAATAATATGTAAAATTAATTTATAAAATTAATTTATAAAATAATAATATTAATTAAATAAATTTTTAAAATAATGATAATAAATATAAATTAAATAAATTAATAATAATTAAATAAATGTATTAAATAATAATATTATTAATAATTATTATTTTATTATTTTATTTATAATTAGAATTTTACATTATTTTAATTAACTAAAATGTTCACAAAATTATTTTTTTTATACACAAGGATAAATTTGTAATCTTACAATTTATATCATTAAAAATAATTAAAATATCCTTACAACCATCACATCATTCACCAATTTCAATAAACTTTCCTCACACATCCACTCTAACATACCCCAATCCAAACAACCTTAACTTTCTTCACACTTCCACTCCCCCACACCCTTAACTTTCCATTCCCCCACACCCTCTAATCCAAACAAAGCCTAAAGCTTTTAATATAACTCTTGTTTCTTCATCTTCCTTAGCTTGGGCTTAGGCTTCTACTAAGGCTTTGGCTTCTTCTTGTCTAATCAAGAGATTTGCCTTTATCTTCTTCTTCAACTCTACTTGTATAATAAATGATTAGAAAAATAGTAAAAAGAGTTGGCTAATTCCCAAGTCCATTCACCATGAATTCCTCATTGGTTATCCTAAGATTATCATCCTTCAATTTTCACACAGATGTCGAATTCAATCAAGCAAGCGTAAATCAAATTCAACATAATCTTTTAAGCAAAACAAACATCTACTTATGTATTCAGTATCTCATTTGTCTTCAAGTGTCTACTTGTGAGATGTTTATGACCTCTTGAATTAAGAGAACAAGAGATTGATTAAAACTAAGCGAACTAACCAAGAACTATAATTTAAGAAAGGAAATGAATTCTCAACAAGCATTCATAACCAATTCTTTTGACAGAAACTCGATTTCAAAAAGACCAACAATAAAACAATTATTGCAAAAGATTCATTTGACTAATATATTTGAAGGAAATTTACTATGCTTTTGACACATTTTACCAAGAATTTTTAATTTAAGAATTAGAGAGAATCTTATTGCATAAGATTGAATTGGTTTCGATTATTGCTTCTTCAAAATATAATAGAATCGTCAAACCAATATCTTTCTTTCCCAAAATGGAGCATCCATCGGTAGACGTTTCGGGAAGACCATATAATGGATTTAAACACAAGGAACATCTCGTATTTCCAAAACCAATATTTCCAATCTTCAAAAGTGACATATTCTTCTCCTAGAAATCTTCAACATCTTCGCAAAGGATAATCAAATTCGAATCTTTCTCTTCAGAGCAATTTTTTCAGCATTACACACTCTGGGGAGATTGTCTAATGGGTGTGATAGGTGAAACCGTCTAGTCCTTCTTTAACAAGACTCTCCAATATGTTGTAATTCTTCATCTGCATTATTAATAATAAGGTCCAAAATCTCTACAGATAGTCAAGATCAAGATGAGAGAAAAATGTATCTGAAAATCATATTTATGTAATATTCTAATTATGGTCCAATTTTATCCAATTATGCAAATCTTATCTAAAACAATGAATTTTACTCTCAATTACAATTTAAGTAAGTTATGTTAGACGCTCAAAGAGTGAATAAAATTGTACTCATTAAGAGTATCTAGAAATGTTGTATGCAAATCATAAGAACCAATCACCCATACTCCATTAGGAATTTTGATAAACTTTTTTTCATAATTCAAAATCTGATTTTGAAGATAGAACATTGCCACATCACTGGGTGCGTACTATTTGGTGGATCTAAAAAAGAACATGTCTTCCATACAAATATAGACGCTCTTTATGTGAGACACCTTGGAAGATTAAGCTATTTGGGAGTCTCTGAATATTTCTCTTGCCATGCTTGAACAACTTGTGCTTCTGTGAGAGTCCTTCTAAAGCCTTCTTTCTCAGAAAAGATATAACTCCAAATATAAGTGTACCTATATAGGCAAAAAGGGCCTAGATAGTACCTAAGACTGGGCGTACAATTGCTGACATCGCGGTGATTCTCTGGTTCCTTCCTTTAAGTCTCATTCCACAAATGTTGATGCTCAGTCGAGGGTGACCTGAAAAAGGTACTCCAATGATCAAGTAAGTACTCAGTGTAAAGAGTGTATGTTGGTAATTGATAAAAGCATACCTTACTACTCCGTAAAGGGTTTTATATATAGTGTTGATTATGGGCCTTGCCATGATGGGCCAGATATTAGTTATTGACCGATATGGATCGTGATCCTTGATTAATAGGGAGGTATATTGGTATATATCTGGAGAATATTTGTAACGTCTTCTAATTAATCAATATTTTAGCTGATTTGTCAGAGATATTTCCTGCATATTTCGGGACATGAATGTGACTCATTAAGTGTTCTTGTAACTTTCGTTACTATCATTTATTGCGTGTCTTGAGACGTTCTTTGACTCGGTCGGTCACCGAGGTCAAAACTGGCTCATCCGGTACCGACAGGTACAATAAGGTTTTAGGTCACTATCCACTACAAGAAAATCATCAAATAGAAACCAATTTTTAGAGACCAAATTGCAATAGTAACTAAATTAGAGACCATTTTATAAACTTAAAAAAAATTGGTTTCTAAATTAGTTTCTATTATTGTTAAATAGTTTCTAAATTGGTATCTAATTAGCTACCAAGGTTTTAATTACCAATTATTTAGATTCTAAATTTGGTAGCAAAAACCTTGGTTGCTAATTAGATACCAATTTAGAAATCATTTAACAATAATAGAAACTAATTTAGAAACCAAAAATTTATTTAGTCCATAAAATGATATATAATTTAGTCACTATAGCAACTAATTATTTTTGGTTTATAAAATTGGTTTTTATTTCATGATTTTCTTGGGGTTTTTGACCATGATGGGGTATTTTTTTTGCTTTTTACTAAAATGGGGTCCGTTTTAAAAAAATTACAAATTTAGGCAAGTCGTGTCAATTCGGCACGACTTCATATGCACAAATCGTCCCAATTTGACACGACTCTGCCATGTCATACTGAAGTCGTGCCAACTTGGCACAACTTTTGCCATGTCATACTGAAGTCGTGCCAACTTGGCACGACTTCTGCCACGTCATAATTTTTTTTAATTTTATTGTTTATATATTGGGTAGTAAGTTATGTAATGTTAAAAATTAATTTGATACATAATTTTCTAAGAGTGTTAGTTTTAAGGAACAAAAAATTGGATAATCATGTATGGATCATGTTTGAATTGAATGAATAAATACATAGATAAAGAAAATGAGGAAATTAATAATCAAACTTGAATTGAATTTTGTTATTAAACTTGTATGTGTTGACAATTGCTTCAATTGTGACCTTCCGTTCTACAATATGAACATTTTTATGACATATTTGGAATTGAATCATCCATTTCGTTACGAATGTGTTGAGTGCTAGGTCTTCCTGATTGATGTCGACGCATGATGGGGTCAGGTAAGAAATTTGGTCCCGTGTAACTAGACCAATAATCCTGATTTCGAATTGGATTAAATTGGACCTTATAAGCCTTTAAAATATTGTGCAGACTGTATACTGGGGCCACAAATGTCGTTACCTGTAAATGACAAAATGAGCAAACAACAATTACATGTGAACAAGGCAGATGTAAAGCTTGAAATTCCCCACAATCACACCACCATTCATTTAATTTAACTGTGTATGTCATTGGGTAGCGTCGATGTTCGATAGTCAGCATATCTTCTACGTCAAAGACTGAATTTTCTCTGTCATATCTTTGCACATGAAACATAGCAGATTGTGCTTCATTCTTTCATAACAAATTAATTTTTAACATTACATAACTTACTACCCAATATAAACAATAATTTTTTTTTTTTAAAAAAAAAAAATTATGACGTGGCAGAAGTCGTGTCAACTTGGCACGACTTTAGTATGACATGAGAGAGTCGTGTCTAATTGGGACGATTTGTGCATATGAAGTCGTGCCGAATTGACACGACTTGCCAAAATTTGTAATTTTTTTTAAACGAATCCTATTTTGATAAAAAACAAAAAAAATAATCCCATGATGGTCAAAATCCCCATTTTTTTGTAGTGATCATATCTCGTGAGTTAAATAGTGATTATCACAAAATGTTCTTCTATTGCCTGAGGAATTGTTGCAAAAAGATCTGGTCGATTCCTTGGATTATGTCCCTCCAAGGAAAAAACAAGGAGTGTTGGGTGCTAGAGGTTTAAACTTTTGGAAAGATGTCCAAATCCTTACAAGCTTGTTAGTTGCTATGCGAGCCTATCTCCACAACTCTCACTTCACGTTAATGTTACTTACCACAATCTTTCTTTACATCGACAATGTCTTTTGTAACCGCTTTTTGATCCATTTATTTAATAACTACTTGGTCGATTCTTTTATTTGAATTCCTCTTGAACCAATCTTTTTGTAAGATGATTGAGTTTTTTTTTTTAATATACCCCAGTACAGGTTTCTTTAATTTATTTATCTCAAATTTCAATATCTCAATATATATCGTGCCTTTCATATTTTCTCAAATTTTCACATTGCATACTTCATGCCATACTTAAGTCTCAAGATTTTACACGATCATTTTTCATTAATCATAAGTACACTATATTCTCTCTTTTTAAGTCATTGTTGGTTCAACCCACATGATTTTGCATTAATCTTTTTTGGAGAAATAGTCCTAACGAATCATGTGAACTTTTTTGGATGTATTGTTCCACTTATAAATAAAAAATATTATTTGTAATTTTTAATGAAAATATATCTATGTATTTTGAAAATATAAATTTTAATTATATTTGAGAAATAAAAAATTATTATATTGAAAATAGCAGTAATTTAATTATTTGAACATTAAAGTTTTTAAAAATAATGAAAATTGAAATAAGAAAAAGGGTATTAATAGTAAATGGTGCGGGGTGAGAATATGGAGTTGACTGACTAGTTTGGTGTGTTGTTGATTTACATAATCGATTGCATTGGCGACTATTTGACGGTGAAGGGCTGGCTTATGAGCAATAGCAATAGAGATAAGAATTGGCAGATCTGATCTATCTGAAGGTTTCAGGAACGGCGACGGTGATGAAGATGGGGTCTTCACCTTGCTCCTTCTTCCTCTTCCTCCTCCTCTTACTGGGTCTCCTCCCCTCCTCCCTCTCAGAGATCCGCTTCTCCGAGATCCGGGATGACGATCGGCCCATCGTTCCCTTCGACCAGTTTGGCTTCACCCACAGCGGCCGCCTTGAGCTCAACGTTTCCAGACTCTCCCTCTCCAATAACAATTTGGACCTCTCAAAGGTTGGCTTTTTTCTCTGCACCCTTGATTCCTGGCTCCATGTCCTCCAGCAGCTGGAGGATGGTGAGATTCGCTGCGCCCTTCAATCCGATCTCGTCAAGTACGTATACTCCTTCAATTCTCTCGACGGCAAAGACTCTTTCAACACCGACTACACCGAAACCGACGCCGATCAGTACAACCTGGTCTTCGCCAACTGCCACCCGCAGCAGCTCAAAGTCAGCATGGACGTTAAATCCGCCATGTACAATCTGGACGGAACGAGCAACGCCCGCGATTACCTCTCTGCCGGCAGAACCATCCTTCCCAAGGTCTATTTCGTGCTGTCGCTTGTGTATTTCGCCCTTGCTGCTCTTTGGATCAGCGTGCTCTACAAGAAGCGATTGACCGCATTCCGCATCCATTACTTCATGCTTGCCGTGATCATCTTGAAGGCCTTGAATCTCTTGTGTGAGGCCGAGGACAAATCCTACATCAAGCGCACCGGCAGCGCCCACGGCTGGGATATCATCTTCTACATCTTCAGCTTCCTCAAGGGCATTTCTCTTTTCACTCTCATTGTCTTGATTGGCACCGGCTGGTCCTTCCTCAAGCCCTTCCTTCAGGATAAGGAAAAGAAGGTTCTCATGATTGTCATCCCCCTTCAAGTCATCGCCAACATTGCTCAGGTCGTCATTGACGAGAGTGGCCCCTACGGCCACGACTGGGTTACCTGGAAACAGGTCTTCCTCCTCGTCGATGTCGTTTGTTGCTGCGCTGTTCTCTTCCCCATTGTCTGGTCCATCAAGAACCTCCGTGAGGCCGCCAGGACCGACGGCAAGGCCGCTGTTAATTTGATGAAGCTCACCCTCTTCCGCCACTACTACATCGTCGTCATCTGTTACATTTACTTCACCAGGGTTGTGGTTTATGCCTTGGAGACCATAACCTCCTATCGCTATTCTTGGACCAGTGTGGTTGCTGCTGAGTTAGCCACGCTTGCTTTCTACTTCTTCACCGGCTACAAGTTCAAGCCTGAGGCTCACAATCCTTATTTTGTCATCGATGACGAAGAGGAAGAGGCTGCTGCCGAGGCATTGAAGCTTGAAGATGAATTTGAATTGTAATTCTCTCAAAATACAAAAGTATTGAGCTTTTCCCGAGTCAGGTGTTGGACAACTTTGTATGATGCTCAGCAATGCTCAGGTTTCATCTCAACGACCAGTAGGAATTTTCAAGTTACATTTTATGGATATAGTCATTATTCCTAAATCATTGTGCTATATTTTGTGTTCTGGACTCATGCCAGTTTTTTTGAACTAGTGTCATAATATTCTAAACCCTTGTGTAGTGCTATGAACATATATTACGTCTAAGTATTGATACGGATACCTTGCAAACATTTTTTGTCATGATTGCTTTTATTATAATTATCTTCCACGTTCAAACTTCGGTTCCGTTGGAATTTGTTCGATCATAGTACCATTACTCTAAATTTGTTGGAAACATTGCTATTATCACTGGACTTCTGATTTTTCTTGGAGGGATAGGTATAAGTGTCAAATCAACTGCACCCCTGAGCTAATTGTATGTAAGAATCAGGGTTGGGGTTCTGGAATTTTATCCATACAATAGAAAATCTGGTATCCTAGGTTTGTGGTTGCGGAGGGAAATTCTAACGTGAGTTACTTGGGCCCTAGCAGCATCTATTCCTCAACCATGTTCAACACAAAATTGAAGTCTTGTTCTGATGTGAGAAGGAGTGCAGTGACACTGCCAGTCTGTTACAGAAATGGAGGACTGGATCCTCTGGAGAATGTAAGAAGTAGAACTGGGGCTCTTTTTCTTTCATGAGTCTGTTACAAGCGATTGAACATGATTATGGTCACTTTCCTTATTACCTTGATTCTAACTAGTTCTAAGGCTAGTTGAAAGACTTTCATTATAATGCACTTTCTCTTTTTTAAATTAGTACTATGCAATCTTTGCAAATTAGGTAGTATGTTTTGCTTTGTTACATTAAAATTTGGTGGTGAGCAAGAAAAACTATAAGGTCGTCTACTCTTTCTTCTTACATATTAGCATTGTTAGTGAGAAGACATTGGACGTTGTAGTTTCGATTTCACAAGTAATGTTATGATATCTAGAAAATTCATATTATCTGGGTTGTATCTTTGGAGCATTGTAGAATATCTTAGAGATAATCTCTTACAAGTGATTTCCATATTTCATTATATTTCTTGAGTGGTTCCTTAATTGATTTGTAATTGGTGATTTCTATTTACGAAGAAGACACAGATACAAACAGTAACCCATGTCATGACATGGACAATGTCCAATTATAGTCCAATGTGCACAGCATGTACTTGTCAAATGAAATTTACTACGAGCGAGGTAATAAAAGTTTAAATTGCGAATTAGGATTTATGAATTCATCTTCCCTAAACAAATTGCTAAGTTTTGCATTGGTTATGAGTCCCACAAAATTATTTAGAAATAGGTTTTATTTTACAGCAGAATATGAAAGATAGGAAAAATTCCCAACGTTGGAAGGATAAGACAAATATGAAGAGTCATTGGAGAAATATCAGCATTTTGTGTTCTTTCAATATGTTTGTTTTATCTTCTATCATATTTAAGCTTTGGATGATGAGGCCAGATTTGGGTGTCTGCTGAATTGCTAGGCCGTTTCTTGTGTGTCTGAGTTTGGCAAGTTTTTTTATTTGGATAATAGTTTATCAATGTACTCTGAATGGATGTTGAAATATAATCCAATTCTTGATATAAAAAGTTACTATGCTGGTGGTGGTCCTCATGTACCAACAAGAAAATTATTCATAGTTGTGTTCCAAAAAAGAGTAGGTGTTGAAGGAGTATCAATCCAATGCTCTGATACAAAATGTAACTATGTGACGGTTCCTTTCCCATCAACACATAATATTTTCCATAATTATGTTCCCAAAAAGAATCTCATTGGCTGTAACTATGTGACGGTTCCTTTCACATCCTATGAAGGAGTATCAATCCATTACTCTGATACAAAATATAACTATTTGGTGATGGTGCATTATGTACGAACAAAGAATATGTTCCCAAAAAGAATCTCATTCGCTGTTAGTTTTATCCTTCTGAACCTTCTATTCCAATTTTATCCTTCTGAACCTTCTATTCCAATTTTATCCTTCTGAACCTTCTACACCAATTTTATCTTTCTGAACCTTCAATACAGTCCTCCCATCACTGTTCCTTTCCGAATCTAACTTCTTTTCACCCGCTTCCTCGTTTTCTTACTTTTATATGGCCAATCTGATGACACCCAGTCTCTTAAGTCTTGGTTTGTGTGGCCTTTTGAGATGTGCTCGGCTGTGTTTTGGGTCTGGTTGGTATTATTATTGGTTTCTGTTAGAGATTATATATCGACTAGAAATGACTAAATTATAGTATATAGATGTAAATCTCATCTTATAAACCGATTTGTGAAGTTGAATTAATCTTAAAGTCTATTTTCTAAGATGGTATAAAAGCGTATCTTAGCAAGGTTTATTGGATCTACTCTCTTATCCACTATCAAGTTGCTATCCTCCCTTAAAAATCTATTTCCATGCTTGAGATATTCAGTCTTCAGCATAAAGGATTGAATTAGGTTTAAAATTATCTTTTCAAGAATTTCTATGCTGCCCGGTCGGTCATAAATGCAGTATGACCTTTGTCTCTTTGTCCCGAATGAAATCAAACACTCAATCCTACCTTTGTCCTTTACCTTGTTTTTTTTTCGAGATGTAGTTTGGCTTCTTAGTCTGTGCATCACCTAATTTTTCCCAAGTTTGAAGCTTAGTAAACTTTTATTAGAGGATAAAGCTTAGAATATCTAAGAAATATGTTATGATATGTTGATCTTATCCTTAGAGCATTTTAGAGTATCTTATATTGATATATTATAAGTGATTTCTGTATTTCCTTAAATTTCTGAATTTGCTTTCTTATTTAATTTGATTAGCATTAGGAGTTTAGAATGACAATAGGCTAGAGTTTTATATTTTGTATCACACCAATTTAGGTAACTGAACGTTATATTTATATGTGTATATATATATATATATATATATATATATATACATACATATATTTATCTTTTTTCCTTCTTCTGCTAAATCTATATAATTTCAAGAAGTAGAACTCCTTGTATAGCTGGTAAGAGTCCAAAGATTTTGATTTGGAATTTTTAGTTGAATTTTAAGTGCATGGGTAGTATTTATCTTGTTGATTAAATCTTTCTTCTATGGCATCTTGGTTCTGTTTTTCTCATCTGATATGGACTATAGACTACTCTGCCTTTGGTTATATTTTAATGTGCAATGTGAATTAAGATTTGCTTGAGCAGCTAGTCTAATATAAAAATTTCTAAGTCGTTTAGCCCCAATTTTTTGGAATCTCATGTACCTCAGTATACATACACAAGGATGCTTGTTCTTTATGAAATGAATGCCAAATAAACATCTGACAGTTTTGTAGTTTGTGGGTCAATGATTATACACATGTCAAGTTTTTGACAGAGATGGTTGTAGCTTGGAAATTATTCTTGCTTATGTGAGGTTAGTAATCCTAGTTGGGCAATATGATACTGCTTGCTCCTGATATTTGTCTTTCATAGTGTGACAATGGATTTGGACTTGATTATTGAAAAACTATCTGATTATGCCCCTTCCGAATAAATGGTAAAACCTATGAAGCTTGGACACCTCATTAAAGATGTGTGTCCTTGTGTCCAACAGGTATCAAATATCACACTCATAAGACGTATCAGCAGAGTATCCAAATTTAAGATGTTTTTTCATCTCTGTCAAGAGATTTTTTCATCTTTGACACAGTTCTGACAATCTCGACACATCATTAATAAGGAGAGACAATAACTTACTCAAAACCTTATTGTGTAACTTTCTACCATAATTATATATATAACTAAAAATATTTAGTTTATTATCTTATTGTGTAAGTTTTTACCATAATTATGGTAAAAAAGGAATAAAATCTATATAATTAAAAATATTTAATTTTATTTATTATTGAGCTAAAGTGTCTTTTTTAATGTTGATGATGAAGAAAAGGTGAAATGCTTTAAATAAATTAGATATGTTTTCACTTTTTTTTATAAGACAACAATATTCAGATAAATTGTGATATCTGATTAACTTTTTTTTAAAATAATTATGAATACATAAATCTTGATTGTTAATTTAAATAATTTAAAATGATTTTAATAAATATGGTTGTACTGTCGCCCTGCATTTTGGAAGTTAAGTGTTGGAATGTGTATACTTTATAGGGTAGAGGTGATGCAGCTTGATCTAGTAATGTAGAACACAGGGAAAGTAGCTCCATTGATGTTTCCTAATATAAACTTGAATAAAATATAATATGTAATGGAGAAATTTAAAAGTTTAATTTTGATTTAATAACGATAGAATGGGATTTCTTTTACCCCATAATAAATATTTTGGTTTTTATTTGAGACGTATTTTTGTTATTTTAAAATGTGTGTGTATGTATATTACATAATCGTGTTGTCTCAGGATATTTTTGAAAAGTTAAAATATATTTTTGTTCTAGAATCTTGTATTGAAAATTTATTTAATCCTTTATCATTCAAAATATTGAGTAGTTAACTAAAATTCTAGTCATTTTGTTCTTCCGTCAATTCAGAATTAAAAGTCTTCACAACTACTCTTTTGTTTATATATATATATATAAACAAGTAACAACTTTTACAATAGTAAAATCTGAGTTGGTTAATGATGTATTGATAAATACTTAGCTGTTAATTATACAGTCAATATTGATTACTAATATATTAATACTTTTTAATTTCATATTACACATTTTTAAATTGTCAGTAAATTAAAAGATCAAAATGAATACTTTAACAAATAAGAAAAACTCAAGTCACATTGGACAACCTTATCTCGTCTCAAACTTTCTAAATTTCGATTCATGAGGAATGTATTAAACCTTGGATACAATAAATTATTTCATCAAGTAATTTATTCTCAAATACTCAAGAAAATTGCATTCAAAGTGCAACCTTTTTATAAGACAGGCCTCCAATAAGAGAAATTCAATACATTAAACGCGAACTTGTGTTCAAAGCACTATCGCATAACTTATGAGCTTTGATAACTCAGTATATTTGATAGTCTTTTATAATCAAAGCAAATTTCTACGACCATTTCTCCACGCCTTTTTAGTTCGTATATTTGCCATAGTTATGTTACTTCTGCATATATTTCTAATCCATTGAAAGAAACTAAGTATAGCTTGGGATCTCATATGTTTTTTTTTGTCAGCAAATAATAAAATAAAAAGATATACAAATAACAAGAGGCCCTCACCTCTAAAGAAAAAAACTTTTTAAACTTCCTACCATACACAAAAAAGTAGAACAACTCTCTACAGCATTTACATCAGCTGCATAACCAGATGAATGTTGCATAAATGGCTGCCAAAAAACACCAGCAAAACCAGGACCAGCATATTGAACCTGCGGCTTTAAAGCACTGCATAGGCTCTGGCCTGGCTAGCCCTGCACCTGCATCAACCTTGGCCCCCTTTTCTTAGCTTTCATAACCATGGTATTGAGCTTATATGACTCCCTTAGCAGTTGCCAAAAACTGCACCGAACATGTATACTTCCTTTTAATCAACAAAGCATGTCTACTCCAAGTGCTTAACTTTACTCCCATTCATGTTGGTTATTATAACAGAACCAAACCAAAATTGAACCAGATTTGAGCAAAAACAAAGCTTGATATTGCCTCATCTAAAGGTCGTGATAGTTCTACAGTATAGGACCTTCAAAAGGTTGCTATAATTGCAAAGTTAAATCTGCTCCAGCTGCAAAGAACATGGTTGCTGCAAAACTATGCAATTATGAGGTTGTCAACAGAATTGTGCATCTAACATCACCGTTCCATGATATGCTTTCCCACCTTAGTACCCAATCTTCTCACAGATTTGGCTCTGTAGAGAAACTCAGCTTTGCACTTCAATTATCTTGCACCCTTGCTTATGAACCCCCTAGTTCCTCAAAAGTATGCTTCAATTGTATTACAATTTTGCTGCATCAATTTTCAACCTGTTTGATTCTTGATTCTTCCAAAGGCATTTAAGCCATCAATATACATAATAACCTGCCCTACTACACTAGGGGCTGCACTAGCTGCGGTGGAGCAAAACCAAGAGAGACCAAAAAACAGGAACTCCAAAGAATTGCTACAGCTCACATGTGTACTTGTTCTTCTGCAGCACCACCAGCAGCAAGAAAAAAGGCTCCAAGCATATGTAACTCCTCAACCTTCTATGCCTCTTAACCAACCAGCATCCCTTAACCAGAGAGACCCTGCAACTTCCAACATGTGCCATCTCAACCAAAACCTTGCACGCAACTCCTATAGATAACCTCAATTGGAGGCCATTTACTCTTGCTTGGACCTCGTGCTCACCAAATGCTCTCCAAAAGTGCTCCTAGTAACCAAAGTTCTTGTAAAAAAACCAGCTTCTTCTATTACTTCAAAGACAGCATCAGGACTAGGAGTAAAAGACCAAAAGAATGCCTTGGCTTTTCCTAGCTCCAAGTACTTCGGAAACCTCCATCCAGCCCTCCAAACCCAAAGTGAATTTACAATTTTGAATCTTCACGCTCCTTAAAAGATAACACCTTTGGTCCACCATATATACTGCACAATGCTACAAATAAAAACACAGCACCTGCATACCAAGATAGCAACACATCTGCTCCTTCACAGCTTCAGGCCCTTCTGCTACTCTTCAAAGCTGTGAAAAAAAAACAGATTGTCCCTGCCTGCATTACCCTGCTTCTGTTCAAACTGTGATAGAAAACAATTTCTCCCTGCCCAGCACTTCCCTCCACCGAACCAGCATCCCAGATGCACTTGATCCAGCAAGGCCTCCCAAAACTTGGACAGCGGACCAATGTGGATGCTTCAAAACCAACAAAACTGCTTTGAATTCTTACATTTCCAGACACTAAAGTAACCACCCAGCATCCAGCTCCCATCTACCACAGGTACCTTCTACGCAACAGGAAGAGAAAATGCACTTAACCATCCTCCACATCAGCAACCTTGCAAGCATTGGCCGGGATTGAGAATCCAAATCTGAGAAAGCAAAACTAAAGGGAGAGGCCCCATGCTTCAACCTTAACCACGCTGATAGTTGAGCTGAATGAAAGATTTCTTCAGCATTGGCTATCCCTTGTTTAAAAACAGCCAAGTTTCCTGATCCCACAACCCAAATATCCTTCCAGACCTGATTCTGTTTAGCAGTAAAATGAGCTAAGTGAAATCTCTCAAAGTGGTTTATTAGGTCCTTGTGCTGGACAAACAAGAAACCTATCCATCTAAGACATAGAGACCAGACACGTTGTGCATAGACACATGTCAGAAAAAGATGTTGGGATGATTCTTCTGCTGCTTTACAGAGCGCACAAAGAGAGGAGTTGACAACCATACCTCTCTGAATGATGTTATCATAAGTTGGAAGCCTTCCAAGTAAAATCCTCCATGCGGTAAATAAAGCTTTGGGCATCGCTTTAGCTTGCCACAAGAGAGTAAAAACATCGTGCGAGTTACCATTGGACTAGTTACACAAAGTCAGATATGCAGATTTCACAGAGAAAACACCGTTGTGATCCCCACTCCATACGATAGCATCCTCGGTTTCCTTACTCAAATTCTTTCCTGTAATGAGATTGAGCAGTTCTCCCTCCATAGAGCTTTCACAATTGAATCTAGGCCTTCTCCACCTTAACCTCCAGTTCCATCCTAAAGCCTCCCAAGAACCTACCTCGCCCACTGTCTTAGCTTGATCCAAGGAGATGGTAAACAACCTGGGAAACAAGGATATAAGCTTGTTGTTGTCCATCTAGGCGTCTTCCCAAAATCTGACTTTATCCCCGGAACCAACTTTCCAAGCAATAGATTTTTGGAACCATCCATCACCTTCTCCCTCACCACATGCCTTAGATAGATCTCTCCACCACCAAGAATGACGGTTACCAGAGTCTTGACTTCTTACTGCACCAGTACAGTACTTGGATACCAAAATCTCTTTCCAT
Source organism: Phaseolus vulgaris (assembly GCF_051622355.1). Classification (NCBI taxonomy): domain Eukaryota; kingdom Viridiplantae; phylum Streptophyta; class Magnoliopsida; order Fabales; family Fabaceae; genus Phaseolus; species Phaseolus vulgaris. The sequence continues at coordinate 6,037,558 of NC_143503.1, forward strand.
TTCCCCTTTTCCTCGCTCATCAGGCTCCATTTCCATTTTGCTAGCAAGGTACAATTAAACATTCTAATATCCTTGACCCCCAAACCCCCTTCCTCCTTTGGTTTACACACATTTTCCCAACGAACCCAAGATATATGTTTGTGATCATTGTCCCAGGCCAAATGAATGTCCTCTGAGTGCTATATATTTTGTCACAAATTGATGTTGGAGCTTTAAAGAAAGAGAGATAAAACAGGGGTATGGAGGTTAAGACCAATTTAATCAAACATACTCTACCCGCTAGTGACAAGCATTTCCCCTTCCAAGCACAGAGTCTAGCTTTAACTTTGTCAACGACTAGTTCCCAAAACTGCACCTTCCTTGAATTGCCAACTACTTGTAACCCTAGGTATTTAAAAGGGATCTGCATAACGCCACAGTTAAGAGTTCTTGCATAGGTCTCTAGAGAATTCCTTTCAACCTTAATACCTGCCAGCTTTGATTAATGAAAGTTAACTTTGAGACCAAAAGCCAGCTCAAAAACCCTGAGAATCGCCTTAATTGTGAAGATATTGGAGTAGGAATCTTCACACATAAACAGAGTGTCATCAACAAACTGTAACATACAACATTCAATCTCAGTTCTCCCCACCTTCACACCTCTTAATAGGTTCTCCTTAATAGCTTTGCGTACTAGACCAGCCAAACCTTCTGCTACAATAAGGAAAAGAAATGGAGCCAAAGGGTCGCCTTGCCTCAACCCCCTAGATGGTCTAAACTCCTCCATCGGACTACTGTTAACCAAAACAGACACTTGCCGACTCCAAACAACCTTTCACCCACTTGATCCATTTGTTGTGGAACCCCATCCTATGTAACATATCCAACAAAAAGCTCCACCTAACCGAGTCATACGCCTTTTCAAAGTCCACCTTCAAACACACTTCACTCCTCCGACTTCTCCGTACCTCCTCAATCACCTCATTGGCCATCAGAACACTTTCTAACATTCTCCTATCTTTCAAAAAAGTTGACTGAACATCATCAATAACTAGAGGCAGAACATCCTTGATACGGCACGACATCGCCTTAGTGATGATCTTATAAAGGGCTCCCACTAAAGAGATTGGTCTGAACTGATCAATCATAATAGGGTCTTTCACTTTAGGAACAAGAACAATGAAGGGCGAATTGCAACCCTTCGGGAAGCTCCCCGATTCTTGAAACAAGTACACAACTTCCATAATGTCCTTCTTTAAGGTCTCCCAATTGCTCTTAATGAAATTGAAATTAAAGTCATTTGGACCCGGGCTCTTAGATTCCTCACACAGCCACACTGCAACCTTTACTTCCACCTCAAGAAAACCATCTACCATACTCAAGCTAATCGCCTCGGGAAGAGACTTGAAGTCCACAGATCCAAGACTAACACCAAGGTCAGGAGTGGCCAATGAACCTTTGCTCAAACACTCGCTTTGCTTCCCTGCAAAAAGTTTCTAGTTCTTGGCACCACTAATTGTCTAATTTGACACCTTTAACTTCATTCCTGATCTTCTCCTCCACCTAATAAGAGAGTGATAAAATTTGGAGTTAGAATTTCCATGCTTAAACCAGTTTGATCTGGCTTTTTGCCTGTATAGAGATTCCAACTTTTTATCTAACAGCCTCGGTTGACTGAATAACTCCATTCTTCTTAACTTTTCACCCTCCACAAGATCTCATATGTTGATAACTCTCATTCCTAAGAGACATTATTTTAAGAATTTTTTACATGACTTATTATAACTGTTTTTTTTTATATTTTTTCTATTAAAACAGTCGTGAATGTTGTTAACTTCATCAATTTTCTTATACCTTACAATAAACTCTCATATTTATATAATGCTTTTAAAGTTGTTTTTTTCAATGTAACTAAAATTTAGTTACTTTTGTTGGTTTCCCGTAACAATAACTAGTAAAACACAATAAGAATGAAATAAAACTCTATTATAATAAAAGGTTCTACATATAAAGAATATCTCAATAAAATGTATTATGTATATATAGAGATAACATAAATTCATCAAGACAATGGAGGCAAATCATCATCTACAAGACTCTAAATCGTGGAAGAACTTTCGCATCATCTTCCTTTATTCTAAAAAAAAATCAATCTGTTTTAATAAAGTGTAGTCTAACATGAATGTATTTAATTCTCATATGGTATATATTTGATGATCCACTAAATATGACATTTTGACTATCGCATTAACATCTCAAACCTCACCACACCCTCTTCACAAGTTCATCCACCTGTGTCATCTATGTTAACTTTGTTCTCTACTACAACCACAAGCAACACCAATTCTTTGCCATTCTAAGTGGCCAATCTCGAAATCAACGTTGAACTCCTCTGTTACTGCAAGACTAACGTGCAAATTGAAAAATAAAATAAAATAAAGTACAATACATAGGCCATGAGTCACAAAAATTATTGTGCACACTCTTATGTGCATCGGTACATGTTAAAATAGTCATACACAGTAGACTGCACCAATTTGAGTTTATACTAATGACTTGTCAACTTTATGATGGCACCCCATAGTGAAAACGCATGCATTTAAATATCATTCATGCAATACCAAATAACTAAAAGAAATGTTTCGTTTGCTGTTTAAATACAAAATAAGTTTACTAAACAATGTCCTGCGTGATTTTGTACAGGCAAAAAAGTTAGGCACAAGGACCGTCATACATTTGGCCAAACCGAAAAACTTTACTACACCAATTCCTTCTGTTTGGGTTCAAGAACTGGAGGATCAACCACAATCCCCATATTTGCCGCAGTGCCAGCTATAATTCTCATAGCTGATTCTATAGTCGAGCAATTCAAGTCCGGCAGCTTTTCAGCAGCAATTGTACGCAATTGATCAATTGTGACCTTTCCTACCTTTTCCCCCTTGGGGTCTTTTGAACCCTTTTCCACTCCTAAATAGCAATTTCAAGTTAGACGGTTTGGAACTTTGAACATTGATTCATTGAAAAACACAATAAGCTTTGAGTGATGCTCTATCAAATCAATAACAGTAACATATCTCTCTTGCATTCTGTTTGTTCAGGTTTATTATAAGTAAAACAAGGACTATTCACTCAAAAAACTGAATTTCAGCCACCCAAGTAAAACAAATTTTGTGCTAGAATGCTATTACAACCATCGACATCTATCTTTGAAGTCAATCATGAGTATATACTGTAAATAAAATTCCACAAATAGAAAGGCAAACGAAGTTTCATAGTCCGTATAGACAGATTTTAACGGCTACACAGAGTTCTCAAACCATTAAAAGCACCTCGTGAGTCCATAGTAGTCAAAGGATGTAGAAATTAACAAAACCTCGGTGTATAATACTCAATTTCAAATATTAGTACGGACGTTTAAGTCAACCAACTGTTTTAACTAGGGTAATATGTTCCAAATCCAATCCAAGGCAATTCAGCAGGAAACTGAATCGGTTTGTAAATCAATAATGTGCCAGGTCACTTAATTTCAAGCAGAGGAAAAGTAAGAAAATTCAGTGTTCCTTAATCACATACGATCTAAGAAACACGATGAAACTTGGTACTGAGAAAGAATAGGGTTGAATTAAGATAATATAGATGATTCCTTCCCAGTCTGTCTTGAAATAAAAGAAAGCATAAACAAATCATTGTGATTGGCAGCAACAGATTATGCTACTGAGGGAAACATAATATCAAACAGTTTAGAGGCAGTGGATGGTTGTGAACATACCAGCGGCTTTAAGAAGTAGAACCGAAGCAGGTGGGGTCTTCAATATGAAAGTAAAGCTTTTATCCTACAGAAGGAAAACACGTGTAAATGGAGATTGGCGACGGGGAAAATGAGAATAAGTTGAGAGCTAAGAACTGACGTCGTAGACTGTGATCTCGACAGGAATGACATAACCGGGCTTATCGGCGGTTCTAGCATTGTAATCCTTGCAGAAAGCCATAATATTGACACCCTTGGATCCAAGAGCAGGGCCAACGGGAGGAGCGGGTGTAGCCTTCCCAGCTTCAAGGGCCAGCTTTATAACTCCAACCACTGCACCACCCAACAGAAAATTAAGCAAAAATTCAGAGGAGCGAGAATGAGGTTAAACAAAAATTAAGCTTACCTTTCTTGGCCTTCCCACCAGGTTTAGGGGGAGCCATGGCAATGACATTGAAGCGCCTTCGAATTGGGAGGGAAGGAGAAGGAGTGGGAAGAGGGGTTTTGTTTCCAGGAAACGGAAGAGAAATTGTTTTGGTGTTTGAGGAGAATTTGACAGAAGTGGAAAAAAATGAAGAAGAAGAAGAAGAACACAAGGAGGGACAGGAGAAGATAAGTGTTGACGCCATTCAATCTTTCCCAACAAGAGTTGAGTTCGGATAAAATGCCTATCCGTAGACACCCCCAATTAACCTGTAAAAACTCTACACAATATATTCTACCTCAACCTCTTCCCATAGACTGCACTTTTTATATTCATATCAGTGGAAATACGTGTCTCAGTATCTCTGTTTATTTATCATAACAAAAAATTAAAAATATAATTTCACTTTTCATTAATTTTTATAAATTGTATTGTATAATAGAAACCGCTTGTAAATTTTCATCACAGTAAAAATTAAAATTTCAAAAAATGTCTAAAGATTTAAAAATTATTATTATAATTATACAATAAAAGCATTTTCAACTTTTATGGATAATCTACTAAAAACTTGGTAAATGATTATTAAGATAAAAGAAGTAAAAGTAAAAAATGTATACCAAACAATAATTACAAAACCAAAAGAATACATATTTTAATACAGATTGAAATAAATATAGATTTTATTTACATATTAGATGTTAAAAAACTAAAAGAATAAGATAAATATATTATAAAAACCATCTATATATAACTCATTAAAGTATATATTGTTGTAATATTTGTGTTTCAAATATTGTTAAAGATATTTGTGCTTATATGAAAGTCAAATAACTAATTTATATAACAACTATTGTTGATAAATTGTTGAAAGGTTTATGTTATCGTCGGTTGATTCGCTCGTCGGTTGACTCGAACGACAGTTCCTGTTCCTCCTATCTTCACCTGAGAATCGAACTTCCTTGATCGAAGAATCTCTCACCTGTAAAGACAAAGGGTGTCTTGACGACCTTTTGCACTCCGACGCTCAAGTCAGTATTAGGGCAAAGAAACATTAAGTGTATAAAGTAGTTTCAGTCTAAAAAAACTGTGTACCTTGCTAGGGCTCTTAGCACCTTTCATATAGGTTGAAACTAGGGTTAACCTCTGTTCTGTTACCCATATCTAGGGTTCCTTGGAAAATGTCCTTGCGCCACTATTACACAATCTTAGCATAATCTGGCACATGGGACTTCCCTTAACTGGAGTGCAACGACTAACAGAATGATCGCCTGGGTACCAACTTGTGCACCAAATCTCTGGTGCCATCTATTCTGTGGGTGCTCTAAGTATTCATGTGCCATGCATGCAGCTTCCCTTGGAAACCCTAACCCTAACGGGCCTTAGTGTCTCCAAGGACTATTTACTTGTGTCGTGCCTGAATGCGCTATACACACCACCTGCATGGATCCCTCGTCCCTTAGGGATTCCTCCCATATCTGATGTTTTAACTGGTAACTAGTGTAATTATGGGGCCCACCTTATGTGGCCCACTACAGCTGTTCAGACCACCGATGTCTGATCTCTCCCTCTGTTGGCGAGGTCTGATGTCGATCCCTGACGTCACTGGTCGGTACAGTTTAGGATGCATAAATCTAAACTTGTGGGTACTTATTTGGGCTATTATACAAAACTCTCAATTACCCAAGCTCCTAGTTTCAAGGAACATGGGAGGGAGATTGCATATTCTAACAGAATAGGGAACATCATGTACGAGATGATGTATAGTATACTACATCTGACATATGTTGTTAGTGTGGTTAGCAAGTTAATGGTAGATTCTGAACGTCCTCATTGAGAGACTCTAAAGTGGGTGTTGAAATACTTGAAAAAAACATTATCGTTTGGGCTAGTGAATAAACAATCTATCTATAGCGGAGAAATTATATAAGGATTTGTAGATGCAACTATATAGAGAATGTTGATACTAGAAATTCAATTTTCAGGTATGTTTTCACACTATTTAGAATTACAGTTTGTTGAAAAGCTAGTTTTAATCAATGGTGACTTTATCTACTACTCAGGTTGAGTATATTGCACTCACAGAACGGGTGAAAATGCTTTGTGGTTGAAGGGAATGATTGAATAGCTTGATATTATACATGATTGTGTGATTATTGTCATCGATGATGTTGAAGATTGTAATGATGGTGTAAAGGGACACGAGGGTTGTAATGGAGGAGATTATCTTAGAAGAAAATAAACGTATTGTTCAGGGGAACTGATTTTTCGTTGAAGGGTTGCCAAACTTTGTTGATGAAACATTGAGTGGAGATCCACCTACAAAATGTCTTTCGACACTCAAGTTAGTAAGAACTTAGAGAAATATGAAAGTATTTTAGTGATTGAATGAGATTGAACTGAGTACTCACTAGAGAATAAAACTATATTCATAGGCTTTTGAATCTAGATCAATATCCAATAAGGTTGTTATCAAATATTGAGTTGATTAATCTGATATAATAAAAATAAGTTTTCTAGTGAATGCGAGTTATTCACATTTGCAGTGGTTTTACCTAATTATAATAGTAGGTAATATTATATCATTATTTTCTAATATTGGGTAGTACACAAACCCCAAAGCTTAGGAACCCAATTTACAAGATGATTGGGTTATTTTAAAATTTATCTCATGTCATATTTTTGGCTGAGCTTTAAAAAAAGACCATCTTTTCATGACTAACTTTAGGTTAGACTTTGTGAATGTTCATACAGCTCAATGATTTGAGTTTACTGTGATTATAACTATTTGAAATAGTACGAATCTCTATAAGTATTAATGAGGGGTTTTAATACTTTTGAAGTGTTACGTAATTTAGGTTGTTGACATTTCTCTTATTCTACCACGTTGCCCTAGAGTGTTATGACATGTGACTCTTCGAAGTTTTGTTTTGCGCATTTTCGTTGAAAGAAAACAAAGTTTTTTTAAAATAAAAAGAAAACAAAGCATTTTCAAAGATCAAAATATCTACATTCTCTTGCACTTTTCTTCTTGGCTCTGTTGGTGTTTTGGCTTGAGGGTTTAATCTTTTACCTTTTTGTGCTTCTGTTCACCCATTTTCTTATAGGTACGCTTTTCTAATGGTTTCTTCTTCTTTATTTTTTTTTGATGGGGTCAACCCTCTAATGAGCAGGGAGGTTGTTCTAATAGGAGAAGACTCTTCTACAAGTCATAATATCTCTTTTTTCAATTGAAGGGGATTTATTTAGGGAAATTTTTTCTCCCCTTGGAACCATTATCGTGGTTGTTCCGCTACATCAGAGGGAAGTAGGGTTATCATTTCCCCATCGGGAAAAATGGAAGGCCTCTTCCCAAAATGTACCAGAGACCTTAGGACCAAGTTTTTTCAAAAGAGGAAAGACAAATTTCCTCAAATCACAGATCTCAAGTACTTCTGGTTACTCTATGAGGTTGCCTTCTATCCTTCCGAGTTTACCTCGAGAGAAATGGTTGAGGAGTTTGTGTCCTATTTTAGTATTTTTCATGACTCAATGGTCGAGTTAATCTCAATCGACTGAAGCTTGTGTTGGTTCTGACCGAGTTTATATGAAGCTCTCGCCTAACCATAAGGACTTTATCTTTGTATATGAGTTCTTCTTTAAAGAACTCAACGTGTTATTTTCTTTAAAGAACTCACTAGTAAAGCATACTTCTACTGATTTAATCAGTACCCACTTTGTTCCATGCTTATCTCCTCTCTCTTGAATCATGCATCCAAGAAATTAATTAGAACAATTTGAACTAACTAAGAAACCAAAGTTAAAGATAATGAAGACTCTCAATCATTCGTTCAAGTACAACCTCTCACAAAAACCAGTTTGCCAGGAGATTAGAATATTAAAACAACTGCTATAGAGAATTAAAAAATAAAACTTTTATTGATCAAAACCTCACAACTCAATGGGGGAATTACAAAGGAAACAACCAAAAAGGTTTAGCCTTCCATGTGGAGGCAAAACAAAAGAATTACAAAGAAGAAAAGAAACTAAGAAAATCCTATGAAGCTTCCCTTTTTCTCCTTGAAGCTTGTGTCTTTTTTATAGGTTTTTCTTCTCCAAGGATCTTGGGAAAATATTATGGTTTAGATTTTGTTAACAATTTCTCAGTTTCCAACTCTCTAGAATTCTTGTATTTTGCAGAAGCTTTGCTTCTAATTTAGTTTTTGAGATATTGTAGATTTTATTTTCTCCTTAGAATTTGTTTTCTGTTTTAATTCAAAGAAGCAACTTGGACTTTTGCATATTTGGCCAATTCACAAAGGTAGACACTTCCTTTACACCATTTACTCTAAAAACACAAAATTAACAAAAATAATAGTTAAGACCCAAATAAACCCAATTATATGAATATTAATTAAAACAATAAATTTATTTATTATTATAGTTCAATAATTTATTATTAAAGCTATTGATTGTGAATAAATATATGTTCATCACATATGCAGTGATAAGTTGTCTAACGCCAGAGAGATGATAGTATAGAAGTGGTCAGATGACCCCAAGTAATCTTCCAATGGATCCAATAACGAATATAGTGAAATCAATATTCAAAATTATCTACAATCAATGAAAGTTAGCAATAATAGTAAAGGAAAGGGGTTTGTGATTGTTTAGAAGGAAAATATAAAAGATTATTAAAAACAATAAAGAACACACGTTGACTCCCAAGTTTATTTACCACGAATTCCACGTTGATTTTCTTAAGATTATCATCCTTTAATTCTCAAATAGATGTCAAACTTAATCAAGCAAACGTCAGTCAAATTCAATAAAATCTTATAAGCAAAACAAGCGTCTACTAATGTATTCAGTATCTCACTAGTTCCAAACATGTACTCGTGAGATGTTTATCTTCTACCTCTTGAACCAAGCGAACAAGAGATTAAAATGTTTTAAATGTTTAGGTTTTGGGCACATAGCTGCCAATTGTCCAACCAAAAGAACAATGATGGTAAAGGGGGGAGTTGTGGTGAGTGAATATAGTTCCCAATCCTTAAGATCTAGCTCCCTTACCTCTTCAAGAAGCCAAAGTGAGGAAGATTATGAGTTACCTTGTGAAGGTGATTTGTTAGTAGTAAGGCGCATGCTTGGACAAACTCAAAAACCTTTTGATGAAAGTCAAAGGGAAAATATTTTTCATACAAGATGCCTTATTGTAGATGGAGGTAGTTGCACAAATGTGGCAAGTACAAGAGTGGTGGATAAACTTGGATTAACCACCATCTCTCATACAAAGCCCTACAAATTACAATGCCTTAGTGAAGAGGGAGAAATAATTGTCAATATAGAAGTCCTCACAACATTCTCTATTGGAAAATATAAAGATGAGGTATTGTGTAATGTTGTGCCAATGGAAGTCACCCACGTTCTATTAGGAAGGTCATGACAATTTGATAGAAAAAATTTACATAATGGCCTTACTAATAAAATATCCTTTACCTTTAAAGGGCATAAGGTCATATTAAAATCTCTCTCTCCAAAAGAGGTGAATGAAGACCAAGTTAAAATGAAAGAGAAGAAATAAAATGAAAAAAAAAGTGTTAAGAAAAGCCTTTTTATCTCCTCCAAATAGGTAAAAAAGGTAATGCTGGCTCGCAAAGCTATCTTTATAGCCTATCCTAAAAGAAACCTAAAGATAGAGACGATAGTCGATAGTTCTAAATGCTTGGACCCTTTGCTAAAGGAATTTCAGGATGTGTTCCAAGAGCCACCTAAAGGATTACCTCCTTTAAGGGGCATTGAACATTAAATGGATTTCATTCCTGGGGTTTCTTTACCAAATACACCTGCATATAGAACCAATCCAACCGAGGCTAAATAAATTCAGCAACAAGTTAAGGAGTTATTAGCCAAGGGGTGAGTCCAAGATAGCATGAGTCCTTGTGTTATGCCTATCATTCTTGTCCCTAAAAAGGATGGGAGTTGGAGAATGTGTACGGATTGTCACGCCATAAATAACATAACCATCAAGTATAAGCATCCTATCTCTAGATTAAATGACTTGTTATATGAGTTACATGGGTCTCAAGTCTTCACCAAAATTGATCTTAAAAGTGGATATAATCAAATCCAGATTCAACTGGGAGATGAATGGAAAACCGCTTTTAAGATCAAGTTTGGGTTGTATGAGTGGTTAGTCATGCCCTTTGGCTTAACCAATGCTCCGAGCACCTTCATGTGACTAATGCATCATGTCTTAGGACCTTTTATAGGCAAGTTTGAGGTAATCTACTTTGATGACATTCTTATCTACAACTTTAACATAGAAGACCATAAAGTGCATGAGGCAACGACAGAGAAGAAGACCCCCGCGAAGCAGCAACTCTATCAACCAAGGAAGCCTCAAACCAGGGGGCGTGAGAGGAAGAATGTGCCACCAACGCACGACTTTGTGGTAGAATTGAAGGACCTCATCGCTATCCCCAACGTAGCGGAGAGGCTGAAGGTACCCTCCAAGACCGACAAGAAGCTCGGGCCCAACAAGAACGCCTGGTGTGAGTTCCACCAAGCATTCGACCATCCCATACGCAACTGTTTGGCATTGGGACATCAATTAAATGAGTTGGTAAAGAACGGATTCCTAAGGGATTACTTGCAAGAAAAGTAGGGGACCAAGAACGTGGCGGTGACAGGCGGTGGCCCGGGGCATGAAGCCCCCGTGCATTGTGAGATTCACACCATCGCGAGAGGTTTTTCGGGAGGAGGTTGCACCGCTTCTCAGCGGAGGAGGTTGTCTTCACTAAGGCCGACCTTCAGGACGTTGTTCCCCATGACAACGACCCGATGGTGATCTTAGTGGTAACCACAGGAAGGAAGATGCACCGTGTACTAGTGGATAAGGGAAGCTCGACAGACGTAATGTTCTGGACGACTTTCAACAAGCTGCAACTGTCCCCTGACATGCTAAGGCCCTATACTGGATGCATGTATGGTTTCGCGGGAGACCAGGTGGAGGTGCGTGGACACTTAGAGTCGAGGACCACTTTCACGGATGGTATCGCTTCCCTTACGGAGAACATCAGGTATCTCATCGTCAATGCCTCCTTCGCTTATAACATGCTATTGGGTAGACCTACGCTGAATAGGTTGGGGGCGGTGCCGTCGACGAGGCACATGAAGATGAAGCTCCCTGACTTGGCAGGAAAGGTGATTACCATCAAGTCAGACCAGAAGGAGGCTAAGAGATGTTACGAGAATAACCTCAAAACAAAGAGAGGGATATTCATGGTCACTACGCGACCACCGTACACAGAGGAGATCGCTTAGCCCGAGGTCAATTGCACCGAAATCGCCTGGACCAAAGCAGCGATTGCCCGCGAAAAGATAGTCGGGGAGACCAGACCTGATCCATTTGGTGATACAAGGGAAAAAGAGACTGGAGGAAAGGTCTCTAAGCTTAGCAACACCCTCGACCAAATGGCGCAGGATCTGAATGCCAAGGTCCGACCTGTCCACCAGAGGGCGAAGAAACGACACCTAATTGACTTAGAAGGTTTGTTCGTAAAGATAGCTGAGTACAGGTTGAAATCGAACCCCAAGAAGCGTGTATCCGGAATATAAGTAGGGATGTTTCTGGGTTTCTTTCTCACTGAGCGTGGTATGAAAACAAACGCAAAAAGGTACGCACTGAAGAGGCGCATGTCTGTCTTGTTTGGATTTGCACCAGTTGGAGGAGGGGGCGACCTCCCTTACCAAGAGGGTAAAGAGGCGTTCATCAAGTTGAGGGAGTACTTGGCCAACCCTCCAGTCCTGTGCAAACCACAACCAAGCACAACACTTAGTTTGTATCTAGCGGTGATCGATCAGGCGATCAGTTCAGTCCTTGTTCAAGAACAGGACCAGTTTCAAAAACTCATATGCTTTGTGAGCAGAGTATGGCAAGGACCTGGGGAAAGATACCAGGTACCGGAGAAGGCGGCCCTGTTGGTCTCACGTCAGCTCTCCCCCGTATGGACTGGTTCTTCTAGAGTAATAGAGGTCCTCGGGAACAAAGCATGCATACTTGAGACGCTGAAAGGAGGCGCGATTCCTCGCACATGGAATGCGGCCAACTTCAAGTTTTATTTTAGTTAAGCAATAACACTGTACATTGTATTAGGGGACTCCTTTTTTCCCTTATAAGGGTTTTTTAATGAGGTCACCCAATAAATTTCGATTGAAATGTTTTCTCGAGTTTGTACAGTGCAGTTAAAAACTTGTTTTACTTGCGTTAGAGGTCTCGTGAGTGGAAAGGTAGGTTCGTAGAGAACACCTCCCCTTTCGAGTGAGAACGCCGAGGTTGAACGAAATAGTTCACCAGATAAAACCTCCTCGCCCTTGAGCAAAGCTAAGGTCATTTAAGAACTTGTTTTCCTTGCGTTACAGGTCTCGTGAGTGGAAAAGTAGGTTCGTAGAGAACACCTCCCCTTTCGAGTGAGAACGCCAAGGTTGAACAAAATAGTTCACTAGATAAATCCTCCTCGCCCTTGAGCGAAGCTGAGGTCAGTTAAGAACTTGTTTTCCTTGTGTTAGAGGTCTCGTGAGTGGAAAGGTAGGTTCGTAGAGAACACCTCCCCTTTCGAGTGAGAACGCCAAGGTTGAACGAAATAGTTCACCAGATAAATCCTCCTCGCCTTTGAGCGAAGCTAAGGCAGTTAAGAACTTATTTTCCTTGCGTTAGAGGTCTCGTGAGTGGAAAGGTAGGTTCGTAGAGAACACCTCCCCTTTCGAGTGAGAACGCCAAGGTTGAACGAAATAGTTCACCAGATAAATCCTCCTCGCCCTTGGGCGAAGCTGGGTCAGTTAAGAACTTGTTTTCCTTGCGTTAAAGGTCCCGGGAGTGGAAAGGTAGGTTCGTAGAGAACACCTCCCCTTTCGAGTGAGAACACCAAGGTTGAAATAGTTCACCGGATAAATCCTCCTCGCCCTTGAGCGAAGCTGAGGTCAGCCAAGGAATTGTGTCCCTTGCGTTCGAACTCTCGTGAGTGGAAAGGTAGGTTCGTCAAGAACACCTCCACTTTTCGAGTGAGAATGCCAAGATTGAACGACCTAGTTCATAGTTAAACCCCCCTCATACAACAAGGGTAGGGTACCAAAAGGCGCTAGTAGAAGCATCGCGGTGTCAGGCACCACGAGTTAGCAGTTGAGTAAGATAAAAGAGCAGTTTTCGGTCAGATCAAGCTTAAGGAAGTAAACACAGCTAGAGAAAGTAAATTGCAAGCAGACAATAAACTGTTTGTTTGACAACCAAGTACAAGCTAAAAAGGAAGAATCCTTGAAACGATCTGCCTGTTTACAACACGGTCTGATGCTGTGAAGGGTGAAGTGTCCATCTCGGGGTGCGCGCAGGCAACCTGAGCAAGGGCGTCCTCGAACCCCGCGTCGTAAGCATCAACAGCATCCCCGGTCAGCTCAGCCTCGGCTTCTTCGAACCTCTTGGCTTGTTGGAGGAGCTCGGCCTCAACACGACCCAGGTGCACTTCTCGATTGATGGACCTTTCTTCAAGCCTTGCCATCTTGGCTTCTAACTCAATGACCCAGATTCGCAGGGGCAGGATTTTTGTCTCCAGCTCGACGACCTCTTGGCATTTGTCATGAAGTCGTTTTGAGAGATCCTTTTCAGATTGGTGGAGACTAGTCAACTCCTGCTTCAGTGCGGCCTCGAATGTAGCAAACGAACGAGCCAACAGGGTCGTTTCTTCCTTAGCCTTGGCCTCTACCAGTGCCACCCTTGCCTCAGGCCTAGTTATGAGGGCATTGGATTGAGCAAGAAGAGCCCCAAAGTTGAGGCCCAGCCTTTCCCTCGCAGCGGTCTAATCCGAGTCCACCGTCATCTCTAGATGAAAGCCTTTGAGGGCATGTTGCAGGACAACAGGTAGTTCGGGGGCAGATGGAGCTACACTGTCGGGCGACCGATAGTGGAGGAATGGGAGGCTGTCACCGCCGTAGGCCTAAGCCTTTTAGAGACCGACCCCTTAGCAAAGTCCTCATCAGATTCGATCTCCACTACCTTTTCGTAAGGAAATGGAGCGGGAGATGCTTGGGCGGCGGCAAGAGGAACCGTGACTGTAGGAGCGGAGGGAGTAGGGGAGGGCGCAGCAGTGTCAGAGGCAAGGGCATGAGGGCCAGAAGTGCCTGCACCCCCAGACATCCCTCGACGGCGAGTAAGGATACCAGCCAGCTTGGCCTATTTCTCCTCATTCAGCACCATCCCTACATACAAATTTCAGAATACAAGTGGTTAGGAATCCAAAACACAGGGGTAAACATACGAATATAAAGAGGTAGAATGTGCAAGCATAACAGTATTATGGCGTAACTCAGCGAAAACTCAGAAAAACCCCACACTCGAAAGAAACCTAGGGAGATAGAGGAACAAAGAGAAAATAGGGAAAGCTTAAAATACAAGGAGTTTAAACAGTCCCAAGCAGTTATTAAGCATCAGAATCAATAGATAAGTGCGATCAACAGTTAAAGTTCACACCTTTTGATCAGGTAGGATGAAGGTTCTGGAATTTTTAGGGAAAACGCGAGAGCGCTCGAGGAAGAAGACGAAGCAATCAAGGGTGTTTCAGAGAATGGTGGAATAGTGATTGGATGTGCGTTTTCGAATATTTAACGTAAACAAAGAAGCGTAAGCGACGTTAAGCTCTGGTCATTGATCAAAACACGTGTGCGCAGTTAAGGCAGGCTCAGAGAAACGTCACATTGGCGCACTATTCACGTCATGTCATACAGAGCCACGTAGGTCACCAAGGGCAAGAACTTAGTCTCTTCGCTGAACAAGTTACAGCTCGAGACTAGGGGCTTGTGTACCAACCAGTCCTCGGGCGTCGTTGACCACTAGTAATGTGGGGCCACGTAAGCGGGGTCCCACAAGCGGCGTGGGTCAGTGTCTCGCGAGGCACGTGCGTCAAGGAACCAAAGAGTTGATGAGAATCAAATAAAGGAGGCTTTTATTAATGGAGGAAGAGGACATCCACCCTCACATTTGAAGTTCTTCCTTCTAGTCTTCTCAAAATTAAAAGAAGACATAAAATAAAGATGAGGCCCAAGCCCAAAGCCCAAGCCCAAACCCAAGAAGGCCAAAGCCCAAAGAGCCCAAGTCCATCCCATGAGGGGCAAGGCCAAGCTTTGAAATACTCTTGTATAGTTTTAGGAGGTGTGGTTATTAAATAAAAGAGTGTGAAAATGTAAAATAAAGTCACATTGTCCATGTGACTTAGGAGAGTGGTGTAGGTATAGTTTTTAGGAGGTGTCATAGTAGAAAAAGGTCACACCTCCCATGTGACTTGTTTTTGGTGGGAATTTCAAATGAGTTTATTTGAAATTTCCCACCTATTTTTCAGCACCTCTAGGCTATAAATAAAGGTGCTTAGCTTGTACAATTCAGATTGGAATTTATCTAAAGAAACTATACTCAAATTTGGAGTGAGCATTGGAGAGCTTTTGAGCCTTCTTCTCTAGTCTTATCTTGAAGGATCCATGGTGTCCTCAAGTGGCGGCAACACTCTCATCTAGGAGCAACCACACTTCTAGTGGCGAGATTATTCATCATTCAACCATCTTCATGAGCAATTCTCTTCTCCTTCCTTTCTTCTTTGTTAATTCCTTGTCTTAGCTTGTTTCCTTGTTGTTTTTGGTGGCCAAAACACAAGCCAAGAAAACTGAATAGGAAAGCTGGAAACAGAAATGTACCGAACCAAAACACAAGAAGAATAAGAATAGCTGCTGAAAACTTAAAAACCGAACCAAAAACAACAAGGAAACAAGCTAAGACAAGGAATTAACAAAGAAGAAAGGAAGGAGAAAAGAATTGCTCATGAAGATGGTTGAATGATGAATGATCTCGCCACTAGAAGTGTGGTTGCTCCTAGATGAGAGTGCTGCCGCCACTTGAGGACACCATGGATCCTTCAAGATAAGACTAGAGAAGAAGGCTCAAAAGCTCTCCAATGCTCACTCCAAATTTGAGTATAGTTTCTTTAGATAAATTCCAATCTGAATTGTACAAGCTAAGCACCTTTATTTATAGCCTAGAGGTGCTGAAAAATAGGTGGGAAATTTCAAATAAACTCATTTGAAATTCCCACAAAAAACAAGTCACATGGGAGGTGTGACCTTTTTCTACTATGACACCTCCTAAAAACTATACCTACACCACTCTCCTAAGTCACATGGACAATGTGACTTTATTTTACATTTTCACACTCCTTTATTTAATAACCACACCTCCTAAAACTATACAAGAGTATTTCAAAGCTTGGCCTTGCCCCTCATGGGATGGACTTGGGCTCTTTGGGCTTTGGCCTTCTTGGGTTTGGGCTTGGGCTTTGGGCTTTGGGCTTGGGCCTCATCTTTATTTTATGTCTTCTTTTAATTTTGAGAAGACTAGAAGGAAGAACTTCAAATGTGAGGGTGGATGTCCTCTTCCTCCATTAATAAAAGCCTCCTTTATTTGATTCTCATCAAGAGTGGTCAGACATCGGTCACCAGGATGTACCGACGTGCCACTAGGCAGTGTGGAGAGGTCGGACATCAGGACTCGAACAGTAGAGTTGGGCCACGAGAGGTGGATCCCAGACCACACACCAGTTATCAATAAGGGAGAAGCCTAGGTCATGAGAGTCCATGCGTGTGGAGTGGATGACGCGTTTAGGCGTAACACAAGTATAGAGCCACTAGAAAGGATACGACCTGTGAGGGTCACGTTCCAGCGGTGAGCTGCATGCATGGCACGTGAACAATTAGGGCACTCCCAAGACGGGCGACCACAGAGATCAGGTGCACAAGGAGGCATCCAGGTGGTCATCCTGTCAGAGGTTGCACTCCAGTTAGGGAACCCCACGCGCTAGGTTATCCTAAGAGTGAATAATTGTGGCACTGGGGCCCACCCCCTTAGGATGCCCATTTTGGGTAATGGAAACAGTGGAAACCCTAGTTTCAGTCTATATAAAGGGAACTAACAAACTTCGCAAGGTACACTATTCATTTGCGTCGCTTAACACACAGAGTTACAGTCTTACGTAAAACAGTTTTGGTGTTTCGTATCCCTAAGATTGACTTGAGCGTCGGAGTGCAAACAGCCTCTAGGGCCCCCTTTGTCTTTGTGTTTTCAGACATTCATCAAAAGGAAAAGCACGTGCAAGCGCAGGGATTCTGGACATGAGAGTGACGTAGACGCACAAAGATGTTTTAGGTCAATCGGTAGGAACAGAATCCATAAATGTTTTGTCAAGTCATGTGCATCCTAAATTATCATCACTTCTATGTAGTACTTTTCTTGATAATTTTGGTTCATTGATTTTAATTTTGAGTCCAGATTTATAATTTTTTGTTTGATCCTTTGGTGCATTTTAATTTTTAGATTTGAGTTCATACTTGTGTGCTAGATCCACACAAGTTCCTATACATCAACTTTATTGTGTTTTTGAGGTTTCTTAAAACTGTTTTTAATTCTAGATTAGGATTCTATATTCTGTGCTGGTTGTTTCTGTTTATGAAATTAAAATTCGTTGGAGAAAAATTATGAAATTCTGGATATAAACAGATTGAGGTGTTAGAAGAAAAGTGCAAAAAAAATTGAAGAAAAATTCGAAATAGAAAAAAAAATGATAAATCAAATTCAAACAGTATGCAATTCTGGTGAGAAAAAAAATAGTGAAGTGGCATCAGATTTGAAAAAATTATCATAATTAATTGATATACTATTTTAGCATGATTCCAGAGCCAAAAGTTAGTTAAGATCTTGAGTTGTCTGTGGTTTAAAACTCAAATTCAAATTTGAAAGATCCAGCTCAGCATAAATTTTTTTAAGTCACGCATTTGAAACCTCAAAATTCTAGTAGTCTTGTTTTGGTTTTTATTAATCCAATTCTAGTGCCATTCATTAGGTTCAATTTGTGTGCTATCCTTTTGTTGTGTACCTTATTTTTTTTTGCTTGTCAATTATTTTGTTCAATTACTCTTTCAAGTTGTCATATATCAACTCCCTTTGTTGTATTCCAATTTCAAATTGATTTTTGTTGCTTTAAGTTTTGTTGACCTCATTTCTTGGTGGATAAGTAATTCAAAGGTGCATTCTTAAGTTTGGAGCTAACATCTTTGGTGAGAGCTTTATAACTTAGTAGGTGTTGATTTGAATTCTTAAAGTTGAATATCCTTGAGAGGTTGAGCAAGAGAACAACAACAAGTGAGCTTAAACACTTACACAAAGAAGGAGTCCCAAAAAGAAAAGAAGAATTGCATAGAAAAGGAATTTCTAAATTTTGTCAATTCAATTTTCTTTGTATTTTCTTTGAGTTGTAATTTGCAAAACCTTGTATAATTAGTGGATTAATTGCACATAGGAAGTGAGTGTGTCTTCAAGTTTTAAAGTGCCAAGAAGCCTCACCTTAGGAAACACCTAGTTTACAAGTTTTTCTAGATAGCAATTTTTCTATTAAAGTGTTTAATTGCTTTGTATTGTTTGTTTGCATAAAAATGGTGTTTTCATTCTTGATTGTGCTCTAAGTGAATTACTTAGAGAAAGGTTTATGAAAGTCTTGAAGGATAGAATCTGGCTAGGAAAGGCTTGGTACTTAAGTGATCCAAGTGATTCACCTCCCTTTCCTGGGAATCTACCTACATTACTCCACTTATCTTTCTTTTGGTAAATTGCTTTTAACACATAACTTTAACCATGTCTTCTTATTCTCATCTCTCTAGTGAAAATGATAGAGTCTATTAAATATATTTTGAAACAACTAGCACAAGAATTTCAATCACTCTCATATAGACAATTGCAATATAAGGCCCAATTCAAAGAAAGGGATGCTCATTTTTCTTTGATGGAAGAAGAGTTGAAAATGGTTAAAGAAAGGGATGAATACAACAATCCAAAAAAAGTTCTCATGCATCTAGCTCTAAGGGAGATGATTCTTTTAGGGAACAAAGTCTTAGAATTAATGAATATTATCAACCACTCCTTAGGAGAGCTAGAAAAGAAAGAAAAGAAAATACTAAGAAGGTTAGGGTAGATCTACCTTATTTCCATGGGAAAGAAAATGTAGAAGCTTATCTAGATTGGGAAATGAAGGTAAAACAATTATTTGCTTGCCATAGAGTAAGTGAGGAAAGAAAGGTACCTTGAGCCACCCTAAGCTTTCAAGGAAATGCTATGTATTGGTGGACTGCCCTAGAGAAAGATAGGCGTCTTCATAAGGATCCTCCCATAGAGTATTGGAATGATCTTAGGAGAGCCTTAAGACACCACCATATTCCCTCCTATTATAATAGGGAGTTAATGGAGAAGCTCCAAAGACTCCAACAAAAGACTATGAGCGTAGAGGAATATAGGCAGAAAATGGAATTGTATATGATGAGAGCCTCAATTAGGGAGTCTGAGCCTACCACCATAGCAAGGTTTTTGAGTGGACTCAATCTTGAGATTAGAGATAGGGTTGAACTTTTACCCTATAGAGACTTGAATGATTTAATTCAACTTTGTATCAAAGTTGAACAACAAAATTTGAGAAAAACTTCAAGTCGTAGGGAAGGTTCATATTCTAACTCTTATCCCAAGAGAAAGCATAAAAGGGAGGAAACCATAAAGGAAAAACCAAAAGAAACTCCCACAAATATATGTAAAGATGTGATAACCCCACAACCCTATAGCAGAGACACCAAATGTTTTAAATGCTTTGGAAGAGGTCATATAGCTGCCCAGTGCCCAAATAGGAGAACCATACTCTTAAGAGGGAGGGATGAATATAGCAGCCAAAGTGATGAAGCTAGTGGGGGAGAAGAAAAAGAAAATAGTGAGGGGATATATCCATGTGAGGGCGAGTTAATGCTGATCCGTAGAACCCTCAACAACCAACCTAATATGAACCAAGAGACACAAAGGGAGAACATTTTCCACACAAGATGTAAAGTTTGAAAATGTGTCTTCTCTCATTATGGATAATGGTTCTTGCTGCAATTGTTGTAGCATTAGGATGGTGGAAAAGCTGAATCTACAAGTAATACCTCATCCTAAACCTTATAAACTTCAATGGATAAATGAAAATGGGGAATTAACTGTAGATAAGCAAGTGAAAGTCGAGTTCTAAAATTGACACGATCTAGAAAGAAGAAAAATTTAAAAACAAAATTGAAAAGATACTTCTTTTTGAACAACCCACATGCCTCTTGCTTAGTAAAGGAACACATAGGAGACTTCTTAAAGAGGCTAGTAACAAAAATTTAGAACAAGAGAAGAAAAACTTAGAAAAGAAAATTATGTACTCCTCTCTAAAGAAATCTTGAGAAAAGTTTCCAAAAAAAAATAGAAAAACAAGAGGAATGGCAACTCAATAAAACTGATTTTATACATCAGCTGTGAAACTAACCCATTTGAATTGTTTAATGAATCCAATAGATGGACATTTGATCCAGGAGGACAAGCATAGTTTCAAAGCAGGAATAAGGCAGCTGTTCGAGATCAACCTTGTAGATCTGAGGACAAATCCTCTCAAGAAGGAGGGAATGATGGAAATCGTCCAGCCTCACACAACCATATAATAAGGACGATGAAGACCTAGAGTTTGTTTATTAACTTAATTGCAAATATGAGTCTGATCCTGCCGATTGACTTAGCGCAAGAGTGTTGCCTCGTCACGGTCTTCCTCACCAGCTTGACACCACGTGCCCTCCGAGTCCCCACCACAGATAGCCTCTCTGAGAACCTGAAAAACACACAGTGGCGCCTCTGCGGCCGGTGGCGCTCCGACGCTCAAGTTAGTGACAAGAACACCCAAAACTGAGAGAAAATATGCTCTGTAGGACCGTACTGAAAAGCACACAACCCTAGCAGAATGAGCCGTAATGAAAAACGTACCTCTGCAAATTCTGTTAAGGTTACCTTTATAGCTAGGTTTTTTCTCTCTCCAAGCCGTTATGCTTTTGGACGCGTGGCTCACATCCAGCCTTGCACGTGTCGCCATCTGGGCTGGGATGGCAGGTAGCACCCAGCCCTACACGTGTCATCATCTGAGCTAGGATAACTCGAGCGTCACTTCTTTATTTCTCCCAGCCCTACACGTGCCATCACCTGGGTTGGAGTAACTGAGAGAATCAAACTCTACACGTGTCGTCATCTGGGCTGGGGCAACTTGAACGTCACCTTTGCATAGTAGCCAGTCGCGCGGCTAAGTCCTCAACTCAAGGAGTAAACTAACACGCGACATGCTCTAGAGCACCACCCGACAAGGCGAGTATCGAGTGCAGCAAAGTGCACCATCTCTGTGATATCGCTTGTCTCTAATGGCACCCTCCTTACCGCTGCGCCATGCGTGTTCTGGCTGAGGAAACCTTGCCATCAACGAATGTCCACTCTGGGAATCCCGTCGCTGATAGGCGAGCTATCCCCTCAACCCAAACACCCTTCACGCCCCATGCTGGCGCAACAATCGCCTCACTGGAGTTGTACACTCGAACTTACACCTCTGGGCCTTCACCAGCTTCGATCTGAGCTCGTCGGAAGATCTGGCGACGTGCTTCCTGCGGCGATGTCGAGCTGCATGATCGCCGATCGCCAAATACGTTGATGACGAGCCAACCCGGTGACAACCGGGCATGTTCATCGCAGAACGCCAGTTCCATGAACCGGCGACCACGCTCACCACTGAACCATCCTTCTTTTCTAGCCTACGTGTTCCACTGAGCATGCCCCACCCGGGCACGTGCAAGACACGTCATCACACCCGATGACTTGGTCGGTACACAAGCCCCCCAGTCTCGAGCTGCGACTTGTTCAGCGAGGAGACTAAAGAGGTTCAAATCCGGCGGCTTACGTGGCTTTGCGCGTTGGCGCTAAAACTGTTCACTGACTTGACATTTCACCAACTCCTTCGATCATTCGACACGTGGACCCATCAACGGCCATTGTTCACTGTCGTTTGCGCTTCTCGCAACGTTCGACATTCTTCGAAACTCTTAAACGCTTCGCGCCATTTCACTGTTTCATTATCTTCTACCTCTCTTCGAACACTCAAAACACTCCAGCGAACGCTCCGATTCTCCCAATCTCCATCCTTCGGACCACTCTTCTGATCATCTAAAGGTAACCTTTTTATCACCTCTACTGATATTTGTTGCATTTTAATCGGTTCACATCATCCAATACTTGTCTGGAGCATACGTTGTGGGATGTTTCTCTGCTTTGTTTTTCCCTTTTCTGCGTTTAGGGTTTCTGAACCTTTCTCTGCGAGCCCCCCCTTGTTCTTTCCTCTTCTCTTCTTCTGTCGAGTCTTTCTGTTTACGAACACTCATACCTTTTCATCTTCTTGCAGCTTTCTCGATGACTTGTCCAAAAACCACACCAAACCCTCCTCCATCTCCTCGCAACCCTCCGACGAAAACCCGTAGGGCCAACCCTTCTTCTTCCCGCGACCCCCCAAGGGGTCCCAACGTTCCCTCCGACCGAGTCGCGAGACCCGCGTCCTCTCATCGTAACCAGCCGCAACCAAACCCACCACAAACCAGCGTGGTGGTAAAGCCTCTTCCCGATTACAAGCGGTTATACCCGTGGGCCTCCGCAACCTTGTTGGGCGAAACCTCATCCATCAACTCCGACCTTGACATCTTTCGCCTCAAGAAGGGTGACAAGGAAAACCTCTCTTTCAGCAAAGAGCATGATGACAAAGTGTCCGTGCGTCCTTGTCCTCCCGGTAAGCCCATCTGCACCGACGATCAGGGGAGCGACGACGCCCCCTTCTGCTTCATCTACACCACCATGTTCAAGAAGGTCAAGCTGCGGTTTCCCTTCACACGCTTTGAGAGGGAGCTCCTGATCGAGCTTGACATAGCCCCCGCCCAGCTCCATCCCAACAGCTGGGCGTTCGTGCGGGCTTACCAGATCCTCTGCGCACACTTAGGACATCCGGCCTCGGTGGATGTGTTCCTCTACTTATTCGAGGCGAAGAACCCGGGCGATCGTCTATGGGTCAGCCTCAATGGGATCGCCGGGAGGTCCATTCTTTCTATCTTCCAGCAATCCTATAAGGATTGAAAGGGGAAGTTCGTGCGTGTATGCTGCAACGATCAAGACCCTTCCCTTCTCGACGGGTTCCCCTTGTATTGGGTGAACAAAGGGAAAAAGGAGTCGAGCTTCAGGAAGGGTAGGGAGCCAGAAAAGATGGGGGAGCTCGACAAGGACTTGTGCGGCTTCTGGAAGAAAGTCGCCTCTTCCAACGTGACCCTGTCGACTGCCTCCATCGTCTCCTTCGAGTTCTATGAAAGCCAATTGGACTTTCACATAGGTTTGCCCTTAAGCCTTCAAGTTTCCCTAGCTTGACTTTGCATTTTCTCGTTCCTACTTTGATGTTGTTGTTCTACTTCGCATATGGTTTCAAACTCCTTCATGCATTATTACCTGTCAATTCTCTGTGCTAGTTGATAACTGTTGGCCCCCTTTGCAGATACGATGTTGGGACAAGATAGGATGGCTGAGCTGCGCGCCATAGCCAGGTCCCATAAGCTTGCGGCGGGCTCTCAAACGATCCCGAACTCTGTCGCGGAGATCGCCGCCGCCCAGGGCCAATCCCCACCAGTTGGTCCACCCGCTGCTGCCGCTCTTCCAGCCCCCCAACGCAAAAAACTACCTCTCAAGAAGGCCAAAAGGAAAGCCCCCAGGGTAGTATCTGACGAAGAGGCAGATGAAAGCACCGAGGACGGGCTAATCTGCAAAAGGAAAAGGGTGGCGGTGACCGAGCCCCCAGCAATTGAGAGCGCCGCTCCAAACTTCATCGAGAACCCCCCAGCGCCTCCACACCATTCGAGTCCGCTGGGGATGTTCTCGTTTCAAACGCTTCAGTTGCTGAGGCCGCTCCTGAGCAACTTGCTCAAGCCTCCTCACAAGTCGCCGAGAAGCTGCCTGCCTCACCACCACGTCTCGAAGCTCCCCCCGCCGTCCAACCTTGTGAGAGTGGTGGTGAGCACCAACCTTCGCCTCCACCAGCAACCTCAGGCCTCCTAGCCGCTCTTCAAGAAGCTTTGAAGTCCTTCACCGTGCGCCTAAGTGCCATGGTTGACGATTGTCTTCCCCAAATCGTCGGTGAAGGGCTCAAGGACTCCTTGGAGAAGTTTGAGCTCAACAATCGGATCAACCAAGAGGTGGCAAGCACCGCGAAAGCTGAAGCCGAGAAGACCAAGTGCGATATGATGATGTAAGGCTTGGAGTTTTCGCGAGTTGAAAACGCCCTCAAGGACGAGCTCCAGAGGGTGCGGCAAGACAACAAAGAGTTGCGCAAGAAGCTTCATGACAAACTCCAAGACGCCGTCGAGCTGGAGAGCAAGATCGTCCCTCTGAGGGAGAAAATTGCCGCGCTGGAGGAGGCAAAGAAGACTGACGCTCAGAAGATGGTCAACCTGGAGAAGAGGTCAATCGAGAGAGACCCTTCTGGGAAAGGTTGAGCAAGATCGGGATAAGGCCTCCCAGGAACTTAGTGAAACTGCTGCTGAGCTTGCTCGAGTTCGCGAGGAGAACAGCGGGCTCAAGAAGAAGGCCGACGAGCTCGAGCTTGAAGTCACCCAGGTTCGTGAAGAGAATAGTGGGTTCAAGACGAAGATCGACGAGCTTCAGCTTGAGGCTGCCCAGGTTCTAAATTCCGGCTTTGGCGCTGCTTTGGAACAATTTGCTTGCAAATATCCTGATCTCGATCTTTCTGAGTTCTCAGTGTACAACGAGGTGGTGGACGACAAGATCGTGCCCCCGATTGACTTATCTCCTTGAAAACTCTTATACTTTACCTTGGTCTGTAATAATTTTCATTTTGTTCGAACTGTTCGATGCTCATGTGCACATACACACACACACACACACACACACACACACATATATATATATATATATATATATATATAATCTTCTAATTTATCTGCTGCGCAATCAACTGGTTTAACTGGATGGTTCTTTCTTAACTTAACGTACTTTGCACCAACCGGTACTTAACTTTTCTCGACTCAACGTACTTTGCACCAACCGGTGCTTAACTTTCTGCAAACCATTTAGCACCTGGAACTTCTCTTGCCCGACCCGCCAAGGGCCAAAGGCGTCTCTACATCGTCGCTCAGAACTTCGCAGACGCGGCCTTCGCTGTGCGATTCTCTTTCTGTTCCAATCTCAAACCATGGGCTTTTGGCGACGTCATCTTCCCTTTAACTGAAAACGTCCCTTGCGAGACCACCTTCTGATTTCATCTTTGCTCACCTGGGAGGAGAGCCGTCTTTCGAATCGCTCTTTGCCTTCCCCAAGCCTTTACCCTGAGATAACTTACACCATTGTTCCCTCATCTGGGGGTAGAGCCGCCTTTCGGATCCTTCTCTACCTCCCTGAGTTTCGGAACAATGATTTGGGTGGTGGGGTGTCCTCTGCGAACCTTCCCCAACCACCCTTCACCTCCGATTTAACTGATCTTACTAGGTCGACATTGGTGTCTCTCTCAAGGGGGAAAGAGTCCTTCTCCAACCCTCCTTTCCCACGTTTGAGATCGTTAACACCCCTGACCTTTCGATTTAATCTTGCCTGAACTCACTCGAGGGTGAGAAGGACTTTTTCTGATGCCTCAACTTGCCCAGGGGTTACATCTCCTCCTCCCCCGGATGCACTGAGGGCTTTCAACTTGCCTCAATTTGCTCACGCAAAGAGGTCTTGTGATCTGTTCTCGCCTACGCTCGCTCGAGGCGAGGAGGTCTTTTCCTGATGCCTCAACTTGCCCAGGGGTTACATCTCCTCCTCCCCCGGATGCACTGAGGGCTTTCAACTTGCCTCAATTTGCTCACGCAAAGAGGTCTTGCGATCTCTTTCTCGCCTACGCTCGCTCAAGGCGAGGAGGTCTTTTAAATCTCTTTCTCGCCTACGCTCGCTCAAGGCGAGGAGGTCTTTTAAATCTCTTTCTCGCCTACGCTCGCTCAAGGCGAGGTGGTCTTTTAAATCTCTTTCTCGCCTAGAGGAAATCCGATACTTGCGCCTCCGGTCGCCGGGAGGCAGTGAGGACTTAAAAAACTTTATTCTTGTGCTTCGATAGCTACATGGCGATGAGGACTTAAAAAACTTTATTCTTGTGCCTCCGATCGCTACATGGCGATGAGGACTTAAAAAACTTTACGTTTCAGAAATTTTGTACTGGATGCATGCAGTTCGGATTTGCCATTTTTCTTTAAAACTACACAAGGGCGATAGGGTCTCTCCCCCCAAACTTGGCAAACAGACAGCATGCAAACTTAATAGCTGGGAAACTTTGATAAACTTCGAAACCTTCTTTACTGGGTGGCCTCATTAAAACCCTACTTAGTGAAAAAGAGTGCCCCCTTGAAAAATTTGTTCAAACTGATACATCTTAGATTGTTCAAGTTAATTGCTACTTACAAAGGCTCAACTGTAGTAAAACTTGAGATGGGTGGCGTTCCAAGTGCGAGGAATCGCCCCTCCCTCCAGCGTCTCCAAGCGGTAGGCGCCGTTCCCGAGTGCTTCGGTTATTCTGAACGGTCCTGTCCACTTGGGCGATAATTTGTTTTCCATCTCGTACTGGTGGGCCTTCCTCATCACCAGGTCGCCATCTCTGAACTGCCTCGGCTTTATCTTGGAGTTGTACTTGCGCTCGACCCTTCTCTTTACTGCTTGGGCCTTCACCCGCGCTTCCTCCCTGACCTCATCCAGCAGATCCAAGTTCATCTTCCTCTCTTCGTTCGAGTCTTCTGACACGAAGTTCAGAAACCTCGGCGAGCTCTCTTGGATTTCAACTGGGATCATCGCGTCGCACCCGTACACCAAGCTAAACGGGGTTTCGTGGGTTCCCGATTGCTCAGTAGTATGGTATGCCCACACTATGCGGGGAACCTCCTCAGCCCAAGACCCCTTGACCCTTTCCAACCTCCTCTTCAATCCTCTGAGCAGAACCCGATTAGCGGACTCCACTTGCCCATTCGTTTGCGGGTGTTCCACAGATGCAAACACTTGTTGTGTCCCGATGTCCTCGCAAAGTTTCTTCAACAGGTGGCTTGCGAACTGGGTCCCATTGTCTGATACTAGACGCTTGGGCACGCCAAAACGACAAACAATATTCTTCCATACCAAACTCTGGATTTTGTGTGCGGTGATCTGGGCCACTGGTTCTGCTTCAATCCATTTCGTGAAGTATTCGATCGCCACAACCAAATACTTCATTTGTCTGACTGCCAATGGGAAAGGTCCCAGGATGTCGATTCCCCACGTGTGGAACGGCCAAGGACTGTAGATTGACTTTAACTCTTCTGGGGGCGCCTTGTGCCAGTCAGCGTGCTGCTGGCATTGCTTGCAACGCTGGGCGTATCTCTTGCAATCTTCCCTCATCGTGGGCCAGTAGTAGCCTACACGGATAGTCCTTGTTGCCAGCGATCGACCTCCAATGTGGCTGCCGCAAATCCCCTCATGGAGCTCAGCCATAATCCTCGTGCACTTCTCTCCGTGTACACATACAAGAAGAGGGTGTGTAAATCCAAACCTGTACAGCTCGCCGTCAATAAGGGTAAACTTGTTGGAGCTCTTGTTTATCTTTCTGGCCTCAGTTGAGTCAACTGGAAGCACACCATCCGCTAAATAGCGTTGGTATGGCGTTATCCACGTGTCTGGTTTGTGGATAGCGCAAACTTGCGTCGATCTCTCCTCTTCCGCCGGGCGCGCTCTGACCCTCGGCGTCCTCAGAGTTTCCTGCGTTAGGGATCTATGACTTCTCGCCGTTCTTTCCATTGATCTGCAAACATGAAGAACCTGGTGGTCTGCCACGAATGCTCGAGGCGCTTTCAAGGTTTCTTGAATGACAGTCCTCTGCCTGCCTCCCTTGCCCGAACTGGAGAGCTTGGCTAGCAAGTCAGCTTAGGCATTCTGTTCTCTTGGCACGTGCACCACTTTAAATGAAGCGAAAGATCTTCTTAGCTCTTGCACGTACTCCAAGTAGGCTGCCATCTACGGGTCCATGGCTTGGAACTCGCCAGTTACTTGTCCGGTGACCAACAGGGAATCGCTCTTGGCCATCAGCACTTTCGCCCCCATTTCCTTCGCCAGTTACTCTGCTTGATTGTTGCTTGCTTTGAAAGCAAACCTCAATGATTGCTCTATCAACACTCCGTTGGGCCCTTCCAAAATGACCCCAGCCCCGCTGCCCAGCTGGTTGGACGACCCATCAACCGAGAGTACCCAGCGAAAGTCGTCCTCGGCGTTCTGTGCCACTTCGGAGGACAACTCGACCACAAAATCGGCGAAGACTTGCCCTTTGATCGATCCCCGGGGTTCATATTTGATGTCGAACTCCGAAAGCTCGACTGCCTATTTCACCATCCTTCCAGCCACATCGGGCTTCTTCAAAACCTTCTGGATTGGCAGATCAGTCATCACCAATACTGTGAAGCTCTGGAAGTAATGGCGCAATCTCCTCGCCGAGAACACAACCGCCAATGCTGCCTTTTCTAGGGCCTGGTACCTTACCTCTGGGCCTTGCAGCACCTTGCTAACGAAATATATAGGCCTTTGGATCTGATCTTGATCCTACACTAGCACTGCGTTGATCGCCCTCTTAGTTATGGCAAAGTACAACCTGAGCGGTGTTACAACTTGGGGCTTGCACAGAACTGGAGGGCTCGCCAAATATTCCTTGAGCTTTACGAAGGCCTCCTCACACTCCTTTGTCCAAAAAAACCTGTTGTTCCTTTTCAAACATTGGAAGTATGGGTGGCCCTTCTCTCCGCTTGCCGATACGAATCGGGACAGGGCGGCCATCCGCCCCGTGAGTTGCTGCACCTCCTTCACATTGGCGGGGCTCCTCATTGCCAAAATGACGGCGCACTTCTCGAGGTTAGCCTCGATTCCCCTCTTTGATAGGAGAAACCCCAGAAATTTCCCTGCTTCTACACCAAAAACGCACTTTTCAGGATTCAGTTTTAGCTTGTACCTGGCTATCGTGATGAACAACTCTTCCAAGTCTGCGACGTGCTTGTCTTTCTCCAGGGACGTCACGACCATGTCGTCGACGTATGCCTGCACATTCCTTCCGAGCATGGGTGCGAGCACCTTGTCCATCAGCCTTTGGTATGTGGCCCCTGCATTCTTCAACCCAAAGGGCATTACCCTGTAGCAATAACATGACCTTTCCGTCATGAAGGCGGTCTTCTCTTCGTCCATGGGGTGCATTTTGATTTGGTTGTACCTCGAGAAGGCATCCAGAAAACTGAGCAGCTTGCACCCTGATGCACTGTCTACCAGGGCATCTATGCTTGGCAAAGGATAAGAATCCTTTGGGCAGGCCTTGTTCAGGTTTGTAAAGTCAACACACATCCGCCATTTTCCGCTGCTCTTCTAGACCAGGACAACATTAGCGAGCCATTCTGGATATTGGATTTCCCTGATGTGGCCCGCTGCAAGGAGTTTCTGTGTCTCTTCCTTGATCGCCTGTCTCTTCTCCTCATTGAACTTTCTTCTTCTTTGGCGGATGGGCTTGACTTGGGGGTCCATCGCTAAACGATGGCACAAGAAATCGGGGTCGATTCCCGGCATATCTGAAGCAGCCCACGCAAACGCATCCAAGTGTCTACTTATCACCTTGGCGATCTGGTCTTGCGTCTCGCTATCCAGGGTTCTCCCCAACTTAAACACCTTCCCGCTGATCTCCTTCTCGAGCCATTCCTCTACTGGCTGAGGTTTTCTTTCGTTGGCGATCAGGGCCCTCGCGATACCGGTTTCTCTGGCGGTCTCCGAGCAGTTCCTTTCTCCCTTCCCGCTCTCTGGCCTCGCCTCTACATTCCCCATTGGCACATCGCCCTCGGCAACCACCTCTAACGCCGTGTCCGAAACTCGTCGGGATTCGCGCTCCGGCTCCACGCCAGGGGGAGGCGTTGTGGTTACGTGGCACACAGACCTCTTGTTCTTAAGGCTGTTTTCGTAACACTTCTTCGCCTCCTTCTGGTCGGACCAAATAGTGATGATCATGCCCTCCATTGACGGCAGCTTGACCTTCATGTGCCTTGTCGAAGGCACAACTCCTGTTCTGTTGAGCGTTGGCCTTCCCAACAGTATGTTGTACGCTGACGGGGCGTTTACAACAAGATACCTGATCTTCTCCGTTCGTGAGGCCAAGCCATCAGTGAAGGTCGTCCTCAGCTCGATATACCCCCTCACCTCCACTTGGTCTCCGGCAAAACCGTACAAGCAGCCCCCATATGGTCTCAGTTGATCAGGGGACAGTTGTAACTTCTTAAAAGTCGGCCAGAACATCACATCTGCTGAACTTCCTTGGTCGACCAGCACCCGGTGGACAGTCCTTCCCGCCGTGACAAGCGAGATCACAATAGGGTCGTTGTCGTGAGGCACCACGTCCCTAAGGTCCCCCTTGGTGAACGTGATGTCCACGTCGGGCGAGTGATCCTCAAAGATTTCCACTGACATTACCGACCTCGCGTACCTCTTACGTTGCGATGCTGTGCACCCCCCGCCGAAGAATCCGCCAGCTATGGTGTGGATCTCACCGTGAATGGGCACCTCGTGCTGCTGCCCTCCACTGCCCGCCGATTGAGATCCTGACGCTTGGTTCTCTTGCTTCTCTAGCAAGTAATCCTTCAGGAAACCACATTTGACCAGCTCGGCGAGCTGGTATCCCAGAGCTAAACACGAGTTGATAGAGTGGCCAAAACTCTTATGGAACTCGCACCATGCGTCTGGCTTTGGCCCCAAAACCTTCTCCGTCGTTTTCTCAGGCACTTTGAGCCTGGCAGCAATGTTTGGGATGGCGATCAAATCAGCCAAACCCATTACAAACTCATACCTTGGGGGGCGATTACTCTCCCTGGGGCGCCCTGGTCCCTTGCTCTTATTTTTCTTAGGGTCGTAAGGATGGTGTGTCCTTTGATCCCTTTTTCCCGCCGCCGCCTCCATTACCCTCTGCGGTTGTACCCTTGCTTGGGCGCGCGGTTTAGTTGGGGCCACGTTTCCCCTCTTCTCGGTGACCTCGCTCTCGGCGGTGATGTGAGCCACAACACGTCGCCGGATTTCAGCAAACGTGGCGGGGTGGCTCCTGATGAGCGACTCACTAAAAGGCCCAGGTAACACGCCCTTTTTGAAGGCGTGCACGAACATCTCTTCGTCCTTTCCTTGACCTTCTTAGGAATCACCTTGAGTTGGACATTATAGAGGCACTTTTCTTAGAGTTGGATCATTGTTCAAAGACAAGAACTCACCAAAAACTAGTACCAAATCCCAAACTCATTTGGATGAACCAATTATAGTCAAATTGAACCGAATAAGATGGAAGAAAAAGCAATTGCACCGAACATATTACTTATGGAATGAAATGAACCGAACAAATGAGCTAGAAAAGCAAAGGAACAAGATGAATGAACTGAAATATAAATCTGCCGAACCAAAACTTATAAAAAAACAGCACGAACACCAAACCAAAACTCAAGAACACAAGCTAACAAAAACAATAGAAAGAGGAGGAAGGAAGGAGAAAAGAGTGCTCATGAAGATGGAAGGATGTTGGATGATCTCGCCACTAGAAGTGTGGAATGCTCCTAGATAAGAGTGATGCCGCCACTTGAGGACTCCATTGATCCATCAAGATAAGACTAGAGAAGAAGGCTCCAAAAGCTCTCCAAAGTTCACTCAAAATTTGAGTAGAGTTTTCTTAGATTAATTCCAATCTGAATTTTACAAAGGAAGCACCTCTATTTATAGCCTAAGGTGCTGAAAAATAGGTGGGAAATTTCAAATAAACTCATTTGAAATTCCCACCAAAAACAAGTCACATGGGAGGTGTGACCTTTTTCTACTATGACACCTCCCAAAAACTACACCTACACCACTCTCCTAAGTCACATGGGTAATGTGACTTTATTTTACATTTTCATACTCCTTTATTTAATAACCACACCTCCTAAAACTATACAAGAGTATTTCAAAGCTTGGCCTTGCCCCTCATGGGATGGACTTGGGCTCTTTGGGCTTTGGCCTTCTTGGGCTTGGGCTTGGGCTTTGGGCTTGGGCCTCATCTTTATTTTATGTCTTCTTTTAATTTTGAGAAGACTAGAAGGAAGAACTTCAAATGTGAGGGTGGATGTCCTCTTCCACCATTAATAAAAGCCTCATTTATTTGATTCTCATCACTATCTGAGCTTCGAATCTGTTCAGGAAATCCTTCAGGGACTCCCCTTGGTACTGCCTTATATCAAACAGGTCGTAAGACACCAAAGGTGGCGCCTTGTTCACTATATACTGCTCAACAAACATCTTAGAAAACTGTTGAAAAGTGGTAATGTGGCCAGTAGGTATACTGACGAACCAGTCCAACGCCGTTTCGCTCAAAGTGCTCATGAACACCTTACAGTACACCGCGTCTGAGCCCCCTGAGAACATCATCTGACTATGAAACGCCGTGAGATAGGCTTCGGGGTCCTCCACCCCAGTGAAACACGCTTTCACTGCCACAGTGTTAGCCGGGACCACCGAGTCCATGATCTCTTGGGAAAATGGCATAGGAAAGCTGCGCGGTGCAGATGGGGGTGCAGATCTGTCCCCAGCCGCACGCTCCTCCCGCTCCTGAAGGGCTTTGTGCAGCTCTTCGTTGATCCTGTTGAGCTCTTCGTTCCTTGCTTGCGAGGCCACCAGTGCCTCGTGCATCCTTTCCTGTTCAGAACGCGATGCAGCCACGTTCTCCTGCAGCGTCCTCATCATGTCCATCACTTGCGTCATAGACACAACATCTTCGTCTGTTGATGGCACAACTGAACTGGAGCGTGTTGTCCTCATCCTTCCTCAGCAAACTCAGCAACTCAAAGAACTCCAAACAAACGGTGAAAACTCCAGGAATCAACTGCAATAGCGAGCAGTCGAACAGAAAACACCAAAAACACCACAAACACGAACTATGGTTGGGAATCACCTTTTATACGGCCCCACGGTGGGCGCCAGATGATCCTGCCGGTTGACTTAGCGCAAGAGTGTTGCCTCGTCACGGTCTTCCTCACCAGCTTGACACCACGTGCCCTCCGAGTCCCCACCACAGATAGCCTCTCTGAGAACCTGAAAAACACACAGTGGCGCCTCTGCGGCCGGTGGCGCTCCGACGCTCAAGTTAGTGACAAGAACACCCAAAACTGAGAGAAAATATGCTCTGTAGGACCGTACTGAAAAGCACACAACCCTAGCAGAATGAGCCGTAATGAAAAACGTACCTCTGCAAATTCTGTTAAGGTTACCTTTATAGCTAGGTTTTTTCTCTCTCCAAGCCGTTATGCTTTTGGACGCGTGGCTCACATCCAGCCTTGCACGTGTCGCCATCTGGGCTGGGATGGCAGGTAGCACCCAGCCCTACACGTGTCATCATCTGAGCTAGGATAACTCGAGCGTCACTTCTTTATTTCTCCCAGCCCTACACGTGCCATCACCTGGGTTGGAGTAACTGAGAGAATCAAACTCTACACGTGTCGTCATCTGGGCTGGGGCAACTTGAACGTCACCTTTGCATAGTAGCCAGTCGCGCGGCTAAGTCCTCAACTCAAGGAGTAAACTAACACGCGACATGCTCTAGAGCACCACCCGACAAGGCGAGTATCGAGTGCAGCAAAGTGCACCATCTCTGTGATATCGCTTGTCTCTAATGGCACCCTCCTTACCGCTGCGCCATGCGTGTTCTGGCTGAGGAAACCTTGCCATCAACGAATGTCCACTCTGGGAATCCCGTCGCTGATAGGCGAGCTATCCCCTCAACCCAAACACCCTTCACGCCCCATGCTGGCGCAACAATCGCCTCACTGGAGTTGTACACTCGAACTTACACCTCTGGGCCTTCACCAGCTTCGATCTGAGCTCGTCGGAAGATCTAGCGACGTGCTTCCTGCGGCGATGTCGAGCTGCATGATCGCCGATCGCCAAATACGTTGATGACGAGCCAACCCGGCGACAACCGGGCATGTTCATCGTAGAACGCCAGTTCCATGAACCGGCGACCACGCTCACCACTGAACCATCCTTCTTTTCTAGCCTACGTGTTCCACTGAGCACGCCCCACCCTGGCACGTGCAAGACACGTCATCACTCCCGATGACCTGGTCGGTATAGAGTCTAATTGAGCTTTTGTTTATTTTTGTAGGCCCAATCAAGAGGACAATTCTAGGTTGAAGGAATGTACAAACAAATTCAAGAAGACCTCCAATTCATCAAAACATAAACAACTACTAGAAGAGGCCCAATCACAAGCCTAAGTGCAAGCCTAACAACTAGAAGATCACGACCACAACTAGGTCTATGGTAAAGGAGATACAAGAGGATTGGGATGTTGCTACTGATGGCAGAGAAACATTTCTCTACATGTTTGAAGAAGCCTAAATCCTAGTTTAAACAGTGTAGAGAAGATTTTATTTTCTTGTCAAAATTAGAATAGGAAATTTCATTTGTAATTTTTTCTTAGATGAAATTTTGGCACCTAAAAAAACAACCTTGGTTAAATTAGGATTTCTAAAAATACCTAATTGTAACCAAGGCCAGTTATAATTAAGCCATGGAGAAGAGTACACGCTTTCCACATGTGCCATATTATTGATCAAGAGAGATCAAGTGCTTTGAAGAATCCAAATCCTATGTGTTTGATGCAAGGCTGGTGTTGCTGCTGTGTTTTGGGAGGGATCTGGGTAGAATAGAATGTGATCCACTCCTTTGTTGAATCTAAAATTTATGTGATTTAAAACCTTTTAGAAAATAAAGTGTTTTTCCAACTAAGTGAAAAACAACCTGTTGTTTTGTCGAATCAACCGGTTTTTTTACTCTTAGGAGTTTTTAAAAAGGTTGAAACTGTTTTAGTTTGGTTGACTTAACTGCCAAACGAAACAATCGGTTGTTTCATGGTTTCAACCGATTGTTTCTTTGAAAATCCTAACATAATTTTGTTTTGGTGGTTGAAAGTGCTTTAAATGATTTCCAACTGAATACATTCCTTCATTAACTGTTTTGACCAATCTTTGGAAAATATAAATAGTTTGTTTATGCTTTCAAACAGGTAAGAGAAACAGATTTGCGTTTTTCAGTTGTGAAAAAGTTGATTTCAAGATTTGAACATTCACATCAAGCTTTGGGTTTTCAAAGAGAGTGGAATAGGATTGCAATTGTATTGATTTCAGTTTGTTCTGTAAACAAGTGTGATCCCTTCTCATCCTTCTGTATTTCTGATGTTGTGTTACCAAGGAGTGTTGTGTGCTCTTGAGGTGGTCAAGATCAAAACTCTTGGTGTGTGATTTTCCAAAGGGAGTGTGTTTCTTGAAGGGTTCAAGGTCACTTCTTTGGTGGTTTGTGTATTTTAATCTGGTTTTGATCCTGCCTGTTGACCGGAACGCTGGAAACTGCCTCGTCAAAGGATCGACGTGCGCACCGCTTCGAACCTCCGTTCCTCTTCGAGATCCACCTCAAGAACCTGCAAAGAAACAGAGCGGCGCCGCTGCGGCCGATCGCACTCCAACGCCCAAGTCAGTGACTGAATCACCAAATACTAAGAGAACAAGAACCGTGCAAATCCTCTCTCACAGTAAGCTCTATAACTCGCAAGCGTAAAGAATGTACTCTGAACGTGCGTACCTCAGAAGGTTCGTTAAGAACTCTTATATACCTGGTTACTTTCTCTCTCCTGGCAGTTACAGACTTGGACACGTGGCTCGCATCCAACTGTACACGTGCCATCATCTGGAGCCTCCTTGACTTGGGCGCTGCTTCTGACTCTCCTTTTGGCTAAGTTATTTATGCATGGTGCTGCCCAGTACATAGCTAACTTGGGAGTGCGATCTCTACTGGAACTGGCGAGTTAGGGTGCCTTCATACACCTTCCCCGTGGTCTCGCCGGCCGCCTTCATAATCTGCACCACCTTCATCTCTGGCGATGTGCTTGCTCTGGCGATCTCCAATTACTAGGTCGCCTGAGTCTACATCTGGCGACTTCATCTTTAACCCGGTGATCGCTAGAGTCTACACGCCAACTTAATAATTGGCGACTTCACGAGCCCCCCGACTTCCTTCCCTTCTGCCAACCTGGCGCCTTGTCAACACGCCTATACTGTAGCTTGATGCCACGTCATCACTTCCGACTACCAGGGCTGTACACAAGCCCCCCAGTCTTAAGCGAAGACTTGTCCAGCGAAAAGACTGAAAGAGTCACGCCAACACCGATCTACGTGGCACTGACGCAGAATTCCAAGCGGTTGTACCTTCTGCTGCTCTGACGCTCCACCAAACCCCTCGTCCATCGCTCGACACGTGGCTTCATCAACGGTTACCTTCAGTTACCGTTTGCGCTTCCCAAACCCATTTCGAAAAAACCCTTAAACCCATTTTCACTCCACACTGTTCCATCACTTTTCTTCGTATCTTCAAACGCTCTCACCTTCTCCTGCAAAAACTCTCTCAGCGCTCTTCAACATTCCAAATCATCATCAACCTTCATCGTCTTCCTGATCATCAAAAGGTACCTACTTTCCTTCTTCTGCTGGTTTTTCTTGCATTTTAACCGATTCGCATCATCCTGTAACTGCCTGGTGCATACGTTGTGGGTTGCTTTTTCCATTTCTCCTTCTACGTAACTTAGGGCTTCGTCAAACATCGCAATGAACCTACGTTCGTTCGTTTTTCACCTTCCTTCCATGATCGAGTCAGCCTCTGTAACCCTGATCATTTTTCCTTTTCTTCTTCCTTTGCAGCTGCAACAATGACTCGCACAAAGATCACCCCGAATCCTCCTCCTTCATCACGAAACCCCCCTTCACAAGCACACGACCCACCACGAGTTCGTGGCGCTTCATCCTTCTAGGCTGAGAGGCCTGCGTCTTCCCGCCCTAACCTGGCCCAGGCGACTCCACCTATCGCCGGCGGAGCCTCCGTTCCCTTGCCAGACTTCAAAACCCTGTATCCCTGGGCCAACTCGACCCTTCTGAGGGAGACATCGTCTGTGAACACTGCTGGAGCAGTTTTGCGGCTAACAAAGGGGGATGAGCCCAACCAAACGTTTCATAAGGAGCACGATGAGAAAATGATAGTGCTGCCTTGCTCCCCCGATCTGCCCGTTTGCGCTGATGACAAGGTGAGTGCTGACGGGCCCTTCTGCTTTGTCTACACAACACTATTCAAGAAGGTGAAACTGAAGTTTCCCTTCACCCGATTCGAGAGGGAACTCCTTACCGAGCTCAACATTGCCGCCGCCCAGCTTCACCCCAACAGCTGGGCGTTTGTTCGAGCATTCCAAGTGACGTGCGACCACCTGGGGTTGCCCGCATCCGTAGACGTGTTTTTATTTCTCTTCGAAGCCAAGCACCCGGGAGACCGCCTGTGGGTTAGCTTGAACGCGATTGCTGGGAGGTCCATCTTTGCTATCTTCCAGCAATCCTATAAAGATTGGAAAGGGAAATTCGTCCAAGTGCGCCCTAACGACAAAGACGCCTCCCTACTCGACGGCTTCCCCTTGTACTGGGTGGACAAGGGGAAGAAAGAGTCCAAGAGCTGCTTCAGGAGACCTAGAAGTCCTGACAGCATGGGAGCGTTGGACCGAGATCTCTGCCTTTTCTGGAAAAGGGTCGCGGATGCCAACATTACTTTCCTTACCACCACCCTGATCTGCTTCGAATTCTACGAGGACCAACTCGAAATTCGAATAGGTTAGAACATTTAAACTGTTGTTTTAATACTGCTTCTGTTTAGCTATTCCTGGGCGTCTTGTGCGTTATGCGCAAGACTTTGGTTTTATTTTTCTGCATCACTCATCTGCTTTGCTGCATACTGCTTTATGCACTTTTTTCCTCTCTGAGTTAACCCATGCATTTTCATTCCATGCAGATAACATGTTGGGCAAAGGCATGCTCGCTGAACTGAGGGCGCTCGCCCGAAACCACGGGCTGGCGACGGGCTCTCAAACAGTGCCAAATTCGGTGGTGGAAATTGCCGTAGCCCAGGGTCGATCGCCGCCTAAGGGCCCAGCTCCCTCCAACATCCAGCCCACCGCCCACCGTAAGAAACTGGTTCTCAAAAGGCCTAAGAGGAAAGCTCCTCAAGTCATCCACGAGGAGGAAGAAGAAGATGACGAGGTCACCGAGGATGGCCTCGTTACAAAGAGGAAGAGGGTGGCACCTTCTTCTCCACCTGCACCACCCCCTCTTCCCACGTCGACGCCACCATCCACACCTGCTCCTCCTCCATCATCGCCACCCCCACAAGCTCCTGTTTCACCAGTCCAAGCGATCCCACTGGCCACTGCGCCACCTGCAGTGGAGGCCCAAGAGCCAAACTTCATGGAGGACCCCCCGAGCGCCTCCACGCCATACGTATCAGCTGGAGGGGGTCCTCCTTCAAACGCCTCAGCTGCAGAGGTTACTCCAATCGGGAATGAGGTTGCCCCCACCTCTCCGATTCTAATCATTGAATCCCCGATGTCGTCACCACGCCGAGAAGTGCCCACTGAAGAACCAGCTAAGGAAGGTGGCGATGAAAACCCACAACAGGCCCCCACAGCGCCTCTAGTGCCTCTACAAGCAGCAAACCTCCCCTTTGAGGTCACGAGGATGTGGGAGCCTCTATCTGCTAAGCTAAAGACGATAGCAGAAGACATCCCTGCCATCATCACCAGAGCTGTGGAGAGCTCCACCAGGAGGCTCCAAGACGACCTCTTCAACCTCAAAACCGAAAATAACACCATGAGGGTCGAGGTGGAGAAGTTGTCCTTCAACCTGACGCTCGCGGAAATTGAACACTCCCGAGTGGAGGATGCAATGAGCATCGAGCTCAGGCTGGCGCGCAAGGAGGCCACTGACCTTCGCCACAAGGTGCAACTACTTGCTCAAGAAAAGATTGAACTGGAGAGCAAGATTGTGCCCTATCGCGTTAAGGTGGCTGACCTGGAGGCTCTTATAAAAACTGACGCCGTCAAGGTGAAGAAACTAGAGCAAAGGTCAGCCGACCGGGAGAAACTCCTTGGGCAGGTGGAAAAGGCGAGGGACGACGCCATAGCTGATCTTGCCGAGGCCAACAAAGAGAAGGGAAAGGTAGCTGCTGAATTGGCCCAAGTGCAAGCGGAATCCAAGAAGGTTACTGAAGACCTTCTCCAGGCTCAAGAGACCAATGAACAACTCAAGAAGCAGGTTGAAGAGCTGGAGCAACAGAATAAGGAGCTGAAAGAGCAAACTGAAGATCTCAAGAAGCGGATTGAGGAACTTCAGAAGCAGATTGACGAACTCAAGCTGAACTCTGCTCAAATTCTGGCTGCTGGATTCGAAGCTGCGCGGGAACAGTTCGCCTGCTTGTTCCCTGATTTGGATCTCAGCATGGTGTCTCTGGATAATGAGGTAGTGGATGGAAAAGTCGTTCCTGCTGAAGACTAATCAACTCTTCTTCATCTGCTACCTTCGTGCTTTCCCTTGTATACCATTTTGTAATAAACTCATGTATATGTACCTTTGACTGATACTTATCTTAATGACAAAGTCTGGGTATTCCCTCTCATGGCTTCTTTCACCGCTTTAACCTTCTTTGCGTGTTTAACTTCAACGGATTTAACTTAACGCTTTGTAAACACGACTTTTGACTTAACTGCTTCGAACCACTTCAACCTTAAGCAACAATCACTTTATCAATTCGTGAACTTAAGGCAATTAACCTTATCGCAAAAGCATTCCTTAAGCAACAATCTTTGATTCAGCTACTGGTTTAAACACTGCTTCACCCGATCTGCTCCATCAAAACGGGTCCTTTAACTTTCTCGCCACTGTTTGAACCTTTCCTGGTCGCCAGAGACTCTTGGCGATCAACTTCTTTCTGGCTTCACGCCTTGGCCATCGTTCTTTGATCTGGGGGTGGAGGCGCCTTTCGGATCCTCCTCTACCTTCCTGAACTTCAGGACCACAGGCCGGGTGGCTAGGCGCTCTCTTCGAGCCTGCCTTAGCCACCTTCCAAACTTCGTCCACCCTTAACACCATACCTGAACTCGTTCGAGACGAGAAGGATTTTATCTTGCCTGAACTCGCGCATAGGCAAGAAGGTCTTTAACTCGCCTGAACTCGCTCATAGGCGAGAAGGTTTTTAACTCGCCTGAACTCGCTCATAGGCGAGAAGGTCTTTGAATCATGCCTCTACATTGCCCCAGGGGTTACATCTTCTCGCCCCCAGAAACACGGAGGACTTTCACTTGCCTCTACATTGCCCCAGGGGTTACATCTTCTCGCCCCCAGAAACACTGAGGACTTTCACTTGCCTCTACATTGCCCCAGGGGTTACATCTTCTCGCCCCCAGAAACACTGAGGACTTTCACTTGCCTCTACATTGCCCCAGGGGTTACATCTTCTCGCCCCCAGAAACACTGAGGACTTTCACTCTTTCTCGCCTGCACTCGCTCGACGGCGAGGAGGTCTTTAACCTGCCTCAGGACGCGCGAGGGCGTTGAGGTCTTTTAACTGGTGCCTCCGATCGCCGAAAGACGATGAGGACTTAAAAACTTTAACTGATGCCTCCAATCGCCGAAAAACGATGAGGACTTAAAACTTTTTAGAAAGCATGCGATATATCTTTACTTGCCTTAAATCACGTACAAGTGACAAGGTCTTTCTTCAAAACTTTTGGAAAATAGCAAACATGCAATCTGAAAACGCCTTATACTTCGAAAACTCTTCTTTTATTGGGTGGCTTCATTAAAAACCCTCCTTAGGGAAAAAAGAGTGCCCCCTTCAAACTGTTTCATCAGAGACATTGTAATATGACTTTTGTGTTTGTCTTTACTTACAAAGCTCTTAACTATAGTATAACTTCAGGTGCGTGGCGTTCCAGGTGCGAGGAATCGCCCCTCCTTCCAGCGTCTCTAAGCGGTAGGCGCCGTTCCCGAGCGCCTCGGTTATTCTGAACGGTCCCGTCCACTTGGGCGACAGTTTATTCTCTATCTCGTACTGGTGGGCCTTCCTCATCACCAGGTCGCCTTCTCTAAACTGCCTTGGCATCACCTTCGAGTTATATCTTCGTTCAATCCTCCTCTTCACCGCCTCAGCCTTCAATCTCGCTTCCTCTCTGACCTCATCCAGTAGATCCAGGTTCAGCCTTCTCTCTTCATTCGAGTCTTCCTCTACGAAGTTCTGGAATCTCGGCGAGCTCTCCTGAATCTCTACTGGAATCATTGCATCACACCCATAGACCAAGTTGAACGGGGTCTCATGGGTTCCTGACTGCTCGGTGGTATGGTATGCCCAGACTATACGGGGCACCTCCTCAGCCCAGCTTCCCTTGGCTTTTTCTAGCCTTCTCTTCAAACCTCTCAACAACACCCGATTAGCTGACTCCACCTGGCCATTTGTCTGAGGGTGCTCGACGGATGCAAACACTTGTTGAATTCCCACCCCTTCGCAAAGCTTCTTCAACAGGTGGCTTGCAAACTGAGTCCCATTATCCGACACCAGGCGTTTAGGCACTCCAAACCGGCACACGATGTTCTTCCACACGAAACCTTCGATCTTGTGTGCGGTGATCTGGGCCACTGGTTCTGCTTCGATCCACTTGGTGAAATATTCAATCGCCACCACCAAGTACTTCATCTGCCTGATCGCCAGCGGGAAAGGTCCCAGGATGTCGATTCCCCAGGTATGAAACGGCCAAGGGCTACAGATCGACTTCAACTCCTCGGGAGGCGCCTTGTGCCAATCGGCGTGCTGTTGGCATTGTTTGCAACATTGGGCGTACTTCTTGCAGTCTTCTCTCATCGATGGCCAATAGTACCCTGCACGGAGAGTCCTCGCGGCCAGAGCTCGACCCCCGACGTGGCTTCCGCATATACCATCGTGGAGCTCTGCCATGATTCTCATGCACTTCTCGCCATGTATACATTCCAGGAGCGGGTGAGTGAACCCAAACCTGTACAGATCGCCATCAATCAGGGTGTACTTGCTAGAATTCTTCTTTACCTTCCTAGCCTCAGTTGGATCCAGCGGGAGAAGGCCATCCGCCAGGCACCGCTTGTACTGTGTTATCCAAGTGTCTGGCTCATGGGTAGCGCAGACCTGCATCACGTTCACCTTCTCTCCCCGACATGCTCTAATTCTCGGCGATCTCAGAGTTTCTTGCGTCAGGGACTTATGGCTTCTCGCTGCTTTCTCCGTCGACTTGCTTATCTGAAGGACCAGGTGATCTGCCACAAATGCTCTCGGCGTCTTCAGAGTTTCTTGAATCACCGTCCTCTGCCTACCCCCCTTGCCTGAACTGGCGAGCTTAGCTAGCAAGTCAGCTCGGGCATTCTGCTCTCTGGGCACATGCACTACTTCAAAGGAGGCAAAAGAACTCTTCAACTCCTGCACATATTCCAGATAGGCCGCCATTTGTGGATCTTTGGCCTGGAACTCGCCTGTTACTTGCCCTGTGACTAGCAGCGAGTCACTCTTAGCCATCAGCACCCTAGCTCCCATCTCCTTGGCCAGCAAAATTCCGGCGATCAGCGCCTCATACTCTGCTTGATTGTTACTGGCTTTGAAGGCAAACCTCAGAGATTGTTCGATCAGCACGTCGTTGGGTCCTTCCAATATGACTCCAGCACCGCTGCCCTGCTGGTTCGACGATCCATCCACCGAAAGTACCCAACGGAAATCGTCCCCTTCAACTCGCGTCGCCTCTGATGAAAGCTCAACCACGAAATCTGCGAAGATTTGCCCCTTGATCGGGCCTCGGGGCTCATACTTGATATCAAACTCCGACAACTCTACTGCCCACTTCACCATCCTTCCCGCAACGTCGGGCTTCTTCAAAACCTTCTGGATGGGCAGGTCAGTCATCACCAGTATTGTGAAGCTATGGAAGTAGTGGCGCAACCTCCTCGCCGAAAATACCACAGCCAGCGCAGCCTTCTCCAGGGCCTGATATCTCGTTTCTGGGCCCTGCAACACCTTGCTCACAAAATAAATAGGCTTTTGTGCCTGATCTTGGTCTTGGGCGAGCACCGCACTCACCGCCCTCTCAGTTACAGCAAAATACAACCTGAGAGGGGCTCCCACCAGCGGTTTGCACAGAACTGGCGAGCTCGCCAGATACTCCTTCAGCTTGACGAAAGCTTCCTCGCACTCTTTCGTCCAAACAAACTTATTGTTGCGCCTCAGGCACTGAAAATAGGGAT
Organism: Phaseolus vulgaris; assembly: GCF_051622355.1. NCBI lineage: Eukaryota > Viridiplantae > Streptophyta > Magnoliopsida > Fabales > Fabaceae > Phaseolus > Phaseolus vulgaris. The sequence goes on from NC_143503.1 coordinate 6,080,871, forward strand.
GTCCCTTCTCTCCGCTAGCTGACACGAAGCGAGACAGGGCTGCCATCCGACCTGTTAGCTGCTGGACTTCTTTCACCGTAGCTGGGCTCCTCATCGCCAAGATGGCGGCACACTTGTCTGGGTTGGCTTCTATTCCTCTTTCAGTCAAGAGGAAACCCAAAAACTTTCCAGCCTCCACGCCGAAAATGCATTTCTCTGGATTCAGCTTCAATCTGAACTTGGCGATCGTCGTGAACAATTCCTCCAAGTCGGCAACGTGCTTGCTCTTTTCCGGCGAGGTCACGACCATGTCATCGACGTACGCTTGCACGTTCCTTCCCAGCATCGGTGCAAGTACTCGATCCATCAGCCTCTGGTACGTGGCCCCCGCGTTCTTCAGCCCAAACGGCATCCCCTTATAGCAATAGCATGATCTCTCTGTCATGAAGGCTGTCTTCTCTTCATCCATGGGATGCATCTTGATCTGATTATACCCCGAGAAGGCATCCAGGAAACTCAGCAACTTACACCCTGCAGCACTGTCCACCAGGGCGTCTATGCTTGGTAAAGGATATGAATCCTTCGGGCAAGCTTTGTTCAAGTCAGTGAAATCGACGCACATGCGCCATTTCCCATTGCTCTTCTTCACCAGCACGACATTCGCCAACCATTCAGGGTACTGGACATCCCTGATGTGGCCTGCAGCGAGGAGTTTCTGTGTTTCGTCCCTGATCGCCTGCCTCCTCTCCTCGTTGAACTTTCTTCTTCTTTGTCGCACCGGTCTCACCAAGTTGTCCATCGCCAGATGATGGCACAAGAAGTCGGGATCAATCCCGGGCATGTCCGAAGCGGACCATGCAAACGCGTCCAGATGCCGCTCAATCACCTTGGCGATCTGGTCCTGGAGCTCGACCTCCAGAGATCTTCCCAACTTGAAGATCTTTCCCCCAATCTCTTTCTCGAGCCACTGCTCGACAGGTTTTGGCCTGGATTCTCGGGCGATCACCGCCCTGGCGATTCCCTGCTCTCTCGCTTCCTCAGGGCGATTCCGTGCCTCCTCCTCCTCCAGGCCAACGTTCCCCTCCCCCAGCTCAGCGTCCACCATCTCCACGTCCCTTCCGACGGTCTCTTCCGCTACCGTCGATCTGGGCTTCACACCGGGAGGTGGGGTGGTTGTTACATAACTCACTGATCTCTTGTTTTTCAGGCTATTCTCATAGCACCTTTTCGCTTCTTTCTGATCAGACTTGATCGCGATCACCACCCCTTCCATAGACGGCAACTTTACCTTCATGTGCCGGGTCGACGGAATGGCGCCTATCCTGTTAAGCGTGGGCCTTCCCAACAGGATGTTGTAGGCTGAAGGAGCGTTTACGATGAGGTACTTGATTTTCTCCGTCCTCGAACTAGCCTCATCTGTAAACGTGGTTCTCAACTCAATATACCCCCTGACCTCCACCTGGTCACCAGCGAACCCATACAGGCACCCTCCATAGGGCCTTAGCTGGTCAAGGGGCAACTCCAGCTGCGTGAAAGTCGGCCAGAACATCACGTCTGCCGAGCTTCCCTGGTCCACCAGAACCCTGTGGACCTTCCTTCCCGCCGTAATCAACGAAATGACTATGGGATCGTTGTCATGGGGCACAACGTCCCGAAGATCCTGCTTGGTGAACGTAATGTCCACCTCCGGCGAGTGATCTTCGAACATATCCACCGTCATCACCGAGCGCGCGTACTTCTTCCTCTGCGATGCGGTGCATCCACCACCTGAGAAGCCTCCTGCAATGGTGTGGATTTCCCCGTGGATAGGCATCTCGTGTTGCTGGGCTTCTCCACCTGCCGGCTGGGAACTCGACGCTCCCCCCGTCCTCCTATCCAGCAGATAGTCGTTTAGGAACCCGCTCTTAACCAGATCATCGAGCTGATACCCTAAGGACAAACACGAGTCCAGAGTGTGGCCAAAGTCCTGGTGAAACTCGCACCAGGCGTCTGGCTTTGGTCCCAGCACCTTGTCGCCCACCTTCTCAGGCGCTTTCAACCTAGCAGATATATTGGGAATGGCGATCAGGTCTGCCAATCCCATAACAAACTTGTGCTTAGGCGGGCGATTGTATTCCCGGCGTGCTGGCTGCTGGCGTCCCTGGCCCCTCCCCTTGTTCCTCCTATCATAAGGATGGCGAGCCCTCTGGTCCTTCCTGGCCGCCGCAGCTGTCTCCAGCACCCTTTGCGGCTGGATCCTGGTCTGGGCGCGTGGCCTAGTGGGAGCCACGCTCCCTCTCTTCTCGGCGACCTCACTCTCGTCGGCGATGTGAGCCACCGCAAGTCGCCTGACCTCAGCAAACGTGGCAGGGTGAGCCCTGATCAAGGCCTCGCAGAATGGTCCTGGCAGCACGCCCTTCTTGAATGCATAGACCAGCATTTCTTCATCCTTGGCCGGCGATCTGACCATCTGCGCTCCAAAGCGATTCAGGTAATCACTGAGGGACTCTCCCTGGTACTGCCTTATATCAAACAGATCATAAGACACCCTGGGCGGTGCCTTGTTCACGATGTACTGCTCGACGAAAACCTTCGAGAACTGCTGAAAATTGGTTACGTGACCGTTAGGTAGGCTCACAAACCACTCCAACGCCGTTCCCTGGAGCGTGCTCACAAACATCTTGCAATACACGGCGTCTGACCCTCCCGACAGCATCATCTGCGTATGGAACGTGGTTAGATGTGCCTCCGGATCCTCCACGCCGGTAAAGACAGCCTTAACCGGAACCACGCTCGTAGGAATAGGCGTGTCAGTAATCGCCTGAACAAAAGGCATAGGGAAAACACGAGGTGGCGATGACGGCGCCACCTCTTCAGCAGAAGAACGCCCTTGCTGCCCCTGAAGAGCTTGACGCAGCTCCTCAGTCACCTTGCTGAGCTCCTCATTCCTGGCGCGAGAGGCGACCAGGTCCTCATGCATTCTCGCCTGCTCTATGCGTGAGGCTTCCACAGTTGCCTGCAACGAACGCATCATCTCTGCCATTTGCGCCATGGTCATGGCAGCGGCGCCTTCGGCAGCGACAGGCGCAACTGGACTTGAGCGATTGCTTCTCATTTTTCTCATGAAACTCAGCGAATCACAGAATGCAGCGAACGACACTTCAACCACGATCGATTCAGCGATCAATCGGAGAAAACTGTGCGAAACTGCGCAAGAAAACTCAAGAACACCGTAAACCTTCAAAGAAAACCACAACTTCACCAGAAACCACCGCTTCCCCACGGACAACCAGACGAGCGAAAGGACTCAAACTCCACCGAACAAATTACGCGTAAACAGCAGGAAAACCTCACTTCACCGATCGAAAACCCAGACGAACGGTGTAAAACGCGAATTCACCGAACGAATCTCAAGCAAACAGCGAGCGATGGTTGCACCAGCACACAACCACGCAGAAAACTTCGAAAACCTCCAAGAACTCACGCTGTGGATGGGAGCAAGTTTTACACGGCCCCACGGTGGGCGCCTGATGATCCTGCCTGTTGACCGGAACGCTGGAAACTGCCTCGTCAAAGGATCGACGTGCGCACCGCTTCGAACCTCCGTTCCTCTTCGAGATCCACCTCAAGAACCTGCAAAGAAACAGAGCGGCGCCGCTGCGGCCGATCGCACTCCAACGCCTAAGTCAGTGACTGAATCACCAAATACTAAGAGAACAAGAACCGTGCAAATCCTCTCTCACAGTAAGCTCTATAACTCGCAAGCGTAAAGAATGTACTCTGAACGTGCGTCCCTCAGAAGGTTCGTTAAGAACTCTTATATACCTGGTTACTTTCTCTCTCCTGGCAGTTACAGACTTGGACACGTGGCTCGCATCCAACTGTACACGTGCCATCATCTGGAGCCTCCTTGACTTGGGCGCTGCTTCTGACTCTCCTTTTGGCTAAGTTATTTATGCATGGTGCTGCCCAGTACATAGCTAACTTGGGAGTGCGATCTCTACTGGAACTGGCAAGTTAGGGTGCCTTCATACACCTTCCCCGTGGTCTCGCCGGCCGCCTTCATAATCTGCACCACCTTCATCTCTGGCGATGTGCTTGCTCTGGCGATCTCCAATTACTAGGTCGCCTGAGTCTACATCTGGCGACTTCATCTTTAACCCGGTGATCGCCAGAGTCTACACGCCAACTTAATAATTGGCGACTTCACGAGCCCCCCGACTTCCTTCCCTTCTGCCAACCTGGCGCCTTGTCAACACGCCTATACTGTAGCTTGATGCCACGTCATCACTTCCGACTACCAGGGCGGTACAGGTTTGATTACTTAGTGGATTACCCAGTAGTTTCCTGGGGACTGGATACTCTTGGCTTAAGAGTGAACCAGTATAAACTGTTGGTGTATCTCTCTCTTACCTTAAACTCATTTAAATTCTATTTTAAGCTTTTCTAGTATAAACAACTTATTGTTTCGAAGAAACAACCGATTGTTTTTTTGTTGATTTGCTGGTTTAGTGCTTATATTCTTGGATAACCTAATTTTTATTCTGGATTCACAAAAAGAATTTTGTTAAACTTTAAAAAGATTTCAAAAACATCTCTTAAATAATTCACCCCCTCTCGTTTAAGGCCATATATTCTAACACATATGATACATGTGTTAAATGTTTCCCATCACATGTTAAATATGCTTCATGTGCTCCATGTGCTCACTTCCATTTAGGCGCCAATTTCAAAATCATTTCATTTGAATTTACCTTTGTAAATTCTAGCCCTCCATTGCTATAAAAGGAGGTGCTTGGCTCTCATTTTTGCAAGATTAAATCTAGAGTGAATTGCTGCCAAAATTGTGCCAATTAGACTCTTTGTCTCCTACCTCTCTAGGATAGACATTTTAGTCTTCATTCTTCACCTAATTCAAGTGAGATGGCCTCAGCACTCACTCTCCACACCTAGCATGTACCTTCAAGGAATCCACAAGCTCTACATGAGCTCCTTGTTCATCTTTCTTCATTGATGCTTCCGCCATTCCTCCAAGAAAACGAAAATCGGATGAAGGCATGCTCCATCACAGTGCCTCAGAGCCTATCTGTCCTCAAGGGATTACCAGGTGCAGAGTCATGTGATGGGAGCTGAGCACCAACTAGTTTCTTTATTTTTAATTTCAGTAGATTAGGTTCGCATAGCATAAATGGGACTATACTTAGCAAACTGGGTTTGTGCCAAGCCCACTTTTTTAAGACAAGGCACCTAGGTTTAGGTAGGTTGACCTACATTCTAAAAACTAGGTTAGTAGGGGTGGCATTGACCTTAGTCAAACCCTAGATGCCCCTCCCTCTTCTTTCTCCTTTTTCCTCTCTCTTGCCCACCAAGGCTCCCCTTCCCTATAAATATGGTGCCTTGATTATAGAAAGGAAACTCTGCGTGAGTGTTTAGTGAATCTGAGTACTTAGGGTTTTTGGGTCTTATCTTGAGTGCAGTGCACTGCAAGTGGCAGCTCTGCACCACTCATCTTGGAGCCTCCCACCCTCCAAGTGGCATGACACCATCTCCATCTTCATCAGCTTTCTTTCTCTTCACCTTTTCCCTTTTATTCCTTTTACTTCTTTCATTCCATTTATTTAATTCCTCTTCTTTTCATTTGGTCATTTATATTTTATGCTCTTTAATTCCACAATCATCATCATCTTCACCTTATAATTGTGTTTTCTCTTTGCCCTCTAGAAGTCAACCTTCACACTTACTTAACCACTTGGTTAAGTTTGTGTCCAGTGAGAATCCAAAATTTATAAACAAAAGAGCAACCTCTAAAATGTGCAATCCTAAAATCAACTCACATCACGATGGGAATGCTTAACTCCTCTCTCTTAAATCATGCGCCCAAGAAATTAATTAGAACAATGCAAACTAATTAAGAAACCAAAGTTTAAGATAAGGAAGACTCTTAATCATGCGTTCAAGTACAACCTTTCACAAAAATTAGTTTTCCAAGAGATTAAAATATTAAAACAACTGCTATAGAAAAATGAAAAGCGAAACTTTTATTAATCAAAACCTCAGAACTCAATGGGAAATTACAAAGGAAACAACCAAAAAGGTTTATCCTTCCATGCAGAGGAAAAACAAAATAATTACAAAGAAAAAAAGAAACTAAGAAAACCCTTTAAAGTTCCCTCATTTCTCCTTAAAGCTTGTATTTTTTTGTAGGTTTTTCTGCACGAAGGATCTTGGGAAAATATTCTGGTTTAAATTTTGTTAACAGCTTATCAGTTTCCAACTTTCCAAAATTCTTGTATTTGGCATAATATTTGCTTCCAAATCTGTTTCTGAGATATTGTAGATTTTATTTTCTCTTTCTTCTCCTCAGATTTAGTTTTCTGTTTTGATTCAAAGAATCAACTTGGACTTTTGCATATTTGGCTCATTTGTAAAGGTTGACACTTCCTTCAAACTAATTTAAAAAACACAACATTTACACAAAAAATATTTTAGGCCCAAATAAACCCAACTATATGAATCTGAATTAAAACAATAAATTTATTTATTATTATAGTTCAATAATCTATTATTAAAGCTATTGAGTGAATAAAATATGAGATTGAATCCAGAACAGTGTGTTTTTGGTGTAAAATGAGGGAAGTTTTTGGGAATCATGTTGATATATCGAGGAATTGAAGTTAACCTTGACAAGTGTGAAGTGATCTTAAAGATGAGAAGTCTGAGTAACCTAAAAGAAGTTAAGATATTAGTCGAAAAACTTACCGCCGTATCCAGATTCCTACCAATCCTTGCGAGCGAACCAAATCGATTATCAAATTGTTGAGAAAAGCATAGACCTTTAAATGGAACGAACAATGTGAGCAAACTTTTTCAATGCTAAAGAAAATGTTGGTGGCACCACCAGTTCTCGTCAAACCAGTTTTATCTAAGTCAGTCATAGCTTATTTGACAACTTCTCCCGAAGCAGTTGGAGCAACATTAATCCAATAACTTATGAAACAGTTGCTAATATACGTCGTAAGCCGAGCATTGCAAAGTGCAGAAACAAGGTCTCAACTTGTAGAAAAATAGTTATCACTTTGATATACACTGTAAAGCAACTTCGACCATATTTTCAGAGTCATCAAGTTATAGTTAGAACCGATTGTTCGTTTGCAAAAGTTCTATGAAAGCCAGAGTTGGCGAGGAGACTGGTAGCATGATCAATAGAACTTTCAGAATTTGGGATAAAATATGAACCGAGAGGAACAATTTGTTGAATTAATAGGGGGCTAAGTTCAAGGAGGGATGAATTGTATTTAGGTAGATTTTCACAAAAGTTGGTTACAAAAAATCAATTGATTATTTTTCAAAATAACTAATTGAAATTTTCTAAAAGAATAACAATTTAGAAAAAACAACTTGTTCTCGCCGGTTGACTCGAATGGCAGTCTCTGGCCCGCCTGTCTTCACCTGACAATCGAACTTCCTTGGGTTGAAGGACTTCTCACCTACAAGGACAAAGGGCGCTTTGTCGGCCATTTGCACTCTGACGCTTAAGTCAGTACTGGGGCAAAGAAACAATAAGTGAATAAAGTAGTTTCACTCTTAGAAACGGTGTACCTTGCTAGGGTTCTTTCCACCCTTTATATAAGTTGTAGCTAGGGTTTACTTTTGTTCTGTTACCCACATCTAGTGATATGATTCCAATAGCACAATATGAATGATTCTTGACATTCTTAGGAATCATCTTGAGTTGGATATGAGATAGACACTTTAAGATAGAAATGGATCAATGTTCTATGTCAAGAACTCACCAAGACTAGTACCAAAACCCAAACTCATATGGAAGTAACAAGTATTGTCAAATTGAACCGAACAAATAAGCTAGAAAATGAAGAAGAAGCAAAGATGATCGGTAGAAATGAAAGAAACCGAAGCAAAACACAAAACAACTACAAATGCCGAACTGAAAAATGCAAAGAAGCAAGCTAAGACATGAACATAACAAGAGAAGGAAGGAAGGAGAAGAGAAAGCTCATGAAGATGGAGGAATGGTTGGATGATCATGCCACTTAGAGGATGGTGACTCCAAGATGAGTGTGCAAGCCGCCACTTGAGGTAACCATAGAACTCTCAAGATAAGACTAAGTGAGGAAGGCACAAAGCTCTCCAATTCTCTCAAAAATTGAGTATAGTTTCTCTAATCAAAATTCAGATCTGAAAAATACAAAGGCAGCACCTTAATTTATAGCCTAGAGGTGCTGAAATGCAAAGCTAATTAAATTCAAAATTCCCCCCAAATACATGAAAGTGGCGCCAAGCATGAGGAAGGTGTGACCTCTTCTCTCACTTTGGCACCTCCCTATTACTCCTACACCTCTCTACTAACGCACACACCCCCTAAGACTCCTAACTAAAGACTAAAAGATGCTTTAACAAAAGAGGTTTCTAATGTTTCCCTCTAAGCACCTTCAAAGAAGGAAATTACAAAAAGAGAAAATAAACGTCCATTAGCTCCTAAAGCCTTGAACATGCTCCTTGTAAGCCTTTGAGGTGGGCTTTTAACTCCATGAGCGTCCTCCATTTGAGCCTCAACCTCTTCTTGCTCTTGATGATTGGCCTCCATGTCCACTCGAGCTTGATCTCCATCATCTAGGGTTCCTGGGACAATGTCCTTGCGTCGCTATCACACAATCTTAGCGTAATCTGGCGCATGGGACTTCCCTTTTCTGGAGTGCAAAGACTTAATCAGCGTAGCCACCAAGGTACCCATTCACGTACCAACGCTTGCGGCATCATCTATTCTATGAGTGCCTTAAGTATTCACGTGCCATGCATGCAGTCTTTCCCTGGAAACCCTAACCCTAACGGGCTTTAGCGCCTCCAAGGAACACTTGCTTGTGTCGTACCCGAATGTACCATATGTTAGGATTGATGGCTATAACAAGAAGGGGGTGAATTGTTTACAAAAGATTTTCACAATTACTTGGCTTAGAATGAAACTTTAACAATCAACTCAGAAAAGCAATTCAGAAAGCCAATCAAATTTCCCAACAGAAACAGATAACAGAAATATAATCGGTTAAAATTATGATTCAACCGGTTGTTTATGACAACGGAAAATATCAAACAGATATGGAGAGAAGAGATAGAGAAAATTGCAGACAAGGTTTATACTGGTTCACTCTATCCAAGAGTTACATCCAATCCTTAGTCAAACCACTGAGTATTTCACTATGCAATCAATCACAAATTACACACACACACCACACAAAGAGGTGACTTTGAATCCCACAAAGCCTACTCACCCTCTTTGCACACAACCAACACCTCAAGCCAGAATCACACTGACTTTATAGGATTTTACAATAGTTTTCCAAAGAGTAATATGAACAATTACAAGAACCTAAACAGGGATAGAAAACACCTGGAATCACAATACACCAAAAACCCTATTGACCAGTTTTTGAATCACAGCAAAGCTCAAAAGCAATCTTGCTAACACTTGGTAAAAAAACCTTTTAACAAACAGTTGGTAATCTCTCAAATCAGAGTATCAAACTTTTCTGTTTCATCAATCTTTTTACGTTTAAAAGAAAACTAGTTTTATATTACTTGAGAAGCTACTGTTGAAGGCAGATTTGAACAACCAAATCAGTTAAAACTGGTTTTCAAAAAACTGTTATGAAAACACACATTTAATCGGTTAAAACTGTGATTTAGCCAGTTGAATGGTTTTGACAATTATATAACTGATTTAAAAAACAGTTTCAAAACACCTTTGCCAACTAAGTGACAAACAATCGATTATCCAAAACTTTAATTGGTTGTTTTTCCCTTTGAATGAAAAAAACACTGTAATCTTTCAAAACAGATTGGAATAAGCTTTGTTTGAGAATCAAGACTAATCTTACAAAGATTCTAAACCCCAAACCAAAACCTAACCCTAAAACACAACACAGCTTCAGGCTTCAAAGAGGATTTGATACATCAAAGCTTCCCATCTTCAACATCATACACACCCCATGCATGATCTTCTCGTGACTTGGGTCTTCTCTTATATTTGGGTGTTCAACTGGTATCTGATATGATTTCTGGGGCCCACCTTACGAGGCCCACCATTACTATCAGACACTGATGTCCGATGTCTGATGTCTTTCTCTGGCACCAACGTATGAGGTCTTTCTCTGGCGTCGATGACCGAGGACTGGTCGATATACAAGCCCCCCAGTCTCAAGATGTAACTTGCTTCAGCGAAAAGGCTTAAGTAATCGCCTGGGGCGACCTACGTGGCACTGGGTGATAGGACGTGAACAATGCACTAAAGTGACATCTCACCATATTTTTTCAATCAGCGTACACGTGGCAAGATCAACGGCTAAGACTCGTTGCCACTTGCGCTTCTTCGTATACGTTAAACCCCTCAAAACCCCTACGCCCCTTCATTGTTCCATTACTTCACTTAAACATTTCTCGAACATTTCTGCTCTCGAACGCTCTGTCTTCTTCTTCGGAAACCTTTACCTTCGAACCCTAACTCGATCAAAGGTATGATTTTTACTCCCCGATTGCCCCTGCTTTATGATTTCGATGCTCATAACATGCTATAACTGTTCTGGGACTGTTTATATTTCTGCATTTTATGCTTTCTGTTCTTTGTTAGGGAATTCTCTATTTTTCTGGCTTTCAGAGTCGCACCATCTTCTTCCTCTAAAGTTTCATTTTTTCTTCTTCTTTTGTTTAACTCTCTTATTTAAGATGGCTCAACAAAACCCTTCTCCGACCTCAACTTCAAACTCTACCCAAACTTCGTCTTCAACCTCAACTCCACCCTCGATTCTAAACCCACCTCCTTCTACCTCTGATTATAAGTCCCTATATCATTGGGCACCTGACGCCCTTTTAAAGGAGACATCCAGCTTTACTTCCCTCACGAGTATAGTTGTTTATAGGAAGAAGCAAACCTGCCATAAGTCTCGGGTCTTTGGCAAAGACCACGACAAATACGTGAGGATGGTGCCCTGTAGGATAGGTGAACCTGTGTGTTTGGACGAGTCTTTAGACCCCGAGGGACCTTTCTGCTTCATCTACTCCATGGTCTTTCGAAGACTTGGCCTACAACTCCCCTTCACCCCATTCGAGCGAGCCCTTCTCACTGGGGTGAACGTTGCCCTCGCCCAACTGCACCCTAACAACTGGGCGTTTGTGAGGGCCTTCGTTATCCTATGCCACTGTCTTGGCCATACGCCATCAGTGGATGTGTTCCTCTAATTTTTTGAGGCGAAAAGCCCGGGCCAAAAGTTGTGGGTTAGCTTCATTGCTGTCGTTGGGAGAGTGCTGCTGACGCTCTTCCAACAGTCCTATAAGGGCTTCAAGAAGCACTTCTTCAAAGTACGGTGCAACAGGAGGGACCCGACTCTCTTGGACGGGTTTCCTCTTTACTGGGCGGAGAAGCCCAATCTCCAGAAGCCTCGGTGCCTCGAGAACCTTCCTTCTCAAGAGCGGGAGGTGTGCAACCTCCTCTCTGGCATTCAAACACCGTTCAACACGGTGGAGCTGATCAAGCTTGAGTTCAGCCCTAAGGCCCTCAAGAGTTACACTGGTATCTTGTTTGACTTTATTTTTCCTTGTCCATTTGCATGTTGTGTTGATTTACTTCTTATGTATTGTTGTTTTCTTGTGTAGGCATGGTGCTAAACACGGAAAAGAAGAGGATGTTGGCTGAGGCAGCCTCTAAGCTTAAGGCTAGTGTTGATCCGTCTGAAGCCCCTCCTGCTCCAAGCTTTTCTGCTCCTGCCCCCGCATATCTTAGGCAGAAGGGGATGGTTGAGGCCACTGCCTCCGAGGACGAGGACACCTGCACCGGCCTCGTCTTCAAGAGAAAAAGGGGCGCTGATGTTGCGGTCTCAATGCACTCACTTCCGGATGGCTATGCTCCCTCCTTCCGAGAGAACCCCCCAAGCGCCTCTTCTCCTCGTGACCTGGTGGTGCACGAAGGCAGGGGGAGAATGTCCCTGGGGCGATTTTTGGAGTGCCTCCCTATGCTGAACTACCCGCCTTCCTCCAGGAGGTTCTCAAAACCTTCCAAGGCGAGGAAGTGGATGGCCAGGCTGGAGGAAAGGGCGACCCAGTAGGAAATGCGTCTTTGCCAGCTGGAAGGAGAGCTTGTCCGCAAGAACGAACTCTTTAGCGATATCAAGGAGGAGCTCACTAACGACGTTGCTGGAGCTTATGGTGCCGGGTTTGAGGATGCCATGGCTCAGGTTGCTTGTGTGCATCCTGGGGTGGATCTATCTCAAACCGGCCTGACTAAGAGAATCATCGACGGGCAGCTGGTTGACGCCCAGGAGTAGCTCCTTTCTTGTTGTAATTAAACTGCTTAACGAACAATTTTATGTACTTTGTAAATAATCTACTTTTTTATGAAATTCGTCGTTTTCTTAACTCGCTCCTTTTTCGTTGTTAACTACCTTTGCCTTGCTTGCTTAGTTTAATCAACGCTTTAGGGCCTGTGTGACTTAGGTAGCACACTCCTTTACTGCTGATTGACTTTGAATCTTCGTAAGAACCATGCCTACCCTAGTTCTCACTTCACCCTAACCTCTGCCAAACGAAGGTTAGGGAGATGCTGCTTCAAACCTTGACTCATGAGGTCAAGGGAGATCTCTAACTAGGTACCACACCACTCTCAACCTTGCCCTTCAATACAAGGGAGACCTTTGACTGGGTACCTTACTGTTCTCGACCTTGTCTTACAAGACAAGGGAGTTCTGCACTTGGCTGGACTCCACCTTCCCACACAAGGACAAGGGAGACCTGTAACTAGAACCCATAATAACCTTGCCTTACAATACAAGGAAGAGGTCCTCCTTTTGTCCTTGCCCTAGCCGTATAGAGGCAAGGGAGGATTTCAATTGGCCACTGTTTGTTCTCGACCTTAGAGTTCCCACACAACAGGGAGGCCCACTAAGAACCATGCTACTCTCAGTCTTGGTGTTTCTAACCCAAGGGAGATGCTTGTTTTGTTGACTCGCCCTAACTGTACAAAGGTAGCGGAGAATTTTAATTAGTGAACCGTACTGTTCTCGACCTTGGTGTTCTTACTCAATCGGGAGGCTCACAAAGAACCATACTATTCCCAATCTTGAGATTTCTAACCCAAGTGAAAGGTTCGTAACTAACCTCGTCCTCGCCTCTTAAGGCAAGGGAGGATTTAACTGGCGAACCATACTGTTCAACCTTGGTGTTCTCACTCAAGGGGGAGGTTCACGAAAAACCATATTGTTCCCGATCTTGAGACTTCTAACCCAAGGGAAAGGTTTAGTACTGACCTTGACCTCGCTCTATAAGGGCAAGGGAGGATTTAGTTGGCGAACCATATTGTTATCGACCTTGGCGTTCTCACTCAAGAGGGAGGTTCACGAAAAACCCTACTGTTCCCGACCTTTAGACTTTTAATCCAAGAGAGAGGTTCATTAACTGTATTGTACAAAATATTTGAAAAATATTTAACTGAATAACTGAAATTTTATTGGGTGACCTCGTTAAAAAACCCCTTGAAGGTAAACAAAGTCTCCCCTAAAACTGTGTACAATGCAATAACTCAACTGAAATAAAACTTAAGGTTGGCCGCGTTCCACGTACGAGGGATCGCTCCACCTTCTGGAGTCTCGAGCCTATATGCTCCATTCCTAAGGGCCTTTGTCACCCTGAAGGGACCAGTCCACTTGGGAGACAACTTATTCTCTAGCTGGTATGGGTGGGCCTTCCTCATCACCAGGTTGATGACCTGAAACTGCCGAGGTCTCACCTTGGAGCTGTACTTGTACTCCACCCTTCTCTTCAAAGCCTCTGCCTTGATTCTTACTTCCTCCCTTACTTCATCCAGTAGGTCCAGGTTCACCTTTCTTTCTTCATTGGACTCTTCAACCACGAAGTTTTGGAAACGTAGCGAGTTCTCCTGGATCTCTACAGGAATCATTGTGTCTGAACCATACACCAAGCTAAAGGGTGTTTCCTTGGTAGTGGACTGGGGAGTAGTGTGGTAAGCCCACACAATTCTAGGAACTTTCTCTGCACAGGTCTCTTTGGCCTTCTCCAGCCTTCTCTTCAGACCTCTGAGCAGAACTTGGTTGGCGGACTCGACCTGCCCGTTTGTCTGGGGTGTTCGACTGATACGAATACCTGCTTTATTCCCAGTTCTGTACATAACTTGCCCAACTGTTGGCTTGCAAACTGGGTGCCATTGTCAGACACCAACCATTTTGGGATTCCAAACCGGCATACTATGTTCTTCCACACAAAATGCTAGATCTTGTGAGTTGTGATCTGCGCTACTGGCTCAGCCTCTATCCACTTTGTGAAGTATTCTATGGCAACAACGAGGTACTTCATCTGCCGCACTGCTAAAGGGAAAGGCCCCAGAATGTCGATCCCCCAAGTATGAAACGGCCATGGGCTATAGATCGATCTGAGCTCCTCTAGAGGTGCCTTGTGCCAGTCAGCATGTTGCTGGCACTGCTTGCACCGTTGTGCATACCCCGTGCAGTCTTCCATCATGGTTGGCCAATAATATCCTGCACGAATGGCCTTCGATGCGAGAGCTCGGCCATCGATGTGACTCCCGCATATCCCTTCATGGAGTTCTGCCATTATGCTTGTGCACTGCTCACCGTTTACGCATACCAGAATAGGGTGAGTGAACCCATGTCTAAACAACTTTTCATCGATCAAGGTGTACTTGCTCAAATTTTTCTTGATTTTTCTAGCCTCTGTAGGCTCTAGCGGGAGTATCCCATCAGCCAAGTAGTGTTTGTAAGGTGTCATCCAGGTTTCGTCCCCTTCGACTAGGAAAACATGCAACGACTTCTCCCTAGAAACTAGGTATGTGCTTATTCTGGGCGTCTTTAATGTCTCCTGACTCAACAACCAATGACTCATCTTCACCCTTTCTGAAGTGTTGATCTGCTGGACTTCTGCTGCATTATCTGTGGCAGTTCGAGGTGTCCTCAGAGTCTCCTAAATGACTGTCCTCTATCTTCCCCCCTTTCCTGAACTGGCGAGCTTTGCTAGCAAGTCAGCTCGGGCATTTTTTTCTCTGGGCACGTGTACTAACTCCAACACTTCAAACGTCTCCCTCAGAATCTGGACGTACTTTAGGTATGCGGCCATCTGAGGGTCTTTAGCTTGGTATTCTCCTGTGACCTGACCTGTGACTAACAAGGAGTCACTCTTTGCCAACAAACCTTTCACACCCATCTCCTTAGCCAATAGCATTCCAACGATCAATGCCTCATACTCTACCTGATTGTTACTAACTTTGAAAGCGAACCACAGGGCCTGCTCAATCAATAGCCCATTTGGTCCTTCCAAGATGACGCCAGCCCCACTACATTTTTGGTTGGAGGAACCGTCTACAGAGAGTACCCATCTGAAGTCTGCTCCTTTTTGCCCAACGCACCATTCTTCCTGCCACATCTGGCTTCTGCAAGACCTTGCGAGTGGGAAGGTTTGTCATCACTATCATTGTAAAGCTCTGGAAGTAATGGCGAAGCCTTTGTACTGAGAACACTACTGTCAGGGCCGCTTTCTCAATGGCCTGATATCTCACCTCAGGCCCATGCAATAATTTGCTCATAAAGTAAATCGGCTTTTGTACATGGTCTTATTCCTTCACAAAGACCAAACTGATCGCCCGATTAGTGACTGTGAAGTACAAGCGAAGCGAGGTACCCAGCTGCGACTTGCATAACACTGGTGGACTGGCCAGATACTCCTTCAGCTTGAGGAACGCCTCTTCGCACTCCCTGGTCCATACGAACCTGCTATTCCTCTTCAGGCACTAGAAATAGGGGTGACCTTTGTCCCCTCCAGTTGACACAAATTTGGACAAAGCGGCCATCGGCCCTGTCAACTGTTGCACCTCCTTTACTGAGATCGGGCTCCTCATTATGATCGCAACACATTTCTCAGGATTTGCCTCTATCCCACGCTTAGTGAGTAGGAACCCTAAGAACTTGCTTGCTTCTACCCTGAACAAACACTTCTCAAGGTTCAGCTTCAATCTGTACTTAGCTATTATGGTGAATAGCTCTTCTAAATCCGTTACATGCTGCTCCCTGTGCTGGGAGGTGACCACCATGTCATCCACATATGTTTGGACATTTCGCCCTATCATGGGCGCTAGTACTCTGTCCATGGTATGCTTGGACATTTTTAAGCACAAAGGGTATCACCTTATAACAGTAGCAGGAGAGCTCTGTCATGAACGTTGTTTTGCATTCGTCCCTGGGATGCATCCTGATCTGATTGTAACCAGAAAAGGCATCCAGGAAGTTGAGTAGTCTGCAATCAGATGCACTGTCTACCAAAGCATCAATACTGGGAAGCGGGTAGGAGTCCTTCGGACAGGCCTTGTTGAGGTTTCCACTAGCCTTCTTCACCAACACCACGTTCGTCAGCCACTCAGGGTACTGAATCTCCCTTATGTGGCCAGCGCTTAGCAGTTTCTATATCTCTTCTCTAACGACCTGACACCTCTCTTCATTGAACTTTCTCCTTCTCTGGTGAACAGGTTGGACCTGCGGGTCCATGGTGAGACGATGACACATGAAGTTAGGATCTATGTCAAGCATGTCTAAGGCAGACCATGCAAAAGCATCCAGGTGTCGCGCTATGACTTCGACAATCTAGTCTTGTGTCTCTTGGCCTAAGGACTTGCCAAGCTTGAACCTCTTTCCACCGATCTCCCTCTTCAACACCTCTTCTGCAGGTTCGGGTCGTCTCTCCCGGGCGATCTTTGCGCGAGTGACCCCTTCTTCCTTTGGTGGTTGGGTGGTAACAACAAACACTCCTCTCTTCATCTTGAGACTATTCTCATAGCACTTCTTAGCCTCCTTCTGATCAGACTTGATAGTGATCACTATGCCCTCAAGGGAATGCAGTTTCATCTTCATGTGCCTCGTAGAGGCCACCGCTCCAATCCTGTTCAAAGCAGGTCTACCCAAAAGTATATTGTAGGCTGATGGAGCATTAACAACGAGGTACTTGATGTTTGTAGTGCGTGAATTTGTGCCATATGTGAAGGTCATCCCCAGCTCTATATCCCCAACTATAGCTTATTGAAGGTCGACCAGAACATCACATTGGTTGAACTTCCCTGGTCCACGAGGACGCGATGCACCCTCCTTCCTATTGTTACTACCGAAATCACCACCAGATCATTGTCATGCGGAACGACATCCTAGTGGTCGGCCTTGGTGAAGACGAGGTCGACATCGGGAGTCTGATCTGCCTCCTGTACCTCTACTGCCATCACCTCTCATGCATACTTCTTTCATTGGGAGGCGGTGCATCCTCCTCCTGAGAACCCTCCAGAGATAGTGTTGATCTCACCATGAATGGGCACCTCGTGCCCCTGATCGCCTCCCGAGGCTGCTGACACCTGAGCCCCCTGCGGCTCTTGGATGTAATCCTTCAAGAAGCCATTCTTCACTAGTTCGTCCAACTGATACCCTAATGACAAGCAGTTGCGTATGGTGTGGCCATAGGCTTGGTGGAATTCGCACCAAGCGTTCTTGTTGGGCCCCAACCTTTTGTCAGTCTTCGGGGGTGTCTTAAGTCTTTTCGTTATGTTAGGAATAACTATTAGTTCCTTGAGCTCTATTTGAAAATTGTGTCTAGGGGGCACGTCTTCCCTCGTTCGTGCCCTGTTCTAGGGCTTCCTTGTCTCATATGGTTGCTGCTTTCCCGAGTCTTTCTTCTCTGTTGTCGCCTCATGCACCCTCATGGGTTGAGGTCGACCTATTGCTCGAGGTCGGACAGGGCCAACGCTACTGCGTTTTTCTGTGACCCGATCTTCCGCGACGATGTGCGCCACAGCCCGACACCTAATCTCGCAGAACGTCTTCGGGCAACATCTAATCAGTGAGTCGCTGAAGGGCCCTGATAACACTCCTTTGGTGAAGGCATGCACTGTCATGGCTTCATCCTTGGTGTTTAGCCTCACCACTTGGACCCCAAACCTGTTTAAGAACTCTTTCAAGGACTTTCCGTGGTATTCCTTTACGTCAAAGACATCGTAAGAGATCGGAGGGGGAGCCCTGTTGACAAGGTACTATTCTCTTAACAGCGTTGAGAATTGGTCGAAGGAAGTAATGTGTTTGTCAGGGAGATTGACAAACCAGTCCAACATTGCGTCTGCCAACATGCTCATAAATAGCTTGCAGTACACGACATCAGAACGTCCTAAAAGCATCATCTGTGTGTGGAACGCTGTGAGGTGAGCCTGTGGGTCCTCTACACCTGTGAAGTTGACCTTCGGGCCATGGAAGTGGCTGGTATCACAGCCCTGAGAGAACGGCATGGGGCGTGCCCTAGTTGGTATGGGTGGGGCACACTCACCCACTGCGCGCTCCCCCGCCTGTTGCAAACTCCTGCACAATTCCTCATTGGTTTTGCACAGCTCTTCGTTGCTTGCATGTGACGTGGCTAGGTCAACCTGGAAATGATCTTGGTCGACCTTAGACGCCGCTACCGCCTGTTGGAGGGCACGTATGGTCTCCATCATTTGCTGTAAGGTAACGTTCTCCCTTACTTCGGTCGCAGCTGATCCTTGCCTTGTACTCCTCATATTGCTGGTAAGCTCTTAACATGATTGTGAGTGGGACCTAATTTTATCGGGCCTCGCGGTGGGCGCCAAATGTTCTCGCCGGTTGACTCGATTGTCGGTTGACTCGAACGACAGTCTCTGGCCCGCTTGTCTTCACTTGAGAATCGAACTTCCTTGGGTCGAAGGACTTCTCACCTGCAAAGACAAAGGGCGCCTTGGCAGCCGTTTGCACTCTGACGCTCAAGTCAATACTGGGGCAAAGAAACAGTAAGTGAATAAAGTAGTTTCAGTCTTAGAAAGAGTGTACCTTGCTAGGGTTCTTACCACCCTTTATATAGGTTGTAGCTAGGGTTTACTTTTGTTTTGTTACCCACATATAGGGTTCCTAGGAGAATGTCCTTGCGCCGCTATCACACAATCTCTGGTGCATGGGACTTCCCTTTTCTGAAGTGCAAAGACTTAATTAGCGTAGCCGCCAAGGTACCTATTCATGTACCAGGGCTTGCGACATCATTTGTTCTATGGGTGCCCTAAGTATTCACGTGTCATGCATGCAATCTTTCCCTGGAAACCCTAACCCTAACGGGCCTTAGCGCCTCCAAGGAACACTTGCTTGTGTCGTACCCGAATGTACCATACACACCCATGCATGATCCTCTCGTGACTTGGGTCTTCTCTTATATCTTAGTGTTTAACTGGTATCTGATATGATTTTTAGGGCCCACCTTACGTTGCCCACCATTACTATCAGACACTGATGTCTGATGTCTTTCTCTGGCGCTGACGTCTGTGATCTTTCTCTAACGTCGATGACCGAGGACTGGTAGGTACACAAGACAAGTGATTTAGAAAAAACAATTGATTATTTCTAAAAACAATTTATTAAAAAATTTGGGCACACAAAACACTAGACAGATTTGTCAACCAATTTTACTTAGAAAATATGTGAACATGTTTTAGGAAATAAATTCCAAAATCAATTTCAACCGATCATCTTAAAAACAAACTGATTTGTTTTCTTTCCAATTTTAATAACAAAGAAAGTATCGAAAGATTAAACCAAAACAACTTATTGATTTTCTGATTATAGAATTAGAGAAAAAATATTAACAGGTTAAACTCCAATATAACAGATTTATTTTTTGATAATATTTCAGAGACTACTAGATTACAGATATATCTAATAAGAAGAACGTAAATCGTTAAAATCAATTTGACAAGGCCTAATAAAAATCACATTGAAACCCAAAGCAAAGTCGAAGATATAAAGTATGAATTCAGTAAATAAAAGTATAAATAATAAAAGTCCAACGAAGCCTAATATTTTGTTGTAGTAAAATTTGTAATATGATTAGCAGGTAAATAAATAGTGTATAATTTGATTTGACAAAAAAGGAGTATTTAATATTCACACATCTCTAAAAGCTAACCTATTTCAAGATATTGAAAACGAACACTCACGTTTCAAGTGACCTTTCCACATGTCCAAATTAAACTATTTGTTCTAATAGACTAAATTATTTACTTAGTCGTTCATTTATTAATTTATTTTATTCAATTTAATTTCACTTTCAATAAAAATTTAATCAACTTCCTTAATTTCAAAAAAATACTAACGGCCATTTATGTCCAAAAGGGCTGAAAGTTTTAAAGTTGGGAATAGTAACTAGTTTTAACCACCACTATATTTATAATTAAATTTGAAGTGTGAGAAATTGAAGAAATACCAATTAAACAATCCAACAATCATCGCCTAATCAACGAGAGCAATTAAATCATAAATCAATTGTCAACAACCACTATAAGCTCTTTATTTGTGAAGTGAAACCGAAATCCATGATTTCGATCCATGTGATTGTCTCCAAAATGTTAGGTTTCATTTCAACACTATTTAACTTATTTTACTTACCGGACAGCTTCAGATAGCATATTTACACAACGTCTTGATGTAAGTAAAAGGAATATACACTACTAGAACATAAATTCATTGTAAGGAAGCATAGAGATAAGCCTGAACTTCACGGGGAAGCATAGAGATAAGCCTGAACTTCACGGGTCATACGTACTCGTGTATAATATAATATAAAAAGCATGATTGTTGAGGAAAAAAAAACCCGAAGATCACCACATAATCTCCAACGTCTATAAATTGGTACTCAAATGTTGAGCAATTACATTTCCTGGGAAGGTTGTCCTATTCATTGCGAAGTAAATAACGCTTTGCTAATTATGCCGGTGGCTTCAATATATCGATCCACGCACCTAGATATGCAACTGCTTTCACTTCCACCAAGACTTGAACCTGGTTTCGTCACACACTTCTCAAAACACTTTTTTCCCACTGTCTGCAAAATAAACGCAAACGGGAAGATGAGTGCAACTGTATAAATTAAGACACTAAACAAAATCAGTACTTCCAAGAATTTGCAATTGCACAAGGCTTTTCAATAATTTAAAGCATCAGTTATCCGGTGTTCATAAAAAAAATGACTCATGAACAACCATGAACAAGAAACACATCAATCACTGCAATGGCATCTTTCTCCGAGATGATCATCTTTCTAAGAGATGAGAAAACCATCATTAAACTACATTAATTTGAATTTCACAATCAATTGCATCTCATTGACCTACATAATTGAATTTTCCCAATTTGCTTCTTACATGTTTCTTTTGTCGGTGTTCCACATGGTTAAGGTTGAAATATTCTTTAGATAGGAAAACACTGCTTAACAAACAGAAACGCATGGTAGAACACAATAAATGATCAAAGAAGAATTAGGAGAGATCGAGAGCCTATGCCCTTCATAGCCTAGGACACTTGTATACGAATTATTATGCCTATCCTCTACTCCCACATTCTGTTTCCTTCCTATTCTCCTTAGACTCGATCTGGTTTCATTGAACAGTATGGGGCTAAGAAAGGTTCCATATGAGGAGTTAAAAGGGGAAAGTAGATACCTCAAGAAATTGTTGAGCATACTCCAAGGCCAGCTGATTCTTCAACTGCTTTCTGATATCCTGCGCAGATAACTGCTGCGACGACCCAGCCGATGGATTTGAGAACGAATCCATTGCTTCCCACTCACTGTATGTTTGCCGCCTAACAGTTGTTAAATAACCCCTCTGTAATGTTCTTTCCCTAAAACCCTAACTCACCTCGCCACTACTTCCTCTGGAACTGGACCCACTCATGATATCCAGCCCATTCCCACGTTATATCTTATATTTTCTATTCACACTCCTCTTAATTCTTTTTCGACTTCCCTTTCTTTTTAGGATTCTTAATCCCTCAACATCTCTCATTTTATTATTATCACTTCCAAAACTAAATTAACAATTCATAATTATTCATTAATTTTCCTTACAATTTAAAACCATATTCATATTTTCTAGTATTCTAGTTCCAACGATCCTTCTTACCTATATTTACAATCTCTTTTACAACTTATATATTTTTTTAATTATTTTTTATCTAATCTTAATATAACAATGATAAACCCAAACTTAATAAATACTCTTTAACATAATCATATATAATTTCTTCAAAGAATAAAAACGATATCCATTTTGCAATCAAAGTCTAAAACGCTTAATCCATTACAATTGTGTCAAAAGCAATCCTTCCTTCAGAATTAATAATTTGGGACCAAAAATTTTTTATGGAACACAAAACATTAACGTTGCTATTTCAAAGCATGTAATGAGACTATCAATAACTAATTTTGGAATATATGTTTTGTAACAATTTTCTTACACTTTCAAAGTAAGTGTTTCAGAATTACTAAGTATATCTTCTCCATTGGGTGTTCTGAATTGCTACAATGGTGTTCCCCAAATTATCTAATTCGTAACTCTCAACCCATATGATTAGGGATTGTATTTTAACAAAAATACAATATTGCTTCCAGGCCATACAATCCGCAACGTTAACAAATACCACAATTATACATTCTAGTGTGCCTATTGGAATATTATATTCTCAAATAGCATGTCACCAAGGTGTGTTTGATTGAGGAGGGAAAATGAGAAAGTGAAAAAAGAAATAAAGGAAGCAGAAAAGAATAGAAAGTGTAGTTGTCTAGATTATAAGAAGAAGAAAAAAAATTAAAAAAATAAAGAAAAGTTTATGAATAATTTGATATGGATATATAAATTTTAAAAAGTTACAAAAATAATATACTTATAAAATAATCAAATATATAAATTAATTTTCATTAATTATTAAATAACAATTATTATTATTGTTATTATTAATGTTAATATTTGTAATTATTTTCAACCAGTCTACTCACACATCCGTAACCATGGGAGGATCTAGAAGACACCGATTCACCGACAACACCATGGAGGCACAACTACCCCTTACCTGGAAGGGGTTGAATGTGAATCACTACAATGGGATAACAAATCTAGACAAACACGTGGATGTCTACACCACCCAAATAAGCCTATACACGTCCAACGACTCATTACCGACATCACTCAAAGTGGGAACTCTTAGCTGGGTCACAAGACTTCCTCCAAGTTCCATAGACTGCATTGAGACACTAATGTCCAAATTCGGAACACAATTTGCAACAATTTGGGCACATCATTTAACCTCCATTGCACTTGTGAACATATGACAAGAAAAGGGAGATCCACTATGAGTGTTCAGGGAGAGATTTAGCAAAGTGTCCCTGAACATCCGAAACCTAAGTTCAGAAGTGGCAATGCAACACATGGTGATGCAATCCGGTTCTTGAGTTTTGGAGGAGATTCATGGAGGCAGCGGAATTCTTGGAAGAGATTGAGTGAAGCACCGAGATGAGTTTTGAAAAAAGGAGAGGAAGGTGTAGTTTCTAGGTGCAAAGGCCAAGGAAGATCTTAAGAACTTCCTTGAGTTTCTTCTAGGTTAGAAAGCATCTAGTAAAGATAGACTTGAAGAGAAATGTTTTGAAAATTCAAGAACACAATTCAATATTCATTCAAGTATAAAAAATACAAGAGAGGAGCCACTTACTTTTAGGCTCAAGTGTTCATAAACCATGCCTCTTGGATGACTTCACCTTAGTTAAGTCAAACTTAACTATGGTGAAGGTTAAAGATCAAAACCATGTAGTTTTCCTCAAGATGCTTCTAGAAACCTTTGCTTAAATGTTAAGTCAAGGTTTCTAAAAGGTTTTGGAATTTATTTTTAACTTATTCTAAAAGTGTGGCTCATAAATACAAAGTCAGAAAATACTATTCTACTATATAGAATTTATACAAACTAAAACAAAGATTTTTTCTATATATTTTTGTATTTTATCTTCTGCTCTTAGTTAGAAGTATGGTGGCTTGGAAGTGAAGATGGTCCTTCATCAGGGTCCCTCCCTTTAAAAGGATTTGTCCTCAAATCCGTTTCAAGTAAGCCACCAAAATTGTCAGCACAATCCACCAGGATCATGTATCCATCTTAAAAAATAGCAAACTTTAAAAGAATACAAAAGATAAAGATTAAAATGGTATACAACCATCATGGTGGAGAAGAAAATTTTGTTTGTTTTTGTTTTTTATTTTGAAAATCTTTTTTAAAACTAAAAGATGAAGAAAAAGGGAAGAAGAAGTACCTCTCTCAAAAGAAGACTTTAACATGCAAATAGGTTTTGATGAAAATGACACAAGTTGTTTATTTTTTTTCAAATTTTTCTTTTTCACTATTCCTATTTTTTATTTTAACTTGATTTCATCATCTCTCACCTGTTGAGGTGTTAGAGGATACAAAAAAAAATTATGACCGTCAAAAGAAAAAGTGATTTTATTTGTATGACCCTCATGATAAGAATTATGATCAAAGTGTCGGGGTCTCCCAAGAATGATGTGACCTATCTCCATTGGAACTATATCGCACAAATTTTTCTCTTTATACTTTTCTATGGCTATAGATACATTCACTTGGTTTTCAACTACCACTCCTCCCTCTTGACTTATCCAATTGAGTTTATAATGTTGGGGATGTGGTGTTACTTTTAAGGCCAATTTATTCACTAACCTGGAACTACAACATTTACAACAAGATCCATTATCCACAATTAAAGAACAAACGTTATAAAAAAGCTTTACATATTGTGTGGAATAAGTTCTCTCTTTGTGATTGTTCTAGTTCAAACGGACGACTTTGCAAAAGTTGTTGAACTACTTATAACTCACTTGTTCATGGTTGGATTTCTTCCTTAGAATTTCAACCTTTTCTTCCTTTTCAAAAGAAGATAAAGTCTCAATAGTTTCAGTATCTTGCTCCTTTCAAACCAAATTTGTCTTTTGAGGACACTCAGAAGGATAGTGACCTTTTGCAAGGCACTTAAAACATTGGACTTGTTTACTCTTAACTTCTTTGGAAGAAGAAACATAATTATTTTTATCTTTTTCTTGTAAATAGGATTGCCACATGGCAAGATAGGAATGGAGAGTTTTCTATATATAGGATTGCCACATGGCATATTAGGAGTGGAGAATATTTTGAGAACTCATTAGTCATTTTTAGGAGTCTCTTTAAATTATAAATAAGAGACTCCCCTCGTGTAATTTCTAAACTTGATTGATATATGAAATTGTGTTTCTGGAATTCTCATCACACTTTATCCAAGTCTCTCTCTGTGATGCTCATTGCATTCTTAGAAATTCAAGGAAGTTGGCCTAACCTCTTCCTTGGCCCTTGCACCTTGTAAAACTTATACCTAAACCAAGAACTTCCATGACCATTTGGTGCTTCCTCCATAAATCTATAAGTCTTCTGTTGTCTTTCATAAATCTTCACTCAACATTCAAGAAGAATTGCATCAATGCACGTGTAAACTATTAGAATTTCTATTGGGATTGCCTTTGGAGCAAAGTCCAGATCAACCCAAAAGTAAAATTCCACAAAGGTTTTGTGATACGAAAATTCAAGAACAAAAATAGAACACAACTGTGATGAACTCCTTTAGTGATTGAAGCTTCTTGATGTGGACGATGAATTGAAGTTGTCCTCTAAAATTCTTTTCTCCTTCTCTTCTTTTATAGAAACTTTCTAGACCAAGTATCACCCTCAAAGAAGAAGTCCAAGAGTTCTCTTCCTCAACACCAAAAGTTGAATCACCGAACCCTTCACCAAAAAATGAATCCAAGAAACAAAAGCAAGAAAAGCAGAATTTGGAAATATAAAACAAAATTAATGTAATGAGACAAGCAGAAATAGAAAGCCAAAATTTGACAAATAAAAATTAAAGGAAAGAAGAAAATTTATCACAAACTAAGGGAACCTAAGATTAAATCTAGAATGGATTACAAAACAAAAAATCTAGAGTAAATAACATTGACAAGTCCAAAATTTATGAAACTTTTTCCAGCTAGAATTTTATTGATGAAATTTTTATCCAAGAACCTTAACACAATTTGTGATCAAATGCAACAAACTTGAGGTCCAATAGATGAGTATTGAATTAAAAAAAAAAAATTGACATATAGGGAAGCATTAGGTCACAGATGAACCTTTATTTCAGCACAGACAGAGATGAATTAAAAATTTATTGCAAATTTTGTACATCTAATTTAAGGCTCAAAATTTAACAACAACTCAACAACACAATTATGAATGTCTGATAAAAAATTCAGATAAAGAATCCCAAACAATAAAGTGCAATAAATCCTAGACCGAGAGTAAACAACACTGTAGAACCTGTTTTTTCGAACCTGTACCGCCCTGGTGGTCGGGTATGATGACGTGGTACCTTGCTACAGTATAGGCGTGTTGACAAGGCGCCAGGTTGGCAGTTAAGAAGGAAGTCGGGAGGCACGTGTAGTCGCCGATTGTTAAGTTGGCGTGTTCCGACTTCCAGTTTACCAGCATAGGCGATCGCCAGGTTGAGGATGGAGTCGCCAGATGCAGACTCAGGCGACCAAGCAGTCGGAAATCGCCAGAACAAGCACATCGCCGAAGATGAAGGAGAAGCAGATTATGAAGGCGGCCGGCGAGACCACAGGGAAGGTGTATGAAGGCCCTAACTCGCCAGTTTCAGTAGAGATCGCACTCCTAAGTTAGCTATGCACTGGGCAGTACCATGCATAGGTAACTTAGCCAAAATGAGAGTAGAAGCAGCGCCAAGTCAGGGAGCCTCCAAATGATGGCACGTGTACAGTTGGATACGAGCCACGTGTCCAAGTCTGTAACTGCCAGGAGAGAGAAAATCACCAGGTATATAAGAGCTCTTAACGAACTTTCTGAGGTACGCACGTTCAGTTCATACACTTTACGCTTGCGAGTGACAGAGCTGTTGTGAGAGAGAGTTTTTGCACGGTTCTAGTTCTTAGTATTTGGTGATACCGTCACTGACTTGAGCGTCGGAGTGCGATCGGCCGCAGCGGCGCCGTGTCGTTTCTTTGCAGGTTCTTGAAGTAGATCCAGAGGAGGAACGAAGGTGATAAGCGGTGCGCACGTCGATCCTTTGACGAGGCACTCTCCAGCGCTCCGGTCAACAGGCAGGATCATCAGGCGCCCACCGTGGGGCCGTGTAAAACGTGCTCCCATCCACAGCGTGAGTTCGTGGAAGTTTTCGAGGTTTTCTGCGCGGTTGTGTGCTGGTGCAACCGTCGTTTGCAGCTTCTTTGAGTTTCGTTCGGTGAGTTTGTGTTTTGTACCGATTGTTTGGCTTTCAATCGGTGGAGTGAGGTCTTTGGTTGCTTGCGCGCAATCTGTCTGGTGGAGGTTCGAGTTCTTTTGTGGTTTTCTGCGAAGGTTTGCGGTGTTCTTGGTTTCTTGCGCAGTTTCTTGAGTTTTCTCCGATTGATCGCTGTTTCGATCGTGGTTGAAGTGTTGTTTGCTGTATTCCTGTGGTTCGCTGAAGTTAATGAGAAAGATGAGAAGCAATCGTTCCAGTCCCGTGGCTCCCGTCGCTGCTGAAGGCGACGCCGCCATGACCATGGCGCAAATGGCAGAGATGATGCGCTCGTTGCAGGCGACTGTGGAAGCCTCGCGCGTGGAGCAGGCAAGGATACATGAGGACCTGGTCGCCTCCCGCGCCAGGAATGAGGAGCTCAGCAAGGTAGCTGAGGAGCTGCGTCGAGCTCTTCAGGAGCAGCAGGGACGTTCTTCTGCTGAAGAGGTGGCACCGTCGACGCCACCTCGTGTGTTCCCAATGCCTTTTATTCAGGCGATTACCGACACGCCAATTCCCACGAGCGTGGTCCCGGTTAAAGCTGTTTTTACCGGCGTGGAGGATCCAGAAGCTCATCTGAGCACGTTCCACACACAGATGATGCTGTCGGGAGGGTCGGACGCCGTCTACTGCAAGATGTTCGTGAGTACGCTCCAAGGAACGGCGATGGAGTGGTTTGTGAGCCTGCCTAATGGCCTCATAACCAATTTTCAGCAATTCTCGAAAATCTTTGTCGAGCAGTACATTGTGAATAAGGCACCACCCAGGGTGTCCTATGACCTGTTTGATATAAGGCAGTACCATGGGGAGTCCCTCAGAGACTACCTCAATCGCTTCGGAGCGCAGATGGTCAGATCGCCGGCCAAGGATGAAGAAATGCTGGTCTATGCCTTCAAGAAGGGCGTGCAGCCAGGGCCATTCTGCGAGGCCTTGATCAGGGCTCATCCAGCGACGTTTGCTGAAGTCAGGCGACTTGCGGTGGCCCACATCGCCGACGAGAGTGAAGTCGCCGAGAAGAGAGGCAGCGTGGCTCCCGCCAGGCCGCGCGCCCAGACCAGGATCCAGCCGCAGAGGGTGCTGGAAACGGCGGCGGCGGTCAGAAAAGACCAAAGGACTCGCTATCCTTACGATAGGAGAAATAAGGGAAGAAGCCAAGCGCGCCAACCACCAGCACGCCAACAACCAGCACGCCGAGAGTACAATCGCCCGCCTAAGCACAAATTCGTCATGGGACTAGCGGACCTGATCGCTATCCCTAACATATCTGCTAGATTGAAGGCGCCCGAGAAGGTGGGCGACAAGGTGCTGGGGTCAAAACCGGACGCCTGGTGCGAGTTCCACCAGTGCTTTGGCCACAACCTGGACTCGTGTTTGTCTTTAGGATACCAGCTCGACGATCTGGTTAAGAGCGGGTTCCTAAACGACTATCTGCTGGACAGAAGGACCGGAGGAGCGTCGAGTTCCCAGCCAGCAGGTGGAGAAGCCCAGCAACACGAGATGCCTATCCATGGGGAGATCCACACCATTGCAGGGGGTTTCTCAGGTGGTGGATGCACCGCATCGCAGAGGAAAAAGTACGCGCGATCGGTAATGGCAGTGGACATGTTTGAAGATCACTCGCCGGAAGTGGACATTACGTTCACCAAGCAGGATCTTCGGGACGTTGTGCCTCATGACAACGATCCCATTGTTATTTCGTTGATCACGGCGGGAAGGAAGGTCCACAGAGTTCTGGTGGACCAAGGAAGCTCGGCAGACGTGATGTTCTGGCCGACTTTCACGCAGCTGGAATTGCCCCTTGACCAGCTAAGGCCCTATGGAGGATGCTTGTATGGTTTCGCTGGCGACCAGGTGGAGGTCAGGGGGTACATTGAGCTGAGAACAACGTTTACAGATGAGGCTGGGTCGAGGACGGAGAAAATCAAGTACCTCATCGTAAATGCCCCCTCAGCGTATAACATCCTGTTGGGAAGGCCCACTCTTAACAGGATAGGTGCCATTCCGTCGACACGGCACATGAAGGTGAAGTTGCCATCGATGGAAGGGGTGGTGATCACGATAAAGTCTGATCAGAAAGAAGCGAAAAGGTGCTATGAGAATAGTCTGAAGAATAAAATATCAGTGAGCTATGTTACAACCACCCCACCTCCCGGTGTGAAGCCCAGACCGCCGGTAACAGAGGAGGCCGCCGGAAGGGACGTAGAGATGATAGACGCAGAGCTGAGGGAAAGGAATGCTGGCCTGGAGGAGGAAGAGGCGCGGAATCGCCCCGAGGAAGCGAGAGAACTGGGAATCGCCAAGGCGGTGATCGCCAGAGAATCCAGGCCCAAACCTGTCGAGCAGTGGCTCGAAAAGGAGATCGGAGGGAAAATCTTCAAGCTGGGAAGATCTCTGGAAGTCGATCTCCAAGACCAGATCGCCAAGGTGATTGAGCGGCATCTGGACGCGTTTGCATGGTCCGCCTCGGACATGCCCGGGATTGATCCCGACTTTCTGTGCCATCATCTGGCAATGGACAACATGGTGAGACCAGTGCGACAAAGGAGAAGGAAATTCAACGAGGAAAGGAGGCAGGCGATCAGGGACGAAACCCAGAAACTCCTTGCCGCAGGCCACATCAGGGAAGTCCAGTACCCTGAATGGTTGGCGAATGTCGTACTGGTGAAGAAGAGCAACGGGAAATGGCGCATGTGCGTCGATTTCACCGATCTGAATAAAGCTTGCCCAAAGGATTCATATCCTTTACCAAGCATTGATGCCCTGGTTGATAGTGTTGCAGGGTGCAAGCTGCTGAGTTTCCTGGACGCCTTCTCGGGCTATAATCAGATCAAGATGCATCCCATGGATGAAGAAAAAACAGCCTTCATGACGGAGAGGTCGTGCTACTGCTATAAGGTGATGCCCTTTGGGCTGAAGAACGCGGGGGCCACGTACCAGAGGTTGATGGATCGAGTACTTGCACCAATGCTGGGAAGGAACGTGCAAGCTTACGTCGATGACATGGTCGTGACCTCGCAGGAGAAAAGCAAGCACGTTGCAGACTTGGAAGAATTGTTCACGACGATCGCCAAGTTCAAGTTGAAGCTCAACCCGGAGAAATGCATTTTCGGCGTGGAGGCTGGAAAATTTTTGGGTTTTCTCTTGACTGAAAGAGGAATAGAAGCTAACCCGGACAAGTGTGCCGCCATCTTGGCGATGAGAAGCCCGGCTACGGTGAAAGAGGTTCAGCAGCTGACAGGTCGGATGGCAGCCCTATCTCGCTTCGTGTCAGCTAGCGGAGAAAAGGGGCATCCCTATTTTCAGTGTCTGCGGCGCAATAACAAGTTCGCTTGGACGAAAGAGTGCGAGGAAGCTTTCGTCAAGCTGAAGGAGTATCTGGCGAGCCCGCCGGTTCTGTGCAAACCGCTGGCGGGAATCCCTCTCAGGTTGTACTTCGCTGTGACTGAGAGGGCGGTGAGTGCGGTGCTCGCCCAGGATCAAGATCAGGCTCAGAAGCCTATTTATTTTGTGAGCAAGGTGCTGCAGGGCCCAGAAACGAGATATCAGGCCCTGGAGAAGGCTGCGTTGGCTGTGGTGTTTTCGGCGAGGAGGTTGCGCCACTACTTCCACAACTTCACAATACTGGTGATGACTGACCTGCCCATCCAAAAGGTCTTGAAGAAACCTGATGTTGCGGGAAGAATGGTGAAGTGGGCAGTGGAGTTGTCAGAATTTGACATTAAATATGAGCCCCGAGGCCCGATCAAGGGGCAAATCTTTGCAGATTTTGTGGTCGAGCTCTCATCAGAGGCGACGCGGGTTGAAGGAGATGGTTTTCGTTGGGTGCTTTCGGTGGATGGATCGTCAAACCAGCAGGGTAGCGGTGCTGGGGTCATATTAGAAGGACCCAACGGCGTGCTGATCGAACAGTCGTTGAGATTTGCCTTCAAAGCCAGCAATAATCAAGCAGAGTACGAGGCGCTGATCGCCGGGATTCTGCTGGCCAAGGAGATGGGAGCTAGAGTGTTGATGGCTAAGAGTGACTCGCTGCTAGTCACAGGGCAAGTAACAGGCGAGTTCCAGGCTAAAGATCCACAAATGGCGGCTTACTTGGCGTATGTGCAGGAATTGAAGAGTTCCTTTGCCTCTTTTGAAGTGGTACATGTGCCCCGAGAACAGAATGCCCGAGCTGACTTGCTTGCTAAGCTCGCCAGTTCAGGCAAGGGGGGTAGGCAGAGGACCGTGATTCAAGAAACTCTGAAGACGCCGAGGGCATTTGTAGCAGATCACCTGGTCCTTCAGATAAGCAAGTCGACGGAGAGAGCAGCGAGAAGCCATAAGTCTTTGACGCAGGAAACTCTGAGATCGCCGAGAATCAGAGCATGCCGAGGAGAGAAGGTGGATGCGATGCAGGTCTGCGCCACCCATGAGCCAGACACTTGGATAACGCAATACAAGCGGTGCTTGGCAGATGGTCTCCTCCCGCTGGATCCAACAGAAGCTAGGAAGGTAAAGAAAAATTCCAGCAAGTATACATTGATTGATGGCAATCTGTACAGGTTTGGGTTCACTCACCCACTCCTGGAATGTATACACGGCGAAAAGTGCACGAGAATTATGGCAGAGCTCCACGAAGGAATATGTGGAAGTCACGTCGGGGGTCGAGCTCTGGCCGCGAGGACTCTCCGTGCAGGCTACTATTGGCCATCCATGAGAGAAGATTGCAAGAAGTATGCCCAGTGCTGCAAACAATGCCAGCAGCACGCCGATTGGCATAAGGCACCTCCCGAGGAGTTGAAGTCGATCTATAGCCCTTGGCCGTTTCATACTTGGGGAATCGACATCCTGGGACCTTTCCCGCTGGCGATCAGGCAGATGAAGTACTTGGTGGTGGCGATTGAGTATTTCACCAAGTGGATCGAAGCAGAACCAGTGGCCCAGATCACCGCACACAAGATCGAAGGTTTTGTATGGAAGAACATTGTGTGCCGGTTTGGAGTGCCTAAGCGCCTGGTGTCAGATAATGGGACGCAGTTTGCAAGCCACCTGTTGAAGAAGCTTTGCGAAGGGGTTGGAATTCAACAAGTGTTTGCATCCGTCGAGCACCCTCAGACGAATGGCCAGGTGGAATCAGCTAATCGGGTGTTGTTGAGAGGTTTGAAGAGAAGGCTTGAGAAAGCCAAGGGAAGTTGGGCTGAAGAGGTGCCCCGTATAGT
Source organism: Phaseolus vulgaris (assembly GCF_051622355.1). Taxonomy (NCBI): domain Eukaryota; kingdom Viridiplantae; phylum Streptophyta; class Magnoliopsida; order Fabales; family Fabaceae; genus Phaseolus; species Phaseolus vulgaris. The sequence continues at coordinate 6,113,270 of NC_143503.1, forward strand.
CTGGGCGTACCACACCACCGAGCAGTCAGGAACCCATGAGACCCCGTTTAGCTTGGTCTATGGGTGTGATGCCATGATTCCGGTGGAGATCCAGGAAAGCTCGCCGAGATTCCAGAACTTCGTAGAGGAAGGCTCGAATGAAGAAAGAAGGCTGAACCTGGATCTGCTGGATGAAGTCAGGGAGGAGGCAAGGCTGAAGGCTGAGGCGGTGAAGAGAAGGGTCGAGCGAAGGTACAACTCAAAGGTGATGCCAAGGCAGTTTAGAGAAGGCGATCTGGTGATGAGGAAGGCCCACCAGTACGAGATGGAGAATAAACTCTCACCCAAGTGGACTGGACCGTTCAGAATAACCGAGGCACTCGGGAACGGAGCCTACCGCTTAGAGACGCTGGAAGGAGGGGCGATCCCTCGTACCTGGAACGCCACACACCTGAAGTTGTACTATAGTTGAGAGCTTTGTAAGTAAAGACAAACACAAAATGTTACATTACAATGTCTCTGTTAAAACAGTTTCAAGGGGGCACTCTTTTTTCCCTAAGGAGGGTTTTTAATGAGGCCACCCAATAAAAGAAGAGTTTTCGAAGTATAAGGTGTTTTCAGATTGCATGTGTGATATTTTCAAAAGTTTTGAAGAAAGACCTTGTCATTTATACATGATTTAAGGCAAGAAAAGACATATCGCGTGCTTTCTAAAAGATTTTAAGTCCTCATCGTTTTTCGGCGATCGGAGGCACCAGTTAAGTTTTCAAAGTCCTCATCGTCTTTCGGCGATCGGAGGCACCAGATGAAAGACCTCAACGCCCGCGCGCGTTTTGAGGCAAGTTAAAGACCTCCTCGCCGTCGAGCGAGTGCAGGCGAGGAAGAGAAAAAGTCCTCCGTGTTTCTGGGAGCGAGAAGATGTAACTCCTGGGGCAATGTAGAGGCAAGTTAAAGACCTCCTCGCCGTTGAGCGAGTGCAGGCGAGAAAGAGAAAGGTCCTCAGTGCATCCAGGGGGGAGGAGATGTACACCCTGGGCAAGTTGAGGCACCATATAAAGTCCTTATCGCCGTTACGCGAGCTAAGGCCAGTTAAAGACCTCCTCGCCGTTGAGCGAGTGCAGGCGAGAAAGAGAAAGGTCCTCAGTGCATCCGGGGGGGGAGGAGATGTACACCCTGGGCAAGTTGAGGCACCATATAAAGTCCTTATCGCCGTTGTGCGAACTAAGGCCCATTAAAGACCTTCTCGCCGATGAGCGAGTTCAGGCGAGTGAAAGTCCTTCTCGCCGATGAGCGAGTTCAGGCGAGTCGAAGACCTTCTCGCTTACATGCGAGTGTAGGCAAGATAAAATCCTTCTCGTCTTGAACGAGTTCAGGTGTGGCGAAGAGGGTGGAAGAAGTTGAAAGGTGGCTAAGGTAGGTTCGAAGAGAACGCCTAGTCAGCCGGTCTTTTGCTCTGAAGTTCAAGGGGGCAAAGGAAGATCCCAAAGGGCGTTTCTACCCCAGATAAAGAAACAATTGCCAAAGCACGGGGCCAGGAAAAGCTGGTGTTGCCAAGAGGTCTTGGCGATCGGGAAAAGTTCAAACACGGCGAGAAGATTGAAAGACTTGTTTGATAAAGCAGGTCGAGTGGGACGTTGTTTGAACCGATGATTGAGTTACAGTTTGTTGCTTGGAAGCTGTTCTTATGATCAGGTTAGTGCCTCAAGAGCACGAGTTGTTTGAAGCGATTATTGCTTAAGTTTGAATTGACTCAAGGCAGTTACGTCAAAGGCCGCATTTGCAAAATCGCTAAGTTAGAATCGACAAAGTTAAACATACAAAGAAGGCTAAAGCGCTCAAAAGAAGTCAGAAGAAAGAATATCCAAGTTTTGTGATTAAAATAAGCGTCTGTTCAAAGCACATATGCAAGAGTTTTTACAAGGTAAATACAAGTGAATTTATAAAGAAGCAGATGGGGTGGAATTGGTTGAGCCTTCGGCGAGAACGACCTTTCCATCTACTACTTCGTTGTTTAACGACACCATGCTGAGGTCGAGATCAGGGAATAGGCATGCGAATTGCTCCCGAGCGGCTTCGAATCCAGCAGTCAAAATCTGAGCAGAATTTAGCTTAAGTTCTTCAAATTGTCCTTGAAGCTCTTCAACCTGTTTCTTGAGCTCCTTGTTCTGCTGCCCCTGCTCTTCAACCTGTTTTTGGAGTTGTTTGTTGGTCTCTTGAGCATGGAGAAGGTCGTCAGTAATCTTCTTGGATTCTGTTTGAGCTTGGGCCAACTCGGCAGCCATCTTCCCTTTCTCCTTGTTTGCCTCGGCGAGATCAGCCATGGCGTCGTCTCTCGCTTTCTCTACTTGCCCAAGTAGCTTCTCGCGGTCGATTGACCTTTGCTCCAGTTTTTGTACCTTATCGGCATTAGCTTGAATGTGAGCCTCCAGGTCGCTCGCCTTGGTGCGCAGAGGCACGATTTTGCTTTCTAGCTCAACTTTCTCTTGGGCAAGTTCATGGACTTTGCGGCGAAGGTCAGCAGCTTCCTTGCGCGCCAGCCTAAGCTCGGTACTCAGGGCATCCTCTACTCGAGAGTGTTCCATTTCCGCGAGCGTCAGGCTGAATGACACCTTCTCCACCTCAACCTTCATAGTGCTATTTTCGGTCTTGAGGTTGTAGAGATCGTCTTGAAGCCGCCTGGTGGAGCTCTCCACAGCCCTCGTTATGATCGATGGGATATCCTCTGCTATGGTTTTGAGTTTGGCGGTCAGAGGTTCCCACATCCTTGTGACTTTAAGGGAAAGGTTGGATGCCTGGAGAGGCGCCAGGGGGGCTTGTGGAGGGTTCTCGCCGCCACCTTCCTTAGCAGGATTTTCAGTGTTTGCTTCCTGGCGTGGCGACGCAACCGGGGACTCGGTAATTAGAATTGGAGAGGTGTGAGCAACCTCATCCCCGGTCGGAACGTTCTCTGCAGCTGAAGCGTTTGAAGGAGGGCCCCCCCCAGCTGAGATATGGGGCGTAGAGGCACTTGGGGGGTCCTCCAGAAAGTTTGGCTCTTGAGCCTCAGCTGCTGGTGGCGCAGTGGCCAGTGGAGTTGCTTGGACTGTGGTGAAGGGGCTGGTGGTGTTGGCGATGAGGGAGGAGGAGCAGGTGTTGATGGTGGTGTTGAAGCTGGAAGAGGGGGTGGGGCAGGTGGTGAAGGTGGTGCCACCCTTTTCCTCTTTGTAACGAGGCCATCCTCAGTGACCTCGTCGTCCTCTTCTTCTTCCTCTTGGACGATTTGGGGGGCTTTCCGTTTTGGCCTCTTAAGGACCAGTTTCTTTCGCTGGGTGGGTTCCTTGGGCGGTGATCGCCCATGAACGATAGCCTTCTCGACCGCCGAGTTGGGAACCGTCTGGGAACCGGTCGCCAACCCGTGGTTTCGGGCGAGCGCCTTTAAGTCGGCGAGCATGTTTTTACCCAGCATATTATCTGCATGAAACGAAAATGCATGAATTAGCTCAGAGAAGAAAGAGATGGGTGTATGAGGCAATGAAACAGCAAAACAGGTATATGCAGAAAAAGCAAAACCAAAGTCTTGTGCGTATCGCACAAGACGCCCAGAAACAGTATCAGAAGCAATATCAAAACAAGAGTGTAGCGCCCTAACCTATTTGGAATTCTAGCTGGTCCTCAAAGAATTCGAAGGAGATCAGGGTGGGGGTCAGGAAGGTTATGTTGGCATCCGACACCCTCTTCCAGAATAGGCAGAGGTCTCGGTCCAAAGCTCCCATGCTATCAGGACTTCGGGGCCTCCTGAAGCAGCTCTTGGACTCCTTTTTCCCCTTGTCCACCCAGTACAAGGGGAAACCGTCGAGAAGGGAAGTGTCTTTATCGTTTGCGCGCACCTGGATGAACTTCCCCTTCCAGTCCTTGTATGATTGCTGGAAGATGGTAAAAATGGATCTCCCAGCAATGGCATTCAGGCTGACCCACAGGCGGTCTCCGGGGTGCTTGGCCTCAAAAAGAAACAAAAACACGTCCACTGACGCAGGCAGCCCCAGGTGGTCGCACGTTATTTGAAAGGCTCGAACAAACGCCCAGCTGTTGGGGTGAAGCTGGGCGGCAGCAATGTTGAGCTCGGTCAAGAGTTCCCTCTCGAATCGGGTGAGTGGAAATCTGAGTTTGACTTTCTTGAAGAAAGTTGTGTAAACAAAGCAAAAGGGCCCGTCGGCGCTCACTTTGTCATCAGCGCATACTGGCAGAGCGGCGGGGCAAGGCAGCACCATCATCCTTTCATCGTGCTCCTTGTGAAACGATTGATAGGCCTCATCCCCCTTTGTCAACCGCAGAACTGCTCCCGCAGTGTTCACCGACGAGGTCTCCTTTAGAAGGGTCGGGGTGGCCCAAGGATATAGTGATTTGAAGTCTGGCAGAGGCACGGGGGCTCCTCCAGCGTTTGGTGGAGTCGCCTGGGCCAGAGCAGTTTGGGAAGATGCAGGCCTCTCAGCCTGCGAAGAGGGAGCGCCACGAACTTGGGTTGGGTCGTGCGCTTGTGAAGAAGGGTTTCGTGCTGATGGAGGGGGGTTCGGGGTGATCTTTGTGCGAGTCATGATAGCAACTGCAAAGGAAGAAGAAAGGAAAAGCAATCAGGGGGTTACAGAGGCTGACTCGGTCATGGAAGGAAGGTGAAACGACGAACGAATGTGAGTTCGTTGCGACGATCGACAAAGCCCTAAGTTACGCAGAAGAGAAATGGAGAAACGACCCACAGCGTATGCACCAGGCAGTTACAGGATGATGCAAATCGGTGAAAATGCAAGGAAACCCAGTAGATGAAGGAAAGTAATTACCTTTCAATGATCAGGAAGACGAGGGAGGAAGATGGAGATCTGGAACGTTGAAGAGCGTCGAGAGTTTCGCAGAGGGAAGTTAGAGCGTTTTGCAAGCGCGAAGAAAGTGATGGAACAGTGGAACGTAATGGGTTTAAGGGTTTTCGAAATAGTTTTGGGAAGCGCTAACGGCAGATGAAGATAGCCGTTGATGAAAGCCACGTGTCGAACGATGAGCGAAGGGTTTGGTGGAGCGTCAGAGCAGCAGAAAGTACTATCGCTTGGAATTCTGCGTCAGTGCCACGTAGACCGGTGTTAACGAAGGCTTTTTCAGTCTTTTCGCTAGACAAGTCTTCGCTTAAGACTGGGGGGCTTGTGTACCGCCCTGGTGGTCGGGTATGATGACGTGGTACCTTGCTACAGTATAGGCGTGTTGACAAGGCGCCAGGTTGGCAGTTAAGAAGGAAGTCGGGAGGCACGTGTAGTCGCCGATTGTTAAGTTGGCGTGTTCCGACTTCCAGTTTACCAGCATAGGCGATCGCCAGGTTGAGGATGGAGTCGCTAGATGCAGACTCAGGCGACCAAGCAGTCGGAGATCGCCAGAACAAGCACATCGCCGAAGATGAAGGAGAAGCAGATTATGAAGGCGGCCGGCGAGACCACAGGGAAGGTGTATGAAGGCCCTAACTCGCCAGTTTCAGTAGAGATCGCACTCCTAAGTTAGCTATGCACTGGGCAGTACCATGTATAGGTAACTTAGCCAAAATGAGAGTAGAAGCAGCGCCAAGTCAGGGAGCCTCCAGATGATGGCACGTGTACAGTTGGATACGAGCCACGTGTCCAAGTCTGTAACTGCCAGGAGAGAGAAAATCACCAGGTATATAAGAGCTCTTAACGAACTTTCTGAGGTACGCACGTTCAGTTCATACACTTTACGCTTGCGAGTGACAGAGCTGTTGTGAGAGAGAGTTTTTGCACGGTTCTAGTTCTTAGTATTTGGTGATACCGTCACTGACTTGAGCGTCGGAGTGCGATCGGCCGCAGCGGCGCCGTGTCGTTTCTTTGCAGGTTCTTGAAGTAGATCCAGAGGAGGAACGAAGGTGATAAGCGGTGCGCATGTCGATCCTTTGACGAGGCACTCTCCAGCGCTCCGGTCAACAGGCAGGATCAGAACCCAAAATGTCTTAGTTTTTGTTGTTTATTACTTTTTTCTATTTTGTTTTAGGGGTTCTTAAATGGGTACAAAAATCATATCAAAGTATTTTTGTAATTTTTTTCATAATTTTTCAAATGAAAAGGAACTTAGAATAAAATTATCAAATTAGTGTAAAAATTTCACAAATCTGAATAAGAAAACATAGGAATCCAATGGAGTTAATAACAAAACAACACGACACAATGAAATTAGATGTATGATAACTATTTTATGGCAAGTGTACTGTGTCAGAAGTAATAATTGACCCTAAGGACGAATATCGAACCCACAAGGAACAATTGAATTCTCAAGTAAAATATTTACTAAATAGAAAACAATAATTAAAGTTTGTTGGATGTTTGTTGTATTTGAGATTGAAGGAATTGTAATAAAACAAAGTAAATAGTTGGTTGATTGAATTGGGAAAATTGGGATTGGGGTTCATCCTTCTCACTCTTTTGTATTTTGAAAAGCATAATAATATACTATTTTTTTTTTATTGATGTTGATGCCCATGTAAAATTCATTTAAATCGATTCTCGCATATAAAATTACTAAGATAGTCTCCTAAATATTGATTTCTCGCATATTTATAAAAAGTCTTTATCATTACGAGCAGATTTTGATAGCAATTAACATTTCAAATTTATTCCTAGCATTGAAATATGTTAAGCATTATCATTTAGGTCAGATGCTTAAAAGTACTTTTTAGTCAAATCTAAAGATTAAAATCATGATAAAATAAGCATTAAGAGAATTGACCTAGCCGCCCCCCTTTTCTTTCCCTTCCTCTCTCTTGTTTTCTAAGGCATTCTCTCATATAAATAAATAGAGTGTCTTGCCTCATGTATTTGGACCTTGAATTTTGAATAGAAAAGAAACTCTGTCAAAGTGTTTAGTGAGTGTTTTCCTAAAGCTTTGGATCTTATCTTGTGAGGCATACTCCAAGTGGTGACTCTTCACCACTCATATTGGAGTCTCCCACCACTCCAAGTAGTGTGACCACCATCATGTCCATAAGCTTTCTTTATCTCATATTTTCCTTTATTCCATTCCTACACCTCATCTTCATTGCCTTAACTTGTTTTCTCTTCTTTTCCATTCGGTCTTTATTACTATTATCATGTTTTCTTCATTGCCTTTATTTCGCAAACATAATATTTTCACTCTATAATTGTATTTTCTCTTTTGCTCTCTAGAAGATAACCTTCACACTTACTTAACCACTTGGTTAAGTTAGTGTCAAGTGGCAATCTTCTTTGTGCTTATCACCATATTTGCTAATCCAACAATTTAAAACAAAAGTACAACCTCTAAAATGTGCAATCCTAAAATCAAATCACATATAGAATTTGTTTCCTTGACGGCTGCCTCCTATAGGGTTTTCTATCACCTTATATTCTCCCATTGATGTCTAGAGTTGTGTCTCACGCCTCATATTTAACCTAGTCGGGCTTGGGCTAAGCGACTTCTCGCTTGGGCATGATTAGGCTCGTCTGGGCAAGTTGGACGAGAAAAAGCCCAACTTCTCTGGAGTAATCTTGCCTGGGCGAGTTCCTCTGCAGTGCTTCTGGCTTAAGCGAGTTTTTGGACAATTTTTTAGCATTCCAACTTCCCTTTTCATCATGTTTATTCTCCTTTAGCCCTTTCATCTCCATTTTTCCCTAAAATTATGAAATTAACACAAATTTTGGAACAAATCGTTCTTATTCATATTATAATCACAAAATATGAAAAAATGTTTAAATTTATAAATTAGGGGTTAAATTATAGTTATCTTATCAATAAATATCCATAAGTTTTTGTACTTTAATATAAGATAATACTGAAATTTGACACTTATCAATGTAATGGAGTGCACTAATGAACAAGTTGTTGATCAAGGTTGATCAAGTTCTTTGATGTTTCCAAATCCAAGGTGTTAGATGGAAGGCTGGAGTTGTTGCTTGTGTGGGTGGGTTCTGGGTAGATTAAAATGTAATCCACTCCTAGTTTGAATCTAAAACTGATTTAAATCAAAACCTTTTTGAAAAAGAGTGTTTTCCAAACAAGTGGAAAAACAACCTGTTATTTTGTCGTTTCAACCGGTTGTTTGACACTTAAAGGTTTTTGAAAAGGTTTTGAAGTTGTTTGACTTGGTTGACTTTGCTGTCAAACCAATTCAATCGGTTGTTTCGTGTTTTCAACCGATTGTTTCTTTGAAAATCCTAACAGATTTATGTTAAACTTTGTAAATCTGTCTTAAATGTTTTCCAACTGAATAGGCTCATGCTTTAAATGTTTTTAACCAACCTTTGGAGTATAAATAGTTTTTTTTACACTCCTAGAAGGTAAGAAACAATTTTGAGAATTCAGTTGTGCCAAATTGATTTCATGCTTTCAAGATTTACATCAAGCTTTTGGATTTTCAAGAAGGGAGTGGAATAGGATTGTTTTGTATTAATTCTGTTTTGATATTGACCAGGTGTAATCCTTTCTCTATCTCTTGTATTTATGGAATTGTTGTTGTAAGTGCAGAATCAGAGGGTGTTCTGATTTGTGTGGAGTTATGTGCCAAAGAAAGTGTGTGGCTTGAGGTGTTCAAGGTCACTTCTTTGGCGGTTGTTGTTGTAATCTGGATTTGATTGCATAGTAGACACCCAGGGGTTTTCTGGGACTGGATGTAGCTCTTGAGATAAGAGTGAACGAGTATAAATTGCTCGTGTGCATTTCTCCTGCCCTGAACTAATTTACTTTCTGCTTTTAAGTTGTTTTTAACTTTGCTGATAAAAACAATCGATTGAATGATAGAAACTGTTGGGTTCAATAGTGCCAAAGTTCAAGAGGGGGGTGAATTGAGCTTTTAAAACTTTTGCACAGGTTCGGTCTTTTTATAAAACAGAGGAAAAGAATCTATTTATTTAGCAATGAACAGATTTATTTTTATTCTGCTTAGTGTATTAAGACAGTTATATCAGTTATGTGATTCTCTGATATTAAGCCAGTTGATCAGCTACCAACATTCACATTAATTTCTATGGAGTAAAATGTGAAAGTGAATCAGTAAAATACAATCCTTGAATACAAAGTCAACATTTTGATTGAAACTTGTCAATTAATTGAGTTAACTTTCACAGAACAATGAACTCCAATTATGTTCAACAACTCATACAGATTTTCACAGAAGTTTCAAATTGATTTTCCAAAAACCAAGAACAGTATGAACAAATCCAGAAAGAACAGATTTATTCTTAATTGAACAAATTTAATTTCTGACAGATTAACAAATGAATCAGTAAAAATAGTGCAGAGATGAAGAGAGATTGAACACAACGAGATTATAATGGTTCACTCAAATGAGCTACATTCAGTCTCACCTAATCCAAGGTGAAATCCAATAAAACACAGTTCAAAACAATTACAAAACCACTGTTCTTGAACCCTACAAGAACATGGCACACCTTACTGAAAAACTCTATTCCAGCACACACAACTCTTCAAGAAACCCTATCAAGAAAAGTCTTACAATCACACTTTACAAAGGAAAGAAAGATGAAATGAATACACCTGGAAAGAGAATGCAGAAATCTGACTTAGACCAATATAACAGATTGCACACACAATGACAACCCCTCCAACCAAGCCTTATGATGGCATTTCATGAAGGTCTTCTTGAATCATGTAAGAAAAAGTGGTGCGGAAGCTATGAAGGTGTGTGAGCATAAAAACTAGACACACCCCTCCCCATGTGCTCATTTGTGCACCCATGTGCCATGTGCACCCATGTGCTTCACATTTACATTTCATTTGGCTAGCATTAGGGTTGCATTATGGTCCTCCTTAGCCTATAAAAGGAGGAGCCTACACCTTGTATTTTCAAGTTTATTGTGAGTAAAGTTATGCTGCCATTTTGTGCTCAACTTTGCTTCTCCCTAGAATCCTAGGCTCTAAACTTCAATTCCTTCATCTTTTCCCTTGGGCTGGCCGAACCACCCAATACCCACACTTATCATGCACCTACAAGATCAACACCACTCTTAGGAGGATCTTGCTCACTCTCATTCATTGCTTCCGCCCCATACTCTACATTGATTCAAGAAGAACTTCATGAAAATGCCATCACCTTAGAACCAAGCAAGAACAAGCACAGTTTCTGATTTTGGAAAATCTTTTAAGAACACGTACTCATTCACTGAAAATACTCAATCTCTGTTGTAAAACTTGTTTTTTTCAACACCTTTAAGTCATAACCAACTCTCTTTTTATAAGTGACATTTTATAACAAACTTTTAAAAAACAGTTAAAGCAGTTATAAAAAGAACAAATTGAAAATAAAATAAATAGATTTATTTTTGAAAGCAACGAGAGTTTTTGAAAGGTTGCAACTTAGTTATATGAGTCCTAGTCAAGCTTCTTGGTGCAAAGATAAAGATGTGAAAACCTTTTAAGAACCAGGCACCAGATTCAAAAAGAATCTATTTATTTGAGATGGAACAAATTCATTTTCAGAAACTATTTATTTGAGATGGAACAAATTCATTTTCAGAAAGATAACAGGGACTTTTGAACAGATGAAACTCAGTCGTTTTGATAGCATGAAGATTGAGTCAAGATACTTGATGCACAAAACAAGGTTATCAAAACTTTTTAACAAGACATCAGGTTAATAAAGAATCTATTCATTTAAGAAAAAACAGATTCATTTGTTTTGCAGTAAAGAGTATTTTGGCAAAACATGTGAAAACATTTTTAGAAAACATTGTGCTTGCTCTTATCACATGGTTAAGGGTTAAGAGGTGGGTCATGATGCAAAAAGCTCACTTTAAACAACCTCTAATCTAAACACAAGACAACCCCTAAAAACAAACTCAAACAACAAAGCAAAATACACATTTGGCTTCATCAAACACGTTGTCTTGAAGGGAGCAACATTCATCTTCAACAGAAACAACCGGTTGTTTTTCTGTACTTCAACTTAGACAACTTTGTTCCTTTAATTGCTTGATTCCTTTCTCTGTAATTCTGCATTGGCTTTCATTATACCTTCAAATTTTTTGAAAATGTTTAATAAACAATTCACCCCTCTTTTGTTTAAGGCCATATATTATAACAATTGGCATCAAGAGCTAAGTTCTTTAAATTCACTCAAGTTTTTTATCCTAAATCTTTTTCTTATGGCTGAGAAATTACCTTTTGGGGAGGGTGCCTCAATAAACAAGTCACCTTTGTTTCGTGGTTTGAATTACCAATTTTGGAAGGTACGAATGAAAATCTTTGTAGCAATACTACTTCAGCATCTCCAGTTGTAGAGGCTACAAGCTCATCAGAAGTTTCTAGTATAAACTTGGTACATAATATATTTGTAGTATATCCTGTCTCAATTGAATGTGGAAGTTTTCGGCTAGAATAACTCCAAATAACGATCTGCAAAATTTCAGAAACAATTAACTGCTGAAGAATACAATGAGAAAGTTATAAACTAAAAACAGAAAAAGGCTGTAATAATTTTCCCCATGACTCTATCAGTGTGTTTCATATCTTTTGACATTTATGACTGAACTTTATCAAACTACTCATGACTCAATTATGTGGAAGAGATGTCAAAGTCTTCTGTGGATGTATAGTGCAAAAGGGGAGAGTAATAGGCCAATTTAATCATGGACAAAGAAAATTAATTTTAGTTCCCATTTTGTTAAATCTTATGGCTACAATCTAGTATCTGTAGATGATGTTGAATCAAGTGTGTTCAAGCTTTGAAGAATCCAAATCCTTTGAGTTTGATGAAAGGCTGGATGTGCTTGTTGTTGCTGAGGTGTTTTAGAATAGGATCTGGGGTAGATTATATGTGTAAATCCACTTTTGATTGAATCCAAAACTTAAGTATTCTCAAACCTTTTGAATTGAAAGTGTTTTTCAAACTAAGTGAAAAACAACCTGTTGTTTTGTCGAAACAACCGATTGTTTTATACTTAGGTGTTTTGAGAGAGGTTGAAAATTGTTTTTGGTGGTTGACTTGCTGTCAAACCAAAACAACCGATTGATTCACACATTCAACCGATTGTTTGTTTTCAAACCATAACAGAAAACTGTTTTGTGCTTTGACTGAGTTTTAAATGTTTTTATAACTGAATGCACTCCTGTTTTAAATGCTTTGACCAATCTTTTAAAGCTGATCCTGCCGATTGACTTGGCGCAAGAGCGTTGCCTCGTCACGATCTTCCTCACCAGCTTGACACCACGTGCCCTCCAAGTCCGCTCCACAGATAGCCTCTCTGAGAACCTGAAAAACACACAGTGGCGCCTCTGCGGCCGGTGGCGCTCCGACGCTCAAGTTAGATCATAGAATCACTAGAAAACAATGTGTGTAAAAACAGCGTGTAAAAAACTCCCCTCTGAATCTCACTCTGATTCTCTTTTATGCCTCCCTCTGTACCTGCGCCTAACAGAATTCTGTTATGCCTCTCTGGCATGTGTCAGAACCCTGTTGTGCTTTTCAGTGGCAACGTACCTCCAGAATCAGTAGAACGTGAGTGTCTGCGCGTGTCTGCGATTGTCTGTACCTTCAGCGGCACGGAGTGCACCTTTGTCTGGACCGCGTCCCTCTCAGATGATGAGACGTGGAGGCATGCAACTAACCACACACGTGTCACTACTTGAAGGCTCTAGCGCTTCTCACTGCGTGTCTAAGTTATTCCCTGGCGGAGTAACTTAGCGCATTCCCTTCATCTGGGTAAATCGCATACTCTCAGGAGAACGCCAGGTGTGGCTGGTCTAGGCACACTCACCAAGCATTGCTCTCTGCGCAAACGATTCCCCCTTCGCGATGTCATGCACGTAAAGGGTTGAGGGAGTCACCAATCACTGACCGGTTTACTAGCCGCCCCTCAGGCCACTCTCATGCACGATTCTCTGAGACATGTTCATGCGAGGTCCGTGCGTAACGCTCTTGCTGGGAACCTCAGTCCCAGCTTAACTGCGTGTAACACGAGCCCCCGATGACCATGCACTCGATGACTGATCGGTGCTCTATTGCTTCTCGCGTTCTGCCCCCAGGTGTTCATCTGGGAACTGATCTGTCGATGACCGCTTGGTTACTGGCCACCGATCACCGTTCTGGGTGATCTGTCCCCTGACTTCTCTGCCAACTGGTCTGTCGGTGGCCACTTGACTACTGACCACCGATCACCTCTTTGGATGACCTCCGACCACCGCTCTAGGAGATCTGCTCCCTGATCTCTCTGTCACCCGGTCCACGTGTCACCCTACGAGTGGTCCACGTGATTGTCTTCTGCTGACGTCATCAACCACCGATGACCGACCGGATCAAAAGCTATAAAGAGTTTGTTCAGCTTTTGTAACAAACAAAAATTGAGATTTAATCATAGAAAAACATCTTTGAGTTTTTCACTGATTTTGGTTTTTCAAGAGTTAAAAGATTGCTTTGAGATTGCTTTGATCAAGAGAGAGTGGAATAGGATTTTCATCTTGTATTGATTTCAGATCATTCTGTAACAAGTGTAATCCTTCTGTACTTTGTGTAAACTCTGGTGTGATAGGCCAAGAAGTGTTGTGTGCTCTTGAGGTTGTCAAGATCAGCATTCTTGGTGGTGTATGTGCTGAGCCAAAGGAAATGTGTGTCTTGAGGGGATCAAGGTCACTTCTCTGGTGGTGTGTGTAAGTAATCTAGGTTTGATTGCTTAGTGGATTCCCCCAGTGGTTTCTGGGAAGACTGGATGTAGCTCTTGGTTTAAGAGTGAACCAGTATAAACTGTGTGTGCAATCTCTCTATCCCTTAAACTCTTTAATTTCAGTTTGTATATTTTAACTGGTATAAACAACCGATTGTTTTTCTGGTGCTGTGCTAAATTGCTTTGTGTTTTTGGCAAACTGAGTTCTGAATCAAGTTTTCTCAAAGGAATTTCATTCTAGACTAAAAAGTTTGTGAAAACCCTCTTTAAACCATTCACCCCCCCTCTAGTTTAAAGTCATACATTCTAACATATGAGACTACAATACATATGACATTAAAAATAAGTGGCTTACTCGAGTATCATTTGATCCAGATATCAACAATGAACCTTTCGAATTCCAAGCCAACATATTGACACAACCAATGTGGCCCTATTCAGATCAGGAGCAAAATGATACCAGTGAAGTCAACAAAAAAAGGGTGTATAGATTATTTGTTTTGAGGTAATCTGGGGCACATAAAATAAAGCAAACAGATGAAGCAAACAACTATAGAAACATGAAGAGAATTATTTATTTTCGAGGTAATCTAGGGCACATAAAATGAAGGAAACAACTATAGAAACATGAAGATTTTCTATAAGTTGTGATCCAATTTTTCATTGTATTTTTTTTGAGTTGTAATTGTATTAAACCTTGAACAATTAGTGGATTAATTGCGCATTAGACGGTGAGTGTGTCTTCAATGGTTCTAAGTGCCTAGAAGCCTCACCTTAGGATACGTCTAGTCTAAAACTTTCTTGTTAGCAATCTTTAATTGTGTTTTTGTTTATTGCTTTGCATTTTGTTTTTTGCATCAAAATAGTGTTTTCGTTCTTGATTGTGCTCTAAGTGAATTACTTAGAGAAAGGTTTGTGAAAGTTTTGAGGGATAGAATTTTGCTAGGAAAGGCTTGGTACTTAAGTGATCCAAGTGATCCACCTCCCTTTCCTGGGAATCTACCCACACTACTCAACCTATCTTTCTTATAGTAATAACTTTTAACACATAACTTTAACATGTCTTCTCATTCTTCAAGTCCAAATGAAAGTGATCTAAAGTCTACCAAAACTCTTTTAAAACAATTAGTTAAAGACTTTCAAGCACTTTCATATAGAAAATTGCAACTTGAGACCCTACTAAAAGAAAGGGATGCCCATTTTGCTAGAATAGAAGAAAAGTTGCAACTTGTTAGAGAAAAGGGTGAATCCACCACAAAATAAAAAAGATCTTTAAAAGCATCTAACTCTAAGTTGATTGATTCATATGATGAAAAAGGTCTTAGAATGCATGAGTATTATCAACCTCAACCTAGCAGAGTTAGAAAGGAAAGGAAAGAAAGTCCAAGGGAGGTTAGGGTAAAGTTACCTCCTTTCTATGGAAAAGAAAATGTAGAAACATATCTAGATTGGGAAATGAAGGTAGAACAACAATTGTTTGTTTGCAACCATGTGAGTGAAGAGAGAAAAGTACCCTTAGCCACCCTAAGTTTTCAAGGTAATGTTATGTGTTGGTGGACTGCCCTTGAGCGAGATAGGCGTCTTCATAAGGATCCTCCCATAGAGTATTGGAATAATCTTAGGGGAGCCTTAAGATGCTGCCATATTTCCTCCTATTATGGAGTTAATGGACAAGCTCCAAAGACTCCAACAAAAGACTATGAGTGTAGAGGAATATGGGCAGAAAATGAAATTATACATGATGAGAGCTTCAATTAGGGAATCTGAACCCACCACCATAGCAAGATTTTTAAGTGGGCTTAACCATGAGATTAGAGATAGAGTTGAATTTTTGCCCCACCAAGACTTGAATGATTTAATTCAACTTTGTATCAAAGTTGAACAACAAAATTTGAGAAAAACTCCAAGTCGTAGGGAAAGATCATACTCTAACTCTTATCCTAAAAGAAAGTATAAAAGGGAGGAAAGCTTACCAAAGGAAAAACCAAGAGAAACTCCCAAGAGTATAGAAAAAGATGTGCTAACCCTACCAACCCGCAGTAGAGATGTCAAATGTTTCAAATGTTATGGTAGAGGTCATGTAAAATCCCAATGCCCAAATCAAAGAACTATGTTCCTAAGAGGGGTAGATGAATATAGTAGCCATGACGATGAACCAAGTGGGATAGAAGAAGAAAATAGTGAGGGAGCATATCCATGTGAGGGGGAGTTAATGATGATCCAAAAAACCCTCAACAATCAATCTAGTGTGAATCTAGAGACACAAAGAGAGAACATTTTTCATACAAGATTTAAAGCTTTAGAAAATGTTTGTTCTCTCATTGTGGACAGTGGCTCCTGCTGCAATTGTTGTAGCGCTAGAATGGTTGAGAAGCTAGATCTACAATTAATACCTCATCCTAAACCTTATAAACTTCAATGGATAAATGAAGATGGGGAATTAACTGTAGATAAGCAAGTGAAAGTCGAGTTCTTTGTGGAAAACTATAAAGATAAAGTTTTATGTGATGTAGTTCCCATGGAAGCTTGTCATATTTTGTTGGGTAGACCTTGGCAATTTGATAAGAAAACTATGCACAATGGTCTTACCAATGAAATTACTTTCACCCACAAAGAAAAAAAGTTTGTACTTTATCCCTTATCCCATTCACAAGTGGTAAAAGATCAAGTACAAATGAAACAAAAGAGGGATGAAGAGAAAAAGAAAAAAAAAATAGAAAACCAAGAAAAAGCCCTTAGGGAAAAAGAGGCGTGAGAGAAGAATGTTCCTTCCCACAAGGTTATTCAGAAGGAAGAAAAATTTGAAAACAAAATTGAAAAGATACTTCTTTCTGAACGACCTTCCAACCTCCTGCTTTGTAAAGGAACACTTACATGCACTACCACACTTACTAAGACTTGTATTCTACCTCCTCAAGTAAAAGAACTTTTAAAAGAATTTGATGATATATTCTCTAAGGAAGGCCCTATAGGACTTCCCCCTTTTAGAGGAATAGAACATCAAATAGATTTAGTTCCGGAAGCCAGTATACCCAATAGACCAACTTATAGAACTAATCCTGAAGAAACTAAGGAGATAGAATCACATGAACAAGATTTTTTGGAGAAGGGTTGGGTTCAAAAAAGCCTAAGTCCTTATGTTGTACCTGTCTTGTTGGTGCCAAAAAAAGATGGCAAGTGGAGAATGTGTTGTCACTGTAGAGCCATCAATAACATCACCATCAAGTATAGGCATCCAATTCCAAGACTAGATAACATGCTTGATGGGTTGCATGGGTCCACCATATTTTCTAAAATTGATCTTAAAAGTGGATATCACCAAATCAGAATTAAAGAAGGTGATGAGTGGAAAACTTCTTTTAAAACCAAATTTGGACTATATGAATGGTTAGTGATGCCTTTTGGACTCACTAATGCACCTAGCACCTTTATGAGGCTAATGAATCATGTCTTAAGGGATTGTATAGGTAAATATGTAGTAGTTTATTTTGATGATATATTAGTGTATAGCCAAAGCCTAGAATCTCACCTAAGTCACCTTAGGGAAGTTCTCCTAGTGCTTAGAAATAATAGTTTGTTTGTTAATAGTGATAAATGTACTTTTTGTGTTGATAGTGTAGCTTTTTTAGGTTTATAGTTAACAAAAATGGGATACATGTTGATGTGAATGTAACAACAAGAATACATGATTCTTTGACATTCTTAGGAGCAACTTGAGCTGGTCATAAATGGCACCTTACTTTAGAATTGGATCAATGTTCTAATTCAAGAACTCACCAAGACTTAGCACCAACCAAGACTCATATGGAAGTCCATATATTGTCAAATGGAATCAAAACACAAGGAATGAAGAACAAGAATTAAAAACTGGACAGAATTGAAAAGCTAGCTACTGAACTGAATAGAAACAAGGAACAAAGCTGGAAATGCAAATTTAAACGGTGCAAATGAAAGGGAAGACTAGGAAATTAAAGACTACCGAATGAAATTGAAAGAACATGAAGGAAGAAGAACACTTATAGGATAAGCTTGCTGGATTTTGAGGATTGGAAGAACACTTCACGCCACTTGGTTCCTTGACCCAAGATAAGTGATGGAATGCCACCACTTGAAGCTCACCATTGCTCACAAGATAAGGCAAAGAAGAGGAAGACTCAAGACTCACAATTTCTCTCCAAATTTGAGTATAGTCTCTCTACTATAAAATTCCAATCTGAAAAATACAAAGGGAAGCACCTTATTTATAGCCTATGAGGTGCTGAAATGCAAATCCAAATGACCCTCAAATGCAATGAAATTCGGCGCCACTCTAGACAATGAAGGAAGTGTGACTTTCCTTCCTAGTTTGGCACCTCCTAATCTCCTATCTACACCCCCCCCCTAGACTCCCTTACTACTTACACCTTTTTATTACATCCACACCCCTATTCTACAAAAGAAATAAGAAGAGCCATCTTATTATACTCTTGTCCCAAAGCTCTTGCCATGCTCCTAGTAATTCGTTGGGCTTGGACCCCTTGTTGGGCTTGGGCCCCTTTTTGGGCTTGGGCTTCATGTGCTTGAGCATCCTCTACTTGGTTTCCATCATACTCCCCGAGTTGGAGAGAATTCGTCCACGAATTTGGGAAACCTGCAGCAAAAGGAGTGAGATCAGTAATATTGAAAGAATTACTACCAAGATAAGTAGAGGGCATATCTAACTCATAGGCATTATCATTAATCCTCTTGATGACTTGGAAAGGGCCATCACCATGAGGCATAAGTTTGGACTTCCTTAGAGAAGGAAATCTATCCTTTCTCAAATGAAGCCAAACCCAATCACCGGGCTCAAAGATTAATGCCTTTCTCCTTTGGTTGGCAGTGTCAGCATACTTACCAACTTTCTTCTTAATTTGTAACTTGATGCGGTTATGCAAATCTTTAATAAAAGATGCCTTTTCAAAACCGTCTTTGCATAGAACCTCATCAAGTACAGGAATGGGAAGAAGATCTAGAGGTGTGAGGGGATTAAACCCATAAACAACCTCAAAAGGAGAATGGTTAGTGGTGGAATTTACTACCCTATTATAGGCAAATTCAACATGAGGTAGTAAATCCTCCCAAGCCCTTGGATTCCCGGAAATAAAGCATCTCAATAATTGACCCAAAGTTCTATTAACCACTTCGGTTTGACCATCAGTTTGGGGGTGGCAAGTAGTAGAAAACTGAAGTTTGGTGCCAAGTTTCCCCCATAAGGTCCTCCAAAAGTGACTTAAGAACTTAGAATCCCTATCAGATACTATACTTCTAGGAAGTCCATGCAAACGAACAACTTCCTTGAAGAAGAGATTTGCAATATGGCATGCATCATCCACTTTGTGGCATGGAATAAAATGAGCCATTTTAGAAAAACGGTCCACTACCACAAAGATGGAATCCTTACCCTTCGATGTCTTGGGTAGTCCTAAAATAAAATCCATAGAAATATCAACCCAAGACATTGTAGGGATAGGAAGAGGGGTATATAAACCATGGGGTTGGACCTTAGATTTAGCCTTCCTACATGCTATACATCTATCACAGAAGGTATGTACGGATTTGCGCATGTGAGGCCAAAAGAAATGTTCATGCAATGTTTCTAAGGTCTTAGCTACCCCAAAATGTCCCATAAGCCCACCCTCATGAGCCTCTCTAACAAGAGATTGTCTTATGGATCCTTGGGGAACACAAAGTCTTTTTCCTTTGAAAAGAAAACCATTATGTAAGAAAAAGTCCTTGTGACCTCCCTTGGAACACTCTTGATAGATTAGAGAGAAATCTAAGTCATCATGATAAAGTTCCTTTATGTGATCAAATCCTAAATATTGAACATTCAAAACATTTAACAAGGTATATCTTCTTGAAAGAGCATCGGCCACCACATTAATTTTACCTTGTTTATGTTTGATCACATAAGGAAATTGCTCAATAAACTCCACCCACTTAGCATGTCTCTTATTAAGCTTGCTTTGGCTTTTCAAATATTTAAGGGACTCATGATCACTATGGATCACAAATTCCTTTGGAAAAAGATAATGTTGCCAATTTTGCAAAGCTCTAACAAGAGCATAAAGTTCTTTATCATAAGTGGAGTAATTGAGATGACTCCCTTTGAGTTTCTCACTAAAATAAGCGATGGGGTGTCCTTCTTGAAGGAGGACGGCCCCAATGCCTATATTAGAGGCATCACACTCTATTTCAAATGTCTTAGCAAAGTTAGGAAGGGCTAGAATGGGGGCTTTAGTTAATTTATCTTTCAAAGTTTGAAAAGCGTTTTCTTGCTCTTGTCCCCACTTAAAAACCACATCCTTCTTTACTATGGCATTTAAAGGTGCGGCAATTGTACTAAAGTCTTTCACAAACCGCCTATAAAAACTCGCAAGTCCATGAAAGCTTCGTACTTCATTGACATTGATGGGTGTAGGCCAATGTTGAATTGCTGCAACTTTTGTTTGATCTACATGCACCCCTTTATGACTAACCACAAACCCTAGGAAGTCTATATGATCTAATGCAAAGAAACATTTAGCATGGTTAGCATACAATTTCTCCTTCCTAAGGGTTTCTAGAACTTGTCTAACATGTGACTCATGATCTTCTAAGGACAAGCTATATATAAGAATATCATCAAAGTAAACCACAAAAAACTTGCCAATGAATGCTCTTAAAACATGATGCATGAGTCGCATGAAGGTACTAGGAGCATTAGTCAAGCCAAAAGGCATGACCAACCACTCATATAAACCAAATTTGGTCTTAAAAGCGGTTTTCCATTCATCACCATGTTTAATTCGAATTTGATTGTAACCACTTTTAAGATCAATTTTGGAAAATATTTTAGACCCATGTAATTCATCCAACAAGTCATCTAACCTAGGAATGGGATGCCTATATTTGATGGTGATGTTATTTATGGCGCGACAATCCGTACACATCCTCCATGTCCCATCCTTTTTAGGGACAAGTATGACAGGCATAGCACATGGGCTCATGCTATCTTGTACCCACCCCTTAGCTAATAAATCCTCAACTTGTCTTTGAATTTCTTTGGTCTCTTGGGGATTGGTCCTATATGCAGGGCGATTTGGTAAAGAAACCCCGGGCATGAAGTCTATTTGGTGTTCAATCCCTCTTAGAGGTGGTAAGCCTTTAGGAGGATCTTGAAACACATCTTCATATTCCTTTATCAAATGGTCCAAACATGTGGGACTATCCTTAGCCGACTCATATTCAATAGGTCTAGGAATAGCTAAAAAAATAGGCTTGTGAGTAACTATTACCTTTTTAACTTGTTGGGAAGATATGAGAAGGCTTCTCTTGGAATTTTTAATATCCTTTTCTTTCTCTCGCTTCTCTCTCATTTTGACTTGGTCCTCTTGTACTTCCTTTGGAGAGAGAGACTTGAGAATGACTTTGTGTCCATGGAAGTTAAAAGAAATTTTGTTGGTAAAGCCATCATGAAATTTTTTTCTATCAAATTGCCATGGCCTACCTAAAAGGATATGAGTAGCTTCCATTGGAACAACATCACACAAGACCTCATCTTTATATTTGCCAATGGAAAATGTAATGAGGACTTGTTTGTTCACCACTATCTCACCCACCTCACTCAACCATTGTAACTTGTAGGGCTTGGCATGAGAGATGGTAGGCAATCCAAGTTTGTCTACCACTCTTGTGCTTGCCACATTTGCACAACTCCCCCCATCCACAATCAAAGAGCAAACTCTATCATTAATAAGACACCTTGAATGAAAAATATTTTCTCTTTGAGTTTCATCAAAAGGTTTCAACACTTGTCCAAGCATGCGTCTTATTACTAATAGGTCACCCTCATGTGGGCTTTCAGTTTCACTCTCACTTGGGGATCTAGAAGGTGAGGAATGTCTAGAAGATTCGGACCCATGCTCACTACTATCTACCCCATCATGCATATACATAGCTCGTTTAGAAGGGCAATTTGAAGCAATATGTCCATAGCTTAAGCATTTAAAACACTTCTTACTAGACGACTTATGTGGTGATTTAGGCCTAGAATTGGAGGTGGAAGGCTTAGACTCTCTAGGTTTGAAAGTAGAGTCCTTAGAAGGAATATTTGAAAAAGAGTTATTTTTATTTTTCCAAGAAGAGTGGTAATAGTTATCTTTAGAAGAATTTTTGAAAGCATTTTTCCTTGCAAGTTGATTTTCAATTTTGCTAGCAAGGTGCACCACATTTTCCAAAGAAGAATATTCTTGTAACTCTACCACGTCTTGAATATCCCTTCGAAGTCCACTCACAAACCTAGCTATCTTGGCCTCCTCACTCTCATCCATATTAACTCGAATTAAAAGCGTGTCTAATTGTTTAAAGTAATCATCCACACTTAGCGTGCCTTGATGAAACCGTTGGAGTTTCAACATAAGGTCTTTCCTAAAGTGTGGGGGTACGAATCTAGCGCGTAAACATGCTTTCAAATTGTTCCAAGAGACCACGGGCGGCCTCTTGTGTAGGTCAATGTCCATGAGGTATTGATGCCACCATTGCATGGCATAGTCCAAAAATTCTAAAGAAGCTAACTTAACCCTATGCTCATCCCTAACCCCATTTACATCAAAAATTTGGTCCACCTTAGCCTCCCATCCTAAGTATACATTGGGATCACTTTCACCACTAAAACTAGGAAGTTTTACATTAGGAGAACAAGGGCCAACCACATGTTGGCGCCTCTCTTCATGGTGATGATGTCTTGGCCTTGGATTGTCTTCATAATAACCATGAGAAGAATGGGAGTGCCTTGAAGAATGCCGAATTGGAGGAGGAGTTCTTCTCTCACGGTTTTGATGCATTTCCTCTCGGTTTAACTCCAAACTTTGGAGTCGTGCTTCCATCTTCTGTATCACCTCAAGATAGTGAGCATTGGATTGCTTGGCATTCTTTAAGTCTTCATAAAGGGCTGCCTTTTGTGGGGAGCACGGTTTGGAGGACTCTCCACTAGAGAAATGAGCCATGAGCAGAAAATACACAAAAACAGAAAAAAAAACAGTGAAAGAAACTTGTTAGACAATTAAAAACAGTGAGATATAGGTTGCTGGAAAATGCCCAAGAAAGCACTCAAACCACTCCTAGAAAATATTCTGTCTTCAACCAAGCCTTGCTTGTGGAATGGAGTAGCTTTAAGTGAAATATGTCACAACAAACCAACTTACTTAAGAACAAGTATCCACACAACTTTAAGAAGAACAAAAAAGACAAGCAAGAAAAGGTATAAACAATAAAAGCTAAACCAAAAAACAGAGAGCAATGTATGAAAAACTAGAAAGAATATGAATGAAAGACAATCAAGAAAAATAAGGAACTCAATGAAGAAAGAAGGCACACAAAAAGAGTCCTAAAGAAAAGTGCTAGAGTAGATTAAAGAAAACAGAAAACAGCTACTGGAAATTTTATTTTTTTTAAAGCAAACTGTGCTATGTTTACAGATTTAACTGTACTGATTGAAAGCGAACTGGAAAGTGAAAATTTAACCACAGAAACTTCAATGTCTTAACTCAATAATGGCACTGGAATGAGGTCAAAACAGTAAGCCAATTGAAAGAAATAAATTTTTCAAATTTGCTGCCCGATTACCGTATTCTTTTCGGCAGTATTGTACACATTCCGTATTTTATTTATCATTTTTTGTGTACTTGGAATTTTTTTTTCTATGCTTTTGTAACACTTTGAAGTATGTAAATCCAAATTTTCACAAATTTCCCATGAGCCAATTAATTTCAGTAAATTGAAAACAGTAGCACGTTTGTAAGAAAACAGAGTAACCTATTTAAGAATGAAAAACAGTATGATGAACTAGCAAAGACATAATGGAATTTGTGTAAAGGAACTTGTATAGAATGAAAATACAAGAATGAACTCAAATCTAAAATGAAAATGCACAAAGGATCAAGCAAGAAACTCAAAAAACAGAAAGTAAACCAAAGCAAGAAACAATCAAAGCAATAAAAGTACTACAAGAAGTAATGACAATTATGGAATAACATGACTAAGACAAAACTTGACATGATTACAAAATTAAAAGACATATAACAAGATAGAACAACAAGTGAAAGGAAGCTTAAGGTCAGCTCTAGGAAGGAGAATGCCATTCCACAAGAGCAGCCATACTCATACAAACAATGAGTGCCATAATCCTTTTCACAAACACTTGGTGTAACAAAAGAAAAACAGCAAGAAAACTCAAAATAAATCCTAAAACAGAATGGTAAACAACTTGAATTAAAAAGCTCTTGAAAGTAAAGTGCAATACAACTCAAAATTTAAGCAAAAACAAGCCTAGACTCTAGATACCACATGATGTGAATGTAACAACAAGAATACATGATTCTTTGACATTCTTAGGAGCAACTTGAGCTGGTCATAAATGGCACCTTACTTTAGAATTGGATCAATGTTCTAATTCAAGAACTCACCAAGACTTAGCACCAACCAAGACTCATATGGAAGTCCATATATTGTCAAATGGAATCAAAACACAAGGAATGAAGAACAAGAATTAAAAACTGGACAGAATTGAAAAGCTAGCTACTGAACCGAATAGAAACAAGGAACAAAGCTGGAAATGCAAATTTAAACGGTGCAAATGAAAGGGAAGACTAGGAAATTAAAGACTACCGAATGAAATTGAAAGAACATGAAGGAAGAAGAACACTTATAGGATAAGCTTGCTGGATTTTGAGGATTGGAAGAACACTTCACGCCACTTGGTTCCTTGACCCAAGATAAGTGATGGAATGCCACCACTTGAAGCTCACCATTGCTCACAAGATAAGGCAAAGAAGAGGAAGACTCAAGACTCACAATTTCTCCCCAAATTTGAGTATAGTCTCTCTACTATAAAATTCCAATCTGAAAAATACAAAGGGAAGCACCTTATTTATAGCCTATGAGGTGCTGAAATGCAAATCCAAATGACCCTCAAATGCAATGAAATTCGGCGCCACTCTAGACAATGAAGGAAGTGTGACTTTCCTTCCTAGTTTGGCACCTCCTAATCTCCTATCTACACTCCCCCCTAGACTCCCTTACTACTTACACCTTTTTATTACATCCACACCCCTATTCTACAAAAGAAATAAGAAGAGCCATCTTATTATACTCTTGTCCCAAAGCTCTTGCATGCTCCTAGTAATTCGTTGGGCTTGGACCCCTTGTTGGGCTTGGGCCCCTTGTTGGGCTTGGGCTTCATGGGCTTGAGCATCCTCTACTTGGTTTCCATCACATGTTGACCCCGAAAAAATCAAAGCCATCCAAGAATGGCCAACTCCACAAAATGTAGTAGAGGTTAGGAGTTTTCATGGTTTAACAAGCTTTTATAGAAGATTTGTGCCTAACTTCTCAAGTCTAGCTTCACCACTCAATGAGTTAATGAAGAAAGACGCTCCATTTTGTTGGACCGAGAAGCAAGATCAAGCCTTCAAGAGGCTAAAAGCTCAACTCACTAATGCACCCATTCTAGCTTTACCAAATTTGCAAAAGCTTTTTAGTTAGAGTGTGATGCATCGGGAGTAGGCATATGATGGAAGAGGCCCAAGCACCAACTCAAATGCAAGCCCACCAAAGTGTAGAATTGGGCCAACCACTAGAGCCATGGCTAAGAAGCTTCAAGAAGATTGGGATGCTGCTACTGATGGCAGAGAAACCTTCTTATACATGTTCAAGATGCCATAAACTCTAGTGTAGAGTAGAATTTATTTTTCATTCAAAAGTAGAATAGGAATTTTACTTGTAATTTTGCTTAATTGTAATTAGGTTGAATTTAGGCATCTAAAAACCAGCCTAGGTTAGATTAGGGTTTCTAGAAACACCTAATCTAACCATGGCCAATTATTTAGACCTAGCTAAAGCACATGGAGCACACCTAGTCACACTTCCCATGTGAGCTACAATTAGGCGCCAAGATTCAAACCTTTAGCTTTCGAATTTCCCTCCATTTGTTTTGGCCAAATCCGGTCCTCCTTTGCTATAAAAGGAGGAGCCTACCTCATGTATTTTTAAGATTAATCTAAGAGTGAATTGCTGTCAATTTTGTGCCAATCTCATTCCTTGTCTCCTACCTCTCTAGGATAGACAATTGATCTTCAAACTTTCATTCTACCAAAGTGAGATGGTCTCACCACTCACATTCCACACTTAACCTTCACCTCCAAGGCAACCATCATCTCCAAGGAGAGCCTTGTCCGTGAGCATCCATTGAGCTTCCGCAACTCCACCAACAATTCTCCAAAGGATTAAGGCACTCTTCGATCATCATAGGTGTCGTGTTGTTGCAAGGGGGACATCCAATTGCTTATTTTAGTGAAAAACTTCATGGTGCCACCCTCAACTACCCCACCTATGATAAAGAGCTTTATGCACTTGTGAGGGCCTTAAAGACTTGGGAACACTATCTAGTTTCTAAAGAATTTGTCATTCATAGTGATCATGAGTCTTTAAAATATTTGAAGGGTCAGCATAAGTTGAACAAACGTCATGCAAAATGGATGGAATTTCTTGAACAATTTCCTTATGTTATCAAATACAAGAAGGGTAGTACAAACATTGTGGCTGATGCTCTCTCAAGGAGACATGCCCTATTTTCAAAACTTGGAGCCCAAATTCTTGGATTTGAAAACATAACTGAACTTTACAAAGAAGATCATGATTTTGCATCCATCTTTGCTAAATGTGAACATGGAGCACAAGGAAGATTTTATGTGTCTGAGGGGTATCTTTTTAAAGAAGGAAAACTCTGTATACCTCAAGGAACACATAGAAAACTTCTTGTAAAAGAATCTGATGAAGGAGGTCTCATGAGCCATTTTGGAGTTGATAAAACTCTAGAACTTTTAAAAGGAAAATTCTTTTGGCCACATATGAGAAGAGACGTTCAAAGACATTGTTTTAGATGCATATCATGTTTGAAAGCTAAGTCTAAAACAATGCCTCATGGACTCTATACTCCTTTACCTTTTGCAAGTGCTCTGTGGGAGGACATTAGCATGGATTTTATTCTAGGCCTTCCTAGGACAACAAGAGGTTTTGACTCCATTTTTGTGGTTGTGGATAAGTTTAGTAAAATGACACATTTTATTCCCTGCCACAAGGTGGATGATGCTAATAATATTTCTAAACTCTTCTTTAGAGAAGTGCTAAGACTTCATGGGTTACCTAGAAGCATAGTTTCGGATAGAGATCCAAAATTTTTAAGTCATTTTTGGAAAACCCTTTGGGAAAGGCTTGAAACTAAACTGAAATTTTCAACTTCTTGTCATCCTCAAACGGATGGTCAAACAGAAGTTGTAAATCGATCTCTTTCTACCATGCTTAGGGCGGTCATGAAGGGTAATCACAGATCTTGGGATGAGTATCTTCCCCATATTAAGTTTGCATACAATAGCGTAGTTCATAAAACTACTAATATTTCTCCATTTGAAGTTGTATATGGGTTTACTCCTCTTACTCCCTTAGATTTGTTGCCACTTCCTAATCCACAAGAGTTTGTGCACAAGGAAGGAGCTACAAAAGTTGAATTTGTTAAGAAAATGCATGAGAGGATTAAAGAACAAATACAACAACAAACAAAGAAATATATAAAACATAGCAATAAGGGGAAGAGAGAGATAATCTTTGAAGAAGGAGATTTGGTTTGGCTTCATCTTAGGAAAGATAGATTTCCAACTAAGAGAAAGTCCAAACTTAGTCCCCGAGGTGATGGACCTTTCCAAGTCCTCAAGAGAATAAATAATAATGCATATAAGCTTGATTTGCCTACGGAGTACGAAGTACATGATACTTTTAATGTCATTGATTTAACTCCTTTTGTAGGTAATAATGAAGAAGAAGAAGCATTGGATTTGAGGACAAATCCTTTTCAAGAGGGAGGGGATGATGGAAGAAGCCCAAGGACAAGCCCAAATGTAAGCCCAACAAAGAGAAGATCTAGGCCTACCACTAGAGTCATGGTCAAGAAGATTAAGAAAGATTGGAACACTGCTACTGATAGCAGGGAAAACTTCTTGTATATGTTTAAATTGCCATAACTCTAGTGTAGATTTGATGGCATTTTCATGAAGGTCTTCTTGAATCATGTAAGAAAAGTGGTGCGGAAGCTATGAAGGTGTGTGAGCAAGATCCTCCTAAGAGTGGTGTTGATCTTGAAGGTGCATGATGTGTATGAAGCTAGGGAGGTTCAGCCAACCCAAGGAGAGGTGAAGGAGATGAAGTTTAGAGCCTAGAATTCTAGGAGAAGCAAAGCTTGGCACAAAATGGCAGCATAACTTTACTCACAATAAACTTGCAAATACAAGGTGTAGGCCTCCCTATTTATAAGCTACTTGGTCATAAGTTTTAAGCTAATGCCTAATGAAATGAAAACCAAATTAAATGCAATTCACAAAGCCATGTGCCATGTGCTAATGACCGGCCAAACCTAGAGAGTTTCTAGAAGGTTTCACTCGAATATGCTTTCTACACTACTCTAATTACTAAGCACCCCTAATGGGCCTTTATGCAACATGTACAAAGCTTTCTCTCTTCCATCCGTGGCTTCATTCACTTGGGCTTGAATATGCTTAGCCATTGACCTTGTGATAGGTCCTAGACGGTCTAGGGCTCCTCCTAGACGCTCCATGGGTAGCCTTTCCTCGTCACGTCCTAGACGCTCCATCCTTCTAGCTAGACGCTCATCATGGTCTAGACGCTCTTCATGGTCTAGTGTTGGGCTTTGGCTTTCATGGTTAGATGTGCTTGGCCCTCTTCCATCAAGATTAGGATTTAATTTTTGTCAAAGTAGAATAGGAGATTTTATTTGTATTTTTTCCTTAGATGAAATTTGGCACCTAAAAACCAACCTAGGTTAAATTAGGGTTTCTAAAACACCTAATTTAACCAAGGACGGTTATGCTTAAGCCATGGACAAGAGCACACATTTTCCACATGTTCCATATGTTACATGTGCTAAACATTTTCCATCACATGTTCCATGTGCTCCATGTGCTACATCCAAAAATAGGTTGCCAATTTCAAACTTCTTTTCATTTGAATTTGGCTTGTAAATTTCGGCCTTCCTTTGCTATAAAAGGATGTGCTTGGGTCATGAATTTCTCAAGATTAATGAAGAGTGAATTGCTGCCAAAATTTTGTCAATTTCACTCCTTGTCTCCTACCCCTCTAGGATAGACACTTAGTCTTCATTTTTCACCTTTTCCAAGTGAGATGACCTCACCACTCACTCTCTACACCTAACATGCACCTCCAAGGAAACCAAAACTCTACGTGAGCTCCTTGTTCATCTTCCTTCATTGATGCTTCCGCTATTCCTCCAAGAAAACACAAATCGGATGAAGGCATACTTTATCAGTTATGGCAAAGCCAGTGCTTGGTTATGGTGAGAGAAAGTTAAACTAAGAAATTTAAGCTAAAACCCTAAAGTCCTAAAGCCCTAAGCCCTAGGCCTTAAAGCACTAAGGCAAGAAAGAGAACGGAGTCCATGGCAGAGGTGGTGTTTGGCTATGGCGACAGAAAGTTATGGCAAAGTCGGTGTTTGACTACGACTAGAGAAAGTTAAAGTAAGCAATTTAAGTTGAAACCCTAAAGCCCTAAAACCCTATGCCCAAAGTCCTAAGCCCTAAAGCATTAAAGCACCATGCCCTAAAGCCCTAGGCCCTAAGATCCTAAGCCATACGCCCTAAGCCATAAGTCCTACGCGTTACGCCTAAGATGCCCTACGCCCTACGTCCTACTCCTTAAGCCGTAAAGCCCTAAGTCCTAGACCCTAAGGCGAGAAATGGAACGAACTCCATGGAAGAGGTAATGTTTAACTACGACTATAGAAAGTTATGGCAGAGTTGGTGTTTGGCTGCAGCGAGAGAAAGTTAAAGTAAGCAATTTAAGATAAAACCCTAGAACCCTAAAGTCTTAAAGCTCTAAAGCCCTAAGCCCTAAAGAACTAAAGCCCTAAGCCCTAAGGCAAGAAAGGGAACGGAGTCCATGGCAGAGGTGTTGTTTGGCTGCGACGAGAGAAAGTTATGACAGGGTCGGTGTTTAGCTACGGCTAGGGAAAGTTAAAGTAAGCAATTTAAGTTAAAACCCTAAAGCCCTACCCTAAAAGCCCTAAAGTCCTAAATTACTAAAGCCCTAAAGCTCCAAAATACTAAAGCCCTAAAGACTAAAGACCTAAGCCCTAAAGCCTTAAATCCCTAAAGACCTAAGCCCTAAGCCCTAAAGCCTTAAATCCCTAAAGCTCTATGCCCTAAAGCCTTAGGCCCTAAGGCCTAAACCCTTAAGTCCTAACGCCTTAAATTCCTAATGCCCTAACGCCCTAAGGACCTAAGGCCATAAGGTCCTAAGACTCTAAGCCCTATGTCTTATACCCTACGTCTTATGCCATAAGCCTTAAGCCCTAAACCCTAAGACCTACTTCTTAAGCCTTAAAGCCCTAAAGCCCCAAGCCCTATGCCTTAGGTCCTAAGACCCTAAGCCCCTAGGCCTTAAGGCAAGAAAAGGAATAAAGTCCATGGCAGAAGTGGTGTTTGGCTGCGGCGAGAGAAAGTTAAAGTAAGCAATTTAAGCTAAAACCCTAAAGCCCTAAGTCTGAAACCCTAAAGCCATAGGCCCTAAGCCTTAAAGTTCTAAGTCGTAAAGTCATAAAGCCCTAAGCCCTAAGGCTCTACGACCTTAAGGCATGAAAGTGAACGGAGTCCATGGGAGAAGTGGTGTTTGGCTGCGGCAAGAGAAAGTTATGGTAGAGTCAGTGTTTGGCTGCAACGAGAGAAAGTTAAAGTAAACAATTTAAGCTAAAACCCTAAAGCCCTAAAGTCTTAAAACCCTAAAGCCTTAAAGCACTAAAGTCATAAGCCCTAGAGCACTAAAGTTCTAAGCCCTAAGCCCTAAGGCAAGAAAGGGATCGGAGTCCATGGCAGATGTGGTGTTTGGCTGCGGTGAGAGAAAGTTAAAGTAAAATATTTAAGCTAAAACCCTAAAGCAGTCAAGCCCTAAAGCCCTAACGCTCTAAAGCCCCAAAGTCCTAAAGCCCTAACGCCTTAAAGCTCTAAAGCCCTAAAGCCCTAATGCCCAACACCCTACGTCCTACGCCTTACGCCTTAAGCCGCCCTGCACCCTACGAAGCCCTGCGCTCTGTGCCCTACTCCCTAAGCCCTGAAGTCATAAACCCTAAATCCCATAAGCCCTAAGCCCTAGACCCTAAGGCCATAAGGCAAGAAAGGGAACGGAGTCCATGGAAGAGGTGGTGTTTAGTTGCGACGAGAGAAAGTTATAGCAGAATCTGTGTTTGGCTACGGTGAGAGAATGTTAAAGTAAGCAATTTAAGCTAAAACCCTAAAACCCTAAAGACCTAAAACCTTAAGCTCTAAAGCCTTAAGCCCTGATCTTATGATTGTTGACCCTTTAACAAAAGGGTTACCGCCCAAAACATTTGTTGGTCATGTTGAAAGTGATGGCATTTTCATGAAGGTCTTCTTGAATCATGTAAGAAAATGGTGCGGAAGCTATGAAGGTGTGTGTGCAAGATCCTCTTAAGAGTGATGTTGATCTTGAAGGTGCATGATAGGTATGATTATAGGGAGGTTCGGCCAGCCCAAGGAAAGGTGAAGGATGTGAAGTTTAGAGCCTAGAATTCTAGGAGAAGCAAAGCTTGGCACAAAATGGCAGCATAACTTTACTCACAATAAACTTGAAAATACAAGGTGTAGGCTCCTCCTTTTATAGGCTAAGGAGGACCATAATGCAACCCTAATGCTAGCCAAATGAAATGTAAATGTGAAGCACATGGGTGCACATGACACATGGGTGCACAAATGAGCACATGGGGAGGGGTGTGTCTAGTTTTTATGCTCACCCCCTCCATGGGCTTTCTAGACCGGCCTTGGTAAATTTAGAGGTTTTTTTAGAAACTCTAAGTTTACCTAGGTTGGTGTTTTAGGTGCCAAAATTAATTCTAAGAAAATTACAAATAAAGTTCCTATGCTAATTTTGACAAGAAATTAAAGTCTACTCTACACTAGAGTTTATGGCATTTGAACATGTAAAAGAACGTCTTCTTGGATCCTCTTGGCCATAATTCTATGGTTGGCCCAAATCTACCCTTTGGTGGGCTTGCATGTGGGCTTGTGCTTGGGCCTCTTCCATCATCCCCTCCCTCTTGAAAAGGATTTGTCCTCAAATCCATTGCTTCTTCTTCTTCATGGCTAGGGGAATGGATGTGGTTGGATGGTGTCCATCATCTCCTTCTCCTTGAGAAGATCTATCCTCAGATGTAGAGATTTGATCTCGGATAGCAGCCTCTTGCTTCTTCAACTATGCTTGCCCTCCCGGATCAAACGTCCATCTAGGGGAATTATCAAATAAAGCAAATGAGTTAGTTGAAGCAATTATATACAAATCAATTTTATGAAGTTGCCATTTTTGTTTTTCTTTTGTTTTTGGCAACTTTTTACAATATTTCTCTTTTGATGGTTGCATGTGTTCTCTAATCCTCTCATGCTTTGTAAAATTTTCAATAGTGGTTACTTGTTCCTTAGGCATAATTCCTTTAAGAAGTGGTAACAACGCAAAAAGAGAAAGAGGACTATGTTCACATACAACTTCAAATGTAGAAATATTAGTAGTCTTGTGGACTACTCTATTGTATGCATGCTCAATAGAAAAAGGATACTCATCCCAAGAATTGTGGTTGTCTTTCATGATTTCTCTAGGCATAGTAACAAGAGCTATGTTTTCAATTTTATTTTGACCATTCTTTTGAGGATGATAAGAATTTGAAAAGGACAACTTAGTTGCAAGTTTTTCCAAGAGAATCCTCAAATGATGGTTTTCAAATTTTGGAGCTCTATCCAACACTAAGTTTGAAGAGAAATCATGAAGACTTGTCACTTCTTTAAGGAAGAGTTTATCCATGTCCATGAAAATGGAATCAAAACCTTTTGTTGTCCTAAGAAGATCTAATATGAAATTTAGGCTTATGTCTTCCCAAGGATCATTTGCAAAAGGTGAAGGAGTATAGAGTTCATGAGACAGCGCCTTAGATGTATTTTTAAAACACGGAATGTATCTAGGATAATGTCTTTGAACATCTTTTCTCATGGGTGACAATAATTTTCCTTTTAAAAGCTCTAGAGTTTTATCAACTCTAATTTGACCCATGAGTTCTCCTTCATGAAGAATTTCTCTTTTATGTGTGAAGGTAGTCTCGTTGATACAACCTTTGTTCATGGAAATTTCAATTTGTTGCAAAGGTTGTCTCAATAAGACATGACAAGTTTCTTTAGGCACTACTTCACATAAAAAATTGTCTTTGTAGATGCCTATAGATGACTTGACCTTCACTTGGTGATATCTTGGCATGTATGTAAAATAATCTACTATATTTTTATCTATGCAAGCCTTTTTTAAGGATTCTTCTTTTTTTTCTAGGCTTGCAAGTGTTCCTTTACAAAAGGTAAGGCTAGGTTGTTCAACAAGAGGTATATTTTCAAATGTATTTTCAACTTTTCCTTCTTATTGAATGACCTTGTGGGAAGGAACACTCTTCTCCCACGCCTTTTGTTTCCCAAGGGTTTTCTCTTGCTTTTCTATTTTTACATTTTCTTCACTCTCACTAGTTTCTTTTTCTTGGCTACTATTCTCATCTTTGTCCCTTAAGATCATAGATCTTTCATTGAAACATTGAGATGCTAATTGATCATTGCCAAGGTATTCTAAACATGGAATTTCTCTAGCTTGAGTGTGAGAGATATGCTTGGTTAGGTTTTCTTGTCTCTCTTTCCTAGCTCTCCTAGGGAATTGTTGATGATATTAATTTTTCCTAAGACTTTCTTCCCCAAGATAATCATGATGTTTAGAGCTAGATGCATGAGAATGTAATTTTTTTGAAAATAGAGACTTCTCATTCTTTGCTTTAGTCAAAACATTAAGTTTAGTCTCACTCTCCAATTGTCTATATGCAATTGATTGCACAGTTTGTGAAACTTCTTTCAAAAGAGTTTTTAAAGATTTTAATTCACTTCCAATAGATATTGTAGAATGAGAAGAAGAAGACATGGCTAAAGCTTTGTGTATACAAGTATTTTACCTTGAGAAAACTTAGGAAAGTCAAAGAAGGTAGTTTTCCAGGTAAGGGAGGTGAGTCACAAAGGACTACTTAAATATCAAGCCTTTCCCTTAGCCAAAAACTATCCCCCAATGTCTTCACACAAAGCTTTCTCTTAGTAAACCACTTAGAACACAATTAAGTTGAGAAATTAGATTTTAATGCAAGAAAATAATGCAAGCTAACTAATCAACAAAGCTAGACGGTTTATCACAAACTTAACAAAATAATCATGCAAAGCGTCACTAACTAAGCAAAAGAAAAGGCAATTACAAACAATTAACAATTGCTAATTAAGAATTCTATACTAGTCGGCCCTAGGTGAGGCTTCTTGGACACTTTGAGCCCTTGAAGACACACTCACCGTCTAAATCGTAATTAAGAGGTAATTAACACAAATTAAGTTGCAAGGAAATTAAGAAAAACTCCCTTTGTTGATCCTCTTTTTGCTAAATGCACTTCCTTGTTGTCTTTGCTTGTTGGCCCTCCAAGTGTTTGTAGTGTTTTTCAAGAAAGCTTGTTTCGGCCTTGGCTTTGTGTCCCCTTAGAATGAAGGTTTTAATTCTCCAATTCCAGCACCTATCAAAAGACTAGACCTTACCCAAGTCAAGTTTCCATTCAATTAAGCACCAAAGGAGAAATAAATTCCAGCACCAAATTAGAGGTCAAAGAACAAAAGCAAGAAACAATTTAATTGAATAAAACAGTACCACCAAAAGGATTTAGATTATGACAACTAGAAAGAGGTTCAAGAAATAAAAGCAAGCAAATAAAAGGTACTCAATTAAAGGTAGGCACACAAAATAATCCTAAGAATAGCACTAGAATTAGATGACCAAATAAAAAAAACAGCACCACTGGAAAATGTTGTGGGCCAGAAACGTGTTTTTCCCCAATTTATGCTGAGCTGTATTTTTAAAATTTGACTCTGAAATTTAATATGCAAGATATTCAAGATCTTAGCTAAAATCTGGCTTTGGAATCACTCAAAACGCATGCACCAATTTTTTTTAATAAATTTTGCAATTTTGGTGTTCAGTTACGCCAGCTGGAGCGCCTCAGATTTGCACACTGATTTTAAAAGATTTATCATTTTTTTTTTCTGTTGCTTCTTTTGATCTAATTCTTTTTTTGTCCTTTCTATAACACTTTAAACTTGCATATTCCAGAGAATCAAAATTTTCCTATGAGTGGAAATATTTTTCTGGATCAAAACAGCCAAAACAGAGAAGGTGAAAACAGGGGAATCTGGAAACTGGAAACAAAAAAACAGCAAGATACCAAAATTTAAACACAATAGAATTTGTGAAATAGAATTTTTGTAGGATCTAAACACAAATGGAACTCAAACTAAAATTAAAAAGGCACCAAAAGATCAAAGAACAGCAGATTCAAGCAATTAAAGAGACCCAAAATCAAGAAACAATCAAGTCAAATAAAAGGACTACTATGAATTGTTGACAATATGGATGAACATGACTTGACAAAACATGTATGGATTCAGAAAATAAAGACTCAAAAGCATAATATGAACCAAATAAGAAAGCAATAAAGACTCAAAACCTAAAAGAAAATAGCAACTCAAAGGTGTATGGAATCCTATCACAATTTGCACAAGAACTTGTTCAAGATCAATTGAACAAAAGTGCTTCAGTTGGATCTTCCACAAAGCACACCAAAACAAATTAAAATGTAAAAAACAGCAAGACAATTATGGAAAAGATAAACAACATGAAATAAAAGAAGAACTAGAAATGAAAAGACCAAAAGCAACTCATCTTGAAGAACCCAAGCTCTGATACCAAATGATGGCATTTTCATGAAGGTCTTCTTGAATCATGTAAGAAAATGGTGCGGAAGCTATGAAGGTGTGTGTGCAAGATCCTCTTAAGAGTGATGTTGATCTTGAAGGTGCATGATAGGTATGATTATAGGGAGGTTCGGCCAGCCCAAGGAAAGGTGAAGGATGTGAAGTTTAGAGCCTAGAATTCTAGGAGAAGCAAAGCTTGGCACAAAATGGCAGCATAACTTTACTCACAATAAACTTGAAAATACAAGGTGTAGGCTCCTCCTTTTATAGGCTAAGGAGGACCATAATGCAACCCTAATGCTAGCCAAATGAAATGTAAATGTGAAGCACATGGGTGCACATGACACATGGGTGCACAAATGAGCACATGGGGAGGGGTGTGTCTAGTTTTTATGCTCACCCCCTCCATGGACTTTCTAGACCGGCCTTGGTAAATTTTGAGGTTTTTTTAGAAACTCTAAGTTTACCTAGGTTGGTGTTTTAGGTGCCAAAATTAATTCTAAGAAAATTACAAATAAAGTTCCTATGCTAATTTTGACAAGAAATTAAAGTCTACTCTACACTAGAGTTTATGGCATTTGAACATGTAAAAGAACGTCTTCTTGGATCCTCTTGGCCATAACTCTATGGTTGGCCCAAATCTACCCTTTGGTGGGCTTGCATGTGGGCTTGTGCTTGGGCCTCTTCCATCAGAAAGTAAGAGCATTATGTCTACTAGTGAATAATGAATGTTGTTATTAATGCTTATTTGACACTCTAAGCTCATTAATAAATAAAAGTTTCTGAAATTTATGTTTTCTACTTTATGTATAGGCATGCAAATTATGTTGCGAAAAACAAATTATGTTGTTGTTGATGAAATTGACATTATGTTTTGTTCCTACTAGGGAGATGGGACCTAGAGAACTATTGAAGTCTTCTTCTCCTTCCTTCGGTCGGTTAGGTTGCTAGGTGATGAGGTGGGATTCCTCTCATCCTCCTGCTTCTCCTTCGACACTCGGTCTCGAGTGAACACCGGATGGTGGGGGTACCTACGAAGGCACTCCGACGCTCAAGTCAGTAAAGTGGGTGGTCAGCTCTCAGGTAGGTGAACAGTAATAAATGACATACCTTACTCCTTGGGATGCGTGCTATTTATATTATTCTAGTGGGCCTACCTTGTTGGGCCCATTTATCGGAGTGGACCCTGCTTAGGGTTGCATTACCTAATTCTTAATGACAGATTAGATTCACTGACCTTGGTTTGAGCATTAGCGGCAACATGGGTCGGCCATCGGCCAAATCACCTGGTCTCGGTCGTCTCGGCCAAGTCTTCTAAGGTCTCGGCCAGGTAGACCATCGGCCTCGTCGTCTCAGCCGAGTCTCTCAGGTCTCGGCTAGGTAGACCAGGTCTCGGCCAACCAGGTGGGCCTCGGGCAGGGAGACCAGGGCTCGGCCTCGCCCATACCGGTACATGTTTGAACCCAATATGGATTTCTCATTTTAAAGTCATATTAAGGAGAAAAGATGATATAATAGTACATGGAAGGAAATGTGTTGATTGAAATGACATGTAACTACCATGACTCTTATTATTTATGTATCCTTGATTTTGATTAATGATATAACCAATTTACGTAAGACCTTTTAAATGCGCATTATGATTTATGTAATTATTAAATCGTGAAAGTATTATAACTCATATGAGTCAAGTGGGAGAATGTAAGAAATTATGTAAATTAATTTCTATGATGTGACTCACATGACATAGAGTTTGGACTTTGGGCCCGAATGTGATTTAATAATAATAATATAATTGAAAGTCCATTGGTTAACGTGAGAAATATATATCTGATGATGCCTAATGAAAACCTACATCTGATGGAGATTGGGAACTAAAAACAATAGGGTTCTGTCTTTGCAAATATAGTTGTCTCACTATTGCCCATAAAGAAAGAGTGTGACAATAACGAATTTGTCAAGAGATAGATTAAGATAAAGGAGATAAAGAAACTGCTCAAGTAGGATCTCTCATGGATTAAGGTAAATACTTATCTTTATTATAATTAATGTATGAAATATGAGAATCATAGATTGATAAGATATGAATGTGAATCTTATTGTATGTGTTCATAATCATATTTAATTTATCAGTCCATACCACTTAAATAAGCCTATACACATCCGACGACTCATTGTTGTGGTGAGTCTTTCCCACATCACTCAAAGTGGGAACTCTCAGCTGGGTCACAAGACTTCCCCCAAGTTCCATTGACTGCATTGAGACACTAATGTCCAAATTTGGAACACAATTTGCCACAAGTCGACCGCATCATCTAACCTCCATATCACTTGTGAACATACGAAAAAAGGGAGAGCCAGTCTAAGTGTTCATGGAGAGATTTAGCAAAGTGTCCTTGAACATCTAAAACCTAAGTCCATAAGTGACAATGCAGCACATGGTGATGCAATCCGATTCTTGAGTTTTGGAGGAGATTCATGGAGGCAGCGGAAGTCTTGGAAGAGATTGAGTGAAGCACCGAAATTGAGTGAAGCTATAGTACATTCACAAATATAAACGTCACATAAGGGCTCCACATCTCACGTCATCGTCTGTATAAATAGCCTCAAGCAGCAAAGAACAAGAATGAGAGGAAGATTAAACTGAAACAAAACTCACAACGGTACTTGGTAATTTAAATAAATTAGAAGGTGCATGTAGAAGATGGAGTATGATATTAAAGTTTAATGGAAAAAAGTCTTCTATTGTAGGCAAGTTTTTTAGTCTTACATTTTAGTCTTTTATATAATATTTGCTATTTGTTATTGTATTAATTAAATTGTTGTAATTAAATAATATATTAGATGTGGTAGTCGACCTGATAAGTTTTACTTTTTGACATCATATTAACTGATTCATATCCGAGCATGGAACTACTTAAGAAACATAAGCATGGAAACATTCTAACATAAAATTAAAAGAATATGCAAAAAGCTACTTTAGTAGCGTTGAAGTTTATGTGCGTCTAAAACGAAAATGGCACAGTTCCCTACCCTACACAATTTTCTGTGCCATTGATTGCAAAAGTTTCATAAAAAATCAAGTATAATTTTGAGTTCCTCCTTCAATGGGCTAAAACAAGCTTCGACAACTGCTGAACAAGGTTGGACACCTCTCGAGCTTTGGGGGCCTACTGTTTTAGGAGTTCCAAGAAGCTTAACTCCCTGCTTCCAGTACTTCCTATCTGCAATCTTAAAATGGGAACAATAAGCTGATTTGTTTTAGATCCTTTACAAGAATGAGTTCAGTGTTAGGTGTTCATTTAGTCTTTCATATATAAATTATAATTCTGCAGTGTTATGGAAGAGTGGAGATTCAGAGGTTTATATATCTTAGAAATGTAAGTGAGAGTGACCTGGACCAGTTGAAATCACATTAGAATTTTGCAAATCCATCACCCAGTCAATCCATAATACAAATCCATGACATACCCCGCTCTTGGTGAACCTAACCTGCAACAGACAATTTTCAATATTCATTATATAAAAATTATTTATATTTACAAATTACTATTCTGTAAGATATATAGGCAGATATAATTAAAGTCAATTGATGTCCTTTGCAATCTCCTGTTAATAACTGGTTAGTAGTTAGGTCGAGTTTTTCCTATGAGCATGCTTCTCTCGAGATAATAATAATTATTCAGTTAATAAGCTACACCAGGGACCAACAGTTGTGCAATTCTTCGTTGAAAGGAAACTGTTGTGCAATAAAATAACTAGACATCATAGTCCCTGACACTGCCAAGTACCAAACATGCTGATGACGCCGATGAGTCCAAAACTTAGATTATATATCATAATACCTGGGATTTTCCTTGACATTCGCATATTTGTTTTGAAAAATCAAACTCCATCACGTCAAATGTCTCACTAAGCACCTGAAACATTATGCATAATAAGACCAAATTGATACTACTACACTATTGTTATTTGATAAGTGGAATTTTCTTTCAAAACATGAATTACATCAAATTCTCCACACTGCCAGACGAAAAAAGGGAGACAGGGACCCTCTTCTAGTTCAGGTAGATGACCACAAGCCCCCAATGTAGCATTTACCACTGAATGGTCAAAACCTTCAATATTACTCAGGCAACAACGACTTCTCCAAAGATCCTGCAAATTGTGTGTCACATTAATCCATGTATACGGCTCCACTATCAACCAAAAAAGAATAGTCATGTTCTCTTAATCCACTGCATAAATAAAAGAAAAATTCCTAAGCTACATATTTGAGCTTTGATTAATCCCCAATAACTTACAGGAAGAGACACGGCACGTGCTCTCAATATTCCTTTACTAGGAATTATCAGAGCATCTTCAGAGAGGATATCATTAAGTGTAGTACGATCTCTCCTAAAAGGAATAAAAGTAACTTTAGAATGTTAAGTGCCAAATTAAAATCACATTGTCATTGATCATTTATAATTGTTAAAGCACAACTAATATTAAAATAAATAAATAAATGATCATTGCAAGAGAAGTTAATAAAAAAAATATACCAAAATCGCAGGTTCTGCCATGGCAGCATACCATCGTGTCCTACATAGAAAGGTTCTGCTATTAACAGATCAACCTACAGACAAAAGAAAAAAATATACATATTTAACCTGATTCAAAAAGGCATAAGTGGCTTAAACATTCCAGGAAAAGGAATTAATGTCACATGTACAACATAGATATTGTTTTCTACAGAATGCAACATACGTTTAGACACACTACTTTCCTAAAATGTAATGAATATATTTTATGTACAAAAATATTCAAATATAAGAAAGGTTTTGATGTAGGATAACTGAATAGTATCCTTGGCAGGGTGCTTCCATGAAAAACCTATAGTAATCCTCTTGGACGAAGTGTTCAACCAACTCAAATATCAAGTACTCTCTATAACAACAAGCCTTATCCCACTAAATAAAGGTTGATTATATAAATCATACAATGCTATTGGACTGAGTTAAAGACCAAAGGTTCATCATGAGATCCCTGTTAATATATTCACTATTATATATTAACAAAGAGAGTTCTATATGCTTACACTAAAGATCTATTTATAGGCCCGACATAGGCAAACACTGTAATAAGTCATACACTGGAAAAAAAGAAAACTTAGGTATTTGAATATAAAAGATATGATTCAAATTGTATTTTGTAAACCTTTACAAGAGGGTATATATGGAGCTCCACCACCTTAGAATAATTATTACAATATCTCCTATAGGATTCTACATTACCTTAATTTTCATAATTACAATGATAATATCTTTTTCATAACTCAACACATACACTGAGCTGGAATATGTTAATGTGCAACCGAAGAAAATTCCTAGATAACATAACAAAAATAAATAGAAAAACAGAGGTGGTCCAATTTACATCAGTTAATACTAGGAGGAAAT
The DNA here is from genome assembly GCF_051622355.1 of Phaseolus vulgaris. NCBI lineage: Eukaryota > Viridiplantae > Streptophyta > Magnoliopsida > Fabales > Fabaceae > Phaseolus > Phaseolus vulgaris. The sequence goes on from NC_143503.1 coordinate 6,154,292, forward strand.
ACAACCAAATATTGTTTAAATGCAATAATCATAAAATAAAATTTATGCATTTACTATTAATTTGAAAAGATGAGCAAGTTTGTTCCCGAGTTCAAAAATTAAGAAATAAAGTTCCATATAAAAAATATAAGAAGCAAGCAAAGTAAAACAATATTTTCTGAATTAATATGTTCATTTCACAGCTTCCAAGTCTCTTGTTCAAATGCAAAGTTATTCCAATTTTTTGGATTTATGCATCATAGACATAAGGGAAGTATATGATATAGGTTTCTAATTGAAGCAATAATAAATCAACCATGCAAGTGGAATCAAGAAAACTTAACCTTTTTCTGATGTATATCATGCATGTTTAACTGTTGCACGCTTTTTTCAAGAACTTCAATGCAACTATGTGACAAACCATTTTCATGGGCAACTGCTTGCAAATATTGGAGGCCCCTTTCCCTCAACCCTGGAAATAATGACATTACACTTGCTTCTGAAAGCTTTGCCACAAGAAGTGGTAAAACGACACTATCATCTACAACCAAGCATAACAAACGATCTTTTCCCTGAAAAGGTAAACATTATCAGTTATGGTAAAGTAAATAAAATATGTTAACTTTTAGTTTATAATTTGTTCCTTATACAAGCATAGCTCAATCATATGGCATGGGAAAGAGGCTGAATAGCTTACAATGCTTTGTACTGCTTTCAACATTGAAAGCCTCCATTCTTTGTCTGCATAAATTGCAGCTCTTTCTGGTGGTAGTACAAGCTGAAAATCTCGAGTCATGCATTTATGGTTCAAAATCTCAGAAGTTGGTACTCGGGTATCAAAATTATATGAGAAACTAGTTTCAGTATGAGTAGCAAGTAAATGAATTTCTTCCCCTTTGAGTATGGAAATACCACTTCCTGGGACAAACCAAACACACTGTTTCCAGTGGTCACACCAACCAACAGGACCTAGGGTAGAACCAATGCAAGAACATTAGTGAAGACTCTAAAATATTAACAATTAACAATAAACAATAAAAATTATAAATATACATAAGATATGTTATGATTAATAGTACTATAATTCTTATTTCATATAACTTTCAAACAATATCAAAGCAATGTACAATAGTAATGTAATGTGTAATGTTGAAGTCAATGCACCCTAACTAACAAACTAAATCATAACAAACTCTCACTTGTAATTGTTGGTGAGCTTATCCACCTTGGAGCAGTGGAATAATAGATGGTCCCTTCCTGATCAAGTTGAAGTACCCACCTAAATCAAACACAACAGGACTGTGAAAGGAAATAACATACTCTAATAATACAATTAAAATACCATTAAAAAACACATGATTACCAAGAGATCACAACATGAACTCTCCCATCATTCGTTGCCTTTACACACAACTCAGTTTCTCCATAACTCTCTGGCCGTTTCCAAAAATCAAATTCAAAAATTTTGAAGGGTTCTGAAAGCTAGAGGATCTCAATTTGAGTATGAAATATACTACTATTAATAATGTTTAATTCAGTAACAGAATTGTTATTAAACATACCAATGTTATTTCTTCTTGTATGGGATCGACATGCATGGCATATTGTTGATGTTTGACACTTAGCACACTCCCAAGCCCTGGAGGAGTAAGTCGAATGCCATCAGATACAGTAGCCTCATTGTTATGAAAATCATGAAACTTCCGTAAGAATGTGCTTTCAACCAGCTGAAGAAAGGATATGAAGGAAGAGGCACAAATTTCTGTTAGACTCAAGTCAAAACTTAAAAGAAAGGAAAGAATACAATGAAAATGATCTTCATGTTAGTGATAAGAAGAGTATTAGCAACACACTCTCTAACCTACTGCTTTTAAAACATTATCTATCATTGGCTAAATTTATTGAAAAATACGATTTATGAGACTCATCAAATACTAATTGAGAGACCCACAAAAATTGACGATTTATATAATTTTGGTCAACAGTAAAAAATGTGTTCAAACAAGGTATGGTAGGGAGTGCGTTACTAACATTTCTGTAATGATAAAAGCATAAAAATATCATATTCAACCTAAATATCAATAAAACTAAAAACTAAATGATGACACAGAAGAATGTAGTATGTCATGTCCTCTGATTACCTGTCCATGTATAGTTGCTCGATATGGCACAGTCAGAGGATTTTCCACCAACAAATTGTCATGTGCATGTTGTAGGGTCGGTATAAGCCCCTCACCCAGTAGCTCTGAATCAAGTATCTCGCTTACCTATAACAATTATGTCAATTCATCGTTTCTTTCCTTTTTTTTGTCTTATCATTGCGCAAACACACATACACTATAAATATCAAGCATTGATTTGTCACTAACAACTTAGATTGCATACTTTGCCCTTACTGACTCTAGAAGAGTGAAACCATAACATGTTTTAAACCCAGCAGTTAACTTTAACTTTCTAAGTGATTATGAATATATTTTGATACAAAGTTAAGAAGGAATTTGGACACCTTATGTACTGGAAAAAAAACTAAATTTTCAGCAGAAAAGTTCTCAACAGCACTTCTAACTTGTATCCAGACATTCCTATTATTCATTTGGCTATTTAACAATCAAAACGTGTTAGGTGATGACAGAGGACTTGCAATGCAAGGACATTTACACAAGTTTATAAAGATGAGAGTCTTGAAATGACACTTACAAGAACATGGGCTCGTGAAGGGATATCAAGACCAACTTGGAGTTCATCAGAGCGCTTATTGATGATTTTGACTCTTCCCTCCATGCCATTAAGGCGCAACACCTTCTTCATCAGCTTCACCATGGGAAGATAAGATTCACATGCTGTAACCCTCCCTTCGTCACCCATGGCACGAGCAGCCAACATTGAAAGCAACCCAGTTCCAGCACTGCCCGATTGTAGTGGCATTGCATTATACAAAAAAGTGCAAAGACTAAAATCAAATTAAGCTACACCTATATCTTTATTTATGAAGTACCCGATATCGAGAACATGACAAGGTTTGGTGATGGTTTTCTGAATGGCTTGGCGAAATGCAGCGTTTCTGGCGGAGTCATTGAGCATGTCCAAATACGATGTCGTTGCAAGGAAGGGCTTGTGGAAATTCTGGGCGAAGCTCTCCTCGTTGTCTTCGATGACGACCCATTCAGAGTCACCTGTTAATGGATGAAGCTTAAGCTGGAACACTCGGTGGGTGGACATGGTTTCTTAAGTCTGAAAGGATGTGTTAGGATTTGGGAAAGGAAACTAGTGTCAATTAGGGTTTTTGGGAAACACAGAAATTATGGAACTAGGAGGCAAAGTTTAAGTGACATGGTTCATGAAATTGAAAATGAACACTCCTTTTTCACTCCATTTTGTAAGAAAATGGAAACCAAAGCCAGATTCCATAACAAAAAGTTAAGCAACAGATTCATTTCAATTTCAAAATAATTCTGAAAAATAGTGTTTGCTTATAAATATTTAAATATAATATAAATAGGTGTTATCATTACAAAACCAAACAACATAAGAAATAACACTCTTCATCAAGCGAATTAATAATGTCTAACTGAAATCAAACAATCATCTGAACCATTATTATTTCAAAACCAAACAATGAGAAGAAAATATTTTGTTAGTCCTAAAATAGATGTACAAGTTTTTTGAGATTGCTAAGTATACTAGCATTAAAAATTTATCTATAATACACTTAGAAACTAGGTTAGTTTGGCCACGTGTTACCTCCACCAATTTCTTTCAAAAATAATTTAAAAGCAAACACTTCAAAACTTACAAAAATAAGTATATATACCTCGCACTCGAGAGGTTACGTGGTTTCATCTTTGCTCCCTCACGGTCTCCATGTCTCTCTCCTTTCTCATTTCACGATTTGTGCTTTTTAACCCTTTTGCTAGGGTTTTTGCACACACAAACATGTGGAGACCTTTACGATTGACACGACGTGGAGACCTCTTAAATGGTGCCTTTTTGTTTTCTCTTTCACGTTTACGCATTGCACTTTTGCCTTTTCCACTTTGTCAATCCAAATCGCCATTTTAGGTTTTAACTTATGCTTTGTGCTAAGTCTTTTGCTAGAAATGGTTTCACCGTATTATCAACCACGCCAAGAAAAAATATTGCTTTGTTTTTGTACGCCATTCAAAGGAATAGTGGTTATTGTGCCATGTTTTCATCGAAAGTGTGCTTCGTCTCTTTGTTTTATGGAACTTTTCGTGATAATATCTTTCTTTTTCCCTGTTTGAAAATGTTTTGGTCGTATATGATGTTTTTAGGGTTTAGGATTTTGCGTATGGAAATGTTTTTGGTAGATCTCAGTTTTTTTTTTCACTTCTGGTCCTATCAGTTGACTTGAAACGCCTTCGTGCGCCTACGTCACTCTCACGTCCAAAATCCATGCGTTTGCTCGTGCCTTTCCTGTGATGAATGTCTGAAAACACAAAGACAAAGGGCGTCCTAGAGGCCGATTGCACTCCAACGCTCAAGTCAGTATTAGGGCGAGGAAACACCAAACTGTATAACTGTCGTTGTGTGTGTGTTAAGCGACGCAAAGGAATAGCGTACCTTGCCAAGTTTGTTACCTTACTATTTATAGACTGAACCTAAGGTTTCCTCTTAACCCGAAATGGGCTTTTCTGATGGACGGGCCCAACACTGTTGTTACCCTACTTTTAGGATAACCTAGCGCGTGGGTTCTCTAACTGGAGTGCAACCTCTAGCGAGGTGACCACCGGGGTGCCTCCTTGTGCACCTGATCTCTAGGGTCACCCGCCTCTGGGAGTGCCCTATCTGTTCACGTGCCATGCATACTGCTCATCCCTGGAACTCACAGGTCATATCTTCTTTCCAGTGGCTCTACACTTGTGTTACGCTTGAACGCGTCATCCACTCTACACGCATGGACCCTCGTGACCTAGGCTACTCCCTTACTGATAACTGGTGTGTGGTCTGGGATCCACCTTTCGTGGCCCAGCTCTAATGTTCGGGTCCCTGATGTCTGACCTCTCCACACTGTCTAGTGGCACGTCGGTACATCCTGGTGACCGATGTCTGACCACTCTTTGGTTCCTTGGCGCACGTGCTTTGCGAGATACTGGCCCACGCCGCTCGTGGGACCCTGCTTACGTGGCACCAATAGTACCAGTGGTCAATGACGCCCGAGGACTGGTCGGTACACAAGCCCCCCAGTCTCGAGCTGTAACTTCGTTCAGCGAAGAGACTAAGTCCTTGCCCTTGGTGACCTACGTGGCTCTTTGTGACAGGACGTGAATACTGCACCAAAGTGACGTCTTTCTAAGCCTGTCTTATCTGTGCACACGTGTTTTGATCAACGACTAGGGCTTAACGTCGCTTACGCTTCTTTGTTTCCTTTAAACATTCGAAAACGTGTGTGTCCAATCACTGTTCCATCATTCTCTAAAACACTCTTGATTGCTTCGTCTCCTTCCTCGAGCACTCTCGCATTTTCCCTACAAACTCCAACACCTTCATCCTCTAACTCGTGGTGTCTGGCATCGTGATGCTTCTTCTAGCGTTCTTTGATATGTTGCCTTCATCGTAAGGAGGGGGTTTTAATTGTGAACTAGGTCGTTCCTCCTTGGCGCTCTTGCTCGAAAGGGGAGGTGTTTTGTACGAACCTACCTCTCCACTTATGAGGCCTCTAACGTAAGGGGAACAAACCCTCAACTGACCTCGGCTTCACTCAAGGGCGCAGAGGATTTATCTAGTGAATTATTTCGTTCAACCTTTGCGCTTTCACTCGAGATGGGAGGTGTTCTCTCACGAACATACCTCTCCGCTCACAAGACTTCTAACGCAAGGAAAACAAGTCCTTAACTGACCTCAGCTTCGCTCAAGGGCGAGGAGGATTTAACTGGCGAATTATTTTGTTCAACCTTGGCGCTTTCACTCAAGAGGGGAGGTGTTCTCTCACGAACCTACCTCTCCGCTCACAAGACTTCTAACGCAAGGAAAACAAGTCCTTAACTGACCTCAGCTTCGCTCAAGGGCGAGGAGGATTTAACATGTGAACTATTTCGTTCAACCTTGGCGCTTTCACTCGAGAGGGGAGGTGTTCTCTCACGAACCTACCTCTCCGCTCACAAGACTTCTAACGCAAGGAAAACAAGTCCTTAACTGACCTCAGCTTCGCTCAAGGGCGAGGAGGATTTAACTGGTGAACTATTTCGTTCAACCTTGGCGCTTTCACTCGAGAGGGGAGGTGTTCTCTCACGAACCTACCTCTCCGCTCACAAGACTTCTAACGCAAGGGAAACTAGTTCTTAACTGAATTGTACATAACTCCAGAAAATATTTCAATCGAAATTTATTTGGTGACCTCATTTTAAAACCCTTATAAGGGAAAAAAAAGTGTCCCCTAGTACCATGTACAACGTTACTGCTTAACTGAAATAAAACTTGAAGTCGGTCGTATTCCATGTGCGAGGAATCGGGCCTCGTTTCAGCGTCTCTAGTCTACATGCTTTGTAACCGAGGACCTCCGTTACTCTGAAAGAACCAGTCCATACGGGGGAGACCTGACGTGAAACCATGGGGCTGCCTTCTCTAGTACCTAGTGTCTTTCCTCAGGTCCTTGGCGTACTCTGCCCACTATGTGTATGAGTTTTTGAAACTGGTCCTGTTTCTGCACTAGGACTGAACTGATCACCTGACCGATCACCTTCTAGATATAAAGTAAATGACGTGTTTGGATGTGGTTTTCATAGGGGTGGAGGGTTGGCTAAGTACTCCTTCAACCTGATGAACGCCTCTTTACACTCTTGGTAAGGGAGGTCGCCCCCTCCTCTAAATGGTGCAAATTCAGACAAGACAGACATGCACCTTTCTGGGTTTGTCTCCATAACACGCTCAGCGAGCAAGGAACCCAGAGACTTCCCTGTTTCTATTCCAAACATGCCCTTCTCGGGGTAGGGTTTCAGCTTGTACTTAGTTATCTTTACAGACAGACCCTCTAAGTCAATTAGGCGTCATTCCTTGGCCCTCTGGTGGACAGGTTGGACCTTGGCATTCTGATCCTGTGCCGTTTGATCGGGGGCACCGCTAAGCTTGGAGACCTTCCCTCTAGTCTCTCTTTCCCCAGGGTTGCCAAACGGATCAGATCTGCTCTCCCGAGCTATCTTCCCGCGGGCAATTTCTGCTACAGTCCAAGCGGGTTTGGTGTGACTGACCTCGGGCAGGGGGACCTCCTCTGTGTACGGTGGTCTAGTAGTGACCATGAATACCCCTCTCTTTGTTTTGAGAATGTTCTCGTAACATCTCTTGGCCTCCTTCCGGTTTGACTTGATGGTAATCACCTTTTCTGCCAAGTTCGATAGCTTCATCTTCATGTGCCTTGTCGACGGCATCGCCCCTAACCTATTTAGCGTAGGTCTACCCAACAACATGTTATAAGCAGAGGAGGCATTGACGACAAGGTACCTGATGCCACTAGTACAAAAAGGTAAATTAACGACGGTTAAAATCGACATTTAAAGACGGTTCCAGAACCGTCGTTATTATAGGCGTCGTTAAAAGGTATGAATTTTTAACGAAAAAAAATTACGCGACTTTCAAAGACGGTTCCTCTAGGAACCGTCGTTATAGGTATGCCTTTTAAAGACGGTTCCAAGTGGAACCGTCGTTATAAGTATTTGATTATAAAAAAATAAAAAATTGTATTTTTTAAAAAATCTCAAATAACCTGCATAAAGTTTTCAATTCCAGAAAATAAAAACATTTCAAATCATAATTTAAATATAAAAATTACATACAACAAATTATAACATAATACAAAAAAGTTTGGTAATATATGAAAAAATTTGTCATTGTAATGATTTATCTATATTAGAGTGTTATACATGGTTACAAAATACTTTGACCATGTTGTTCTCACATACTCCAATGCTTCTAAATCTAGCGGGTGTTGGTCGTTGAACAACTGTGACATTTGAAATATTTTGAATTAGTGCATGAATAATAAATCTCAAATTTTAAAGTGTTTATTGTATTGAGGTATTACCTTATCCCAACCTTTCTTAATTTCAGCTTGCAAAATAGTCAACATCCACTGCATAACATAATAACCGCACTCATAATTTTGAGGTTGCCTGTTGGACTGCATGTGAAAATAAATGTATTAAATGAATGAGTGAAACACATTAAATTAAGTGAACAAATATACTTTAAATACCTTAAGGTACATCCAAGTGAGTTTTTGTGCGTTTGAAGTTCTCCTCCCACACAACATATTATATCCAGAGTAAGCACTAAAATAATAAGATTTCATGTTAGAATACATAACATTATATAATATATAAGTAATAATAAATGTTAAATGAAACTGTCGTACCTATCTATAATGTTTTTAAAATAGGCAGGAGGTTTTTTATGCAAGGAGCAAAACCATGCAGCGGTATGATCTTGAACAGATATGATCAATAGTTGCCAATGACGCCTGTATAACAAATCAGTTAATTAGTTTCTCTTATTTCAATAATTTATTAAAACTTATTTAATAAATAAGAACTTACTCATGGATGTACGGAGCAAAATAAATGTGTTTTCCACCATTCTTTAAGGCAGTGGTGATGTATGTTTGTGTTTCCGACTTCTTGTTTCCAATTGATTGAGTGATTTGAGGGTCTAAAAACCCATATATATTATGTTTCCCCTCATCAAAGCATAATCCAGAAAGATACCTAAATTTCAATAAGTTAGTACTAATATATTTAATAAATCAAAAGTATAAAGAATTTAAAATTTGAACTTACATCATCCATAATTGCAGAACTGTTATGTTAATCTCTTGATCTCCGGATGCAAGGTCCAACAAATCAGACATGTGAACGTACAACGGTAGATTACTATGCCTTCCAAAAACATTGGCATCCCATGGAACCTCTAAGACAGTTGTATCTAAAGCTGTAGCAACTTCCACCAATGCCGCCAGAGGATCATCAATGGAGACTATTTTCTTCTTTCCCAGAGGCAAATTTGTCTTAGGTTCCTGCTACTCATCAAAACAAAAAATACTTAAATTAGTTAGAATGTAATATATCATAATTGTATTAGTATTAGTGCAAATATATACCATAGAGTCTATAGGTCTGACGAGATGTCTAGGCCAGGCAACGAAAGTATGTAATGCCTCTGCCACAATTGTCACCTCTGATGTCGGCACAGGAACTGCAAGATCACCATAAAGGACCTTCTCCACTGTGACCTTCATGAAATTAGAAGGAAGAGGCACATTGTGTAACATTGTGACCCCTTCATAACACTTACCCAAGGCAACGAATCGGGTCAAAGAATTACACTCAACATATAATTCGCATTGGCTAGTTGAGCCAAAGTCATCCCCTGATAGATCAACTGCCGAACAACTCCCTTTAGTGCTGACTTTCTTAATAGGAGGCGGAGGTGGTTCATCTTCTACCATAGTAGGTGGTTGTTGTGAGTGTCCTAAACCCTCCAACCGCTTTTTGAACTCCATTTCCATTCGCGCACTAAACTCCTCCATGAAGCTTTCTTTAAGCTCTTGAGTTACCTCAGCCTTTAACTGCTCACGTAGTTGTAGTAAATACTCTTGGCTAGGTTCATTGGACAATTGTTCCTTGCTGTGTGATGGAGGTCCAAAGTATGATCGAATCCCAACCCCATATCCAGCTACACGAACACGTCCAGGGTGTTCAGGTCGTCCGAGAGCAACATTAAGAATATCATTGCAACCACATGGTTTAAAAGTCCCCTGTGTTGATTGCTCATTAAGAGAATCCTAAAACAAATGAAAAGAAATTGACAAACTTCAACATATTGAATTTAAAATAACACATAGAATTTAAAATAACACATTGAAAAGAAATTGTCAAACTTACAATGCGTTCAACTGTTTGTTCTGTAGACTTAGAACTCCATGTCCCTAATGTGTTTATACGGGCACCCTTCCACATCTCATGTCGGAGTGGTGGGGATGGAGGTCTTAAAGAATCTACACTATTCATTTCCTCAATGGAAGTAGAACGTGCTTTAATCTTTTCTTCAAGCATCCTCTGCTCTAGCAACTTATAACCACCACGAGACAATAAGTGTGGGGTATCATTATGTGCCTGATTGGCTTTTGCTTTGTTTCGAACCTCCTATCATAACACTCAAAATTTAGTAATACGTTAATATAAACTATATTCAAATATAAAAGTGATACTAACCTGCCATTTTTCAGTTTGTCGAATATTGACAAACTGCTGCCAAGTTTCTTCATCAATGGATGCATATTTTGCACAAGGATTTTCTTCTTTCCTTTTCCCATATATATAATCTGTTGTCAATTTTGATTTAAACTGACGAAACTTGACACCCACATCTGAAAGAACCTTCGCTTTCAAGGTGTCCACATTCGGGATGTTGTAATGTGTTTACATTGTTTGAAAGAATTAGTTCATAAACAAAAACAAAGTATAAAAGAACTTTAGATTTAGCAAAGTAAAAACAGTTACATACCAGAATATCTTGCCAAATCATGTTTTTCTGGTGGTCAGTCACGTGATCCCAGGACTGAGTTAAGATAGAGATCCTTTCACGAGAAAGTACTCCGAGATAACTCCTATATTTCTTTGCATGTTGCCCAGTGGGCACACCAGTGTGGATATCAATAGACAAAGGTATTTTGTCATCTTTAGTTATCTTCTTAAACATATTCTTCAATCTTGTAGGTCCTCTACCAGTTTTTGAATGGGAAACTTTATCATCTGCCATGTTCCTGTTATAAAAAAAATATAATAAGCATCAAGAATATGAAATATAATGAAAATGAAATATATTGTAAAACTAAATATGAATCACATGTACATACAAATATATATTCCTTCATCATGATCATTTCGAGTTGCATGTACAACATCAGCAACATCCTCGTACTCTTTATTGATGGTCGTTCTTGTAAGTGATTCAATCTCACAAATGTCATTGTTTGTATCTTCTGGGTCATTATGTTGTTTTTTTCCATGTAGCACAACAGACCAGTGGTCAGACGTAGGATCTTGGATATAGAAAACTTGGGAAGCTTGATGTGCCATTATAAATGGTTCGTCATGATAACCTATCTTTCGAAAGTCAACCAAAGTCATTCCTGATTCATCAACTTTGACACCAGTCTTATTGTCAACCCACTTGCATTTGAAAACAGGTACAGTAAACTTGGTATAATTAACTTCCCAAATCTCTACTATGACACCATAATAAGGCATTGATCCCACAACAGGATTTTGATCCTTTGCAGTTGAAAACTGCATAGACTCTGCCTCCAAGGTGACTCCGCTATTTTGCACTGTACTCCTATCATCTCGAGACTTTGTGTAAAACAAACAACCATTTACTTCATAGCCAGAACAACATAAAACATCAAATTTGAGACCGTTTGCAAGCCATGTTAATGTTTTAGATGCTGATGGATCATTCATTATTTGTTGCTTAAACCATGACATGAAAGTTTTGTTATGCTCAATTAACACCCATTTTTCTGATTGTCTTGGATTTTTATATTTGACAATGTCTTTGTGTGTATCTAAGTATGGTAACACCTCATCAGTGTTATTCAAGATATACAAGTGTGCTTGCAGAACCTCTTCTCTAGATTTGCTTATGACATGTACACCTCTTGAAGATTTACTTATGAATCTACGAGAGTGCCAACCTTTTTCGGGAACTCCTATACATTTGGCTTTTGACATGTACTCAGAACAAAACTCAATAGATTCTTCTGAAATGTATCTTTCAATAATGGAAGCTTCTGGACGACATTGATTCTTCACATATCCCTTCAAAATCTTCATGTATCGTTCAACTGGATACATCCATCGCATATAAACTGGCCCACACAATCTGATTTCTCTTACAAGATGAACAACCAAGTGTACCATAATATCAAAAAAAGATGGAGGAAAAAACATCTCGAGTTGATACAAGATAACAATTATTTCTTCTTCAAGTTCATCCAACTTCTGAGAGTCAATCTCTTTACTACATATGGAATTGAAAAATGAACATAGTCGAGTGATTGTATGCCTAACATTTTTGGGCAAGATTCCACGAATAGCCACCGGTAATAATTGTTGCATTAGAACGTGACAATCATGTGACTTTAAGCCAATTAGTTTCAAATCATTCATAGATACAAGACTCTTCACATTTGAAGAGTAGCCTTGTGGTACCTTAACACCTTTAAGACATTCACAAAAACTTGTTTTCTCTTTCTTTGACAAAGTGTAACACGCTGCAGGCAAGTATGTACGTTTACCAACTTCTCTCGGTGCCAATTCCTCTCGTATATTCATTTCAATCAAATCCAGACGTGCATTCACACCATCCTTTGTTTTGCCTTTAATGTTCAGAAGTGTTCCTATTAGACTGTCACACACATTCTTCTCTACGTGCATTACATCTAGACAGTGTCTAACATCTAACTTACACCAATACGGAAGATCAAAAAAGATTGATCTCTTCTTCCATATTTCAGTCACGGTTTGCTTCTTCTTCATTTTTCCAAAAGTCACATTAACATTTTTGATTTTTTCATAAATTTCAACACCACTTAAGGGAGTGGGACAAATGTCATGTTCTTGGTATCCGTTAAAAGCTTTTTTCAATCGACGATACGGATGATATTTCTTTAGAAATCTACGATGCCCAAGATACACGGTTTTTCTTCCATGTTTCAACTGCTCATAAGATGTATTGTCTTGACATATTGGACATGCTTTATGGCCTTTCACACTATAACCTGACAAGTTCCCATATGCAGGGAAGTCATTGATAGTACAAAACAACATCGCATGCAATCGGAAAGATTCATTTTTAAACGCGTTAAACACATCAACCCCTTCATTCCACAATAATTTCAAATCTTCAATCAATGGATTAAGATAAACATCTATGTCATTTCCAGGTTGTTTTGGACCAGAGATCATCATAGACAACATCATGTATTTGCGCTTCATACACAACGCAGGAGGTAAGTTGTAAATCACTAACAAAACGGGTCATGAACTATGATTACTACTTAAATTTCCAAAGGGATTCATTCCATCAGTTGCCAATCCAAGTCTTAAGTTTCTTGATTCTTTTCCAAATTCAGGAAATTCTTTATCAATATTCTTCCACTGCAAAGAATCAGCAGGATGACGAAGTAATCCATCACATTTTCTATTATCTGCATGCCACCTAAGGTTTTTAGCGTCATCTGCATTTGCAAACAAACGCTTAAGCCTTGGAATTATCGGAAGATACCAAACAACCTTAGCAGGAGGACCTTCCTTTGTCAATTCATCAATTTCATCATTTTGACGAACCTTAACCTTATAGCGTGACAAACCACACCTGGGACATCTTCTTAAATCTTCATACTCATTTCTGTATAAAATACAATCGTTAGGACATGAATCTATTTTTCTATACTCCATACCCATTGGACAAAGTATTTTTTTCGCCTCATAATTTCGATTGGGCAAGGTATTTCCTTCTGGAAGCATGTCCTTAAGCAATTGAAGCAATTCTGTAAAACTTTTGTCGGTCCATCCATTCATTGCCTTCAAATTCATCAACCTTAACACTGCTGATAATCGTGTGAAGCTAGTTGAACAAGGATACAAAGGAGTCTCTGCATCATTAGACATATTTTCAAAAACTACATTAGCAAATGATTCTGCTCCCACATCACGAATCATGTCTTCTAATCTATCATCCATTGAGAAATGAACTTCCTCCGAACCTCCGTGCACACTTGGCAAGTCTAACAATTCACCATGCCACGTCCATGTTGTATAACTTTTCAAAAATCCATCACACAAAAGATGTTCTCTAATTTCAGAAACAATCAATATCCTTCCATTTAAACAATTGATACAAGGGCACCTTATCCTTACTCCATTCTTATAACTAACGGCATTATGTTCTGCGAATTGTATGAACTCTTCCACCCCTTTTTCGTAAGTATCACTTATTCGTGATGTATTAATCCAACTCCGATCCATAGAACTGTTAAACTAAGAACCAATATTTTCAATATGTAATCATGAAAAAATAAAACAAAAGTGCCGAAGGTCGGACACCTCCGAACTCAGAACCAGTGCGTTCAATATGTCAAAACAATATATAATGACTGAAAATTGCCGAAGGTCGAACACCTCCGGACTCAGAACCAGTGCGTTCAATATGTCAAAACAATATATCATGACTGAAAATTGCCGAAGGTCGAACACCTCCGGACTCAGAACCAGTGCGTTCAATATAAACAATTAATATCAAACTCAAAACGAATACTTTCAAAATATAGGTGATAATAAATAAGAATACACTAACCTCAAATGGATGGGGGGTCACGACAAGCGGTGGCAGCAATGACGGTCACGTAGGCGTGGACGGCGGTCGCAGGCGCAACGGCAGGGTCGGCTAGCGGTAGGTGTAAGCACGGGCGCGGCAGGAAGCGTGTTCGCGGTCGTGTCCGTCGCGCGGTGCGGCAGAGTGGCGGTCGTGTCCGTCGCACGGTGAGGGTTTCGCGGCGCGGAAGGGGCACAGCGCAGGGTTCGCGGGTTCGGGCGCAGAGTCGCGCGCGCGGTAGGCGCAGAGGCACGGTGCGGTGGTCGCGGCACGGCGCGGTGCGACGCGGGTTTGGGCGCGGGGGTCGCGAGGCACGGCGCGGTGCGGGTTTGGGCGCGGGGTCGCGAGGCACGGCGCGGTGCGGCGCGGGGGTCGCGGCGCGGAGACGCGGCGCGGCAGGCGCAGAGGCAGGATGCGGGGGTTGCGGCGCGGTACGGGGGTTCGTGCGCGGGGGTCGCGGCACGGTGCGGAGTCGCGTCGCGGCACGGTGCTTTGACTGAGCATTAAATGATTTTCCAATTGCTTACGCTCCAGTTTTTAATGCTTTGACCAATATTTAATGCAATTAATAGTTTGTTAAGATTTGATAACAAACAACAGCTTTGAATATAAAACAGTAAAACAGATTTGGGTTTTACAAGAAGAATACAACTTTCTGATTTTGAAAGAGTTGAGATTGCTTAGAGATTGAGTTTGATCAAAGAGTGTGAGATAGGATTTTCTCTTGTATTGATTTCAGATTTGTTTCTGTAACAAGTGTAATCCTTGTATCTGTTGAAAGAAACCTTGTGTGTTTGCTGAGAAGTGCTGTGTGTTCTTGAGGGGATCAAGATCAACATTCTTAGTGTTGGTGTGTTGACCAAGAGAAGTGTGTGTCTTGAGGGGATCAAGGTCACTTCTTTGGTTGTGTTGTAAGTCATCTAGGTTTGATTGCTTAGTGGAATTCCTTAGTGGTTTCTGAGAAGACTGGATGTAGCTCTGGGTTTAGGGTGAACCAGTATAAACATCTATGTGCATTCTCTCTATCCTTAATCTCTTTAAATTCAGTTTTAATATTTGCAAACTGGTATAAACAACCGATTGTTTCTGCGAAACAACCGATTGTTTTTCTGGTGCTGTTGTTTTTGCTTTGTGTTTTAGCAAACTGGATTCCTTATCATTTGTTTCTCGAAGTAATTTCATTCTTAGCTTAAAAGTTTGCGAAAACCCTCTTTAAACAATACACCCCCTCTAGTTTAAAGCCATCCATTCTAATAATTACGTCTGCCGAGTTTCCCTGATCTACTAGCACACGGTGCACCTTCCTTCCTGCGGTTACCACTGAGATCACCACCGGGTCGTTGTCATGGGGAAGAACATCCTGAAGGTCGCCCTTGGTGAAGGCAAGGTCGACATCGAAGGCATCGTCGGTTCTTTTCGCTTCTACCGACATCACCGTCGTGCGTATCTCCTCTGCTGAGAAGCAGTACAACCTCCTCCCGAGAACCCTCCCACGATGGTGTGAATCTCACCGTGCACGGGGACTTCATGCCTCAGGCCACCCCCTGTCGCCGCCACGTCCTCGGTCCCCTATTTTTCTTGCAAGTAATCCCTCAGGAGACCATTCTTCACCATCTCATCTAGCTGGTGTCCCAGTGCCAAGCAGTTGTGTATGGGATGACTGAATGCTTGGTGTAACTCACACCAGGCGTTCTTGTTGGGCCCGAGCCTCTTGTCGGTCTTGGGGGGTACCTTCAGCCTCTCCGCTACATTTGGGATACCGATGAGGTCCTTTAATTCTACCACGAAGTCATACCTTGGTGGCACGTTCTCCCTCTCGTGCCTCCTAGTTTGAGGCTTCCTCGTTTGATAGGGTTGCTGCTTCACGGGGGTCTTCTTCTCTGTTGTTGCCTCATGCACCCTTAGGGTTTGAGGGTGACCTGTTGCGCACGGGCGCGTAGCAACCACGCACGTGCGTTTCTCGCTAACTTCTTCCTCCGCCGCAATATGAGCCACCGCGCGACGCCTTATCTCGGCAAAGGTCTTAGGATGGTTTCAGATGAGTGACTCGCTGAAGGGGCCTAACACAATGCCCTTCCTGAACACGTGCACCATCATCCTTTCGTCTTTGAGGTTCAACCTCACTACCTGTGCTCCAAAGCGGTGGAGGAACTCCTTCAAAGACTTTCCTTGATATTGTCTTACATCAAAGAGATCATAAGAGACTGACGAGGGAGCCCGATTCGCGATGTATTGTGCCCTGAACAACTTTGTAAGTTGTGGGAACGACGTTACATGGCCATCAAGGAGGCTGATGAACCAGTCCATCGTTGTTCCCGCCAGGGTGCTCATGAACAACTTGCATCTCACCGCATCGGAGCCCCCAACCAGCATCATCTGTGTATGGAAAGTCGTGAGGTGGGCCTCCGGGTCCTCTGTACCAGTGAAGGTCACCTTGAGCTCTGCGAGCGTGGCTGGTATTGCGGCATCCACAATTTCTTGCGAGAACGGTGTCGGAAACTCCCTGGGCGGTGTCACAGGCTCTTGATCTGCATTCTCACGCTCGTCTGCGCGGGTTTGCAAATCCCTGCGCAGTTCCTCATTCGAATGACTTGCGACGCCTCCAAGTCAGCCTGGATACACTCTTGGTTTGCTCTCGACGCGACCATCTCTTCCTGAAGGGCTCGCATCGTCTCCATAACCTGTTGCAGGGTGAGGCCTTCACCCCCGTTTGGTGCAACAGGTCCCTGCCTCGTACTTCTCATCTCCTGGATCTTCCTGGTTCTTGGTGGTGGGACAATGTTTTGTATCGTGCCCCACGGTGGGCGCCAAATGTTCCTGTCGGTTGACCTGAAACGCCTTCGTGCGCCTACGTCACTCTCACGTCCAAAATCCCTGCGTTTGCTCGGGCCTTTCCTGTGATGAATGCCTGAAAACACAAAGACAAAGGGCGCCCTAGAGGCTGTTTGCACTCCGACGCTCAAGTCAGTATTAGGGCTAGGAAACACCAAACTGTATAATTGTCGTTGTGTGTGTGTCAAGCGGCGCAAAGGAATAGCATACCTTGCCAAGTTTGTGACCTTACTATTTATAGACTGAAACTAGGGTTTCCTCTTTACCCGAAATGGGTTTTTCTGATAGGCGGGCCCAACACTGTTGTTACCCTACTTTTAGGATAACCTAGCGTGTGGGTTCCCTAACTGGAGTGCAACCTCTGGCGCGGTGACCACCGGGGTGCCTCCTCGTGCACCTGATCTCTAGGGTCACCTGCCTCTGGGAGTGCCCTAACTGTTCACGTGCCATGCATGCATCTCATCCCTGGAACGCGACCCTCACAGATCATATCTTCTTTCCAGTGGCTCTACACTTGTGTTATGCCTGAACGTGTCATCCACTCTACACGCATGGACCCTCGTGACCTAGGCTTCTCCCTTACTGATAACTGGTGTGTGGTCTGGGATCCACCTCTCGTGGCCCAGCTCTACTGTTCGGGTCCCCGATGTCCGACCTCTCCACACTGTTTAGTGGCACGTCAGTACATCTTGGTGACCGATGTCTGACCACTCTTTGGTTCCTTGGCACACGTGCTTTGCGAGATACTGGTGCACGCCACTCGTGGGACCTTACTTACGTGGCACCAATAGTACCAGTGGTCAACGACGCCCAAGGACTGGTCGGTATGGAAATGTTTTTGGTGGATCTCAGTTTTTTTTTTCACTTGCTTTCATCTCTATTTTGTACATTTTATTTTTTTGGGGTTTTGACATTGTTTTCCTAAGTTGAATAAGGTTTCTACATTGTTTTTCTTTTTTGGTTTGTCTCGGATTTTGTATTAGGTTTTTAACTACATTTTAGTAATACGATTTAAACCTTTTTTTTTTTTTTTTTGCAAATGTTATGTTTAGGTCATGGTTTCGATGGATCTCAATTTTTTAGGTTTCTTTAACCCCTACCCGTTTCATCTATATTTTTTACTTTTGATCTTTTTGGGGTTTTGACATTGTTTTCCTAAACTCAATATGGTTTTTCAATATGGTTTTCACATTGTTTTCCTTTGTTTGTTTAACTTAGATCTTTTATTAGGTTTAAACGTTTTTTTAAAGAATGATCTGTTTAGGTAATGGTTCTAGTGGATCTTTGTTTTTTAGGGTTTTTTAGCCTCTTCTTTTTCTGACAATGTTCTATTAAGGTTATGGTCCTTTTGGTGTACATTTTGAATTTTGAAATCCCGAAGATATATATTCATTTATTATTTTAATCTTTTGAATTTGTGGTTATTTTTTTGTTTCTTATTCATTCATATTGTGCATTTTGACATTTCATTTTGTTATCTGAAAAGTGTAAGTGAGAATGTCGCACTCGCATAAACATGATAATACCATCAAAGAAGTGAATCTTAAAAGAGAAAAAGGGATTTCATAGCAAGGGTTGTTCGCTTATGGTTTATGGCTGATTTCAACAAACCCAAATTTCCATTTTTTATGGAGTTGGTAATCCAAGATAAGTAGGTAAATTTTTATTATTCGTTTGTATTATAGTATTTTGGTATTATTTTTTTTACACTATTTTAATATTCGTTTAATTTTCCACATTTTTGTAGGGAGATACAATTCATGTATATGTTAGGAGGACACTTATTTATAAATTCGAGAACGACATTGTTAAGGAAAAAGGTGTACTCTTTTCAATTTTTTAGTGTTACAACTAATTCCGGTAGTTAAAATTAATTTTTCAGTCTAGTACTAAGGTAGCGTCTTTAGATAATGATTTGATTTCAACTTCGACACCTCACTACACTCCACTCTCTATGGTGTTTGCACCTGGGATGTTGATTACTTAATTGGTAAGTTGAATAATTATGATTTAAGCTCAATATAATTGTATTTTGTGTTGAACTCATTTGTTTGTGTAGATGTTATTGGACTTCTCACAAGTGTGGACACTTAAAGAAAGCTTCAAAGAACAAGGAAAACAACAAAGGTGAATGTTATCTCCATTGAAGTTGATGGGTAACATATTATTTTCTTGAAGAAGTAAAATTTTAAATGTTGCAATTTGAAGTTGTTTATCCACCTTTGATTTCTTTGCAACAACATCCAAATGAAGTGTACCTTATTTGGAAATTATGTTGATGACCTTAATGCATTTCTATCTTCGGCAGAATTTCAAAATGTTGTTATTAGTATCCAGTTTGCAAAAGTAAGGGTTCCAGAGTAGGTCAAGTTATCATTCAAAACTTGGTATTTGTTTTACAGGGTAGGTATACATTTGACATGATTATAACTCCATGATATCTTTCTCTAAAGTGCAGATAAGGTTTGTTTGCAAAACTATTTGGACTACACCAAAATTGTCTACAACATGGAGTCCAAAGAGGCAAGAGAACTTAAACAAAGGTGATTAAAAAACATATTTGTGTTATTCAATACATTATTGTAATTATTATTATAGTTAAAATTGATGATGCAATATTACCAAATGTTTAAACTGTGTATGATGATTCAGTCTACTGATTCTCCTTCTCAGGGATTGAGTTAATTTTTCGAGGGTGGAAAAAATAATTTTGAATATGAGTTTGTGCACTTGAGTTCTCAAAATACAATTCAAGGACTTAAAGATGGTAAAGAGGTATAATTAAAATTTATTAATTGTACTATGGAAATGAATTTTGTATATTTTTACATTATAACTATTTTTTTTGTTACAGGAAACCACTTTTGTTGTTTTGACCACTATAAAATATATTCTAGATGACGATGATTGGTGATATACAACTTGCTTATGCAAGTGACATTGATAAAGTAATCTTTGCAAAATTACCCCATGCAAATTTATATCCTAAATTGTCAAAGGCAATTGCAACCTACATGATATATGGTCTATGTGGAGCTTCCAGGTTCATCTCACCTTGCAATAATAAAGATAGATGTTTCAAGTTTTACCCCCAAGAAATTTAAATTGTCAACTACTATTGATGAAGATAAATATCCATGTTACAAACGTAGAGATAATGGCATATTTACTGAGGTACCAGGCCTACGTTAACATCGAATATTGCAATAAATCCAACTCAATCAAGTATTTGTTTAAATATGTGAACAAATGTCCACATAGAGCTAGTCTTAAAATTACTAATACTGCTAAAAGGAAAACTCAAACAAAAATGCAACAAACTAGAACAACTACATTAGCATGATATATTTTCAAGAAAATCAAGGAATCAAAACCAGCGTGAATGGAATCCTATGATTTCAACTACAAGCATGTAATCGAATTCAAAGGTGAATCAAAATTTGATAAACTTCTCACTAGATGCTCTCTAACTCTCAAGTGTTTAGGTTTGTATTTACACTCAGCACTCATGCAGACAAACACTACCATATGCTTAGCAAGACTCTAATATTCACAAATCGAAAAATATGCAATCAAAGATCAAGAGGACTTTATAAGGGATGTAATGGGGCTTTGGTAAAGGTAGGTAAAAGTGGGAAAATAGGCTTAAAAACCATAGAAAAACAAAGGAGCAATAAAGGACAGGTCTAAAAACAAGTGTAAGTATCATGACAATTCAACTCCTCTTTTCATTTCAAGATATCATTTTTTTTTCATATAGTAGACAATCTACTAAGTGTATTAGATGATCCACTCTTATTTGCTTTATTTTTATTTTTTGTTTTATTCCTTTTTTTTTTGAAGAATTTGAAGAGGTATACTATGAAAATGAGATACACCCCCACACTTATTCAAGAACCTATTTCAAAATAATTTCAAAACTCCTTTATCTTCTAAGGTAGGGACAAACATGATTTTTCTGTTTTTTTTTTCTTATAATAAGGGTTAAAAACAAGAAAAATGCTATAGGCTCAAGGGGTTAACAAATAGATTATCATAAAGGTAAGTTAGTATGCCTAGTGGGTTAATTTAAACAAAGAATGCCTCAATCATATCAATTCATGCATGTAAATCATAATTATAAACCATAGAACCAAGCTAAGTTCTAGAGTATAAGCAGACACAAGTGAAACACACTAAAAAGAATATTAGACACTATATCAGATGATCCATTAGACAGTATGTCAATGAAGCTCAAAATCTCACCTGGGACAGTTTATCACAAAAGATTCAACTCTAAATTTCTCATAACCAACTTATGTTTCAAAACTTTTCAAAGAAATCCACACAACAAAGATCAAGAAACTGAAAATTTATCTAGAAACATGCACAATGCTTATATTAGATGTCCTAAATGTTTTCTACAAGAAAAAATAAAATATATATATATATATATATATATATATATATTAAGGAATTTTATTTGAAAGCAAACCAAGTAAACTCCCAGGAAAGAGAGGTGAGTCACAAATGGACAAACTTAAATACCAAGTCTTTCCTAGCCAGAGTCTTCCCTGGATCACTTTTCAAAAAAAAAAAAAAACATAAATAAATAAATAAAGACTAAAAGAAAATGTAGAAATGAAAACAATAAAAATAAATAAATAATAAATAAAAAGTAAAACAATTCCTAATTACAATTCCTCCCCCCCCCCCCCCCCCCCCCCCCCCCCCCCACGCTTAAATCATACATTGTCCTCAATGTAAAAACAATTAATAGATGTGTATGATAAAAGTAAGGGAAGAAATACTCCCTCTTCAAGCTTGAGGGTAATGGGGGTGTTGCAAGGTAATCTCTTCCACCGTCTCGTCTTGAGGAATCTCATGAAAGAGCTTTAGACAATGTCCATTCACCTTAAATGTATTGGTAGACGTTAGACTCTGCAATTCTACAACACCATGAGGATGAACATGGGTGACAAAAAATGGTCCAATCCATCTTGAACGCAACTTTCCAGCATAAGCTTTAATCTGGAGTTGAACAATAACACTCGTTGGCCAACAACAAACTCTTTCCCAGTGATGAAGTGGTCATGTAGACGCTTGGTCCTTTCCTTGTAGAATTTGGAATTCTCATATGCCTCTAAACGGATCTCGTCTAACTCCTACAAATGAAGTTTTCGCTGCTCTCCTGCCTTGTCATAATCCATGTTGCATGTCTTTACTGCTTATTAAGCTTTGTGCTTGATCTCCACAGGTAGATGACTAGCTTTTCCAAAGACAACCCTAAAAGGAGACATCCCAATAGGTGCTTTATAGGCTGTACGATAGGCCCAAAGAGCATCGTCTAAACGTTTACTCCAATCCTTCCTTGTTGGCTTAACCATCTTCTCCAAAATCCGCTTTATTTCTCTATTAGAGACCTCAACTTGACCATTTGTTTGTGGATGATATGGTGTGGACGCTCTATGGATCACCTCATATTTCCGAAATAGGCCATCTAGTATCTTGTTACAAAAATGTGTGCCTTGGTCACTGATGATGGCTTTAGGAATCCCAAATCTACAGAAGAAGTTAGATCGAATAAAAGCTGCAACATGGCAATCATTAGTTCTTGTGGCTATTGCCTCCACCCATTTGGAGACATAGTCCACAACAAGAAGGATACAAGTGAATCCAAAAGAAATAGGGAAGGGACCCATGAAATCAATACCCCACACATCAAAGACTTCACAAAATAGCATGGGTTGCTAGGGCATCTGTTGTCTCTGGGAGATAGCAGTGCCTGCTCTTTGACACATGTGGATGAGACGGTCCATGCATCTCTAAAAAGGTTGGCCAAAAGAAACCACAATCCAGTACCTTTATTGCAGTACGTTGTGTAGCCAAGTGTCCTCCAACAGATGAAGCATGAAAAAAATTTAGCACAGATGGGATCTCCTGGTCAGGAATGCATCTGCGTATGATCCGATCACTGTAGAAACACCATAAGTATCCCAGACATAGTACTTGGCATCACTCTTTAGTTTGTCTCTTTGTGTCTTGGTTGCCAATAGTGGAAAAACGGAAGCAGCAAGGTAGTTCACTATGTCAGTGTACCAAGGTATAAGTTCATATGTGTTAGATAATCTAGAATATTCATTAGATGCTTTGGTTGGACCATTTACTGATTTCGTTATGAGAAGAAGATGATTATCTGGTAAATCATGCCCCACTACTATCTTTAATCTCCAAGTCTAATTCTAGGAGCAACAACATCCACCTAATCAACCTTGGTTTTGAGTCAGTCTTCTTTAATAGATATTTCAGGGCAACATGATCAGTAAAAACAACCACCTTGGATCCTAGGAGATACCATCTGAACTAATCTAAGGAAAAGACAATGGCCAACAACTCCTTTTCCGTTGTGTAGTTAGACTGAGCAACGTCTAACGTTATAGAGGCATTGTAGATCACATGTGACAAACCATCTACACATTGTGCAAGGACAACTCTAAGTGCATAATTTGAGGCATCACACATGATCTCAAAAGGGAGTGTTCAATCAAGGGCATTTATAATTGGAGGTGTCACAAGTGCTGCTTTAAGGGCATCAAATGCCTCTCTGCATCCTTCTCCAAAATCAAACAATACATCCTTCTGTAGCAAGTTAGATAAAGGTAATGTTATTTTGCTGAAATTCTTGATGAACCATCTATAGAACCCTGCATGACCAAGAAAAGACCTAACCTTCCTCACAAAAGAGGGATAAGGTAATTTTGAGATAACATTCAGTTTAGCAGGATCTACTTGAATACCTTCCTCAAAGATAATGTGACCCAAAATTGTACCTTATGTAACCATAAAATGACATTTCTCATAACTTAATACTAAGTCATTCTCAATGCATTTGTCAAGTACTTTGACCAGGTTAGCCAAACAATCATCAAAAGAAAAACCTTACAGGCTAAAATCATCTATAAAAACCTCTATGCAATGCTCAATTAAATTAGAAAATATGCTCATCATGCATCGTTGGAACTGTTGATCAAGAGAGATCAAGTGCTTTGAAGAATCCAAATCCTATGTGTTTGATGCAAGACTGGTGTTGCTGTTGTGTTTAGGGAGGAATTTGGGTAGAATAGAATGTGATCCACTCCTTTGTTGAATCTAAAACTAATGTGATTTAAAACCTTTTAGAAAATAAAGTGTTTTTCCAACTAAGTGAAAAACAACCTGTTGTTTTGTCGAATCAACTGGTTGTTTTACTCTTAGGAGTTTTTGAAAAGGTTAAAAACTATTTTAGTTTGGTTGACTTAACTGCCAAACCAAACAATCGGTTGTTTCGTGGTTTCAACCGATTGTTTCTTTGAAAAGCCTAACATAATTCTATTTTGGTTGTTGAATGTGCTTTAAATGATTTTCAACTGAATACGCTCATTCATTAATTGCTTTGACCAATCTTTGGAAAATATAAATGGTTTGTTTATGTTTCAAACAAGCAAGAGAAACAAATTTGAGTTTTTCAGTTGTGACAAAGTTGATTTCAAGATTTGAACATTCACATCAAGCTTTGGGTTTTTCAAAGAGTGTTAAATAGGATTGCAATTGTATTGATTTCAGTTTGTACTGTGAACAAGTGTAATCCCTTCTCAACCTACTGTATTTCTGGTGTTGTGTTGCCAAGGAGTGTTGTCTGCTCTTGAGGTGGTCAAGATCAATACTTTTGGTGTGGTTTGCCAAAGGGAGTGTGTTTCTTGAAGGGCTCAAGGTCATTACTTTGGTGGTTTGTGTATTGTAATCTGGTTTGATTACTTAGTGGATTACCTAGTGGTTTTCTGGGGACTGGATGTAGCTCTTGGCTTAAGAGTGAACCAGTATAAACTGTTAGTGTATCTCTCTCTTACTCTAAACTCTTATAAATTTTGTTTTAAGCTTTACTGGTATAAACAACCGATTGTTTCGCAGAAACAACCGATTGCTTTTCTGTTGCTTTGCTGTTTTATTGCTTATATTCTTGGCTAACTTGATTCTTGTTCTGGATTCACACAAAGAATTTTATTAAACCTCAAAAAGATTTCAAAAACCTCTCTTAAAAAATTCACCCCCGTCTTGTTTAAGGCCATATATTCTAATAGGAACGTTCCAGGAGCATTACATAGTAGCAGCTTAGTGACCTCCTTCTTCACCACATCAAGAATTTGGGGATTAAGCCTGCATTGAGGTTGTCTCACAGGTTTTGTCCCTTCTTGTAGTAGAATTCTATGCATATAAAAAGAAGGGTTGATACCTGGAATATCTGCCAACGTCCAACCAATGGCTTTCTTGTGCTCTCTAATCACCTGCAACAGTTTCTGCTCTTGTTCATCAGTTAGATCAGTAGAAATAATCACTGGAAGTTGCTCCCTTTTTCCAAATAGGCATACTTAAGATGACTCGAAAGTGGCTTGAGTTCAAGTGATGGCGGTTGGATGATGGACAGTACTGGTCTAGTGTTGAGAGAAACTTTCGCAACCTGCAATTCATCAGGGTTGATATCATCTAATGTCGCTAAGTGTGAATCAACAACATCTACTTCAGTTGCAAAACCTAGAAAATTAAACACATTATCATCCATAATATCATCTAAAATGTCAAGATGATACACAAAGTGATCTTCAATCGAGTGTTTCATAGCGTATAGGATATTGAACTGGACTAAACTGTCTCCAAACTCCATAGCCAGTGTGCCTGCGTGAACATCAATCTTGGTGCTTGCTGTCTTCAGGAAAGGTCTTCCTAAGATGATGGTTGTTGCACCAAAATTTGAATCTTCTCCACCCATGTCCAGAATGTAGAAATCTACAGGAAAAACAAGTTTATTTACTTGAATAAGGACGTCTTCAATAAGCCCTGCAAGTTGAACTGTGCTCCTATTAGCGAGTTGAATGACTACACATGTGGGTTTAAGAGGACCAATAGACAAAGAAGTAAACAAAGATAAATGCATAACATTTATAGATGCTCCCAAGTCCAGCATCGCATTTTCAAATAGGTTATTTCCTATTACACAAGGAATGGTGAAAGTGCCTGAGTCTTTGCATTTTTCAGGTATTGCTGCCGCAAGCTTTTCAATGAGAGAAAAAACATTCCTTCTCATGTTTACCTTTTCGTTCCCTTTAAGATGCCTTTTATGTGTGCACAAATCCTTCAAAAACTTTGCATATTTAGGAATCAATTTAATAGCATGTAGTAGAGGAATGTTCACCTCGACCTTTCTGAATGTCTCGAGAATCTCCTTGTCAACTTTTTCCATTTTCTGCTCGTCTGAACAACTCTTTGTAGAAAAGGAAGAGAATAGATGGTCTGTTGAGACTAGCAGTTTCTCCTTGTATATCAACTTCATGAGACGGTCTAGGAGGAGCATCCATGTCATTATTCCTTGTGTTGACCCTTCTTTGATCATAATTCGTTGGAGCAGTAATGTTGGAGGTGTTAGACGATCTGAGTTGATCGTCTACTTTGGTGGGTTTATGCACTGGTGCTTGCAGCTGAGTACCACTTCTCAGAGTGATGGCACTGAAATTATGTGGATTGATGGTCGTCTGGGAGGGAAGCTTATCAAACCCTTTAGAATTCATCTCATTCATACGAGTGGCTAACTGACCAATATGATTTTCCAAGTTATGAATGCTTACCTCTGTTCTTTGTACTCTTTCATCTGTTTTTTGTAGTATTTCACTTGTTCTCTGTTGGAATTGCGTATTAACTTTAACCATGTGCTTTATTACATCCTCCAGAGAAGATCCACCTTTTTCTGATACAAGAGCTGGTGGTGGGGATGGTTGTTGTTGTTGTGAGTTACCCCATCTAAGATTCAGATGATTCCTCCAACCCGGATTATACTGATTGGTGGACAAATCACGGTTGAATGGTTGCTGAGGTGGGTTAGATAGTCTATTAATGAAGGGAAAATTAGTAGACTGTCTACCAATATTAAAGATGTTTGCAGCATAAGCTTGAGAACATTCAACATTGTTTCCTCCTTTAACTTCTTGAAGAGTGGGGCAAGCATGAGTGGCATGGTTAGCAGTGCAAATTCCACATACCCTTGCAATCATCTGAGGCATAGTTAGCTGCTTCATCATGGATATGAGATCTGTTAGAATATATGGTCTTAAAAAAGAGGGAGGGTGAATTGTTTATGAAATATTTTCGCAAACTTTGAAGGTATAATGAAGTTCAATGCAGAATCAAAGATACAAAAATCCAAAGAGCAATTAAACAAAACAGTTTAAGTTGATTATCAGAAAATCAACCGGTTGTTTTTGCGATTCAACCAATTATTTTTATGAGCAGAGTTAAAAACAACTTAAAAGCATAATTTAAATGAGTTCAGGGCAAAAGAAAAGCACACAAGCAATTTATATTGGTTCACTCTTATCCCAAGAGTTACATTCAGTCCCCAGAAACCACTAGGTATCTACTACGCAATCAAAATCCAGATTACAAACACAACACCAAAGAAGTGACCTTGGACACCTCAAGTCACACACTTCCTTTGGCACACAATATTTAGAAATACAAGAGATACATAAAGGATTACACCTGATGAAGATCAAATCAAAAGATTACAGCAATCCTATTCCACTTCTTTGAGAAAACCCAAAAGCTTGAATGCAAATCTTGAAAACTCAAATATGTTTTCACACTTCACAAATGTCTAAATTGTTCTCTTTTCTTAGGAGCGTATAACAACCTTTTTAAATACTCCAAAGGTTTGTTAAAAAAAGTTAAAGCAAGAGGCTATTCAGTTAGAAAACATTTAAAACTAATTTGTAAACTTAACAAAAATTCTGTTATGAATTTTCAAAAAACAATCGGTTGAATTTTTGAAACAACCGATTGAATTGGTTTGACAGCAAAGTCAACCAAGTCAATCAGCTTCAAACCCTTTTCAAAAACCACTAAGTGCCAAACAACCGATTGAAACGATAAAACAACTGGTTGTTTTTTCACTTCTTTATAAAACAATCTTTTTCAAAAAGATTTTTATTCCAAACAATTTTAGATTCAAACAAAGAGTGGATTACACATTAATCTACCCAGATCCCACCCACACAAGCAACAACTTCAGCCTTGCATCAAACACCATGGATTTGGAGACATCAAAGCTTCAAGATCATCCTTGATCAACAAGATTGTCTAATTGTGCCTTCATCTGAGCATGATTAGTTGCATAATTGGTTGTCATCTCATGAACTCCCCGAACAGGTGCTGCAAAGTTGTTACGTGTGTGGAATTGTTGATTGTTAGAAGCCATGATCTCTATAAGTTGTCTTGCAGCGGCTAACGTCTTGTCAACTAGCGCTCCTCCACTGGCAGCATCTATCATATGTCTATCAATAACCATAAGACCCTCGTAAAAATATTGTATTAAAAGTTGTTCGTTAATCTGATGGTATGGACAACTTGTACATAGCCCCTTGAATCTTTCCCAATATCCATAAAGACTTTATCTATCTTATTGCCTGATACCGCATATTTCCTTTCTTATTTATGTGACTCTAGATGCAGGAAATAATTTTTCAAGGAACACTCTTTTCAACCCTTCCCAATTAGTCACTGATCCTGCTGGCAAATAATATAGCCAATCTTTAACTACATCTTGGAGTGAAAAAGGGAATGCTTTAAGCTTGTTGTGCTCCTCTGTGACCCCAGCTGGCCTCATGGAGGTGCATACTGTATGAAACTCCTTAAGATGTTTATGCGTGTCTTCACCCGCAAGCCCATGAAATTTAGGCAGCAAGTGCATCAAACCAAATTTAAGCTCACATTGCCCATCTAGGTATTGGAAGGAAACATCTGGAGCAGCAAGTTCTCTGAGGGTTCGTTCATCCATAATTCCAAAAAGAGGACTTACGACAGTAGTTGGTGATGGATGAACTAGAAGACGAGGCTGTCTCAATAGACATGTATTTCAATTGAATGTCCTATTAGACCCCTTAGAGCAAAATCCTTTTTTTTTTGTTTTATAAAAGAAATAACCCAAGTCAACTCCCAGGAAAGAGAGGTGAGTCACAAATGGACAAACTTAAAAACCAAGTCTTTCCTAGCCAGAGTTTTCCCTAAATTGCTTTCAATTAAAAAAAATCAAAGAGTAACAGTTGGAGTGTCTCCCCTAAATGCAAACTCCTATATATAAAACTAATGCAAATGCTACATTTAATGCTAAAAAAATAGAGAAAAGAAAAAAAATTCAAAAATAAATAAATTATAGAAAATAAAAAGAGCAACAATAAAATTAAAATCAGAAAACAAAAATGGTAGAAACAAAATAATAACTAAAAATAGAGAAGATATAAAATAAAGGCATAACAAAATAAGATAAAGATAAAAAAATATAAAGAAATAAAATAAACACAAATCAAACCAAGATAAAGAAAAGAGATATAGAAGATAAAATAAAATAAAAACAAATAAAAACAAAATAAATACAAAAGATATACAAAAAGAAAATAAAAACAAAATAACAATAAAAGATATCCTAAATATTATATTTTTTGGTATTTTTTTAATCTTTTTAGGGTATTCTAAATAAACAAAAACTAATAAGAAGAAAACAAAATTTTAATATGCAGAAAATAAAATTAGGAAAAAAATTATGTAGATAAAGAGAAAAACCTAATAACCAAAATCAAATTGGATTCCCCGGCAACGGTGCCAAATTTGATAACAGTCGTTTTGCTCTCAAATTAAGATGATTCTAGCGTAGACTTGCCTAATACTAGAGAGATGATAGTATAAAAGTGGTCAGATGACCCAAAGTCGTCTCCCAACGAATCCAATAGTAATTTCAGTGAATAGAATTCAAAACCTATCTACAAACAATGAAAATTAGCAATAATGGTAAAGTAAAAGGGGTTGTGATCGTTAAGCAAGAAAATATAAATGATGATTTAAATCAGTAAAGAATGCAGATTGACTCCCAAGTTCTTCCACCAATGAATTCCTCACAGGTTCTCTAAGGATTATTCCTTTCTCAATCATCAGTTGAGTTAAACTAGATTGAACATGCGCCAAACCTAATTCAACTGAAGCTCACCAGTAACGCATGTGTCTACCGGTTTAATCAATACCCACTTTGTTCCATGCGTATACTCCATGGGAATGCTTATCTCCTCTCTCTTGAATCGTGCGCCCAAGAAATTAATTAGAACAATACGAACTAACTAAGAAACCAAAGTTTAAGATAAGGATGGCTTTCAAGCATGCGTTCAAGTACAACCTCTCACAAAAACTAGTTTTGCAGGAGATTAGACAATAAAAACAACTGTTATAAAGAATTGAAAAAATGAAACTTGTATTGATCAAAACCTTAGAATTCAATGGGGAATCACAAAGGAATCAACCAAAAGTTTTAGCTTTCCATGCAGAGGCAAAATAATTACAAAGAAGAAAAGAAACTAAGAAAATCCTATGAAGCTCTGCCCCTTTCTCCTTGAGGCTTGTGTCTCTTTATAGGCTTTTCTGCTCCAAGGATATTTGGGAAAATATTGTAGTTTAGATTTTGTAAAGAGTTTCCAACTTTCATAATTATTTTTGTTTTGTAGAAGATTTGCTTCCAATTTTGTTTCTGAGATCTTGTAGCTTTTATTTTCTCTTTCTTCTCCTTAGAATTTGTTTTCTATTTTGATTCAAAGAAGCAACTTGGAATTTTTCATATTTGGCCCATGCACAAAGGTAGACAACTTCAGATCATTTACCCTAAAAATACAAAATTACCAAAAATAATAGTTAAGGCCCAAATAAACCCAATTATATGAATATTAATTAAAACAATGGATTTATTTATTATTATAGTCCAATAATCTATGATTAAAGCTATTAAGTGTGAATAAATATATGTTCATCAGGGACACACGAGGATACAATATCTACACCACATTCGTTGAGGGAAAAATATTGAGCCAAACTATCAAGATAAGATGTCTAATAGTTCAAGCTAATACCTCCTATAACATCTTATTGGGAAAAAAATCTCTCAACCATTTGGCAGCCATAGTTCCAACACCACACTTGGCCATGGCCTCCGATGATATCATCACCGTACACGTGGACCAAAAAGTGGCAAGAGAGTGTTACACGACTAGCCTGAAGGTGAAACTGACAAATAGAGAATAGTCACTAGAACCCATTGCTCTAAGGAGGGAGCATACAGTTGCCTTTGTGGACCTTAATCCCAGGATTAATGACATCTGGTTGGAGTCAGAGGAAGACCTCAAAATTGTCCCATTGTATGATGTTGAACACTCCACTAACATGGGAACGTCGTTGTTTGCAAACGATGCTACCGTCATAAGTCGAACGTTGGTGCATTCGATAAGTCCAGGGTGTAACCTAAGGTCATTACACACAGGTTATCGGTGTACAAAAGAGGCCCGACCAATCGCCTAAGAAATAGGAAAATGGGTGAAGACAAATGTAACGTGGCAAAAGCTGAAACCGAAAAGCTACTAGATGCAGGGTTCAACTGTGAAACACACTACACCACTTGGTTAGCCAATGTGGTGATGGTGAAAAAGACTAATGGGAAATGGAGGATGTGCACGTATTATACATAATTAAATAAAGTTTTCCCCAAGGAGCTTATCCGTTGCCAAACATTGACCATTTCGTGACAGTGCGACCAGTCACTGTGTGCTAAGTTTCTTAGATGCATATTCTGGATATAACCAGATTCGGATGCATCGAAGGTACAAGGAAAAGACAACCTTCATGATCGATTGTGTTAACGTCTATTACAAAGTAATGTCGTTTGGTTTGAAAAACACTAGTATTGACTAAAGTGGATGAATTTGATGTGATCAAAGCGCAACCTTGAAGTCTGCAAAGTTGTGGATTTGTGTGTGTAGGTAGATTTTGTTATATTTCTTTCACTAAGTATTATGACTTAAGACCTTTATAAAATGTTTTAAAAACCTGTTATGTTTTTAAATCATTTAATTTAGGTTTTAATCAGTTAAAATCACTTAAGTTGAAGTCTAGTAAAGTATTTTAGCAAGTTGATTTTTTTATCAACTAGTTGAAAATACTAAAGTACTTTCAATGATTTAAAAGTCAAATGTTTTTCGGGTTGACCTTAAGACTTTAATATTAAAGGTTTTTTGTCTTTTCTGTTTAATGAAATCAACAAATTGTTTTGATAAATAAAACAAGTGCTTTTGTTGATTTCCTTTGATAATTAGAAACAATAAGTTATTTCAGTAGATCAATTAAATATTTTAATAGAATTGTATGATGTTTTTCAAAATGGTTTTAATTGTATTAATTATTTTCATTAATTTTACAAACTATTTTTATTTTTGAATCATTTTGCTGTGTGAAGAAGCTTTTCCTGAGTTTGTAATTCACTCTATTCATTCTCTGTTGTAATCTTAGGTGATTTTGTTTCATACTTTCTTGTAATCTGTTCTTAGGCAGATCCATATAAGGTTTCTGGTTTTTCTGTTGTATTTGTGAGATTGTCTTTCTTGAAGGGTTCAAGAAACAAAGCTCTTGTGTGTAATTCTTGTGATCTTTGATTCTGTGTTTAGTGAATTCTGAATAGTGTACTAAGGACTAGATGTAGCTTTTGGTTAAGAGTGAACCAATATAAGTTATGTGTGATTCTCTCTATCTTTATCATTTTACTGCATTATTGTTTTCTGGCTTCTGGATAGCAATTTAATCGGTTAATTAAACATAACAACTGATTTATATTTTGTCTTTATGTTTGCTTCTCTTTTTACAATCGATTGAACAATGATCCAGTGTAAAGACAATGAGAAGACAAGTTTCTTGATTTCTTCAACAATGAAAATGGTCAAGCCATGACTGGAAGATGCCATGACATCATAGCAAACTAGAAGTCATCATAGAACTTTTGACTAGGGTGTTGTTACCTTTCCTTGGAGCATTTAATGGTCAACGTATGAGTAAAATAGAACTTAGGTTTTTATTTATTTAATGAATAATAAGAAGGTAAAAAGAAAAAAAAAAAAAGAGGAACATACACCTCTTTATCCAACAAAAACAGAAAAATGGGAAAAGTAAAAGATGAAAACAAAATATCAAATTGAAATGACTATATTTGGAATCAATTGTGATTATAAGTGATGAAATATATACAATTATCTCTTGGTTATGTCATCCTTCTGGATAGTAGTATCCCACAAGTCACCATATTTTTCATTGAATTCCCATATGTTCATGGTATTATAATCATTTATCAACTTGTCACGAGCTCCTCTTTCCATATTGTATATGTGAGGTTCAAAGTGATGGGGTTTATCAGGTTTGTCCATCTCAATAATGCAAAATACGATGATAAATATACCTGCTGCAATGTATAACTACTCCCTCTGAAAAATTGAAATTTGTTAATCAGAAATTTATACAAAGTTAGAAAACTAACAATGCAAATGCACTGTTTATATTCAGACATTTGATGATTGAGTCCTTCTTGTTCACTAATGCGAATAAATAATTAGATTTATTTTACTGGAACATTGAAGTACACCCCAAGAGCAATGGCTGGTAGGAACAGCCATGACATAAGCCCTGCATAAAAATAAATGATAATGAAAAACACACCCTGGAATCTTGTGAGGGGTTTTGCTGCTGTTATCTCTTCCATAATTGAACCCCAAAATGTTCCTGAAATGAATATTCACCATCAACTTTGTCAACAAAAACAGAATGCACTTAGACAAACTTCACAGGTAAATAATAAAGTACAAATCTACATGTTAAAATCATGGCTGGATTATATACATTTATGCACTTATCTATTTTTATTCGGTGAATTTTATTTTCTATTTTTTTTGTTCTGTATCATATTTTTTAACTTTTATGTATTTTATATGGATTCATCGAATATATAACGATGCTCTAATGTGAAGGAAAAAGGTTAAGAATCAACCACATAATTCTCTTACAAATCTCTACAAACGACACCATTTAGCTAGATAAAAAGAAGGGTCCCGATATATTAACACCGTCTGCACCCTACACACTTTTCATGCTGCATAAGTGGCATAAACGTGGCGTCATGGTGGTGACATGGCAAATAATTTCGGTGTCGACATGGCAAAAGTTTTCGGTGGAGTGCTTTACAACGGTTGATAGTGATAACCGCTGTAATATTTCAAATGTAGGTGAAATTAATTGTCGCTGCCTTGTCTCTTTTTGGAGTTTGCTGAACGAGAAAAGTGGTTACCCAGGTTCAAAAAACTGGTTACCTATACACAGGATGAACATGTGCCACAAAACCAAACCCAATCCCACCCACAATGGTGCTTTACAACAGTTGGTAGTGATAACCACTGTAACATTTCAAATGTAGGTGAAATTAATTGTCGTTGCCTTGTCTCTTTTTGGAGTTCGCTGAACAGGAAAAGTGGTTACCTAGGTCCAAAAAACTGGTTACCTATTCACAACATGAACATGTGCCACAAACCCAAACCCACTCCCACCCACAATGGTGCTTTACAACGGTTGGTAGTGATAACCGCTGTAACATTTCAAATGTAGGTGAAATTAATTGCCGCTGTCTTGTCTCTTTTTGGAGTTCGCTGAACGGGAAAAGTGGTTACCCAAGTTCAAAAAACTTGTTACCCAGGTTCAAAAAACTGGTTACCTATTCACAGCATGAACATGTGCCACAAACCCAAACCCACTCCCACCCACGATCCTACCATGGAGCAACAAACAACCATTAATGCACACTACAACAGATCAACAATTCATCAACGCTCGATTTCGGTTTGCGTTTTATTTCAACATTTTGCCGCTTACTCTCCGACGAACACCCTAAACCCTCCGACGAATGACGCTTACCCCCATGAACACCCTAAACCCTCCGTCGAATGCCGCTTACATATCAACGAACATGGTTTCTTCATTCTAACACGTCACTTACCCGCCGCACCAGCAACCGCCTGATTCCAACACCGCCGTCATGACAAAGTCCAACTTCTCACTCCATTCTCAAACCCTACTCCCGCGCGTTCTCTCTCAAAACCAAATTTTAATCCTCACGAAAACCTTTCCCAAAAATTACTCCACCAATAATTTACAAATGTTACAAAATTATCCTTGCCAGATCACCATCCTTGACTTTACAATAATACCCTTTGCCACATCACCATTCAAAGCCACGTGCGTAGTGTCAATAGTGTGTAAGGCACAGAGGGTGTTAAAAAAACATTTTCCTAAAAAGAATAGCAGTGATGAAAAAAAGTGAAAAGAAAGTTAAAGCAAGAAAGTGAGCAAGAGTGAAAAACACCGAGCTTTCTGTTCTCCTTCATTGTAAGTGTGGTGGCCATCATAAATTTCATACTCAAACTTATCCTGAAATTGGCATGAAAGAAGTGAAAGTGATGATGGAAGCAAAATGGTAGAAAAAGAGAGAAGAAAGCAGAAGAATTGTTGAGAGTATATACAACATCAATTCCATTGGTGGCATATACGTCTCTCTGATCTTCATTGAGGTCAGGCTCTATCTCATTGAAACCAGCCTTCAACAAGAACCTTGGTGGGGTGTTAGTGTTGGTGAAGATGCCATGGCACTTGGTGAGTGGTGTTTGAGAACTTGAGAATGTTTTGGGTTGAGAAGGGATGGGAGGAAAAAGTGAGAGTGAGGAACACACTGCCATCTGTGTTTTTCTTGCTTCTGTGTGTCTATCTATCTATCTCATTCTATATATAACATGCTCCACACAACAACACACTTCAATTTTTTTATATTCAATTATCTTATCAACTTCCTATTACTAGAATTGTTTTGGAACAAGAAACAAACAATCATTAATTATAACTTCAAATCCTTATTATCAATATTTATTTTATAAATAATAAAATAAAATTTAATATAAAATAATTATTTCTTATTATTTAGGAAAAAATGCTAATTTTATAAATTAATATAAAATAATTTTATTTAATCAATAATACTTTTATTTCATTATTTAATTTAGTAATTTATAAATATATTTCAATATAATTGTAGGGAGATGAGATGCGAAATTGTTAAATAAAATATTTCTGCATGCAAAGTCAAAGAAAAATAAATTATTAAAATCAACTTTAGCACTGATTTTTAGTAACACTTTTAAGAAAAGTATTGTACAAGACAAATATACAAGGCTGTACTAAGAAAAAATTATTTAGTAGATTACAAATAAAAAAGTGCTTTTTGAATAAAATAGTCTCCACCTTCAGAAAAATAAATATATTATCATTGTTCTTAATTTTACTTGTTCATACAAACCAGAATATCTCTTCATTCAGAGTCAATCAAAGGTAACATTACATACATTCTCCTCATTACCCACTTCAATACTGAATCCTGATGCATTCATTACAACTTCCTTTTAGCATCAAAATCTGATTTTTATTTCTTTTATTTCCTTTTCTGTATAAAGAAACAAACTTTTACCCTCCCCTGTTGCCACCCTTTTATACTTCACTAACTCATGCCACTGCAGTATTCATTCTCCTTCTTCACTATATTATTTCTCATCTTTTTTTTATCAAGCTGTTGATTATCCTGTAGGCTAATCTGCATACATTTCACAATTTGTCATTAAAGAAAGAAAATTGCAATGATCTTTTGTACTTTTGTTTCAGGCTTGGAAATGCATAAGGAAGCTGAGGATGACTATGCTTACCTTTCTAACTTACTTCAAGAGTTCACCAGTATTCCCAACATTGACAAGGTATGGTTTTTTGGTTGTGATTTGTTGCCCTCTTTGGAAAACAATAAACTTTTCAATTAGCACTAAAAGGAGAAAACTAGAAATAACCTACGTAAGTTAAAATTAGATGATGTACCGACCAGTCCTCGAACATTGTTGACTTCTAGTAATGGTGGGCCACGTAAGTTGGGTCCCACAAGCGATATGAGCCGGTGTCTCACAAGCAGCACAAGCCAGGGTGCCGATTAGTGGTCGGGTGTCGATCACCAGGGTGTGCCGATGTGTCCTCGACAACAGAGTGAGACCGACGTGACATCGGGCATCGACAACTCAAACAGTTGAACTGGACCACGAAAGGTGGGTCCTAGAGAACACACCAGTTATCAGTAAAACCATCCAGAGTTAAGGGAGAAGCCCTAGGTCACGAAGCATCCATGCATGTGGTGTGAATAGCGCATTCAGGCGTAACACAAGTAAAGAACAACTGGAGGTGCTAAGGCCCGTTAGGGTTACGTCCTCTAGGGGCAGGCTGCATGCATGGCACGTGAGCAGCTAGGGCACCCTCAAGACGGATGGCCCTAGGGATTAGGTGCACAAGTTGGTACCCAGGTGGCCATTCCGTTAGAGGTTGCACTCCAGTAAGGGGGCCTTACGCACTAGATTGCCCTAAGATTGGGTAATAGTGGCGCAAGGGCATTCCCTCAGAAACCCTAAATGCTGGTAACAGAAACAATGGAAAGCCTAGACTATATAAAGGGTAGTAAGAAAACCCACAAGGTACGCAGTTTTTGATACTAGAGCTACTACACACATTACTGTTTCTTGCCCCAGTATTGACTTGAGCGTCGGAGTGCAAACGGCCTCTAGAGGGCCCCTTTGTCTTTCCAGGAAGAGGGTGTTTCGATCGAAGGAAAGCACGATCCAAGGCAGACAGAATCGGGTGTGTGATTGTCATTAGAGGCACGAGGGCAATCGAGTCAACCGACAAGAACATTTGGCGCCCACTGTGGGACGCAATTAAAATTTTGTCCCATTGACAAGTATAAAACAAAGATCCACCAATATGAGAAACACGAGGGAAGGATTCATCGCACCAAACGAAGGGGAAAACATCACCATGTAGCAGATCATGGAGACGATGCGCACCCTTCAGGATATGGTGGCGGCATCGAGAATTGATCAGGAACGCATCCAGGTTGACCTGACTGCGTCGCAAGCAAGGAACGAAGAGCTGCGCAGAACCAACGAGGAACTGCGTAGGAATTTGCAGCAGCAGACAGGGGAATGTGTGGTGGATGAGCGAGCACCGCCCACACCACCTAGGGCTTTCCCAATGCCATTCTCACAGGCGATCATGGACGCCGTGATACCTGCCACGTTCATAGGTCCCAAAGCCACCTTTACAGGTGTAGAAGACCTAGAGGCTCATCTCACTGCCCTCCACACCCAGATGATGATGTTTGGGGGCTCCGATGCAGTTCATTGCAAGTTGTTCATGAGCATGTTGACAGGCACAATGCTGGATTGGTTCGTCAGCCTCCCTGACGGTCATGTGACATCGTTCGTGCAATTTTCTACGCTGTTCAGGGAGCAATACATAGCCAATTGGGCTCCCCCGCCAGTCTCTTACGATCTTTTCGACGTAAGGCAATACCAAGTGTTGAACCAAGTGGTGTTCAAGCTTTGAAGAATCCAAACCCTTTGAAGGATGATGAAGGCTGGCTGTGCTTGCTGTTGCTGAGTTGTCCTTTTAGATAGGATCTGGGGTAGATTTAATGTGTAATCCACTCTTGATTGAATCCAAAGCATAAGCACTCTCAATCCTTTTAAAAGAAAAGTGTTTTTCAAGCTAAGTGAAAAACAACCTGTTGTTTTTTCGAAACAACCGATTGTTTTATACTTAGGTGTTTTTAGAAAAGGTTGAAAAATGTTTTTATGGTTGACTTGCTGTCAAAACCAAAACAACCGATTGATTCAAGGAAACAATCGATTGTTTGTTTTGGTACCATAACAGAAAAATGATTTGTGCTTTGACTGAGCATTAAATGATTTTCTAACTGTTTACGCTTCAGTTTTTAATGTTTTGACCAATCCTTAAATGCAATTAATAGTTTGTTAAGATTTGATAACAAACAAACAACTTTGATATATACAGAAAAACAGATTTCAGTTTTTCACTGATTGAGTTTTTGAAAAGTTGAGATTGCTTAGAGATTGAGATTGATCAAAGAGTGTGAGCTAGGATTTTCTCTTGTATTGATTTCAGATTTCATTCTGTAACAAGTGTAATCCTTTTATCTGTTGAAAGAAACCTTGTGTGTTTGCTGAGAAGTGTTGTGTGTTCTTGAGGGGATCAAGATCAACATTTTTAGTGTTGGTGTGTTGACCAAGAGAAGTGCGTGCCTTGAGGGGATCAAGGTCACTTCTTTTGTTGTGGTGTAAGTGATCTAGGTTTGATTTCTTAGTGGAATTCCTCAGTGGTTTCTGAGAAGACTGGATGTAGCTCTGGGTTTAGAGTGAACCAGTATAAATCTTTGTGTGCATTTTCTCTATCCCTTAACTCTTTAAATTCAGTTTTAATATTTGTAAACTGGTATAAATAACCGATTGTTTCTGCGAAACAACCGATTGTTTTTCTGGTGCTGTGCTTTTTGCTTTGTGTTTTGAAAAATTGATTTCTTAATCAAGATATTCTCGAAGTAATTTCATTCAAGGCTTAAAAGTTTTCGAAAAACATCTTTAAACCATTCACCCCCCCTCTAGTTTAAAGCCATACATTCTAGCACCAAGGAGAGTCCTTGAAGGACTTCCTCAACCGATTCGGGGCACAGGTGGTGAGGTTGCACACCAAGGACGAGGATATAATGGTGCACACTTTCAGGAAGGGAATCATGCCAGGACCTTTCAGTGAGGCACTTATCAGGAGTCGCCCAAAAACCTTCGGCGAGATCAGGATCGAGCGGTAGCCCATATCGTCGCGGAAGGGGAACTCACCGAGAAGCGCGGAAGCGTTGTCCCCATCCGTCCGCGAGGGCCAAGTCGACCTCAACCCATGAGAGTACATGAGGCGATGACGGAGAAGAAGGCCCCAGCGAAGCTGCAGCCCTACGAGCCCAGGTAGCCCCAGACCAGGGGGCGTGCGAGGAGGATGTCCCCTCAAGGCACAACTTCCTGGTGGAATTGAAGGAGCTGATCGCTATTCCCAACATAGCGGAGAGATTGAAGATGCCCAGGAAAACTGACAAGAGGTTGGGGCCTAACAAGAACGCTTGGTGCGAATTCCACCAAGCGTATGGCCATTCCATACATAACTGCTTGTCACTCGGACACCAGTTGGACGAACTGGTGAAGAATGACTTCCTGAAGGACTACTTGTAGGAACCGCAGGGAGCCTGGACGTTGACAGCGCCAGGGGGTGATCAAGGGCACGAGATGCCCGTTCATGGTGAGATTCACACCATTTCAGGAGGTTTCTCGGGCGGAGGATGCACCGCTTCTCAGTGAAAGAAGTATGCATGAGCGGTGATGACGGTAGAGGTGCAAGAGGCAGACTAGCCCTTTGATATTGACCTCGTCTTCACAAAGGCCGACCTCCGAGATGTTGTCCCCCACGACAATGACCCAGTGGTGATCTCGGTGGTGACAGTAGGGAGGAAGGTGCACTGCGTCCTGGTGGACTAGGGAAACTCGGCAGACGTGATGTTCTGGTCGACCTTCAACAAATTACAGTTGTCTCTCGACCAGTTGAGGCCTTACACCGGCTGTCTATATGGGTTTGCTGGAGACCAAGTAGAAGTACGTGGGCACATAGAGTTCAAAACCACCTTCACGGATGGTGTCGCTTCCCGCATAGAGAACATCAGATACCTTGTTGTTAACGCTCCCCCTGCTTACAACATACTACTGGACAGACCTGCCTTGAACAGGTTGAGGGCAGTGGCATCGACAAGGCACATGAAGATGAAGCTGCCTGACTTGGGGGAAACAGTGATCACCATCAGATCAGATCAGAAGGAGGCTAAGAGATGCTACGAGAATAGCCTCAAAACAAAGAGAGGGGTGTTCACTATCACCACCCGGGCCCCAAGTGAAGAAGGGGTCGCCCTCGTAAAGATTGCCTGGGAAAGGCGATCCAAACCAGCTGGAGACATCTTGGAGAGGGAGATTGGTGGCAGAATGTTCAAGCTTGGCAAGTCTCTAGGCCAAGGGACGCAAGACCAAATTGCTGAGGTCATAGCACGACACCTGGATGCCTTCGCATGGTTTGCCTCGGACATGCCTGGCATAGACCCCGACTTCCTATGCCATCGCCTTACAATGGATCCCCAAGTCCGACCTGTTCGCCAGAGGAGGAGAAAGTTCAATGAGGAGAGGCGGCATGTTATTAAAGAAGAGACGCGGAAGTTGCTGAGCTCCGACAACATCAGGGAGATTCAGTACCCGGAATGGCTGACAAACGTGGTGCTGGTGAAGAAGGCCAACGGGAAGTGGAGGATGTGTGTAGACTTCACAGACCTCAACAAGGCTTGCCCGAAGGACTCCTACCCCTTGCCAAGCATTGATGCTTTGGTAGACAACGCCTCAGGTTGTAGGTTGCTCAGCTTCCTGGATGACTTTTCTGGGTATAACCAGATCAAGATGCATCCCAAGGACGAGTGCAAGACGGCGTTCATGACAAAGTTGTCTTGCTATTGTTACACAGTGATGCCCTTTGGGTTGAAAAACGCAAGTGCCACTTACCAAAGGCTGATGGATAGAGTACTCACGCCCATGATAGGACGAAATGTACAGGCCTTTGTGGACGATATGGTGGTGACCTCACAGATGAAAGATTTAGAAGAGCTGTTTACCACAATAGCTAAATATAGATTGAAGCTGGACCTTGAGAAATGTGTGTTCGAGGTGGAAGCAGGCAAGTTCTTAGGCTTCCTACTCACCGAGCGTGGGATAGAGGCGAACCCTGAGAAGTGCGCTGCAATCCTCGCAATGAGGTGCCCGATCTCAGTGAAGGAGGTGCAACAGCTGATACGGCGGATGGCCGCTCAGTCTAAATTCGTATCAGCTGGAGGGGACAAGGGTCACCCATATTTCCAGTGCCTGAGGAGGAACAATAGGTTCATTTGGACCAGAGAGTGTGAAGAGGCGTTCCTCAAGCTGAAGGAGTATCTGGCCAGTCCCCTAGTGTTATGCAAACCGCAACTGGGTGCACTGCTTCGCCTATACTTTGCGATCACCAATCGGGCGATCAGTTCGATCCTCGTGCAGGAACATGACCAAGTGCAAAAGCCAATATACTTTGTGAGCAAGGTATTGCAGGGGCCTGAGGTGAGGTACCAGGCCTTAGAAAAAGCAGCCCTAGCACTGGTGTTCTCAACGAGGAGACTCTGCCACTACTTCCGAAGCTTTACTGTAGTGGTGATGACAAACCTGCCTATCCGCAAGGTCTTACAGAAGCCGGACGTTGCGGGAAGAATGGTACGTTGGGTAGTAGAACTACCAGAGCTTGACGTACAGTACGAGCCCAGAGTCCCTATCAAAGGCTAAGTTTATGCTGATTTTGTGGTAGAGCTCTCCTCGGCAAACGCACACCAGGAACAATCAAACTTTCGATGGGTGCTCTCTGTAGATGGGTCCTCTGACCAACAAGGCAGCGGAGCTGGCGTCATCTTGGAAGGGTTGATGGGATACTCCCGCTGGAACCCACAGAGGCTAGGAAAATAAAGAAAAATTCGACCAAGTACAC
Organism: Phaseolus vulgaris; assembly: GCF_051622355.1. NCBI lineage: Eukaryota > Viridiplantae > Streptophyta > Magnoliopsida > Fabales > Fabaceae > Phaseolus > Phaseolus vulgaris. The sequence continues at coordinate 6,196,907 of NC_143503.1, forward strand.
CCTCATTGACGGAGAGTTGTTCAGACACGGGTTCACCCACCCTATCCTAGTATGTGTAAGTGGCGAGCAGTACGCACGAATAATGGCAGAACTCCACGAAAGGATATGCGGGAGTCATATCGGTGGTCAATCTCTAGCATCGAAGGCCATTCGTGCGGAATACTATTGTCCAATCATAAGGGAAGACTACACGAGGTACGCACAACAGTGCAAGCAATGTCAGCAACACGTTGATTGGCACCAAGCGCCACCAGAATAACTCAAATCGATTTACAGCCCTTGGCCATTCCATACCTGGGGAATCGATATACTGGGACCCTTCCCTTTGGGAATACGGCAGATGAAGTACCTCGTGGTGCCATAGAGTATTTCATGAAGTGGATAGAGGTCGAGCCAGTGGCACAAATTACGACCCACAAGATTCATCACTTTGCGTGGAAGAATATAGTATGCTCCTTTGGAGTACTGAAACGGTTGGTGTCTGACAATGACACCCAGTTCGCAAGCCAACAGCTGGGAAAGCTGTGTACGAAAATTAGGACAAAGCAGGTGTTCGCATCAGTCGAGCACCCCCAGACGAATGGGCAGGTTGAGTCTGCCAACCGAGTCCTGCTCCGAGGTCTGAAGAGAAGGCTGGAGAAGGCCAAAGGTGTTGATCAAGAGTGATCAAGTGCTTTGAAGAATCCAAATCCAACGTGCTTGATGAAAGGCTAGTGTTGCTGCTGTGTTTGGGAGGGATCTGGGTAGAATAGAATGTGATCCACTCCTTTGTTGAATCTAAAACTGATGTGATTTTAAACCTTTTTGAAATCAAGTGTTTTTCCAACTATGTGAAAAACAACCTGTTGTTTTGTTGAATCAACCGGTTATTTTACTCTTAGGATTTTTGAAAAGGTTGAAAACCGTTTTAGTTTGGTTGACTTAACTGTCAAGCCAAACAATCGGTTGTTTCGTGGTTTCAACCGATTGTTTCTTTGAAAATCCTAACAGAATTCAATTTTGGTTGTTGAATGTGCTTTAAACGTGTTTCAACTAAATACGCTCCTTCATTAATTGCTTTGACCAATCTTTGGAAAATATAAATGGTTCGTTTATGTTTTCAAACAATGAAGTAAAACAAATTTGAGTTTTTCAATTGTGACAAAGTTGATTCTAAGATTTGAACATTCTCATCAAGCTTTGGGTTTTCAAAGAGAGTGGAATAGGATTGCAATTGTATTGATTTTAGTTTGTACTGTGAACAAGTGTAATCCCTTCTCAACCTACTGTATTTCTGGTGTTGTGTTGCCAAGGAGTATTGTGTGTTCTTGAGGTGGTCAAGATCAATACTCTTGGTGTGTTTTGCCAAAGGGAGTGTGTTTCTTGAAGAGTTCAAGGTCACTACTTTGGTGGTTTGTGTGTTGTAATCTGGTTTGATTGCTTAGTGGATTACCCAGTGGTTTTCTGGGAAGTAGATGTAGCTCTTGGCTTAAGAGTGAACCAATATAAATTGTTGGTGTATCTCTCTCTCACTCTGAACTCATTTAATTCTATTTTTAAGCTTTACTGGTATAAACAACCGATTGTTTCGAAGAAACAACCGATTGGTTTTTCTGTTGTTTTGCTGTTTAATTGCTTATATTATCGGGTAACTTGATTCTTGTTCTGGATTCACACAAAGAATTTTTTTAAACCTGAAAAAGTTTTCAAAAACCTCTCTTAAACAATTCACCCTCCCTCTCGTTTAAGGCCATATAACTAACAATTGGCATCAAGAGGAAGGTACTTGAAAATTATTCAAGTTTGATCCTAAAATCTTTTTTCTATGACTGAAAAACTACCTTTTGGGGAGGGTGCCTCAATTAACAGACCACCTTTGTTTTGTGGTTTGAATTATCAATTTTGGAAAGTTAGAATGAAAATCTTTGTTTAATCTCTTGATAAAGGAATTTGGGATGCAATTGAAAATGACCCTTTTATTCCTAAATTTGAAAAGGATGGATCTTCTATTGAAAAACCATGGTCCCAATGGACTGATGCTGGAAATAAAAAGGCCAAGTTTGATTGCATTGCCAAGAATATCATAACCTTTGCTTTGATTTCGGATGAATTTTTCAGGATTAGACCATGTGCATCTGCTAAGGAAATGTGGGATACTCTAGAGGTCACCCATGAAGGAACAAATGATGTGAAGAGAGTAAGGAAACATATTATAATACAAGAGTATGAGATGTTTAGAATGCTAAAGGGAGAATCGATTGTTGAAGTACAAAAGAGATTCACTCATATCATCAACCATCTAATGAGTCTAGGTAAAACCTTTGACAAAGAGGAGTTAAACATCAAGATTCTCAAGTGTCTTGATAGATCTTGGCAACCTAAAGTCACGGATATCTCTGAATCAAAGGACTTACCTCTTTGACTACAACCTCCTTGTTTGTAAAGCTTAAAGAACATGAGTTGGAGATGAATAGACTCAATGTTCAAGAAAGTAAAGACAAGCATGAAAGGAACATTGGTTTGAATGCTGCCAAGCACAAGAATAAGCTAGACTCAAGTGATGAAAGTGAGGAAGAAAATCTTAGCCTGTTGTCCAAAATGTTCAGCAAATTCTTGAAGAGAAACTACAACAAAGAATCCAACAAAGAAAGGTATGGAAACAAGAAAACTAGTGATTTCAATTCTAACAATTATACTTGCTTTGGTTGTGGAGAACAAGGACATATAAAAGCTGATTGCCTAAATAAAGAAGGCAAGGAAAAAAAGTCAAGCAATAAGGAAAAGAAAGGGAAATAAAAAAGATCCTATATTGCTTGGGATGAAAATGAAGTCTCTTCATCAAGCTCCTCATCAAGTGAAGATGAAAAAGCCAATTTGTGTTTAATGGCAGAAGGAGATGATGATTCAAGCAGCTCAAGCAGTGTAAGTTCTTGTGCTTCCTTAAATGTTGAAAACTATAGGCAATTACTTCAAGCTTTTAAAGAAACTCATGAAGAAGCTAACTGATTGGCTCTCTCAAACAACTGATTGAAAGGGTTGAAAAACTGGCTTGAAAACAGAGTCAAGACTCTTGAAGAAGAATTGGAAAAGTCAAAAATTGATTTTGAAAAACTTGAAATGCATTGCAAAAGTTCTTCTCACTTGTGTGACTCCAAGATTTGTAAAAATTGTAAAACTCTTGAGAGTAAGGTCAACTATCTTGTAAGAACTGTGGATAAACTTTCAAAGGGTAAATCCAACTTTGAAACTGTCTTGGCATTCCAAAAATGTGTTATTGGAAAATCTGGTTTGGGGTTTTATCCTCAAAATAAGAAAAATGGGATTTCAAAGCCTTTTTCAAAAGTGCTAAAAAACAACCAATTGAAAGATCGAAACAACCGGTTGTTACATGCTTTTACTACATGAAGAGAGGCCTCTTAGTTAGATTCTGTAAAATTAGGAAATATTCTGTTCCTAAAGGTATTTTGAAATGGATTCCCAAAGGTTGTGAGGTTTCCAATGATAAAGTTGAATCAAAAGGACCCACATTTGTAAGAGGACCAAATCTTGTTGCTTGAATTTATTGTGTTGTAGGGATACTAAGAGAAACATGAAATCTTGAGTTATCTGATCAAGCTTTTGGAAGAAAAGAAGTGTGTCTGGAACTGAATTAAGGGTATGTACCAGCTCAAGATGTCTTGAAAGCCAAAAGAAGCATTCTTGATCACAGATATTGACTCATTGAAAGGACTTCATGACAAAAAGGATAAGATCTTCTTTGTCTTTGCTTTTCTATTATAAATTCATACTAAACTCTTCATCTGCATATGAACAAATTGCATTTTAAATTCTTCTCTATTTCTGCTTAAATCTCATACATTGTTGCTGCTGTAGAAAATCAACCGATTGTTTTCTCGAAACAACCGATTGTTTCTTCTCTGACAACATTGCATAACTGATTTAATCTCTTTATGAAATTTTTTTTCTTGCAGATTTCTTTTCTAAAGGGTTTATGAGTCAATAAAGCAGTTATGAGGTCTGATTTGGTTCAGAAAAAAGTTGTTTCTTGTCATAAAAGGAATATATTCCATATCTTGGAAATTCAAGTGCCTTTATGACTAGTCAATGTCATATGTACTGACCATGTGTTTTTCTGCTTTGGGCTGACGTTTTTCTGTGCAAAGGTTGGACCAGATTTCTACCTTGAAGACTAAAACCCACTACAACCCAAGGATCAAAGAAGGATTAGGTTTTGCTATAAAACCCTCTGCAGCTGTTTTCCTTCACAAAAACAACCCATTGGCTCATCTCTTGCTACACCTCTTATTCTTCTCTGTGTATGCATTTTGTAATTCTGATTTCAATGATTCCACTCCTCCATCATAAAAAAGGTTTAAAACCAAGGTTGTGAGATCAGGAGGACGTCTTGAGGGTTGCTTTTCAGGAGACAATGAATTGATTGAGAAATATCGCTTTGAAACAAGTAAAAAAGTGATAAACAACCCAAAAGTTGTCTCTTTTAGCTGGTTGAAGAGTCAAAAGATGGATGATGTGAGACGGCTTCTCAAAGAACAGCTGCTGAAGAGGTTCTTTGAGATGAAAGGAAACATCTATCCGGATTTTATTCGGGTTTTCTACACCAACTTAAAATTTGAAGGTAACAATCTTGTTTCTCATGTCAATGGTGTGGATATGGAGATCACTCATTAGGTGTGGGCTGCTGCGACTGGCCTAAAGTATGCTGGGTTGAGAATCAACAAAGGGAACATTGGTGTGGTGGAAGACATCAACAAAATTCAATATTACAAAATTTGTTTGAAGAATCCTCATGCTCAAGTAAGAACGTGCTTGGTTGGATGGCAGAAATTAAATGAAAGATTGTTGACTCTCTTTGTCACTTGGATTCTAACACCAAGAGGAAGCAACCATTATGTTCTAGCTGAGGAAGATCTTGTCTACATATACTGCATAATGAGCAAATTCAAGATTAATTGGATTTATATCATCAAGGAGAACATGCAAAAATCTATGAGGTTAAGTGATTATCATATTATCCTTATACTATCTTGATTTCTAAATTCTTACACTATTTTGAAGTAAATCTTGAGGGAGAAACATCTGAGTTGGTGAAGTCAACTTCTGAAGTGAACAATGGATCACTAAGCAAGATGAGTTTTACCAAGATCAATGGAAAATGGGTGAGTAAGGATGGTGAACAAGGTGGTTCCTCAAGTGGCTTTCATACTGAACATGGTGAAGAAGATCAAGAAGCTACTGATATGGATGTTCCAGATGCAGAACAACCTGCTACTGATTTTGGTGTTGGGACAAGTGTTGAACATCAAGGAGATATGACTCCTTCAATGTCTTCCTTTGAGAGCTACATGGTGAATAGGCTAGATGGCTTTGCGAAAAACCAAAGGAATCTTCATGATATTTGTGTGTCAAACTTTCAAAACTTTGATAATCGATTTCAAAGCATGGATACACGTTTTCAGACCCTTGATGAATAGATTGAAGCTGTTCAAAATCAGATTTTCGAGTTGTGGTATGGAAAAGAAGATTGAAGAAAAACAACCGGTTGTTTTCTCGAAACAACCGATTGCGAAGCTTGGAAGTCAAGGCTTTGTTGTTCTTTCTATATTTGTATTGTTTTATTTTGGACTATTCTATTTAATCTCTTCCTAGAGTCTATTTGTGAATACAAATAGGGGGAGAATATGGTGTTTGTGTTGTCTTACAAACTATTATAACTCTGCTATTATTTTGTTTTTAATTTATGCTGCATTATTGGTTTGTATGAAGATGTTCTTTGCTTTGTTTTGGCTGGTTTTTCTGCTTTTGTTATTATGCAGAAAACTAGTTGATGTATGATCATAACTTGCTATGAGAGATGCTCTGGATTGCATAGTTTTTGTTTTGCAGGTACAGTTTCAGATTCAATCAAGATCAACACAAGCAACCAGGGATTTGTCTTCATCAACTAGGGGGAGATTGTTAATCAAGAGTGATCAAGTGCTTTGAAGAATCCAAATCCAACGTGTTTGATGAAAGGCTGGTGTTGTTGCTGTGTTTGGGAGGGATCTGGGTAGAATAGAATGTGATTCACTCCTTTGTTGAATCTAAAAAAGATGTGATTTAAAACCTTTTTGAAATCAAGTGTTTTTCCAACTAAGTGAAAAACAACCTGATGTTTTTTCGAATCAACTGGTTGTTTTACTCTTAGGAGTTTTGAAAAGGTTGAAAACTGTTTTAGTTTGGTTGACTTAACTGTCAAGCCAAACAATCGGTTGTTTCGTGGTTTCAACTGATTGTTTCTTTGAAAACACTAACATAATTCAGTTTTGGTAGTTGAATGTGCTTTAAATGTTTTTCAACTAAATACGCTCCTTCATTAATTGCTTTGACCAATCTTTGGAAAATATAAATGGTTTGTTTATGTTTTCAAACAATGAAGTAAAACAAATTTGAGTTTTTCAATTGTAACAAAGTTGATTCTAAGATTTGAAAATTCACATCAACCTTTGGGTTTTCAAAGAGAGTGGAATAGGATTGCAATTATATTGATTTCAATTTGTACTGTGAACAAGTGTAATCCCTTCTCAACCTACTGTATTTCTGGTGTTGTGTTGTCAAGGAGTGTTATGTGTTCTTGAGGTAGTGTGTTTTGCCAAAGGGAGTGTGTTTCTCTAACGGTTCAAGGTCACTACTTTGGTGGTTTGTGTGTTGTAATCTGGTTTGATTGCTTAGTGGATTACCCAGTGGTTTTCTGGGGACAGGATGTAGCTTTTGGCTTAAGAGTGAACCAGTATAAATTGTTGGTGTATCTCTCTCACTCTGAACTCATTTAATTCTGTTTTTAAGCTTTACTGGTATAAACAACCGATTGTTTTTCTGTTGCTTTGCTGTTTCATTGCTTATATTCTTGGCTAACTTGATTCTTGTTTTGGATTCATACAAAGAATTTTGTTAAACCTCAAAAAGTTTTCAAAAACCCTCTCTTAAACAATTCACCCCCCCTCTCGTTTAAGTCCATATAAACTAACAAAAGGGACCTGGGCAGAAGAAGTTCCTAGAATTGTGTGGGCTTACCACACCACTTCCCAGTCCACCACCAGAGAAACACCCTTCAGCTTGGTGTATGGGTCGGACGCGATGATTCCCGTAGAGATCTAGGAGAACTCGCCACGCTTCCAGAACTTTGTAGCTGAAGAGTCTAATGAAGAGAGAAAGGTGAACCTGGATCTACTGGATGAAGTAAGAGAGGAAGCAAGGATTAAAGTTGAAGCCTTGAAGAGAAGGGTGGAATACAAGTACAACTCCAAGCTGAGACCTCGCCAGTTCCAGGTCACCGACCTGGTGATCCGAAAGGCCTACCCGTACCAACTAGAGAACAAGTTGTCCCCCAAGTGGACTAGTCCTTTCAAGGTGACAGAGGCCCTTAGGAACGGGCCATACAGGCTCGAGACATTAGAGGACGGCGCAATTCCTCGTACATGGAATGCAACCAACCTTAAATTTTACTTCAGTTGAACTATTAGCATTGTACGCAGTTTTTAGTGGACACTCTTTTTCCCTTGCAAGAGTTTTTTAACGAGGCCATCCAATAAAATTTCGGTTGAATTATATTCTCGAATATTTTGTACAATGCAGTTACGAACCATTCACCTGGGTTAGAAATCTTGAGATCGAGAAAGGCAGGTTCACAGAGAACACCTCCCCCTCGAGTGAAAACGCCAAGGCTGAACAGTATGGTTTGCCAGTAAAATCCTCTCTCGCCTTGCGCGAAGATGAGGTCAACTACAAACCGTTCACTTGGGTTAGAAGTCTCAGGACTGGGGAAGATAGGTTCGCAGAGGACACCTCCCCCCATTCTCGAGTGAAAACACCAAGGTGGAACAATAGGGTTCGCCAGTAAGACCTTCCCTTGACTTCACACAGTAAGGGCGATGTCTGTTATGAACCTTCCCCAAGGGTTAGAAGTCTCAAAGGAGGGCAGGACGGTTTGTAGAAAACGCCTCCCCCTTTGAGTGAGAACGCCAGGGGTGAGAAGTACGGTTCGCCAGTTAAAATCCTCATCTGCCTCGAGGGGTAAGGACAAGGTCAGTTATGAACCTTTCCCCATGGGTTAGAAGTCTCAAAGGAGGGTAATACGGCTTGTAGAGAACGCCTCCCCCTTTGAGTGAGAACGCCATGGGTAAGAAGTACGGTTCGCCAGTTAAAATCCTCATCTGCCCCGGTGAGGTAAGGACGAGGTCAGTTATGAACCTTTCCCCATGGATTAGAAGCCTCAAGGGAGGGCAGGACGGTTCGCAGAGTTAAACCTTCTGTTGACTTCATACAATGAGGACGAGGTCAATTACGAGTTTCTCCTTGGGCTAGAAGTCTTGAGACTGGGTAGGATGGTTCACAGAAAACGCCTCCCTCTCTTGAGTGAGAGCGTCGTGATGGAGACAGTATGGTCCAACGGTTGAAATCGTGACAGTAAGGCTTGAAATTCTTGGATCTGGTGGATGGTGGTTGTAGCAAAAGGATAGGTTTCTTTCAAAGTTTCTTTTATTTTCCTGATGTTTTATTTTGTGTTTTTAATTTTTAAGTTTTTGAGATGTCATGGTGTATTTTTCAGAGATATGAAAAAGGTTACTTGAAAGTTACTTGTCTTTATGGTTGAAACAAAGGGTATTACTGTTTTGTCAGCAAGGGATGTATAAAGGTTCTTCTTCAGAAAACCATTTATTCTTATTTGTTTTATCTAAGTCAAGAAAACAATTTAATCAAATATTGGCTCATGAAACTACATTAGTTGTTTTTAAATATTGGTACGTGAGTTGTATCCTTAAAATTGTGACCGTTATTTTATGAGTTTTCCACCAGCCCAGATGGAAAATTTCTTGTGTTTTTATCTGCAAGAAGTGTTGTGGACTCTTCTGGAGTGCACAATGCTACAAATTCACTTCATAGAATTGATTCGCCAACTGATGGAAAATCGTTCCAATCTTCCAAAATTTACGACATTGTAACCTCTTCATATATGGCCAATTTAGTTTTAATGTATTTGGTTTAACTGCATTCTTTAGTAACTTAGAGTGAAACTCTTTTTTGCCTTTTCATCTACTTCATTTATTAAATACACTGGATTCAAGTCCAAGTTGTTGGATACACAGGCCTTGTAGTTTTTCATTTGTGATTTTTATGTTGTTTATGCTAGCATTGAGGATCCTTGCTATTTTACAAAACAAAATTGTTCCGGCCGGTTGACCTGGGTATTCTTCGTGCGCAACCTTGCCCGTCAGCTAGGGACACCTTCCCCCTGGCAATCTGTGAATACCTGCAAAGAAGGACAAATGGGCGCCCTAGCGGCCGTTTGCACTCCGACGCTCAAGTCAGCTAGCAAGAAACACCAAAAACTCTACACCCCGTATCGGAGCACCGTGGGTGGTACTCTGGAGGTGGTAAAAGGAACTGTGTATTGTGTATATTTTCTCCTTCTGGCAAATAATCTTTCTCTAGTGATGTGATTCCAATAGCAAGATATAGATGATTCTTTGACATTTTATGGAATCAACTTGAGTTGGAGATTGAATAGGCACTTTTATAGAGATGGATCAATGTTCTATGTTTCAAGAACTCACCAAAACTTGCACCAAACACCAAACTCACATGGAAGTTCCATTTCTTGCCAATTGAACCGATTAAATTGAACAAGAAAGTAAATGAGCCGATTGAAACTCTAAAGAAAGCAATTGAACCGAACAAAACATGAAAAGAAGCTACTGAACCGAATTAAAACAGTGAGAAATTGAAAAGAACCGAACAAAAGTGTAAGAAAAGGAAGATGAACCGATTAAAAGAAACTACACTTCTTTTGGAGTTCATATGGACATGGAAATGGAAGAACTAGATGGAAAAGAGAGAAGACTTATGTGGTTGAAGAACTTGGTTGATGAACACGCCACTTGAAGTATGAATGCTCCAAGATAAGTGTGGGAAGCCGCCACTTGAGAGAACCAAGGCACTCAAGATAAGACAAGGTGTAGGAGAAGACAAAGTTCTCACAATTCTCTCTCAATTTGAGTAGAGTTTCTCTATTACAATTTCCAAATCTCCATTATGAAGGACCTAAGCCCTCCTTTTATAGGAGCAAGGGCTGGTCATGAAGCTTACAAAACAAGCTAACCAAAAGTCCCTTGCATGCTACTCACTTCTAGCACCTAAAGTGAAGCATGAAGAGTCACCTTCTAGAAAATTCTAAACTAATGCCTAAAGATGCTTTTACAAAAGAGGTATCTAAGGTTTCCCTCTAAGAACCTTCCTAAAAACTATATATTTAAACATTCTACATTTTATAAAAGAAACTATAAAGAGAGATATTTATTTGAAGCCCATTCTTTGTCGGCTTGTAGACTTCTTTGGCTTTAGGCTTGATCCTTACTTTATTTTATGTCTTCTTTTAATTTTGAGAAGACTAGAAGGAAGAACTTCAAATGTGAGGGTGGATGTCCTCTTCCTCCCTTAATAAAAGCCTCCTTTATTTGATTCTCATCATACTCCTCGAGTTGGAGAGAATTCATCCACGAATTCTGAATCCCTGCATATAACAAAGTCAGTTTAGTTTTACAATTAAAAGTGGAAGAAAAATGTAAACATGACTTATCATTTGTAAACAATGGGAGTTCAGAAAAGGAGGTTCTATAAATCGACCAAGTTGGAAAAATTTGTTTGGGAATGATGATATCTTTTGGAAAAAGACCTCTTAAATGGTGAAAACCATTAGGAGGTATGAAATCATCCCTAACACTTTTTAACCAAGATGGTGTTGAAATAGAAACCTTGGGTAATGAAAAAGATAAGGAAGGAAAACACCTTGGAGGTGAAAGGATAAGACTCATGTCAACTTGGCTTTCTTTGTCTTTTTCATTTTTACGTGAGGGAGGTGGGTGAGGTAGGTCTTGTTTTACCTTGTTTGTCATTAAGGTTTTTTGTGGACAATGAAGAGCTATGTGCCCAAAACCTAAACATTTAAAAGATTTTATATTGGAAGTTTTGGTAGGTGACTTAGGAGTAGAAGAATTTGTAGTAGAAACTTGTTTTGTAGACGTGGTTTTCAAAAGATATAATTCCATCTTGATGGCTATGCGAAGCACTTGCTTCAAAGAAGAGTACTCATTTAATTCTATAAATTCTCTAATATCTCTTCTTAAACCACGGACAAACCATTTTATCTTTGACTTTTCATTAGCATGCATATTCATTTTAGTCAAAGTGGTTTCAAAATCTTTAAAGTATTCATCTACCATCCTATGTCCTTGAGGAAGCCTTTGGAACTTCAACAAGTGTTCCTTCCTAGAATGAGGAACAAACCTCGCGTGCATATAATCTTTCAAAGTATTCCAAGAAACCACAGGAGGTTTCTTGCGATACATAATGTCCATTACAATTGTATGCCACCATTCTTTGGCATAATCACTAAATTCTAAGGTGGCTAGCTTATATTTGTGCTCATCAAGGATCTTATGGGTCTCAAATATTTGTTCACACTTAGCCTCCCAATATAAATATACATTAGGATCACTAGAGCCATTGAAACAAGGAAGTTGGACCGAAGGTAGCCTAGCCTTTGCATTTCGGTAGTAGCCATCTTCACGTTTATCTTCATGAGCATGAGATGGTCTAAATCCATGAAAGTTGGGTTGAGTTCTCCTTCTTCTATGATCTTCTTCACGTCTTCACGTCCATGATCATTGGAAGAGCCTCTTGATGAAGGTCTATGATGATGATGCTCTCCATGAATAGAATGAGAGGACCTAGCTTGCTTCATTTCAAGTCTTTGTAATCTTTCCTCCAACTTTCTTATAGCTTCATCATTGAGATTAATGGTTCGTTTTGCCTTTTTTAATTCATCAAGAGCAGCAGCTTTGATAGAAGAATGCTGTTTGGAAGAACCACTGCTGTAATATGAAGCCATGTATAAAAGAAAACAGCAAACAACAAAACAGCAAACAAAGTTAAGAAAACAAAGTTAGCAAAAAGTAATTTGGTAGCAAACTGCCGAAGTGAATTTGGCTTGACAAGAAGTCACTCTCAAAGAAATAATGTCCCTGCACCAATCTGATATGAAATTTAAACCACAGAAACTTCAAGATGTTAACTCAATAATGGCACTGGAATTATGCAAAAACAGTAAGCCAATTAATTGAGATAAATTTTTCAAAATCGCTGCCAGATTACTGTATTTTTTTCGGCAGAATTGTACACTTTTTGTATTTTATTTATCATTTTTTGTGTACTTTGAATTTTTGAGTACTTCTTTTTTCTATGCTTTTATAACACTTTGAAGAACACAAATACAGAATTTCAGAATTTTCTAATCAGTAAATCAATTGCAATAAGGAAAAACAGTAAGCACGTTTTCAGAAAACAGAGGAATCCTAACAGGAATGAAAAACAGAATTAAGAACTAGCAAAGACATAATGGAAAATGATGTATTGGAACTTGTATAGGTCTAAAATACAAGTATGAACTCAATTCTAAAACAGAAAATGCACAAAGGATCAAGATACAAATGCAGAAAACTGTATTACACCAAAGCAAGAAACAAAAAATGCAATAAAAGTATTACAAGAAGTGATGACATTCTTGGAAAAACATGACTATGACAAAACTTGTATGGATTCAAAAAGGAAAAAACACAAACACTTGGTAGGCACAATTAAGAAAACAGCAAGAATACTCAAATATAATCCTAAAAACAGAAAAGAAACAACAAGAAGATAGAGCTCTTGAATTAAAAGTGCAACACAACTCAAAATTAAACAAGAACAAACCTAAGACTCATGATACCACATGATGTGATTCCAATAGCAAAGAAGAGAATGATTCTTGACATTCTTAGGAATCACCTTGAGCTGGACATTATTGAGGCACTTTTCTTAGAGTTGGATCATTGTTCTAAGACAAGAACTCACCAAAAACTAGTACCAAATCCCAAACTCATTTGGATGTTCCACATATTGTCAAATTGAACCAAAAGAGATGGAGGAAAGGCAAAAACACTAATTAACAACACAAAACAGTAAGGAACCGAATCAAATTGCTGGAATTGAAGAAGAAAAGATGAAAAACAGCCAAGAACACAAATGAACCATAGCTACACAAAACAAGCTGAAATTGCCGAACCAAAACAACTAGGAAACAAGCTAAGACAAGGAAATTAACAAGAAAGAAAGGAAGGAGAAGAGAATGCTCATGAAGATGGATGAATGATGAATGATCTCGCCACTAGAAGTGTGGTTGCTCCTAGATGAGAGTGTTGCCGCCACTTGAGGACACCATGCATCCTTCAAGATAAGACTAGAGAAGAAGGCTCAAAAGCTCTCCAATGCTCACTCCAATTTTGAGTATAGTTTCTTTAGATAAATTCAAATCTCCATTATGAAGGACCTAAGCCCTCCTTTTATAGGAGCAAGGGCTGGTCATGAAGCTTACAAAACAAGCTAACCAAAAGTCCCTTGCATGCTACTCACTTCTAGCACCTAAAGTGAAGCATGAAGAGTCACCTTCTAGAAAATTCTAAACTAATGCCTAAAGATGCTTTTACAAAAGAGGTATCTAAGGTTTCCCTCTAAGAACCTTCCTAAAAACTATATATTTAAACATTCTACATTTTATAAAAGAAACTATAAAGAGAGATATTTATTTGAAGCCCATTCTTTGTCGGCTTGTAGACTTCTTTGGCTTTAGGCTTGATCCTTACTTTATTTTATGTCTTCTTTTAATTTTGAGAAGACTAGAAGGAAGAACTTCAAATGTGAGGGTGGATGTCCTCTTCCTCCCTTAATAAAAGCCTCCTTTATTTGATTCTCATCATCTAGTCCCTTGTGCGTAACTCGAGCAAGCAACTAGAGTGTGTTATGGGAAAATCTGCCAAAAGTCCGAACCCCGTTTCCAACATCCAAGGTTCTATTTAAACGACTCTAGCATTTAAAGCGTCTTAAAGCGCATTTAAGGTAACGTTCCGCCTTTAAGATGTTTAAACCGCTTGAAGCATTTAAAGTACCTTAAACGCTCGAAACGTAAACTTTAATTACCTTTAAATAGCTTTAATTACCTTATACCTGACAAATTGATGTTTCTGTTCTGACTTGGCTGCTATTACACGTGGAGGGCCTCACAGCACCGTGACCCAACTTAGGGGTATTTCGTCGTGTGAGTCCTCCTTCCTTGGAGTGCATCTGGTGCAAGGGGTGACTTTTTGGGTGCCAACTCATGCCCCCAAACCTCTAGTCACTCGCTTTGAGAGCGTATCTACCTTCCTCTCGTACCCTGCACCTGGTTACCCCTGGGCGTGACCCTCTCATGAGTCGTATCTATCCCAAGGGCCTCTCTGAGGTGACACGGGCACTTCTCGAGTCAGATTGCTCTCCACTGGCGCTAGTACTGTGGCCTTGAAGCCACCTTTCTCTTCACCTTATCATTGTTTCTGCGCTTGGCGGGCCCGAAGCCTCCATGGCGTCACTCCCTCCATGGTCTTTCCTACCCATGGGTATCGGGGAGTGACACTACCGATGGCTTGTTTGGCGCCGTCGTAACTTGGCGGCACCTTGTTTAGGCGACGCCTCATTTCGGCGACGCCACCTTAAGGCGACGCCCTTCTTTGGCGACGCCTTGTCCTGGCGACGCCTTGTGTAATTACTCTGTTGCCTTCCTTTCTTTGACCCCTTCGCATGATCTCACCACATGTTGACCTTGGCCCCGACGTTGACTTTGACTTTGGTCAACGCCCGGGGGCGGGACGGTACAAAAACATGATACGCTACTTGGTTCTATAAATAAGATTATTTTCTTTTCTTCTTTATACTACCCCTCCTCTTCTTAATGGAATCTAAACATATGTCAATTAGTGCATATTGTTTTCAGTTAATAACTCTAGTCTTTTCAATCAATTTTGGAGATTCCTGTTGTGATGTGTGTTGAAGATGGTTGCTTCCCTGGGCTTTATTGTACCACTATTCATAGTAATCCTTGGTTATCTAACAACTGCACAATGATTATATCATCAATCTGGCACAGCAGTGAAGTTATGCTCTCTGTGAATGTGTTGAGGTAAGTAAATAACAATATGAATGTTTTTTTCATTATCAAAGGTTGTGTATTCTTTATTATCAACTCACTTTTTTCATCGTGTTATGTTCCCGTCGGTTAACCTAAGGCGTCTTCGTGCGTTTACGACAGTAGTGCGTCCAAGAATCCCTCCTCCTTACGTGCATTTTCCCTGACGGAATCACCTGAAAACACAAAGACCAAGGGCGCTCTCACGGCCGTTTGCACCGACGCTCAAGTCAAACACCGGGCAAAGAAACACCAAAAAATTTTAAACTCTGAGAGCTTTGTGTGTGTGTGCTTTCGCATTAGAATTGCATACCTTATTCTGTTGGTTGTTCCACTTTATATACTCTTTAGTGTTTCTACCCCCTTTGTGAACTGCGACTTAGGCTTACTGTAGGTGCGCCTTAGCATCGCTCTCACCCACTCTCAGAGCCATTTAGCATGCAAGACCCCCCATTACTGGAGTGCAACCTCCGCGGGACGACCACTTGGGTGTCAACTCATGCACCCAATCTCTCGGTCATCCGCCCTGGGAGTGCCCTATCTTATTCACGTGCCATGCATGCAGATCACCCCTGGGACGTGACCCTTACCAACCGTCTCTTTCCCAAGGGCTCTTTGATTGTGACGCGCCCTACCGCCTCGTCCACACCCCATCCATGGACCTTCTGTGACCTTGACTTCTCCCTTACTGAGTGCTAGGATGTGGCTTGGAAACCACCCTTTTTCGGCTAAGCTTTACTGTTTGGGTTGCCGAGGTCCGAGGCCTCCACGCCCCGCGCCTCGATGCCGCCCCCTCCTCGGTTGCCCTTACCCGCGAGCTTACTGAGAATTTGGCCTGTCCTGCCAGCCTCCCAGTGGACCCAGTCTTCAGGGCCCCACCATGACTTGGTCTACGCCCAAGTTTGAGGACTGGTCGGTACACAAGCCCCCCAATCTCGAGCTGTTAACTTGTTCTGCGAAGAGACTATGGCCTTGCCCTGGCGACCTACGTGGCTTCACGTGACAGGACGTGTACAGTGCACCGAAGTGATGCTTTCTTGTTCCTACTTTAATCAGTGCACACATGTCTTAATCAAGTGGCTGGGACTCAACGTCGCTTGCACTTTCCCAATTTACGTTAAAAGTTTCAAAAGTGCGCGCTTCATGCACTATTCCATCACCTGCAACTTTCTATTGCACTCTTTGCCTTTCTCTTCGAACACTCTGGTTTCCTACTTCACAAAAATCAGAACTTTCGCTCATCAACAATCAAAGGTATGATTTTTCTCCATTGACTGCTCTTTATTTTCTGATTTCACACATTCATAACTGTTTGGGTCTGTTTAAACTTCCGCGTTTAGGTTTTCTTCTGCATTTATTCTTTGTTCCCCTGTTTTTCTGGGTTTTCTTCGAGCGTAGGGTTTTTCTTCCTTTTTACACCGTAGCTCCTCTTGCTGAACCCTTACCTTCTTCTTTCCCTTTTAGCTTCCTTCGTCACGGCACGAACGAACACCACCTCCAACCCTCCACCCAACGCCAACTACAAGACCATGTATCCTTGGGCATCCAATGAACTCCTTGCTGAAACCTCCACCCTTACATCGATCGCGGACTGGAGGGCGCACCTGGATAGCGAGCCTGAGTTCAAGGGTAGGGCGTTTGGGAGAGAGAGCGACGCCTATATCTCGGTTCGCCCCTGCGCAGAGGGCGAACCCGTGTGCGTAGACAACCGTGCCAACGAGGGAGAACCTTTCTTCTTCTTCTATCAAACGGTCTTTAAGCGTATTAGGCAGCGCCTTCCTTTTACCAGCTTCGAGAGGGAGCTATTGACCGAAGTAAACGTTGCCCTTGCCCAGCTACATCCCAACAATTGGGCCTCTGTGAGGGCCATCTCCATCCTCTGCAACCATTTTGGTCATCCACCCACTGTAGATTTTTTCCTTCATTTCTTCGAAGCCAAAAGCCCTGGGAAGAACCTCTGGGTAAGCTTCAGCGGGGTGACAAGAAGAGTCATCCTCACCCTTTTCCAGCAATCCTACAAAGGTTTCAAGGGGAAATTCTTCAGGGTGTGCTGCTCTAAGCGCGACCGCACCGCTCTGGACGGATTCCCCTTGTACTGGGTGGGGAAATTGACTCTTAAGAAGGCCAAGACCCTCGATGAGCTGTCCTCTGCTGATCGTGAGGTATGTCAAGTGCTAGCTAGCCTTGGGGCAATCTTCAACACTGCTGAGCTCATCAAGAATGAGTACAGCTCAACAGGACTTGCTGGCTACATTGGTATAGGCACCTGCTCCTAACCTTTCTCTTAACTCTACTATGCTTTCTTCTTACTTATTCCTGTGATGGTTTCTTGCTTAATTTTGTCCTGCCAAGTTCTCTTCTCTCCTTGTTCTGGGTGCAGGAATGGTGCTGAACGAAGAGAGAACGGCAAGGCTAGCTGAGGTCTTAGCCCTTCATGAAGAGGCAGCCGCTGGTGCAGGTGCCTAACCCCTTGCTCCAAACATCGCACCAGCTGCACCTTCTCCTGCTCCCTCAGCCCCTCTCAACGTCGTGCCCTTGGCTACCGCTGGGGCTTTCCCCACTCCAGCCCCTCATGACGTTGTGCCCCTAGCTGCTGTTGGGGCCTCCTGTACCCCAGCCCCTCTTAAGAGGGTGGTGGTGATAGTGTCTGATGATGAGGTAGACACTACGGACGACCTTGTCTTCAAGAAACGCAGGGTGACGGTAGCGGCCATTTCGCACTCCTCTTCTGCTAGGCACCCTGCCTCGCTCAGAGATCACCCCACAGCGCCTCATACCCCCAAAGGCTCTTCGCACTCGAGGGTGGGGGTGAGAGCATCCCTGAGCCTACTCCTGAGCTTCCCGTGGTCCTTCAACAAATCCTGAAGGGCTATCAGAAAGGGGCCATGGGAAGCTCCAACGAAAATACTGTGCGGGAGAGCTTGGCTCTCAGCTTTGGTGAGTTATTTGCCCAAGCTGACGCCTTCTCCCGCGAGGCAGAGTCAAAGGCGAAGGAGCAGCTTGCCTTGGTTGAAGAACTGGCTCTGGTGAAGAAACAACTAGCCCAACAGGCTCAGGTCTTCTTCAACCGTGCGACTGCACTGAATCAGGAACTGAGTACGCTTCGCCAGGCTGAGTTGGAGACCAACAAGAAGCTCTTTGACAAGAGCCAAGAGTACACCACCTTGTTGGCCAAGATGTTCGTGTTCCAATTTTTTATGGGTTGCAAGTAAGAGCTTAGGAGCTTTTAGATAGTCATAGTGAGGAGAGGAGTTACCATCTTGATTGGTAGTGTATTGACAGTGAAACTTTTAATGTTTAAATGTGCAGTATGGTCGGGCCTTGAAGGAGAAAGGAGTAGATGTCTGATACAACGCAACAATATGACCAAAATGAAAATACACCTCAGCAGAAACATGTGGGCCAGGAGGGCATAACAAACTTCTTAAAAGTGGATGGATTGAGGAGATCCAGAAGAAAACAGTTAGAGCCCAAATGGAAAAAGGACTACATGAATATAAAGGGTGGGGAGCAAGAGAAAATGAGGCAAAAGGTGAGTCTCTTCCTTCCCTCTGAATAGTCTGTCGCATTACTGGTTTCTTCCTCTGTTTCTAAAAGCGTATCCTTCTTCATAGGTGATTGAATGATGATCCATGGGCATTTGCGTGCTAGCGGCTGCATAGAATAGGAACCACTTGTTTTGTTTCCTTTAAATTCTATTGGAACTTGTGGAATTTGCTAATGGACAGTGGTGGACAATTTGTTCATTGAAATAAACGTTTCCAGTTTGTTTTTGTTCCCTATTTTCAAATTTTGGCATTGGAATTGGTTACAGGATTGTTTCATTGGTGCTTTCATTGACCCATCATGGCGAAAAACACACGGATAAAGGACATGCAAGCAAATGTAAAGCGCGTGACCGAGGCCATGACAAACCATTCTACGCAGCTTCTCAAAGTCGATTAAACCTTTGAGGCTCTTCAGACGCTTCTCCAAGGACACAATGATCGATTTGTGAAAGTTAAACAAGCACTGGACTTTATTTTATCGTTGCTACATCAACGTGGCGACGCAACCACTTCTCAGTCGCTCCGCTCCGATAGGTCGAACTCTCAGTCCAACGTGGCTTCCCGTCATCTATTTTCGGTGTTGCAGCCCCAACCTCACATGACTGTAGATATGCCTAAATTTTCCACCGATGATGTCATCCAATGGTTATATAAGGCTGGGCGTTTCTTGTGAGTATACTCCATTCCCGACAATCAAAAGGTTTCTATAGCATCGTTCCAATTTGATGGTAAGGAGCTGGCATGGTTTCAAATGTTGGAACAGTCCAATCATATTCCAACTTGGGGTTCCTTAGCGACAACGATTCGCCTTCAGTTTGGTCCCTCACATTTTGACAATCCACGCGCGGAATTACTGAAATTTACTCAAAATACTGCAGTCGGTGCATACTATGATACTTTCATTGAGCTTGCTAATCGAGCTGTTGATATGGATGACTCGCTACTCATGGATTGTTTTGTGGGCGGTTTAATTCCACAACTGCGAAAGGAGGTTATTGCACGGATACCTCAATTCATATCCCAGGCAGTGGCGTTAGCCAAACTGTTTGAGGAAAAATTTGCTCTTCTTGTACCTTCACCCTGACCTCGTTACCCATCCTTCACCCCGAAATCAACCTATCAACCTATATTTCCCCCATCCCAAAGTCAGGAGAAACCGTTCATATCTCCTTCCACATCCAACATTAATTCTCCTATTTTGCCTACACCGCCAAAACCCAGTCACCTCAAGAAATTATCCCCAGCGGATATACAATTTCGTATAGAAAAGGGCTTGTGTTTTACGTGTGATGAAAAATATGCTCCAACTCATAAGTGTGCTAATAAACACTATGTCCTACTGCAATCGTCAGAAGAAATGGACGACCCTATTGTTGAGTTAGACTACCCTCACTTAGCCACAGTCACTCCACTAGATGTTGGTTTCGATCACCACCTCTCGTACCATGCTTTGAAGGGCACATCAGCCAGAGGAACAATCCGTTTTACAGGGTCTATTAATGGCAATGAAACCCAAATTCTTCTGGATGGAGGCAGCTCGAATAATTTCATACAACCTAGACTTGTTAAATTTCTCCAGTTACCAATTCAGCCAGCACCTCCATTTCAAGTGGTAGTAAGGAATGGGGAACAATTGGCTTGTCAATTTCATAACATTCCAATTCATATTTAAGGTCATTGCTTACGGGTTTCAACATATTTACTTCCAATTGCTGTTGCAGAATTGGTTTTGGGCACTCAATGGCTGGCTACGTTAGACACACATTTGGTTCATTATAATCAATGCTTCATTACATTTTATCTGGATGGCGTTGTAATTACATTACAAGGAGACACTAGCAGTCAAGCTATTCTAGCTCAGTTTAATCAATTCAAACGTTGGCCGATGACGGATGCAATTGCGGAATTATACACGTTAGAACTTAGTTTGCTGGAGGAATCTGATTCAGCTTTGTGTAATTTACCTGTGGCACTAGACCCTAACATTAGGGTGTTGCTGCATAAATACAAGACTGTTTTTCAACCACCTCATGGATTACCTCCTTCTCGTACACACGATCATAGCATTCCTTTACTACCTAATACTGCCCTAGTGCGAGTGCGCCCCTATCACTATCCTCATAGTCAGAAAAATGAGATTGAACGGTTGGTCACGAATATGTTGGCCGAAGGAATCATCCAACCCAGCTCTAGTCCTTTCTCTTCACCAATGCTCCTAGTAAAAAAGAAAGATGGTACATGGCGCTTTTGTACAGATTATCAAGCCCTTAATGCAGTCACCATCAAGGATTCTTTTCCTATGCCTACCGTCGATGAATTATTGGATGAATTGTTTGGAGCTCACTTTTTCTCCATATTAGATTTGCATTCAGGCTACCATCAAATTTTGGTACAACCTGCCGATCGACATAAGACTGCCTTCCGAGCACATCACGGGTTATATGAATGGTTAGTCATGCCATTTGGGCTGACAAATGCCCCAGCCACCTTCCAAGCCCTCATGAATTCTATTTTTGTTGACTTTTTGCGGAAATTTGTTCTTGTATTCTTAGATGATATTTTGATCTATAGTGTCCAAACTGGACTACTCATTTGGATCATCTGTCCCAGGTTCTCAAATTGCTGCACCAACACTCCTTAGTTGCCAAACTCTCCAAATGTTCTTTTGGCCAAAAGCAAATTGAATATCTAGGCCATGCGGTGACAGAGGAAGGCGTCCAGGTGAATGAATCTAAAATCACAGTTGTCAACCAATGGCCAATTCCCACTACAGTGAAACAACTTCTTGCTTTCCTGGGTCTCACCAGCTATTACCGCAGGTTTATTAAGAATTTTGCCATTATTGATGAACCGCTTACGAATTTGTTGAAGAAAGAGGCCTTTCGCTGGTCTACACATACTGAAATAACTTTCACTACTCTCAAAACAACATTGACACATGCACCGGTGCTGGTTTTACGAAATTTCAACCAGCCATTTGTATTGGAAACTGATCCTTCTTCTCTTGGAATTGGAGTGGTGCTTACTCAAAATAACCATCCTATAGCATTTTTTCCAAGACATTGACATCTCGTATGCAACAAAAATCTGCATATTCTAGGGAAATGCATGCCAACACAGAGGCGGTTGCCAATTTTCGTCATTACTTACTTGGTCACAAATTTGTCATAAAAACGGATCATCAAACTCTCAAGGAAATGCAAGCTCAAGTCATTTAAACGCCAGAGCAGCAAGCATGGCTTCCAAAGCTATTGGGATTTGATTTTACGATTGAATACAAAAGAGGTAAAGATAATCAAGCGGCTAATGCTCTAACCGCTCATTTTTTGCTTGTTCTAGTCTCCAATTTGACTTTCTCCACCAATTGCGCCACAAACTAGAACACTATGATCCCTTGCAAGACTTGTCAGCAGCCACTACTAATCCCAAGTTCTTGGTTAAGCACGGTGATTTATAGTTTTGGAAAGGCAGATTATTCATTCCAGCACAATCCAATATTAAACAACTCATACTTAAAGAATTCCACGACTCACCCATAGGCGGTCATCTTGGCATTCAACGTACGTTAGCACGAGTCTCCACTCAATTTTTATGGAAGGACCTCCATCATGATGTTAGGGAATATGTTCGATCTTGTTCCATATGTCAACAAGCTAAATATGTCACTCAACCCCCGACTGGACTTCTTCAACCATTACCCATCTCTACTCAAATTTGGCAAGATATAGTGATGGACTTTATTATAGGATTACCTCTATCAAATTGGTATTCAGTAATCATGGTGGTGATTGATAAACTTTCAAAGTTTGCCTATTTCATACCCCTACCGGCTTCTCATACAGCTTTCATGATGGCCGACGTGTTAGTCCAAAACATCCTCAAAATTCATGGCATACCTCATTCAATTGTCTCAGATCGGGACAAAATTTTTACTAGTAAGTTTCGACAACACCTCTTTAAATCTCAAGGAACGACCTTAGCTGTGAGTTCTTCTTACCATCCACAATCGGATGGTCAATCTGAAGTCTTAAATAGATGTTTGGAAATGTATCTTCGGTGCTTCACTCAACAAACCCCTAAAGCTTGGTATAAACTTCTACCATGCGCTGCCTATTGGTACAATACTATTTTTCATTCCGCGATAGGCATAACCCCTTATCGGGCAGTATTTGGTCGTGATCCCCCACAAATTTTAAGGTAAACACCTGCCCCAAACGAATAAGGTCAATGTAAGTCAACAGTTGCAGGAGCATGACATGCTGTTGGATCAACTTAAGCATAATCTGCATCGCTCACAACAACGGATGAAAGCATATGCAGATGGTAAACGGAAAAAGGTGCAACTCGCTGTGGGAGATTATGTCTTTGTCAAGCTCCAACCATATCGCCAAATCTCTATGACTTCACGCAAAAATCAAAAGTTGAGTATGAGGTATTTTGGCCTTTTTCTCGTACTGGAACGCATAGGCCCTGTGGCATACAGGTTACAGCTTCTCGTGACTGCCCGCATTCATCCCATATTTCATATCTCACTATTAAAAAAGTGTATAGGGGACCCACATCAGTAGGTGATACCAGACGAACTGTTGCACGACCAAGTACCGCACACAGTGGACCTTGAGGACAAGGTCAATTTCATGGAGGCGAGTTATGATACAACGCAACAATATGACCAAAATGAAAATACACCTCAGCAGAAACATGTGGGCCAGGAGGGCATAACAAACTTCTCAAAAGTGGATGGATTGAGGAGATCCAGAAGAAAACGGTTAGAGCCCAAATGGAAAAGGGACTACATGAATATAAGGGGTGGGGAGCAAGAGAAAAGGAGGCAAAACGTGAGTCTCTTCCTTCCCTCTGAATAGTCTGTCGCATTGTTGGTTTCTTCCTCTGTTTCTAAAAGCGTATCCTTCTTCACAGATGATTGAATGATAATCCATGGGCATATGCGTGCTAGCGGCTAAATAGAATAGGAACCACTTGTTTTGTTTCCTTTAAATTCTATTGGAACTTGTGGAATTTGCTAATTGACAGTGGTGGATGATTTGTTCATTGAAATAAACGTTTCTAGTTTGTTCTTGTTCCCTGTTTTCCAGTTTTGGTATTGGTATTGGTTATAGGATTGTTTCAATGTCAAAATCATTATGTTTGAGAATGATGTTCATGCACTCAAAAGGTAGACAAAGGCTACATAGAATGAGAGAATCACTCCTGATTTTAACGTATTTTATTTTTATATTTTGCAGGCCACAATCTGACTTTGAATCTTTCCTTAAGATTGGGGTGTGGTTCAACAAGTACTGTAAATACGGGGCAAGTGAATCACAAGAATTAATGGATGGAGCGATGAAGGATTAGAAGACACACCAACTATTTGTTATATTGTCAAAATGAAGACCAGTCTATTTGTTAGACTCTACTCGAAACGTGTTGGAAATGGTGGTGTTTAACATTTTTTTTTACTAATTTTGCTTGTTTTCCTTCCTATTTTTCAATAGCCTACCTGGTACACGGGACACGACATATATATACATATATATTGTTAAAATATACTAATATACTTTCTAATTTGAAAAAATTATAAAAAAAATTATAAAGAAATCTAACAAAAGATAGACATATTTAAATTATAATATTTGAATTTTACATTTTCTCATCCTCATTGAAAAATTCAACCTCTTTCATCAAGAGATAAATTAACAATTTCAAGAATTCCATTTTCATCAAATGAAAATCATCTCCTGCAATATCTCACAATTTAGTTTTCTCTTTTTTGTATTTTGAGAAATTTCTTGAAAGAAGACGGAGATTACTATGGATAAATACTAGATCCTCTGCCCTTTTAGGTGTCATCTTATTTCTTTTCAAAGAATGTATGAAAGTGTATGTACTCCAATTTCTTTCACAACAAGAAAAAGAACATGGTTGTCCAAGTAGCTTAAGAGATATCTTTTGAAGTGTTGGTGCACGAGTTCCGTGAACAATCCATAGTGATTTTGCATTTTACTTTTATCTCTTACAGAGTCAACATCAGCAAAATCTTCTCTTCCATTTAAAAAGTTTGCAAACTCTATATTTACCAGTGTCCATCATCAAAGTACCTCATAAAACAAATTATGCACTATCCATGTTATCCTTTTTGTAAAAAGACCATCCATCACTGATAACCATCTCTTGGAGTCCTTTTTTCAAACTTCTAAACTTTTTTAACATGACTATGGTTGAAGCAAATCTTGTTGGAGCAACAAAGAGCAACTTCAATCAGTTGAAATTATTGAACATTAATAATCTCATAGAGTGCCCCATAATAAAGTTTTTAACAAAGGTAGCATCATCAACAATTTGTGAGATCCAAGAACATTGATAATAAATATCACTATTTTTATTAGTATTTTTTGCTGCACAAATACTTTTCAATGCAAGATTCAAGGTGTGCACTACACAAGGAGTCCAATAGATTGAAGGAAAATAAAATTCTATGAGCATATATGTTGCCTTACATACAACTACATTATCAGTTATAATTTGTCCCACATTGTTGTGCCCAACCTCCATAATTACATCTCTCATGTGTTTAGCGATAAATTGTTTGTCCTTTATCTCACCAAATCCATCTATTGATTTTAAAAACATTGGTTCACTCTCAGTGATAGCCATGAAATTTATGAGTGGTCTTCTTTGAGGATCACTCCACCCATCACTAACAATTGTTACACCTTTCTGATTCCACGAGTTTTGTATGGGTTGCAAAAGATTTTCTACATGACTTCTTTCCTTTGAAAGTAAAGGACCTCTCAGTTTATTATATGTTGGTGGTACATTTTTTTTATCAGCAATAAATAAAATAAATTAACAGGAATACTTCAGGGGTATCCCAACCCATTTACAAACCACAAAATTGGTTAAAACATAAAAGCTTAAACTTCAACAAATCAAATTCAGCTTAACTGGCTACACAATACTTCACTTGGTGAGCTCCTAAAACTAATTATGTGCCCAATCCTTTTAAGAGCAGCATCCTACAGATGCACCTTCGGCACTGATTCTGGCAGCCACCAATTTAGAAACTAGCTTGCCAAACAACTCATTATACTAGCATTACCAACACCCTCCATACTCTTACCTAAGTATATTTTATATTTTATATTTTAGGAACCCAATCCAACAGTCTTGCAGCAATTTGTTGAAAAAAAAAACCTTTGCTTTTAAACACAGACCACATTAACATCAATACTTCCATACCTCTTCGTCGATCTACATTCTCACCTCTGCAACATTCTATTAAATAATCTACCTAAATCAGTGTTCTAATGCTCTAAGCTCATAAAAGACCTCTTCAGAATTCCTACCACCACCCATAATTACTAGTATGATCGTGTTGTATAGGTGCTCCTACTTCAGGACTGGACAAGCCCAACACCAGCTGCATAGGACCATTATCCAGATTCCCTTCCATACCAACATTGGAACTTACCTCACTTAGAATTGCTTTGAACCAAGCAGATTCCAACACTTCTTTGACATATGCCACAAACCCTCCATTTCAACTCTTGGTAAACCACACTATGATTGTTATTTACACTCAGTGGGAAAAACCTCTACTGGCATAAGCATTCACTGCCATCCTCTCCCTTGTATCTGATAACTTTTTCAAACTACGTTAACCAGCTGCCACTGCTTTTCCAACCATGAATCTACCTTCCCCGTGACCCTTTTGCTAACATAGAAGCTTTCATTAGAAGTAAGTACTTCTTGGATATGTTGGCGGTACATATCCACTAAGATTAGAAGTATTAGCTGCATAAGAAAATGCACTTCTATAATAAGGACTTCTTGCTAAATGAAACGGTAGTCTTGAAGAATAAAACATTCTCGCAATTTGACAATCAAGAGTATCTATCGCTTGAATATTGAAAGCAGCTTGTAAAGAACCTTTAAATTTTGGGTTAACATCACTCTTAGTCTGATTTCCTTCATTAGATATAGGTGGTAGAGGGACCTTTCTTTTTGTTTCAAACACTCTATATTCAATTTTGCTTCATTGTCTAATTTTTTTAACTTAACAAGTTTTGACACAATCACATTCGGACAACTTCTAACTCCTGCTCCCGTAAGTTTTAATAAATGAGCTCTTACTCTGTGTAAGATCCATTGAATGAAAAATTACACAGACTACATTAGATCATAGTATTTCCACTACCAGTTGTTTCTCTTGATTTTGAAACATATCTCCGTAAATATTTTGTTTCATTCGATAGATTGATTATGTATATTCATCTTAATTTCCTAACAAAAATAAATTAAATATAATAAATTTACTTAAATATAAAAAATCAAATAAATTCTTCTATAGAAATAATTTATGAATAAAAAAAAACACGTAGCAAATTAAAAATTAATTGTAGTATAATATATTATATTTTTTAAAATAAACATTTTAACCGGGTTATTGGTTGACTCATCCAAGATGGTGAATCCAAGGTGATCATGTAGACCAATCTTTGTCTTGATTAACAAATTGTCGAGCTTTAATGATAAAAATCGAGTGGAAGTCCACCTCCCTGATGCTCAAGAGTAAGAGTGTAAGATATATAATTAATAAGTAATTGTATTAATTATTAAGTAAGTCAGAATTACTCCTTCATTATTGTATTTATAGACTTGTATTTATCATTAAGTGGTTATATTTACATAATCATAAATATTTATCACAAATAACCATAAATATTTATCATTAAGGGTACATAACCATAAATATTCATCATTAAGTGGTTATATCTACATAACCATAAATATTTATCATCAAGTGAATATATTTATATAATCATAAAAATAATTATTTGATTACATTTATATCATTATATAAATATTTATCAATAAGTAGTAGTTAATAACGAGTTATATTTATTTAAAATTATTAAAAATATTATAATTAAATATAAAATATTGTAATTTAAAATATTTTATTTATTTTAAGTTAAATTTTAATCTTATTTTAAAATATTAATCTTTAATAAAACATTACTATTTAAAAATTAATTTAAATTATAAAAAAAAAATTTATGTTTGAATTTAAAAATAAAGTAAAAATAAAAATATAACATTTATATTATAAAAATATACAGAATATTATATAATTATATAATAAATTATATTTAAATTTAAATTAAAAAATAATAATATTAAATTTAAAATAAGAAGCACGGTCAATGTGAGTTAAAGTAAAGTCATAAATGGATGCATAGAAAGACAGGCAAACTTTGTCATCTATACCTATATATGAAGGGATGCCCTCTTAACTACCATCTTATTTTATTCAATTTTATCTTTATCTTTATATCTTATTTTATTTGTCATTTTGTGAACAATTTAAATTTTATATCTCAAAGAGATACTAACAGAATAGATAAAACTATTTTAAATTCAAAACTAAATATTACAAATTGAGATTTGTTTAGTAGCATTGTACAATTGCATCTTTTTCTCCGGTTCATCTTCATTTTTATCTCATCAAACTTTCTATTTTCATATTCAAATTGCCAGAAGTTGTACTTTTGTTCCAGAACCACGAATTATTTTTCAATTATAAAGTAGAAGATGAAAATGCAACGTCTGATTTTACTTTTATTTTTTATTCATTTATGCATGTCTTTGGCATTGTATGATGACAATATTGTAGTTATTGTGCTCACACAAAACACAAACAAATAGAACTATTAAAGAAAACACAAACAAATAAGAATAGTAGGGTTTTGTTCATTGAATAAAAAATTGAAAGAAAAAAAAAAGTGCCCGATAAAACTGCGTCGGTGGAAGTGAGAGGGGTTAGTATATGAGAAATGAGGGATTAGGAAGAAAAGGGAAGGCGCATTAGGAAGTTTTTAGAGAGGGATATACTGAACATTAAAAAACTCCATTGTTATTCTTCTTATTTGAATACAAAATGTTAGTTTTCGTTGTTTTCGTTTCTCTAATTCCATTTTCTTTGTTTCTTTTTTCTACTTGTTGATTTTCTTTTATCTAATTATGCTTTTAATTCTGATTTTATTTAACCCTTTGAAAGAAAGATATTTTAACTTTTTTGTCAACTAGATAAAAACCTTTTTTTAAAATATTATCATATTTTATATATTTATTTTCACATTTTGCAAAGTATTTTCTAAAGATATTTTCTATTTACGTTAACTTTTTCATGTATACTAAAATTTGAATTTTAAATTTTAAATTCAAAATTTAGTTTTTAAAAATAAAGTCGTCATAAAATGACAAATATCTTCTCTCATATATTTTTAAAATAATAAAATAAAACATAAATATAAGGAGATTTTTATAATAAATACTATTAAATAATATATATATATATATATAAAATTTTAAATATTTTCATATTTTATATATTTATTTTCACACTTTGAAAATATTTTCTAAAGATATTTTTATTTTACGCTATTTTTTTCATCTATATAAATAATATATAGATGCCAATATTTTTTAAAATATTATCATATTTTATATATTTATTTTTACATTTTGCAAAATATTTTCTGAAGATATTTTTTATTTATATTTTTTCATTTATATAAATAATATTAAATAATATCTATACTTATATATAAATAAATTTTTTTCCTATTTTATCTCTATATCAATATTTGATTTTATTTCATTATTATGGGCATCGCATCATTTCTTATTTTTTCAAAAATTTTAAATTTTTAAATTTTTCAAAGTTATAAATATCAAATTTTTAAATTTTAAATTTTCAAAAATTTTAAATTTTAAATTTTTCAAATTTTCAAACCCTATAACTAAGCTAAACTTAAGGTTTTATAAACCCATCAAACTTTTGTTCGTTTTTTATTTTTCATATTCAAAATATCACTAGTAAGTACTGTTTTTCAATGGCTTTTGCACTTCTGACAAATTTTTAAGTATGTCTATAATTATTGGTTTTTGTTTCTTATAATAATTGGCAAAACCATTCCATGAACAACGATTCTTCATTTTCTGTTTCGTCTGATTCTCTATTTTCTGTTTCATCGACATTTTTTTATGTACTTACTTGTTGTCTAATTAATTATTATATTTTTTCTTTTTGTTTATAATATCAAATTAGTGAATTTCTCATTTGGTGAAGGAATATGTGAGGCTTTCCAAAGCGTTCTCTTAGAGAAAGTGACCGACTTTTGCTTCCATGATTGCCATCAACCCTACAAACCCGAACCCCCTTATCCACCACACTACATTATATCTAAAACACACTTCAAATTATTTTTTTTATACTATCAATTGTAATGGTAAAGTCTACTTTTATTGTAATTACTAAATGTATGACTTTTTATATTAGATTGTTGTTGTAGTTGTACTTAGTTTTTGCTAAACACACATGTTAGAATGGATATGTTCCTGCCGGTTGAACCGAAACGCCTTCGTACATCTATGACAATCTCACACCCAATAATCCCTGCGCGATTGAACACCTGAAACACAAAGACAAAGGGCGCCCTAGAGGCCGTTTGCACTCCGATGCTCAAGTCAATCTTAGGGCTAGGAAACACCAAAACTGTAAGCGTAAAACTTTTGTGTCACTATGTGTGTTAAGCGGCGCAAATGAATAGAGTACCTTACTAAGTTTGTTCCTTCGCCTAGGGTTTCCGTTGTTTCCGTTACCCAAAATAGGCTTCCTGAGTGGGTGGGTCCCAGCGCAGCAATTACCCACTCTGAGAATAACCTAGCGCGTGGGGTTCCCTAACTAGAGTGCAACCTCTAACAGGATGACCACCTGGATACCTCCTCGTGCACCTGATCTTTGGGGTCACCCGTCTTGGGAGCGCCCTAACTGTTCACGTGCCATGCATGCAGCTCACCCCTGGAATATGACCCTCGAAGGTCGTATCCTTTCCAGTGGCTTTATACTCGTGTTACGCCTAAACGCATTATCCACCCTACACGCATGGACTCTCATTACCTAGGCTCCTCCCTTACTGATAACTGGTATGTGGTCTGGGATCCACATCTCGTGGCCCCGCTCTGTCGTTCATATACCGATGTTCGACCTCTCCATATTGTCTAGTGGCAAGTCAGCACATCCTGGTGACCGATGTATGACCACTCTTTGGTCCATTAGCGCACGTTCCTCGCGAGACACTGACCCATGCCGCTCGTGGGACCCAGCTTACGGGGCCCCAACATTACTAGTGGTCAACGACGCCCGAGGACTGGTCGGTACACAAGCCCCCCGGTCTCGAGCTGTAACTTGTTCAACGAAGAGACTAAGTTCTCGCCCTTGGTGACCGACATGGCTCTGTATGACAGGACGTAAAGTGCGTCGAAGTGACGCCTCTCTGAGTCTGTTTTAACTGCACACACGTGTTTTGATCAACGACCAGGGCTTAATGTCTCTTGTGCTTCTTAGTTTACGTTAAGTATTCGAAAACGCGCGCTTCCAATCACTGTTCCATCATTCTCTGAAACACCCTTGATTGCTTCGTCTTCTTCTTTGAGCGCTCTCGCGTTGCCCTCTACAAAGTCCTGAACTTTCATCCTACTTTGATCAAAAGGTACGAACTTTACCCATTGATCACCCTTACTTATTGATTTCGATGCTTGATAACTGCATTTAAGCTTTCTCTGTTTTTCTGGGTTTTCTTCGAGCGTGAGGTCGTCCTGGGTTTTCGCTGAGTTACGCCGCAACCCCTTCCTGAACCTTCGTTTCCTTCTTTTTCTTGTTTTCTAGTTTTCTTAAACATGGCTCAAACGAAAACGACATCCAACCCTCCACCCTACGTAGATTACAAAGCCTTGTACCCCTGGGCCTCTGTGGAGCTTCTCGTCGAGACCTCTACCCTCACCTTTAGCGAGGATGTGAAGAGACACAGGGACGGAGAGCCTGACTATGTAGGGCGTGTCTTCGGGCGTGAGAGCGACGCTTATGTTTCCATTCGACTCTGCACTAAGGGGGAACCCGTGTGCTCTAACGAACGGACTAACAACGGAGAGCCCTACTTTTTCCTGTACCAAACTGTCTTCAAACGGACTAAGCTACGTCTCCCCCTTACAGGCTTCGAGAGGGCCTTGTTGACAGAAATCAACGTGGCCCCCACCCAGCTGCATCCCAACAGCTGGGCCTTCGTGAGAGCCTTCTCAATTCTGTGCAACCACTTTGGGCATCCTCCCTCTGTCGATGTCTTCCTCCACTTTTTCGAGGCTAAAAGTCCGGGGAAGAACCTCTGGGTGAGTTTCAATGGTGTAGCAGGTAGAGTTCTGCTCACGCTGTTCCAAGAATCCTATAAGGGCTTCAAAGGGAGGTTCTTCAGAGTGTGTTGCACCGACCACGACCGCACCCTCCTGGATGGCTTCCCACTCTACTGGATGAGGAAGTTAGGGTCCAAGAAACCTAGGGCTCTCGAGGAACTGACTCCTCATGATCGCGACTTATGCCAGGTCCTTGCTAGCCTAGGAGCGGTGTTCAACATTGTCCAACTGATCAAGCATGAGTATGATGTTGAGGCCCTCAAGAGCTATATCGATATCGTCTTCACCCTGTCTTGCTTGTTTGTGCCTGTTACCATACTATTATGCTTGTGCTTGTACATTCTGCCTCTTTACATTCGCCTATTTACTCCCATGTTACCCTGTCTTTGCTGCACAAAGCTTAAAAAAATGGGGGTTTTAACTGTGAACTAGGTCGTTCGACCTTGGCGTTCTCACTCGAGAGAGGGAGGTGTTCTCTGCGAACCTACCTCTACCACTCTCGAGACTTCCAACCCAAGGGACAACTTACAACTGACCTCATTCTCGCTTCAAGGCGGGGAGGATTTATCTGGTGAACTATTTCATTCAACCTTGGCGTTCTCACTCGAGGGGGGAGGTGTTCTCTACAAACCTGCCCTTCCACTCACGAGACCTCTAACGTAAGGGAAACAAATTCTTAACTGACCTCAACTTCGCTCAAGGGCGAGGAGGAATTATCTAGCGAACTATTTTGTTCAAGTTTGGCGTTCTCACTCGAGGGGGGAGGCGTTCTCTACGAACCTGCCTTTCCACTCACGAGACCTCTAATGCAAGGAAAACAAGTTCTTAACTGACCTCAGCTTCGCTCAAGGGCGAGGAGGATTTATCTGGCGAACTATTTCGTTCAACCTTGGCGTTCTCACTCGAAGGGGGAGGTGTTCTCTATGAACCTACCCTTCCACTCATGAGACCTCTAACGCAAGGGAAACAAGTTCTTAACTGCATTGTACAAAACTCGAGAAAATATTTCAATCGAAATTTATTGGGTAACCTTATTAAAAAACCCTTATAAGGGAAAAAGAGTGTCCCCTAATACAATGTACAATGTTATTGCTTAACTGGAATAAAACTTGAAGTTGACCGCATTCCATGTGCGAGGAATCGCGCCTCCTTCCAGCGTCTCAAGTTTGTATGCTTTGTTCCCAAGGACCTCTGTCACTCTTAAAGGACTAGCCCACATGAGGGAGAGCTGACGTGGGACCACCAGGGTCGCCCTCTCCAGTACCTGGTATCTTTCCTCAGGCCCTTGCCTTACTTTCCTCACAAAGCATATGAGTTTCTGAAACTGGTCCTGTTCTTGAATAAGGACTGAACTGATCGCTTGATCGATCACCGCTAAATACAAGCTAAGTAGCGTGCTTGGCTGCGGTTTGCACAGGACTGAAGGGTTGGCTAAGTACTCCTTCAGCCTGATGAACGCCTCTTTACACTCTTGGTAAGGGAGGTCACCCTCTCCTTCGGCTGATGCAAATCCAGACATGACAGCCATGTGCCTCGTCAGTGCGCACCTTTCTAGGTTCACTCTCACACCACGCTCGGTGAGCAAGAAACCCAAAAAGTTCCCTGATTCTATTTCGAACACACGCTTCTCGGGGTCCGGTTTCAGCATGTACTTAGCTATCGTCGCAAATAGCTCTTCTAAGCCAACTAGGTCTCGTTCCTTTCCCCTCTGGCGGACAGGTTGAACCTTGACACTCTGATCCTGCGCCATTTGGTCGAGAGTGCTGCTAAGCTTGGAGACCTTTCCTCCAATCTCTCTTTCCCCTACATTGCCAACCGGCTCAGGTCGGCTCTCTCGGGCAACCTTTGCGCGGGCGATCTCTGCTTCGGCCTGGGCGATTTCGGTGTGATTGATCTTGGGCTGGGCGACCTCCCCTGAGTGCGGTGGGCGCGTAGTGACCATGAATACCCCTGTCTTCGTTTTGAGGTTGTTCTCATAACACCTCTTGGACACCTTCTGGTCTGACTTGATGATAATCACCTTTCCCGCCAAGTCAGGAAGCTTCATCTTCATGTGCCTCGTCAACGGCACCGCCCCCAGCCTATTCAGCGTAGGTCTGCCCAGCAGCATGTTATAAGCAGAGGGGGGGCATTGACAACGAGATACCTAATGTTCTCCGTACGGGACGCGGTACCATTCGTGAAGGTGGTCCTCAGCTCTAAGTGCCCACACACCTCCACCTAGTCTCCTGCGAATCCGAACAGGCAACCAGTGTAGGGCCTTAGCATGTCAGAAGACAATTGCAGCTTGTTGAAAGTTGTCTAGAACATTACGTCTGCCGAGCTTCCTTGATCCACTAGTACTCGGTGCACCTTCCTTCTTGCGGTTACTACTGAGATTACCACCGAGTCGTTGTCATGGGGAACAACGTCCTGGAGGTCGGCCTTGGTGAAGACAAGGCCGACATCAAAAGCATCGTCAGCCTTTTGTGCCTCTACTGACATCACTGCCCGTGCGTACCTCTTTCGCTGAGAAGCGGTGCAACCTCCTCCCAAAAAACCTTTCGTGATGGTGTGAATCTCATCATGCACGGGAACTTCATGCCCCTGGTCACCCCCTGTCACTGCCACGTCCTCGGCACCCTGCCTTTCCTGCAAGTAATCCCTCAGGAAACAGTTGCGTATGGGGTGGTCGAATGCTTGGTGGAACTCACACCAGGGGTTCTTGTTGGGCCCGAGCTTCTTGTCAGTCTTGGGGGATACCTTCAGCCTCTCCGCTATGTTGGGGATAGCGATGAGGTCCTTCAACTCTACCATGAAGTCGTGCCTTGGGGGCACGTTCTCCCTCTCACGCCCCCTGGTTTGAGGCTTTCTTGGTTGATAGGGTTGATGCTTCGCAGGGGTCTTCTTCTCTGTCGTTGCCTCATGCACCCTTAGGGGTTGAGGTCGACCTGATGCACGCGGGCGCGTGGGAACCACACACGTGAGCTTCTCGTTAACTTCCCCTTCCGTCACAATATGAGCCACCGCGCGACGCCTTATCTCGACGAAAGTCTTAGGGCAGTTTCTGATAAGTGACTCACTGAAGGTCCATGGCACGATGCCCTTTCTGAACGCATGCACCATCATCGTTTCGTCATTGAGGTTCAACCTCACCACCTGTGCTCTGAAAAGGTGAAGGAACTCCTTTAGGGACTCCCCCTGATATTGTCTTATGTCAAAGTGATCATAAGAGATGGGTGGGGGGGCCCGATTCGTGATGTATTCTGTTCTGAACAGCTTGGTGAGTTGTGGGAATGACGTTACGTGGCCATCAAGGAGGCTGATGAACCAATCCATCGCTATTCCCATCAGAGTGCTTATGAACAGTTTGCATCTCACCGCGTCGGATCCCCCAACCATCATCATTTGCGTATGGAAAGCCGTGAGATGGGCCTATGGGTCCTTCGTACTAGTGAAGGTAACTTTGGGCCCTACGAACATGGCTAGTATCACAGAATCCATGATCTCTTGCGAGAACGGCATCGGGAACTCCCTTGGTGGCATCGCACGTTCTTGATCTTCCTCCTCGCGTTCGCCTGCGTGATTTTGCAGATACCTGCGCAATTCCTCATTCGATCGGCGCAGTTCTTCGTTTGTTGCCCGCGACGTAGCCAAATCAGCCTAAATGCGTTCTTGGTTTGCTCTTAACGCAGCCACTTCTTCTTGAAGGGCCTGCATCGTTTCCATAACCTGTTGCAGGGTGAGGCTTTCGCCCTTTTGGTACAACAGATCCTTGCCTCGTATTTCTCATCTTCTTGATCTTTCTGGTTCTTGCTGGTGGGACAATGTTTTGGATCGTGCCCCACGGTGGGCGCCAAATGTTCCTGTCGGTTGACCCGAAACGCCTTTGTGCGTCTGTGACAATCTCACACCCAAGAATCCCTGTGTTCACTCGTGCTTTCCTTCCGATTGAACACCTGAAACACAAAGACAAATGGCGCCCTAGAGGTTGTTGGCACTCTGACGCTCAAGTCAAACTTAGGGCTAGGAAACACCAAAACTGTAAGCGTAAAGCTTTTGTGTCACTGTGTGTGTTAAGTGGCGCAAATGAATAGTGTACCTTACTAAGTTTGTTCCTTCCCTTTATATACCCTAGGGTTTCCACTATTTCTGTTACCCAAAATAGGCTTCCTGAGGGGGTGGGTCCCAGTGCCGCAGTTACCCACTCTGAGAATAACCTAACGCGTGGGGTTCCCTAACTGGAGTGCAACCTCTGACGAGATGACCACCTGGATGCCTACTCGTGCACCTGATCTCTAGGGTCACCCGTCTTGGGAACGACCTAGTTGTTCACGTGCCATGCATGCAACTCATCCCTAGAATGTGACCCTCGAAGGTCGTATCCTTTCCAGTATCTTTATACTCGTGTTACGCCTAAATGCGTCATCCACCCTACACGCATGGACACTCGTGACCTAGGCTCCTCCCCTACTGATAACTGGTGTGTGGTATGGGATCCACCTCTCGTGGCCCCGCTCTCCCGTTCAAATACTGATGTCTGACCTCTCCACACTGTCTAGTGGCAAGTCGGCACATCCTAGTGACCGATGTCTGACCACTCTTTGGTCCCTTGGCGCACGTGCCTCGCGAGACACTGACCCATGCCGCTCGTGGGACCCAGCTTACGTGGCCCCAACATTACTAGTGTCAACGAAACCCGAGGACTGGTCGGTACACAAGTCCCCCAGTCTCGAGCTGTAACTTGTTCGGCGAAGAGACTAAGTTCTCGCCCTTGGTGACCCACGTGGCTCACCAAGGGGAAATGGCCCCAATGCAACACTCAGGCAAAAAGAATGTATTCATGGATTCCTTGGATGGATCAACTGAGAAATATGGTTGTAATGTCTTCATTGATTGGGTGACAAGTAATCATATAAAACAAGTAAAGCCTATCCTTTGAAATTGGTTATATGTTACTGTAGAAATAAAAAGAAAAAACAACTAATAAAGTCATCTCGGTAGTGTATAATTTGGCTTGTCGGGATAAATTTTCCGAGTGAAGTTATTGGGAAAAAAAAATTTATAAACGATAATCTTTGAGTTTTATTTTATTTTCTCAACACATATTTTAAACAATGAATAATAATATATCATTACAAGAAAATCATGAAATAGAAACCAATTTTAGAGACCAAAAATAATTAGTTGCTATAGTAACTAAATTAGAGACCATTTTAGGGACTAAATAAATGTTTGGTTTCTAAATTAGTTTATATTATTGTTAAATAGTTTCTAAATTGGTATCTAATTAGCAACCAAGGTTTTTGCTACCAAATTTAGAATCTAAATAATTGGTAGTTAAAACCTTAGTAGCTAATTAGGTACCAATTTAGAAACTATTTAACAATAATAGAAAGTAATTTAGAAACCAATTTTTTTTAGTTTCAAAAATGGTCTTTAATTTAGTTACTATTGCAACTAATTATTTTGGTCTCTAAAAATTGGTTTCTATTTGATGATTTTCTTGTAGTGTATAACTAAAATAGAGGGACACGTATTTGCTTTGGTATTTTTTTAACACTGCTTTTTGGTTAAAAGTTTTTCTTATTATTTATTTTTTAACCACAATTTCCATATCCCATTCTTCGTTTAATAAAAAGTTTTTGTCTTATAAAACTCAACTTGAATTTTGTGAAAGATTAATGTAATTTAGAAAGAAAAAATCTAACGTTTTATATTCATTTTGTTGACTTTTCTATATTTCCTATAATAAAACATAAATAAAAATATTGATGTAAAAAAACTAAGGATATATTCATTTAACTATTCGGATAAGTATTTAAATAAAATCACACACCAAGTAATTGATTAATATTTAGATAATATAGATAGAATATAATAATTGATATTTCGTATTTACCGTTTTTTATTTTATTTAAATTGTGAAACAACATTCAAATAATTATATTCCCAATAATTATAAATGTGTCAAATGTTAAATGATTATACTTTATTTAATAACCTAAAAAAAGTGCCGAAAATGTTAATAATAAAATAAAATATTATTAATATAAAGATAAAATAAAAAATAATTATATAAAAAAACTTAAATAATTATACTTAATTTAATAACCTAAAAAAGTGACGGAAATATTCTTAATAAATAATAAAATGAAATACTATTAATATAAAGATAAAATAAAAAAAATTATATAAAAAAACGGTTATAAAATCAATGTGATTCAAAAACTGTTTTATCTCTCAACTTCTCCATCAACTAATCTTAATTTATTTATTTAAATTTTAAAAAATGTTCCATAACTACTTATTAACTGTTTTTTAAAATTATTTTATTTAAATTCAAAAAAATTGTTTTGTAACTACTCTATCAATTAATTTATTCGAATTCAAAAAAATTGATATGTAACTACTCTATTAATTATTTTTTATAAATATTTTATTAAAATATAAAAAAACTAATAACTACCCTATTAACTAAAAAAATACCTAAAATAAAATAATAAAATGAAATATTGATATAAGACTAAATTAGGAAAAAAATTACATATACTTAAAAACAGTTAAACAGTTAAAGAGAAAAATCTTTTTATATATACTAGCGGGAACACAGGCACGTCCGCATTTTTTATTTTTACTATTTATATATTCATATAATTTTAATAAATATTAAATTATATGAGAAGATATGTAAATTATCTAAATGCACCATTGATAATAGTTTTATTAAGATTTTATGTTAATTTTTTTATATTTTCATTTTATTGTTTTTGAATATTAAATTTTGATTTAACTTGGGTGTAATCTTGAACTTTGTAAGGTTATCAAGATTAAAATTAAGATTTAAAACAAATGGATCAGCAAACAATGTCAAAACATAATGCAAATGGTTGTATGTTGGAAGTGGTAGAATCTATCACCATATCAATTGAATCCACATCTTCCATGGCAAAGAAGTTGAAAAAAAATAAAATAATAAACTAAATACAAATTACCAAACTTCCAACTTATGTAATATCTAATAGATCAAAGCATCAGTAGACATAAAAACTTTGCCCGCAAAGCTGGGCTTAGAATTCATACAAAAATATAAAAAAAAATTAAGAAAGCAATAGAAACAAATATGTACAAATCCTATAACAATGAGACACGTTTCTGCTTCGAACGCTTTGGGAAGTGCGAGAATGAGAAAACAATGGTGGTTGTTGTTGTACAGTGGTGATTGAAGAGGGACTAAGATGGGTGAGATGGGTGAGAGTAGAAGAAGAACATGGAGCGTGAAGGAAGAGGGTTCAAAATGTGTCAAAATTTATGAGCATTTTTTTTCTTTCAATGCAACTGGTGAAAACTACTCCTTATAAGGAAGTGGAAGAAAGTGGTAACCACTCAACTACTCCTTATAAGGGAGTGGATGTAACTGGTGAAAACTACTCCTTCGTAAGAGAGTGGATGTAAATGGTGACGGTGAAAACTACTGAAGAAAGTGGTAACCGCTCAGTAATAATCAAATTGTTCACGTTTGACCACTACTCATATTTCCTAATATTTATTTCTCTCTCATAAAACAAACACTCCCTCTCATTATGCAATTAATTTTCAAAATAAATTATCTCTTTCAATTCAAGCGGTTGCTCCATTTATTTCAAATATTTTATTAAATTTATTTCTCTCTCATACAACAGACACTGGGTAAATTCCCTATCTAGCACCATTTACATTTTTATTTCCCTAACAAGCACCCTTTTGCTTTTATTTTCCTATCTAGCACCCTTTTGTTTTTATTTCCCTATCTAGCACCCTTTTATTTTTTATTTCCCTATCTAGCACCATTTCAAAAATAAATAAATAATATTTTTTTTTTATAATTTTAATTTTGAATGCATTAAAAAATAAGTATTTTTAATGTTTAAAATAGTTAGAAATATAATTAATGAATAAAGAAATGAGTTTTTACAAAATAAAAAAAAAAAGTAATAAATGAAAATGTTTAATTTAAAATTATTTTTTAAGAATGAAGAAAATAAGAAATTGTACCGTCCCGTCATCGGGCGTTGACCGAAGGTTAGAGTCAACGCATAATGGGGGGCCCTCGAGGGACCCAAGGAAGAGAAGTCAGCAGGTCGACCGCTCGAGTCATCGCCAATAGGAGGCGTCGCCCAAGTGAGGCGTCGCCCAAAGAGAAGCATCGCCCGAGGGAGAGAGGCGTCGCCAGAGAGGCTTCGGGCCTCGACAGTCCAGAACAGTAGTAAGGAGAAGAGAAAGGCGGCTTCAAGGCCGCAAGTCTAGCACCAGAAGGGGATGCCCTAACTCATGAAGTATCCACGCCACTGCTGGGAGACCCTGGAACAGATACGACCCGTGAGAGGGCCATAACTAGGGGAGAACCACGTGCATGGTACGAGAGAAAGGTAGATATACCCCAGGGCAAGTAACCAGTGATTGGGGCACATGAGTTGGCACCCAGAACATCAACCCACGAGCCAGAAGCACTTCGCAGGAAAGAGGGTTCACACGATAGAATAACGCTAAGTTAGATGACGGCACTGTGGGACCCTCTACACAGAATAAACGATCAAGTCAAAGGGATACGTGGCAAGGCACACGTGCTCATTAAAGGTTTCAGTGAAAGTTTGCCAAGGTACGCGTTAATTCAGTTAAGATTCGAATGTTCCAAGGAATGTTTCTATACGCTTTCAATGTGCTTTAACGCGCTTTAAAGATTAGAGGTGTATAAAAAGGGACCTTGGGGCATTTGAAAGGGGGTTCGAGTTTTAACCTAATACACACAGATACACAGCGAAAACCCTAGTTGTCTTCGCGGGGCACACACAGTGAACACAAGGCAATTAGGGCAACACCATTCTAGTTACGCAGTTTCTAGTCACTCAGCACAGTTTCTTCGACCACCTCTCAAGGGTGTGTCACTTTGATGTTTCTCGCTAGCTGACTTGATCGTCGGAGTGCAAACGGCCGCGAGGGTGCCCCTTTGTTCACTTCTTTCAGGTACTCACAGACGGAGCAAGACGAAGGTGCCCTAGTTCGCAAGGACAAGCCACGCGCAAAGACGATCCCGGTCAGCCGGACGGAACATTTGGCGCCCACCGTGGGGCCGATATAAAACGTCAGTCCCACCACACACGTTTCACAGTTCCAAAACCCGGATAAGTTGAGAAAGTTTCCAGAAAGCCATGACCACAAGACCTCCGCGCTCCAGGAGCGAAGAGATGACCATGCAACAACTTGTGGGCATGGTGCAAGGGCTGCAAGAAGCAATGGCATCCTCAAGAGCAGATCAGGAACGCATGCAGGCGGATCTCACAGCCTCTCTGGCGAGAAACGAGGAACTCCACCGTACGAACGAGGAGCTACGTCGCGATCGGCGCGATGTAGACGATCCTGAGACTGTTCTCACAAGCGATCTTAGGAACAACAATCCCCAACACGTTCACAGGGCCCAAGGTGACCTTTACAGGAAAGGGGGATCCTGAGGCGCACCTCGCGGCGTTCCACACACAGATGATGTTGGTCGGAGGCTCTGACGCCGTAAAATGCAAGCTCTTTATGAGCACTTTAACCGGAATGGCCCTGGATTGGTTCGTCAGCCTTCCGGAGGGTCACGTCACGTCCTTTGCTCAACTCTCACGACTATTTAGAGAGCAATACTTAGCCAACAGGGCCTCAGCCCCAGTCTCGTACGACCTTTTCGACGTGAAACAATTCCAAGGGGAGACCATGAAGGAGTACATAAGCCGCTTTGGAGCACAAGTGGTGAAGGTGGGTACTACCGATGAACCCATGATTGTATACGCATTCAGGAAGGGAGTACGACCCGGGTCTTTTGGTAAGTCGCTTAACTGCAGGCTTCCCAAGACCTTTGCTGAAGTGAGGCGACGAGCGTTGCAGCACATTGCCTCAGAGGGCGAGGCATACGAGAAGTGCATGACCGCCGCACCCGCACGACCAAGGGCGCAGATGCGCACACAACCCGCTAGGGTCCACGAAGCCGCCACGGAGAGAAGAAACCCAGACAGAAAGCGCACCTACGAGGCGAGGAGGGCCCCGCCAAGGACCCGAGCTGAAGGAAGAAGAGAGGGGAGTAGACCGATGAGGCACAACTTTGTGGTGGAGCTC
Source organism: Phaseolus vulgaris (assembly GCF_051622355.1). Classification (NCBI taxonomy): domain Eukaryota; kingdom Viridiplantae; phylum Streptophyta; class Magnoliopsida; order Fabales; family Fabaceae; genus Phaseolus; species Phaseolus vulgaris. The sequence continues at coordinate 6,238,886 of NC_143503.1, forward strand.
AAAGACCTCATCATTGTGCCCAACATAGCAGACAGGTTGAGGCCACCAACGAAGTCCGATAAAGTTCTGGGTCCCCACAAGGAGTCGTGGTGTGAATTCCTCGAAGCATTTGGACATCATATTAACAACTGTTTGGCGCTAGGATACTAGTTGGATGAGCTTGTGAAGAGTGGCTTCCTAAAGGATTACCTCGTAGGACCCCCTACAACGGCAGCCACGGCAGTACAAGAGGAGGGCCAGACACACGAGATGGCAGTCCATGGAGAGGTTCACACCATTTCTGGTGGATTTTCTGGTGGGGGCCCACTGCCTCTCAACGAAAAAAGTATGTGAGGTCAGTAAATTCAGTGGCAGAAGAATTTCCAGACGACCTTTGGGAATCAGACCTTGTCTTCACAAGGGCTTACCTACGAGATGTTGTCCCACATGACAATGACCCCGTGGTCATCTCGGTAGTTACAACAGGAAGAAAGGTACATAGGGTTCTCATTGACCAGGGCAGTTCCGCAGATGTCATGTTCTGGGGAACCTTCAACAAGCTACAGCTGTCCCCGGACCTCTTGAGGCCCTACACCGGATGCTTATACGGTTTTGCAGATAATCCAGTGGAGGTACGTGGGTACTTGGAGCGACGTTCACTGATGGAACAGTGTCGCGTACCGAAAGTATCCGGTACCTGGTGGTTAACGCCAACTCAGCCTATAACATTTTGTTGGGCAGACCCACCCTAAACAGATTGAGGGCAGTACCTTCCACTCGCCACATGAAGATGAAGTTGCCAGACCTTAGCGGCAAGGTGATAGTCATCAAGTCAGACCAGGAAGAAGCCCGAAAGTGCTATGAGAATAGTTTGAAAACAAAGAGAGGCGTGGTAATGGTAATTGAACGACCTCTCGTTTCGGGCCCGGCAACAGAGCTAGAACCCATAGGAGAGGCGACACCCGCAGAGTCCACGCCCGACGACGCTTTACCTACAAAGGCGATGCCCGTGGATGACGCATGCACAGAGGGAAGACGCTGCGGCACCTTGCCTGTGGAGAGAGAGCCAGAGGAGGCGCTGCCCGAGGAGGCAATGCCCATGGAAGAGGACCCCATAAACGAGTCTCGCCCGGCAGGCGTGCAACATGATCATCCCCAGCCAGAGGACAATGCGGTGGAAAGTCAGATAGGAGGCAAGGCATTCAAATTAGGACGCCACTTGAGCCAGGAAGAACGAAGGAAGGTAACGGCGGTGATCTCGCGGCACTTAGACGCATTCGCATGGACCGCGGCAGACATGCCAGGCATCGACCCTGATTTCTTATCCCATCGCCTTACCATGGACACAAAGGCCCGCCCCGTGCGGCAGAGAAGAAGGAAGTTCAATGAGGAGCGATGCCTCGTCATAAAGGAAGAGACTCAGAAGCTGCTGAACGCTGGGCACATCAGGGAGATACAATACCCGGAGTGGCTGGCCAACGTAGTCCTCGTTAAGAAGGCAAATGGGAAGTGGAGGATGTGCGTAGACTTCACAGATCTGAACAAGGCATGCCCGAAGGATTCATACCCACTCCCCAACATTGACACCTTAGTGGACAGTGCCTCGGGCTGCAAGATGCTGAGTTTCTTGGATGCATTCTCAGGTTATAATCAGATCAAAATGCATCCCAGGGACGAAAGCAAAACGGCGTTTATGACAGACACGTGTAGCTACTGTTACAAGGTAATGCCGTTTGGTTTGAAAAATGCAGGCGCCACCTACCAGAGATTGATGGACAAAATCCTTGCACCAATGCTAGGAAGAAACGTGCAGGTGGTAACCTCGAGTGAGAGAGGGCGACACGCGGCTGATCTGGAAGAATTGTTCGCCACCATATCAAAATACCACCTGAAGTTAATCCCAGAGAAGTGCGTCTTCGGAGTAGAGGCGGGAAAGTTCCTAGGATTCATGCTCACAGAAAGAAGGATAGAAGCGAATCCTAACAAATGTGCAGCCATCATCGCCATGAGGAGCCCAACCTCAGTGAAGGAAGTTCAACAACTGACAGGGCGAATGGCAGCATTCTCGAGATTCGTATCAGCTGGTGGGGAAAAGGGCCACCACTACTTCCAATGCCTCAAGAGGAATAATCGTTTTACGTGGACAGACGAGTGTGAGACGGCGTTTATCAAGCTGAAGGAGTACTTGGCGACGCCACCCGTTCTCTGCAAGCCACGGGTGTGTGTCCCCCTCCGCCTATACTTTGCAGTAATAGAGTGGGCCATTAGCTCTGTACTGGTCCAGGAACAAGACCAGGTACAGAAGCCCATATACTTCGTAAGCAAGGCCTTGCAAGGCCCGGAGTCAAGGTACCAATCGCTAGAGAAGGCAGCACTAGCAGTGGTATTCTCAGCACGAAGGCTTCGCCACTATTTCCACAGTTTTACGGTGGTAGTAATGACGAACCTTCCCATCCAGAAGGTACTCCAAAAGCCAGACGTGGCCGGAAGGATGGTACGTTGGGCAGTGGAGTTGTCAGAATTTGACATTCAGTACGAGCCCCGGGGGTCCATCAAAGGCCAGGTCTATGCTGACTTTGTAGCGGAACTTTCACCAGGAGGAGATCCTCAAGAGGTGGAATTAGGGGCACAGTGGGTGCTCTCAGTGGATGGATCCTCCAACCAGCAAGGGAGTGGCGCTGGAATAATCCTCGAGGGGCCTAATGGGGTCTTAATCGAGCAGGCTTTACGCTTCGCCTTCAAGGCAAGCAACAATCAGGCGGAGTACGAGGCGTTGATTGCGGGGATGCTTTTGGCTAAAGAAATGGGTGCTCAGAGCCTCTTGGCAAAGAGTGACTCACAATTGGTCACAGGACAAGTAATAGGGGGATACCAAGCAAAGGACCCCCAGATGGCAGCATATCTGAGGTACGTTGAGGTGTTGAAAAAAGCCTTCGCTGCGTTTGAGCTGGTACATGTCCCCAGGGAGCAAAATGCCAGAGCTGACCTGCTCGCCAAGCTGGCCAGCTCAGGCAAGGGGGGGAGGCAGAGGACCGTAATACAGGAGACCCTCAAAATGCCGCGAAAATTTGTTGCAGATAATAGGGTGGACGTCCTTCATGTTAGTACAGCAAGAGGAAAACTAAGGAGTCATCGCTCGTTAATTCAAGATACGGTGAGGGCACCCTGCATCAGTACTTACGCAGCCTCGCCAGATGAAGAAAGGAGTGTACAGGTGTGTGCTGTGGAGGAAGGCGACACGTGGATGACCCCTTACCGGTGATACCTAGCGGATGGAATCCTCCCAGCGGAGCCAGAAGAAGGCAAGAAGATTAAGAGGAACGCCACCAGGTACACCCTGGGAAACGGGATATTGTTCAGGCACAGGTTTACGCACCCCATCTTGACATGTGTAAGCGGCGAGGAGTGCACCAGGATAATGGCTGAGCTCCACGAAGGTATTTGTGGAAGCCACGTGGGAGGAAGATCCTTGGCGTCCAAGGTAATACGTGCAGGGTTTTTCTGGCCAACAGTAAGAGAGGATTGCGTGCGATACGCCCAACATTGCAAGTAGTGTCAGATGCACGCTGATTGGCACAAGGCGCCGCCAGAGGAGCTGAGATCCATATACAGCCCATGGCCTTTCCATACTTGGGGGATTGACATCCTAGGCCCATTCCCATTGGCGATAAGGCAGATGAAGTATTTGATCGTTGCCATCGAATACTTCACCAAGTGGATAGAGGCCGAGCCAGTAGCGCAGATCACCGCGCACAAGGTACAACACTTTGTTTAAAGGAACATTGTGTGCCGTTTCGGAGTGTCAAGGCGTCTTATTTCAGACAATGGCACCCAATTCGTGAGCCAGCAGTTGGGGAAGTTATGTACAAAAGTGGGAATCAAGCAGGTATTCGCATCAGTCAAACACCCCCAGACAAATGGGCAGGTCGAATCAGCGAACAGAGTTTTGTTGAGAGGGTTGAAGCGCAGATTAGAGAAGGCTATAAAGGGGCATGGGCAGAGGAAGTGCCAAGGATTGTATGGGCTTACCACACCACGCCTCAATCCTCTACCATGGAGACACCTTTCAGCCTAGTATACGGATCAGATGCCACGATCCCAGTAGAGATACACGAAAGCTCGCCCCGTTTCCTAGGGTTCGTGGCGGAAGAGTTCAACGAAGAAAGGAGGGTGAACCTGGACCTGATAGATGAAGCTAGAGAAGAAGCAAAAATTAAGGCTGAAGCCGTAAAGAGAAGAGTGGAGCGTCAATACAACTCTAAGGTGAAGACACGACAATTCCAGATCGGGGATTTGGTTATGAGGAAGGCTCACCCTTACGAGATAGAAAATAAATTGTCTCCCAAGTGGACTGGACCGTTTCGAGTGACCAAGGCCAAAGGGAATGGTTCGTACAAGCTAGAGACTTTGGATGGAGGCCCCATCCCACGTAGTTGGAACGCGACAAATTTGAAGTTTTATTTCAGTTAAGATTTTGTAAAGGGGGCACTCTTTTTCCCTCTCGGGGTTTTTTTAATGAGGTCACCCAAATAAAGAAAGGGAAGTTTGAGATATATTTGCCTTAGTTTTTCCTTACCTTATAAAATCAAAGATCAAAGAAAAACACAATGTTGGTGTCGCCATGGTAAGGCGTCGCCAAGATAAGACGTCGCTCGAACAAGGCGTCGCCAAGATAAGGCGTCGCCAAGATAAGACGTCGCACGAACAAGGCGTCGCCAAGATAAGGCGTCACCAGAACGAGGCGACGCCAAGATAGGGCGTCGCCAGGACGAGGCTTCGGCGAGGAAAGATGTCACCTAGAGAAGGCGTCGCTAAGATAGCGATGCAAAGATGAGGTACCACCAGGGCAAGGCGTCGCCAGAAGTAGGCGTCGCCACCAGATAATCAAGCGGAAATCAAGCTTGGAGCAAGATAACAGGTATGCCAGTATAAGTTAAAATTCGGGCGCCTAGTCCTTGAGTAGGGGTTAAGGGATTCCTTCAGGACGCCCCCTCCTCAAGTAGGAATAGTTAGCCCCGGTACCAGATGAGTTAAAATTCGGGCGCCTAGTCCTTGAGTAGGGGTTAAAGGATTCCTTCGGGACGCCCCCTCCTCAAGTAGGAATAGCTAGCCCCGGTACCAGATGAGTTAAAATCCGGGCGCCTAGTCCTTGAGTAGGGGTTAAGAGATTCCTTCGGGACGCCCTCTTCTCAAGTAGGAATAGCGAGCCCCGGTACCATATGAGTTAAAATCCGGGCGCCTAGTCCTTGAACAGGGGTTAAGGGATTCCTTCAGGACGCCCCCTCCTCAAGTAGGAATAGCTAGCCCCGGTATCAGATGATAGATATAAGTTAAATCTGGGCTTCTAGTCCTTGAGCAGGGGTTAAGGGATTCCTTCGGGACGCCCCCTCCTCAAGTAGGAATAGCTAGCCCCGGTATTAGATGATAAATACAAGTTAAATCTGGGTGCCTAGTCCTTGATCAGGGGTGAAGAGATTCCTTCGGGACGCCCCCTCCTCAAGTAGGAACAGCTAGCTCCAGCGTCTGATGTTCAGAACAGCTTAAAGTCCTCAGTGCATCCGAGGAAAGGGGAGTACCCCTGGGCAATGTGGAGGCACCAGAGAAAGCCCTCCTCACCCTCGAGTGAGTTCAGGCGAGAACAGATTAGAAGACCTCTTTGCTTAAGCAAATGGAGGCAAGATTGAAAGTCCTCAGTGCAGACCAGGCCAGCAAAGTTTTAGGCGTTAACATAGAAATGTGCATGACACTTAGCAGGTCAGGCGAACGACATTTCAGATATTAAGATTGACCAAAGCCACTGCCCAGTAAGTGATCTTGCATTAAGTGTTATTGCTACGAACTAATAGTTTGTTCAGTTAAGTTGATTTTCATAGGATTAAGCACCAATGGGTGCTAAGTTGATTTCTTTAAGGCAAGAGTTAGTCAGCTATAACAAATGATTACACAACAGAGTAAAGGCGAAACAACCGAGAAATACATTGAAGGCAAGTACCAGTTGAGCCTTTGATATAGAAAAGAAAGCAGAAACGGATAAGAGTGCAAAAGAAGTTAGAAGCGGACAAGAATGTAAAGATGAAGTTCAAATAAGCATTAAAATAAATCCAGAGTCATAATTACCGACAAGGTTCGCGATAGTTATAAATTGAGCAAAAGGTAACTATCAGATAATTCTGTATAGGCATGGGGGCATGGGCTATTCTTCAGAAGCCTCCAAAGGCACCAGCTTGCCGTCGACCACCTCGCTCAAGGGGCTGCACCCAGAAACGTCGATTCCTGGGTTCACACAAGCAGCCTGAACAAGGGCCTCTGCGAACCCCTCAGCGAAACTGGAAGCAGACTCCCCTACCAGCTTATCTTCAACAACTTTGAAATTAGCAGCTTGAGCCACCATTTCTTGGTCCTTGGAGGCCAAGGCAGAAGTCAACTCTTGGACTTTGGCTTGAAGGGACTTGTTCTCAGTAGTTAATCGGGAGCATTCATCAGTTTTGTTCGCAAGGGCGACCTCAGTCTTTCCCAGTGACTGCTCCCGATTCACACACTGATCCTCAAGCTTCTTCTGGTAGGCTTTCGAAGTTTCTGCAACCGCTTCAAGATCAGCAATTTCTGTGCGAAGAGGGACCACTTCATTAAGAAGCTCTGCTTGGGCTTGGGCCACCTCGTGCAGCCGTTTGTTGGCCTCTTCCCTGGCCTTTTGTGCCATCCTCAGGGACTCTTTGTAGGCACCCTCTTGACGCCCCTAGTGGGCGGCCAACCTCTCTTTCTCCTCTTTGAGCTTCTCCTGCCCCTCTTTCAGAGAAGCAACTTCCTTCTCCAGAGCTTGGAAGGCAGAAGCTTGGGCGGTCTTGGCCTTGGACTGTTTGTGCCAAGTGTAGGCACAAGACATGAAGAGGCCCATGTAATAGTACATGCTCTCCCTCTAAGGCTCTTCAGCTTGGCTACTAGCAGATCCCAGGCTCAGAAACCCCCTCAATGACTCCTGCATGGGAAGAGGGAGTTCTGGGGCAGGGGGAAGAACGTCCACGGGTTCAGCTTCGAACCCACTCTCCTGATGTACTGATTGGGGAGGGGAGGTGGCGCTCGGTGGATCCTCCCTTAAGGACTCCGCCCCATGGGAAGAGGAAGTGGCGGAGGTGACCATCTGAGGGGCATGTTGGGTCCTTTGTCGTTTGAAGACTTGCCCCTCAGTAGAGTCCTCATCATCAGAAACAACCTCCACCACCCGCTTGCCCTTGTCAAGGGGGGCTGAGGAAGCACTCGCCTCAACCAGCGCGAGAGGCACAGCGGCGATGGGAGGTGGAGAGCTTGGAAGTGGACAGGGAGAAGCTGGGGTTGTTGGATTCGTTGGTGTTGTCGCAGGTTGAGGTTGGGGGTTAGGAGAAGATGGAGGTGCGGAAGAGGTTGAGGTTGGAGACGCCAAAGCCCCATCCTTGGACTTCAGCACTTGGGCCAGTCGCAACCGTCGTTGCCTATCCATTCTAGAATCTACACCAAGAAAGACAAGTATAGCAGAAGTTAGGCATAGGCTAATGTTATAACACAAAGGAGCAGACCAATCAGGCATCAAGCAGGAATTCAACAGAAATAAAGGCCAGAAAGCTACAAAGAAGAACATTCATACTTATGTATTTTTCTAAAGCGTCGGCGTTGAACTCCAGGTTTATCAGGGTGGCGGTGTCGAAGCCCCCCACACTGGCCAAGATCTTGCAAGCCTCTCGATCGTTCGAGGGCAATTCGTCCAACGACTTGGACTTCATGGTCTTGACCTCATTCACCCAGTACAGGGGAAAACCGTCAAGGGTAGAAGGGTCGTAATCAGAGCAGCAAATTTTGAAAAACTTGCCCTTCCACCCCTTGAAGGATTGTTGGAAGAGAGAGAGGAGGACCCTCCCAGGGATGTTGCTGAGGCTCACCCAGAGACTCTTACCCTGTTTCTTCACTTCAAAGAAGTGTAGGAAGATATCGACGGAAGGTGTGCACCCGAAGAAGCTGCACAAAACACCAAAGGCCTTGACGAAAGCCCAGCCATATAGGTGCAGTTGGGCTGGGGCGATGTTAATCTCCGTCAACAGCTCCCTCTCAAATCGGGAGAAGGGCATACACATCCCGATACGCTTAAAGACAACTTGGTAGAAATAAAAGAAAGGGACCCCGTTATTGGCCCGCTCATCCCCACAAACAGGCTCCCCTAGAGTGCAAGGGAGCACTGCAATGTCATCATCATGCCTCTTCCCGAAGGCACGATGGTCGTAGGTACATGGTTCCCCTACGTGGTCCCTCCAGGCTTTAGTGGACACTAAGCTTGAGCACTCGTCGAGCAGTTCGACTGGAGCCCACGAGTAAAGGTCTCTATAGTTAACGTTGAGGGGTGGAGGATTGGCTGTTATTTTAGTACGAGCCATTGGCGAAGAGACTGAAGAATAAAGATGAGAAAAAGTTTTAGCAAAAAAGGATAGGAAAGGGGGAAGAAACAAAAACCTTACGAGAATCCCTACACGCACGAAGAAGCTCAGAGAAGGGGAAGAGGGAACAGTTACAAAGAAATGCGAAAGAGAATACAAGAGATACGAGGAAATAAACAGTCCCAGGCAGTTGTATCAGTACAAAAGTTAAATGGAGGGCCAGTGATGGAGAAAGATCATACCTTTTTGAGTATCTGGAGATTTGAGGATCGAAAACGGGAGAGAGAAAACGAAGATTGCAGAGAGAGTTTGGGGAAGATGAACAGTAGAGAAAATGCAAGAGGTGAATGAAACAGTGGATTAGAGCGCGCGTTTTTGAAAGATGTAACGTTAACTTGGAAGCGCAAGCGACGCTCGTCCTCAGTCGTTGGATCGCACCACGTGTCAAGAGATTAAAACATAACTTAAACGTCGAACACGGAGAACGTCGCGTCAGATGTCCCGAGAGTGTCAAATCAAACTAAACAAAGGAATGTCACGTCAGCAGGGAATGCCACGTAGATAGTGGGGGCGAGGCATTTCTCTTTTCGTTGACCAAAGATCAGAGTCAACAGGTTGACTGCTCGAGTCATCGTCGTGAAGGCATCGCCTAAGTATGGCGTCGCCCAAGAAGACTGCTCGAGTCATCGCCTCGTGCAGGCATCGCCTAAGTAAGGCGTCGCCCAAGAAGACAGCTCGGGTCATCGCCTCGTACAGGCATCGCCTATGTAAGGCATCGCCCAAAAATGCACACCGCCTATTTTCCTAATAAACCCAGATTAAAGTCGTTGAGGGATCAAGTGAGAAAGCTCAGAGATATGAGCATCCCTCACAGGTACTAAGGGCAAACGAGGTCGTGAGAAAGGGAATCAGGAGGAGAATATGCGTCACGACTCAAGGGGAAAGAACGGAGGACAGAGGAGAAGGGCACGTGCTACTTAAAAGAGTTAAGGTCGAACACAAGAGAGGCGAGTGCTGAAGGCGACGCACGCGGTATAACAAAGAAAACAAAAGCGGACGCGAGCAAGCAAAAGTAAATCGGGTAGCGTTTAACATAAAGAAAAGCGTAAATCCAGAGTTATGGTTATAGATAGAGTTCATAACAGTTGCAAGCTAGGTGAAAAGATAATCCTATACACGTTCTAATGTTCGCACGGGAAGCAAAAATAGTTCACTCTTCAGTGGCTCCCGGAGTTTGAGCAATGCGACGAAGAAGCCCCGTCCCCGAATCTCAACGCCTGGGCCAGCAGCGACCTTTGTTGATCGTTTATCTTCGAACCTATGCAAAAAAGGGACAAGCACGGTAAAGACGGGCACAAAACAAAGCACTTCAAAACAAAATCATACAAGAATCCAACGAAAGCAAGAAATAGGAAGGTCATAAGGGAAGTTTCCCGCACATATGTATTTTTCCAGAAACTCGGCATTATATTCTAGGCTTATCAAGGCAGCCGCGTCAAAGCCTCCAGCACCCGCCAGGATCCGGCAAGCCTCCTGATCCCTCGAAGACAACTTCTTAAGAGGCTTAGATTTCAAGGCTCTGGCATCCTTCGTCCAATACAATGGAAAGCCGTCCAGAGCAGAGGGCACAAGGTCGGAACAGCACACCTTGAAGAACCTGCCTTTCCACCCTGTGAAGGTTTGCTGGAAAGGGGTCAAAAGAATCCTACCGGGAACGTTGCTGAGAGTCACCCAGAGGTTATTTCTCTGCCTCTTTACCTCAAAGAAGTGAAGGAAGATGTCTACAGAGGGTGCACACCCTAGGAAACCAAACAGAATGTCAAAGGCTTTGACGAAGGCCCAACTGTTAGGATACAGTTGGGCTGGGGCAGCGTTCATCTCCGTTAGCAGCTCTCTCTCGAACCTAGAAAAAGGAAGGCGCACGCCGACGCGCTTAAAGACCACCTGGTAAAAGAAGAAAAAGGGGACCCATCGTTGGCCCGCTTGTCTCCGCATACCGGCTCCCCTAGGACGCAGGGAAGCACGGTGATATCGTCGTCGTGCCTCTTCGCGAAGGCGCGGTGATCATAGGTGCTCGAGTCCCCCACATGTTCCCTCCAGGCTCTGGCGGAAAGTAAGCTCGAGCACTCATCAAGGAGTTCGCGCGAAGCCCACGCGTAAAGATCCTTAGGGCTAACTCTGGAAGAAGAAGGGTTAGAAGACATGTTGAGACAAGATGTCAATAAAGGACCTAAATGATCAAAGAAGGAGGATCCGGCAGTAACACAGAAGGGAGAAGTCGACGATAAAAGAACGCAAAAAGAACTCTTTAGAAGGAAAAATGAACTGCGCAAGGAAGATATGAAAAACATGGGAACGATGAGTGCTAGTACGGGATTTCAAAGACCCAAACATTACAGTTGAGGCGCCAAAAGACGCCAAAAGGGGGCCGTGCAATTGAGCCACATGTCATAAGATCAAGGCATGACCTGGAGAGTCACTTTTCTTGCTCAGAGAATATCACATCGTCAGAGTCCTCGAGGGTACGTAGCGTCGACGGTGCAGAAAATGTCACGTCAACCAGTCAGGGAGTGACACGTCATCAAGATATCGCAAGGACAAAGGGGCGAGGCCTTAGCCTTAGTCTTTTCGCTGAAACTAGTTTCAGCTCAAGACTGGGGGGCTTGTGTACCGTCCCGTCATCGGGCGTTGACCGAAGGTCAGAGTCAACGCATAATGGGGGCCCCTCGAGGGACCCAAGGAAGAGAAGTCAGCAGGTCGACCGCTCGAGTCATCGCCAATAGGAGGCGTCGCCCAAAGAGAAGCATTGCCCGAGGGAGAGAGGCATCGCCGGAGAGGCTTCGGGCCTCGACAATCCAGAACAGTAGTAAGGAGAAGAGAAAGGCGGCTTCAAGGCCACAAGTCTAGCACCAGAAGGTGATGCCCTAACTCATGAAGTATCCACGCCACTGCTGGGAGACCCTGGAACAGATACGACCCGTGAGAGGGCCATAACCAGGGGAGAACCACGTGCATGGTACGAGAGAAAGGTAGATATACCCCAGGGCAAGTAACCAGTGATTGGGGCACATGAGTTGGCACCCAGAACATCAACCCACGAGCCAGAAGCACTTCACAGGAAAAAGGGCTCACACGATATAATAACCCTAAGTTGGGTGACGGCGCTGTGGCAAGGCACACGTGCTCATTAAAGGTTTCAGTGAAAGTTTGCCAAGGTACTCGTTAATTCAGTTAAGATTCGAATGTTCCAAGTAATGTTTTTATACGCTTTCAATGCGCTTTAACGCGCTTTAAAGATTATAGGTGTATAAAAAGGGACCTTGGGGCATTTGAAAGGGGGACCGAGTTTTAACCTAATACACACAGATACACAGCGAAAACCCTAGTTGTCTTCGCGGCACACACACAGTGAGCACAAGGCAATTAGGGCAACACCATTCTAGTTACGCACTTTCTAGTCACTCAGCACAGTTTCTTCGACCACCTCTCAAGGGTGTGTCACTTTGATGTTTCTCGCTAGCTGACTTGATCGTCGGAGTGCAAACGGCCGCGAGGGCGCCTCTTTGTTCACTTCTTTCAGGTACTCACAGACGGAGCAAGACGAAGGTGCCCTAGTTTGCAAGGACAGGCCACGCGCAAAGATGATCCCGGTCAGCCGGACGGAACAGAAATTAAACCTTACAACAACATAAAAAGTTGAATCTATAAACATAAATTAGTATTTTTATTATTATTATTGATGATGTAATCATGTTAATTTCAAGTAAAAAATACAGAACATAATTATAAAAAAAAACCAAAGTCAATTAGTATTAATTAATAGTGGACACACAAATAATATTGCAGTGTCTACCCTAAATGCAAAATCCTAAAAAAAAAAACTAATGCAAATGTTACACTTAATGCTTAAAAATGAAAAGAAAAAAAATGCAAAAATAAATAACTATAGAAAATAAAAACAACAATAATAAAATAAAAACAAAAAACAAAAATAAATAAACAATGACAGAAAAAAATAATAACTAAAAACATATAAGATATAAAATAAAGGAAAAACAAAATAAGATAAATATACAAGATACAAAAAAAAATCCAAACAAGATAAAGATAAGAGATATAAGACGATACTAAATAAGTAGATGTTGGTCATAAAAAGAAAAATAAATGAAAGATGATCATTTATTTAATATTTTCTTCAATGGTACATTAAATAGTTTGTCCGAAATGAAACATAATTAAGGACGAGAAAAACACAATCCAATAATGTTGGGACATGTTCTTTTTGTGTGTCCTGGTGTTTGACAATATGAACATTTTTTTGTTTGATCATATTGTTCTCTTATGTCAATATCAATCCTTATTCGACTTGACTTAGGTTTCCCCTTTGAGGTTATTTTCATGTCGGAACTTGACATAGTATTTGACTGGTGTATGCAGGTCAATACTCTTCATTTTTTAGTTCTATCAAATAGTCTTTTGTAACATAAAAGATCTGTTGCAATGTTGTTGTTTTTATTTTCTATATTTATTTATTTTTACATTTTTCTTCTTCTCATTTTTAAGCATTAAGTGTAACAATTGCATTAGTTTTTTTTTAGGATTTTGCATTTAGGGTAGATAGACACTTCAATATTATTTGTGCCTTCAATATTAATTAATACTAATTGACTTTGATTTTTTTATAATTATGTCATGTATTTTTTACTTGAAATTAACATGTTTACATCATCAATAATAATAAAAATAAATACTAATTTATGTTTATAGATTCAACTTTTATGTTGTTGTAGAGTTTAATTTTTTATTTTCTTCATTCTTAAAAAAAAATTAAACTAAACATTTTTAATTTATTACTTTTTTATTTTTATTTTGTAAAAAATCATTTATTTATTCATTAATTATATTTCTAACTATTTTAAACATTAAAAATACTTATTTTTTAATGTATTCAAAATTAAAATTATAAAATAAAATTAATTTATTATTTATTTATTTATTTTTGAAATGGTGCTAGATAGGGAAATAAAAAATAAAAGGGTGTTAGATAGGGAAATAAAAACAAAAGGGTGTTAGATAGAGAAATAAAAACAAAAGGGTGCTAGATAGGGAAATAAAAGTGTAAATGGTGCTAGATAGGGAATTGAGCCACATACACTCTCTCATTATGCAATTAATTTTCAAAATAAATTATATCTTTCAATTCATAACCATTCCTCCACCTCTTTTCAATTCATAATCGTTCCTCCACATCTTTTTCAATTCAAAACCGCTTTTTCATCTCTCTTTCAATTCAAAACCGCCCCACTACGTATACCAAATATTGTAGAAAAAATAAGAAAGGGCACAATGACCATAATACAATAATAAAATTAAATATTAATATAAGGATAAAATGGGAAAAAAATTAAGAGCAGTTAGGAGGGGAATAAAAAATGACACAAGGACCATAATACAATAATAAAATTAAATATTAATATAAGGATAAAATAGGAAAAAAAATTAAGAGCAGTTAAGAGGGAATCCTTTATATATATATATATATATATATATATATATATATATATATATATATATATATATATATATATATATATATATATATATATATATCATAATTAAATAAGAACTTAACAAAAATATTAATCATTACGAACTCTCAATTTTAGTTATATATGTTTAAAATATTAAAATAAAACTCAAACATTATACTTTTTAAAAATGTTTTTACCCACTAACATCAGAAAATTTTCAAACGCAATAAGAGATGTACTTTATAACATGTTTTTATAGTTTTTACATTCTCCTTTTATACAAATATATTTATATGTTAAGAAAATAAAAATTTTAAAACCTATACGCGGATAGATCGCGAGCGCTTTCCCGCTAGTTAATAGTAAATGAATCCCAATTTCTCAATTCAAAATAAGCCTTCAAAGTTTCTCTGCAACCTTCATCATAATAGGTCTTCAATTCTCGTTTTAAAATATTGCTTCCAGAACTCAAAACCCCAACCATTCCTAAACCGCTATCAAAATGTTGGAAGTCCGTTTCGTGCAAGGTTCCCTTCTGAAGAAGGTTTCGGAAATCATCAAGGAGTTCATCAACGACACCAACTTTTACTGCTCCTCCACCGTTATCATCGTCCAGGCTATGAATTCCAATTTGTCAATTCTCGCGCTTCTCCTCCGATCCTCGGGGTTCGAGCACTACCGTTGCGACCGCAACTTCTCCATGGATATGAACCTCTACAGCATGGTTGAGTTGCTGAATCGTGCGAACGGTGATGACATCATCACCATAAAAGCCGATGACGGCGGCGACACCGTCACCTTCACTTTCGAAAGCCCTAGTATGTTTTTATGTCTCTAGCGATTTTAAAATTGTTGATGTTTTGACGAATGGACTCACGTGACTTGTCTTTGTTGTTCTCTTACAGTGCAGTATAAGATTTCTAATTTTGAAATGAGGCTGGTGGATATTGATAGCCCCCGTTATTGGATACGAGAGGATGAAGCAAAATATATGGAGTATCTCGCGATGGTTAAGATGCCGTCTTCTGTCTTTGATGGGATCTGCAGGAATATCAGTAGAATTGACGGTATGTTTGACCTTGACCTTGTCATTACCGTCACCCAGGAATATGTGAAGTTTTCCACTCAAGGAATTGAAAATTTAGGATCTGCATCCGTGCGCAATGTGAGATTTTTTTTTTTAGTTTATTAAACAAATCGTTCTTGCTTGTGCTATTCCTTAGTGGTTGGTTAATCTTGCAGCCTGAAGAAGCCACTGTGATTGATATGTTTGATGTGAACAAGCCTGTGTCAATGAGAATAAGAAATGGAGGGAGATACATGAGCTCTTTTATGAAGGCAACAACCTTGTCCAATACCGTCTCCATTATTCTGTTAAAGAACCTGGCAGTTGTTGTTGAATACAAGATTGCTGAGATGAAGATTCCTGAGATCGGTTATTTGCGGTTGTATATTCCCCCAATTACATCCCCTACATCATAGGAAGAAGAATAGAGAGGATGAATGTTTGGATGTTAGGTTAGGATACTAGGATTGTTCTTTCCGTTTAGGGTTAGGGTTTATACATTTCTCGAAGTTGTTTAATTATGTTTGGATGTTATGTTGAACTTTGTAGTTTTCGTTTAAACTTTGAGCAGCAAATTTGGAATTCAAGTATTTTACTTCTATTTATATCCTCCTGTCACTATATTTTGCCAATAATTTGTTCAGAATACTTTGAAGTTTACCAAATTGGCTGTATTCCAACATATTTAAAGTCTGAAAATTTGTCTAAATACTATTGAAGTTGGCTGAAGGGGTATTTACACCCTAAATGAATAAAGGATCTATGGAAACAAGCTGTACCAGCAGTTTTAAGAGTGGATATATGCAATATTTAACTCTTTTTTAACATAAAAATTATTTATAAGTCCACAAAATAGATATAAGTGATACATAAGGATAATCCAAACCTAAAGAAAAGTTATAAGAAGAAATGAATTATTAGAAGAAAGATGACCTAATTTTCTCTTAAACTACTCATAATTATCTAACCATAATTAACCATGAATATTCAATTAACATTTTTGTCGTTGTGAATAACTAGGGAGAATTTTCGTAAATATGCTGACTTTTACTTCAAGACCTTTGGAGACAGTGAAAAATTGGGTGACTCTGAATGAACCCTTATCATATAGTCTTAATGGCTACAATGGTGGCACCTTTGCACCAGGTAGATGCTCTAAGTATGTTGCCAACTGTAGTTCTGGTGACTTAGCCACTGAACCCTACAATGTTGGACACAACCTATTACTTGCTCGTGAATCTGCTGTCACCTTGTACAAGACAAAATACCAGGTTAACTTGTAAATCATTTTCTAGAAAATCAAAACCAAATATTTTAGCATTTATACAGTTCAGAAAAAAAATATCATTTCTATTTTTACTGGTTTCTTAGTAATCTAATCCGTTGTTCCTTAAAAGCATTTTCATATGATTCTTAATCATGAGTTTTGTTTTATCTTCATATAAACACTATTACATATGAGACTTTATGAAGTTCTATACGACTTTTTCCTTCAAAATATATCTCACTATTGTTATTATTAATTTTTTTCTTCAAAATATCTCTTATTTGGTTGATGAGCATATTTAAATTATTGGAGAGTATTAATGATGTTTACTCTGATTTGGTTTAGGTCTACCTCTTTTAATAGTAGAATTAAAAATGAAAAATGAAAATAATGTGATGTTTATTCGTTGCACATCTGATGAAAACATATTGTGATTGTGTAGTTTCCTCAAAAAGGAAATATTGGGATCACCTTACCAACTCACTACTTTCTGCCAAAATCTAACACTGCTGCTGATAACAAGGTTGCAAGTAGAGCTCTCGACTTTTTCTTTGGTTGGTACGTATTAAAACTCACAAAAAACTATTTTTTCTTGCTGTCACCAGTTTTGTTTTTTCTTTCCATATTTTTTCTTTCTTCTACATTTCATTTGAAGCATAGATATTGACACAAACTATCTTCATAGCACCCTCTAGCCAAACTCCTTCAAGCCCCAAAACCCTCTCTCTAACCAAGGATTAGAGCTTCCACATTCCGAATACATAACATACGGGCCTGAGTTAGCCCATTCCCCACTTGTTTGGGACCAACACTACCATTCGCTTCTGAACTGTATTGTGAATTATTGTTGGCCCAAAAGCCCAAATGGCAGTAGTTGATAAAAAAACATTAATTTTAAATAGTAATTGTACAAATTCATTTTTTGGTAAAATTGACTCCAGAAAATTAAATTATTTTATTTTTGGTTAAATATACTTTCGTCCTATACTTTAACATGAAAATGATTTTTGTTCATGGTCTAAATGTACTTCTATCGTGAAAATGATTGAAATATGTCATTTTGTATATGAAACTGTTTCAATTTGATGTTCCATTTCATCAACGCATTGGAAGTAGTTAAAGTGGCTATCAGTCTATCATAAAAACAACACCAATTTTTTTATAAAAAAAACTAACAATCTTTGAAAAACTAATTATCAGTTCACATAACCAAGAATACATTCCAATCATTTCCATACTATAGATACCTGAACGTTCTAAATTTGAATCAAGGACGTAACTGGGGATCGAGAGAATTATCATGAAGGAGAAAGTAGATGGTATCAACCCGCAACATGGCAAGTGAGAAGATTGTTGATCAAGGATGATCTTGAGCTTTGATGTCTCCAAATCCATGGTGTTTGATGGAAGGTTGGTGTTGCTGCTTGTGTGGGTGGGATCTGGGTAGATTTATGTGTAATTCACTCTTTTTTTGAATCTAAAATTGATTGAAATCAAAACCTTTTTGAAAAAAATTGTTTTCTAAAGAAGTGGAAAAACAACCAGTTGTTTTATCGTTTCAATTGGTTATTTGACACTTAGTGATTTTTGAAAAGGGTTTGAAGTTGTTTGACTTGGTTGACTTTACTGTCAAACCAATTCAATCGGTTGTTTTGAAAATTCAACTGATTGTTGAAAATCCATAACAGAATTTCTGTTAAGTTTGGTAAATCAGCTTTAAATGTTTTCTAACTATTTTGGCTCCTGCTTTAAATGTTTTTAACAAACCTTTGGAGTATATAAAGATTGTTTTACGCTCCTAAAGGCATTGAAAACAGTTTAGACATTTTGAGATTGAGAAAACATATTTGAGTTTTCAAGATTTGCATCAAGCTTTTGGATTTTCACAAAGAAATGGAATATGATTGCTGTAATCTTTCGTTTTGATATTGATCAGATGTAATCCTTTCTTTATCTCTTGTATTTCTGGATATTGGTTGTGTAAGTAGAATCGGAGGGTGTTTTGATTTCTGTGGTGTTGTGTACCAAAGGAAGTGTGTGGCTTGAGGTGTTCAAGGTCACTTCTTTGGTGTGGTTGTTTGTAATCTAGATTTTGATTGCATAGTAGATACCAGTGGTTTTTGGAGATAGGATGTAGCTCTTGGGATAAGAGTGAACCAGTATAAATTGCTTGTGTGCTTTTCTCTTGCCCCGAACTCATTTAAATTCTGCTTTTAAGTTGTTTTTAACACTGCTGATAAAAATAACTGGTTGAATCGCAAAAGCAACCAGTTGATTTTCTGGAAATCAACTTAAACAATTTTGTTTCATTGTTTCCTTGATTTCTTTCTCTGTGATTTTGGATTGAATTTCATTATACCTTCAAAGCTTGCAAAAATCTTTTATAAACAATTCACCCCCCTCCCCCTTTTGTTTAAGGTCATATATTCTAACAAAGATGTATGAGATCGAGCAGACGACGCGGTTGTTGGCTCTACAGAAGGAGTTGGCTGAGATGGAGAGGAAAAACGAAGAGATTACTAAGAAGAATGAAGAATAGATCATGGCTCTCCGAAAGGAGAATAAGGAGATGAAAAAGCTCATGGAGGGAGGACCGTCTGTTGAACCAACCAACCTGGTTGGGAGGTCCTTTACCACACCTGTTGGCAGTCGAAGAAGAATCCCACTTTGGAGATGGATGGAGAATCTTATCCAAACAAGTCGATGCACACGACCGAAACTGTGGGATCCATTCGCCGACACCCTTTTATCGATTTTGTCATCGATACTCCACTACCAGACAAGTGGAAGGGATTCAACAGGGACCACTACGATGACATGACCGATCCTGATGAGCACATAGATGCGTACACTACGCATATGAGCCTGTACACTTCAGATGATGCAGTCCTCTGTCAAGTGTTCCCTACCTCGCTGAAGGGAGGAGCGTTGAGCTAGTTTATGAAGCTCCCTCCAAATTTCATAGACTACTTGGAAATCTTGGTAGCTAAGTTTGATACTTAGTTTGCTACCAGCCGACCGCATCATTTGACTTCCATTGCACTGGTTGGCATTCGGCAGGAGAAAGGAGAGTCCTTGAGGAAGTTCATCGACAGGTTTGGGAAGGTGGCAATGAGCACCCAAAACCTCAGCCTTGACGTGACAATGCATCATATGCTCACAACTCTCCGTCCGAGACCCTTCGCGGATAGCCTGGCATGCAGCCAACCACGAGCCTTGATGAGCTTAAGCGCCGAGCCGCTATGTTCATGCAACTAGATGAGTTGCGGAGTTCAAAAATCAAGCTCGAGCGAAAGCGAGCGGGAAGAAGAAGGACGACAAGGAGCGTCAGGGACGGTCCGGATCGGAACGAGGCGACAAGAGGAGAGATAACTAGGGACCCCAGTTTACACAATACATTATGGTAGTTGCATTTAATTACATTTCTAAATATTATAAATTTTACTTATGTTGTCTTCAATTACAACAATTTATAAATATTTATTTAATTGTATATTTATTTTTATTTTTACTTATTTCAAAAAATTAAATACATGGTCTTTCACTACTAGAAAATCATTCATTATAAATCAATTTTAGAGACAAAAAAAAAATTCTATATTGACTAAATTAGATATTATTTTAGAGACTAAAAAAATTATTAATTTCTATTATATAAATAGTTTATAGATTGGTATCTAATTAGCTACCAATTATTTAGATTCTAAAGTTGGTATCTAAAATTTTGGTATCTAATTAGACCAATTTAGAAATCATTTATTAATAATAGAAAATAATTCAGATACCAATAATTTTTTTAGTCTCTAAAATAGTATCTAATTTTATCAATATAGTAACTAATTATTTTTAGTCTCTAAAATTAGTTTTTATTTAATGATTTTCTTGTAGTGTTTTAATAGTTTATATGACTTGTTATATTACAATAATCATGTTTAAAATAAATCAGTGACTTAGTGGATTAATAATCTTTTTAGAAATATTATGAGTGTGGTATAAAAGAATAAGCAGATTTTAAAATGATTAAAAATATTGTGTAATTTTAAAAAGAATAAATCACATTCATAAAAGTGTTGATTGTATTTACTAATATAATTGTAACACTTAAATAACTGTGACCTAAAGCTAAACGCAATCTATAAAAAGAACGTTGCCTAAAAAATACACAACAACTTTTTTAAGGCAACAACTAACATGTGTTACCTGGAATTTTGAAAAAAAAAATGTTACCTAAATGTTGGTAAAAAAGTGTGACCTATTATATTCATACAAGACAACAGTTTTAATGGTTTTAGGAAAAAAACGATGATCTTATAGCCACAACTACGTACTCTTCAGTTGGAAAACTATGAACAAACTATTGTTTAAAATTAAAATCACAATTTTTCTTTTTACTTTAGAGAATATTTTTAAATTGATGTCTGAATTAACATGCAACCGCTATTGATTTCGTATTATTAAGACGAACCACTTCATTTAAAATCTAAAAGTCATATATGAGTTTTATAAAAAATAATTGTATGTCTCCATTCCATATCGTATTTTATAAAATAAGAATAGTAATTTTTTCTTTCTCAATCAATATTCATTCTACAATAATAATTGTGATTTAGATAACCAGATTTTCCAACCTTGATAAGGCTTTTCATCTATTCATCATCCTTTATAACACATTTTAACTTTCCACCTACATTAATGTTTAAACACATTTCATAAAAAAAACCATTAGACATGTGAAAGGAACGATAATTTTTTTTTTTATCAGCAACGAATTAATAAAATTTAAAAGAGACACTTCAGGGGTGTCCCAACCCGTATACAAAAGACCTTAATGTCTAGACCGTACGCACAGGCTTACAAGGTTCTGCTGGACATAAAAGAGTCAACCTATAAACTTAAGGTTTACCCATTTACCCCAACAGAGAAAACATCACAAAAAACCCTTACCCACCACCTAAGACAGAAAACAAACTTTACCCCTACCAAAGTCCACAAAATCCACCATAGCACACCATATCAGCACTCATCAAAGCTAAGGCAGCATAACCACCAGCACTCTCCATGCCAGAAAAAGACACGCTGAGTTGACGGTGTTGAGTAGCACCCATTCTCCACAACAGGCTCGGTACTTAATAGTCCCCTGCAGCTACCGCACACCAACCACACAGCTGCTCTTCCAGAACACAGAGAATACGGCTAGGAAACCTGCTTAACTTCTCATGCTTTGAATAAGGCAGCCGAAACTCCAAACTGATATGAAGTCATCATACCAGCAGCCATTACCTAAGTACCTGTCCAAAAAGATACACACCAGCAGAAGAAAATATTCACAACCCCTGTTTTAAGGCCAGGAGAGTATATCAGTAACTCCAATCATCTTCCATCTACCTCCCTTTACGACCGTTACCCACCTAGATGCCCCAACCCGCGCATAAACGCTTGACAAAAAACCAGTGCAATACAATGCCCACAGAGAAACTACAAAGTTAAGCTCTACTAGTGTCATGTACACTAGTCCCCCAGTGTTACCTCCTACACTGGCTTCTCACTGATACTGGATTGGTACTGCTACACTGCACAGGCCCTGTCTTGTACATGCCTACCTCAGTTAGTACTGAACATTCCAAGGCCCTCAGCACTAGCAGCTTTGCAGGCACACACCAGGATTGAGAACCTAGTTCGAAAAAGCATAGCTAAAGAAATTTGTCCCAAACTTCAACTTGAGCCACACTGAGAGTTGGGCTAGGTGGAAAATCTCATCTACATCGGCTATCCCCTGCTTGAACACCATCAAATTTCTTTGATCCCAAATACTTCGAACTATAGTAACCCATACACCCTTCCAAACCTGATTCTGTTTAACATTCAAATGGGGCAAGTGAAAACTCTCAAAGTGGATTAAGATATCCTTGTGCTGCACATATGTGATGCCTAGCCATCTGAAGCAAAGGAGCCATACCCGTTGCGCATAAGCACATTCTAGAAAGAGGTGTTGTGTTGTTTCTTGAGCTAACAGCCAATCCTCTCCGAATTAGATTGTCAAAGGTTGGGAGTCTCCCAATCAAAATTCTCCAAGATGTATAAAGCGCTTTGGGAACAGTTGTAGCTTGCCAGAGGGAAGAAAAAATGTCATGCAAGTCATAATTTGCTTGACTACACAATACTAAGTAGGCGGACTTCACAGAGAACACACCATCTTGTTCCCCGTTCCACACTAAAGCATCCTTCCTTTCCTTGCATAGGCTTTTTCCTATAATAAGATTTAACAGATCTTCCTCCATAACACTTTCCCAAGCGAACCTGGACCTTCTCCAACTTAGCCTCCAACTCCACCCAACATCCTCCCAAGAACCCACTTCTCCCACCACCTTACTTTGATCCAACGAAACAGAATACAGCCTAGGAAACAACGTTTTAAGCTTATAATTCTCCACCCAAGCATCTTCCCAAAATCTGACTTTATCACCAGCTCCAACATTCCAACCAATCGATTTATGGAACCATCCATCACCATCTCCCTCGCGACAAGCCCTATATAGGTCTTTCCACCACCAAGAGGAGTAGTTACTCGATACTTCAGATCCTACTCCCTCCATGTTATACTTAGAGACTAGAATCTCTTTCCATTTCCCCTTTTCCTCACTCAACATCCTCCATTTCCATTTTGCTAGTAAAGCACAGTTGAACATTCTAGCATCCTTGACCCCAAGACCCCCTTCCTCCTTTGGCTTGCAAACATTGCCCCAACTAACCCACGAGATACGCTTATTTTTCGCCCCCCAGGCCCAGACAAACCTCCTCTGGATGCTAGAAATCTTCTTGCACACTGATACTGGAGCTTTAAATAAGGACAAGTAAAACAGAGGTACGGAGGTTAAGACCGATTTAACCAAGCACACTCTACCTGCTAGTGACAAGCATTTTCCCTTCCAAGCACAAAGTCTAGCTTTAACTTTATCCACCATTGACTCTCAGAATTGCGTTCTCTTAGGATTCCCACCTACTTTTAAGCCCAAGTACTAGAAAGGAACCTGCATTAATCCACAGTTGAGACTTCTCGCATAAGTTTCTAACGAGCTCCTTCCAACCTTGATACCTGCCAGCTTAGATTTATGGAAGTTAACTTTAAGACCTGATGCCAACTCAAACATCCTAAGAATTGCCTTAATAGTGAAAATATTAGAGAAAGAATCTTCACACATAAAGAGGGTGTCGTTCACAAACTGCAGCATACAACATTCCAACTCATTTCTCCCCACTCTCACTCCCCTTAGTAGGTTTTCCATTGAGGCGGAGCGTACTAGACCAACCAACCCTTCCGCAACAATAAGAAAAAGGAACGGAGCCATAGGATCCCCTTGCCTCAGATCCCGGTCTAAACTCCTTCGTCGGGCTTCCATTGACCAGAATAGATATTGTTGCTGATTCTAAGCAGCCTTGCACCCACTTAATCCATCTCACATGAAACCCCAACCTATTTAACATATCAAAAAGGAAGCTCCACCTGACCGAGTCATATGCCTTTTCGAAGTCCACCTTCAAGAACACACCACTCCTCCTCCTTCTTCGTACTTCTTCAATCACCTCATTGGCAACCAGAGCACTCTCTAACAGACCCCTACCTTTCATGAAGGCTGATTGGTTTTCATCGATGACCATAGGTATAACAGTCTTCATCTGACGCGGCATGACCTTGGTAATGATCTTATACATAGCTCCCACAAGAGAAATAGGTCTGAGCTGATCGATCGTAGTGGGATCTTTTACCTTCGAAACAAGAGCAATAAAGGACGAATTACACCCCTTCATAAGATTCCCAGTCTCATGAAAGCAATGCACCGCTTCCATAACATCTCCCTTTAGTGTCTCCTAGTTGGCTCTAATAAAATTGAAGTTAAAGTCGTATGGACCCGGGCTCTTAGTCCCCTCACATTGCCACACTGTCTCTCTTACTTCCTCCTCAGAAAACACCTCAACCATCCTCAAACTGACCTCTTCGGGAAGAGATTTAAATTCCACAGCTCCAAGCCTCACTCCTAGATCAGGGGTGGCCTTAAATCTATCCTCAAACACTCGCTTTACTTCCCTTCGCACTACATCCGGCTCTTCACACCACTGGCCATTTAACTCAACTCCTTTGACTTCATTCTTGAGTCTTCTCCACCTGATAGTAGAATGATAGAATTTAGAGTTGGAGTCCCCATATTTGAACCAGTTTGACCTGGCTTTTTGCCTATACAGGGATTCCAGCTTTTTCTGTACCAATCTTTGTCGACTAACAAGTTCCAATCTTCTTAACTTTTCACCCTCCAGCAAGTCAGATACGACATCCTTGACATCAAGATCCTCAATCTCCTTCAAAATCCTCCGCTTTTTATCCTCAAGATTCCCAGAGACACTCCTATTCCACTCTTTAAGATCTGTACCGCCCTGGTGGTCGGGTATGATGACGTGGTACCTTGCTACAGTATAGGCGTGTTGACAAGGCGCCAGGTTGGCAGTTAAGAAGGAAGTCGGGAGGCACGTGTAGTCGCCGATTGTTAAGTTGGCGTGTTCCGACTTCCAGTTTACCAGCATAGGCGATCGCCAGGTTGAGGATGGAGTCGCCAGATGCAGACTCAGGCGACCAAGCAGTCGGAGATCGCCAGAACAAGCACATCGCCGAAGATGAAGGAGAAGCAGATTATGAAGGCGGCCGGCGAGACCACAGGGAAGGTGTATGAAGGCCCTAACTCGCCAGTTTCAGTAGAGATCGCACTCCTAAGTTAGCTATGCACTGGGCAGTACCATGCATAGGTAACTTAGCCAAAATGAGAGTAGAAGCAGCGCCAAGTCAGGGAGCCTCCAGATGATGGCACGTGTACAGTTGGATACGAGCCACGTGTCCAAGTCTGTAACTGCCAGGAGAGAGAAAATCACCAGGTATATAAGAGCTCTTAACGAACTTTCTGAGGTACGCACGTTCAGTTCATACACTTTACGCTTGCGAGTGACAGAGCTGTTGTGAGAGAGAGTTTTTGCACGGTTCTAGTTCTTAGTATTTGGTGATACCGTCACTGACTTGAGCGTTGGAGTGCGATCGGCCGCAGCGGCGCCGTGTCGTTTCTTTGCAGGTTCTTGAAGTAGATCCAGAGGAGGAACGAAGGTGATAAGCGGTGCGCACGTCGATCCTTTGACGAGGCACTCTCCAGCGCTCCGGTCAACAGGCAGGATCATCAGGCGCCCACCGTGGGGCCGTGTAAAACGTGCTCCCATCCACAGCGTGAGTTCGTGGAAGTTTTCGAGGTTTTCTGCGCGGTTGTGTGCTGGTGCAACCGTCGTTTGCAGCTTCTTTGAGTTTCGTTCGGTGAGTTTGTGTTTTGTACCGATTGTTTGGCTTTCAATCGGTGGAGTGAGGTCTTTTGTTGCTTGCGCGCAATCTGTTTGGTGGAAGTTCGGGTCCTCTTGTGGTTTTCTTCGAAGGTTTGCGGTGTTCTTGAGTTCTTGCGCAGTTTCTTGAGTTTTCTCCGATTGATCGCTGTTTCGATCGTGGTTGAGGTGTTGTTTGCTGTATTCCTGTGGTTCGCTGAAGTTAATGAGAAAGATGAGAAGCAATCGTTCCAGTCCCGTGGCTCCCGTCGCTGCTGAAGGCGACGCCGCCATGACCATGGCGCAAATGGCAGAGATGATGCGCTCGTTGCAGGCAACCGTGGAAGCCTCGCGCGTAGAGCAGGCCAGGATACACGAGGACCTGGTCGCCTCTCGCGCCAGGAACGAGGAGCTCAGCAAGGTTGCTGAGGAGCTGCGTCGAGCTCTTCAGGAGCAGCAGGGACGTTCTTCTGCTGAAGAGGTGGCACCGTCGACGCGACCTCGTGTGTTCCCAATGCCTTTTGTTCAGGCGATTACCGACACGCCAATTCCCACGAGCGTGGTTCCGGTTAAAGCTGTTTTTACCGGCGTGGAGGATCCAGAGGCTCATCTGACCACGTTCCACACGCAGATGATGCTGTCGGGAGGGTCAGACGCCGTCTACTGCAAGATGTTCGTGAGTACGCTCCAAGGAACGGCGATGGAGTGGTTTGTGAGCCTGCCTAATGGCCACATAACCAATTTTCAACAATTCTCGAAAATCTTTGTCGAGCAGTACATTGTGAATAAGGCACCGCCCAGGGTGTCCTATGATCTGTTTGATATAAGGCAGTACCATGGGGAGTCCCTCAGAGACTACCTCAATCGCTTCGGAGCGCAGATGGTCAGATCGCCGGCCAAGGATGAAGAAATGCTGGTCTACGCCTTCAAGAAGGGCGTGCAGCCAGGGCCATTCTGCGAGGCCTTGATCAGGGCTCATCCAGCGACGTTTGCTGAAGTCAGGCGACTTGCGGTGGCCCACATCGCCGACGAGAGTGAAGTCGCCGAGAAGAGAGGCAGCGTGGCTCCCGCCAGGCCACGCACCCAGACCAGGATCCAGCCACAGAGGGTGCTGGAAACGGCGGCGGCGGCCAGAAAAGACCAAAGGACTCGCTATCCTTACGATAGGAGAAATAAGGGAAGAAGCCAAGCACGCCAACCACCAGCGCGCCAACAACCAACACGCCGGGAATACAATCGCCCGCCTAAGCACAAATTCGTCATGGGACTGGCGGACCTGATCGCTATCCCTAACATATCTGCTAGGTTGAAGGCGCCCGAGAAGGTGGGCGACAAGGTGCTGGGGTCAAAACCGGACGCCTGGTGCGAGTTCCACCAGTGTTTTGGCCACAACCTGGACTCGTGTTTGTCTTTAGGATACCAGCTCGACGATCTGGTTAAGAGCGGATTCCTAAATGACTATCTGCTGGATAGAAGGACGGGGGGAGCGTCGAGTTCCCAGCCAGCAGGTGGAGAAGCCCTACAACACGAGATGCCTATCCATGGGGAAATCCACACCATTGTCGGGGGTTTCTCAGGTGGTGGATGCACCGCATCGCAGAGGAAAAAGTATGCGCGATCGGTGATGTCAGTGGACATGTTTGAAGATCACTCGCCGGAAGTGGACATTACGTTCACCAAGCAGGATCTTCGGGACGTTGTGCCTCATGACAACGATCCCATTGTTATTTCGTTGATCACGGCGGGAAGGAAGGTCCACAGAGTTCTGGTGGACCAAGGAAGCTCGGCAGACGTGATGTTCTGGCCGATTTTCACGCAGCTGGAATTGCCCCTTGACCAGCTAAGGCCCTATGGAGGGTGCTTGTATGGGTTCGCTGGCGACCAGGTGGAGGTCAGGGGGTACATTGAGCTGAGAACCACGTTTACAGATGAGGCTGGGTCGAGGACGGAGAAAATCAAGTACCTCATCGTAAACGCCCCCTCAGCGTATAACATCCTGTTGGGTAGGCCCACTCTTAACAGGATAGGCGCCATTCCATCGACTCGGCACATGAAGGTGAAGCTGCCGTCAATGGAAGGGGTGGTGATCACGATAAAGTCTGATCAGAAAGAAGCGAAAAGGTGCTATGAGAATAGCCTGAAAAATAAAAGATCAGTGAGCTATGTTACAACCACCCCACCTCCCGGTGTGAAGCCCAGACCGCCGGTAACAGAGGAGGCCGCCGGAAGGGATGTAGAGATGATAGACGCAGAGCTGGGGGAGAGGAATGCGGGCCTGGAGGAGGAAGAGGCGCGGAATCGCCCCGAGGAAGCGAGAGAACTGGGAATCGCCAAGGCGGTGATCGCCAGAGAATCCAGGCCCAAACCTGTCGAGCAGTGGCTCGAAAAGGAGATCGGAGGGAAAATCTTCAAGCTGGGAAGATCTCTGGAAGTCGATCTCCAAGACCAGATCGCCAAGGTGATTGAGCGGCATCTGGACGCGTTTGCATGGTCCGCCTCGGACATGCCCGGGATTGATCCCGACTTTCTGTGCCACCATCTGGCGATGGACAACATGGTGAGACCAGTGCGACAAAGGAGAAGGAAATTCAACGAGGAAAGGAGGCAGGCGATCAGGGACGAAACCCAGAAACTCCTCGCTGCAGGCCACATCAGGGAAGTCCAGTACCCTGAATGGTTGGCGAACGTCGTACTGGTGAAGAAGAGTAACGGGAAATGGCGCATGTGCGTCGATTTCACCGATCTGAATAAAGCTTGCCCGAAGGATTCGTATCCTTTACCAAGCATCGATGCCCTGGTTGACAGTGCTGCAGGGTGCAAGCTGCTGAGCTTTCTGGATGCCTTCTCGGGCTATAATCAGATCAAGATGCATCCCATGGACGAAGAGAAAACAGCCTTCATGACGGAGAGGTCGTGCTACTGCTATAAGGTGATGCCCTTTGGGCTGAAGAACGCGGGGGCCACGTACCAGAGGCTGATGGATCGAGTACTTGCACCAATGCTGGGAAGGAACGTGCAAGCTTACGTCGATGACATGGTCGTGACCTCGCAGGAGAAAAGCAAGCACGTTGCAGACTTGGAAGAATTGTTCACGACGATCGCCAAGTTCAAGTTGAAGCTCAACCCGGAGAAATGCATTTTCGGCGTGGAGGCTGGAAAATTTTTGGGTTTTCTCTTGACTGAAAGAGGAATAGAAGCTAACCCGGACAAGTGTGCCGCCATCTTGGCGATGAGAAGCCCGGCTACGGTGAAAGAAGTCCAGCAGCTGACAGGTCGGATGGCAGCCCTATCTCGCTTCGTGTCAGCTAGCGGAGAAAAGGGGCATCCCTATTTTCAGTGTCTGCGGCGCAATAACAAGTTCGCTTGGACGAAAGAGTGCGAGGAAGCTTTTGTCAAGCTGAAGGAGTATCTGGCGAGCCCGCCGGTTCTGTGCAAACCGCTGGCGGGAATCCCTCTCAGGTTGTACTTCGCTGTGACTGAGAGGGCGGTGAGTGCGGTGCTCGCCCAGGATCAAGATCAGGCTCAGAAGCCTATTTATTTTGTGAGCAAGGTGCTGCAGGGCCCAGAAACGAGATATCAGGCCCTGGAGAAGGCTGCGTTGGCTGTGGTGTTTTCGGCGAGGAGGTTGCGCCACTACTTCCACAGCTTCACAATACTGGTGATGACTGACCTGCCCATCCAAAAGGTCTTGAAGAAACCTGATGTTGCGGGAAGAATGGTGAAGTGGGCA
Source organism: Phaseolus vulgaris (assembly GCF_051622355.1). Lineage (NCBI taxonomy): Eukaryota > Viridiplantae > Streptophyta > Magnoliopsida > Fabales > Fabaceae > Phaseolus > Phaseolus vulgaris. Next base: position 6,268,203 of record NC_143503.1, read on the forward strand.
GTGGAGTTGTCAGAATTTGACATTAAATATGAGCCCCGAGGCCCGATCAAGGGGCAAATCTTTGCAGATTTTGTGGTCGAGCTCTCATCAGAGGCGACGCGGGTTGAAGGAGATGGTTTTCGTTGGGTGCTTTCGGTGGATGGATCGTCAAACCAGCAGGGTAGCGGTGCTGGGGTCATATTAGAAGGACCCAACGACGTGCTGATCGAACAGTCGTTGAGATTTGCCTTCAAAGCCAGCAATAATCAAGCAGAGTACGAGGCGCTGATCGCCGGGATTCTGCTGGCCAAGGAGATGGGAGCTAGAGTGCTGATGGCTAAGAGTGACTCGCTGCTAGTCACAGGGCAAGTAACAGGCGAGTTCCAGGCTAAAGATCCACAAATGGCGGCTTACTTGGCGTATGTGCAGGAATTGAAGAGTTCCTTTGCCTCTTTTGAAGTGGTACATGTGCCCCGAGAACAGAATGCCCGAGCTGACTTGCTTGCTAAGCTCGCCAGTTCAGGCAAGGGGGGTAGGCAGAGGACGGTGATTCAAGAAACTCTGAAGACGCCGAGGGCATTTGTAGCAGATCACCTGGTCCTTCAGATAAGCAAGTCGACGGAGAGAGCAGCGAGAAGCCATAAGTCTTTGACGCAGGAAACTCTGAGATCGCCGAGAATCAGAGCATGCCGAGGAGAGAAGGTGGATGCGATGCAGGTCTGCGCCACCCATGAGCCAGACACTTGGATAACGCAATACAAGCGGTGCTTGGCAGATGGTCTCCTCCCGCTGGATCCAACAGAAGCTAGGAAGGTAAAGAAAAATTCCAGCAAGTATACATTGATTGATGGCAATCTGTACAGGTTTGGGTTCACTCACCCACTCCTGGAATGTATACACGGCGAAAAGTGCACGAGAATTATGGCAGAGCTCCACGAAGGAATATGTGGAAGTCACGTCGGGGGTCGAGCTCTGGCCGCGAGGACTCTCCGTGCAGGTTACTATTGGCCATCCATGAGAGAAGATTGCAAGAAGTATGCCCAATGCTGTAAACAGTGCCAGCAGCACGCCAATTGGCATAAGGCACCTCCCGAGGAGTTGAAGTCGATCTATAGCCCTTGGCCGTTTCATACTTGGGGAATCGACATCCTGGGGCCTTTCCCGCTGGCGATCAGGCAAATGAAGTACTTGGTGGTGGCGATTGAGTATTTCACTAAGTGGATTGAAGCAGAACCAGTGGCCCAGATCACCGCGCACAAGATTGAAGGGTTTGTGTGGAAGAACATTGTGTGCCGGTTTGGAGTGCCTAAGCGCCTGGTGTCAGATAATGGGACGCAGTTTGCAAGCCACCTGTTGAAGAAGCTTTGTGAAGGGGTTGGAATTCAACAAGTGTTTGCATCCGTCGAGCACCCTCAGACGAATGGCCAGGTGGAATCAGCTAATCGGGTGTTGTTGAGAGGTTTGAAGAGAAGGCTTGAGAAAGCCAAGGGAAGTTGGGCTGAGGAAGTGCCCCGGATAGTCTGGGCGTACCACACCACCGAGCAGTCCGGAACCCATGAGACCCCGTTTAGCTTGGTCTATGGGTGTGACGCCATGATTCCGGTGGAGATCCGGGAGAGCTCGCCGAGATTCCAAAACTTCGTAGAGGAAGACTCGAACGAAGAGAGAAGGTTGAACCTGGATCTGCTGGATGAAGTCAGGGAAGAGGCGAGGCTGAAGGCTGAGGCGGTGAAGAGGAGGATCGAGCGAAGATACAACTCAAAGGTGATGCCAAGGCAGTTTAGAGAAGGCGACCTGGTGATGAGGAAGGCCCACCAGTACGAGATGGAGAATAAACTATCACCCAAGTGGACTGGACCGTTCAGAATAACCGAGGCGCTCGGGAACGGGGCCTACCGCTTGGAAACGCTGGAAGGAGGGGCGATCCCTCGTACCTGGAACGCCACACACTTGAAGTTGTACTATAGTTAAGAGCTTTGTAAGTAAAGACAAACACAAATGTTATATTACAATGTCTCTGTTAAAACAGTTTCAAGGGGGCACTCTTTTTTCCCTAAGGAGGGTTTTTAATGAGGCCACCCAATAAAAGAAGAGTTTTCGAAGAATAAGGTGTTTTCCGATTGCATGTGTGCTATTTTCGAAAGTTTTGAAGAAAGACCTTGTCATTTGTACATGATTTAAGGCAAGAAAAGATATATCACGTGCTTTCTAAAAGATTTTAAGTCCTCGTCGTTTTTCGGCGATTGGAGGCACCAGTTAAGTTTTAAAGTCCTCATCGTCTTTCGGCGATCGGAGGCACCAGATGAAAGACCTCAACGCCCTCGCGCGTTTCGAGGCGAGTTAAAAGACCTCCTCGCCGTTGAGCGAGTGCAGGCGAGGAAGAGAAAAAGTCCTCCGTGTTTCTGGGAGCGAGAAGATGTAACTCCTGGGGCAATGTTGAGGCAAGTTAAAAGACCTCCTCGCTGTTTAGCGAGTGCAGGCGAGAAAGAGAAAAAGTCCTCCGTGTTTCTGGGAGCGAGAAGATGTAACTCCTGGGGCAATGTCGAGGCAAGTTAAAAGACCTCCTCGCTGTTTAGCGAGTGCAGGCGAGAAAGAGAAAAAGTCCTCCGTGTTTCTGGGAGCGAGAAGATGTAACTCCTGGGGCAATGTCGAGGCAAGTTAAAAGACCTCCTCGCCGTTGAGCGAGTGCAGGCGAGAAAGAGAAAGGTCCTCAGTGCATCCAGGGGGGAGGAGATGTACACCCTGGGCAAGTTGAGGCACCATATAAAGTCCTTATCGCCGTTGTGCGAACTAAGGCCCATTAAAGACCTTCTCGCCGATGAGCGAGTTCAGGCGAGTGAAAGTCCTTCTCGCCGATGAGCGAGTTCAGGCGAGTTAAAAGACCTTCTCGCTTACGTACGAGCAGAGGCAAGATAAAATCCTTCTCGTCGCGAACGAGTTCAGGTATGGCGGAGAGGGTGGAAGAAGCTTGAAAGGTGGCTAAGGTAGGTTCGGAGAGAACGCCTAGCCAGCCGGTCTTTTCTTTGAAGTTCAGGAGGGCAAAGGAAGACTTCAAAAGGCGCTTCTACCCCAGATAAGGAAACGATTGCCAAAGCACGGGGCCAGGAAAAACTGGTGTTGCCAAGAGGTCTTGGCGATCGGGAAAAGTTCAAACACGGCGAGAAGATTGAAAGACTTGTTTGATAAAGCAGGTCGAGTGGGACGTTGTTTGAACCAGTGATTGAGTTACAGTTTGTTGCTTGGAAGCTGTTCTTATGATCAGGTTAGTGCCTCAAGAGCACGAGTTGTTTAAAGCGATTATTGCTTAAGTTGAATTGACTCAAGGCAGTTACGTCAAAGGCCGCATTTGCAAAATCGCTAGGTTAGAATCGACAAAGTTAAACATACAAAGAAGGCTAGAGCGCTCAAAAGAAGTTGGAAGAAAGAATATCCAAGTTTTGTGATTAAAATAAGCGTTTGTTCAAAAACACATATGCAAGAGTTTTTACAAGGTAAATACAAGTGAATTTATAAAGAAGCAGATGGGGTGGAATTGGTTGAGCCTTCGGCGGGAACGACCTTTCCATCTACTACTTCGTTGTTTAACGACACCATGCTGAGGTCGAGATCAGGGAATAGGCATGCGAATTGCTCCCGAGCGGCTTCGAATCCGGCAGTCAAAATCTGAGCAGAATTTAGCTTAAGTTCTTCAAATTGTCCTTGAAGCTCTTCAACCTGTTTCTTGAGCTCCTTGTTCTGCTGCCCCTGCTCTTCAACCTGTTTTTGGAGTTGTTTGTTGGTCTCTTGAGCATGGAGAAGGTCGTCAGTAACCTTCTTGGATTCTGTTTGAGCTTGGGCCAACTCGGCAGCCATCTTCCCTTTCTCCTTGTTTGCCTCGGCGAGATCAGCCATGGCGTCGTCTCTCGCTTTCTCTACTTGCCCAAGTAGCTTCTCGCGATCGACTGACCTTTGCTCCAGTTTTTGTACCTTATCGGCATTAGCTTGAATGTGAGCCTCCAGGTCGCTCGCCTTGGTGCGCAGAGGCACGATTTTGCTTTCTAGCTCAACTTTCTCTTGGGCAAGTTCATGGACTTTGCGGCGAAGGTCAGCAGCTTCCTTGCGCGCCAGCCTAAGCTCGGTACTCAGGGCATCCTCTACTCGAGAGTGTTCCATTTCCGTGAGCGTCAGGCTGAATGACACCTTCTCCACCTCAACCTTCATAGTGCTATTTTCGGTCTTGAGGTTGTAGAGATCGTCTTGAAGCCGCCTGGTGGAGCTCTCCACAGCCCTCGTTATGATCGATGGGATATCCTCTGCTATGGTTTTGAGTTTGGCGGTCAGAGGTTCCCACATCCTTGTGACTTCAAGGGAAAGGTTGGATGCCTGGAGAGGCGCCAGGGGGGCTTGTGGAGGGTTCTCGCCGCCACCTTCCTTAGCAGGATTTTCAGTGTTTGCTTCCTGGCGTGGCGACGCAACCGGGGACTCGGTAATTAGAATTGGAGAGGTGTGAGCAACCTCATCCCCGGTCGGAACGTTCTCTGCAGCTGAAGCGTTTGAAGGAGGGCCCCCTCCAGCTGAGATATGGGGCGTAGAGGCACTTGGGGGGTCCTCCAGAAAGTTTGGCTCTTGAGCCTCAGCTGCTGGTGGCGCAGTGGCCAGTGGAGTTGCTTGGACTGGTGGTGAAGGGGCTGGTGGTGTTGGCGATGAGGGAGGAGGAGCAGGTGTTGATGGTGGTGTTGAAGCTGGAAGAGGGGGTGGGGCAGGTGGTGAAGGTGGTGCCACCCTTTTCCTCTTTGTAACGAGGCCATCCTCAGTGACCTCGTCGTCCTCTTCTTCTTCCTCTTGGACGATTTGGGGGGCTTTCCGTTTTGGCCTCTTAAGGACCAGTTTCTTTCGCTGGGTGGGTTCCTTGGGCGGTGATCGCCCATGAACGATAGCCTTCTCGACCGCCGAGTTGGGAACCGTCTGGGAACCGGTCGCCAACCCGTGGTTTCGGGCGAGCGCCTTTAAGTCGGCGAGCATGTTTTTACCCAGCATATTATCTGCATGAAACGAAAATGCATGAATTAGCTCAGAGAAGAAAGAGATGGGTGTATGAGGCAATGAAACAGCAAAACAGGTATATGCAGAAAAAGCAAAACCAAAGTCTTGTGCGTATCGCACAAGACGCCCAGAAACAGTATCATAAGCAATATCAAAACAAGAGTGTAGCGCCCTAACCTATTTGGAATTCTAGCTGGTCCTCAAAGAATTCGAAGGAGATCAGGGTGGGGGTCAGGAAGGTTATGTTGGCATCCGACACCCTCTTCCAGAATAGGCAGAGGTCTCGGTCCAAAGCTCCCATGCTATCAGGACTTCGGGGCCTCCTGAAGCAGCTCTTGGACTCCTTTTTCCCTTTGTCCACCCAGTACAAGGGGAAACCGTCGAGAAGGGAAGTGTCTTTATCGTTTGCGCGCACCTGGATGAACTTCCCCTTCCAGTCCTTGTATGATTGCTGGAAGATGGTAAAAATGGATCTCCCAGCAATGGCATTCAGGCTGACCCACAGGCGGTCTCCGGGGTGCTTGGCCTAAAAAAGAAACAAAAACACGTCCACTGACGCAGGCAGCCCCAGGTGGTCGCACGTTATTTGAAAGGCTCGAACAAACGCCCAGCTGTTGGGGTGAAGCTGGGCGGCAGCAATGTTGAGCTCGGTCAAGAGTTCCCTCTCGAATCGGGTGAGGGGAAATCTGAGTTTGACTTTCTTGAAGAAAGTTGTGTAAACAAAGCAAAAGGGCCCGTCGGCGCTCACTTTGTCATCAGCGCATACTGGCAGAGCGGCGGGGCAAGGCAGCACCATCATCCTTTCATCGTGCTCCTTGTGAAACGATTGATAGGCCTCATCCCCCTTTGTCAACCGCAGAACTGCTCCCGCAGTGTTCACCGACGAGGTCTCCTTTAGAAGGGTCGGGGTGGCCCAAGGATATAGTGATTTGAAGTCTGGCAGAGGCACGGGGGCTCCTCCAGCGTTTGGTGGAGTCGCCTGGGCCAGAGCAGTTTGGGAAGATGCAGGCCTCTCAGCCTGCGAAGAGGGAGCGCCACGAACTTGGGTTGGGTCGTGCGCTTGTGAAGAAGGGTTTCGTGCTGATGGAGGGGGGTTCGGGGTGATCTTTGTGCGAGTCATGATAGCAACTGCAAAGGAAGAAGAAAGGAAAAGCAATCAGGGGGTTACAGAGGCTGACTCGGTCATGGAAGGAAGGTGAAACGACGAACGAATGTGAGTTCGTTGCGACGATCGACAAAGCCCTAAGTTACGCAGAAGAGAAATGGAGAAACGACCCACAGCGTATGCACCAGGCAGTTACAGGATGATGCAAATCGGTGAAAATGCAAGGAAACCCAGTAGATGAAGGAAAGTAATTACCTTTCAATGATCAGGAAGACGAGGGAGGAAGATGGAGATCTGGAACGTTGAAGAGCGTCGAGAGTTTCGCAGAGGGAAGTTAGAGCGTTTTGCAAGCGCGAAGAAAGTGATGGAACAGTGGAACGTAATGGGTTTAAGGGTTTTCGAAATAGTTTTGGGAAGCGCTAACGACAGATGAAGATAGCCGTTGATGAAAGCCACGTGTCGAACGATGAGCGAAGGGTTTGGTGGAGCGTCAGAGCAGCAGAAAGTACTATCGCTTGGAATTCTGCGTCAGTGCCACGTAGACCGGTGTTAACGAAGGCTTTTTCAGTCTTTTCGCTAGACAAGTCTTCGCTTAAGACTGGGGGGCTTGTGTACCGCCCTGGTGGTCGGGTATGATGACGTGGTACCTTGCTACAGTATAGGCGTGTTGACAAGGCGCCAGGTTGGCAGTTAAGAAGGAAGTCGGGAGGCACGTGTAGTCGCCGATTGTTAAGTTGGCGTGTTCCGACTTCCAGTTTACCAGCATAGGCGATCGCCAGGTTGAGGATGGAGTCGCCAGATGCAGACTCAGGGGACCAAGCAGTCGGAGATCGCCAGAACAAGCACATCGCCGAAGATGAAGGTGAAGCAGATTATGAAGGCGGCCGGCGAGACCACAGGGAAGGTGTATGAAGGCCCTAACTCGCCAGTTTCAGTAGAGATCGCACTCCTAAGTTAGCTATGCACTGGGCAGTACCATGCATAGGTAACTTAGCCAAAATGAGAGTAGAAGCAGCGCCAAGTCAGGGAGCCTCCAGATGATGGCACGTGTACAGTTGGATACGAGCCACGTGTCCAAGTCTGTAACTGCCAGGAGAGAGAAAATCACCAGGTATATAAGAGCTCTTAACGAACTTTCTGAGGTACGCACGTTCAGTTCATACACTTTACGCTTGCGAGTGACAGAGCTGTTGTGAGAGAGAGTTTTTGCACGGTTCTAGTTCTTAGTATTTGGTGATACCGTCACTGACTTGAGCGTCGGAGTGCGATCGGCCGCAGCGGCGCCGTGTCGTTTCTTTGCAGGTTCTTGAAGTAGATCCAGAGGAGGAACGAAGGTGATAAGCGGTGCGCACGTCGATCCTTTGACGAGGCACTCTCCAGCGCTCCGGTCAACAGGCAGGATCAAGATCCAACTTCAGTCGTTTGAGTTTATCTTTAACTTTGGTTATATTGTTGCCCTGCACCTCATATGATCCCCATTTATCCCTCACCAGATCCTTAAACCCAGGCTCCAGGATCCATGCATCAATTGATTTAAATGGTTTTGGACCCCAGTCTTTAATCCAGGATTTCACCACTATTGCACAGTGATCTGAAACCTCCCTCGTTTGTACATATTGCTTGCTCATTGGCCACACTTGAAGCCATTCTTCGGATACCAGAATTCTGTCAAGCCTACTTTTTGCAGATCCTTCTGCCTTAAACCATGTGAACTTCTTACCTACAATAGGCAAATCCTCCATAAAATTACTTCCAATGAAATCATTAAAGTCCCTGATTTTCTTTTTATTGCTTGCATTTCTTCTAATGCCTTTCCTTTCTGCAGCACACCTGACTGCATTAAAATCTCCACAACAACACCACACCTTTCCCTGATGAAGACTTCTAAGATCAGAAACAACTTCCCATATAGCAATCTTATCACTTGGGTTACAAGCAGCATAAACATTAATGATTATACATGAGTAGTTCGACTTTATATGGTGCCCCACAATAACAATAAAACCTTTCCCTATAGAATGGGACACATATTGGAATGCTTTCTTGTGCCACATAGATAACGTACTTCCAGCCCCATTCACACCGTCATTATGTACCCACCCACCTTATTATCTCCCCAGAGAGAAAAACACCTGCTATCTGAAAACTCTATTAGTTTTGTTTCTTGCACACACACAAACTCTGCACCCTCCTTAGCAATAATATTTCTAAGATATTTAGCTTTCACTCCACCCCCCCCCCCCCAACCCTCTAACATTCAAATTGATAACAATCATGGGATACCTCCTCTGATTCCCTCCTTGAATTTACTCAACACTTGGTTGTCCCTGTCCTCCAAGGTTTCCATTTCTTTGATTAGCATGCATGCATCCCCGGAACATGTTGTCCCCAAACGTTTTCCTACTTCCCTTAGCCTAGTAGCTTCGGTTTGGGTGGCTTCCCTTCTAAGACGATTATTGCATTCAACAATTTCAGAATCTGACATAGCATAAGTTTTAGAACTTAACCTGGTCGAATAGCTGTTTCCTTGGTGAAGAGACCCCAAGCCCCCCTTCAACCTACACCGTCGTTGAACTGTGAGAGTCCCCTTCTCCCATAGTGCTCTTAAATGTCGCACTCTCTCTAGTGTGATACGAGCTTCCTCCATAGCAACGCCTTCCTTTCCGTTAAATATGCCTACCTCCTCGTTCCCCGCTTCTACCTCTTCATCCTCCACTTCAGCCTCGTTCCGATTCGTAGCTACGTCGTTTTGGATTCCTTCTAGACTGAGATGCGAGGTCGCGTCTCCTTTAGTGCCCACACCCCTAATAGATACCCCCTTCGTTCTTTCCGCCGTTGACAAGAGCCCAACGCCGCCCGACATCTGAGTTTGAGCTAAATCACGCAAGAGTTTGAATGCAACTTCCCCTGCTCTGGGCCTCAGTGCAAATGGGCCTGGACCTAGAATTACTTACGGCCTCCACCACCTCTACTAAGTTGACCACAGAATGATGTAGAGTCGCACACGCCTTGCTGACACGTTTTTGCGTGTCAGACACACATGTCCTCTCCGTTGATACTCCCTGCATACACAAGTCTTTTCTAGTGCAAAATAGACCTCTTTTTTGCTGACAACTTTAGTGTTGTTCTGAACATTCCTTATCCATAACTTTTGATGCGTGCACTGTTGACCAACCCTCTCCTCCCCCGGTTACCTTCTCCGGCCGCCACCCATTCCTTGCTTCACTACCATCCTCTTCCTCGCTGAACTTTTCAGAGGCCAACGAGTCTGCCACGAAAGACTCTACTGAAGAGACACTATCAGAGGACCCTTCGTGGTTGAAGGCACACTTGCAACATAAATCTCCTCCACCAATTTTTACTGCCTCCTCAACAACAGTTATGTTATATAATCTCCCATTAATACGGAATTCCTTGGAAAAATCTGCTTTACATGACTTCAGCAACCTAACCTGGCAACGAGCATATTCCAAGCAATCCCAAGACAGAGTGGCTTCATCTATGCCCACCACCGTGGCTACTTCCCCCATAACTTTTGATAAACACTCATTGCTCCAAAGTTGGAACGGCAAACCATAACATCTAACCCACACTCTTTTATATCTTACAACATCATGCATAGACCAAGGTTTGATATCTGCAAAGATGCTGTAAAACCACTCCCTATGTAGTTTCACCAGCTCTTCCATTCTGCCTTCCGCCTTAGGAGATAAAAGAACTAGGTTGTCACCCAGATACTTCGTCTTAAACATAGACATCCCACCCTTAAGGCACTCCTCTTGCATCGATTCAAAGTTAAACTCATCCAACATACAACCGACCATACTATTGGTCAACCAAGGAAGAGACTGCACCCTCGACGTTACACTAGGGCCACTCCATTGACCTTGTGCTGGTCTTTTCACTGCATCCGCATACTACTGTAGGCCATAGCTATTTTTGGTCTTTTCTTCCTTCCCTCATTTTTCCCTCCATACCTCCTTGTTCTTCCTCTGTATATGATTGTGTACGTCCCCCCCTCTTGCCTTCGCTTCATCAAAGTATAACCCGCCTCCTTTGCTTCCATACCCGTCTCTCCTATACCTTGGGAGATTAACATGAAGCTTCATATTTCCAATATAACAACTATCTAAGTCCCTCTCCAGGCTAACAACATTTCTTACACCAAAAAATCTTACAAACCCGAATCTTCTGCCCCATCTATTCCTTCGCCTTGATATGAATACTTCCTTGACCTTAGCCCACTTCTAAAACACTTCCAACATATCAAATTCTCCATGACTATCTGGGAAGTTGGAGAAGAAGAAGGTTGTAAAAGAGTTAGCATAAGATAGATTCCTCCGCTCCGCATATCCTCCGCTCCGCGGTTTGACGTATTTGGTCGGTAGGAACGACAAATTTAGATCAATTTAGAAGGAAGTTTTTCAACCAAAGAGAAGAGAACTTTAGGTTATTGTAATCCACATATATCTGTCCAAATCGAACTTTAGGTTCTTAAATAAGGAATTAATAGAGCAATTTATGATAAAATAATTGTGAACTTACGAACAATTATTAAATAAAAATTAATTTTAAAAATAAAAAATAATTAGTTATTTTATTGATTAAATTATATATTATTTTAGAGATTACAAAAATTTATAAATTAACTTTTAATTTGATATTTAATTATATACTAATTATTTTACATTTTATAATTGGTAGTTAACTAATTAGATACCAATTAATTAATTAGATACTAATTTAAAAATTAATTCATAAATTTAGTTAATATAATAATTAATTATTTTTATGTTTAAAATTGATTTATTGCATCTATCTAATAATCAATCCAGAAAATTAATTGAATAGTATTTAGGGTTTAGATTCTTGTATTTATCCCTTATGTATATCATAAGACAGTGAATTCCCTTAGAGCCAATCCAACTCCGTCTGCACAACAATAAAATTGTTACATCATTTTTGATCCGATCGGTCATCGGTAGTCGATGACATCAGCATCAGAGAACCACGTGGACCACTCGCAGGGTGACACGTGGACCAGGTGGCAGAGAGGTAGGGGGACGATCGCCAAGAGAGGTGATCGGTGGTCGGTAACCAAGTTACCACCGACAGATCAGGCGGCAGAGAGGTCGGGGGATAGATTACCCAGAATGGTGATCGGTGGTCAGTAGCCAAGTGACCACCAGCAGACCAGTTCCCAGACTCGCGCCTGGGGGCAGAGCGCGAGTAGCGGGTAAACACTGATCAGTCATCGGGTGTATTGTCATCGGGGTCTCGTGTTACACGCAGTTAAACTGGGACTAAGGTTCCCAGCGAGAGCGTTACGCATGGACCTCGCATGAGCACACCTCAAGGAATCATGCACGAGAGTGGCCTGAGGGAACTAGTAAGCCAGTCGGTGATTGGTGATTCCCTCAACCCATTACGTGCGTGTCATCCTGAAGGGTAAGTCGCCTACGCAGAGAGTAACGTTTGGTGAGTGCGCCTAGACCAGCCACACCCGACGCTCTCCTAAGAGTATGCAATTTACCCAGATAAGAGAAGCATCCTAAGTTACTCCGCAAGGGCGTAACTTAGGCAGACAAAGAGAGGCGCTAGAGCCCTTCCAGTAAGTTAGATGTGAGTTGCAGGCCTCCACGTGTCACCATCTGAGAGGGGCGCGGTCCAGACAAAAGAGCACTCCGTACTGCTAAAGGTACAGACAGGCGCAGCCAAGCGCAGGCATGCGCAGACTCTCACGCTCCCCGTTGCTGATTCTGAAGGTACGCTTTCTCTGAAAAGCACGACAGGGTTCTGACACATGCCAGAAAAGCATAACAGAATTCTGTTATGCCCAGAAGCAGGGAAAGAGAGATAAAAGGAAGAATCAGAGGGAGAGTGAGGGGGATATAGAAGAAAAACAGAGTGCAAGTTTTTCGGACAGACACATTTTTTACTAAGTTTCCAGTTTCTGGTGGTTCTGTTGAACTAACTTGATCGTCGGAGTGCAAACGGCCGCTAGAGGCGCCGTCTGTGTATTTTGCAGGTCACATTTTGAAGACATCTGAGAGAGAGTTCAGAAGGTGATACTTCAGGAGACGCAGTCGCGAAGACAGGGCGGAAAGTGTTACGAAGCGATCCACCCACGTTCAAGTTGCCGGCAGGATCAATTTTTTTCCAGTGTAATCAATTAGAAATTGTTGCTTGTGTTTGTCAGTTCCATGTTAAAATATATAATAAACTTGTTAATTTATATGTAGTAAATTAAATATTTTTAGAAATTAAAAAAAATATTAGTATTTAAGTGATTTTTATTAATATCTAAATTAACTACTAAGATTTTAGTTATTAATATTTTAGATTTTAAATTAGTCTCTACAAAATTTATAAAGACTAATTTATAATATAAAATAGTTAGTAATTAATAATTTAATATACTTTATAAAATTTTATTAACAATAAAAATATTTTTAAATGTGTTTGAATATGAGGGGAAGGGAAGGTCGCCATTCGCAAAGATATGACGGGATCAGCGCAAGTCAGGAACATAAGGGAAGGGAAGCTCGCCATTCGCAAAGGCATGTCGGGATCCGTGCAAATCAAAAACACAAGTATGATTTCACCACCTTCTTCTTTTCTAACTTTCCAAATGGGTTTGGAGAGATGGATATGCACAAGGTCTTCCAAAGATGGGAAAGAGTAAAAGAAGTGTTTATTTCTCGAAGGCTAAACAAGTGGGGCAGGAGATTCGGTTTTGTCCATTTCTTTGAGGTGGGAAATGTGGGAAATTTAGAGAAGGAGTTGGATTAAATATATATAGGTAACATGAAGCTTCACGTGAACGTACCGAGGTATCGAAGATTTGAGTTATAATCCAGTAGGGAACAGAGAAAGGGCGAAAAGAAACCATTTTTGGTGTCACAAGGAGGATCTAGGAGGTGAGGTTTGGATGATGGCCCAGTAGGAAAAGGAAGGGCGATTAGGAAGGAGATCTGGGTGGAAAAAAGAGGGAAGAAATATTATGCAGATATAGTTAAAGGAGACAATCAACAGAAGCGGAAGGGTCCAGCTATTGCAACTCATAAACATATTCTACCGTGGATGGAGAATAGTGTCATTGGCCAGTTCAATGAAGATCTAGACTTTGAACAACTGGAGGAAGAGTTTCTGAAGGGGGGGCATGAGCATGATTAAAGTGCGCTACTTGGGTGATAATCTAGCCATGCTGACGCCAAGAGAAGGGGAGAGTATGGAGAATTTGATATATCTCAATAAGGATTGGTTTGAGAGCGTCTTCGACAACATCAACCCGTGGTCGGAGAATCATGTAGCGAGTCATAAAATTGTGTGGGTAAGATGCTATGGGATGCCCATCTCTCTCTGGAACAAGGATTGTTTTTCCAAAGTGGTAGGTGAAATGGCATCGCTAGTGTCAATTGATAAATCTACTCTCCTATGGGAAAACCTCGAGTACGCTAGATTACAAGTCCGGCTACTGAAAAACCATAATGCAAGGCTGGCGAAAAGTATGTGGATCAATGACCATTTTTTCAGTATACTTGTAGAGGAGGAAATACCATGCGAAAACAGAGGTCCGTGTAAATGCAGCTATGAAGGCTTTGCTTCCTTTGATAGTATCTTCTCGTCAGAGACTTATGTAGAGGAAACTGTGTGCTCTATCAATAGTTGTGAAGAGGAGGTCGGGAGGAGGGATCGAGAGGTACGGTGGTCGAAGGAGGAGGTGAACGGAGGAGAGGTGGGGGGAGAAAGAGAGAGAAAAGCATAAACGACAAATTTTTTGGTATTTGAGGAAGATATGCTGCAGGGGGTAGAATGTCAGAGTAAAAGTGATCAAGGTTTCACATATGAGGTAAGGGGGGCCCAGAGGTTGTCAGGAGAGGCTGTGGATCTGAAATCTTTTAATCAAAAAGTTGTATCTTCCCAATACGAAAGGGTTGTGGGAAGTGGGGGAACCAAGTACACATCCACAACGATCAGCTAGAATAAGTGCAAGGTCTAACCAGGTGAGAAATGCTTCCTTCCTTAAAGTTGGTACCTTCTCTACTTCTATCTCTGATGGGGATATTGCTAAGTGCAATTCTCAATTTCGGGATCCAGAAATTAGGGTGGAATCAGTAAAATTGTGGGACTTAGGAAAGCAACTGGGAATTGCTTGTAGAGGGGTTGACGAAGAGGTTGTCCAGGAAATGCAGAGTATGGAATTGAGAGACGAGGAGTTTATGCAGAGGTTCGATGAGGGTGTTAAGAAAGGTTATCTATGCTGATAGTCAATCTGAATATAAGAGGTTTGGGGGGAGGAACGAAGACCAGATATTTGAGACAATTAATTGTTGGGGAGGGAGCAGAATTTGTAAGTTTACAAGAAACGAAAACAACAAATTTCACAGAAGGAAGATGTTTTGCCCTATGAGGGGATAATAGAATTGGATGGGTACATAATGAAGGTGATAATGGAGGAGGGAGCTTACTATCCATGTGGCACAAAGAAGCTTTCTGTTATGAAAGCTGATCCGATCGGTCATCGGTAGTCGATGACGTCAGCAGCAGAGAACCACGTGGACCACTCGCAGGGTGACACGTGGACCAGGTGACAGAGAGATCAGGGAGGCGATCGCCAAGAGCGGTGATCGGGGGTCAGTAAACCAAGTGACCACCGACAGATCAGGCGGCAGAGAGGTCAGGGGACAGATCACCCAGAACGGTGATCGGTGGTCAGTAACCAAGTGGCCACCAACAGGCCAGTTCCCAGATGAACGCCAGGGGGCAGAACGCGAGAAGCAATAGAGCACTGATCAGTCATCGGCTGCATGGTCATCGGGGTCTCGTGTTACACGTAGTTAAACTGGGACTGAGGTTCCCAGCGAGAGCGTTACGCATGGACCTCGCATGAGCACATCTCAGGGAATCGTGCACGAGAGTGGCCTGAGGGAGCTAGTAAACCGATCAGTGATTGGTGATTCCCTCAACCCATTACGTGCGTGAAGGGTAAGTCGTCTACGCAGAGAGCAACGCTTGGTGAGTGTGCCTAGACCAGCCACACCTGGCGTTCTCCTGAGAGTATGCGATTTACCCAGATGGAAGAAATATGCTAAGTTACTCCGCAAGGGAATAACTTAGCGCACAAAGAGAAGCGCTAGAGCCCTTCAAGTAGTGACACGTGTATGGCCAGATTTGAGTCGCATGCCTCCACGTGTCATCATCTGAGAAGGGCGCGGTCCAGATAAAGGTGCACTCCGTACCGCTAAAGGTACAGCCAAGCGCAGAGACGCGCGGACACGCACAGACACTCACACTCTACTGATTCTGGAGGTACGTTGTCTCAGAAAAGCATAACAGGGTTCTGACACATGCCAGAGGGGCATAACAGAATTCTGTTAGGCCCAGATACAGAGAGAGGCATAAAAGAGAATCAGGGTGAGATTCAGGGGGGATACAGAAAAAAAAGAGAGAAGAGTTTTCACACACACTACTAGTTTTTCTCATTGGTGGTTCTGTGATCTAACTTGATCGTCGGAGTGCAAACGGCCGCTAGAGGCGCCGTCTGTGTGTTTTGCAGGTCGCGTTTGGAGATCCTAGAGAAGGTTCTGAGGGTGATTTTGCAGATAACACAGTCGCGCAGACGGGGCAGAGAGTGCTACGAAGCGATTCCTCCATGCTCGAGTTGTCGGCAGGATCATTTGGCGCCCACCGTGGGGCCCGAGTGAATCGTGGTCCCATATACACCACAGTTTTTTAAGCTTACCAAAGTTTTGCCAAGTTCTTTGCTGGGAAAGATGCCAAGAAACAGACAACCATCACCGGCGCCATCTGCTGACAAAGGAGCTGTGACAATGGCGCAGGTCCTGGAGATGGTGCGCACGCTGCAGGACAACGTCGCAGCGTCAAGAGCTGAACAAGAGAGGATGCAGACGGAGTTGGCTGTGTCGCAGAGTAGGAACGACGAGCTGAATCGCGTCAATGAAGAGCTGAGGAGGACGATGCAGACACAGAAGGAACGTGCGGTTGAAGAAAGGTTGTCGAGGCCACCGTCGCCTCCAAGAGCGTTTCCCATGCCATTCTCCCCTGAAGTCATGGGAACCATGGTGCCTCCCAACCTGGTGGGAGTGAAGGCGTCGTTCACAGGGATAGAAGATCCGGAGGCGCATCGACGGCGTTCCACACCCAGATGATGTTGTCTGGGGGCTCAGACGCTGTGTGCTGCAAAATGTTCATGAGCACACTAAGCGGAATCGCCATGGAATGGTTCGTGAGCCTACCAGAAGGACATATCACGTCCTTCCCTCAGTTTTCAAAGCTTTTCACTGAGCAGTACATCGTTAACAAAGCACCCGCAGTGGTGTCGTACGATTTGTTCGATGTACGACAGTACCAAGGCGAGTCGCTGAAGGACTACCTCAACCGCTTTGGAGCACAAGTGGTTAGACTGCCCAACAAGGATGAGGATATGCTGGTGCACGCGTTTAAGAAGGGAGTGCTGCCTGGTCCCTTCAGTGAGTCTCTCATCAGGAGCCATCCCAGCACCTTTGCAGAGATCCGACGACGCGCGGTGGCGCACATAGTGGCAGAAACAGAGGTTTCTGAGAAAAGAGGAAGTGCTGCACCACCAAGACCGCGTGGAGGGCAAGGGAAGCCGCAACAGCAAGCAAGGGTGCATGAGGCCAAGGAGGGGAAGAAGGTGCAGGGAAAACCTCGTCCCTATCCACCAGGCAAGGACCAGGGCAGGGGGCGTGCAAGGGAGAATAATGCACCCCCAAGATACAATTTCATGGTGGGATTGGCGGATCTCATCGCCCTTCCTGCTGTAGCAGCAAGACTACGAGTACCGGAGAAGACAAATAAGGTACTTGGAAGGAAGAAAAATGAGTGGTGTGAGTTTCACCAGGCCTTTGGCCACACACTCCCCTCCTGTTTGGCGTTGGGACACCAACTGGCAGAGTTGGTAAAATCCGGATTCCTGGCAGATTACCTGCGCGAGCCGCAGGGTGATCTCGCGTCGGGATCCCAGGCTGGAGAACAGCAGCATGAAGTCCCTGTGCACGGGGAAGTGCAAACAATGGCGGGAGGCTTCTCTGGTGGGGGGTGCACCGCGTCACAGAGAAGGAGGTACGCTCGATCGGTTATGGCGGTAGACTCGGTAGATGAGAGCCATTACCCTGAAGTAGATATTGTCTTCAGGAAAGCTGACCTACGGGACGTTGTCCCGCACGATAACGACCCTGTGGTCATTTCCCTCATCATGGCAGGAAGACGAGTGCACAGAGTGCTCGTAGATCAAGGAAGCTCGGCAGACATCATGTTCTGGCCGACGTTTAACAAGTTGCAGTTGTCCCCTGATCAAGTAAGGCCGTATACCGGGTGTCTTTACGGCTTTGCAGGGGATCAGGTAGAGGTGCGGGGGTACATTGAGCTGAGGACAACGTTCACTGATGGAACGACAGCCCGCACCGAAAGGATAAAGTACTTGGTGGTGAACGCCCCTTCTACGTACAACATTTTGTTGGGGAGGCCAACACTCAATAGGTTGGGCGCAATACCATCAACGAGGCACATGAAGCTAAAGCTGCCTTCGATGGAGGGGACCGTAATAACCATCAAGTCGGATCAGGCTGAGGCTAGACGCTGTTATGAGAACAGCCTCAAGCAGAAGAGAAGCGTATGTCACGTCACCGCAACACCACCACCCGGTGTGCGCGAAGAGCGATCAGTGGTTAGTGGAACGCATGGCGCTCGGAGGATGGAGAACGCTACGATGGGGGGCTCCCAGGTAGCTCAGGTTGAAGAAGAAGAGGAAGGCGCGATCACTCCTCGCGAGTCAGGGATCGCGAGGGCGGTCATCTCCAGTGATAGAAGGCCCCACCCAGCTGAAGGATGGGTTGAAGTGGACATAAGGGGGAAAAAGTTCAAGTTGGGAGGATCTCTCGTTGAAGAAGAGCGAAAGCTGATTGTCGGTGTTATCGAGAAGCACATGGGTGCCTTTGCATGGTCAGCGTCCGACATGCCAGGAATCGACCCCGACTTCCTTTGCCATCGTCTGTCGATGGATCCTAAGGTTCGACCTGTGCGACAGAGGCGAAGGAAATTCAACGAGGAAAAGAGGAAGGTGATCCACGACGAAGCGCAAAAGCTCCTTGCTGCAGGGCACATCAGGGAGATCCAGTACCCAGAGTGGCTAGCGAACGTGGTGCTGGTGCAGAAGTCAAATGGCAAGTGGAGGATGTGTGTGGACTTCACTGACCTCAACAAGGCATGCCCCAAAGACTCTTACCCCTTACCCAGCATAGATGCTCTTGTGGATAGCGCGTCAGGGGGGAAGCTACTCAGCTTCCTGGATGCGTTCTCAGGATACAACCAGATCAAAATGCACCCGATGGATGAGTGCAAGACCGCGTTCATGACTGAACGGTCTTGCTATTGCTACAAGGTCATGCCATTCGGACTAAAGAACGCGGGGGCTACCTACCAGCGACTCATGGATAGGGTGCTCTCGCCCATGCTGGGAAGGAACGTACATGCATATGTAGATGACATGGTGGTCATGTCCCAAGAGAAGAAGCACCATGCAGCCAATCTGGAGGAACTATTCACCACCCTCGCCAAGTACAGGCTGAAGCTCAACCCTGAAAAGTGTATTTTTGGTGTGGAGGCTGGGAAGTTCTTGGGTTTCCTCTTAACAGAGCGGGGAATCGAAGCTAACCCAGAGAAGTGCGCAGCGATCGTGGCAATGA
Source organism: Phaseolus vulgaris (assembly GCF_051622355.1). Taxonomy (NCBI): domain Eukaryota; kingdom Viridiplantae; phylum Streptophyta; class Magnoliopsida; order Fabales; family Fabaceae; genus Phaseolus; species Phaseolus vulgaris. The sequence goes on from NC_143503.1 coordinate 6,287,037, forward strand.
GGAGCCCGACGACGGTGAAGGAGGTGCAACAACTCACCGGTCGCTTGGCAGCCTTATCCCGGTTTATGTCCGCTGGAGGGGAGAAAGGTCATCCGTACTTCCAGTGTCTTAAACGCAACAGCAGATTCCTTTGGACACAGGAGTGCGAGGAGGCCTTCATCAAGCTGAAGGAGTATCTGGCAAGCCCACCAGTCTTGCGTAAACCTCAGGTAGGCATCCCTCTTCGTCTATACTTCGCTGTGACGGAGAGAGCAGTCAGCTCAGTCCTGGTGCAAGAGCAAGATCAGGCCCAGAGGCGTGTGTACTTCGTGAGTAAGGTGCTGCAAGGCCCTGAAACAAGGTACCAGGCCCTCGAGAAGGCTGCCCTGGCGGTGGTATTTTCAGCAAGAAGACTCAGGCATTACTTCCACAGCTTCACAGTGGTGGTAATGACGGATCTGCCCATCCAAAACGTGCAGAAGAAACCTGATGTAGCAGGAAGGATGGTCAAGTGGGCGGTGGAATTGTCAGAGTTTGACATTCAGTACGAGCCCCGAGGACCGATCAAGGGGCAGGTGTTCGCGGACTTTGTGGTCGAGCTGTCGTCGATCGCGACACCTGCAGAAGGTTTAGATTTCCGATGGGTGTTATCGGTGGACGGCTCCTCTAATCAGCAGGGGAGCGGCGCTGGAGTCATTTTGGAAGGCCCAAACGGGGTACTGATCGAGCAGTCCCTCCACTTTGCCTTCAAGGCTAGCAACAATCAGGCGGAGTATGAAGCCCTGATCGCAGGAATGTTGCTAGCAAGAGAAATGGGAGCAAGAAACCTGCTGGCTAAAAGCGACTCTTTGCTAGTCACCGGGCAGGTTACAGGGGAGTTCCAGGCAAAAGATCCCCAGATGGCAGCCTACCTGGAATATGTACAGCTCCTGAAGACGTCCTTCACCGAGTTTGAATTGGTGCACGTGCCAAGAGAGCAAAATGCCAGAGCAGACCTGCTTGCCAAGCTGGCCAGCTCAGGCAAGGGGGGGAAGCAGAGGACCGCCATTCAGGAGACCTTGAAGGTACCGCGAGCGTTCGTGTCAGACAACCAGGTACTTCATGTGTGCAAATCAATGGAGCGTCTGACGATCGGTCATCGGTCGTTGACTCAAGAAACGTTGAAAGCGTCGAGGGTGAGAGCGCGACCGTCGAAGATCGATGAGTCGATGGAGGTCTGCGCGATGAAGGAACCCGACACGTGGATAACACCGTACCAGTTGTACTTAGAAGATGGTGTACTCCCACTTGACGTGGCAGAGGCAAAAAGGATAAAGAGGAGCTCGAGTAAGTTTACTCTAATTGATGGAAACCTCTTTAGATTTGGATTTTCTCACCCTGTGCAGATCTGCGTGCACGGCGAGCAATGCACCAGACTCATGTCTGAGCTGCACGAGGGGGTGTGCGGAAGCCATGTAGGTGGTCGCGCTTTGGCAAGTAGGATACTCCGCGCGGGGTACTACTGGCCAAAGCTGAAGGAAGACTCGTGAGGTTTGCTCAGCGTTGCAAACAGTGTCAACTTCACGCAGACTGGCACAAGGCACCTCCTGAGGAGTTGAGGTCCATCCATAGCCCGTGGCCATTTCACACATGGGGATCGACATCCTAGGACCTTTCCCCCTGGCGATAAGGCAGATGAAGTTTCTCATCGTGGCCATTGAGTACTTCACCAAGTGGGTGGAGGCAGAACCAGTCGCACACATCACCGCACAGAAAGTCGAGCACTTTGTCTGGAAGAACATCGTCTGTCGCTTCGGAATACCCAAGAGGTTGGTCTCCGACAATGGCACCTAGTTCACGAGTCATCAGCTGAGGAAGATGTGTGAGGAGTTAAAGATACAGCAGGTTTTCGCTTCAGTGGAACACCCACAAACCAATGGGCAGGTGGAGTCGGCCAACCGAGTACTGCTCAGGGGGCTGAAGCGAAGACTAGACAAGGCTAAAGGGAGCTGGGCAGAGGAGGTCCCCAGAATCGTATGGTCTTACCATACCACCCCACAGTCCAGCACCCATGAGACACCCTTCAGCCTTGTCTACGGGACAGACGCCATGATTCCCGTGGAGATACAGGAAAGCTCCCCCAGATTCTTGAATTTCATTGCTGAAGAGTCCAATGAGGAGCGAAAGGTGAATCTCGACCTACTGGACGAAGTGCGAGAAGAAGCCAGAGTCAGTGCTGAAGCCGTAAAGAGAAGAGTAGAACGGAGGCACAACTCTAAGGTGAGGCTAAGGCGCTTCCAGGAAGGTGATCTGGTGATGAGAAAGGCACATCAGAATGAGATGGGGAACAAGTTGTCTCCAAAGTGGACAGGCCCGTACAGAGTGGTTGAGACGTTGGAGAACGGAGCTTATCGGCTAGAAACTCTGGAGGGAGGAGGAATCCCCAGAACGTGGAACGCCGCCCACTTAAAATTTTACTTCAGTTAAGTTGTAAAGTAGTTGCGTTCTCGCGCTAAAGATACATGATCTGTATATAGTGGAAACAGTTGAACAGACAAGGGGGCACTCTTTTCCCTAAGGAGGGTTTTTGACGAGGCCACCCAATGAAAAGATTTCCAGCATATCAAGTGTGCGCAAGTATTAAAGTTAAAATCCTCCTTGCCCCAGGCGCAAGCGCAGGTGATCGGTTAGGCCTTACTCGCCCTAGGCGCGAGTACTGGCACTGATCTAAGTCTTCCTCACCCCAGGTGTGAGTGCAGACGACTAGGGTTTGAAAAGCCAGGGGTGCTAGTAAGACCAAGAGAGGGAAAGGAAAGATTTTGACAAAAGTCCTTACCCACTTGGCATACACCAATATTGGCCCAGTAAGGCTCTTAGTTTGAAACCCTTCTCACCCCAGGAGGGAGGCAGGGAATGAACGACCCAATCCGCCAAAAGGTGATGACCTTGGGAAGGTAAGAGGGGTTAGCGAGAAACACTTTTCTTTCCCCAAAACAAGGCATCACCTCGAGCGATCGATGCCAAAGTCCTCTATGCACTTAGCGCTAGAGCAACAGAGAAGCAGAGTGAAACCCGAAGAACGACGACTGATTAGTTGTTGGTGGGTAAATGCCAAAAGAGCGATGACTGATCAGTTGTCTGGGGATGCGCTAGTGGATAATGCCTTGTCGGAGGAGGCCTTTTCAAACAAGCTCCTGCACGACAAGCTGTGGCAGACAGACTGTGCCTGGTCGGTCATCTAGTATAAAGCTGTGCCCAAGAACTGTTGAAGATTAAGCTAACGAAATTGTTAGTCGTGATCAAAGTGAAGGCCAAAGTTAAAGGGGGCAGATCGCGCTAAACCTAAGCTAGTTAACAGTTAGTTGTGCGCTAAAGGAAAGATCACATAGATGAAACAAGCATGTATTCACACCAGAGTTTATACAGATTCAAATACAAAGATCGTGCAGAAATGTAAAATTACAAAGAGGGAAAAGAGAAAGGGCTCAAGAAGGAGGGACGAGCTTTCCATCTACCACTTCGTGGTAAATGCTGAACTGGGAGAGGTCCAGCTCCGGGAGAATGCACTTGACCTGCTCGAGGGCCAGCTCGAACCCATCTGCAAGGGCCTCGGCGCCCACGCCCATAAGGTCAGCCTTCTCCACTTCGAGTTTTTGCTTGGAGGCTTCCACAGCATTCTTCTCGGCGGTAAGGGAAGCGATGGAAGAAGCAGCTTCTTCCAATTGGCCCCTCGCCTCGGATAGCTCGCTCACCACCTCCTCGAGCTTCTTTTCCCTAGTAGCGGCCGCTTCTTTGATGGACTCGAGCTCCCCCGCTAGGTGTAAGTTCTGTTGGTGTAGGGAGGAGGTCTCGGCCCCCAGGTGGGTCACCTTGCCCCGCAGCTCCACTACCTCGCAGTCCAAGGCAGTAATGGCTTGTCCCATCAAGATCTCAGTCTTGATGGTCTCTTGGACCTGCGCCAGGTACTCACCCCTGGATTTCTCCACCATACCCCTCAGCAGGGCTGTGGACTCTTGGGCAGCTTCGAAGTCACTCTACAACGACTCCTTATCATGCTCAAGTTCCTGTACCCTCCTCTCCAGGGCTAGTTGTTTGCGGTGTTGGGTGGAGAACTCCAAGGAGAGCACTATCTACTTTGCCAGGTGCATGTCCACCTCGTCCCCATTCCACTCAACAAGCTCCCGGCTGCGAAGGAGCTGTCGGACCAAGGCTATGACTCGGCTGAAGTTTTCGTTGCTGGCTCCGGAGCCGCTTGGTCGCGAGCTGCCCCCACCTTCGGCGGTAGCAGCGGAGGTTGGCGGAGGCGGTGGTGATGCAAGGGGCCCTGGGAGACACCCCGAGGGAGAAGAATCACCCCCAGCAGGTGAGGTAGATTGTCCAAGAGCTTGGCCTGTTGGGGGAGGTGATGGAAGTGGAGTTGGATAGGGAAGTCGGGGGGTTGGAGAGGGCAGTTGTTGAGCAGAGGGAGGCGAGGCTGAGCCTTCCTCTATCTCCACCACCTCGACTTCCCCAGGTTGAAGAGATGAAGCCCCCCCAACCGCTGGAAGTTTCCTCTTGCGGTGTACGAGAGGAGAGCCAGAGCTCTCCTCTTCGGTTGAGGGAGCAGCAGCAGCGGCAAGTGAAGCATAGGCCTTCACCAATCTCTTTCTTTTCCTTCCTAGCTCGGGGCCTTCAGCTGGCGCAACCGAGAGAGGAGGAGCAGCAATGGGATTGGTGGTGGAAGAAGAGGAGCCAGTCCCCTGGGCCCCTCTGAGCCTAGCAAGCTCCAGCAAAGCTTTTTTCCTATCTTTCCCTGACATCGTATCTACATTGAAGAGAAAGGAAGAGTTAGATGGGGTAGTTGTGCAAATGAGTCGGAATATATGCAAGCATGCATGAAAATGTGCAAGTATCCTAAGAGGTGAAAGAAGAAGAACCTACCTATGTATCTCTTAAGGGCCAGCACATCAAACTCGTGTTTGATGAGGAGAGCTGAGTTATACTTGGCCCCCAGGAACAACCCACATAGCTCGCGCTCGTAGGGGGCCATGGCTTCGAGACCTCGGGGCTTCTTGAACTCAACCCCAGGAACCCAGTAGAGGGGGTACCCCTCGAGCAAGGTTGGACTTTGTGGGGTGGCAGATATCATGTAGAACCTGCCTTTCCAGTCTTTGAAGGATTGCTAGTACAGGCCCAAGAGCACCCGTCCAGCAACCCCATTCAGACTCACCCAGGACCTGTCCCCGGGGTTCTTCGCCTCGAAGAAGTAAAGGAACACGTCCACGGAGGCATTGAGTCCGAAGTAGTTGCAGAGAATTTCAAATGCCCGGATGAAAGCCCAGGCATTTGGATGGAGTTGACAGGGCGCGACGTTCAGCTCCATCATCAGCTCCTTCTCGAAAAAGGTGAAGGGCAGGCGTAGCTTCAACCTTTTGAAAATCGCAGAGTAGACGAAGGTAAAGGGCACCCCATTGGTGGCCCTGTCATCTGCGCAGATGGGCATCCCACGAGGAGGAATGCGTACGCAGATGTTGAAGTCGTTCTCCCTGTCTATGGCGCACGAAGGCTCATCCGGGTCATGGCTCAGAAGAGAGGTGAGATGACCCTGCGGTAGTAGGGTGGATGTTTCGGCCAGCAACGCCAGGGGAGCCCAGTCGTAGACCCTGGCATTGTCATGATAGGAGGTGGCATCAGGTGGTGGCGGCGCCGGTGCACTCGCTGAAGGTTGTGCGCCGGAGGATGAGGCAATGATTCGAGCAGTTTGTTTCAGGCGAGCCATTGCGTGATAACTGCAATGGAGAAGAATGAAGGGTCAGAGGAATGGAAGAAGAGGAAATGATGAATGGTTCGGTGAAAAACAGAGGAAGGGAAGAAGAAAGAGATGTCTAGGCGAAAAAGAGGAAGAGGGAGAGGCAGAAAGCAGAGTGAGGGACGCGAAAACCCTAGCGTAAGTCGAAAGGAGGAAAAAACAGAGAAGATGAATGCATGATAACGAAAGGGATGAATGCAATCGGTGAAAGGAACCTAAATAGACCCAAGAAGAAGAAAAACCATACCTTTGGGTGATCGCGAGAGGTTTGGAAGCAGAAAACTTGAAGAAAGATGGGTGCGCAGAGAGAGAGTTCAAAGAAAGTCTAAGAGTTGATTGAAGAAGATGAAGAAACAGTGAAGGCGCGCGCCTATTTGAATGAGAGAAGCGCTAGCGACACTCCACGCTGGTCGTCGATGAGGCCACGTGTCGCGAGATTAAGGAAGGAAACCCTAACGTTAAAAAAGCAGCACGTGAGGTGGCACGTGATGCGGTCCCACTTGCCACGTGGACTGAGGGCACGACCACTTAGTCTCTTCGCCGAGAACGAGTTCACAGCTCGAGACTGGGGGGCTTGTGATCCGATCGGTCATCGGTAGTTGATGACGTCAGCAGCAGAGAACCACGTGGACCACTCGCAGGGTGACACGTGGACCAGGTGACAGAGAGATCAGGGAGGCGATCGCCAAGAGCGGTGATCGGGGGTCAGTAAACCAAGTGACCACCGACAGATCAGGCGGCAGAGAGGTCAGGGGACAGATCATCCAGAACGGTGATCGGTGGTCAGTAACCAAGTGGCCACCAACAGGCCAGTTCCCAGATGAACGCCCGGGGGCAGAACGCGAGAAGCAATAGAGCACTGATCAGTCATCGGCTGCATGGTCATCGGGGTCTCGTGTTACACGTAGTTAAACTGGGACTGAGGTTCCCAGCGAGAGCATTACGCATGGACCTCGCATGAGCACATCTCAGGGAATCGTGCACGAGAGTGGCCTGAGGGAGCTAGTAAACCGATCAGTGATTGGTGATTCCCTCAACCCATTACGTGCGTGAAGGGTAAGCCGTCTACGCAGAGAGCAACGCTTGGTGAGTGTGCCTAGACCAGCCACACCTGGCGTTCTCCTGAGAGTATGCGATTTACCCAGATGGAAGAAATATGCTAAGTTACTCCGCAAGGGAATAACTTAGCGCACAAAGAGAAGCGCTAGAGCCCTTCAAGTAGTGACACGTGTATGGCCAGATGTGAGTCGCATGCCTCCACGTGTCATCATCTGAGAAGGGCGCGGTCCAGATAAAGGTGCACTCCGTACCGCTAAAGGTACAAACAAGCGCAGCCAAGCGCAGAGACGCGCGGACACGCACAGACACTCACACTCTACTGATTCTGGAGGTACGTTGTCTCAGAAAAGCATAACAGGGTTCTGACACATGCCAGAGGGGCATAACAGAATTCTGTTAGGCCCAGATACAGAGAGAGGCATAAAAGAGAATCAGGGTGAGATTCAGGGGGGATACAGAAAAAAAAGAGAGAAGAGTTTTCACACACACTACTAGTTTTTCTCATTGGTGGTTCTGTGATCTAACTTGATCGTCGGAGTGCAAACGGCCGCTAGAGGCGCCGTCTGTGTGTTTTGCACGTCGCGTTTGGAGATCCTAGAGAAGGTTCTGAGGGTGATTTTGCAGATAACACAGTCGCGCAGACGGGGCAGAGAGTGCTACGAAGCGATTCCTCCACGCTCGAGTTGTCGGCAGGATCAAAAGCCATGTGATGGGGAAGGGTTTTATTGTTATTGTTGGCCAACACTTATGTTCTAAAAGAAGATGTGTTATAGCAAACATTTATTCTTCTTGTACATTAAGAGATTAAAAGATACTTTGGGAGGAACTTACCAGCATCAAAGCGGCTTCTCAGGAGTCGGTTTGGTGTTTCTGTGGGGATTTTAATGTCATAAGAAGCAGAAGGGAAAGAAAAGGTACTAGTGGTAGAGGGGACCAATCTGGTAACCACACAAGTGAGATCAATGGTTTTAATAGGTTCATAGATTGCAACTTGTTATTGGATCTACCTATAGTTGGCAAGAAATACACGTGGTTTAAATCAAATGGTTCGACTAAGAGCAGGCTTGATAGAATTCTTGTTTCTGAAGAATGGATGAATATTTGGCCAATGTGTAAACAGTATATCCAGCAAAGGGAAGTTTCAGATCACTGTGCTTTCGTGGTGAAAACCATGGACAAGGACTGGGGTCCAAAACTGTTCTGAACCATTGATGCATGGCATATGGGGAGAGGTTTTAATGGGATGGTGAAGGAAAAATGGCAGTCTTACTTTGTACAGGGGAATGAAATCTCGAAAATCAAGGATAAGTTGAAACTGCTAAAGGGGGACCTGAAAATATGGAATAGGGATGTGTATGGCAATCTGCATACTGCAAAGAGGAACATACTGAGAGAAATGGAGGCTCTTGATAATCTAGACTTGGAGGGAGGTGTGGTAGGAAGCGTGAGCTTGGTAAGGATGGAACTAACAAGTCGGTTAAGGGAAGTAGATAGAAAGATAGACTCACTGATCTACCAAAAAGCAAGGTCAAATTGGTTCAAGTATGGGGATTCTTGTACCAAATTCTATCACTCATCTTTGAGATGGAGAAGGCTTAGAAATGAAGTGAAGGGAGTAGAAGTTGGGGGTCAGTGGTGTGAGGAGCCATGCACGGTCTGAATTGAAGCGAAGAAGCTGTTTGAGAAGAGGTTCAAGGCTACAAGAGATTTTGGCGTAAGGTTTGATGGAGTATAGTTTAAGGCTCTAACTTCAGAAGAAAACTTGATCCTCATATCTACTTTTAAAGAGGAGGAAATCAAGGAAGCGGTGTGGCAATGTGATGGTTCAAAGAGCCCTGGTCCTGATGGGTTCAATTTTAAATTTATTAAGGAAAGTTGGGTGTACATAAAAGATGAGTTTATTAAAGCCTTGGCCTTCTTTCATGAGTCTGGTACTATACCCAAGGGGTGCAATGCATCCTTCATAGCCCTGGTTCCAAAAGTTAAAGAACCCTCTAAGCTAGAGGAGTATAGACTTATCTCTCTAGTGGGGCCATATATAAAGTCATATCGAAGGTGCTGGCTAGCAGAATAAAGACAGTGTTAAACTCAGTCATTGATGAAAGGCAGTATGCGTTCCTAAAAGGTAGAGGGATGTTAGATAGTGTGGTCATGGCTAATGAAGTGGTGGAGGACCTTAGAAGGAGCGGGAGGAGAGGTCTATGCTTGAAGGTAGACTTTGAAAAGGCCTATGACTCGGTGAGATGGGAGTTTCTATACGACATGCTACATAAAATGGGGTTTCATAATAAGTGGATTATGTGGATGCGAGGGTGTCTGGAATCGGCTACAATCTCTGTGCTAGTTAATGGGAGTCCGACAGAGGAATTCAAACCAACAAGAGGCTTGAGACAAGGTGATCCGCTTGCCCCCTTTCTTTTTATAGTAGTAGTTGAAGGGCTAGCTGGGTTAGTAAGGCAAGCAAATAAGATTAATATGCTGTGAGGAGTTAAGTTTGGTAGAGAGAAGATAGAACTAAGTATCCTGCAATTCGCAGATGATACTTTATTCTTATGTGAAGAATCACACAGTAATGTGGTAACCATGAAGGCGATCTTAAGGGGCTTTGAGTTAGCCTCAGGCTTAAAGATTAATTTTCATAAGTCCAAGATTGCAGGAGTGAATGTTGAAAGTAATGCTTTGCTAAGCTACGCAAAGACTCTAAATTGTGCTCAAATGGGAATACCGTTTAAATATTTGGGTGTAAAAGTGGGAGGAAATCCAAGGAAGAGTAAATTTTGGGAGCCTGTGCTAACAAAGCTAAAAGCTCGAATCAGTGTGTGGAAAGGAAGATTTCTATCCTTGGCAGGGAGAATTTGCCTAATTAAATCTGTCATCTCCGCAGTTCCTCTTTTCTATCTCTCCATTTTTAAAGCACCAAGTTCCATATACCAAAGTATAATCATAATTTAACGGAGGTTTCTGTGGGGGTGGGGGAAGGAAAAGAGACCGATCTCATGGGTCAACTGGGAAGATGTATGTAAAACAAAAGAGGAGGGAGGCTTGGGGATTAGAGATATCCAGAAGTTCAATTATGCTCTCCTAGCTAAATGGAGATGGCGTTTTGTGTCGGAAGAAAAAGGGATGTGGAAGGACCTCTTGATCTCAAAATATGGGCTGGATCAAGATAACCAACAAACTCCAGTGAAACTGCAAACATGGTGGTGGAAAGACTTGTAGAAAGTATGTACAGAGGGAGAAGGAGCAGGTTGGTTTCAGCAGCAGCTCAGATGGAGATTAGGAGGTGGTGAAAAAGTGAAATTCTGGGAGGATGTGTGGATCGAAAACAGTAGTCTCAAATCTCTGTATCCTAGGTTGTTCTCATTATCGTTAAATCAAGGTCAAAGGGTGAATGAGGTTGGGGAGTGGGAAGATTCGGCTTGGCAGTGGAAAACAAAGGTGGAGGAGGGCCAAATTTGAGTGGGAAGTTCTTTTGGAAGTTGATCTTATTCATCAAATATCCCAGGTAAGCTTGTCTAGGGAACGAAAAGATGTTCAGATGTGGGGGTGTGAAGATACAGGAGTCTTCTCTGTCAATTCAGCATATAGGTACCTAACCAAGCAGACCAGAAATTCTCATCAAGAGGTCTTCATATCTCTTTGGAAGATCAAAGCATTGCCCAATGTCATAACCACAGCTTGGAGGGTCCTCCTAGGTAGAATTCCAACAAGAGTGAACTTGAGGAGGAGGGGGTGTTGCTAAGCTCGACTATATGTGTCTTCTGTCGCACAGTACAATATGACGGGAAGGGCACGCTACAGTAGGAACGAAGAGCGGGGATACGGCAGGGATGGGGTATTGGGGAATGGAGAGGATTGCTCTACCTTCTTCTTTTCAAACTTCCCCAACGGGTACGGAGAGTTGGACATGACTAAGGTATTTCAAAAATGGGCAACGGTGAAGGAGGTTTTCATCTCTCGCAGACCTAACAAGTGGGGAAGGAGGTTCGGTTTTGTGCGATTCCTTGATGTCAAAAATGTTGTGCGTCTAGAAGGAGATCTCGACCGGATCTACATTGGCACTATGAAGCTTCATGTGAATATACCGAAGTACCGGAGACACCAGTATGAACCAAGAAGGGAGGAGCGGAGAATCCAAGGACGGGAGCACATACAGAGCCAGAAGGAAGACCGGGTACGTACTGTTCGGGATGATAAAGGCAAGGGTAAACAGAGCATAAAGGAGGTGTGGGTGGAGAAGCTAAACAATAAGACATATGCCGAGATTGTCGCAGGAGGAAGTCACGAGCAATGGAAGGGCCCATCGGTCAAAACACAACAGAACAAGCCCCAGTGGATGTCGAAGAGCTTCGTAGGAAATCTAAGAGAAGGTGTAGACTTTGAAAAAGTAGAAGAGGAACTAGTGAAAGGGGGGATGACTACGGTGAGGGCGAGATTTCTTGGTGATAGTCTGGTACTGCTCACTCCAAGAGAAGGGGAGGCGATGGAGGACATCATGAAGATGAACAAAGGGTGGTTTGATAACTCTTTCTCAAGTGTCAGCCCATGGTCGCTCAACTGTGGGGGTCAGCTATAGAATTGTTTGGGTAAGGTGTTTTGGGCTACCTCTACCAGCGTGGAACAGGGACTATTTTGATAAAGTTATTGGAGAGCTTGCTAAGTCGGCAACAGTGGTCGCCGTAGATGAAGCTACACTCTCATGGGAGGTCTTGGAATACGTCAGGTTGAAAGTGAGAGTCCAGAATGTTGGGAGTGTCAAATGGGCGAGAAGAATGCAGATAAATGATCTATTGTGTAATATCCTAGTTGAGGAGGAACCTTATTGTTGTCCTGGCTGGGGGTGTACAGGAAAAAAGGAATGGGAAGATTCATCTGATAGCGTGTCATCCTCTAAAACGTATGTTGAAGAATCAGTCCTCTCTACTGGGAGTGGCGAGGAGCATGTTAGTAACAGTAATGGTGATGCACAGTGGCCAGTAGGAGAGGTGCAAGGAGGGGAAGAGGAAGAAGACGGTGAACAGTCCATGTCTAAGTCAACCTTTCCCCTTTTGGAACCTGGAAAAGCTGGCAAACTGAAAAGTAGGGTGGGTGCTACGAGTGGAGGTAGACAGCGACTAAAGGAAAAAGATGGAAGGCCTTCTGATAGTTCTATTGTCCAAATCAGTCGAGGTGCCTCTTTTAGTAACATATGTCAGTCCGAGGCGGCGAAAGTAGTAATAGACATTAAGTGTTCTTTAAATGAGAACGTGTCTATTCAGGGTATGGGTCGGACGCACAATTTTGAGGCCTGCTTAAGTGGACAAGGTCATAACGAAGAAGCCCAGAGGGAAGAAATCGGTGCAGGGCATAAATGTCCAGTCGCTATTGAGCATGAAGGGCCAGGGGGTACAAAGAGTTATGTTGTGGATAGGAAAGGTTTGAAGGTCTTAGAAGGGCCGATGGAGAGCGATTGGCACGAAAATGGAGTGATCTCCCCAGTTAATAGCTGCGATGGAATACAGTCGATAGGAAGGGGAACGGTATGCGCGAAAACGAGGAGTTTTGCCCAGTTAAGTGTCGACGATGGCATCGTAGGGGTGAAGTCCCCTCTGTTTCAAGGCGTGGAAGTAGCAACTGTAAAGAGCAGATCGAACTCACCACCTAGGCGGCGTAAGAAGAAAGGGTTTGTAGAACTGGGGGTCTCTTGTCCGCATCTAAGAAGGTCGGCAAGACTAAGCGTAAAACACCTTCGAGCTGGGACGCTAGGGCAGAACAAAGAGGCTTCACCTGCTATTTCAATTTCTGATACAGACATAAGAACCTGTAATTCCAGGTTGTGTGTCCCTGATAATGAGGAGGAACCTGTAAGGTTGTGGGCAGAAGGCAGGAAAGCGGGCTTATTCTGCCGAGGAGAAGAGAAGGAGGTGGTAATGGAGTATGGGCGAATGGAAGTACGTGATACTATGATCTTGATGGAGTCTAAGATGGGGGATATGGATGCCATCCCATGATAGTCGTTAATCTGAATATCAGAGGTATGGGGGGGAGTATCAAATCAAGATACTTGAGTCATGTAATTGCCTGCGAAGGGGCAGATTTCGTGTGTTTGCAAGAGACAAAATTAAGGGAGATTACTGAGGCTAAATGCTTCTCTGTGTGGGGAAATAACAGAGTGGGATGGTTACATAATGAAGGGGTAAATGGGTGCGGAAGTCTGTTGTCTATGTGGAACGTTAATGCTTTTAGCTATAGCAGCCATAAGATGGGGAAAGGATACATAGCTGTTTTTGGTATTCATCTTAAAACCAATTGTAGCTGTGTAATGGTGAATGTATACGCTGCCTGTACAAACAATGATAAGAAGATCCTATGGGAGGAATTGTCAAGTGTTAAATCGGCGTCACAAGAGAAGGTATGGTGCTTGTGTGGTGACTTCAATGCTGTTAGAAGCCGTAGTGAAAGGAAGGGGATAAGGGAGGGATCCGCTTGTTCAAGTGAGATTATAGGCTTTAATAGTTTCATTGATGCTAACCTTCTTTTGGACATACCTATTGTGGGAAAGAATTATACGTGGTTTAAGACTAATGGGTCAGCAAAAAGTAGAATAGACAGAGTACTGGTCTCAGAGGAATGGCTTGTAAGATGGCCTATGAGTAAGCAATATGTGCAGCGGAGGGAAGTATCTGACCACTGTGCTATAGTGGTGAAGTCTGTGGAGAAGGATTGGGGACCAAAACCGTTTCGTTCGATTGATGCTTGGTTCCTGGAAAGGGGTTTCAATGAGATGGTAAAGGAAAAATGGTTATCTTACCCTAAGAAGGGGAATGACATGGTAAATGTGAAGGAAAAGTTGAAGAGTCTGAAGGGTGACCTAAAATCTGGAACAAGGAAGTGTTTGGAAATGTCTACACACGTAAAAAGGAGATCTTACAGGAAATTGAAGATTTGGATTGTATGGACTGCTTAAATGACCTGAACGAAGGTGATAGGTTGAAAAGGGTTGTGTTGGTAAGTCGGTTGAAGGAAAATGACAAAAAGATAGAGTCCCTTACTTGTCAGAAGGCTAGAGCAAGGTGGTTTAAGTATGGTGACTCCTGTACTAGATTCTTCCACTCATCCTTGAGATGGAGAAGACTCAGAAATGAAGTTAAGGGGGTGGAGGTAGGGGGTCAATGGTGTGAGGAACCTTGCACTGTGCGATCTGAAGCCAAGAAGCTCTTTGACTCTAGGTTCACAGCCACGAAAGACTTTGGGGTAAGACTCGATGAGGTTGAGTTTAAGTCTTTATCTCAAGAGGACAATGAGAGCCTAATTATGGCGTTCTCAGAGGAAGAAATAAGGGACGCAGTTTGGCTTTGTGACGGGACAAAGAGTCCTGGGACTGATGGCTTCAACATGAACTTTATTAAGGAGAGTTGGGAAGCCCTCAAAGATGAGGTAGTACAAGCGATGTCTCTCTTTCATGGCTCAGGGAGCATTCCTAAGGGGTGCAATGCCTCGTTTGTCGCTCTAGTTCCAAAAGTAAGAGACCCGTCTAATCTGGAACAATATAGACCAATTTCCTTGGTGGGTGTAATGTATAAAATCATTACTAAGGTGTTAGCAGAACGGATGAAGAAAGTTTTACCAGTAGTTATTGACGAGTGTCAATCAGCTTTCCTTAAGGATAGAGGGATTCTTGATAGTGTCTTAACGGCCAATGAGGTGCTAGAAGACCTTAGGAGGCGACGGATGAGTGGGTTGTGTCTTAAGGTGGACTTTGAAAAAGCCTACGATTCCGTCCGATGGGAGTTCCTTTTTTACATGCTCCAGAGGCTGGGTTTCCATTGTAAATGGATTACGTGGATCAAAGGATGTCTTGAAAGTGCAACGGTATCGGTGTTGGTAAATGGAAGTCCAACGGAGGAATTTTGTCCGTCACGGGGGCTTAGGCAGGGTGACCCCCTCGCTCCTTTTCTCTTTATAGTGGTAGCACTTGCAGGGTTAGTAAGGCAAGCTGCGAAGATTAACCTCTACAAAGGCCTTAATATTGGAAGGAAAGAGGTGGAGATAAGTATATTACAGTTCGCGGATGACACTTTGTTTTTATGCCAGGACTCTTACTCTAATGTGTTTACACTGAAGGCCATTCTCAGGGGTTTTGAGCTAGCGTCTGGGCTGAAGATCAACTTCCATAAGTCAAAGCTGGCAGGTGTAAATGTTAGGAAAAACAATATGGATTGTTATACGAAGACCCTAAATTGAACCCAGATGGTGGTACCCTTTATCTACTTGGGTATAGAAGTGGGGGGTAACCCGAGAAAGAAGAAATTCTGGGAGCCTGTGCTGAGCAAGCTTAAATCCAGGCTTAGTGTATGGAAAGGGAGGTTTCTGTCAATAGCAGGAAGATTGTGCCTGGTCAAGTCAGTCCTATCGGCGGTCCCACTATACTACCTGTCCCTGTTTAAAGCACCTGAGGTGGTATGCAAGAGTATTACTAGCATACAAAGGAGATTCTTGTGGGGTTGGGGGAAAGGAAATAAATCTATCTCTTGGATTAGTTGGAAAGATATTTGCAAACCAAAAGGGGATGGAGGGTTGGGCATCAGGGACATTAGAAAGTTTAATTATGCGTTGTTGGCAAAGTGGAAGTGGAGGACTATCTCTGGTCATGAAGGGAGGTGGAATGAAGTAATAAACTCAAAGTATGGATTGGATACAAACTTTGGTCATGTACCAGTCAAATTGCAGTCATGGTGGTGGAGAGATCTGGTGAAGGTGTGCAAAGAAGGAGGAGGTGAAGGGTGGTTCCTAGAACAAGTTGGATGGAATCTAGGAAGTGGTGATAAAGTTAGATTTTGGGAGGATGTGTGGGTTGGCAATTCGACGTTGAAGACTTTGTATCCAAGGTTATATTCTCTTTCTCTAAATCAAGGTCAGAAGGTGGAAGAGGTAGGAGCATGGGATGATTTGGAGTGGAGGTGGACCCTGAATTGGAGGAGAAGAAGATTTGAATGGGAATCGGATTTGGAATATGAACTTGAAAACCACATCTCCAGGGTCAGAGTTAGGAAGGAGGTGGAGGATACCCTGCTGTGGAGGAGTAGCAAAGATGGTGCTTTTTCGGTAAGAGCAGCATATGAGTGCTTGTCAAAGCCTGAAAGGATTGCAAAGAAAGTGGTGTATACCCTCCTCTGGAAGGTGAAAACTTTTCCTAATGTGATGCTCTTGGTTTGGAGGGTACTGTTGGGGAGAATCCCTACAAGACTGAGTCTGAGAAGTCGGGGGGTAGTTATGAACTCAACCATGTGTGCGCTATGTCTATCCGCGGAGGAGTCCAACCAACATCTTTTCGTGGAATGTGAACATGCATGGCGGGTGTGGTCCATGTGCCATAAATGGTTAGGTATTCTGACTGCTCAACACAATGACATTACGGTACACTTTGAGAGCTTCCATCTGGTAAGTGGTAGTCAAGTACAGAATTTGGTCTGGAAAGGGGTATGGACAGCTATTATTTGGAGCCTGTGGGAGCATAGAAATGCAGTGGTGTTTAGAGAAGACGTACGTGACGCTGAAGAAGTGTTGCAGAAGGCCCAACTTAAATCGTGGTTGTGGTTGAAGCACAAGGGTCATAAGTTCTCCTATTCGTTCTCTGATTGGATGTTAAATCCTTGGTCCTGCATATGTAGTTATAAGTAAAGTGCAGGAGTGGAAGAAGGGCCATTTGAGCTTAATGTGGACTTTCAGAAAGTGAGGATCTCTTGGGTGGGGGAAGGAATTGAATTTAGTATGCTTTAATGCTATGAGGAAGGATCTGTGGGTATTTTGATAAGCTGGAGATGATTTACTTCTTCAAAGCCACCTAAGAAAGAAGTAGGAGTGAGAGAGACAATGTACCACTCCACGTGCCAATCACCTAAGAATCGTTTTAGATAAAATGTTGAACTTGTGAGTACGTAGTCGGTGGTCGCCAAAGTTGTGCACCATCGCCATCCTTGATGAACAGAAGGTCATTGGAACTGAGGGGCGATGTGGATGAGGACACATCGCTAGTCGATAAAGCGGCGATCTCCGTTCGTACGTAGTCGGTGATCGCCAAAGTTGTGTATCATCGCCATCCTTGAAGAACAGAAGGTCATTGGAAGTGAGGGGCGATGTGGATGAGGACAAGCGGAAGGCCAATATAATCGCTAGTCGGTAAAGCGGCGATCTCTGTGTGTATGTAGTCGGTTGTCGCCGAACGATGAAGCGGCGATCTCCGCTCGTACGTAGTCGGTGATCGCCGAAGTTGTGAATCATCGCCGTCCTTGTAGAACAGAAGGTCTTTGGAAGTGAGGGGCGATGTGGATGAGGACATGTGGAAGGCCAATATGATCGCCAGTCGATAAAGCATTGCGTAGTCGGTGGTCGCCGAAGGTATGCATCATCATCGTGACCAACATGATCGTCGGTCGGTGAATAGGCGGTATTTGTGCGTGTGTAGTCGGGGATCGCCGAAGTTGTGCATCATTGTCGTCTTAGAAATGTAGTGGTGATCTCTGAGCGTGAGTAGAAAATAGGGTTTGGGTTGTGTAAAGGGTTGGGATACCCCTCTTGTATCCCCTTAATTTAAATTAATTCTTTGCTTATCAAAAAAAAAATATGTTTCTTCTGTCATACTAAGGAGGAATCTTGTCAGCATATCTTCCTTGAATGTGAATTTGCCCAGAAGGTGTGGACCTTGTGTTTTAAATGAATAGGCATACAGTTTGTACAACACAATGACCTGCTGATTCACTTTGAGAATTTCTCTCTGCCACAGTTGAACTGTAAACAAAATCTTCTGTGGAAAGGAGTATGGGCAACTATAGTGAGGTGTATTTGGGAACATAGAAATTCCAATGTGTTCAAACAAGGAGTTGTAGATGTGGAAGAGATATTCCAGATGGTTCAACTCAAGATGTGGCAATGGTTAAAACACAGGAGTCAATCCTTTAATTATTCCTTTACAGACTGGATTCTAAATCCACTGATTTGTTGTAGAAGCTTTAAGTAATATGATGTTGGTGGGTGATTAATTGCGAATTCAGAACTGGAAGGATACATTACCAATATGAGGGTGAGGTTAATGCTGATGTACTTCTAAGGGGTGAAAGGTGTAGTCAGTAATATGGTGCTGCTATGCAGACCAGCTAAAAGGAGTTGCAGTTAATGGAAAAGGTGGGGTGTAGGTGGTATTTTAATTGGGAATGTAATGTTCTGGCTGGAGTTAAGGATATATTTTATATGGAAGCAGGGGAGTTCTTTTCTTTTTTTCTTGGTGATGGAAAATATGGAATCTGTAGTGGATTGTTTTAGAAATTGAGCTCAACTGTATATTTGGTTACTTCTCAAATCTGAAAAGTTGTTGAAGTGAATGAGATGGTTGAAGGAGCGGGTAATGTTTGTTGGTTGCAGGGGAAGACAATGGCTTAGTAGGAATTGTTTTTATGTGCAGCATGGATCATTAAGCTAAAGGAGAGATTTGCCCAATTTTGATGGTATAGCAGTTATGCGCTAATGAAAGTATATGTGAAGGCAACTAGAATGGGTATTGTTGTGGGTTGCAGGGGCTGCCTGTTAGGAAGGGGCCACTATTTGTAGTAGGTATTTATATTGAACCTACTGATGTGTGATGCAGCTGTTGAGGTGCCAAAGCTGGGTTCAGTAATTTCTGGTTTGAACCTTGGTTTTGTCGTGAAAAGTGAGGCAAAGGGTAACCATGTGAATGGTATGGAGTTTTTGAAATTTTGGACACTGTTTTTTAGAAGCAATATGCTGGTTTTCGGTGGTGTATTGCTTTGGGGAATTAAGGTGCAAGAATGCTTTAGTGCTCTCTAGCTTAAGTGGTGCTGTTGTGTGCTCCAATTGCCTTTGGAGTGGAAAGTAGAATGGTTGAGGCCGAAAACTAACATGTTTTCAATTATCTTAATGGTGGAAGCCAACTTGTCCGTGGAGCTGATTTCAATACTTGAGTGCTATTTAAAGTTGTGAAGCTTTAAGAGGTAAGTGTTGAAGCAGGGAAGTCTTGGAGGAGTGAATTGGAAAGGAGAAAATTGTATTTGAAGTGTGGAGCTACACCAAACTTGACACCAGCAATTCAGCCGTTGGACCTTGATGGTTTCAAGGTGGTGGTTTGGTGTGATGTCCGGGGTAGGATGAGACTACCTCATGTAATATAAAGTAGAACCGGGCGACATATGGGATGGTTCAAGGTGCCAAGGTGTGTGAAGAGTTGACCCCGTATGGTTGTTGTGGAGAAGTGGAGTTGTATTCCATGCTGCTGTGTTGAGAAAGTGGGCATAGGTTTCTACTCTATTATATGTGTTTTGTCCCCTATTTTCACATAAAAGCTTACGCTTGGTTAGTTGTTTTATAGGATCTTATGTGTACTTTCTCTACCTTGTTTTTCTAAAGCTTTTTAGGCTAAATTGTGATGGTTTTGTATAAGGGTTGGGATATCCCTGAAATATCCCCTTTAATTTACTTAATTCTTTGCTGATAAAATATATATATATATATATATATATATTTAAATACTAATAATATTTTCAGTTTATAAAAATATCTCTAATATAATCAACAGTTTATAATATTTTTAATATAATCAATATAATAACTATTAGCTTAGCTTTAGTTAAGATATCAAAAAATTTGTAACAACTAATTATTTTAATATTTAAAATTAGTTTGCAAATATATACGTCTGAGTAGCTAGTATATCTGTGTAGAAGGTCCTGTTGGTGCTGACAGGTGAAGCATTTTTTGCATAATATGTGGTGTAGTAATTCACACCAAGAAAATCAATCGATTTTCTTAGGCCTTGAGATTGAGCTTTTGTGAGTTTGGCAAGTCTTGCACCCACTGAATATTTCATACTCTCCGGATAGTCACCATAGATGAGTGGATGAGCATACCTAAGAAATTTAATTTGCACACATTTACAATATGTTTCTGAATAATATTTCTTTATATAGGATCAGAGTTCAATTTGCATAGATTTTTTTCTCTTTTATTTTCTTATAAGAAATACATACCAGCCAAAGAAAAAGTCAAAGAGCTCTATTTGCAGCCCCCTCGTCAGCAGCACTGTTGGATTTCGCCAAAAAATAGTGAGTCGTTAAGGAGATCCCAATTTCTCCGTTTTACGAGCCTAAGAAAACCACCATATGTTTTCTTATTTACTGTAGTGTCGTGATACTAGCCATTAATTATAGATTATATACTATCAGGTTTTTACTATATATATACATATATATTGTAATCAACAATTTTAATAATATATTCTTTCACCTTTCATTACCTTTTTCTCACTTTTCTTACTTGGTATCTGAGTTATAAAGGTCTCAAGGTTTTTTTATCTAATTCAAATCATGGCATCTTTGCAGATTTAAAATCCCAAAATTGTCTTCCATTCACCTGTCAAGTTTGACAAAGACAACTATCTGATAAGTTTCTCATTTCAGTAATATTTCATATTAAAATATACGTACTTACGAGGATTTATTGTTAATTTGCATATAAAATAATCCTTAATTTATGAATTTATACCTTTTTTACATTTTTTATGAAAATAAAAGCACTTTATTCTTAAATTTGGTGTTAATTGCATGTTTCTAGGGAAGATTGAAGATTTGGAGTAAAGAAAAATGATTTAAGCTAAAAAGAGAAAGCTGGAAGGTCCCAAAATGGAGAAAAGCGCAGAAAAAACCAATTTCACAACAGGAGTATCTCGCTTAAGTGAGAATGCTCCAGGATAGTTTTTGGAAATCGACATTTTTCTCGCTCAAGCGAGAATTCCTCACTCAAACGAGAATGCGTCAGACAAATTGAGACTTTTTTTGTGTTTTATCACTTAAGCCCATCAACGCGACACAGGAAGTGACCTAACCTTAGAAAATTAGATTAAATAGGGGGCTAGAGGCTCAACCCTAGTGTGCGAGATTGAGAGGAAAACACCATTGAGTGAATTGCAACCTAATTGGGAGAATGGAAGGTGCTAGAAGCATGCGTGGCTAATTCCACCCTTGGGGATTGGGAGTAATCTACTCAAACTCTTATGTATTGAGGTGATATTTACATAATATAATATTCAGTTCTTGATTGATTATTGGTATTTTTGTTTTATTTTTAAATAGTCGTGACAGCTTGAGAATCTTAAATCTGACTAAAAGGTATTTTTAAGGTTCTGACCTAAACAACAATACTTAACATATTTGAGTGTTAGAAATAGACTTAAAATGTTAATTGTCATTAACGTTCGGGTGTGATTCTAAGTTGTTTTTATAAATATGCGAGAGAAATTGATATTTAGGAAACATTCTTAAGAATTTTATATGCGAGACATCGATATAAATGAATTTTCTATGGGTATCAATTTCAATCAAAGAACTTAATATTTACATGTTAATCAAAATACATGAGAGTGAGAGAGATGAAACCTAATCCCTATTTTTCCACTTGAAGCAATCAATTCTTTGTCTGTTTTCTTATTAATCATTGCCAACACAACCAATATCAACACTCTTTTTATTGTTTTGTTTGATATTTAGCGATTATTATATTTGATAATTCATTGTTCCTTGTGGGATCGATATTCATCATTAGGGATAATTATTACTTATGACAAACACGGTGCACTTATCGTAGAAAGTCATCACTATCCCTTATGGAAATCCTTGGTGATTTATATAGTCAAAGGTTGCAGGCTCGATGGGCACATGCTAGGGACAAAGGAGTGTCTTGAAGAATTCATATTTTTTGCAGATTCAAGCAAGAAACCAAATTTCTCATTTAGAGATTGGCAGGCTCATGATTCACAAACTCCTTGGATGGTTGATGAATTCAATGGCTGTTGAAATATCAACACAATTCTTGCACTGTGAAACCTCAAAAAAACTTTGGAATGAAGCCCAAAGCCTATCTGGTGCACATACAAGATCTTGAATCACCTACCTTAAATCTGAGTTTCACAACATCATGAAAGGAGAAATGAAGATGGATGAATATTTGGTCAAGATGAAGAATCTCGTTCACAGACTTAAACTTGCAGGGAGTCCCATTTCCAACTTAGATCTAATCATTCAAACCATGAATGGTTTAGATTCTGAATACAATCATATGGTGGTCAAACTAGTCTTACCAAAATCACTCTTGATGCATCAACACAGGGTTGAGATTAAAACACCCGCTCATGAGGAAAACGTTCCCAATTCTCCTGTACTCAAGATGATTAAGCCACTGCTATTGATGGTACAAATGAACATTTGAGTCCACATGAGCAATGTCCACCTCAACGACGAGGGTTACCATAACCGTGGTCTATGGCTCAAGAACTTCCACAACAGAGACCAAGAAAACTGACTCTAAGATTAATTGTAGAATCTGTCAACATTGCTTATGCTTTAACTATTGCACAAGAGATGGGTGAATAAGGTTAACCCAAAATTACTCTGAAGCTATCTCTAGTGGCGACTCAACAAAGTGGATTGATGCTATGCAAGAAGAAGTTGAGAGTCTTCTCAAAAACGAAACATGGGAATTGGTGAAGTTACTAGAAGGAAAACGAGTCATTAGTTGAAAGTGAATCTTTAAGAGGAACGAAGGGATCCCTGGTGTTGAGAGTACAAGGAATAAAGAAAGATTTGTTGTTAGAGGTTTTAATCAAGAGAAAGGTATTGACTTTAATGAAGTATTTTCTCCTGTTGTTTGTCATACTTCAATACGTATATTACTTGCTTTAGTTGCCTTGTATGATTTGGAGTTGGAACAGTTAAATGTGAAAACTGCTTTTCTTCATGGTAATCTTGAGGAAGAGATTTACATCCAGTAGCCTGAGGGGTTCGTTGTTCCTGGAAATGAGGAAAATGTATGTCGTTTGAAGAAATATCTTACGGCTTGAAGCAATCACCAAGACAATGGTATAAGAGGTTTGATTCTTTCATGGTTGGACATGGCTACTCCAGAAGTAGCTATGATAATTGTGTCTATTTTCAAAAGACATTTGATGGGTCATTTATATACTTATTGTTATATGTTGATAATATGTTGATTGCCGCAAGAGATAAATTTTTAGTTAGCAAGTTAAAGGCTCATCTTAGTAGTGAATTTGATATGAAGGACTTAGGTCCTGCCAAGAAAATTTTAGGAATGGAGATTAACAGAGATCGTCAAGCTGGAAAACTTTTTCTATCACAAAAGAATTATGTTCTTAAGATGCTTGATAAATTTGGAATGCGAGATTGCAAAGTTGTTAATACTCCAATTGCCGCCCACTTCAAGTTGTCATCAGATCAATGTCCAAAATCAAACGAGGACAAAAGGCGCATGTCACATGTCCCGTATTTAAATGCAATTGGAAGTCTCATGTATGTTATGGTATGTACTACACCTGATTTAGCTTATGTTGTTAGTAGGTTCATGCATAATTCAGGCAAGACACACTGGGAGTTAAATGGATACTTCCTTATCTGAAAGGTTCTCCAAATCTTGGTTTCGTATTTGATCAACATAGAGTCGATCCTGGAGGAGCAGTTGGTTATGTTGATGCTGACTATGGTGGTGATTTAGATCGGAGAAGGTCACTTTTAGCCTACATTTTTACCCTATGTGGGTTTGCTATCAGTTGGTATTCTTCACTTCAAGCCATTGCGGCTTTGTCCACCACTGAAGCAGAATATATCGCTGCTACAGAAGGTATGAAAGAGACTATATGGCTTCGAGGCTTGGTAAGTGAACTTGGTCTTTAACAAGATGTTCTTGTTATATTTTGTGATAGTCAGAGTGTTGTCCACTTAACCAGGAACAACAAGTATCGATTAAGGACCAAGCACATTGAAATTAAGCACCATTTTATCCGAGACATTGTTTATACGAGAGATATAATTGTTTAAAAAATTCATACGGCCAAAAATCCTGCAGAAATGTTGACCGAGCCACTTCCACCAGCTAAGTTCGATAATTGCCTTAACTTAGCTGGTATTATCCATACTTAATCAAGGCTTCATGGCGAGAGAGTGTTCCAGTCAAAGGCAAGTCAAGGTGGAGATTTGTAGGTTATGACTCACCTTTTCCGTTATCTTGGCATAATTGAGAGGTTACTTACCACAATTAATTGTAATCAAAGGGAGGTTACTTACCATTAATTATTTTTATTAATGTTGTCTCCTATAACCACTATATATAGTGGCTTCCTTCAAGCAAATGTAACACAACAAACAACAACATACACTTACTTCGTCTCTTTTTTCATATACTCTCTATTTCTTCTCTTGGGTGTAAGTGTTTAACCCGTATAGAGAGAATTTTTTTTGGGGCTATTTATCTATTAGCCTGAGAGGAATTCATTGTACTCCCAGTACCATTATAGTGGAAGTTTTGGCTCTCTCGCCGAAGGTTTTTTACCTCTATTTAAAGGGGTTTTCCACCTAAAAATTTCTGGTATCATTCTCATTTTCCTTGTTACTTTAATTTCTCATAATCTTTGGTTGAAATTACCGCGCTTCCACACATGATATCCCTACAGAATCAATCATCATAACATAACCAAACACAAACAGAGATATGAAATAATTCATTTTTACCCGAGAGAACCAAGATAACACAACAGAACAAAATTGAAGGGGAAGAATGGAAGATACTCCAATGAATATCTGGGTGTTTCTCCAACAAATGGATTTCTACACCACATCATTTTTTAAAACACCATTTTACCCCTTTCGAAATGATTTCTGGATTATTTTTCTGGAATATTTCCGAAACACATTTTATGAATTTTGGATTTACCATTTCAGAAATTAAAAAAAAAAATGTGTTTTAGAAAGGATATTCTGGATTTTTGCTTTCCAAATTTACTATTCCATAAATACTTTTTCCTTACGAAATCCTTATTCTTAATCACCCAAAATTATCAAGGACAATTCTGGTATTTCAAAGAATGTAGGAGTGCAAGAAGAAAAATGAAGGGGTGCAGGACGAAGTACTCTTAATACCTTATTTTCTTAACCCAACCTACTTTCTTGAGCAGCCCACTGTTTGCACCTCCTACATTTACTAATAGACCTCTATTTTATATTTTTCTTAAATTACTTTTTGAAACTGTCAAAACAAATTTATTCAAGAAAGTGTTTAATAAAATTGTAAAAATAAACATTCTTCCAATGTATTTTTCAAGTGTTAAAAAGTATTTAAAATTATTAAGATGGTATATCTTTGTTATTGTTTCAAAAATTTATTTTTTAGCCTTTCAATTATATATTCTAATTTGTTAGTTTCAGCCAGACTTGCAACAAGAGCTTGCAAAATCTTTTCTTCCTCTTGTTCTTATAAGAGAGTGTGTGGAAGTTTCAAGAGAAAAAAGGTGTGATGGTAGCAGCATCTTCAATGGCAGCAAATGTTCTTTAGCCACGATATTTCACATCCCACAAATCAGCTAGTTGTGGTATAAAAACACTAAAACTTGCTTTCGATTTTGAGGTTTTAGTTTTGCATTGATATTCATCAAAAGACTCAATTCAATGAAAACAAACGACAAGATAAATTTATCACATACACAACCAAACCAAGACAAATTCTCTCAAATTTTTTGTTTCAATAATTAAATATGTAAAAATTGTGTTTTATCTCTATATTTGTTTTCAACAAGAGGTAGTGACATAATTTCAATTTCCTTACATTGAATATTGGTTAATTGTTTCTTAATAATTGTTCCACAATGAAAGTGTGTTAAGAAAATTTATTTTCCACGGTTTTCTATTTTAGATGACATAAACAGATTAGAATATATGTATGCTTAATCTATCTATATATATATATATTATGTATTGTATAATTTAAAATACATTTTTACACATTTAAACATACATTTTTAATTATATTATATAAAACTTTAAAATATATTTTTGGATTCAAAAATATATTTAAGACTAAAATATATTTTCTGATCAGAAATATATTCTGAACTGAAATTTAAGACATGTTTCTAAAGTATAAAGATTTAAAATTTTCAACACACTTATAAAGTGAACTAAGAGAACATAGGAATGGTGGAAGAATCTTCATACTTGTTATTAATTTTTATTTAAATTTTTAAGAATCAAATGACTAAAATATTAATAATTGAAGAATAATTTAAAATTTAATTATATCTTTTTTCTTTATTTAAAATTATGAAATTATAGTTATTTTTAAATGAATAATTTTGTTTAAATTTATATTCTGCAGCGTAATTTATTTAATTTATCTTTTTGACATACGGATCTTATTTGTACTAAAATTAATAATACAAATTTTATTCCTGTCGGTTGACTTCGATTGCTTTCGTATGCCTACGATGATCACACGCCCAATTATCTCTGTCTTCTTTCGTGCCTTTCTTCGACAAAACACCTGAAAATGCAAAGACAAAAGGCGTCCTAGAGGTCGTTTACACTCCGACGCTCAAGTCAGTACTGGGCTAGGAAACACCGAAACTTAGCTGTAAAATGTTCTGTGTGTAATTTGTGTCAGTGCTGCGTAAAAACTTGCGTACCTTATTAGGTTTGATGCTACCCCTTATATACTCTAGGGTTTTCGCTAACCGCAATTAGGGTGTGCCTTAGTGCCGCTATCACCCACTCTTAGGGCAATCTAACGCGTAAGGCTCCCTTACTAGAGTGCAACCTCTGACGGGATGACCACCTGGGTACCAACTTGTGCACCTAATAGGGCCATCCGTCCTGGAAGTGCCCTAGTTGTTCACGGGCCAAGCATGCAGTTTACCCCTGGAACGTGACCCTCACGGGTCGTATCTCTTCCGGTGGCTCTTTGCTTGTGTTACGCCTGAACGCGTCATCCACACCACACACATGGATCCCTCATGATCTAGGCTTCTCCCTAACAGGTAACTGGTGTGTTGTCTAGGATCCACCTCTCGTGGCCCAGCTCTACTGTTTGACGTGCCGAGGTTCGAGAACACGTCAGCATATCTTGATGATCGATGCCTGACCACTCCCCGACCCTCTGGGCGTACTGTCTGTGAGACATTCTAGGCGTACCGCTTGTGGGACCCAACTTATGTGACCGATGCCTGACCACTCTCGATACCCTGGACGTGCCGTCTGTAAGGCATTGACCTATACCGCTCGTGGAACCCAGCTTACGTGGCCCCATGTCTACTAGCAGTCCACGACGTCCGAGGACTGATCAATACAAATTTATTTATATTTTTATTTAAATTTATATTTTAAAGAATAATTTTTATATAATTTTATTTAAAAGTTACAAAAGAAAAAAATATATATCTCCACAAATATAAAATAATCTTCAAGATCTTTCAAGTTATTACACCATAAATAACAAGATTAGAAACAAACAATCTTTTTAGACTAAACTAGATACTTGAGATCATCTCATCAACTATAATCAATCCCCTTCTTTAGTTTAAACTAGCACGTTGATCCGTGCAACACATGGTAATTTTTCTAATATTTTATATTTAAATATTAATATTAAAAATAATAATTTTATTTAAATATATATAAATTATTAAGTTGATGAAATGAAATTAAATATATAACAATAGTATAAGTTTACATACTTTTAGTATATTAATGAATTTAATATAACATAACATAAATAATTAAAAGTTCATGAATATATTTTTGCCATAATAAATATATTACAATACAATAATTTGAACGAATACATTATTATATAAACAATTATCTAATATTATGTATTCATTATGTATTTATGGTGAAAATGAAGTCCTCTTCACCAACCTCGTGCTATCTTCATGCTGTAATTTAATCTGCAAAAAAAAACTCTCCAAAAAATTATTGCAATTAAAAAATAGAATTTCGTAGATTATACCAAGTACAATTATTACAAAAAACTATCAGTAAATGTGTGTTTCTTCTAGAAACAGATTGTAGGCAAAATCATATTAAATTATGAATTCACCTTTTATGATATAAATTAAATTAAAATGTAATGTAATATAATACAAATAAAACATAATGAAATACTATTATATAAATAACTAAAGATCTTAAAAACCATACAACGATAATAAACATATATACATCATCAGGTTTCTAGATAAAAAAAAAAAGCAACAATTAATACTTGAATGACTAATTAACAATAAACAATATACAAAGAATAAAACGAATATAAGCATTCTCTAGTATTAACACAAAATATATTAAATAAAAAATATGATCAAAGATTTTTATGACTTTAATATACTGGCAATTGTTACCGCGTTAAGCGTATGTAATAATGCAAACCTATTATAAATAAACCAGATAATGAAACAAAATTGTAATAATTTATGTATTCACATTGCAAGAAATGCATGAACAAATAGAATATGAATACTACTAAACAGAAACATATAGTGAATATAATATAAACATAAAGAGTACCTAACTGTTGACCCGAGCAACGCACGAAATTTTTTACAACATTTTATTATATATAAATATTAATATTATAATTAAAAAATATTATTCCTTTACATAAGAAAATTGTAAAATTAAGCAAATGAAATTAAAATGTTAAAAAATTTAACTTAACTTATTACAAATTTGTAATATATATTAGTAGCTATGAAGCTCATACACTTCTTTTAAATGGCGTGTCGGTGTCCGATATTCGTATCGAACACTGACACTCGTATGACACCTGTAAGTCATGTATCTGTGAAGTGTCCAATTCAAAAACTATTTGTTAGATTTCTGACAATTCTAGTACAATTTTAACACAATTTTAAAAAGGAAAAATACATTAATTTTCTAAAAATACAAACTTTATTGTATAAATTGTTATTATGATTATAAAAATAAAAAACAAATCCTTGAGAACCAGTCATGAAAAACATCTTTCTGCTCCAAAAAATAATCTAGAACATACTTGTGTACATAAATCTTTATTGTCAATTTATATAATTTATAATTATATAATATATATATATATATATATATATATATATATATTTGTGTCCCTATGTCCCTGTGTCCCCGTGTCCCCGAGTCAGTGTCTATGCTACATAGATTAGTAGTCCACAAATTAATAATAAATAAAAAGGAATGAATAAATTTTTGTCATAACAAATACATTACAATAGAAAAAAATAATTTGAACAAATTTACATTACATAAATAATTATCTAATATTATGCTACCATAAGATATTTACAAAGAAAATGATGTACTGTTCACCTACTTCATACTAAGCTAATATGCAAAAATCTCTCAGAATAATTATTGCAATTACAGTTATAGTAAAAGTAATAAAAAAATGTGTGTTTCTTCCAGAAACATATTGTAGACGAAAATCATATTAAATTATGAAGTCACATTTTGTCATATAAATTAATACTTGTGCACATAAATATTTATTGTCAATTTATATAATTCATAATTATATAATATATAGATTCGTGTCCGCGTGTCCCGTGTCCCCGTTTCAGTGTCTATGCTACACAGATTAGTAGTCCACAAATTAATTATAAATAAAAAGGAATGAATAAATTTTGCCATAACAAATACATTACAATAGAAAAAAATAATTTGAACAAATTTACATTATATAAATAATTATCTAATATTATGTTCCCATAAGATATTTACGAAGAAAATGATGTACTGTTCACCAACTTCATGCTAAGTTAATATGCAAAAATCTATCAGAATAATTATTGCAATTAAAAAATTAATTCATTATATTATACCAAGTACATTATAGTAAAAGTAATAAAAAATGTGTGTTTCTTCTAAAAACATATTGTAGGCGAAAATCATATTAAATTATGAAGTCCTATTTTGTCATATAAATTAATACTTGTGCACATAAATATTTATTGTCAATTTATATAATTCATAATTATATAATATATAGATCCGTGTCCGCGTGTCCCGTGTCCCCGTGTCTCCGTTTCAGTGTCTATGCTACACAGATTAGTAGTCCACAAATTAATTATAAATAAAAAGGAATGAATAAATTTTTGCCATAACAAATACATTACAATAGAAAAAAAAATAATATGAACAAATTTACATTATATAAATAATTATCTAATATTATGTTCCCATAAGATATTTACGAAGAAAATGATGTACTGTTCACCAACTTCATGCTAAGTTAATATGCAAAAATCTATCAAAATAATTATTGCAATTAAAAAATTAATTCATTATATTATACCAAGTACATTATATTAAAAGTAATAAAAAATGTGTGTTTCTTCTAGAAACATATTGTAGGCGAAAATCATATTAAATTATGAAGTCATATTTTGTCATATAAATTAATACTTGTGCACATAAATTTTTATTATCAATTTATATAATTCATAACTATATATAATATAGATCTGTGTCCCCGTGTCAGTGTCTATGCTACATAGATTAGTAGTCCACAAATTAATTATAAATAAAAAAGAATGAATAAATTTTTGTCATAACAAATACATTACAATAGAAAAAAATAATTTGAACATATTTACATTATATAAATAATTATCTAATATTATGTTCCCATAAGATATTTACGAAGAAAATGAATGTATTGTTCACCAACTTCATGTTAAGTTAATATGCAAAAATATCTCAGAATAATTATTGCAATTAAAATATTAATTCAGTATATTATACCAAGTACAGTTATAGTAAAAGTAATAAAAAATGTGTTTCTTCCAGAGTCATATTGTAGGCATAAATCATATTAAATTATGAAGTCACATTTTGTCATATAAATTAATACTTGTGCACATAAATCTTTATGTTAATTTATATAATTCATAATTATATAATATATAGATTTGTGTCCCCGTGTCCCTGTGTCCCCGTGTCCCCGTGACAGTGTCTATGCTACATAGATTAGTAGTCCACAAATTAATTATAAATAAAAAGAAATGAATAAATTTTTGTCATAAAAAATACATTACAATAGAAAAAAATAATTTGAACAAATTTACATATATAAATAATTATCTAATATTATGTTCTCCTAAGAAATTTACGAAGAAAATGAAGTACTGTTCACCAACTTCATATTTTGTTAATATGCAAAAATCTCTCGGAATAATTATTGTAATTAAAAAATTAATTCATTATATAATACAAAGTACAGTTATAGTAAAAGTAATAAAAAAAAATGTGTGTTTCTTCCATAAACATATTGTAGGCGAAAATCATATTAAATTATGAAGTCACATTTTGTCATATAAATTAATATTTGTGCACATAAATCTTTATTGTCAATTTATATAATTCATAATTATATAATATATCGATTTGTGTCCCCGTGTCCCTATGTCCCCGTGTCTCCGTGTTAGTGACTATGCTACATAGATTAGTAGTCTACAAATTAATTTTAAATAAAAAGGAAAGAATAAATTTTTGCCATAACAAATACATTACAATAGAAAAAAAATAATATGAACAAATTTACATTATATAAATAATTATCTAATATTATGTTCCCATAAGATATTTACGAAGAAAATGAAGTACTGTTCACTAACTTCGTTCTACGTTAATATGCAAAAATCTCTCGGAATAATTATTGCAATTATAAAATTAATTCATTATATTATACCAAGTACAATTATATTAAAAGTAATAAAAAATGTGTGTTTCTTCCATAAACATATTGTAGGCGAAAATCATATTAAATTATGAAGTTACATTTTGTGATATAAATTAATACTTGTGCACATAAATCTTTATTGTCTATTTATATAATTCATAATTATATAGTATATAGATCTGTGTCCCCGTGTCAGTGTCTATGCTACATCGATTAGTAGTTCACAAATTAATTATAAATAAAAAGGAATGAATAAATTTTTGTCATAACAAATACATTACAATAGAAACAAATAATTTGATGAAATTTACATTATATAAATAATTATCTAATATTATGTTCCCATAAGATATTTACGAAGAAAATGAAGTACTGTTCAACAACTTCATGCGACGTTAATATGCAAAAATCTCTCAGAATAATTATTGCAATTAAAAAATTAATTCATTATATTATACCAAGTATAGTTATAGTAAAAGTAATAAAAAATGTGTGCTTCTTCCATAAACATATTTTTGACGAAAATCATATGAAATTATGAAGTCACATTTTGTCATATAAATTAATACTTGTGCACTTAAATCTTTATTGTCAATTCATAATTATATAATATATAGATCCGTGTCCCTATGTCCCCGTGTCAGTGTATATGCTACATAGATTAGTAGTCCACAAATTAATTATAAATAAAAAGGAATGAATAAATTTTTGCCATAACAAATACATTACAATAGGAAAAATAATTTGAACAAATTTACATTATATAAATATTTATCTAATATTATGTTCCCATAAGATATTTACGAAGAAAATGAAGTACTGTTCACCAACTTCATGCTAAGTTAATATGCAAAAATCTCTCAGAATATTTATTGTAATGAAAAGATTAATTCATTATATTATACCAAGTACAGTTATAGTAAAAGTAATAAAAAATGTGTGTTTCTTCCAGAAACATATTGTAGGCGAAAATCATATTAAATTATGAAGTCACATTTTGTCATATAAATTAATATTTGTGCACATAAATCTTTATTGTCAATTTATATAATTCATAATTATATAATATATTGATTCGTGTCCCCGTGTCCAACAAATAAACTAATTTTATGTATCATATTTAAATTATAATTATAATATCATAAAATAAGTTTAATAAAAAATACCATAAAATTTGGTAAGTAACAATAAACACTTGTGTAAAAAAATGATTCATCCTAAAAGGTGTATAACTCGAATGTAATAATTTGGTATGTTAACACCTACTTCAAAAATAGTTATCACATTCTTTTAAGTCATTTAACATATATAAATTCTTTCATCACACTTTAAGTTTTGTTGACTTATTTAGCGCGATTTTTTATAAAAATATAATTATATAATTAAATATATATATATATATATATATATAAATGTATATGTGAATAAGAAAATAAAAAAATACAAATCAAATATTAATATATAAGAAATAAACAATAGTATGTATGAATAAATAAAAAAAACTAAACATACTAAAATTAATATAAACAATGAATAAAGATATGTTATAAGAGGATTCATCCTAAAAGGCAAACAACTTGAATTTAATTATTTGGCATATTAACTTGTGCTTCAAAAACAATCTTATCGCTTCCTTTGAAATCATTTAACCTACAAAAATTGTTCCATTCGGCTTCAAATTTTTTTGATTTAATTGACACGTTTTCCTTTACTATTATATATAAAAATATAATTTATATATATATATATATATTATAAATATTATATATATATATGTGCCTAATTGTAAATGAAAAAATAAAAAAAAATTACAAATATATAAGAAATAACCATTAGCAAATAAAAAAAAACTAAACATACTAAAATTAATATAAACAATCCATGAAAATAAATAATACACATAAATAAATAATTTAAGTATAACAAACTGACAAAACTTTTTAGGAAAGTAACTAACAATAAACAATTATGTAAAAAATGAGTCATCCTAAAAGCCGAATAACCCAAATTTCATTATTTTGTATGTTAACCTTTGCCTAAAAACAATCTTATTGTCTTCATCGAAGTCATTTAACATAAAATTATTTCACCTCGCTCAAAGTTTTGTTGATTTATTCAATGCATTTTCTTTCGATTTTTTTTATAAAAATATAATTTATATATACATATATATATATATAATAAGAAAATAAGAATATAAAAATAAAATTAATGTAAATATTAATATTAATATATAAGAAACAAACAAGAGCTAAGTAATTTTAGAAATTTTATTTATTTGAGATTATTATTTAAGTAGGGAATAAAATAATTTAGGATTTATATTTATTTAAGATTTTAGAAAACGTAAAAATTTATTGATTTTAGATTTTTATGAAAGAATGACGTTAAATAATGTAGGATGTGGATTTATTTAGAAATTTTATTCATTTTCGATTTTTATCTTAAGAATAACATTACAAATTTTTGGATTTTTATTTATTTAGGATTTTGAAAACTTTAAAATTTTGTTTATTTTATATTTTTATAATTTTTTTATTTAGAATTTTGAAAACTTTAAAATTTTATTTATTTTATATTTTTTTAAGTAGGAAATAAAATAATTTCTGATATTGTATTTATTTAGGATTTTTAAAAACTTTTTGAAATTTTATTTATGACATAAAATAACTTGTGATTTGTATTTATTTAGGATTTTAGATATTTAAGAGATTTTATTTATTTAAAATTTTCATTTAAATAGGCATTAAATAATTTAAAATTATTATTTATTAATATTTTGAATAATTTCATAATTTTATTTATTTCATATATTTTATTTAAGTAAGACATTAAATAATTTAAGATTTTTATTTATTTAAAATTTTAAATAATTTAGAAAATATATTTATTGTAAATTTTTATTTAAGTATGACATTGAATAATTTATGACTATATATATGTAAATGTAAATGATAAAATAAATTAAAAAAATTACAAATATATAAGAAATAATCATTAGATATGTAAATAAAAATAAATAAACATACAATATATGAACAAAAATAATACACATAAATAATTAATTTAAGTATAACAAACTGACAAATTTTTTAAAAAAGTAAGTAACAATAAATAGTTATGTAAAACAGGACTCATCCTAAAATTTGAATAACCCAATTTTATTATTGGGTATGTTAACCTCTGGTTCGAAAACCATACTATTGTCTTCTTCGAAGTCATTTAACATAAAATTATTTCATCCCGCTCCAAGTTTTGTTGATTTATTTGACGCATTTTTTTTTCACTTTTTTGTATAAAAATATAATTCATATAATTATATATTTGTAAATAAGAAAAAAATAAAATAAAAATAAAATTATAATACAAATATTAATATATAAGAAATAAACATGAACATATACGAAAAAGTAATTTTAAAATTTTTATTTATTTAAGATATTTACACAAAATATACATGTATTATACAAAATATACATAAAAACAAAAGATCTATCACTTAAGGTTCCTGAAAAAGAAAACATTTTTTAAATAATCAAAACCTAAAAGGGTCTAATACAGTTTTGGGAAAATACATTAAGTGTAAGAGTGTAAAAAAAAAAATATAAAACATAACCAATACTGAGTTTTGCAATTTTTGAGAAACCACATTGAGTTCAACAACATATAAAAGCAAACATTAACAATGTAAAAAAATCTTAACTTTTAAACAGTGGAAACAAAATTGATTTTCTATTCCAAAGAACATGTTCTACTTTAAGCATTACCATTAATACAATTTTTGTTTGACTTTAAAAAGAGAAACCTGACTTTAGAAAGAGAAACCTAGAGGAATATATAGTTGTCAATTTGTATACATAAAAGATTTGAACAAACATCTCTCTATAAACAATCACCTTAAACATTTGAAGGTCCAAACAATGTGTCAAAAAGATGAAATAAAGCATTTTAAAAATTGATAGAATGATCAACCTTTGTATGCCAAAAAATGAGAACTTTACATAGGTTTGTTTTGCAGAATTGCAAAAGAGCCTTTCTGTTTAACAAAAAAAAAGGAACCCTTGCATTTAAAATTTATGAAATAATACACAGATTGTAAGAATACAAACTTTACCTTATAAGATTGACTTTTCAAATTTAGAATCAATGACAAACCTAATGACTACAAAAATGTATAAAAACAGACATTACCCATACCAAAAATACAAATAGAAATAAGAATAAACATAAGTTTAATTTAGTGAAAAAAATGTGAATGCAACCAAAAAGTGCAGAATCTAAGGATCATGAAAAAGGAAAAATATGATAAATTTACATAAAAAAGGTTTATCACAGTTTGAGAAAAATCAATATGCTAAGCACAACATTGTGAGAAAAACATACAATAGAACGAAATTGGGTGTTTCGAAATGTTAAAATAGTCACAATCCATAATGACTCTGAAAACGTATAAAATAAGAGAATCGAAAATTGCAAAGTTCTTACCACTTTTCATGAATGATGCAGTTTTGTTTTTCCGTGTGTACAAAAGAAGGAAAAAAAATCTCCTTGTTGGTTGATATACTGTGGATTCAGTTTGATAAACATGGAAATGAAGAAAAACCTATGAAAGTAGGTTGTGACAGAGCAAATATGATAAAAGAAAAAAAAAAGGTAATCATGTGATAAAAGAAAAAAAGCAAATGCAAGACAGGCGGTGAAGGAAACAAATTATGTGTAAGTTTAGTGAGAGTAGAAAATGGCACATGTCAGATGCACAATGAATTTGAGAATGAATCATTTGTTCGAATTTTTATTATTTCATTTAACTTTTTTGATGAACAATATAAACACATTAATTTGTCATTTCATAAAATATTTTCAAAGTTCTTAGACATAATAGAGAGATTGTAAGAATACAAAGTTTACTTAAAATTTGTATACGATGGACCAAAAGTTCCATTTTAATTACAGTGTCTGATTCCATAAATGGGCATTCATGGGTCTGTATTTCCTAAGATGACGAAACCAACAAAATAATAAATCAAACATAAATAAAATTTTAAATAAAAGAAATGTAAGAATATATTTTGAACAAAATCCTGAAACTGTGTGACTCTAGTACATGTAAAAATGCAAACTTTATTAACCTTTTCTGTGCACAATGATCAAAGATGAAAACTTTACTTTACATCAAAGTAGAAATATAAAACAAAAATTCGCCTTTGATGAAAAAAGCACTGTATAAAAAAATCCCTAACCGAGTAAGAACTCTGCAACAATGGAGACAACACAATAAGAAATCTGTAAGAATGCATGAAAGTAAAGGCATTTTTAAACCGCTAACATGAAAACTTTTATAAAAAAAAGACATTTTTGAACCGAAGTTTTTTATCTACTAGAAAAAGTATGAATTGTCTTTAATGGACTGCTGAAGGATGTGAAAAAAGGACAATGAATTGACACTATGTGTAGCATACCTAATGGTCTATTTGCTTTTTCCAGAAAGTTCCTCACTCAAATCAATAAAATTACAATTTTTTCTCTTTAAATTCATCTTCAAGATTTATAGTGACATTAAATATTTTAAATTTGTATTTATTTAATATTTTGAATAATTTAACCATTTTATTTACTTATGACATTAAATATTGAGGGTTTTTTTTATCAATTTTGAATAATTTAAGAATTTAATTTATTTTTGGGTTTTTATTAAATATTTAGATTTTGTATTTATTTAGGATTTTGAAAGTTTTAGAAATTTTATTTATTTTATATTATTATTTAATTAGGAAATATAATAATTTAAGATTTTAGAAAACATAAAATCTTTATTAATTTTAAATTTTTGTTTAAGAATTAAATAAAATAATTTAGGAATTTTTTAATAATAATTTAGAACGCACGGAAATGAACGCATTATTTTAAACCAACTTTTTTTTTTATAAATGACAGAAACTTTTTTTGATTTTATTTATTTTAGATTTTTATTTAAGTATGACATAAAATAATTTAAGAATTTTAAAAATTTAAAAATTTATTTAAATATGACATAAAATAAGTTAGAATTTACATTTATTTAAGATTTTGAATAATTTAGAAATTTATTTATATCACATTTTTATTTATGTAGAACATTTAATAATTTATGATTTGTATTTATTCAATAGCTTGAACAATTTAAAAAATTTATTTATTGTAAAGTTTTATTTAAGTAGGAGATTAAATAATTTAGATCTGTATTTATTTTAATATTTTGAATAATTTATGAATTTTATTTATTCTAAATTTTTATTTAGGAATTTCAATAATTTTGAAATTTTATTTAGGATTTTCAATAATTTTGGAATTTAGTTTATTTTTTATTTTATTTAAGTAGAACATTAAATAATTTAGATTTTGTATTTATTTAGGGTTTTAAAAATTTTAGAAATTTATTTTTTTAGATTATTATTTAAGTAGAAAATAAAATAATTTAGGATTTGTATTTGTTTAGTATTTTTGGAAAACTTAGAAATCTTATTAATTTTAGATTTTTATCCAGAGAAATTAAAGAATTTAAGATATGAATATATTTAGATTCTTGAGTAATTTAAGAATTTTATTGATTTTTAATTTTTATTTAAAAATAATACTATAATTTTTTGGATTTTTCTTTATTTAGGATTTTGAAAATCTTATAAATTTCATATTTTTATTTAAGTAGGTTATATATTTTTTTTTGGCAAGTTTTTTTTGTTCTGATCGGATTTTTTTATTTAAGTAGAATTTTGTTCTTCTAAATGAAGTTTCAACTTTTCCATGATTTTCCACTTTGTTGTTTTAATACTTCAAGAGCTGTTTAATAAATTATTTATTATGTTGATGTCACACAATGAATTTTAATTAAATTATAATTTATTTACCTGTTGTAATTATTAGTTTTATTATTTATATTATTATTAATATTTAAATTTTTTTTATCAGTTGTTATTATTTTTGAAAATTATTTCAGATTTGTTGCTTCAATATTTGTTTTTTTTTTTGAATATTTATTGTCTTTGTTATTTTTCATGCTCTGAATGCATTGTCCAAGAATAGTCCTTTGATCCTTTTAGTTGGGATTCCGCGTGGTGAAAACCCATCTTCGTGAGTACAATAGTAATGGTAGTTAACTTAAACCCTATAAGCAACATACCTCACTACACATGTTCCTGAAGTTAAATCTCCCATTGGTTTGCAACCTTAGTATTTCATCCCAATCTGAATCTGACATGGTCTGAAGAAAGCGTGATATTAGAGAACCAAGAACATAAAAAAGAATTGGAGAAAACAAACCAAAAAACATTTTGACAAATAATTCAAATAGGTATGTTATGGATGCACCAAAAAATGAAAAGAAAAGATTAAAGAATCACCTTTTATTCGAAAAAGAAGAAAGTTAGTGATCCAGCCGGTTGACCAAACGCAAGAACGTTGCCTCGTCACAAACTACTCTCACCAGCTTCAACGCCACGTGTACTTCAAGTCTTCGTTCCAATTTTATTGGATGTCAACTAAAGTTACAGAGTAGCGCCATTGCAGCCGGTGTACTCCTACGATCAAGTCAACAACAAGAACACCAAAAACTCAGAGATACTGGATTCTGCGGAACCGTGCTCAAGTGCTCTCTCCTCGCAAAATGAATTCCCCCCGTCCAAATTCTGTTAAGTGCGGTTTTTATACCTATACATTTTCTCTCTCCAGACAGTTACACTTTTGGACACGTGGCTCGTATCCAACTTTACACGTGTCATCATCTGAGGCTAAAGTAACTCAATCGTTATTTCTATGTATCTCGTTTCGCGACTAAGTTACTCACACAAGGAGTAACCCAGCACGTAACGCACTCTGGAACGCACATCTGACAAGGTTAATACCAGAATGCAACAGAGTACATCACCTCTGGGGTATCACCTGTTGCAAGTGCCACCTTCTTCCCTGACAAGCCACGCATGTTCTAGCTAAGGAAACCTCGCTATCAATGAATGTCCTATTCTGGGAAGCCCTATCACTGATGAGCAAGCTGCTTTCTCTAACTTACTACTCATGCTGGGACATGATCACCTTGTATCTTAACTTCTATGTTCCGTGCTGATGTTTACACGCCTGTACCTCCTAACAGCTTTAATTAAGTTTACTGAAACATCCGATGATGTGCTTCTTACGGCGATCCTTGACCACTTGATCTTCTATTCAAACACGGCGATGATATGAAACTCCGGCGACAACCGACTATGTACACTAGAGAACGCCGCTTCGTCGAATGGTGACTATGTTAACATCTTGACTACTCGTCTTTCTCTCGACCACGTGTCCCTCCAGGCAGGCCCCACACAGTCACTCACTGTCCACGCCATCACACCCGATGACCTGATCGGTACACAAGCCCCCCAGTCTTAAGCTGTGACTTATCCAGCGAAAAGACTAGGAAGTCGAATGCTCGGCGACCTACGTGGCTCTGCGCACTAAGACTTATACTATTCATTGTTTTGACATTTCCTCAACCCCTTTCAATCGTCCCACACGTGGACTCATCAATGACCATTATTTGTTGTCGTTTGCGCTTCTGGCATTGTTCAAAACTCTTAAAACCCTCGCGCTACTTCACTGTTTCATTACCCTCTTCTTTACTTATTGCGTTCAAAACACTCTTGCAAATCTTTCATCTCTCTCAATCATCGCCTTTCTCAAAGCACTTCCAATCATAAAAAGGTAACGTTTTTATTTCTCCCACCGACATTTACTGCATTTTAATCGATTTGCATCATCCATTAACTGTTCTGAAGTATACGTTGTGGGTTGCTATGTTTTTCTACATTTAGGTTCTTTATTACATTTCTCTTCTGTGAGCCCCCCTTGTTCATGCTGTTTTCTTCTTTTCAATCAAATCATTTTGTTTATAAACCTTCATCTCTTCCCTTTTTACCTTCTTTGCAGCTCTTCCAATGGCTCGTACAAGAAACATCCCAAACCCACCTTTGTCTTCCCGAAACCTTCCACCAAAGACTCGCAGAGTCAATCCTTCACAAAACCCTTCCTCCTCTCGCAATCCACCGAGGGATTCCACTATTCCCTTAAC
Source organism: Phaseolus vulgaris (assembly GCF_051622355.1). Lineage (NCBI taxonomy): Eukaryota > Viridiplantae > Streptophyta > Magnoliopsida > Fabales > Fabaceae > Phaseolus > Phaseolus vulgaris. The sequence goes on from NC_143503.1 coordinate 6,327,473, forward strand.
CCAAACTGAGAGACCCGCACCTTCTCGACCCAGCCAACCACAACCAACTCCATCACAAACTGAAGAACCTGTGAGACCCCTTTATGACTACAAAAAACTATATCCTTGGGCCACCTCAGCTTTGCTGAGTGAAACTTCCTCCATTAACACAGAAACCGTCGTTCTGCGTCTCAAGAGAGGCGATAAGGCTCACATTTCGTTTAGCAAAGAACATGACGACAAGGTCACCGTTCACCCCTGCTTTCCTGGAGAACCCGTATGCACTGACGGCCAAGGGAGCAACGATGGACCATTTTTTTTTGTCTATACTACCGTCTTTAAGAAGGTCAAACTTTGTCTTCCCCTCACCTGCTTTGAAAGAAAACTCTTAACTGAACTGGACATAGCCCCTGCCCAATTACACCTCAACAGCTGGGCATTCGTTAGGGCCTATCAAATCATGTGTGCACATTTGGGGCATCCAGCTTCCGTTGATATCTTCCTATTTCTGTTCGAGGCTAAAAACCCAGGTGATCGACTATGGGTTAGCCTCAGTGGGATTGCAGGGAGGTCCATCCTCTCCATCTTCCAGCAGTCCTACAAAGATTGGAAAGGGAAATTCGTTCGTGTTTGCCATAACGATCAAGACCCCACCCTCCTCGACGAATTTCCCTTATATTGGGTGAATAAGGGAAAGAAAGAATCCAAAGACAACTTCAGAAGGGTAAGGAGTCCAGAGAAGATGGGGGACCTCGATAGAGACTTGTGCAACTTCTGGAAAGGAGTCGCTTCTTCCAACATCACTCTGCCCACCTCCTCCATAATTACCTTTGAATTCCACGAAGATCAACTAGACTTCCATATTGGTTCGTTTTCCCCTCTTCTCCAAATTCCCTTTTTCCCTGTGTCCCAAATCATTTTATCTTTTATCGCCATTGTTTGTGTTATTTCGATTTGCACTCAATCTTCACTAGCTAACTCATGCGTTTGTTCTTACTTGCTTTTCTGCATACTATCAACTGTCAAAATTCCCTGTGCTAGTTCGTAAATCTTGTTCCTTTTATGCAGATATGATGTTGGGAAAAGAACAGATGGCCAGACTGCGCTCCATTGCCAAACTACACAACTTGGCGGCAGGCTCCCAAACTGTTCCCAACTCCGTTGCAGAAACTGCTGCAGCATGTGGCAAATCTCCGATAGTCGGCCCAGTTCCTCCTGACCTTGTACAGAGAGAGCTGCAATCAAAGAAGACCAAAAGAAAAGCTGCTAGGGTAATCTCTGATGACGAAGAAGATGAAAGCCTTCAAGAAGAATCGACCTTTAAAAGGAAAAGAGCAACTGCTGTTGAACCATCTGCGAATGAAGGCGTTACCCTTGATTACACAGAAAACCCCCCAAGCGCCTCCACACCATTTGGATCTGCTGACGATGCCTTTCCTTCCAATGCCTCCACTGCTGGGAATTATCAAGAGCAAATTGCTGATACCCAAACATCTCCTCAACCTGTAGTTGAGCAACCTTCCTCACCACCACACCCTGAAACTGCTCTTACCATTCAACCTGATGAGGGTGATGGTGGTGAGAATCAATCAACAACACCTCCTCCAGTTCGAACGCTTCCAGCTCCTCTCCAAGAAGCTCTGAAGTCCTTTACTTTACACTTCAGTGCCATAGCTGTTGAAAATTTGGAGAAACGCCTTCCCCAAGTTGTTGGTGAGGCTCTGAAGGACTCCTTGAGCAAGTATGAAATCGATAACCACCTTTATCAGGAAGAGGCAAACACCGCGAGAGCTCAAGCCGAAAAACTTAGACGAGACATGACGATGCAAGGGTTAGAGTTCTCACGAGTAGAAAATGCCCTCAACGCCAAACTTCGAAGTTTGCGCGATGATAATGCTGATTTGCGCCAAAAGTTGGATGCTAAACTCCAAGAAGCCGTTGAGTTAGAGAATGGGCTTGCTTCTTTGAAGGTCAAAACATCTGAGCTGGAGAAGGCCCATGAAACCGACAAGGCTGAGATGGTTATACTAAAGGAGAAATCAGCTGAGAGAGAAAACCTTCTAGGATAAGTCAAAACAGAACGAGATCAAAAGTCTGAAGAACTGAGCAAAACGACCCTGGAGCTTGCCCAAGTGCATGAAGAGAACAATGAGCTTAAGAAGAAGATCGACGAACTTGAACTCAATGTCGCCCATGTTCTCACCTCAGGCTTTGGGGCCGCTCTGGAGCAGTTTGCTTGTGAATTTCCCAATCTCGACCTCTCCAAATTCTCTGTGTACAATGAAGTGGTGGATGGCAAGATCACTCCTTCGACTTAACTGCTTTAATCCGCCATTTCAACTTTATTACCTCGAAAACTCTCATTTTGAACTTTTTGATTTATCTGTAATAGCTCTCATCTTGTATAAACTACTTTTGTATACGCGGTGTCACCTGTTCATGGCAATTCAATCTGTCTTAGCTTTATATATCTTTACCTTTGTCTGTTGTGCAATTATTCGATGCAACTAGCTGAATTTGCTTAACCAATATAACTTAGCACAAACTGACACTTAATTCTCTGAAAATCAACTCATCCTGGACAAACTGTTATCTTACAACAATAATATTTAACGTAAAATCTCTTGCTGGGCAGCATGTGCAAGTCAATCTAGTATTTTAAATACCGTTGTTCGATCTGTCAAGTGAAATGGGTATTTCTAGGTCATCACCCAAAACTCCGCTGATCTTTACTCATCTGGAGGAGAGTTGCCTTGCAGATCTCTTTCTCACTGAGCTTTAAAACAATGCTCCGGATAGTGAGGTGTTCTCTGCGTACCCACCTCAGCCACCCTTCACACCGCACCTGAACTCGTTCAAGACGAGAAGGATTTTATATATCTTCACAACGCCCACAGACGCGGAAGCTTTAACTGATCTTACTAGGCCAATATTGATGTTTCACTTAAAGAGAGGAGGCGTTTTTCATCAACCTTCCTCCTCCACATTTAAGATCATTAGCACCCCTGACTTTTCAATTTCAACTTGCCTGAACTCACTCGCGGGTGAGAAGGACTTTCTCTAGTGCCTCAACTTGCCCAGGGGTGATACCTCATCCCTCCTGGATGCACTGAGGACTTCCAAACTTGCCTCAACTGGCTTACAACCAAGAGGTCTTGCAATCTATTCTTGCCCGCACCCGCTCAAGGCGAGGAGGACCTTTCAATCTTCTTTCTATCATCTCAAAACGCATAAGGGCGTTGAGGACTTTTAAACTTTATACTAATGCCTCCGATCGCACGAGGGCGATGAGGACTTTTAAACTTTATACTGAATGCATGCAATAATCTTTAAGCTGTTACCTTAAATCACACAAGAGTGATAAGGTATTTTTTTGAAAACTTTGGAATGATAAACATGCAAACTTAATAAACTTTGAAACCTTCTTTATTGGGTGGCCTCATTAAAAACCCTCCTTAGGGAAAAAAGAGTGCCCCCTTGAAACTGTTTCAACTGAATACCAACTGTTTAAAATTGTTCAAATTAATCACTATTCACCATATTTTAACTGTAATAAAACTTGAGATGGGTGGCGTTCCAAGTACGAGGAATCGCCCCTCCCTCCAACGTTTCCAAGCGGTAGGCGCCGTTTCCGAGCGCTTCGGTTATTCTGAACGGTCTTGTCCACTTGGGCGACAATTTGTTCTCCATCTCGTGCTGGTGGGCCGTCCTCATCACCAGATCGCCATCTCTGAACTGCCTTGTCTTTATCCTAGAGTTATGCCTGCGTTCCACTCTTCTCTTCACCGCTTCAGCCTTCACCCGAGCCTCTTCCCTGATTTCGTCCAGTAAATCCAAATTCATTCTCCTTTCTTCATTCGAATCTTCAGCCACAAAATTCTGAAATCTCGGCAAACTTTCCTGGATTTCAACTAGAATCATTGCATCACACTCATATACCAAACTAAACGGGGTTTCATGGGTTCCTGACTGCTCGGTGGTATGATACGCCCATACTATACGGGGAACTTCCTCAGTCCAAGACCCCTTAGCCTTCTCTAGCCTCCTTTTCAAACCTCTCAACAAAACCCGATTGGCAGACTCAACTTGCCCATTCGTTTGTGGGTGCTCCACAGAAGCAAACACCTGCTGTATTCCAACGTCCTCGCACAACTTCTTTAATCGGAAACTTGCAAATTGAGTTCCATTATCCGACACTAAACGTTTAGGCACGCCAAATCGACACACAATATTTTTCCACACGAAACTCTGAATCTTGTGCGCGGTGATCTGGGCCACCGGCTCTGCTTCAATCCACTTCGTGAAGTACTCGATTGCCACAACCAAATACTTCATTTTCCTAATCGCCAACAGAAAGGGTCCTAGAATATCAATTCCCCATGTGTAAAACGGCCAAGGGGTGTAAATCGACCTCAGTTCTTCCGGAGGCGCCCTATGCTAATCAGCGTGCTGCTGACACTGTTTGCAACACTGGGCATATCTTTTGCAATCTTCCCTCATTGCGGGCCAATAGTAACCTGCACGGAGAGTTCTCATTGCCAAGGCTCGACCCCCGATGTGACTTCCACAAATCCCCTCATGGAGCTCAGCCATAATTCTCATGCACTTCAATCCATGTACACATACTAGGAGAGGATGCGTAAACCCAAACCTGTATAACTCACCATCGATAAGGGTAAACTTGCTGGAATTCTTCTTTATTCTTCTAGCTTCTGTCGGGTCCAGTGGGAGCACGCCATCCGCCATGTAGCGCCGGTACGGCGTTATCCATGTATCTAGCTCATGGATAGTACAAACTTGCCTCATCTTTACTTCTCCCACTGGATGTGCTCTAATTCTCAGCGTCTTCAAAGTCTCCTGAGTCAAAGATTTATGACTCATTGCCATTCCCTTCGCCAACTTGCTCACCTGAAGAACCTGATGATCTGCCACAAACGCCCGAGGTCTCTTCAAAGTTTCTTGTATGACGGTCCTCTGCCTGCCCCCCTTGCCCGAACTGGCGAGCTTGGCTAGCAAGTCAGCTCGGACATTCTGCTCTCTTGGTACATGTACCACTTCAAACAAGGCGAAGGACCCCTTTAACTCTTGTATGTACTCCAGGTACGCCGCCATTTGCGGATCCTTGGCCTGAAACTCGCCAGTTACCTGCCCAGTGACCAACAACGAATCACTCGACCACCAGCACCTTTGCTCCCATTTCTTTTGCCATCAAAATTCCGGCGATCAATGACTCATACTCTGCTTGATTATTGCTGGCTTTGAAGGCAAACCTTAGGGATTGTTCTATCAACACACCGTCGGGCCCCTCCAAAATAACTCCGACACCGCTACCTTGCTGGTTAGACGATCCATCCACTGAGAGCACCCAACGAAAATCATTCCCCTCACTCTGCGCTGCTTCAGAAGAGAGCTCGACCACAAATTCAGCGAAGATTTGCCCCTTAATCGGTCCTTGGGGCTCATACTTAATATCAAATTCCGATAACTCCACTGCCCATTTTACCATCCTTCCAGCTATATCCGGCTTCTTCAAAACCTTCTGGATAGGTAAATCAGTCATTACCAGCACTGTAAAACTCTGGAAGTAATGGCGCAACCTCTTTGCCGAAAACACAACCGCCAAAGCCGCCTTCTCCTAGGCTTGATACCTCACTTCTGGAACTTGCAACACCTTACTGACAAAGTAAATAGGCTTCTGGATTCGATCTTGCTCTTGGGCGAGTACCGCGCTCACCACCTTCTCAGTTACAGCAAAGTACAACCTGAGTGGCGTTCCCAATTGAGGTTTGCACAAAACCGGCGGGCTGGCCAAATACTCCTTAAGCTTCACAAAAGCCTCTTCACATTCCCTTGTCCACACAAACCTACTATTCCTCTTTAGACATTGAAAATACGGATGGCCTTTCTCTCCACCAGTAGATACAAATCGAGACAAGGCGGCCACCCGACCTGTAAGTTGTTGCACCTCCTTTACAGTAGCAGGGCTCCTCATCGCAAAAATAGCGGCGCACTTATCAGGATTTGCCTCAATTCCTCTCTCAATCAAGAGAAATCCTAGAAACTTCCCTGCCTCAACGCCGAAAATGCACTTCTTGGGATTTAACTTCAACTTGTACTTGGCTATTGTACTGAACAACTTTTCTAGATCAGCAATGTGCTTGCTTTTCTCCAGGGATGTCACGACCATGTCATCAACATATGCCTGTACATTCCTCCCTAACATGGGCGCAAGCACCTTATCCATCAGCCTCTGGTATGTGGCTCCCGCATTCTTCAGCCCAAAGGGCATTACCTTGTAACAATAACACGACCTCTCCGTCATGAAAGCGGTCTTTTCTTCATCCATTGGATGCATCTTAATATGGTTATATCCTGAGAAGGCGTGATGTGATTCCAATAGCCATATAGAGAAAGGTTCTTGACCTTCTTAGGAATCACCTTGAGTTGGACATTGTAGAGGCACTTTTCTTAGAGTTGGATCATTGTTCTAAGACAAGAACTCACCAAAAACTAGTACCAAATCCCAAACTCATTAGGATGCTCCAATTATAGTCAAATTGAACTGATTAAAGTGAAACAAAATGCAATTGCACCGAACATATTACTTAAAGAAAGAATTGAACCGAACAAATGAGCTAGAAAAGCAAAGGAACAAGATGAATGGACAGAAATATAAAACTGCCGAACCAAAATACTCAAAAAAACAGCAAGAACACCAAACCAAACTCAAGAACACAAGCTAACAAAAACAAATGAAAGAGGAGAAAGGAAGGAGAGAAAAATTGCTCATGAAGATGGAAGGATGATGGATGATCTCGCCACTAGAAGTGTGGAATGCTCCTAGATGAGAGTGTTGCCGCCACTTGAGGACTCCATGGATCCATCAAGATAAGACTAGAGAAGAAGGCTCAAAAGCTCTCCAATGATCACTCAAAATTTGAGTAGAGTTTTCTTAGATTAATTCCAATCTGAATTTTACAAAGGAAGCACCTCTATTTATAGCCTAAGGTGCTGAAAAATAGGTGGGAAATTTCAAATAAACTCATTTGAAATTCCCACCAAAAACAAGTCACATGGGAGGTGTGACCTTTTTCTACTATGACACCTCCCAAAAACTACACCTACACCACTCTCCTAAGTCACATGAGTAATGTGACTTTATTTTACATTTTCACACTCCTTTATTTAATAACCACACCTCCTAAAACTATACAAGAGTATTTCAAAGCTTGGCCTTGCTCCTCATGGGATGGACTTGGGCTCTTTGGGCTTTGGCCTTCTTGGGCTTGGGCTTTGGGCTTGGGCCTCATCTTTATTTTATGTCTTCTTTTAATTTTGAGAAGACTAGAAGGAAGAACTTCAAATGTGAGGGTGGATGTCCTCTTCCTCCATTAATAAAAGCCTCCTTTATTTGATTCTCATCAAGGCGTCCAAGAAACTAAACAATTTACACCCTGATGCACTATCTAGCAGGGCATCTATACTTGGCAAAGGATAAGAATCCTTTGGACAGGCTTTGTTTAGATCTGTAAAATCAACACACATTCGCCATTTTCCATTACTTTTCTTCACCAACACAACATTGGTGAGCCATTCTGGATATTGAATCTCCCTGGTATGACCCGCAGCGAGGAGTTTCCGCGTTTCGTCCCTGATCACTTGCCTCTTCTCTTCGTTAAACTTTCTCCTTCTTTGTCGAACTGGTTTGACTCAAGAGTCCATTGCTAGGAAATGGCACAAAAAGTCAGGGTCGATTCCCGGCATGTCTGAAGCAGACCATGCAAACGCGTCCAAATCCCTTTCTATCACTTTGGCGATCTGGTCTTGTATCTCGCCACCCAAAGACTTCCCAAGCTTAAACATTCTGCCACCGATTTTCCTCTCCAACCAATCCTCAGTCGGTTGAGGCCTCTTCTCATTGGCGGTTGCCGCTCTTGCTATTCCTGACTCCCTCGTAACTTCCGGGCAGTCCTTCTCTTCTTCTACCTAAGCAGCGTTTTCACACCTCACCTCGACATCTGCCATCACTACTTCCCTTTCAACGGTCGCCTCAGAAACTGTGTCCACAACCCGCCGACTTGCTCTTCTAGGCTTCACACCAGGGAGCGGCGTTGTGGTTACGTGGCACACCGATCGCTTATTCTTGAGGCTGTTTTCGTAGCATTTCTTCGCCTCCTTTTGATCAGAGTGGATGGTGATAACCATCCCTTCCATTGAAGGTAATTTAACCTTCATGTGCCTTGTTGACGGCACAGCTCCTATCCTGTTAAGAGTCGGCCTTCCCAACAGAACATTATATGCTGAAGGAGCATTCACGACAAGGTACCTGATCTTCTCTGTACGCGAGGCTACCCTATCCGTGAATGTGGTTCTTAAGTCAATATACCCCCTGACCTCCACTTGATCACCAACAAAACCATACAAACAGCCCACATATGGCCTTAACTGGTCAGGAGATAGCTGTAATTTGTTGAAAGTCGGCCAAAACATAACATCTTCCGAACTTCCTTGATCAACCAACACCCGGTGAACCTTCCTTCCCGCCGTAACGAGGGAGATTACAATGGGATTGTTGTCATGGGGCACAACATCCCTAAGATCTTCCTTGGTGAACGTAATGTCCACAACGGGTGAATGATCCTCAAAAACTTCTACTGACATCACCGACCTCGCATATTTCTTCCGCTGTGATGTAGTACACCCACCACCCGAGAAACCTCCAGCTATAGTGTGAATCTCGCCGTGAAGGGGTACTTCATGTTGTTGTCCCTCATCGCTCACCGGTTGCGAGTTTGACGATTGTCCTGTTTGTTTCTCCAGCAAGTAATCTTTCAAGAACCCACACTTCACCAACTCAGCGAGTTGGTGACCCAAAGCCAAACATGAATTAATGGAATGGCCAAAACCCTTATGGAACTCACACCACACATCCAGTTTTGGCCCCAACACCTTATCTGTCGCCTTCTCAGACACTTTAATCCTGGCAGCAATATTCGGAATGGCGATCAAGTCAGCCAATCCCTTCACAAACTCGTACCTCGGAGGGCGATTAAACTCCCTAGGCCGCCCTAGCCCCTTCCCTTTGTTCTTCTCTGGATCATAAGGATGGTGCATTCTCTGATCCTTCTTCCCAGTTGCCGCCTCCATCACCCTCTGCGGCTGAAACCTCGTCTGAACCCGTGGCTTAGCTAGAGTCGCATTTCCCCGTTTCTCAAAAACTTCGCTCTCAGCAGCGATATGGGCCACAGCACGTCGCCGGATTTCAGCAAATGTGGCGGGGTGACTCCTAATCAACGATTCGCTAAACGGTCCAGGTAGCACGCCCTTTTTGAAGGCATAACAAACATGTCTTCGTCTTTACCTGGCAAACGAACAATCCGAGCTCCAAATATGTTCAAGTAATCCTTCAAAGACTCCCCTTGATCCTGTCTTACATCAAACAAGTAGTAAGACACTAATGGCGGCGCCTTATTCACTATGTATTGCTCAACAAACATTTTGGAAAACTGCTGGAAGGTGGTAATATGACCAGTAGGCAAACTAACAAACCACTCCAGCGTTGTACCACTGAGAGTACTCATGAACACTTTACAATAAACTGCATCTGAACCACCTGAGAGCATCATCTGCGTGTGAAACGCAGTGAGGTGAGCTTTAGGATCTTCTACGCCGGTGAAGGACGCTTTCACCGCCACCATATTCGTAGGAACCGCCGTTTCCATGATCTCTTGAGAAAACGGCATTGGAAAAACACGCGGCGGAGATGGCGGTGCAACTCTCTCCACCTCTGCACGCTCCTTCTGTTCCTGAAAAGCTTTATGCAACTCTTCATTGACTCTGTTAAGCTCTTCGTTCCTAGCCTGAGAGGCCACTAGATCCTCATGCATTTTCTCTTGTTCAGCACGCGATGCAACCACGTTCTCTTCCAATGCCCGCATCATCTCCATTACCTACGCCATAGTCACAGCGCCCTCCCCGGTCGATGGTGCGACTGAACTGGATCGTGTTGTCCTCATCCTTTCTCAATAGACTTCAGAAAAACACAATATGTTCACAGGATCGTACAATCGCAAACATTCTAAACCGAAATTCTGAAAATGCTTTTCGGCTCGATAAAACCTTCAAGAAATCAGTATGAAACTCCAAACTCTTCAAACAAACTCCAGAAAGTCGATTGATCCAGCAATCATTCGGTCAATCTTCCATCAAACTTAATGAAACTCCAAGAAACCGACCAAACCAGCAAACAATCGATTCAAACGTCCAAAAACCTTCGCAATTACTCACTATCTCAGCGTGAGCTCCTAAAATCTTTGAAAAGAATTTCCGCTAAGCGATTGATCTGGCAATCAATCGGTAGAAACTTCAGCAAACTCAAGGAAACTCCAATTCACCGATTAAAACTCCAAACGAACGGTGGAAACTTCAGAAAACCGATTGCGACAACAAGCAATCGAATAAAAATCACCAAAACTTCAATAAACTCGAGTTGTGGTTGGGAATCACCTTTTACACGGCCCCACGGTGGGCGCCTGATGATCCAGCCGGTTGACCAAATGCAAGAACGTTGCCTCGTCACAAACTACTCTCACCAGCTTCAACGCCACCTGTACTTCAAGTCTTCGTTCCAATTTTATCAGATGTCAACTAAAGTTACAGAGTAGCGCCATTGCAGCCGGTGTACTCCTACGATCAAGTCAACAACAAAAACACCAAAAACTCAGAGATACTGGATTCTGCGGAACCGTGCTCAAGTGCTCTCTCCTCGCAAAATGAATTCCCCCCCTCCAAATTCTGTTAAGTGCGGTTTTTATACCTATACATTTTCTCTCTCCAGACAGTTACACTTTTGGACACGTGGCTCGTCTCCAACTTTACACGTGTCATCATCTGAGGCTAAAGTAACTCAATCTTTATTTCTCTGTATCTCGTTACGCGACTAAGTTACTCACACAAGGAGTAACCTAGCACGTAACGCACTCCGGAACGCACACCTGACAAGGTTAATACCAGAATGCAACAGAGTACATCACCTCTGGGGTATCACCTGTTGCAAGTGCCACCTTTTTCCCTGACAAGCCACGCATGTTCTAGCTAAGGAAACCTCGTTATCAATGAATGTCCTATTCTGGGAAGCCCTATCACCGATGAGCAAGCTGCTTTCTCTAACTTACTACTCATGCTGGGACATGATCACCTCGTATCTTAACTTCTATGTTCCGTGCTGATGTTTACACGCCTGTACCTCCTAACAGCTTTAATCAAATTTACTGAAACATCCGGCGATGTGCTTCTTATGGCGATCCTTGACCACTTGATCTTCTATTCAAACACGGCGATGATATGAAACTCCGGCGACAACCGACTATGTACACTAGAGAACGCCGCTTTGTCGAATGGCGACTATGTTAACCTCTTAACTACTCGTCTTTCTCTCGACCACGTGTCCCTCCAGGCAGGGCCCACATAGTCACTCACTGTCCACGCCATCACACCCGATGACCTGATCGGTACAGTTAGTAACTTTGATCAGAAACCCTAAGAACAACAAAAAAAAGAGTAAGAAACAAAGAACTCAAAACATAAATAAAGTTGCATAGAAAAAGTAAGAAAAAACTACAGAAAAAGTAAGAAATAAATAACCAAAAAGATAAAAAAAAATGGGAGAAAACCAAAAAACATTTTGGCAAACAATCTGAACATGTATGTTATGGATACACCAAAAAATGAAAAGAAATGATAAAAGAGTCACCTTTTCTTCAAAAAAGATAAAAGTTCGCAACTTTGATCAGGAACCCTAAAAAACAGAAAATCAAGAACATAAAAAAACTCCATTAACGATTTTATAAACAAAAAAATGAACAATGAAAACAACAATGAGAACAAAGGAAGGAAAAGATTTCACCTTGATGCTGAAACAAAAGATGGATATGAACGAAAATCCCATTCCCCTTGCACTAGGTTGCTGCAGAAGTTGAAATGTAGATGGAAAAAAGGTGTTCAAAATTTTCCAAAGAAAGTTTAACAACAAAAAAGAGATCTCTTTGAATGGAAGTCCAAACCCTAAGTAGCCCCAAAAAAATTCATTAACGATTAATCACCAAAAAAATGAACAATGTAAACAACAATGAGAACAAAAGAAGGAAAAAATCTCACCTTGGTGCTTAAACATAAGATGGATATGAACGAAAATCCATTCCACTCCCACTACTGGTTGTAGAAGAAACTGAAATGAAATGTAGAAGAAAAAAATCATCAGAAACATGAAAAGAACGAAACTATGATAAGAAAAACCCAAAAAGAAGAAATAATAACCTGGAAAAATAGGAGAGAACCGTAGGAAACCCACGTAGGAAACCCATAGAAGAACCGTGCAGGAAACCCAAAGAAGAAAAAAATCATCAGAACACAAAAAAAGAACGAAACTTTGATAAGAAAAACCCAAAAAGAAGAAATAATAACCTGGAGAAATAGGAGAGAACCACCGGAAACCCCGAGAAGAACCGTGCAGGAAACCCAGAGAAGAAAAAAATCATCATAAAAATGAAAAGAACGAAACTTTGATAAGAAAAACCCAAAAAGAAGAAATAATAACCTGGAGAAATAGGAGAGAACCGCAGGAAACCTAGAAAAGAATCGTGCAGGAAACCCAAAGAAGAAAAAAATCATCAGAAACATGAAAAGAACGAAACTTTGATAAAAAAAACCCAAAAAGAAGAAATAATAACCTGAAGAAATAGAAGAGAGAGAACCACAGGAAACCCAAAGAAGAACAACGCAGGAAACCCATAGAAGAACCGTGTAGGAAACCCAAAGAAGAAAAAAATCATAAGAAACATGAAAAGAACGAAACTTTGATAAGAAAAACCCAAAAAGAAGAAATAATAACTTGGAGAAATAGGAGAAAACCACAGGAAACCCAAAGAAGAACAACGCAGGGCACCAGAGAAGAGAAACCGGGGAAGTTGAAAAATAGGAGAGAAAGAAACAGTGAAAGTATATAAAGAAGGAGAGTATTTAAAGAAACGGGGTTTTGCACACGTGTAAGTCATATAGAGTGCCACTTGTCACTCCTAGAATGAGTTTCAGCTTGCTATTTTTAGTTAAAATTTGAATTTTTTTCTTTTTGAATTTTTTTTAGAATTTACTCCGAAAATGCCTTCTATTTGTATTATAGATAGATAGATTGGTTTACAACTTGCATAAATTTATTACTGAATAAATAATTTTAATTTTATGCTATAAAAATTACACAATATTTTTAATTTAGTTAAAAATTACATAAATATCTTATAATATATGAATAATGGATATAAAAATTATAGTTTTGTAAAATTAAAAACATTATTAGAAACTCACACCAAATTTTTGTTTGATTAAAAATGAGAATTTAAGAATTGTTTTTATAAAAATTTAAAACATAAAATAAACATACTATATAAGACTTAGAAAGATATTGTAGCTTTGAAATAGAGCATAGCCCAATAAAAGGTGTCGGGCAAAGCCTCCGTTTTTCCCAATTAAAAATAAAAGAGAGCATTAATAAAAAATAAAAAAAATCTGCACTTCAATTAAATTAAAAAATTCAATTTGAAACCCATATTGTGTTCTGCAGTCCAATAAAAAAAAAAACAGAACCTAATTCCCTAAATCACACTACTTAACAAACCCTAATTTTACACCATCCATCTCTAACCTTTGATCGACACCTCCGGCATCATCGTCGATCTACAACCCTTGACCACCGCAATCGCCGCACGAACGTACAAACCGCTACCTCCAAGCGATCTAACCGCCACCACCGCGCGACCGCTGCGCTCGATTGCCACCACCGCCGCACTTGTTCAGAGAAGACGCATCACCTCCGCGCACTCCACAGAAGACGCAAAGTGAAACGAAAACGAAAGGCGAAACGCTAAAGGTCAGTTTATTTCATTAATTTTCCCATTCAGAAGTATAGCGTTTTAGGTTAAAACGAAAACCCACGGGACTCGCGAGTTTGAGCGAGTTAACCGAGTTCAGTCCGAGTCTAGTCCGAGTCTGCTGAGTTTACTCAATAATCGAGTTTACTACCGAGTTAACTCGATAAGACTATGCGAAAATCTGATAAGGCTATGCAAAAACCTGAACTCGGATGAATCAACTCGAGTTGACTCGCTAGTTTCACAATCATGCTGCTAACATTTTCCAACAAGAGTAAACAGTCATTGACACCTTTTATTCAGCTATTGTCTATTTCAAGACTACAATATCTTTCAAATCTTATATAGTACATTTATTTTATGTTTTTAATTTTTATAAAAACAATTCTTAGATTCTCAGTTTTAATCAAACAAAAATTTGGTGTGAGTTTCTAATAATATTTTTAATTTTACAAAACTATAATCTTTATGTCGATTATTCATATATTATAAGATATTTATGTAATTTTTAACTAAATTAAAAATATTGTGTAATTTTTATAACATAAAATTAAAATTATTTATACAGTAATAAATTTATGTAAGTTGTAAACCAATTTAAACTAAAGAACATGATTGATTATAGTTGATAAGATGATCTCAAGCATCTAGTTTCGTAAAAAAATTGTTTGATTCTAATTTTGTTATTTATGGTGTAATAAAAGATCTTGAAGATTATTTTATATTTGTGGATATATACTTTTTTTTCTTTTGTAACTTTTAAATAAAATTATATAAAAAATATTATTTAAAATATATATTATTTAAAATATAAATTTAAATAAAAATCTAAATAAATTTGTATTATTAATTGTAGTACAAATAAGATCAGATGTCAAAAAGATAAATTTAAATAAATTAGGCAGCAGAATATAAATTAAACAAAATTAATCATTTAAAAATAACTATAATTTCATAATTTTAAATAAAAAAAATAATTAAATTTTAAATTATTCTTCAATTATTAATATTTTAGTCACTTGATTCTTAAAAATTTAACTAAAAGTTAATAACAAGTATGAAGATTCTACCATTCCTACGTTCTTAGTTCACTTTATAAGAGTGTTGAAAAATTTAAATCTTTATATTTTAGAAACATGTCTTGAATTTCAGTTCAGAATATATTTCTCATCAGAAAACATATTTTAGTCTTAAATATATTTTCGAATCCAAAAATATATTTTAAAGTTTTATATAATATAATTAAAAATGTATGTTTAGATGTGTAAAAATGTATTTTAAATTATATAATACATAAAATATATATATATATATATATATATATATATATATATATATATATATATATAAAGATATAGATTAAGCATACATATACGTATTCTGATCTGTTTATGTTATCTAAAATAGAAAACTGTGGAAAATGAATTTTCTTAACACACTTTCATTATGGAACAATTACTAAGAAACAACTAACCAATATTCAATACAAGGAAATTGAAATTTTGTCACTACCTCTTGTTGAAAACAAATATAGAGATCAAACACAATTTTTACATATTTAATTATTGAAACAATTTTTTTGAGAGAATTTGTCTTGGTTTGGTTGGGTATGTGATAAATTTATCTTGTCGTTTGTTTTCATTGAATAGAGTCTTTTGATGGATATCAATGCAAAACTAAAACCTCAAAATCGAAAGCAAGTTTTAGTGTTTTTATGCCACAATTAGCTGTGTTGTGCAATGCATCGTGGCTAAAGAACATTTGTTGGCATTGAAGATGTACCATCACACTTTTTTTCTCCTGAAACTTCCGACTCACTCTTATAAGAACAAGAGGAAGAAAAGATTTTGCAAGCTCTTGTTGCAAGTCTTGCTGAAACTAACAAATTAGAATATATAATTGAAAGGTTAAAATTTAGAATTTTGAAACAATAACAAAGATATATCATCTTAATAATTTTAAATGCTTTTTAACACTTGAAAACTACATTGGAAAAATGTTTATTTTTACAATTTTATTAAACACTTTCTTGAATAAATTTGTTTTGACAGTTTCAAAAAGTAATTTAAGAAAAATATAAAATAGAGGTCTCTATTAGTAAATGTAGGAGGTGCAAGTAACAGTGGGCTGCTCAAGAAAGTAGATCGGGTTAAGAAAAGAAGGTATTAAGAGTATTTCTTCCTGCACCCTTTAATTTTTCTTCTTGCACTCCTACATTCTTTGAAATACTAGAATTATCCTTGATAATTTTGGGTGATTCAGAATAAGGATTCCGTAAGCAAAAAGTATTTTTGGAATAGAAAATCAGAAGCAAAAATCCATTCCAGAATAACACATTTTTAGAATATCTGAAATGTTAAATCCAGAATTCATAATATGTGTTTCGAAAATATTTTGGAAAAAATAATTAAGAAATCATTTTGAAAGTGGTAAAATAGTCTTTTTAAAAAATGATGGGGAGTAGGAAGCCATTTGTTGGGTGCAGGGAGAAACACCCAGGTATTAATTGGAGTATCTTCCATTCTTTCGCATCAGTATTGTTGTGCTGTGTTATCATGGTTCTCTCGGGTAAAAATTAATTATTTCATATCTCTATTCGTGTTTGGTTATGTTATGATGATTGATTCAGATCAATTTTCCTCTTTATTTATTGATTAATTGGTTTCAAACACAGTGCTTGGTTCTGTTGCTGTTGGTATTGGTATTTGTTGGTGATAGCAAAGATACAATGTCGTCTCTGGGCACATCCAAAGGGATTCTAGAAATTGCCAAGTTCGGTGTGTATGTGACGGTACCAATCATTCTTATGTACACTTTTGCCAACAATCCCGGCAACCTCCGCAAGTTCATGGGAAATGTAATCATCTTCTCATATCTTATATATAATCATTTTGGAGGCTTATGTACTTCTATGCTCACCAGTTTCTTTTTATTGATATTAAATATTGTTATACAATGAAGTGTCACCAAGTAGAGTTTCATTTGTCATATCTATCAATTTTGCATATTCAATGATCCTGAAATCAGATTATATAATTTCAGATGCAACTATCCCATAAGTTTAGATGTACAGTAAGCAAGTATAATCACTTTGAAATTGAATAAATGTTTTCCAGATCAATTGTCTTGTCTTGATGGCTTTGAATTCATTCATGAGCATGAATGCAATTTTGAAATTGTTTTTAACTAAACCAGTATCTGTACTCCAAATCATATTTCATTCTTATCATGTTACAGAGGTCATACATTGAATATCCACCAGAGGCAGAAAGGCCACCATCACCGGAGGAAATTAGGGAGATGGCTCGGGAGATGGCCCGTAGAAGGAACAGTGTCTGATGTTCGATGTGGTTGGTTTTGGTTGCACTGCAGGGTTTGTGTAACAGAAACACTGGTTATGTAGTAAATATGTTTATTGCTACGTGTGTAATACTAAATCAGGATCTACAAAATACTCTACATAAAAATAGATGTTTTATTTTTCAAAAATTCACATAGTTTGGTGCACTGCCTACAACTATTGTATTATCTTCAAATCTTAAAAAAATCCATATTTTGGAGATCCTGTTATACTGTTATTCATATGTTCTAGTTGAGTGATGGGTGTTATTTATTGGTAAATCAAGGATATGAAAACACCCCAATTATAGAAAATGCCGCAAGAAACCTTTAAGATTCATGGACTAATTTTGTGCATTTGGGATTTGTCATCCTTTGAAGATCTAACAATGAAACCAATTTTGGAAGGCTTGCCTCTTTATTCTTTTTCAGTTGCTTTATGATGAAAAGTTCTCGGCCTACATTACATCGACTTCTTTCAACTATCATCAATGAAACATTAAATATTTCTTTATAACAGATCTGAATCCAGCAATGATTTTAAGAATATGAAAGAGAATGTGAAAGTGTCAATTGCTGCCACATCGCATTTTGCCTGCATCATTCTCCTGAACAAGTCAATGGCCTTCTCTGGTTGGTTGGCGAGTCATCCCAAATTCCCTGATCATGGTGTTCCATATAAACACATCGGGTTTATCGATTCTGTGAAAAACCCTGACAACGTAATTCCGTGACCTGAAACCGCTTAAAACTCAATGATCTTTCCCACCACAAGCGGGGTATTATGGAAACCATTTGCACAACACGACCCTGCATCTCCTTCAACCGCTTCATGCTGAAACACTGCTTCAAAAGTATCAAGAGACTTGGTTGAGCCTTCCAAAATGCTCCGTCTTTGGGACTCATTGCAATACAAATAATTAGGTGGAGATTTTATTTTATTAAATCTCATTTAAATACCAATATTTTCTCAGACTCAAGTTCATCGTATGTTCAGGTATAATGATAAAACTAAACTAAGCTATGAATATACATATTTTTAATTTAATTTATAAAATTGGAAATTCAATTTCTATATACGCAGGTGTGGAATGCAATGGTCCATAAGTTTTCACTTATCACGTGTTGCCCTTTTACAAGTTATCCTTTCTGCTATAGAGGTGGAGAGAAAATGTGTTAAATGAGTTATTTAAAGGCTGTGAGAGTAGGATCGTGTGAAGTAACTACAAAATTCAGTCAAATTAGAGAGTAATAGTATGTGGTGACCCTTCAGGGAATGTGCAATGACCCACTTTATACTTCCTGCACAAACCCAGTGAAACTTTTTATGGAAATATGAAGTGAGTGTTCATGTTTGTTGTGATGGACATGATGTGGGGAGAAAATGTGTTAGATCAGGTCTTTAGAGGGCATGAGTGTAAGGCAGTGTCAAGTGAGCAATAATTCAGTCAACTTAGAGGGCTGCAGTATGTGGTGACCCTAGTAGGAGTATGTGGTGACTCACATTACACTTTCTGCACAGACCTATGGAAACTTTTTCTGGAAATGGGAAGTGAGTGTTCATGTTGGTTGTAGTGGGGCATGAGCTGGGGACAAAGTAATTCAATTGAGGTGTTTAGAGTCCATGAGTGTAGAGCACTGTGAAGTGGGCACAAAATTCAGTAAACTAAGAGAATATCATCAAATGGTGACCCTATAGGGAATATGTGGTGATCCACATTACACTTCTTGCATATATTCAGGGAAACTTTTTCTAGAAATGGGAAGTGAGTGTTTGTCTTAGTTGTAGTGGGGCATGAGCTGGGGACAAAGTGGTTTAATTGAGGTCTTTAAAGACCATGAGTTTAGAGCAGTGTGAAGTGCGCAGAAAATTCACTCAACTAAGAGAATATCATCAAATGGTGACCCTATAGGCAATATGTGGTGACTCATATTACACTTTGTGCACAAATTAGTGATTTTTTTTTTTTCTGGATATGTGAAGTGAGTATTCGTGTTGGTGAAGGGTAGGCCATGAGGTGGGAAGAAAGTGGGTTAAATGGGTTCTTTAGAACCCATGAGAGTAGGAAAGTGCGAACTAACCACAAAATTCACTCAACTTAGACAGTTGTAGAATGTGGTGACCCTAGAGGGAATATCCGGTGACCCACATTATAGTTGTATCACAGAGGTAGAGTAACTTTTTCTTAAAATGTTAGGTTTGTTCTGTTATTAGTTAGGGTGGGGTGAGGAATAATGTAAGTTTTTTTGTCCTTGTTATGTTCCTTGTGTTGACTCAAAGTTAGTTTATTGCAAAAGCACATTTACATAATACATTAACTGTGAATTGTTTGATTTTTTAAAGATTGATGTTCTTTCATTGTTGTTTGGTTTTGAATAACGTATTCATTGTTGAATTTTTATGTTTTCTAGTGACGTGAGTTGATTAGGAGATTCATTAATTTGTAACACTTGAATAAGATGAAGAAAACCAAAAACAGTACTATTGGAATTTGTGTAAAAAATGTGCGTGACTTTAACAATTTAAGTTGAACTAGATAATGCAAACTGGAAGTTGAAATTTAAACCACTGAAAGTTCAAGATCTTATCTCAAATTAGGCACTGTAATCATACAAAAACAATGTGCCAATGAATTGTGATAAAATTTTCAAAATCATTGCCACTTCACCGTATTTTTCAGCTCCTCCCGCGCTTCTAGTTTGTTCTCGGTCGCCCGAGGGTCTAGGTCTACCAACGCGACAGTTGGCTCAACTGACATCGGTCAGGCCTCCCTGGGTGAGCGATCCTTTCGGGAGGACTTTCTCTTGGGAGAGAGGTCGTTCCTTAAGGGCTCCACTCAGAGGCTTTCGGCATAGCACTCTCGTGCCTCCTTCTGGTCCACGTGGACCGTAAGAATGTCCCCCGTCTTCGAAGGGAACTTCATTGCCAGGTGGGGAGTCGATATGATGGCCATCAGCCGGTTGATGGACGGTCGACCGAGGAGGATGTTTTAGGAGGTATTGGTATCGATGACCAGATATCGAATCCTTATGGTCTTGGTATTCTTCTCCTGGCCGAAAGTGGAATAGAGCTCAATGTAGCCCTTGGTACCCATCCTCTCACCCGAGAACCCGACAACATGGTCGTCGTAAGGCACCATCTTGAACTCGGGTATCCTCATGGCTTTGAACGTTTTCCAATAGAGGATGTCTACCGAACTCCCTTAGTCCACAAGGGTCTTCTTGATGGTGAATCGGTCTATATCGACCGATATCACCATGGGGTCATCCTGGCGGTAATCCACGCCCTTGAAGTCTTCATCTGTGAAGGTGATGGGTGGCATCCTCGGTCGAAATGTCACCACATTCACCTGATGCACCGCCCGCAGGTGTTTCTTTCGGGCGTTGTTGGTGCTCCCTCCTCCGGTGAAGCCGCCGGCTATGGTGTTGATAACCTCTCGGTTACCTCCTCTATCGGCCTCCCTGGATGGTCGTCCCTGCGGGGAGGGTTGTCTCTCCGAGACCGGCGGTCGTCCCTGCGGTCTCAATTGACTCAGCCTCGTGGAGGTGATCTCGTTCTCTTGGAGGGCTCCTCTCTGCGAGGTGAGCGACTTGTGTCTTGGCCATTCCTGACGAATCGACGCAAGTGCCCGACCTGGATGAGCTCCTCGATCTTGTCTTTCAAGTCCTGGCATTCCTCAGTGGAGTGTCCACTGTTCTGGTGGTACCAACACTATTTCCTTCGGTTGGCATTGTTCGGGCTGGCCACTTTTGTGGGAGGAGGGATCAACTCGGCGTTGAGTGCCTCGTCCAAAATTCTTCCCCTCTCAGTCGTTAGGGGTGTGTACCTTGAGAACCAGATTGGTCGGTCTCTGTTATCTCTGCGCCTGTCGCCCCGCTGGCCTGACCGGCCTTGGCGATTCTTCTCTTCCTTGTTCTTCTCCCCACTAGCCTCAGCTCGGGCTTGGTTACAGAACTCCTTGAGTTCCTCCAGCTGCATATACTTAACAACTCTCTTTCTCAGCTCGTCTAGGCTATCGTCCGGTTGCATTCACAAGTTATCAACAAAAGGTCCTGGGCACAGGGCCGTCAGCATGTGATGCATGACAACGTCCGGGTTGAGGTTCCGGATGCTCATTGCCACTTTGCTGAACCTATCAACAAAGGTTCTCAGTGACTCTCCCTTTTCCTGGCCGATGCCTACCTGATGTGAGTTGGTATATGAAAAGACACTTTCAAGAATTTGATCAAGATTCTAAACCATTCAAGAACTCATCAAGAACACAAGATTAGAAACAAGATCAGAACAAGAATTAAAACTACCGATTGAAACACAACAAAGAACAAAACCCACCAATTGAAACTCAATAATTCAATATAGCAATGGGTTTCTATGAAAACCGAAACAAGAACAGTATGAACAATGGAAAATAACCGAACAAAGTGCATAACAAGTGCAGCAAATGAAAGGAAACAATTGAACCGATTGGAATTGAAAAACTACAAGAAAACAACAAATGGGTAATTATGGAAGATGAAAGGAAATGGACTTTTGTGGTTGATGATCCTTGGAGTGTTTCACACCACTTGAAGGGTGGAGAAGCTTCAAGATGAGTGGATGCTGCCACTTGAGAGTCCCAAGAATCTTCCAAGATAAGACTAGGAAGAAGAATAGAGAACAAGTCTCACACAACTCTCTCACCAATTTGGTATAGTTTCTTTACTCAAATATTCAATTTCAACTTATGATACAAGGCACCATGTACCTCTATTTATACAAGGCAAGGGAGTTGGAAGAGTCACTCTTCTAGTTCCTTCTCTAAAGTAGCGCCTAAGAGCCTTACATGAGAGTTGTCTTTTGGTTTTCCTCTTTGGATCTTTCCTAAAGCTACTCCTATATTATCTACAAACTTTATACATGAATTTTTACAAAAAGACATATTAATTGGACTTGGGCCTCATCTTTTGAGAAGACTAATAAGAAGAACTTTAAATGGTTTGGGCCTTGTCCTTTTCTTCTATTGATGAATTCTTTATTTGCTTGTTGAAATGACCCTTCAAATATATCATCCTTGGTCATCTTCATGTATTTTTGGTTCACATCACTACCAGGGCGATGGAGGTCAGGTGATGTGGTCTGCTGGTGGCAAACTGAGTCTTGAACTTTGTCATGAGCGTGGCAAAGCTATCAATGGAGTTGGGTGAGAGCTTGGTGAACCAGCTGAGGGTTGCCCCCTTCAGTGATGTGGGAAACACTCGGCACAAAACTGCATCGTCCGAGGTATAGAGACTCATATGGGTGGTATATGCATCAATATGCTCGTCCGGGTCAGTGGACCCGTCATATCGGTCTCGGTTGAAACCCTTCCACTTGTCTGGTAGTGGGACTTCAATGATAGTGTTTGTGAACGGGTGTTGACGGGCCGTGATGGAAAAACGATCTTCTTCTAGTAATGATCTTTGTAATTTCTTCTTTGGATGAATGATGAAGGAGATATGATGAGCGGAAGCATTAAAGAAACTCAAGAGGAGTTTCCATGGATTGAAGTGGAGTAGGAATTTGTAAGAGTGAGAGGTGAGGCCAACTCACTAGGAAAGAGTCTAGGCTAAGTCTTGAAGGAGACTAACCTAGGGAGAACTTAAGAACAAGTAGAATGGCCAAAATTAGGCAACATTTCATTACTAATTCCAAGTTAAAGAAATACATGTATAAGAGACTCCTATTTATAGGATAAAGTCTCTCAAAAACTCTCAAATGAGAGTGTGACAAGTGTCACCACCTTATTGGTGCAAATCCTCTCCATTAAGAAGAAGACATGTGGAGACTCATGTCTTCCTTGCCTACATTTCTATTTGGACCCCTCTTTTACTATTTTACACATTACTTTGTTTTCTATTTACATCTTTCTCTACTTTGGCCCAAAATACAAGGCCCAAAACTTCCTAACTACTCTATACAATTTTTACAAGGCTAAGAAGAAGAAAAAGACTTTACAAACTCTTCATTAAAGCTCGATCTTCGTCTATCTTCTTGGCCGAAAGTTTTGAGGCTGGACGGTTTCCATCAGGCCGAGTCCGTGGTGATGGTCGTCCTAGCCGATCTGTTTAAGAAGGATTCTCCCTCCATCTCATGGGTGAGAATCTTGTCTCTTGTCTCCTCCACCGGTCTCGGTCGGGAAGGAGAGGCGAAGGACCTGCCAACCACATTGGTCGGTCCAGTGGATGGTCCTCCCTCCATCAACTTTTTCTTCATCTCGTCATTCTCCTTTCAGAGAGCTTGCATCTCTTGTTCATTCTTCTGGACAACTTCCTCTGTCCTCCCCTTCATCTCGTCCATCTCTCCCTGGAGAGATTTCAGCAGCATTTCCTGGTCGGCATCAGTCATCCTTTCCATGCTTCTGGTTGAGACCATCTACTTTCTTCCTTCAGCTAGTTTCTCTCGGCCCCACGGTGGGCGCCAATTGTTCCTGCTAGGGAGATGGGACCTAGAGAACTATTGAAGTCTTCGTCTTCCTCCTTCGGTCGGGCAGGTTGCTAGGTGCTTGGCTGAGATCCTTCTCGCCTTCGTGTCTCTTCTTTGGCTTTCGGTCTCGGGTGAATACCAAATAGGGGGTACCTGCAGAAGGCACTCCGAAGCTCAAGTCAGTAAAGCGGGTGATCAACACTCGGGTAGGTGCACAGTAATAAATGACATATCTTTCTCCTTGGAAAGTGTGATATTTATATTATTTTAATGGGCTAACCGTATTGGGCCTAATTAGTGGAATGGATCAAACTTAGGGTTGCATTACCTAATCCTCAATGATAGTTTAGCTTCACTAACCTTGGTTTGAGCATTAATGGTTATACGTGTCGGTCGGCCTGGCCGTGCGTGGTGTCTCGGCTGGGTAGACTGGAACATGTCGGTCGGTCATACCGGTACAATTTCTATGTACAAACTATTCGTTCTGTAATTGAATACACCATTACAAATAAAAGTGTCACGGAAGAACTCAATTTGATTTTGTTGTCTCAGTTATTGAACATACAATGCTTTCTCCATCATTCTAGGCTCGAAAGAATGAAAAGAGACTTTGTGAAGCCCTAAAAAAGATTGAGCCTACTGAATCTTCAGCAACAACCCATGATCCTGAGATATTGACACTAGAAGAGCATTTTTTTCTTCTTAAAGATGGGACTTAAATGAAAAATTATGTACCAGTTAGAAGGCGAGGAATTTACCAAGGTGTAATTTTAAACATGCATTTGCATTGGAAAAAACATCAGACTTTGAAAGTGGTGGTGAAGACATTTTCAGCAAAGGAGGTTAAGGATTGTTGTTGAGATGGCAAGATTGAACGAAGGTACAGTGCTTGACGTTCATCAAGATAACACAATAATAATGTATAGAGGGAAAAACTACACTCAACCACCAACGGAGATTATGTCTCCACGAGTCTCTCTTTCGAGAAAGAAGGTATTGTGTTGTGTTTTCAATTTTTAGTCACTTTTAAGAGAGAATAGAAATTGAGTTTAACTCAGTGGGGGTTTCAAAATTCTCCAACTGTTCTTGGTCTTCATTGTCCATAATTTTATGGTGAAATTTCTATGACATAACGCTTCAGTTGCACAACCACTGCTATGTTTGAAATTTTGCATTTGCGGACCTTGGATGTATACATCACTCCTGGTCATGCTACTAGTCTGTTTCAGAGAATTTTATGTTTCTTTTTATTTTAAAAATTCTTCTGTTCCTTGATGTGTTAATTCTTATCTTCTGCATATTAAGCAATAGAGCTGTTAGTTTGTTAATAGAGCTGTTAGTTTGTTTTAGTGGGTCTTTCTCTCTTGTATATATTAGGTTTTATCTCCTCTTTGTATATACTTTTTCATTGAATAATAATCTTCTTCAATCTTCTCTGTATGAGCACTCATTCTCTTATCCTTACATGGTATCAAGAGCATTGATTTTTTTTTCCTCTACCTCTCTTTTTCTTCCTCTGTTTTTGTCCTCATCACCATGTCCGTAACATCTCCTTCCGCTGCCTCTTCTCAAACCACCATGTCTCCTTCTTCTTCTTCCTCCACACAATTGCATACCTTTCCGGTTCCTCTCTTCTTAAAACTCGATGATGATAACTATCTCATATGGAAACAACAAATTCTTGCTCATGTAAGTGGTCTTCAGCTTTTTCATTTTCTTGACGGATCTGCTCCTCCTCCACCGCGTTTTCTCACCACCGACGATGCTACCGCCAAAAAGGTTAATCCCGCGTTTCTGGTTCATCAACAACAAGACCATCTTCTGGTTGCTTCATCACCGCGGTCACTTCTCGTCTTGATCCCTACACGGTGGAAGATATTGAAGCTTTGTTGATGGCTCATGAAGAACGCCTTGAACGGTATAAAACTCAAGATCACATTTTGCCTCAAGCTCATCTTGTGACTACTCGGTCTTCATCCAACCCTATTTCTAGACCCATGAATGGGTTCCATTTTTCTCAGAATCGTGGTTCACGTCCACCGTTCAGACACAACAACAATAAACGTTTTAATGGTCCTCGTCCTCCTCTCAAGAATTCTTGGACTGCTACTTCCGTGCCCAATTCGTCTTCCTCTGCTCGCGTTCAGTGCCAACTATGTCAGAAGTTTGGCCATACGGCTCTGGAGTGTTGGCATCGGTTTGACACTAATCTTTCTTCCCATATTAGTGCTAATTCTTCTCAATTTTATTCTTTAGATAATGACTCTGGTGAGCCATCTTTGTTGGGTACTCCCTCTACCCTTAGTGACCCTCTTTGGTACCCGGACAGTGGTGCTACACATCATATAACCCATGACAGTAATATTTTCTCTTCCAAAACTCCTTACACTGGATCTGAAATGGTTCAACTGGGTAATGGCACAGGTATGCATATAAATCACATTGGCTCTGCAAAATTTACTAATCCTACCACTATGACCACATTACGCTTACATAATTTGCTGCATGTACCTTCTATAAATAAGAATCTCATGAGTGTCTCTCAATTTGCAAAAGATAATAATGTCTATTTTGAGTTTTATCCTAACCACTGTTTTGTTAAAAATCAGGACACCAAGGAAATAATCCTCCAAGGAAAAGTTAAAGATGGCTTATATGTGTTTCCCACAATGCAATGTTCTCTCAAACCCTCTGTTTCCAGTACCACTTTCAATCCTGCATCTTCTACTTTTCAGTTGTGGCACTCTAGGCTAGGACATGCTTCCTCTAGAATTGTTCATAATGTGATGAAACTATGTAATGTTACTGGCCACAAACGTGATTTCTTTTGTCAAACATGTGCTATAGCTAAATCTCATCAGCTTCCTTTTACTGATTCTCTTACTGTTTACACTATACCGCTTCAATTGGTTTTTATTGACATTTGGGGACCTTCTCCTGTTTCCTCTTCTAATGGATCCAAATATTATATTGCCTTTCTTGATGCTTTTTCACGTTATACATGGCTTTATCTTTTGCACTCAAAATCCCAAGTTATGAATGTCTTTATTCAATTTAAGTTGTATGTTGAAACTCAAACTGGTCACATTTTAAAATCAATTCAGACTGATAATGCAAAAGAATTCTTAGCTCTTAAAACTTACCTTGCATCTCATGGTATTCATCATCGTCTCATTTGTCCACACACACATGAACAGAATGGCTCAATTGAGCGCAAACACAGACATGTTGTTGACATGGGTCTTTCTTTACTTGCTGGTTCATCTTTGCCACTCAAATTTTGGGGAGAATCTTTCTCTTCTGCTGTTCACATTATTAACAATTTACCTACACCTGTTTTACTCAATAAAAGCCCTTATGAAACGCTGTTTTTACAGAAACCAGATTACACTTTTTTAAAGGTTTTTGGTTGTGCTTGCTATCCGCTTTTAAGACCATATAATCAGCATAAGTTTGATTTTCGCTCTTCTTTGTGTTTGTTCTTAGGTTATAGTACTCTTAACAAAGGCTATATTTGTTTACAACCTTCTGGAAAACTTATTTTATCTCGTCATGTGCTTTTTAATGAGTACTTGTTTCCTTATTCTTTATCTGATAATCCGTTTCTTCCTCCTATTTCTCCTCCTGCTTCTTCTCCTCATGTTTCCTTCACTAATCCTTTAACTGTTGTTTCCCTTTCTCCTTCTGTAACTGACATTTCATCTGTTGCTCATGATAATGTTACTAGTACTACTCTTGATAATCTTTCTGCTAGTACTTCACCTGTTTCTGCTAGTACTTCACCTGTTTCTGCTAGTTCTTCACCTTTTTCTGCAGGCACTGTCCCTTCTTCATCTGCACCACCTCCTACTAGTACTAATATGCATCCGATGACAACTCGTGCTAAGGCTGGCATCTACAAACCCAAAGTTCTTTCCACCTCAACTACTCAATCGGATCTAGAACCAACCACATACAAACAAGCAATGCAACAACCTCCATGGTTACATGCCATGAAAGTAGAGTATGCAGCCCTTCTTGACAACAAAACCTGGACGCTTACTCCCTTACCTGCTGGAGCAAATCTTATTGGTTGTAAGTGGGTTTTTAAACGTAAGTTTAATGCTGATGGTACTCTACAAAGGCATAAAGCAAGACTGGTTGCCAAGGGTTTTCATCAAACTGAAGGGTTTGATTTCACTGAAACATTCAGTCCTGTTGTCAAGCCAACTACTATAAGAGTTGTTCTCACTATGGCTTTGTCTGCACGCTGGCCTATACACCAACTTGATATAAATAATGCTTTCTTGAATGGAGATCTTGCTGAAGATGTCTACATGCAACAACCTCCCGGTTTCTCCTCCCCTGACTCCACTCTTGTTTGCAAGCTTCATAAGGCGATTTATGGCTTAAAACAAGCCCCAAGGTCTTGGTTTCTTAAACTCTCACACACTCTTATTAGTTTGGGTTTTCATTCCTCTAAAAGTGATTCTTCTCTTTTTCTTCGTTTTACACCTAATGGAACTCTCATTATTCTTATTTATGTTGATGATATCATAGTTACTGGCACCTCATCTAATTTAATTGACTGTTTCATTGCACAGTTAAGTGACAACTTTGCTTTGAAAGATCTAGGCAAACTTCACTATTTTCTGGGTATTGAGGTAGCTTGGCTTGCTGATGGATCTCTCCATTTGTCTCAAACAAAATACATACGAGATCTTCTCCAACGTGCTGCAATGCTGGACGCCAACCCACAACCTACACCAATGGTGTCCACTTCACGGTTAACCATTGATGGCTCTGTAGCGGTTGAAAATCCAACTCTGTATCGTTCCATTGTCGGAGCTCTTCAGTATATCACTCTAACTCATCCTGAACTTTCTTTTTCAGTTAACAAAGTCTGTCAATTTATGCACTCTCCTCGCCTCCACCATTGAAAAGCTGTCAAGAGGATTCTTCGCTATCTTGCGGGCACCTTACATCATGGTCTTCTTCTTCGTCCCATCACTGACTTCTCCATCATCGCCTTTAGTGACTCTGATTGGGGCTCTGATCTTGATGACAGGAAGTCAACATCAGGTTACTGTATTTATATTGGTCACAATCTGGTTTCGTGGTTGTCTCGAAAACAAAAGGTTGTCTCTAGAAGTAGCACTGAAGCAGAATACAGAAGTGTTGCAGCTGCTCTTGCTGATATCACTTGGCTTCAGTCCTTATTCACTGAGCTTCGCCTTCCAGATTCCACACCACAGATATATTGTGACAATGCTGGAGCTGTTCTCCTTGCCTCTAATCCAGTTCTCCATTCTAAAACGAAGCACTTTGAGCTTGATCTCTTTTTTGTGCGTGATCGTGTTCAACAACAACGCCTCTCTGTTGTTCATCTTCCTTCTCAATATCAGATTGCTGATTTGCTGACAAAACCAGTATCTGGTGCTATGTTTCTGAAATTCAGAAATAAACTCATGGTTGAACCTATTTCCACCATAAGTTTAAGGGGGGATATTAAGCAATAGAGTTGTTAGTTTGTTAATAGAGCTGTTAGTTTGTTTTAGTGGGTCTTTCTCTCTTGTATATATTAGGTTTTATCTCCTCTTTGTATATACTTTTTCATTCAATAATAATCTTCTTCAATCTTCTCTGTATGAGCACTCATTCTCTTATCCTTACACTGCAGGCATTAGATAAATCCAAATACAGGGATGCTCTCCGTGTTCTGAGGAGACATATTCCAAGACTAGAACAAGAGCTCAAAATTCTTCAAGCGTAATTTAAAAGTGCAGCTGAGAGTTATATATATGCTTTTGATGCAATCCAGAAAATAGATAGAGAGAGAATTTTAAATTTTCAGTCAGAGAATTCAGATAAACATGAAGAGTCGATGAATGATAAAGTTGGGTGCACAAAAGATGAGACAGATAAGGACTTTGATTTTGATTTTGATTCTGATAAGTTATTAGATATATTTGAGACAAATTCGAATGTAGAGAAATTCCCCAGAGAGGAAAAACCTATTTATTTGGACGAGTTTGATAAGTTTCCAAAGCAAATGATGGAGAAACGAATGATTTTGAGGAGCATCTACGACAAATGCCTCTGAACTCAAAGTATATGGGAAAAGACCTACACTTACCTAAGTTGGATGAAGTTGACAATTTTTTTTTGCGTGCTACATCCTTTTTAAAGAAAAAAATAAAATGAGAAATTCGCAAAATGCAAGTGTAATCATGCTTATATAAAGAGTACATCTAGCAGCATTAGCCGTCATATTCTTGTTGACTTTTTTTTGCTTAATCTCAAGTCCCACCTCAGTGGGTTCATTGTTTGGGAGAAGGTTTGAGGGTTATAAATTAACCTCTCCTCCTTCGGTAAAATATCTCAATTTGTAATATCTTCCCCATATTAATAAAGCGGGTTGTTTCAGCTGTGCTTGAAGATTAGGCTAAACTGGTTGAACTCCATATTAATAATTCTCGGGTGTGTTCTTTCCTCTTTATCTCTTTTATTTTTCCGCTCTATTTATTGTGTTGTTTTATTTTCAGTAGTAGTATAATATTCAATATTATTTGTCGGGTAGCTCTGTTATTGTTTTTTCTGGTTCATTTGTTTTGTACTAGTTCATTTCACGAGTTGTTTTGTTTTAGTGGAGAAATTATCCGATTTTCCCAACAAGTGGTATCAAGAGCCGAAGGTTCGACCTTGGGTTGTCTGAAATTGTTTGTAATATTGAATACTATATTTCGAGTTTGTAATGGCAAATCAATATCAAGAAGCGAAGGATGTATCCAGGGTGTCGGGCTCCGTGTCATCATGGTCAAGTTCCCGATGTCCACTTTGAAATTGGCGGTGGAAATATTTGATGGCACTGGCCATTTTGGCATGTGGCAAGGAGGGGTCTTGGACTCTCTTTTTCGGCAAGGTCTTGATATCACTAGTATAAAATGATGAAAAGAATACTCTTTATTAAGTGCAGCTTGGCGCTCAAACGCATTCGTAAAAAACGCGGTGACATTTTTAAAAATAATGTGATTTACAAATGCGGCTATTTGTATAGCCGCACTTGTAAATCAAAGCGCTTTGCCGGTTGACTTGCTTCGCCGGTTAACTCGAACGACAACCTTTGGCCCTTCTATCTCAGCCTGAGAATCGTACTTCCTCGATCAAAGAAACTCTCACCTGCGAAGACAAAGGGGCGCCTTGACGCCTGTTTGCACTCTAACGCTCAAGTCAGTATAAGGGCAAAGAAACACCAAGAGTGTATATTAGCTTCAGTCTTAGAAGCTGTGTACCTTGTTAGGATTCTTGGCACCCTTTATATAGGTTGAAACTAGGGTTTACCTTTGTGTTGTTACCCTTATCTAGGGTTTCCTGAGGGACGTCCTTGCGCCGCTATTTACATAATCTTAGCGTATCTAGCACATGAACTTCTCTTAACTGAAGTGCAACGAATAACAAAGTGGTCGCTTGGGTACCAACTTGTGCACCTAATCTCTAGCGCCATCTGCTTTGTGGGTGCCCTAAGCGTTCACGTGCCATGCATTCAGCTTTCCCTGGAAACCCTAACCCTAATGGTTCTTAGCGCCTCCAAGGATTATTCTCACGTGTTGTGCCTGTATGCGCTATACACACCACGTGCATTGATCCCTCGTGACTTTGGCTTCCCGCATATCTGATGTTCTAACTGATGTTTTTAGGATCATTCTAGGACCCACCTTTCATGGCCCAACATAACGTTCAGACCGTTGATGTCCGATCTCTCATTTTGTTAGCGAGGGCCGATGTCGATCTCCAACACCGGGGTCTATGGTACCGATGTCCGAAGACTGACCAATCCTCTGATAGGTGCGTCTGGGGCCCACCTTACGTGGCCCCCTTCCACTATCAGGCAGCGATGTGCGATGTCTGAGGCCAGTCACTGGTCGGGACAAATATTATTTGTGGAGTAGCTCTGTTAGTGTTTTGTCTGGTTCATTTATTCTGTACTAGTTCATTTTACTAGTTGTGTTGTTTTAGTGGAGAAATTATCCGATTTTTCCAACAATTTTGTCATATCTAAGAAAAAGTCTTATAGTTATATCTTTCTGTTAGTAGAGTAAACACGATTGACTTCCAAAAAAATTCTATGTAATTAATTTTTATTTTTATCTTTCTAAACTTTTCCTTCCTTTTTAGTTTTTTTTTTCCCTTAACCCTTCCTTTATTGACATTGGAATTATAAACGTCTGCTCCTAATTGTTGTCTACGCATCATTATTCTCAAACACTGTGCAGGTTCATATCTGATGGAATTATCTTTTAAACTTCTGCAATTGATACTGGATATGATGTCCTTGAAATTCGAAGCTCTCCACTTGCTAAATGCCATTCTTACCTCAAAAAATTGAGTATGTGATCTTGTCTTACTCTGTTTTCTCATTTCTCTGCTTTTTCCTATCTCTATAATGCCTCAAACCAAACCTAACAACCACAATACCCACGACTTTTGATCTATTTGTGTCTCGTGATATGATTCTGTTGTTACCCGTTCCTGATATTTTTTGGTTTAAGAAAAAAATTGCATGGTTCTTCTGTTAAACCATTTTACACTTATTTTTTTGCCTTCCCTATCGGAATTACTAAAGTTTTGGGTTCGTTAATTGTTGGTTTTTTTTTTTTCCTTCAGTTTCGACTTGAGTATGTGTAAACTCAACCACGGACATTGGAGCTTGTTGTGTCTTTGTTATCTTCTGCTTGATTTGATATGTGGTCTCTGATTTTTAGCCTTTACTTTATGCGTATGTTAGTTTGATTGATGATTGTTGCCAATATGATTCTCTTGTTGGGGGTGAATTGAAAAGTGTGATAGTTCGAAATTGTTAATGGCTGCTCCAAAACTGTGTGTTGCTGGTTGGTTGGGTTTTTTGGACGAAAATTTGAATAGCCTTGGTATGATGTAGGCATGTTCGGTGAAACTGTCCATTCATGATGCATGTGCGCTTCATATTGTGAGCCATGCACATGCTAGGTGTGGGTACTAATTGGGTAGGCTGAAGTACATAATAGGTGATGCATAATAATGTTTTTAAACAAAAAAATGGGTGTCCAATGCGGCCACTGCAGTGATGTGATCATGTGACTAGATTTGACTCGGGTATCAACTGGTCCTACTTTATTTGCCAAAATTGAACCTATTTGCCCAAATTGAAGTTACGTTACGATCCCCACTATTCATCCTTACTCTAGACCTGTTAGCTGTGAGTGTAGTGTCTCCATTTTGTTGCATAGATCAAATTTACCAGCATGATCATTTCAGAAGTTGCTGTATTATTTCTCTAAAAGTCATTTGAATTTTTGTAGAGAGGTTTCACGCCTCCGAGAGAAGTGCAAGTTCAAGTAACCCATTCTATGCCTCCCCAGAAGATTGAGATTTTCAAATCGTTGGAGGATTGGGCTGAGCAGAACATCTTGACTCTTCTTAAATACATTGGATGCAGTTCGTGATGAAACAGGCTCTAGCCTTACTTCCTGGGCTGTTTGGACAAGGGCATGGACTGCTGAAGAAAATCGACATGGTGATCTTCTTAACTAGTATCTTTACTTATGTGGACGAGTTGACATGAGACAAATTGAGAAGACAATTCAGTACCTGATTGGATCTGGAATGGTAAAATCTTATTCATCTTCCGTATCATGCCTTCAGCGATTGTAGTTCTTCTCATAATGAAACATACTCATACTTTCTGTTTAACAGATACTACTGTTGGGCGGGCGGGTGCGGGTTGAATAAGTGCCTGAAATATAAATTTATTACCTAATGCATCCAGATGTATTAATGTCTTTCTGTCTGCAAAAATCATAACACGAATGCCTTTGAACTATCATATGATCTACCTTGTCAAAATCAATGTTTAGATTAATAGAGTAGGATTCAACTTTCTTGAAATTCCTTATGAGCTTGTTCGGATAAATTTTTCTACTAGTACTTTTAGGAGTAGAAAAAATGAATAAGTTTCTCTATAAGCCAAAATTAGCTTATGCATAAGTTAAAAAAATCATCTTTTAGAGAAGCTGATAGGAGAGAGCTACTACATAATAACTAATGCATAAGCTAATTTTTAGCTATGAAGAAACGCATTTTATTTTATTTTTCTTATAGAAATGTTTGTGAAAGAAGTTTATGCAAGCGGATCGTATATGAC
Organism: Phaseolus vulgaris; assembly: GCF_051622355.1. NCBI lineage: Eukaryota > Viridiplantae > Streptophyta > Magnoliopsida > Fabales > Fabaceae > Phaseolus > Phaseolus vulgaris. Next base: position 6,361,314 of record NC_143503.1, read on the forward strand.
ATACAGCATTATGTTGGTTTTTCCACCAAAATAGTTTATTTTTTTTTTCATATTTACGTAAATGGGTAAAAGTAGAAAAAATTACAGAAATGGTCAATTCTTGGTCTAAGTTGTCAATGGTGTAGGCAACATCAATTAAATTTGTTAATCTCCTCACTTTTTATTTTTTACTTAAAGTTTCTAACTGGGTTGACAACTTCAATGTAAATAAAATTGGATACTGGATTGACAATTTCACTCAATTGAAGTTGCCAATTTGGTTGGCAAGTTCAGTTGATTTTTTTTTTTAAAAAGAAATGATAATTAATATTTTTGGAAATTAAAATATATAGTTAAAATTTTTTATTTTAATTATAATATCAAAATTTAATATAATTTTATTTAAGAAAATGGTATATAAAGTTGAAGAATAAAATTACTTTTTTTACAATAATTTTAAATAAATTAGGTTAAAAATGAGTTGTGTGATAAATTAAAACATTTACTATTTTTTAAATATTGTTAAAGTTAAAAATACACTTATAAAAATGTGATATGATTTATGTAAAAAAAATTAGATTATATAATATATGAAAGAATAAATTATACAATATGTAAAAAGTAATAATATACATGTATTTATGTAAAATAGATGTATTAAAAAATAAATGAAAATATTGAATAGAAGTTATTAAAAGAAGATGATATTAAAATATTTGATAAGAACAACATTACAAAGGATGATTCTACTGTCTAAATGGACAATTTTCTCTGTTATGACCTTCATTGCGACAGTAAAAACATTTTTTTGGCTTGTTTTGAATTGGTTGATCCATTTCATTATGCAAACGAGTTGTAATTGGTCGTCCCGAGTTTTTACGTTGCATGTGGGAGTCAGATATGAAATTTTGTCTGGTATAAGTAGACCAATAATCCTCGTTTGGAACGGGATGGAATTCAACTTAATATGCCTTTCTAATCGTGTGGAGGTTGTAAACCGGATCAATGAATGTCGTCATTTGTAAATGACAAGAGGAACAAACGACAATAACATGACGACAGGGAAGTCGAAGATCTTGGAAGTGGCCACCATCACACCACCTATCATTTAATCTAACTGTATATGACTGAGGTCGTCGACCATGTTGCGGGGTGGTCAATTCTTGGACATCAAATTCAGAATTTTCTACATTAAACTTTTCCACAAAACACATAGTCGAATCTTGTTGATTTTTTCTAAATAAGATTGTGATATCTTCTGGATAATGATGACCTGCACGTAACATAGTGTCTATTTTGAAGGTTCGCTCAAGAAACCATGTTTTTGTTTTTTTCGAAAGTTGCCTTAACCAAAGCGGAAATCGGTAAGGAACGAGCTCCCTTAAGCACGAAGTTAATGCATTCCGCTAGATTTGTGGTCATATGACCATACCTCTTTCCCCCATCGTATGCTTGAGTCCATTTCTTTAACGGTATGCAATCTATCCAGGAAAATGCTTGCTTGAACTCAGATCGCATAACTAATAGCTTTGCCTGTACTATGGGTTGTTTCATCTCATAAGCTGTCATAAAGAAGTAAATGAATTTAGTTAAATGGTAAAAAGTCGTAATTATCTGTGAGAGAAGGTAAGCAATGTTATTACCCATGTTAATCAATTGTTGTTTGAGCTGGACATTTTTGAATTTTTTGTTGAAATTCGATGCGATATGACATATGCAATACACAGAAACGAGGTCGTCTCCTTCCTATCCAACTTTTTCGGATTGTAATGCTGAAATTATACCGGTTCCTCTATCAGTAATCATGCACAAATTTGGCTGAGGTGTCACATATTGTCGCAATAATTGGAAGAAGCAAATTAAAGCCTCTCGAGTCTCGCCTTCAACAATCGCAAATGGCAATGGAAATATGTTTCGATTCCCATCTTGAGCGATTGCGGTCAACAATGTTCCATGGTATCTTCCGGTTAGAAATGTCCCATCAACTTGTACAATGGGCTTGCAAAAATTGAAACCATCGATACAAGGCTTGAAAGACCAAAACACGCGATCCAACGTGTAACACGAATTGTCTTGAACACCATCAACCATACAAGGAGAAGCAATATACTGCACAATTGTCCCCAAATTGCTCTCTTTTACTGCTTCCAACCATCTAGGAAGATCATTGTAGGATTGTTCCCAATCGCCAAATGCCAAAGCAAGAGCTTTCTGTTTTCCCAACCAAGCTTTTCTATATGTGATAGTATAGCCATACAAATTTTTTATTTCTGCAATCAAGCTTTTAATTCGAACGGAAGGGTTTGCTTTTACCGAAGTCAGCACCATGGACGCAATATGGGTTGAGTCCAAATTAACATGGTCTGCCAAAAGATTTGTTGACAAACAACTATGTTGTGCATCAATTTTCTTTATCTCCCATTGACTTCGGATTTTACTAAAAGATGCACGTAATCTCCATTGGCACCCTCCCTCATGATGTATGCACCGAGCGACATATATGTCTGGCTTTGATTCCACGACAACAAATTTGTAATCGTTGTCTATGTGGTATTGTTTTATGGCATTCAATGTCGCCTCCTTTGACATGAAACACATGTGTTCATTGAGGTTGCGGTCAATGTTATGTTCGGATTGATTGCTAGACGGAATATACTGTGAAGAAGATCTGTTGAACTGATCTTCATCATCCAAATCTATTACAAAATAGAACAGAGATGAATAAAAGAGAACAAAAGATGAACAAAAGAGTAAAAGGAAGGTAAAAGATATGAGAATGAATATCTCTCTTTTCTTGTTATTGAAATCAAAACAAATGGTCTGAATATATACAAGTAGTACACTCATTCTAGGTTTAACTAAAAAGGAAAATAATCAATAATTAAATACTAGAATCATAAGACACAAAGACAAAATAAAGGTTATTCACCTCTATAAAGAGAAACAACTGATAATTAGAAAAGACACCCAATTATTCTCCTCTATAAAGAGAAACAACTGATAATTAGAAAAGACACCCAATTAATATTAGGATCCTTCTATAACTCTGGTATCTGTATCCTTTAATAGTTACGCGATCTGAGTTCAAGCAATCATTTTGTTGGAGATCCCACATCGACTAGAGATTAGAGCCTTTCATAGTATATAAGTGGGTGCAAACCTCACCCCATGAGCCGGTTTTATGGGATTGAGTTAGGCTTAAAGTCCACTTCATAACATGGTATCATAGCCATTTCGAGCCTATCCTAACGAGTGTTTGTGTTGGGTCTATCGTGCCACCCGCTATCGGGCCGCTATCGGACCACCCATAATATATAGTCCCACGCACGAGTTGGCAGTCTCAGCGTGAGGGGGTGTGTTGGAGATCCCACATCGACTAGAGATTAAAGCCTTTCATAGTATATAAGTGGGTGCAAACCTCACCCCATGAGCCGATTTTATGGGATTGAGTCAGGCTCAAAGTCCACTTCATAACAAAATCAAAGTCGTAGTTCTCTCCATCTTCACTTATGTCGTCCACGATGTCTCTAATTATTGGTTCTTCATGTTCGCTTATTGACTTTCACCGACATTCCACGTGTCCATCTGCATTTTAAAAGAAATAAAGTTACCTTATACAAATAAATATATATATATATATATACACATATATATATATATACACACATATATATATATACATACACATATATATATACATATACATATATATACATATATATATACATATACATATATATACATATATATATATACATATATATATATATACATATACATATATATACATATATATATATATATATATATATACATATATATATATATATTATATGTGTGTTGCGTAAATAGGAGGAAATAAGATGATAAACAAGAATGTATTACCTTGACAATGTTGTTTGAACTTTACACTAGAAGGAGAAAATAATGTGTCCCACAAACTTTCTCTTCAATTTTTTTTACTTGGATACAGGAATTAAGACAAGAACATGTGTAAAACAGAGGATGAATGCATTTGTGTAAAAGACTCCATTGTTGTTCCATTATATAGCAAATGTTGTGTCTGAATTAAATATAATTTTAACATAATTATTAAAATTTGTATTGAGAAGTCCAATCCTCAGCCACTACAAAAAAATGTGTAAAAAGTGGCGGTTTTAATATGACGGTTATTGATAACCGCCACAAATTTCAGTATAATACGTCATTTCATTAACCGCCATAATTATCTTTCAAATTATGTCATTTTTAACTGTCATAATTTTCCTTCAGAATTGAAAACTTGCTTTATTCCTTTATTCCTATATTCACATTTTTAACTTGATTTAAAAATCCTTCAGTTTTTCACTTGAAAAATGAATTTTTTTTGAAAACTTAAGAATTTTTTTTTTTTTTAATTTCATTTTGAAAACCAGAGTGAACCCTAACTTTAACGCTTTCACTCTCGTCCTTCTCTCTGCCTCACATCACACGAACCCTAGTGCTTGCTGCTTCCACACGAATCGAGCGCTCTCTGCCTCACACAAACCCTAGCGATGTCTGCCTCACACGAACCCTAGCGCTCACTGCTTCCACACGAACCTAGCGCTCTCTGCCTCACACGAACCCTAGCGATGTATGCCTCACACAAACCCTAGCGCTTGCTGCCTCACACGAACCTAGCGTTATCTGCCTCACACGAACCCTTGCGCTCTCTACCTCCATATGAACCCTACCGCTCTCTGCCTCACAAAACCCTACTCTCTCTGCCTCTACACGGAACCGATTTGAAGGTAATTAAATGCTCGCGCGTTCTCTTATCAATGCCGACCATCGGTTTTGTTTGATGTTTAGGATTTGTCATGTGATTCTATTTTGTATTTCATTATGTGTTTCATCTTTTTACTAGGTAGCTAAAAAGCAATTGAAGCAAGTTATAACAGAGGCGGCAGGGGAGAAAGAGTTTCCTCAGACTTCTTGTGACAGTAAGTGCCTTGGTTGTGTCTATGTTCAGCGGGAATCAAAGTCATCAGACTTCAAGGGTGTTTCAGGTGCGCATATGTATCTTTGTATGAGCATGCACTTTATAATAATTATAACACTGTACAATTTGAACAAAGTAAAAGAATGTAAAATCCCTTGTTGTATTCCTTATTTTGTGCTTTATGTTTTTTCTTTTCATATTTTTGATGGCACTGCATTAGTTTTTTTGTGTCTTGATTTTTTAATTTTTCTACACAATATGCATACCTCCCAATCGTTTAATTGTAAGGCATACATTGGAAGATCCGATATAAACCTTTATGTACCATTTGTTAGAAGACTGCCTAATCATTGTTGGTAGTTGAGGAAGTTGACTTATCTTAGAAGTTCTCATTCAGTGTATTTGGAGGCATCACTCGTCTGATTAGAATTCCAAAGTCTTTACATAAATATGAACTAACAACAATTAATCTTCGTTTTCCTTTGTCTGAATTAATTTTATTTGTTGAATTTGAATTTCCTTTTTGGCATCTAAATGCACTCAAGCTATTTATCAATGTCTGTAGGGCAGTTGTCCTGTTATGAATATTAGTTATATTGAGTGTTATAACTGGTGGCTAAATTTAATCTCGTGCAATCTTTTTTTGGGACATAATCATCGATAACATCTCTAATGAAGCTAACATGTGAATTTTCATTCTGCAGCTGTTGTCACTGATAGAATTCGAGAAGCTCATCGAAATGAGTCTGCTCCATTAATGATGTTATTTCCAGGTTATCATCCTCTTTGCTCTTTTTTTGGAGAGGGATTGATCAAATTTATTCTTTCAATATTTGGTAGTGTTTGGTATCCTGTTGTGTCCAATATATAAAAAATTTATATAATCTTAAGAAGATGAAGCCACAGTAGTTGGCAGTTTTTATAAGTTATTAATTTTTTTTTTACCCCTACCCACCTCTTTGTTCTCTATTATTGATCCTGCCGGTTGACTCGAGTGCAAGAGTCTTGCCACGTCAAAGGTATCTTCTCTCGATCAGCTTCGCACCACGTTAGCTTCCATCCTTCACACCTCGATTCTCCGCAAGAACCTGAAAAAGAGAGAGTGGCGCCGCTGCGGGCGATCGCGCTCCGACGCTCAAGTCAGTGACGGAATCACCAAATACTAAGAGAGAAAAGCTAAACTCAAGGAACCGTGCAAATGCTCTCTTAGCGTACTCAAGTGTTCTCAAAAGCGTAAAGAAGTGTTCTAAACGCGCGTACCTCAGAAGTTCGTTAGAGTTCCTTATATACCTGAGCACTTTCTCTCTCCTGACGGTTACACCTCTGGACACGTGGCTCACATCCAGCTGTACACGTGTCACCATCTGGAGCCACCTTCTACTTGAGCGTCACCTTTACTCTTCAAGCTTTTTGACTAAGTCACCCATGCGAGGAGTAACTTCAGCTTCCTTGGAGCGCGACCCCTTAAGTGGCGAGTACGGGGTGTCACTATGTACACCTTCTCTGTGGTCTCACCTGCTGCTATCACGATCTGCTTTACTTGCACATCGTGCATGTTCTGGTAAACTGTTCCCTTGCCTCGACCTCTGGCCAGGGAATGATCATCTGATAACTTCGTCCTTCGTACTCGTGCCCTTTGAAAGCCTTAAGCAGGCCTTCCTGATCCTTCGGTGATGTGCCCCTCTCGGCGGTCTCTGACCACTTGGTCGCCGAAGCTCACATACGGCGACTATACATGCTAAAGATCGGAGAACGCCAACTTAACCATTGGCGACTACACAGACTTCCCGATGTACTTCCCTTCTGTCAGCCAGGTGTTCCGCTCAACACGCCTATATTATCGCTTGTTGCCACGTCACCACTTCCGACTACCTGGTCGGTACACAAGCCCCCCAGTCTTAAGCTGAGACTTGGCCAGCGAAAAGACTAAAAGGTCACGTCATCGTCGATCTACGTGTTGCTGGTACGGATTTCCGTACGTCCGTACCCTCTGCTTTTCCGACGCTCCACCAACCTCTTTTTCCATCACTCGACACGTGGCTTCATCAACGGTCGTCTTCAGCTGTCGTTTGCGCTTCCGAAAACGTTCGAAAAACCCTTAAACCCTTTGCTCTTCCACTGTTCCATCATCTTTCTTCACTCTTAAGCGTTCTAAGCGTTTCCTCTGCAACCCACGAAGCTTCTCAACTCTCTCAATCTCCAACTCTCTTCACCGCTCATCCGATCACAAAAAGGTACCCCTTTTACTTCTTCTGTTGATATTTGCTGCATTTTAACTGATTCGCATCATCCATTATCTATCTGGAGCATACGTTGTGGGCTGTTTTTTCCTTTTCTCCTTTTCTCGTAACCTAAGGCTTCGTTCTTCGTAACGTTTATCCCAGCGAACCCTTGTTCGCTCGTCCTGTCTTCTTCATCCTCAATCGAGTCGTTCTCTGTTGGCTTCGTTTCATCCCTTTTCTTTTTCCTTTGCAGTTCCTGCGATGGCTCACACAAAGTCCACCGCGAACCCTCCACCCCAAACGCGTAGGGTTGCTCCTGGGGCAAATCCTCCACCAGCGCGCAACCCACCACGAGCATCTGGTGCTCCTTCTAACCAGGCTAAGAGGCCTACTTCTTCTCACGCCAATCCCACTCAGGCAACTCCACCAGTCGCCGGAGGAGCCTCCCTTCCCCCACAAGACTACAAGGAGCTCTACCCTTGGGCCACCCCAACTTTGCTAAAAGAGACTTCTTCAATAAACACTGAGTTGGGCGTGCACCGACTAAGGAAAGGAGACCAGCCCGACCTTTCCTTCCATAAAGAGCATGATAGCAAAGTGGCCGTGCTGCCCTACTTCCCGGGTGAACCGGTCTGTGCGGATGATAAGGGGAGCAACGACGAGTTGTTCTATTTCATCTACACCACCGTGTTCAAGAAAGTGAAGCTTAGGCTTCCTTTTACCCGCTTCGAGAGAGAGCTGCTAACCGAGCTCAATATCGCCCCCGCCCAGCTTCATCCCAACACCTGGGCGTTTATAAGGGCATTCCAAATTCTTTGTGCACATTTGTTGTTACCGGCCTCAGTCGACGTCTTTCTCTTCTTACTCGAGGCAAAGAACCCTGGAGATCGCCTCTGGGTCAGTCTGAACGGGATTGCTGGGAGATCCATCTTTTCCATCTTCCAGCAGTCTTACAAAGACTGGAAAGGGAAGTTCGTGAAGGTGTGCCAAAACGACCAAGATCCTTCACTGCTCGACGGCTTCCCCTTATATTGGGTACACAAGGGGGACAAGGACGCTAAGGACAGCTTCAGAAGACCAAGGAGCCCTGACAACATGGGGGAGTTGGACAAGGACCTTTGCCTCTTCTAGAAGAGTGTAGCTGCCGCCAACATCACCTTCCCCACTGCTTCAATCATTCCCTACGAGTTCTTCGAAAGCCAACTCGAAATACACATAGGTTAGCTCCTACCTCCACACCAAGTCCTTCACTTCGAGTTAATACTTAACTTAGCGTCTTCCCCACTCTACTCTGGCATTCTATTACTCTGTGTTGACTCTGATCTTTCCATCTATGTATTTCCTATGTTGTCTCTGCATAAATACGCTTGTATTATCTGCTTCTGTTTTGATTGCTCATCCGTTCTTTACCTCATGCAGATAACATGTTGGGAAAAGGGAAATTAGCAGAATTGAAGGCGATCGCCCGATCCCATAAGCTAGCGGCGGGCTCCCAAGCCATGCCTAACCCGGTGGTGGCGATCGCCGCCACTCAAGACAAAACCCCGCCCCGAGGTGCAACCTCTTCCGGGGTACTACCCGCCCCTCAAAGAAAGAAGCTAGTCCTGAGGAAACCCAAGAGGAAGGCTCCTCAGGTGGTGCAGGTGGAAGAAGAGGACGTGAGGCGACTGAGGATGGCCTCGTCACCAAGAGAACAAGGGTGGCTCCCTCTTCACCACCTGCACTCCCAACTCCAACACCGCCCTCACCTCTAGCTCCAACACAACCAGTCCAAGCAACACCCTTGGCTGTCGCACCCCCCGTGGTTGAAAGCAGCGACCCCAACTTTATAGAGAACCCTCCAAGTGCCTCCACACCGTTCGTATCTGCTGGAGAGGGTCCTCCTTCAACCACCTCTATTGCTGGGGCCGCACCAGGAGGAGATGAAGGTGTTCACAACTCGCCAATACTCATAACGGAATCTCCGACCTCACCACCACGCCAAGGAGCCCCCCTTGCCCTTCAAACTCAAGAGGGTGGTGGTGAAAGTCAGCACCAAGCTCCTCCAGCACCTCCACCAGCAACAACTTCAAGCCTCCCACCCTCCATCGAAGAGATCTTGGGGCCCTTCACCGCTAAACTGAAAATGATGGCGGAGGATCTCCTCTTGATTGTATCGAAGGCTGTGAAGGACTCCAACAAGAAGCTCCAAGATGAGAATTCAGCGCTTAAGGAGTCAAATCTGATCACGAGGGCTGAGGCTGAGAAGCTCTCGTGCAACCTGCTAATGACTGAGTTGGAGCACTCAAGGCTGGAGGACGCCATGGATGCTGAACTAAGAGGCGCACGCAAGGAGGCCTCCGATCTGCGCCAAAAACTGCACCTCCAAGCCCAAGAGAAAATCGAGTTGGAGAGCAAGCTTGTACCTTACAGGCTCAAGGTGGCCAACTTGGAGGCTGCAATGAAAGCAGATGCGACCAAGGTGGAAAACCTTGAAAAAAGGTCAGCAGATCGGGAGGTGCTCCTTGGGAAGGTTGAAAAGGAGAGGGATGATGCCATTGCTGAGCTCGCTGCAGCTCGAGAGGAAGCCACGAAGATTGCTGCAGAGTTGGCTCAGGCTCGGGATGAAGGCAAAAAGGCTGCTGAAGAACTTGCTCGGGCTCGTGAAGAAACCGAAGAACTGAAGAAACAAACCGACGAGCTGAAGAAACAAGCACAAGAGTTCGAGCAAAGCTCCGCCCAAGTCCTTGCCGCCGGGTTCGACGCCGCTTTGGAGCAAGTCTCATGCCAATATCCCGAGCTCGACCTCTCCATGGTATCAATCTGCAACGAGGTAGTGGATGGGAAGATCGTGCCCTCTGAAGACTAACTGCCTCCCTCCATCATCTTGTTTTTTGAAACTTGGCGCTCATTTTTGTTTGTAAAAACTTTATATGTAATTCTTCTGCTTATGTACTTGATCACATTCGTGTTCAAACTTGAATAGCCACTTTGTATAACTTTCAACGCTGAAAAGTTGTTTTCTAATGCTTCTCTTTAAATGCTTCTTACTTTTACTTGCTTTCTCACACTGCTTCAAACTTGAATAAACAGTTAACTTCATAACAACTTATCAAACTATTAACTCAAAGTAAAACTTGAGCAACTATTAACTCTCAAACGATGACATTTAATACAACTTGCAAACTTAAGGCAATAAACCTCAACATAAGCTACTTACTAGGCAGTAGCTTTTAACTTAAACTAGTATCACAATACAGTTCACCTGATCTGCCCGACAAGGTTAGCCTTTACTCCCGTCATCGCCTAGAATTCTTCTGATCGCCGTAGGGTTCTGGCGATGTGAACTTTCTTCGCCTTCATAACTTGACTATCGTTCCTTCATCTGGGGGGTAGAGGCGCCTTTCGGATCCTTCTCTACCTCCCTGAGTTTCAGAACAACGAGCTGGATAGTGAGGTGTTCTCTTTGAACCTACCTTACCTATCTTTTTAACTTCTTTCACCCTTCACGCCATACCTGAACTCGTTCAAGACGAGAAGGATTTTATCTGTCTTCACACCGCCTACAAGCGTGGAAGCTTTCTCTGGTCTTACTAAGTCAATATTGATGTTTCACTCAAAGGGGGAAAGGCGCTTTCTTTCCCTTCCCGCCGTTTAAGGTCACGAACACCCCTGACTTTTTCTGGTGCCTCAACTTGCCCAGGGCGTACATCTCCTCCCCCCTGGATGCACTGAGGACTTTTAACCTTGCCTCTATCTGCTTGTGCAGAGAGGTCTTTCAATCTGTTCTCGCATGCGCTCGCTCAAGGCGAGGAGGACTTCTTTCATTCTCGCCTGCGCTCGCTCAAGGGCGAGGAGGACTTCATCTCGCCTGAACTCGCTCAAAGGCGAGAAGGACTTTTTCTTGCCTGAACTCACTTTGAGGTGAGAAGGACTTTCTCTTGCCTGCACTCGCTCAAAGTCGATGAGGACTTTATCTTGCCTGCACTCGCTCAAAGTCGAGGAGGACTTTATCTGGCCTGAACTCACTCTGAGGTGAGAAGGACTTTATCTTGCCTGAACTCGCTCAAAGGCGAGAAGGACTTTATCTGGCCTGAACTCACTCTGAGGTGAGAAGGACTTTATCTGGCCTGAACTTACTCTGAGGTGAGAAGGACTTTCTCTTGCCTGAACTCGCTCAAAGGCGAGAAGGACTTTTTCTTGCCTGAACTCGCTCAAAGGCGAGAAGGACTTTTTCTGGTGCCTAAACTTGCCCAGGGTGTACATCTCCTCCCCCCTGGATGCACTGAGGACTTTTTCTCTTTCTCGCCTTCGCTCGCTCATAGGCGAGGAGGTCTTTTACTCTTTCTCGCCTGCACTCGCTCGAGGGCGAGGAGGACTTTTACTTGCCTCAAGACGCACGAGATCGTTGAGGTCTTTACTCATTACTGGTGCCTCCGATCGCCGAAAGACGATGAGGACTTTAAAACTTTAACTGGTGCCGCCAATTGCCGAAACACGATGGGGACCTTAAAACTTTTAACTGGTGCCGCCAATCGCCGAAAGGCGATGGGGACTTTAAACTTTTCACTGATGCCGCCAATCGCCGAAAAACGATGGGGACTTTAAAACTTTTATTTAGAAAGCATGCAGCATAACTTTGAACTTGCCTTGAATCACGTACGAGTGATAAGGTCTTTTTTCTAAAACTTTCGAAATAATAAGCATGCAATCTTAGAAGCTTTAAACTTTGAAAACTCTTCTTTATTGGGTGGCCTCATTAAAAACCCTCCTTAGGGAAAAAAGAGTGCCCCCTTCAAACTGTTTTAAAAGAAAGCTTGTAAATCTCTTCATGTTCATTTTTACTTACAAAACTTTAACTGTAATATAACTTGAGGTGTGTGGCGTTCCAGGTGCGAGGAATCGCCCCTCCTTCTAACGTCTCTAAGCGGTAGGCGCCGTTCCCGAGCACCTCGGTTATTCTGAACGGTCCCGTCCACTTAGGCGATAACTTGTTCTCCATCTCGTACTGATGGGCCTTCCTCATCACCAGGTCGCCCTCTCTAAACTGCCTTGGCATCACCTTGGAGTTATACCTTCGCTCAATCCTCCTTTTTACTGCCTTGACCTTCACTCTTGCCTCCTCCCTGACCTCATCCAGTAAGTCCAGATTCAACCTTCTTTCTTCGTTCGAGTCTTCCGCCACAAAGTTCTGGAATCTCGGCGAGCTCTCCTGGATTTCAACTGGAATCATTGCATCACATCCATAGACCAAGCTAAACGGGGTTTCGTGGGTTCCTGACTGCTCGGTGGTATGGTACGCCCAAACTATGCGGGGTACCTCTTTAGCCCACGATCCCTTAGCTTTCTCTAGCCTTCTCTTCAAACCTCTCAGCAACACCCGATTGGCAGACTCTACTTGGCCATTTGTCTGTGGGTGCTCGACGGATGCAAACACCTGCTGTATTCCCACCTCTTCGCACAACTTCTTCAGTAGGTGACTTGCAAACTGAGTCCCATTGTCTGACACCAGGCGCTTAGGCACACCAAACCGGCACACGATGTTCTTCCATACAAAACTCTCGATCTTGTGTACGGTGATCTGGGCTACTGGTTCCGCTTCAATCCACTTGGTGAAGTATTCAATCGCCACCACCAAGTACTTCATCTGCCTGACCGCCAATGGGAAAGGTCCCAGAATGTCAATTCCCCAAGTATGAAATGGCCAAGGGCTGTGAATTGACTTCAGCTCTTCTGGAGGTGCCTTGTGCCAATCGGCGTGCTGCTGACATTGCTTGCAACACTGTGCATACTTCTTGCAGTCCTCCCTCATCGTTGGCCAGTAATAACCTGCACGGAGAGTTCTTGCAGCCAGAGCTCGACCCCCGACGTGACTCCCACATATGCCTTCATGGAGCTCGGCCATAATTCTAGCGCATTTTTCTCCGTGCACACATTCTAGGAGTGGGTGTGTAAACCCAAACCTGTACAGCTCGCCATCGATCATGGTGAACTTGCTGGAGTTCTTCTTTATCTTCCTAGCCTCCGTCGGATCCAGCAGGAGAAGGCCATCTGCCAGGCAGCGCTGGTACTGTGTTATCCATGTGTCTGGCTCATGCGTAGCGCAGACCTGCGTCATGTTCACCCTCTCCCCCCGACATGCTCTTATTCTCGGCGATCTCAAGGTCTCCTGGGTCAAGGACCTGTGACTCCTCGCCGCTTTCTCCGTCAACTTGCTTATCTGAAGAACCAGGTGGTCTGCCACAAATGCTCTAGGCGTCTTCAGAGTTTCTTGGATCACTGTCCTCTGCCTACCCCCTTGCCCGAACTGGCGAGCTTGGCTAGCAAGTCTGCTCGGGCATTTTGCTCTCTGGGCACATGCACTACTTCAAATGAGACAAAGGAACTCTTCAACTCCTGCACATACTCCAAGTAAGCCGCCATTTGTGGATCCTTGGCCTGGAACTCGCCTGTTACTTGTCCCGTGACCAATAACGAGTCACTATTGGCCATCAACACCCTAGCCCCCATTTCCTTAGCCAACAAGATTCCGGCGATCAACGCTTCATACTCTGCTTGATTGTTGCTGGCTTTGAAGGAAAACCTCAGGGACTGTTCTATCAGCATGCCGTTGGGCCCTTCCAGAATGACTCCAGCACCGCTACCCTGCTGGTTAGACGATCCGTCCACCGAAAGTACCCAACAAAAAACGTCCCCTTCAACTCGTGCTGCTTCTGACGAGAACTCGACCACAAAATCAGCGAAAATCTGCCCCTTGATCGGTCCTCGGGGCTCATACTTGATGTCGAACTCCGACAGCTCCACCGCCCACTTCACCATTCTCCCAGCTACATCAGGCTTCTTCAGGACCTTCTGGATGGGCAAGTTGGTCATCACCAGTACTGAAAGCTGTGAAAATAGTGGCGCAACCTCCTCGCCGAAAATACTACCGCCAGTGCAGGTTTCTCCAAGGCTTGCTACCTGACTTCTGGGCCTTGCAACACCTTGTTGACGAAATAAATAGGCTTCTGAGCCTGGTCTTGATATTGGGCGAGCACCGCACTCACCGCCCTTTCAGTCACAGCAAAATACAACCTGAGAGGGGTTCCTACTAAGGGTTTGCACAAAACCGGCGGGCTCGCCAGATACTCTTTAAGCTTCACGAAGGCTTCTTCACACTCCTTCAACCAGAAAAACTTGTTGTTTCGCCTCAAACATTGGAAATACGGATGGCCCTTCTCTCCACTAGTTGATACGAAACGAGACAGGGCGGCCATCCGACCTGTAAGTTGCTGCACCTCCACGCCAAAAATGCACTTCTCGGGGTTTAGCTTTAATCTGAACTTGGCGATCGTGGTGAACAACTCCTCCAGATCCGAGACGTGCTTGCTTTTCTCTAACGAGGTCATAACCATATCATCTACGTACGCTTGCACATTCCTTCCCAGCATCGGTGCAAGTACCTTGTCCATCAGCCTTTGGTACGTGGCCCCCGCGTTCTTCAGCCCGAAGGGCATCACCTTGTAACAGTAGCACGATCTCTCAGTCATGAAGGCAGTTTTCTCTTCATCCATAGGATGCATCTTTATCTGATTATACCCCGAGAAGGCGTCCAGCAAACTCAGCAACTTGCACCCTGCTGCATTGTCGACCAGGGCATCTATGCTTGGCAAAGGGTATGAATCCTTTGGGCAAGCTTTGTTCAGGTCTGTGAAGTCGACGCACATGCGCCACTTCCCGTTGCTCTTCTTTACCAGTACGACATTAGCTAACCATTCAGGGTACTGGACCTCCCTGATATGGCCTGCGGCGAGGAGCTTCTGCGTTTCATCCCTAATCGCCTGTCTCCTCTCCTAATTAAACTTCCTTCTTCTCTGTCGCACTGGTCTGACCTGTGTGTCCATTGCCAAATGGTGACACAAGAAGTCGGGGTCAATTCCCGGCATGTCTGAAGCAGACCATGCAAAAGCATCCAGATGCCGTTCTATCACCTTGGCGATCTGGTCTTCGAGCTCACCCTCCAAAGATCTTCCCAGCTTGAAGACCTTGCCCCCGATCTCCCTCTCGAGCCACTCCTCGACGGGTTTGGGCCTGGTTTCCCTGGCGATCACCGCCCTGGCGATTCCCGACTCCCTCGCTTCCTCTGGGCGGTTTCTCGCTTCTTCTTCCCGTTCGGCGCTCTTTCCCTCAGCCTCAGCATCTATCATGGTGACATCGCCTCCGGCGGCCACTTCCATCGCCGCATCAACAACCCGCCATTCTGTTGGCCTGGGCTTCACACCGGGAGGCGGCGTCGTGGTGATGTAACTTACTGACCTTCTATTCTTGAGGCTATTTTCATAGCACTTCTTCGCCTCCTTCTGGTCAGACCTGATGGTGATCACCACCCCCTCCATTGACGGCAACTTAACCTTCATGTGCCTGGTTGAGGGCACAGCTCCTATTCTGTTGAGGGTTGGTCTCCCCAACAGAATGTTATATGCGGAGGGGGCGTTCACAACGAGGTACTTGATTTTCTCCGTCCTCGAGGCCGCCTCGTTTGTGAACGTAGTTCTCAACTCGATGTACCCCCTGCCGGTTGACTCGAGTGCAAGAGTCTTGCCACGTCAAAGGTATCTTCTCTCGATCAGCTTCGCACCATGTTAGCTTCCGTCCTTCACACCTCGATTCTCCGCAAGAACCTGAAAAAGACAGAGTGGCGCCGTTGCGGCCGATCGCGCTCCGACGCTCAAGTCAGTGACGGAATCACCAAATACTAAGAGAGAAAAGCTAAACTCAAGGAACCGTGCAAATGCTCTCTCAGCGTACTCAAGTGTTCTCAAAAGCGTAAAGAAGTGTTCTAAACGCGCGTACCTCAGAAGTTCGTTAGAGTTCCTTATATACCTGAGCACTTTCTCTCTCCTGACGGTTACACCTCTGGACACGTGGCTCACATCTAGCTGTACACGTGTCACCATCTGGAGCCACCTTCTACTTGAGCGTCACCTCTACTCTTCAAGCTTTTTGACTAAGTCACCCATGCGAGGAGTAACTTCAGCTTCCTTGGAGCGCGACCCCTTAAGCGGCGAGTACGGGGTGTCACTATGTACACCTTCTCTGTGGTCTCGCCTGCTGCTATCACGATCTGCTTTACTTGCACATCGTGCATGTTCTGGTAAACTGTTCCCTTGCCTCGACCTCTGGCCAGGGAATGATCATCTGATAACTTCGTCCATCGTATTCGTGCCCTTTGAAAGCCTTAAGCAGGCCTTCCTGATCCTTCGGCGATGTGCCCCTCTCGGCGGTCTCTGACCACTTGGTCGCCGAAGCTCACATACGGCGACTATACATGCTAAAGATCGGAGAACGCCAACTTAACGATTGGCGACTACACAGACTTCCCGATGTACTTCCCTTCTGTCAGCCAGGTGTTCCGCTCAACACGCCTATATTATCGCTTGCTGCCACGTCACCACTTCCGACTACCTGGTCGATACAATTATATTAAGAGGAAGGTATTGATTTTGTATATACTGGCGTATAAAATTATTGATGTGGATTTTTCTACTTTTATTTCAACTTGTATTTATAATAAAATTAATTTTTGATGATTATAGTTGCTGTATTTCTTGACCTTTTATCCTATTTGTTAATACTAAATCCATGTTCTCATCCACAGGCAGAAGTTTATGTTTTTAGTTCACTCTTTTCTCTATAAAATCCATTTTCAACCTAAAGATTCATTAGTTATGTTCACTTCTTAGTGGCCACACCTCTCATTTATGTATCTTAAAATATAATTCTGTAGCTTTAAGTTCTTCATGTTTATTAATTTATTCTGCTGCTATTAATTGTTGCATATGGTTACAGTAGTCGAAGTTTATCAGTTTCTTTCACTCATTTATATTTATCATTTACAATCACTTAATTTAATGATATGGGTATTCTACAGAAGGTACAACCACAAATGGAGAGTTCCTCCTTCCATTCAAGACTGGTGGTTTTTTAGCAAAGGCACCAGTACTTCCTGTGATTTTAAGATATCATTACCAGAGATTTAGCCCTGCCTGGGATACCATATCTGGGGTAAATACTTAAATAGTAATGAAATGTCACGTTTTTTGCTGGATTCTGATTATAAAAGCCAATCTTATACCCAATATATAAACTGTTCTATTTCGATAACTGTTATATTTTGAATCTAGAGGTGTACCTAAGGTTTGAATTCTATATAGTTACTTTTTCTTGAATGTTCTTCTGAAAGTATGATGCCATGTCTGAAATTGTGAGAAAGGTAGTGGAACTCTTTATTCTCACTTGGCTTCATACTTGCTAGTTGATAGTGCAATTTCTTTTTATTTTTTCTTTTGCGTGAGTAGCTCAAAAACATTCTTTCTGCATGTGTAAAGCGTAAAAAGTTGTAGTACGTTTTAGAACAGAGACCAGCTTTTGTCCTTCAAAGGATGCTGTGTTAACCATCTAGGAGAAACGATTTGTTTATGCTATTACTATTCTTATTTTAGTTTTATCTGCTCATTTTCTATAAGAAACTCTAATAAAATTTAATTCTTTGAAATCATTTGGTAATTTCTATTGTATAAATTGTCATCTTTCTTAGTAACATTTGTTTTTATTCTTTTATTTAAGTGTACATTTACATTGGCAGGTGCGGCATGTGATATTTCTCCTGTGTCAGTTTGTGAATTATATGGACGTGATCCGATTACCTGTTTACCATCCCTCAGAACAAGAGATGGATGATCCTGTTTCAAGACTGAAATGTGATACCATAAAATCTAGATCGATTCTATATTATCTAAAAGGAAAGACAAACAATTCTAGCTAATTTGCAATAATACCAAACAGTAAAATAAAGTCCAAAAATTAGTTTATAACGTAACTCCCAAAATTAGTATTAATCTATATCAACCAATTAAGGCTTTTTTATTTATGAGGAATCCACTAAAATAATTATTTTAGATGTTTCAAGATGAATCTAATGTAACAGAATGTTTTCATGGATTGAGAAACCTGCTAAATACACTGATATTTTTTCAGAGATTCCATGATGGACCCTACAACTGTATTTGGAATGATTTTCGGAAGTGAAGTTTTTGAAGAATATATTGGACAACTTGCACTAGCTTCTTTAACATTATAGAGATTGATGAAGACATACAGGATCCTGAAGTTCAGAGGCAAAAAATTCAAGAAAAGATGAAGGTATTTTTTTTCTAGTTCTTTATGATGGTTTTCCCAAATCCTTTGTACTGCTGCCCCTCATATTTTAGTAGCTGAAACTGTTTCTTTGTTGTAACCGTAGGCATGGCAGAAGGAAAGGGAGCAGAAGCTTTCAGCAATTCTGAAAGATCGACTTCAACTGTCTGTTGTTGGTCAAGAAGAAGAATTTACTGCATGGGCAAAGTCAGAAGCTCGTAGGCTCTCTAATGTTGGTAAATTCCTCTGTTTATGGTGTAATTTTAGTTATGTATTATTCAAAAGTTTCAATAATTGAAACATTTTCATTTTCAAAAGTGTTAATTTATTGTCTATGCCACGTGCATTCTACACTTCTCTTTCAATTGGGACCTATCTTTAGCACTATTTGAGGTTGTAATATACAAGGGACTGAAATAAATTATAATGATTTATGGATGTAATATAAGTTTTAAGTTTTATTTCACAGAAATTTGTTTTAGAGGTGCAAATATTAAGTTTTTCTTTTCAGTTTTGAAATATAATTGGCATTCTTGAAATAAATTAAAACATATATTCATTTTGCTGTAGTTTAGAATCTTTAGAATCTTCAAGAATGCTTCAACATGCTACAGAAATTACATTATTTTTTTAGTGAAAGGAGATGTCCAAATAATGTCTAATTTGTAAGCCTATTATGCTAGCAAATCAGGTCTGTTGTCCTAGATTTCTGTAGTTGAATTATTAGGATTCTTACTATGCTACAATGTTATTAAGTTGTGCCAAGCTTGTACTAGTTGTTGTGCCGCATTTCTTCTTGAGCTTAAGTACAATTTCAGGTATTTGAATGATGAATCTATCCCATGGTTGTAAAATTTTATTCTAATACTGTTTTCATTTATTTTTTAAAAATTGTCGATTAATTGTGAACATATTTTAACTTATTTCAGGTACCGGATGTTGGAAGTGGTGCTTAATTGATGATGATGTATTGATCACGATGATATACTGGACTGCCTTGTACTTTTGAACAATTATGTGTTATTTTAAACTTTATTAGGGATGCATGAACTTTTTGTGTTTTAATTTTCAATGAAATGAATGGATGATTATAACTTTATACATTATTTTATTTTATTATGAAAAAGTGGTGGTTAAATTTTATAATTGTATAAAACAAATTATAAAATAGTGGTGGTTAAATTTGGGTTTATGTGTTTTAATTTTCAATTACATATAAATTTTGAACATTATTATGTGTGCTTTAATTCTCAATGAAATGAATGGATGATTATAACTTCATACATTATTTTATTTTATTATGAAAAAGTGGTGGTTAAATTTTATAATTGTATAAAACAGATTATAAAAAAGATTATAAGAAAGTGGTGGTTAAATTTTATAATTGTATAAAATAGATTATAAAAGAGATTATAAAAAAGTTGTGGTTAAATTTTATTTATTCAAAATTAGAATTACGTCAGTTAAAACCGTCACTACTTATGTATATTATGGTGTCAAAATCTTCTTCAATGAATGTAAATTACGACGGTTATAACTGACAGTACTTACATATAAAAACTGTCACTACTTACAATATGTTTAAAGTGACGGGTGTTGCGGCGGGTAGTGTAAAACCGCCACATAAAACTTTCTGGCGGCCAGTTCTATGGCGGTTTGGGAAACCGCCACAAGCGTATATTGCGGCGGTTATAAACGCCAGTTTATACGGAAATAACGCCACAATATACACTTTTTTTTGTAGTGAGCAATCAATATCTGTGACATTTGTGTATAGAAAACCATCACGCGTGTATAGAAAACCATCACGCTAAGCTACACTTTGTTTCATTTATTTATTTCCAATTTCATAACAAAGAAGTTGCCTTCACCATTGGCAACTTGGGAAAAATTTGTATTCACCATTGGCAACTTCTATTCAAAGTTTCATTCATGGTTGACAACTTTGCATAGGCATAAAATGAAAAAGTTACTCACACTATTGCAACTTTAATTGCAAGGACGAGCAGCACAACTTGATTTTTTCACAAGCAATGTTTTTCTTCCACAAAACACATGTTAAGCTACACTCTACTCACATGGCTACATAGAGATTCTTTTGGGTACAATGTCACAAAGATTCCCTTGGCAATTGACACTTATATTCATTGGTTGGGTGAATTTAAAGTTTCAGGAAATCTATTTAATAGAGTCCTATCTCATATCCAATTCACAATGAATCACCCAAGCTCATTTCCTATATTTTTTAGTTTTGCATTTTTTTAGTTTTAATAGTTTTAATTTTAAAAATTATTATTATATAATTTTTTTAAAAAAAATAATTATTTTAAAAAAATCAATTGAACTTGTCAACCGAATTGACAGTTTCAATATAGTGAAATTGTCAATCCAATATTCATTTTTATTTACACTGAAGTTGCCAACCCAGTTAGAAACTTTAATTAAAAAATAAAAAGTGGGAAGATTAACAAATTTAATTGATATTGTCTACTCATTGACAACTTTGACAAAAATTATCTATTTCTATAATTTTTTCTGCTTTTGCCCATTTCTGTAAATATGAAAAAAAAATACATCATTTTGGGCCCATTATGTTGCTTTGAGGTCATAAAACTAATTGACTTTTAATCGCTGCGCTTCTCACTTTTCTAGTATTGTCCTTCCTTGACTGATTGATATTGATGAATAGGATCCTCGGACTGAGAACAGTCCCTACCTTGGTTTCATTTACACTTCATTTCAAGAGCGGGCAATCTTCATATCCGATGGAAACACAGCCAGGCTTGCTAAGGAGCATGGTGATATAAAGTTGGCCCAGATCTGCGGCATGATTACCTCGGATGAAAAACGCCATGAGACTGCATACACAAAGATAGTAGAAAAGCTGTTTGAGGTTGATCCTGATGGAACTGTTATGGCGTTTGCAGACATGATGAGGAAGAAAATTGCCATGCCAGCACACCTTATGTATGATGGCCATGACGACAACCTCTTTGATAACTACTCTGCTGTGGCCCAGTGCGTTGGGGTCTACACTGCCAAGGACTATGCTGATATACTTGAATTTCTGGTGGGGAGGTGGAAGGTGGAGAATCTAACAGGACTATCAGGTGAGGGAAGGAAGGCTCAGGATTACGTTTGTGGGCTGCCACCAAGAATCAGAAGGTTAGAGGAGAGAGCTCAAGCAAGAGTCAAGGAGTCATAAAAAATTCGATTCAGTTGGATTCATGACAGGGAAGTACTACTCTAAACGCACCAAGGAAGCATCGTGAATGTTCCTGCAAAACCGTTATGTTGAATAGTTGAAAATTCAGTTTGTCAATTTTTTTCTTCTCTTTTTTTGGTCTGCTATATGTCACTGTAAGGTGAAACAGTTTTTCTTGCATGGTTCGCAAGTTACGCAGTTAGGGGCAACTGTAGTATTAGAAATGCTATTTTTTGTTTCCTTTTATTTGTGGTAGTGATATCTGTTGAAGCATAAGCAAAACGTTTTTCTCTGGCAATTTTGATGATAAAGAAAATTTAGTTCATCTGTGGTTGGATATATTTCCACATAGTAGAAGTTAGTTTGATGATGGTGTAGCGACCAATTTTTGCTTATTTGCCATTTTGCAATAGGATAACCGAGGCATGCACTAACCAGATTAATTTTCACTACGGCTAGTAGGCAATCTTCTTGCGTGTGATTCTGTCAAATTACATGTGATTTTGGTGGGATATATGATTTGTTAGTATAAAATTTGCATACGCAACGTTAATGTGAGAAGCTCGCAAACAAAAGTTCTGTGTTATATTTTAACTTGTGTGTTTTAGGTTAATTTTTTATATGCTTAAAAATAGTCTAAAGATGTTTTTATTTACGATTTTATTTTTCCATCATAAGTTCTTTAAACTATATTTTCAACTTTATTTCTCTGAAACGTCTTTATCTATCTATTAGATCTTGAAAAGTGGTGAAGCAGCTCAGAGTTTGCTGGTTATGGGGAAACACTTTAACCATTTTCAAACGATTCCATGTGATCCTTGCCAACCCTCTTCTACTCGAATTGAGACTTCTTTATACCTCAACTTCTATGTTCTTGGTTTACAACCAGCTCGTGTCCTGTTTTCCTTTTCCCTATTTTTTCTTCATTAAGTTGTATATAGCCATTAAACAAATTTGAAGACTTGTTGCTATTGAGATCAACCTTCTACATAAGCATCATATCAATCCATATCAAGAATTCATTACCGTGTTTTATGGACAACTCTTATGAACTGTTCTCGCCGGTTGACTCACTCGCCATTGACTCGAACGACAGTCTCTGTCCGTCCTATCTCTGCCTAAGAATCTAACTTCTTTAATTGAAGAATCTCTCACCTGCAAAGACAAAGGGCGCCTTGACGGCCGTTTGCACTCCGACGCTCAAGTCGGTATTAGGGCAAAGAAACACCAAGTGTATAAAGTAGTTTCAGTCTTAGAAACTGTGTACCTTGCTAGGGCTCTTAGCACCTTTTATATAGGTTGAAACTAGGGTTTACCTCTGTGTTGTTACCCATGTCTAGGGTTCCTTAGCGTAATCTGGCACATAGAACTTCCCTTAACTAGAGTGCAACGACTAACAGAGTGGCCGCTTGGGTACCAACTTGTGCACCTAATCTCTGGCGTCATCTGTTCTGCGGGTGCCCTAAGTATTCACGTGCCATGCATGCAACTTCCCTTGGAAACCCTAACGCTAATGGGCCTTAACGCCTCCAAGGACTACTCACTCGTGTCGCGCCTGAATGCGCTATACACACCACCTGCATGGATCCCTCGTGACTTAGGCTTTTTTCATATATGATGTTTTAACTGATAACTTAGTATAATTCTAGGGCCCACCTGACGTGGCCCAATATAACTGTTTAGACCACTGATGTTTGATCTCTCCCTCTGTTGGCGAGGTCTGATCTCTCTTTCTGATGTCGACGTCTATGGTACCGATTTCCGACCAACACCCTGATATGTGTATCTAGGGCCCATCGTACGTGGCCCATTTTTACTATCAGGCACCGGTGTGCGATGTCTGAGGTCAGTCACTGGAGTCGATGACATAGGACTAGTCGGTACACAAGCCCCCCAGTATCAAGTTGTAACTTGTTTCAACGAAGAGACTAAGTGATCGCCCTAGGCGGCCTACGTGGCACTGGGTGACGGGATGTGAACACTGAAGTGACGTCTCACCATACTTTTTAAATCAACGTACACGTGGCAAGATCAATGACTATCACTCGTTGGCGCTTGCGCTTCTTCGTATACTGTTTAAACCTTTAAACCCTTACGCTTTCTTCATTGTTCCATTACTTTCACTTAAGCAAATCATTTCCAAGCATTTCTCTCGTTCGAAACGCTCTCTCTTCCTCCTTCAAAACTTAGACCTTCAAACCCTACTCGATCAAAGGTATGATTTTTACTCGTTGGTTGCTCTTGCTTTATGATTCCGCTGCCCATAACATGTTATAACTGTTCTGGGACTGTTTATGTTTTCCGCATTTTACGTTTTCTCTATTCTTCGCTTTGAGTCTCTGTTTTTCTGGGTTTTCTGGGTTGCCATCGCCTTCTTCTGAACCTTCACTTTCTTCCTTTCTCTTTTTCCTTTTTAGCTTCCTTCGAAATGGCCAGAACCAAAACAACACCAAACCCTCCTCCCTCCGTTAACTACAAAACCCTCTACCACTGGGCTTCTAATGACGTCTTAGCGGAAACCTCCAAATACACCTCCAACCAGGACGTCATAACGTATAGGGAGGGTGAAGCTGATGAGAAGTGTCGTGTCTTCGGGAGGGAGCACGACGCGTATGTATCGGTTCTGCCTTGTGAAAAAGGTGAACCCGTGTGTGCTAATGATCGCACGAACCCAGTTGGAGGTCTTTTCTTCTTCATGTATTCCACCATCTTCAAGCGGGTCAAGCTTTGCTTGCCACTTACGGGGTTCGAGCGCGCATTGCTTACAAAGGTAACGTGGCCCTTGCCCAGTTGCATCCCAACAGCTGGGCCTTCGTGAGGGCCTTCAGTATCTTGTGCAATCACTTTAGCCACACGTCTTCCGTGGATGTCTTCTTATACTTCTTCGAGGTGAAGAATCCCGACAAAAGGCTGTGGTTGAGCTTTAATGGAGTGGCGGGGAGAGTTCTCCTAACTCTCTTCCAGCAATCCTACAAGGGCTTCAAAATGAAGTTCTTCAAGGTGAGCTGCAGCGTCCACGACCCCACCCTTCTAGACGGATTTCCCCTCTACTGGATGGAGAAACTTGGGCTTAAAAAGCCAAGGAGTCTGGAGGACCTAACTCCACAAGATCGGGGGACTTGTGAGTTTTTTCTTGAAGCTGGGGGCGGTGTTTGACACCGCTGAGATAATCAAATTTGAGTTCCACCCTACGTCCCTCAAAAAGCGTATTGGTACCCCCTATTTTCCTTGCCTTCACTTATCCTGTGTGTACTCTTTACTTGTGTGTTTACTGATGTTATACCTCTTGTGCAGAGATGGTTCTCAACAAGGGTAGAAGAAGAAATTGGCCGAGTTGTTGGCCAAACGCAGGGCTGCTGCTGCCGGTGTGGGTACCTCAACCCCTGCAATCCTTCCTTCCCCTACTACCTCCACCCCACACTCATCTGAACCAACCCCTATTGATAAATGGAAGGGGGTGGTGGTGGAGACTGGCTCAGAGGACGAGGACACCGACTCGAGTCTCGTCTTCAAGAGACACAGGGTGGATGACACCGTGGCGCCTTCGCACTCTGCATCCGGGGACAACCCTCCAAGCGCTTCCTCCCCTCGTGACCTCATCGTGCTCGAAGGCGGGGGGGGGGGGGGGGAGAATGCTTCTGAAGGCCACCAAGTGCCCCCTTCCGCTGAGCTTCCAGCCATCCTCCAGCAAGCTCTTAAATGCTTTCAAAACCAAGAGGTGGTGGACAGCCTGAGTGAGGACCCCACCCAGGGTCACGTGGCTCAAGGCCTCGGGGAGTATCTCATCGCTTCCAGCTTCTCCCTGTCCAAGGTGCAAGACTTGCAGGTTGGGATGGCAAAGTTGAGGGAAGAGCTAGCTCTCCTGACTAAGGTTTGCTCAACACACAAAGCCGCCCGAATAAAAAGTTGATGAGCATTCGCCAATCCGAGAAGGAGGTCAAGAGACTTCTCCTCGAGAAGTTCTAGGAGGCTCTTCAGTCTAAGTCGAAGATCCTACCTCTCTGCAACAAAGTGATTGAACTGGAGGAGAAGGTAGATTAGGCGCAGGCCAAGATGGCCAAGCTGGAGGAGAGGGCCACCCAGCGTGAGGTCCAACTGGGCTAAGTGGAGGGGCAGCTTGCTGAGAAGGTCGAGCTTTTCAAGAAAACAGAAGAAGAGCTCACCAACAACGTTGCCGATGCTTATGGCGAGGGGTTTCAAGATGCCATGGTTCACTTTGCCTGCGTGCATCCTAAGGTGGATCTTTCCCCATTCGCGGAGTCGAAGTGGGTCGTTGATGGGCAACTCGTGCCCAAAGAGTAGCTTCCTTATGTAACTTAACCTCTTGACGAACTGTTCGTACTTTGTATATATATTCATGAACATCTGCCCTTTCTTTAATCTTTTAGTCTTAGCTGCTTTCTTGCATTAACTTCAACTAACAGCGTCTTCGACATAGATTCACCCCTTAGGTAGCACGTTTCACTCCACCTGCCTTAACTTCTCTCGGCCTTTATTGTCTTCAAGGTCCTGGTGACATGTGCGCAATTCTTGGTTGGTCTTACCTTCGCTGTGCGAAGATGGGGGACAACCCTTACTTGCTGTTTCTGACCTTTGTTTTGCCAAGTAAAGGGAAGGTCTCCCTGCTGATCTCGTCCCTGCCCTCTTTAGGTCGACGGACATGCCTTGTTGGTAACACTGGTGAACCACACCGCTCTCGACCTTGACTTACAAGCAAGGGAGAAGTGTGTCCTTCCGATCTCGACCTTGCATCATGAAGGCAAGGGTGAATTTAACTGGCGGATCATACTGTTCGACCCTGACGTTCCCACACAAGAGGGAGGCTCACTTAGGAACCATACTATTCTCAGTCTTGGTGTTTCTAACCCAAGTGAACGGTTCGTAACTGACCTCATCCTTGTTGTACGAAGTCGAGGGACAGGTCTTAATAACTAACCACAACCTTGCTGTATGAAGTCAAGGGACAGACTTTTAACGGTTGAACCATACTATTCTCAGCCTTGGTGAACTCACACAAGAGGGAGGCTCACTGAGGAACCATACTATTCCTGACCTTGGTGTATCATTCTCAGGGAGAGGTTCATTAACTGGACTGCACAATATACTTCTTAACTGAATAACTGAAATTTTATTGGGTGACCTTGTTAAGAAACCCTTATAAGGGAAAAAAAAGTGTCCCCTAAAACTGTGTACAATGCAAACAACTTAACTGAAATAAAACTTAAGGTTGGTCGCGTTCCAAGTACGAGGGATCGCCCCACCTTCTAATGTCTCGAGCCTGTATGCTCCATTCCCAAGGGCCTCTGTCACTCTGAAGGGACCAGTCCACTTGGGGAACAACTTGTTCTCTAACTGGTACGGGTGGGCCTTTCGCATCACCAGGTCGGCGACTCGAAACTGCTGAGGTCTCAACTTGGAGTTGTACTTGTACTCCACCCTTCTCTTCAAGGCTTCAGCCTTGATCCTTGCTTCCTCCCTTACTTTGTCTAGTAGGTCCAGGTTCACCTTTCTCTCTTCATTGGACTCTTCGACCACGAAGTTATGGAAAAGTGGCGAGTTCCCCTGGATTTCTACTGGAATCATAGCGTCCGAACCATACACCAAGCTAAAGGGTGTTTCTCTCGTTGTGGACTAGGGAGTAGTGTGGTAAGCCCACACAATTCTATGAACTTCTTCTGCCCAGGTCCCTTTGGCTTTATCTAGCCTTCTCTTCATACCTCTCAGCAGAACTCGGTTGGCAGACTCGACCCACCCGTTCGTCTGGGGGTGTTCGAGCGATGTGAACACCAACTTGATTCCCAACTCCGTACATAGTTTACCCAACTGTTGGCTCGCAAACCGGGTACCGTTATCGGACACCAACCATTTTGGGATTCCAAAGCGACATGTTCTTCTACACAAAGTGTTGGATCTAGTGGGCTGTGATTTGCACTACTGGCTCAGCCTCTATCCACTTTGTGAAGTATTCTATGGCAACCACGAGGTACTTCATCTGTCGCATTGCTAAAGGGAAAGGCCCCAGAATGTCGATCCCCCACGTATGAAATGAATATGGGTTGTAGATCGAGCTAAGCTCTTTTAGAGGCGCCTTGTGCTAGTCGGTATGTTGCTGGCACTGCTTGCACCACTGTGCATACCCTGTGCAGTCTCCCCTCATGGTTGGCCAATAATATCCTGCACAAAGGGCCTTTGACGAGAGAGATCGGTCGCCGATATGGCTACCGCATTTCCCTTCATGTAGTTTTGCCATAATGTGCGTGCATTGCTCACCGCTTACACACACCAAGATAGGGTGGGTGAACCCATGCCTGAATAACTTTTCATCGATCAAGGTGTACTTGCTCGAATTTTTCTTGATTTTTCTAGCCTCTGTAGGCTCTAGTGGGAGTATCCCATCAACCAAATAGCATCGGTAGGGTGTCATCCAAGTTTCTCCTGTTTCGACTTGGTAAACTTGCGACGACCTTTCCCCAACAACTGGGTACACGCTTATTCTTGGCGTTTTTAACGTCTCATGCGTTAACGACCGATGACTCCTCCTTACCTCTTCCGATGTGTTGATATGCTGGACTTCTACCATATTGTTTGTGGTAGTTTGAGGTGTCCTCAGAGTATCCTGAATGACTGTCCTCTGTCTGCCCCCCATCCCGAACTGGCGAGCTTTGCAAGCAAGTATGCTCGGGCATTCTGTTCTCTGGGTACGTGGACTAACTCGAACACCTCAAACGTCTCCCTCAGAACCTGGACGTACTCTAGATATGCGACCATTTGAGGATCTTTAGCTTGGTATTCCCCCGTGGCCTGACCTGTGACCAACAAGGAGTCACTCTTCGCCAGCAAACCTTTCGCACCCATCTCCTTAACCAACAACATTCCAACGATCAGGGCCTCATACTCTGCCTGGTTGTTACTGGCCTTGAAAGCGAACTGCAGGGCTTGCTCAATTAGCAACCCATTTGGCCCTTCCAATATGACACCAGACCCACTACCTTGTTGGTTGGAGGAACCATCTACAGAGAGTACCCATTTGAAACCTGCTCCTTCTTGGTGTGTGGTTGCCAAGGAGAGCTCTACTACGAAGTCAGCATAAACCTGACCTTTAATGGAGCCTCTGTGCTCATACTGCACATCAAACTCTGATAACTCTACCACCCATTGTACCATCCTGCTTGCCACATCTGGCTTCTGTAAGACCTTGCGAATTGGAAGGTCTGTCATCACTATTTTGGTAAAGCTCTGGAAGTAGTGGCGAAGTCTTCGTGCTGAAAACACTACTGCCAGGGTTGCTTTCTCTATGGCTTGGTATCTTACCTCTGGCCCCTGTAACACTTTGCTGACAAAGTAGATTGGCTTTGCATCTAGTCCTGCTCTTGCAGCAGAACCGAACTTATCACCTCTTTTGTAACCGCGAAGTATAGACGAAGTGGAGTACCCAACTGTGGCTTGCACAACACTAGTGGACTGGCCAGGTACTCCTTCAGCTTTAAGAACGCCTCTTCGCACTCTCTGGTCCATAGGAACCTGCTATTTCTCTTTAAGCACTGGAAATACGGATGCCCCTTATATCCTCCTACCGATACGAATCTGGACAGAGTGGCCATGCGCCCTATCAACTGCTGCACCTCATTAACTGAGATCGGGCCCCTCATTGCTATTATCGCAGCGCATTTTTAAGGATTTGCCTCTATCCCATGCTCAGTGAGTAGGAACCCCAAAAACTTTCCTACTTCTACCCTTAACACACACTTCTCTAGGTTCAGGTTCAGCCTGTACTTAGCTATTGTGGTGAATAGCTCTTCTAGGTCCGCCACATGCTGCTCCCTTTGCTGGGAGGTGACGACAATGTCATCTACGTATGCTTGGACGTTTCGCCCTAACATTGGCGCTAACACTCTGTCCATCAACCTTTGGTAAGTCGCCCCTGCATTCTTAAGCCCAAAGGGCATTACCTTATAACAATAACAAGACAGGTCTGTCATGAACGCTGTCTTGCACTCATCCCTGGGGTGCATCATGATCTGGTTGTAACCAGAAAAGGCATCCAGAAAGCTGAGCAGTCTGCAACCGGACGCACTGTCCACCAAAGCGTCAATGCTAGGTAGCGGATAGGAGTCCTTCGGATAGGCCTTGTTGAGGTCTGTGAAGTCTACGCACATCCTCCACTTCCTGTTAGCCTTCTTCACCAACACCACGTTCGCCAACCACTCTGGGTACTGGATCTCCCTGATGTGGCCAACGCTCAGTAACTTCTGCGTCTCCTCCCTGATAACCTGTTGCCTCTCATCATTGAACTTTCTTCTTCTCTGGCGAACAGGTTGGACTTGTGGGTCCATGGTAAGATGATGACACAGGAAATCGGGGTCTATGTCAGGCATGTCTAAGGAAGACCAGGCAAATGCGTCCAGGTGTCGTGCTATGACTTTGGTGATCTGGTCCCGAGTCTCTTGGCCTAAAGACTTGCCAAGCTTAAACATCTTTCCACCGATCTCCCTCTCCAACACCTCTTCGGCAGGTTCGGGCCGCCTCTCCCCGGCGATCTCTGCGCGGGTGACCCCTTCTTCCCTTGGAGGTTCAGTGGTAACAACGAACACTCCTT
Organism: Phaseolus vulgaris; assembly: GCF_051622355.1. Lineage (NCBI taxonomy): Eukaryota > Viridiplantae > Streptophyta > Magnoliopsida > Fabales > Fabaceae > Phaseolus > Phaseolus vulgaris. Next base: position 6,391,433 of record NC_143503.1, read on the forward strand.
TCTTCGTTTTGAGACTATTTTCGTAACACTTCTGAGCCTCTTTCTGATTGGACTTGATGGTGATCACCGTACCCTCGAGTGAAGGCAACTTCATCTTCATATGCCTTGTAGAGGCAATCGCTCCAATCCTATTCAAAGCAGGTCTACCTAATAGTATATTGTAGGATGATGGAGCGTTAACAACGAGATACCTGATGTTTGCAGTGCGTGAAGTTGTGCCATCTGTGAAGGTTGTCCTCGGATCTATATGCCCACACACCTCTACCTGTCCAGCGAAACCATACAAGCAATCGGTATAAGGTCTCAACTGGTCTGGAGACAACTGCAACTTGTTGAAGGTCGACCAGAACATCACATCGGTTGAACTTCCTTGGTCTGTGAGGACGCGATGCACCCTTCTTTTTGCTGTAACTACCAAAATTACTACCGGGCCATTTTCATGTGGTATGACGTCCTGGCGATCGACCTTGGTGAAGAACAGGTCGACATCGGGAGTCTGATCTGCCTCCTGTACCTCTATCGCCATCACCTCTCGTGCGTACTTCTTTCGTTGGGAGGCAGTGCATCCTCCTCCAGAAAATCCTCCAGAAATGGTGTTGATCTCACCATGAATGGGCACCTCGTGCCCTTGATCTACTTCTACGGTTACCAACACCTGATCCTCCTGCGGCTCCTGGAGGTAGTCCTTCAAGAAGCCACTTTTCACTAGCTCATCCAGTTGGTACCCCAGAGGCAAGCACTTGCGTATGTGGTGGCCATATGCTTGGTGGAATTCGCACCAGGCGTTCTTGTTGGGCCCCATCTTTCTGTCAGACTTCGGGGGTACCTTTAGTCTTGCCGCTATGTTAGGAATAACGATCAGCTCCTTGAGCTCTACACGAAAATTGTGCTTGTGGGACGAGTCTCTCCGTGCGCGTGCTTTAGTTTAAGGCCTCTCATAAGGCTGCTGCTTCCCTGAGCCTTTCTTCTCTATTGTCGCCTCGTGCACCCTCATGGGTTGAGGTCGACCTACTGCTCGAGGTGGGACAGGACCGACGAAGCCTTGTTTCTCCGTGACTCGATCTTCCGCAACGATGTGTGCCATGGCCCGACGCCTGATCTCACAGAACGTCTTCGAGTAATACCTGAGCAACGATTCACTGAAAGGCCCTGGTAGCATTCCCTTGGTGAAGGCGTGCACCGTCATGACCTCATCTGTGGGTTTTAACCTTACCACCTGGACCCCAAACCTGTTCAAGAACTCTTTCAAGGACTCTCCCTGGTATTGCTTTATGTCAAAGACATCGTAGGAGATTCGAGGGGGAGCCTTGTTGATGAGATACTGTTCTCTGAACATCGTTGCGAACTGGTCGAAAGTAGTGATGTGTCCATCAGGAAGACTAACGAACCACTCCAACGCTGTGCTTGCCAATGTGCTCATTAGCATCTTGCAGTACACATCGTCAGATCCTCCTGTAAGCATCATCTGGGTGTGGAACGCCGTGAGATGAGCCTTTGGGTCTTCTACACCTGTGAATGTGACTTTCGGGCCCAGAGACGTAGTTGGAAACACGGTATCCATAATCACCTGGGAGAACGGCATCGGGCGTGCCCGAGGTGGTTTGCGTGGGGCACACTCGTATATTACGCGTTCCCCGGTCTATTGCAAATTCCTACTCAGTTCGTCGTTGGTTCTGCGCAACTCTTTGTTGTCTGCCTAGGATGCGGCTATCTCAACCCTAGACGCCGCTATCGCCTCTTAGAGGGCATGCATGGTCTCCATGAGTTGTTGCATGGTGACGTTGTCCCCCCAGGTAGATCCTTGCCTCGTACTCCTCATATTACTGGAAAATTCTTAACACGATTGCGAGTGAGACCTTGTTTTATCGGGCACCACGGTAGGCGCCAAATGTTTTCATCGGTTGACTCGCTCGCCGTTGACTCGAACGACAATCTTTGTCCCTCCTATCTCCGCCCAAGAATCGAACTCCTTTAGTTGAAGAATCTCTTACCTGCAAAGACAAAGGGCGTCTTGACGGCCGTTTGCACTCCGACGCTCAAGTCAATATTAGGGCAAAGAAACACCAAGTGTATAAAGTAGTTTCAGTCTTAGAAATTGTGTACCTTGTTAGGGCTCTTAGCACCTTTTATATAGGTTGAAACTAGGGTTTACCTCTGTATTGTTACCCATGTCTTGGGTTCCTCGGGTAATGTCCTTGCGCCGCTATTACAGAATCTTAGCGTAATCTGGCACATAGAACTTCCCTTAACTGGAGTGCAATGACTAACAGAGTGGCTGCCTGGTTACCAACTTGTGCACCTAATCTCTAACGCCATCTGTTCTGCGGGTGCCCTAAGTATTCACGTGCCATGTATGCAGCTTCCCTTGGAAACCCAATTGATCTTTTGGTGCAAGCTAAAGTGCACCCCTTCACCACTGGACCATTTTAGCTCGATCCAATATTTTTAGTGCAAGCTAAACTGCACCCTTCACCATTGGATCATTTTGGCTCAATCCAATATTTTTAGTGCAAGCTAAACTGCAACCCTTAACCACTGGACCATTTTGGCTCGATCCAATATTTTTTGTGCAAGCTAAATTGAACCCCTTCACCAGTGGACCTTTATGGCTCGATCTAATATTTTTAGTGCAAGCTAAACTGGACCCCTTCACCACTGGATCATTTTGACTCAATCCAATATTTTTAGTGCAAGCTAAACTGCACCCCTTCACCACTGGATCATTTTAGCTCAATCCAATATTTTTAGTTGAAGCTAAACTGCATCGCTTCACCACTGGATCATTTTGGCTCAATCCAATAATTTTAGTGCAAGTTAAACTGCACCCCTTCACCACTGGACCATTTTGGCTCGATCCATTATTTTTAGTGCAAACTAAATTGCAACCCTTCATCACTAGATTATTTTGGCTCAATCCAATATTTTTAGTGCGAGCTAAACTGCACTCCTTCACCACTGGACCATTTTGGCTTGATCCAATATTTTTAGTGCAAGCTAAACTACAACCCTTAACCACCGTATCATTTTGGCCACTAAACACTTGATTTAAGTCACAACTTCATCGCATCCAAGGAAGTACTTTAAGTGACTTTGTCCAACATTGGCAATGGCATTACAAAAAATTGGGTTCATATTCAACCAAACTAACTTCAAATTTAAAAAGTATGTTCACTTCAACCACATAAATGGAATTGACTCAATGTTCAAGAAAGCGAAGACAAGCACGTAAGGAGTATAGCCTTAAAAGCTTCCAAGCATAAAGGCAAACAAGAATCCAGCGATGATAGTGATGAGAAAAACCTTAGCTTGCTGTCAAGAAAGTTTAGCAAATTCTTGAAGAGGAACCGCAACAAGGACAACAACAAAGATAGGTATGGAAACAAGAAATCCAATGATTTTAATTCCAATAACTATACCTGTTTTGGCTGTGGTGAGCAAGGTCACATAAAGGCAGATTGCCCAAACAAAAGCAAGGAGAAAAAGCCTAGCTACAAGGAAAAGAAGGGCAAGACAAAGAGAGCCTACATAGCTTGGGATGACAATGAGGTATCATCATCAAACTCTTCATCAAGTGAAGATGAGAAAGAAACATCTGTTTGATTGCTGAAGATGATGATGAATCATGTAGCTCAAGTGAGGTAAGTTCATGTGCTTCTTTAAATGAACAAAATTATAGTGAATTGCTTAAAGCTTTTCAAGAAACTCACGATGAAGCTAATCGATTGGTGCTTTCAAACAACCGATTGAATGATCTTAACAGCTGGCTGGAAAAGAGAGTGAAAGCAGTTGAAGATGAGATTGAAAAAATCTAAAAAGGATTTCAAAAATCTGGAAACACATTTCAAAAATTCTTCTTGCAAGTGTGATACTCTCCTTTGTGAAAATTGTGAAACCTTGAGAAGAAAGTGAAATCCAACTTTGAGAATGTCCTGGCATCTCAAAGCTGTGTTTTTGGAAAGGCTGGTTTAGGCTTTAATCCACAGAACAAACAAGATAAGTTTTCAATTTTTTTTAAGAAAGCCAGTAAAACAACTGATTGTTAAGTCGAAACAACCGGTTGTTACATGGTTTTATTGCATGAAAAAGGGTCATTCAGTTAGATTCTGCAAAATAAGAAATTTTTCTATTCCTAGAGGCTACATGAAATGGATTCCTAAAGGATGTGAGGTTCCAAATGAGAAAAAGAAACCAATTGGACCCACATTTGTGAAGGGACCAAATCTTGTTTCTTGAACTCATGTTTGTGCAGGAAATCTAAAGAAGTGTGAAGGACTGAGTCATTTGATCAAGTTCTTGGAAGGAAAAGACCAACATTGAAGTTGAACCAATGTTATGTATCTGTCCAAAAGCCCTCAATAGTCAAATTAAGGCTTCTTGATCTCAAAGCACATGGCTCATGAAAGAACAACACAAAGGATAAGACATTCCTTATCTCTGTTATTAATTTATGTTTTTAAGTTCTTTTACATGCTTGTATAACCTCTTTAAAGTGTTCAATTTCATCTGCTTTGATTTATTTATGCTCATGCTTAAAAATTCAAAATGAGTTTTACTGCTGCAGAAAAACAATCGATTGTTTTCTCGAAACAATCGATTGTTTTGAGTTTGACAACACTGTGAAGAAACCAATTTAATTTCTATTTTGAATTTCTATCCGTTGCAGATCAAATTAAAGAAAGAATCCTTGGTCAATGAACCTGTGTTGAAAGTTGATCACGCTCAGAAAGAAGTTACAACAGTCATAAAGGAATATATTCCAAAATCTTGGAAATTCAAGAGCTTTTATGACTAGTCAAAGATCACATGTGAAGACCATGTGATTTTCTGCTTTTTCTGACGTTTTATGTGCAGGGCATGGTCAAGTTCTCTCTCTCTGAAAATCTGGTACCCACTCATGTCATTGAATGCCTTATGATTCTGTTTGTGCTATAAAATCTGTTGCAGCTGATATCTTCCACAAGAACAACCAATTGCAACATCTCTTGCAACATCTCTTGCAAAATCTGTGAGTGAGCTTTTCTCTGTTTTCTTCTCTGCCATCATGGACTCAACTCCTCCCACCTTAAGAAGAGTGAAATCCAAAGCAGTAAGGTCTGGAGGAAGGCTAGAAGGATGGTTTTCTAGTGATAATGATCTTATTGAGAGATATAGATTTGAGACTAGCACCAAAGTGATAAACAACCCTAAAGTTGTTTGCTTTGATTGGCTGGAAAGCCAAAAGCTGGACAATGTCAAAATGCTTCTCAAAGATCAGTCCCTTAGAAAGTTCTTGGAGATGAAAGGGAATATCTATCCAGATTTGTGGAGGACTTCAACAAAGTTCAATACTACAAGAGCTGCTTGAAGAACCAAAATGCACAAGTTAGGACTTGTTCAGTTGGTGGCTTAAGGCTTGATGAAAGGTTGCTAGCCCTCATTGTGACTTGGATTCTAACTTCAAGGGGGAGCAATCATTCATTGCTTACTGAGGAGGATCTGGTGTACATCTTATGCATTATGAAGAAGATTAGAATTAATTGGATACACATCATCAAAGAGCACATGCAAAAGGCAATGAGGTTAAGTGACTATCATTATCCATATGCTGTTTTGATTTCTAAATTTCTGCTCTATTTTGAAGTGAACCTAGAGGATGAAACATCTGAGTTCGTCAAGTCAACTCAAGAGTTGAACAATGGATCTCTCAGCAAAATAGGTTTTACCAAAGTAGGTGGCAAATGGATTAGCAAAGATGGTGACTTTGGAGCCTCATCTAGTAGTTCTGCTGATCATGAACAAGATGAACCTGCTGCAGATATGGATTTTCAACATGAAGATCTACCTAAAGCACATCAAGATGCTGGACCTAGTGCTGGTGCTGGAAATCAAGAAGAAAGAATGCAAACCATGTCTCCTTTTGAGAGATTCATGGTTAATAGGCTTGATAGTTTTGCGGAGAATCAAAGGAATCTCCATGATCTATGTGTCAGCAATTTCCTGAGGATTGATAACAGGTTTGACAGCATGGATGCATGTTTCATGACCCTAGATGAACAGATTGAGGCAGTACAGAACCAAATCTTTGATCTTCAATATGCTGATGATGATGAATGAAGAGAAAACAACCGGTTGATGTATCGAAACAACCAATTGTTTTTGGTGGTTGTATCAGTTTTCTATTTTTCTGCTTTTACTGTTTTAAATCTGATGTATTAAGAACAATTATCTTTTTCATCTCTTCTTTTTGTCTATTTGTGAAGACAAATAGGGGGAGATGTATGCTGTGTTTGGTTTCAGTTTTTATTTTTCTGCAAAACAGTTTGTATGAGTGAAACCTTATACGTTTTTACTCCTATATTTGTTTGTTGTTTGCTCTGATATTATGTTCTGAATTTCTATATTTGTTTTTGTGCTAACCAAATATCAGAAGTTCTATGCTTTGCTTAAAACTGTGCTTTGCAGGAACTGCTTCAGATTCAATTAGGTACAACACAAGCATCAGGGATTTGTCTTCATCAAATAGGGGGAGATTGTTGAACCAAGTGGTGTTCAAGCGTTGAAGAATCCAAAACCTTTGAAGGATGTTGAAGGTTAGGATGTGCTTGCTGTTGCTGAGCTGTCTTAGATAGGATCTGGGGTAGATTGTTTATGTAATCCACTCTTGATTGAATCTAAAGCATAGGCATTCTCAATCTTTTTAAAAGAAAAGTGTTTTTTAAGCTAAGTGAAAAACAACCTGTTGTTTTGTCGAAACAACCGATTGTTTTATACTTAGGTGCTTTTAGAAAAGGTTGAAAACTGTTTTTATGGTTGACTTGCTGTCAAAACCAAAAGAACCGATTGATTCGTGGAAACAACCGATTGTTTGTTTTCGTACCATAACAGAAAACTGTTTTGTGCTTTGACTGAGCATTAAATGATTTTCCAACTGTTTACGCTCCAGTTTTTAATGCTTTGACCAATCTTTAAATGCAATGAAAAGTTTGTTAAGATTTGATAACAAACAACATCTTTGAATATATACAGAAAAACAGATTTGAGTTTTAACACTTACACAAGTTTTGAGATTTTCAAAGAGTTGAGATTGCTTAGAGATTGTGTTTGATCAAAGAGTGTGAGATAGGATTTTCTCTTGTATTGATTTCAGATTTTTTTCTGTAACAAGTGTAATCCTTGTATCTGTTGAAAGAACCTTTGTGTGTTTGCTGAGAAGTGTTGTGTGTTCTTGGGGGGATCAAGATCAGCATTCTTAGTGTTGGTGTGTTGGCCAAGAGAAGTGTGTCTTGAGGGGATCAAGGTCACTTTCTTGGTTGTGTTGTAAGTGATCTAGGTTTGATTGCTTAGTGGAATTCCTCAGTGGTTTCTGAGAAGACTGGATGTAACTCTGGGGGTTTAGATTGAACCAGTATAAACTTCTGTGTGCATTCTCTCTATCCTTAATCTCTTTAAATTCAGTTTTGATATTTGCAAACTGGTATAAAGAACCGATTGTTTTTCTGGTGCTGTTGTTTTTGCTTTGTGTTTTGGCAAACTGAATTCTTTATTTCGAAGTAATTTCATTCTTGACTTAAAAGTTTGCAAAAACCCTATTTAAACAATTCACCCCCTCTTGTTTAAAACCATCCATTCTAACAAGTGTCCCATTTTTGGCCCATCCTAATAATTATATTTTTTGTAGTGAGACCAGAACGCCTCAAATAAGAACATTCTAGTTGGAAGAAAGGAGGCAAGGATTGTCCTTACAAGGTGCTTTCTAGTTTCCTCTCCATCCATCATCTTTGCTCCGCTGCCTCTGCGTGTTGTTTCAATTCTGAAGAAGCCTTCCACTGGACCTCACAGAATCCCAATTTGGAGGACTACTTGAAAACAAAACCATAATCAAATTTGAAGCTGCAGAGCCAACTCCTTTGGTTGGTTTGACACCAATGCTGGCCAAGTTTGGATTCTTAGATACCAATGTTTTGGGTTTCAGCAACATACTTCCTTCTCCACCCCATACCTCTGCATTCATTCTGATGTGATTCCAATAACCACATAGAACAAGATTCTTGACACTTTGAGGAATCACCTTGAGCTGGAAAATGTAGAGGCACTTTCTTAGAAGTTGGATCATGGTTCTAAGTTCAAGAACTCACCAATAACAAGTACCAAATCCCAAACTCATTTGGATAAACCAAATATTGTCAAATTGAATCAACAAATGAGAATGAAAAGAAGAGACCGAACAGAATTGAATTAAAAATAAAAGTACCGAACAGAATTGTGAAGCAAACAGAAAATAGGTGCTGGAAAATTAAAGGAACCGAAACAAAAACAACTCAAAACTCAAGGCAACAAGAACAAATTGAAGAAGAAGAAAGGAAGGAGAAGAGAATGCTCATGAAGATGGAGGAATGGTTGGATGATCACGCCACTAGAAGAATGGATGCTCCTAGATGAGTGTGGAAGCCGCCACTTGAGGAAACCATGGTCCTTCAAGATAAGACTAGAGAAGAAGCTCAAAGCTCTCCAAATGCTCACTCCAATTTTGAGTATAGTTTCTTTAGATAAAATTCAAATCTGAAATTTACAAGGAAGGCACCTCTATTTATAGCCTAAGGTGCTGAAAAATGAAAGCTAAACAATTCAAAAATTCCCTCCAAAAGCCACTAGAACCGGCGCTAATTGCCTAAGCAAGGAAGGTGTGATCCCTTCCTTCACTTTGGCACCCCCTTTTCTACTCCTACACCTATCTACTAATACACCCCCCTAAAGGTCCTAAAAGATGCTATAACAAAAGAGGTTTCTAAGGTTTCCCTCTAAGCACCTTCAACTAAAGACACTACAAAAAGAGAAAATAAATGTCCTCTAGCTCCCAAGGCTTTGAACATGCTTCTTGTAATCCTTTGAGGTGGACTTTGACCTCCATGGGCGTCCTCCATTTGTGCCTCCACCTCTTCTTGAGCTTGATGAGTGGCCTCCATGTTCTCTTGGGCTTGATCTCCATCATACTCCCCGAGTTGGAGAGAATTCGACCACGAATTCTGGAGACCTACAGAAAAAGGAGTTAGATCGCTGACATTAAAAGTATGACTACCTAAGAATGTATCAGGCATATCTAACTCATAAGCATTGTCATTAATCCTCTTGAGGACTTGGAAAGGTCCATCCCCTCGAGGCATTAGTTTGGACTTCCTTTGAGTAGGAAAACGATCCTTCCTCAAGTGAAGCCAAACCCAATCGCCCTAATCAAACAACAATGCTTTTCTCCTCTTATTGGCAAGTTCAGCATACTTGCCAACCTTCTTCTCAATTCTCTTCTTGATGTCTTTATGCAAAGTTTTCACAAAAGAAGCTTTTTCATCCCCATCTTTGCACAAGACATCGTCAAGAAGGGGAATAGGAAGAAGATCAAGAGGTGTTAGGGGATTAAACCCATAGACCACCTCAAAAGGAGAATGGGAGGTGGTAGAATTTACTACTCGGTTATATGCAAACTCAACATGGGGTAGTAAATTCTCCCACACTCTAGGATTCCCCGAAATAAAGCATCTCAATAGTTGTCCCAAAGTTCTATTTACCACCTCGGTTTGACCATCGGTTTGTGGGTGGCAAGTGGTAGAAAATAAAAGCTTAGTTCCAAGCTTGCCCCACAAGGTCTTCCAAAAGTGACTCAAGAACTTAGGATCTCTATCGGACACTATAGACCTAGGAATCCCATGCAAGCGAACCACTTCTTGGAAGAAGAGGTTTGCAATGTGGCATGCATCATCCACTTTGTGGCAAGGAATAAAGTGAGCCATCTTTGAAAAACGATCCACTGCCACAAAAATGGAGTCCTTTCCCTTTGATGTCTTGGGTAAGCCTAAGATGAAATCCATAGATATATCTACCCAAGGCATTGAAGGGATAGGAAGAGGAGTATAAAGACCATGGGGATGCATTTTAGATTTAGCTTTGCGGCAAGCTATGCATTTATCACACAAACTATGAACATGTTTATGCATATGAGGCCAAAAGAAATGTTCATGCAACACATCCAAAGTTTTAGCAACCCCAAAATGTCCCATTAAGCCCCCCTCATGAGCTTCTCTAACAAGAGATAATCTAATAGAGCATTGGGGAACACAAAGACGTTTTCCCTTAAAAAGAAAGCCATCTTGAATAAAAAAATCTTTGTGTCCTCCCTTAAGACACTCTTGATAGAGGAGAGAAAAATCAAGGTCATCATGATAAAGTTCCTTAATGTGATCAAAACCAAGATATTGAGAGGTTAAAAGATTTAGCAAGGTATATCTTCTAGAAAGAGCATCCGCCACAATATTTATTTTGCCTTGCTTGTGTTTGATCACATAAGGAAATTGCTCAATGAATTCCACCCACTTAGCATGCCTCTTGTTAAGTTTGTTTTGGCTTTTCAAATATTTAAGAGATTCATGATCACTATGTATCACAAACTCTTTGGGAAAAAGATAGTGTTGCCAAGTAAACAAAGCCCTAACAAGTGCATATAATTCCTTATCATAGGTGGAATAGTTGAGATGACTTCCCTTCAATTTCTCACTAAAATAGGCTATGGGGTGGCCCTCTTGAAGGAGAACAGCCCCAATACCTATGCTTGAAGCATCACACTCAATCTCAAATGTCTTAGTGAAATTAGGAAGGGCCAAGATGGGAGCATTAGTCAATTTTTCTTTCAAAGTATCAAAAGCATTTTGTTGTGCTTCTCCCCAATGAAAGACCACATCCTTTTTCACTATGTCATTGAGTGGTGCGGCAATGGTACCAAAGTTTGGGACAAATCTTCTATAGAAAGAAGCAAGCCCATGAAAACTTCGGACCTCATTCAAAGATTTCGGTGTAGGCCAATTTTGAATGGCCACCACCTTGGTTTTGTCCACATGGACCCCTTTACAACTCACAACAAACCCTAGGAATTCTATATGATCAAGAGCAAACATACATTTAGCAAGGTTAGCATACAAATGTTCCTTCCTAAGGGTTTCCAAAACTTGCCTAACATGCAACCTATGGTCATTCAAAGATAAGCTATAAATGAGAATGTCATCAAAGTAAACCACAACAAACTTACCAATGAAAGGTCTAAGAACATGATGCATGAGGCGCATGAAGGTACTTGGTGCATTAGTTAAACCAAAAGGCATAACTAACCACTCATATAAACCAAAGTTGGTCTTAAAAGCCGTCTTCCATTCATCACCCGGTTTGATACGGATTTGATTGTAGCCGCTTTTAAGATCAATCTTTGAAAAGATTTTAGAACCATGTAATTCATCCAACAAATCATCTAGTCTAGGTATGGGATGCCTATACTTAATAGTTATGTTATTTATGGCCCTACAATCCGAACACATTCGCCATGTGCCATCCTTTTTTGGCACTAAGATGATAGGCATAGCACAAGGACTCATGCTATCTTGCACCCACCCTTTTTCAATCAAAGCCTCAACTTGTTGGCGAATTTCCTTGGTTTCACTTGGATTGGTCTTATATGCGGGACGATTTGGTAAAGAAGAGCCCGGTATCAAATCAATTTGGTGCTCAATCCCTCTCAAAGGTGGAAGTCCATTTGGAGGATCTTGAAACACATCTTTGAACTCTTCTACCAAATTTTCCAAGCAATGAGGACTATCAACAAGTGTTTCTATGCTAAGAGTTCTAGGGATGGCTAAAAAAAGAGGATGATGAGCCACTATTTCCCTTTCAATGTCACGCCTAGACACAAGGAGTGTAGGCTTAGAACTCTTATCTTTTTTATCTTTTTTATCTTTTTCACTCTCCCTCTTTTTCTTCATGATAACTTGGTCCTCATGGACTTCTCTTGGAGAGAGAGATTTTAAAGTAACCTTGTGACCATGGAATTCAAAAGATAATTTGTTGGTAAAGCCATCATGTAAAACTTTTCTATCAAATTGCCAAGGCCTTCCCAAAAGAACATGAGTGGCTTCCATGGGCACAACATCACATAATACCTCATCTTTGTATTTTCCAATGGAGAAATGGATGAGGACTTGTTTATTAACAATTATTTCTCCTACTTCACTAAGCCATTGTAATTTGTAGGGCTTTGTATGAGAGATAGTAGGCAATCCAAGTTTATCTACTACTCTTGTACTAGCCACATTTGCACAACTACCCCCATCCACTATCAAGGAACAAATGTTGTTTTGAATAAGACATCTTGTATGGAAAATATTTTCCCTTTGACTTTCATCAAAAGGTTGTGAAACTTGTCCAAGAAGTCTTCTCACAACTAACAAGTCCCCTTCAAGTGGACATTCACTCTCTTCCTCACTAGATGCATGAGAATGCAATGAATGCTTTGAAGAATCCGAATCATGCTCACTAACTACAATGCCCTCATGCATGTACATACTTCGTTTTGAAGGACAATTTGCAGCAATATGACCATAACCCATACATTTAAAGCATTTAGTGTTAGATGTTCTAGTGGGAGACTTAGGTCTAGATGTTGATGGCTTAGATTCCTTGGGTTTGAAAGAAGAATCTTTGGAAGGATGTTTTGAAAAAGAAGTTTTGTTTCTCCAAGACTTGGAGTAGTATCCATTATTGGAAGCATTTTTAAAAGAGTTTTTCTTAGCAAGTTGGGCTTCCACCTTCATTGCAAGATGAACTAAAGAGCCCAATGATGAATACTCTTGTAACTCAACAATGTCTTGGATATCCTTCCTAAGACCACTCACAAACCTAGCAACCATGGCTTCTTCACTTTCTTCTAATTCAATTTTAAGCACAAGCGTCTCAAGCTCCTTATAATATTCATCCACATTTAGCGTGCCTTGTTGAAACCGTTGGAGTCTCAACATGAGGTCTTTCCTAAAATGTGGGGGCACAAACCTAGCGCGCATATGATCCTTTAAAGAGTTCCAAGAGTCCACGGGAGGACCCTTGTGATAGATAATGTCCTTTACAATCCCATGCCACCATTTCATGGCATAATCACTAAACTCTAGGGTGGCTAGCTTGAGCTTATGCTCATCTTGGATCTCATGGATCTCAAAAATTTGTTCACACTTAGCCTCCCAATCTAAATACACATTTGGATCACTAGAACCATTAAAACAAGGTAGTTTGACCGAAGGAAGCTTGGACTTTGCATCATGGTAGAAGCCATTGCCGTAGTGAATTCTTTCCCCTTGGTGATGATGTCTTTGTCCATGGACTTGGGGTGGAGGTCTCCTTCTCCTATGCTCATCTTCACGGCCAACATCATTTGAAGAAGCTCTTGAAGATGGTCTATGAGAATGATGTCCATCATGGATAGAAGGAGATGGTCTAGTTTGTTGGACCTCCATCTTTTGCAATTTCTCCTCCAACCTTCTAATTGTTCTTTGAGCTTCATGTAATTCACCAAGAATTGAAGCTTTGGAAGGAGAATTCTGCTTGTAGGATGCATCACTTGAAGATCCAGCCATTTGTAATTAAAAAACAGCAAACACACAAAACAGCAAACAAGTTAAAAATTAGCAAAAACAGTGAGCTTTGCAATTGAAACTGCCGAAGTGAATTTAAGGCTGAAAAAGATATCACTCTCAAAGAAATAATGTTCTTGCACCAATCTGATCTTGAGGCCTTGGAATCCTCAAATGAAATATGTCAAAGCAAGCACACCAATCTTAAGAGCAAACCACCACAAAACCAAAGAAACAATAAAGACAAACAAGAAAAGGTATAAGCAAGGAAAGGTAATTGCAAAAGGAATACTATATGTAAGACAAACTCAAAGAGTAAGAATGAAAGACAATCAAGAAAATAAAGAACTCAATGAGAAAAGTAGGCACACAAAAGAATACTAAGGAAAAGCACTAGAGTAGATGAAGAAAACAAAAAAATTTAGCTACTGGAAAATTTTTTTTTTTATGCAAACTGTGTTTGATATTCACTGATTTAACTGGAACGTTGTAGAGCGAACTGGATTATGAAATTTATACCACAGAAACTTCAAGATGTTAACTCAAAAATGGCACTGGAATCAATTAAAAACAGTAAGCCAATTGAGAGAAATAAATTTTTTAAAATCACTGCCAGATTACCGTATTTTTTTCGGCAGGAATGTACACTTTTTTTTATTTTATTTATCATTTTTTGTGTACTTCATATTTTTGAATGATTCTTTTTTCTATTCTTTTCTAAAACTTTGAATATCTCAAATCCAGAATTTCAGAATTTTACAGTACGTAAATCAGTTGCAATAAGGAAAAACAGTAAGCACTCTTTTCAGAAACAGAGGAATCCTAATAGGAATAAAAAACAGAATGATGAACTAGCAAAGACATAATAGAAAATGATGTATTGGAACTTGTATAGGTCTAGAATACAAGTATGAACTCAATTCTAAAAAAAAAATGCACAAAGGATCAACATCAATTCAGAAAATTATATGACACCAAAGCAAGAAACAATCAAAACAATAAAAGTACTACTAGAAGTAATGACATATATGGAATAACATGACTAAGACAAAACTTGACATGATTCAAAAATTAAAAGACACAACACAAATTGTAACAAGTGAAAGGAAGCTTAAGGTAAACTCTAGGAAGGATAATGCCATTCCAAAAGAGCAACCATACTCATAAGAATTATGAGTGCCATAAACCTTTCCACAAACACTTGGAGCAAAAGAAAAACAGCAAGAATACTCAATTAAAATTCTAAAACAGAAACTTAAATTGCAAGAAATTAAAGAGCTCTTGAAATTAAAGTGCACACAACTCAACAATTAACAAGAATGAACCTAAGACTCATGATACCACATGATGTGATTCCAATAACCACATAGAACAAGATTCTTGACACTTTGAGGAATCACCTTGAGCTGGAAAATGTAGAGGCACTTTCTTAGAAGTTGGATCATGGTTCTAAGTTCAAGAACTCACCAATAACAAGTACCAAATCCCAAACTCATTTGGATGAACCAAATATTGTCAAATTGAATCAACAAATGAGAATGAAAAGAAGAGACCGAACAGAATTGAATTAAAAATAAAAGTACCGAACAGAATTGTGAAGCAAACAGAAAATAGGTGCTGGAAAATTAAAGGAACCGAAACAAAAACAACTCAAAACTCAAGGCAACAAGAACAAATTGAAGAAGAAGAAAGGAAGGAGAAGAGAATGCTCATGAAGATGGAGGAATGGTTGGATGATCACGCCACTAGAAGAATGGATGCTCCTAGATGAGTGTGGAAGCCGCCACTTGAGGAAACCATGGTCCTTCAAGATAAGACTAGAGAAGAAGCTCAAAGCTCTCCAAATGCTCACTCCAATTTTGAGTATAGTTTCTTTAGATAAAATTCAAATCTGAAATTTACAAGGAAGGCACCTCTATTTATAGCCTAAGGTGCTGAAAAATGAAAGCTAAACAATTCAAAAATTCCCTCCAAAAGCCACTAGAACCGGCGCTAATTGCCTAAGCAAGGAAGGTGTGATCCCTTCCTTCACTTTGGCACCCCCTTTTCTACTCCTACACCTATCTACTAATACACCCCCCTAAAGGTCCTAAAAGATGCTATAACAAAAGAGGTTTCTAAGGTTTCCCTCTAAGCACCTTCAACTAAAGACACTACAAAAAGAGAAAATAAATGTCCTCTAGCTCCCAAGGCTTTGAACATGCTTCTTGTAATCCTTTGAGGTGGACTTTGACCTCCATGGGCGTCCTCCATTTGTGCCTCCACCTCTTCTTGAGCTTGATGAGTGGCCTCCATGTTCTCTTGGGCTTGATCTCCATCACATTCCCACTAAAACTATTCACTCTCCCAATAAATATCTGTTCCGTCCAGTTGACCGGGACGTCTTCGTGCACGACCTCAACCGTCAGCTAGGGACTCCTTCCCGCTGGTTGCCCGTGGATTCCTGCAAAAAAGAGGACAAAGAGGCGCCCTAGCGGCCGTCTGCACTCCGACGCTCAAGTCAGCCAGCAAGAAACACCAAAAAACTGTCCACCCCCGTCTCTGAGCACCGCGTGTGGCACTCTGAAGGTGGTAAAAGAACTGTGTATATGTGTGTGTGTCATCTCCTTCCGGCAAAAATATTCCCCAGTCACTTGTACGTAACCTTAAAGCACGGGCAAGCAACCAGAGAGTTTCTCGTAAATTTGCCAAAGGTCCCAACCCTTTTTCCGACATTCTCAGCGCTATTTAAACTGCCCCAGCATTTAAAGCGCCTTAAAGCGCTTTTAATCTCAAACGTAACGCACTCATTAAAGCGCTTAATTACGAAACGTAGCGCATTTAAGACGTTGAAACGCTCGGGAGCCATAATAGTACCTGAATGCTTGAAAGGGAAACTGTATTGAATATCTTTAATTACCTGGCACCTGACTAGAGGGTGTTTCTATTTCGGCATGGCTGTCGTACACGTGGAGGGCCTCACGACGCCATGACCCCATCTGGGGGCGTTTCTGCCCATCTGGGGATGTCTCTACGTGTGAGTCCTCCTGCTTGGGAGTGCTACTGCGCTAGGGGTGACTTTTTGGGTGCGAACTCATGCCCCCAAGTATCTAGCCACTTACTTTGAGAGCGTATCTGCCTTCCTCTCGTACCCTGCACCCGCTTACCCCGGGGCGTGACCTTCCTCTTGGGTCGTATCTGTCCCGAAAGCGTCTCTGGGGTGGCAGGGGTACTTCACGAGTCAGGCTGCCCTACCTTGATGTTATCACTATGGCCTTGAAGCCACCTTTTCTTTCTCTTTATCACTTTCCCGAGATATCGGGACCTGAGGCTTTCCCACGGCGTCGCTCCCTCCATGGTCTTTCCTACCCATGGGTATCGGGGAACCACACCGTGATTGCCTTGTTTTTACACTGTTTGATCTGGCTACGCCCTGGTTGGGCGACGCCTCCACCCGGGCGACGCCTTGCCTTGGCAACGCCTCCACCCAGGCGACGCCTTGCCTTGGCGACGCCTTGTCCTGCCTTGGCGACGCTTCCTCTTGGCGTCTCTACACCTGGGCGACACCTTGAGTTGACTTTGACTTTCCAGTCGTTGACTTTGACCTTGACTTAGTCAACGCCCTGATACGGGACGGTACACAAGCCCCCCAGTCTTAAGCCGAAGACTTGTCTTCAGTGCAAAGACTAAAGCCTTGCCCCCGCCATCCACGTGCCTTCCTGATGACGTGTCATTCTCTGCTGACTCAGCAATTTTTCGAATTGCTGACGCGACATCTTCTGAACCACAGGGGTATTCTTAATGACCGATTGGACATTCCCTGAAATGGGGATGATAACACCTTTTGGGCTACCCTTGATCGCGCGCCACGTGGCCCATCGTGTGGTTCTCCTTTAGAGACCTTTGCGTTTCCCCTGGGCAATCGACCCTCTGACGCGTGGCCCGATCCTGCGGCCCTTAGTTAGCGCCTCTTGGGTTACGAAATGTAACGTTTAAGTTACTCCAAACCCCGCGCTCACCCTACTGTTACATTCATTCACTCTGCTACTTCGCACTGTTCATCGCCTCCAAAACCCTTTTTCTCTACAATTGCGATTCTCCCCTTCCTGCGCTCTCCTACTGCCTCCATTTCAACAACAAAGGTATGGTTTCGAGCACTCACAACTCTTCACTTTCGTCGCATTATAGGAAACTGCCTGGGACTGTTGTTATTCTCGTATTTCTCTGGATATTGTTTGTATGCTTCGTTGTTCCTCTCGCTTCCCTTCGTTCTCTTGTGGGTAGGGCGCTCCTAGGGTTCTTCCATTTTCCCCTTTTCTTCTCCCCAACCCCTTTTCTCTGAACCCTTTCTTTCTCTTTTGATCTTCAGCATTGGCATTGATGGCGAAAACCAAGACCACCGCGCCTCCCCCGCTCCCTAAGTCTTATTATAAGGGCGAATATGACTGGGCCCCCGACGAACTTCTGGACGAATGTTCCCTCCTGAACTTTGTTGAGGACGTGGAGGCTCACAGGGGGGACCCTGCTCTCTATAACTTCAATGCTTTCCACAAAAATCATGACTCCCAAGTCCTGGTAAGCCGGGTGCGACCTGGGATGCCCGTTTGCGCGGACTCACGGGACACTGGGGATGCCCTTTCTTCTTCCTCTATCAAATGGTGCTCAAGAGGGTAGGCCTGCGTCTGCCCCTCACTCCCTTCGAAAAAGAGCTACTGACAGAGATAAACACTGCTCCCGCCCAACTCCATCCCAACAGTTGGGCTTTCGTGAGGGGGTTCCAAATTCTCTGCGGCTATCTAGGTGTTCCCTCCTCTGTGGACGTTTTTCTTCACTTCTTCGAGGTAAAGAAGCAAGGGAAGAGCCTTTGGATGAGCTCTTCTGGCATCGCCGGGCGCATCATCCTTACGCTCTTCCAGAATTCGTTCAAAGGATGGAAGGGGAAATTCTTCAAGGTACGCGCGACCAAGCGCGATCCTACCATCCTAGAGGGCTTTCCCCTGTACTGGACAGACAAACCCATAACCATGAAGCCCCTGGCTCTGGATGAGCTTGCCCCGCCTGACCGGGATGTATGCAAAGCCTTGGCGGGACTGGGAATAGTCTTCGATACCGCCAAACTCATCGCAAACGAATTCAATGCCCATGGGCTTTCTACCTACTTCGGTATCTGCCCTTGGTGATTTATGATGCATTAGTTGTTGTTTGGCTATAGAATCTTCCTTCTGATTCATCTGAATCAAACTGATGCTACCATTTTTCGCTGTACAATGTTACTTGCATTTCACGTCTCTTCATGTATTGTGAATTCGCATAACTGCTCTAGTACTAATCCTTGCTGTTTGGCCTGTCTTGATGTAGGATCGGTGATGGGCGCTTCCAAAAGAATGATGTTGGCGAAAGCACTGAAGGAGGCTCGTGCCGCCAAGGCAGGCGCCTCCTCCAGCCCTGCTGCCAATCCGGTTCTCCCACCGGCTCTGTCACCGCCACCTCCAGTCACCGCTGAAGCTCCTTCTAGCCCATCTCCGACATCTCCACCTGGCTCCAAAGTGCTTCCAATTCCCAATTCTCCTCCGCCTATCGCCGCCGTTCCCCTAGCTGCGGCCTCGTCACCGGCTCCAACCCCTCTTGACAAAGGGAAAAGGGTTTTGGAGATTTTGTCAGATGATGAGGAATCAGAAGGCGTGGCACCCTTCAGAAGGAGAAAATCCGCGCGGGTTCCTCTTCTGGTAGAGACGTCGCCGCAGGGAGGGAACCCCTTTATGGACAACCCTCCAAGCGCAACCTCACTCCCTCCTATGATTCTCCAAGAGGAAAGGGGCGAAGGCGCCGAATCTGCCTCTCCTCTGCCGCCGCCAGAAACTACTGCTTCCTCGGCTCCCAACGCTGTCGCCCCCGACTTCATCGCCATCCCTCCTCCAATCATGCATCTGATGAGGGGTTTCAGTGGCGGGACTATGCCAGAAGGTACCGACAGGAGGGAAGGTATGCCTTTCTATTTGGGGGCCTTCTTGGCGGTGGCTCTCGAATGGCGCTCCCAGGCCAGAAACGCGGTCTTGCAAGCTCAAACCCTCCAAGCCTTGGAAACAAAGGCAACTACCCTGGAAGAGGAAATGAGGACCCTGGAACGCCAGAACGAATCCTATCAAACTTCTCTGAAACAAGTACAAGAGTCCAAGGCAGAAACAGAGAGGCAACTGGCGGAGGCATTGGGGCTCCAGGCAGGCTTCTACTCTCGGGAAGTTGCTCTTCAAGTGCAGGTAGCGGGTCTTCAGGAAGTGGTAAAAGCGGATGCAGAAACTCAAAAGGACCTGAAGGACCGTTGCTGCAAACAGGCTGCCAAGGTGGAGCGGATGGAGGAGGAAATGGCCACCCAGACCAAAGCTATGGACCTTCTCCGAGTTGACTACGACAAACTACGGGTCGAGGTTAGCCGGCTTCGCGTGGAGAAGGAGGCTCTGGAGAAACAAGTGGCCTCTGGAGACGCTGCCATTGAGGAACTGGAGAAGGAGAAGAAGTCCCTTATCCAGGAGATGGCGGGTACCTTCGAGGAGGGGTTCCAAGAGGCCCTGACCCAGGCGTCCTGCGAGAATCCTGGCGTCAACCTTTCGAACTGCGACCCCACACACCACGTTATTGACGGGAAGGTCGTGCCCATGGACTTGGATGACTGAACCGCTGCCTCTCATCCGCCACCTTCCTCTTCGAGCTTAACTCTTTATTCTTTACCTTCGTTTTTTGATTTTATCTGTCAAAACTTGTAATTCTTTGAACTATCCGTACTCTCGTTACTGATTTGGGATGTCCGTATGGTTGCCTTTATTTCTTTGCCACATACGATTCTGCCTATGCGATCTCATTCTCCTTTCCCTCCACACGCTTCAATTATTTTATCTGTGTTCTGCCCATTTCTTTCACTTCGTTGGGCGGTTTGGTATGATCGGGAAAGGTTGCGCGCCAACCCTCACGCCCATGGAGAGGCTCACTTAGTGACGCCGTATCGTCCACGAGACGTCTCTGATACCGAAAGGTCTTTTCTTTGATCTTTAACGCTCGGCGCCCACGCCTAAGGAGAGGCCTGCTAAAGCAGCACCGTATCGTCCCCGGGTGTCTAAAACGCTGAGTGTTGTGGGGGGTCTGTTCCCTCCATGGTCTTTCCTTCCCATAGGTATCGGGGAACACCCTGCCAGTGACTCGCTGGCGCTTGGCGGTCTCGTCTCCCTCCACAGTCTTTCCTACCTGTGGGTATCGGGGAGGCGACGCCTGTGACTAACTTTGCTTTTCTTTGCTTTCGTCTCCCTCCACAGTCTTTCCTACCTGTGGGTATCGGGGAGGCGACGCCAGTCGGTATTTGGGTTGGCGACGCCCGCGACATCTCGTGCTGTCGTCGCCCTTTACGTCGTTCCGGGCGACGCCTCGGGCGTTACCTTTACTTCGACATTGACTTTAATTCTTGCCTTAGTCAACGCCTGATAACAGCGAAGAGCTCAAGGTTTTGTCTGCGCCATCCGCGTAGCACCTCCTGTATGGCTGATGCGACGTTCTGTCATTCAACTTGATACACGTGGCGCTGCTTGTATGGTTTATGGGACATTCGGTCATTTCATTAAGTCCTGACTCCTGCTATGCCCTTGACTCATTTTCGACGGCGGATCGTACCACTGGATATTCTGTTGATGGGACATTTTCTGATTCAAACCAGTGATGCCAGTGTCATCCTTTCATCTTCTGCCATGTGTATCAATCGCGCGGTGCATCCGTTCGCGTCGTTTGGCGCTCTAACCGCTTTATTTAACTCTTCAAACTCTGGAATTATCTTCATCATTTTCTCACTCTCCACAACCTACTTGCGTTCTTTCTTCTTGCACCCTTCCTTCTTGCACCCTTTCTTCTCTGTCGAAGGGTTGTTCTAACCTTCGCTCCCCTCGCTCAACTCTTGCATTTCTGGCCATCCTGATCTTGTTAAAGAATGTCTTCTCACGATGCTTCCTCCAGGGTCCGTCCCAAAGACTTGTACCCTTGGGCCTCGAGTGAACTTCTTGATGAGTGTTCCTGCTTGCTCTCCACCAGGGCCGTACGGGAACACAAAGGGGAGTTATGTTCTTATGACCACCGGGCCTTCGCAAGGAGGCACGATGACGACATCGCTGTGCTCCCTTGCACTCTGGGGGAGCCAGTGTGTGGAGACGAACGGGCCAACGACGGGGTCCCTTTCTTTTACTTTTACCAGGTGGTGTTCAAGACCATCGGGGTGCGCTTACCCTTCTCCTGGTTCGAGAAGGAACTGCTGACGGAGATCAACGTGGCTCCGGCCCAGTTATACCCCAACAGCTGGGCCTTTGTCAAGGCCTTCGATGTCCTCTTCGGGTTTCTGGGTTGTGCACCCTCGGTTGACCTCTTTCTTCACTTTTTTGAGGTGAAGAGACAGAGACACAACCTCTGGGTAACTCTCAGCAATGTACCCGGAAGAGTTCTCTTCACGCCCTTCCAAAGCTCGTTCACGGGGTGGAAAGGCCGGTTCTTCAAGATCTGCTGTACTGATTTTGTTCCTGACGCCCTTGATGGGTTTCCGTTGTACTGGGTGAGAGAGGAAAAGGTCCTCAAAGCCAAACCCCTCAAGAATCTGGCTCCAAGTGATCAAATAGCTTGCCGGATTCTTGCTGAGGCGGGAGGTTTTGACTCTGCTACGGTGATCAGCTTGGAGTCCAACGCTAGGACTCTTGAGAAGTACATATGTAAGAACCACTGCCTTAGGCGACTTCGGCCTTCGTTACTTTCTAACTGTGCCTGTCTTTCTTCACGGTGTCTCTAATACATCTTTTCCCTCCGTACAGGTTCGAAAATAAGCCAAGAAAAGAGGACACGACTTACTCGAGCGCTGCGGGCTGGGAAAGGGGCTTCGCCTTCCTCCAGTGATGACTCTGATGAGCGCTGAGAAGTGGCTTGTTTGTGTTTTTGCATGTTTTGTAGCGTTTGCTCCGTTTGTACTGAACATTGCTTGTAACAACAACTTTTCAATATCATAATTCTTTGCAACGCCACTTTACTTTGCATATGCTTCATATACCGCGCGCTTTCCTTTCGTCTCGTTCTGCCAACGATGCATGCTTTCACTTGGGCGACGCCTTCTTTCTGGGCGACGCCAAGACCTAGGCGACGCCTTCCTCCTTGGCGACACCATGGCCTAGGCGGCGCATCAGATTACTTCTAACAAGGAAAGATAAAGGCTGAAAACCAAGGCACTTCTTTTTCTCAACTGGTTTTTCCGTTTATTAGGGTGACCTCATTAAAAAACCCCCGAAAGGGAAAAAGAGCGTCCCCATCAACTAAATTGTTACATGCTGCTTACATAAGTCAACTGAAATAAAATTTTAAGTTGGCTGCATTCCAACTGCGCGGGATAGGGCCTCCATCTAAAGTCTCCAGGTTGTACGAACCGTTGCCCTTAGCCTCAGTAACTCTGAAGGGCCCGGTCCACTTGGGAGACAGCTTATTCTCCAACTCGTATGGGTGAGCTTTCCTCATCACTAGGTCGCCCACCTGAAACTGTCGCGGCTTTACTTTAGAGCTATATTGCCGCTCCACTCTTCTCTTCATCGCTTCAGCTTTTATTCTAGCTTCTTCCCTGGCCTCATCTAGCAGATCCAGGTTTACCCGCCTCTCCTCATTAGATTCCTCCACCACAAAGTTTTGAAAACGCGGTGAGCTTTCGTGTATTTCTACTGGAATCATCGCGTCCGACCCGTACACCAAACTGAAAGGCGTCTCCATAGTAGAGGATTGGGGCGTGGTGTGGTATGCCCATACAATCCTTGGCACCTCTTCCGCCCACGCCCCTTTGGCCTTCTCTATCCTTCTTTTTAACCCCCTCAGCAGAACTCTGTTTGCTGACTCTACTTGTCCATTGGTCTGGGTGTGTTCAACCGACGCGAACACTTGCTTGATTCCCACTTCAGCGCACAGATTTCTCAACTGCTGACTGGCAAACTGGGTCCCGTTGTCAGATATCAGGCGCCTGGGTACGCCAAAACGACACACGATGTTTCTCCACACAAAATGTTGTACCTTATGCGCAGTGATTTGTGCCACGGGCTCTGCCTCTATCCACTTAGTGAAGTATTCGATGGCGACGATCAGATACTTCATTTGCCTGATTGCCAGTGGGAAAGGGCCCAGGATGTCAATTCCCCATGTGTGGAAAGGCCACGGGCTGTATATGGACCGCAACTCTTCTGGCGGCGCCTTGTGCCAGTCGGCGTGCTTTTGGCATTGCTTACACCGCTGGGCGTGCCGTGCGCAATCCTCTTTCACTGTTGGCCAGAAGAAACCTGCGCGTATTACCTTGGAGGCTAAGGACCTTCCTCCTACATGGCTTCCGCAGATGCCTTCGTGTAGCTCCGCCATTATCCTGGTGCACTCATCGCCACTGACGCATGTTAGGATAGGGTGAGTGAAACCGTGCCTGAACAGCACCCCATCCACCAAAGTATATCTTGCGGCATTTCTTTTGATTTTCTTACCCTCTTCAGGGTCCACTGGAAGAGCCCCATCCGCCAAGTATCGTTTATAGGGCGTCATCCAGGTGTCTCCCTTGGACAAGACACAGACCTGCATCCGCTCTTCCTCAGACCCACCCGCGTATATACTGATGCGGGGCGCCCTCTGCGTATCTTGGGTCAAAGAGGAGTGACTCCTCGGCCTTCCCCTTAATGCATAAATCTGGAGGACATCCACCCTGTTGTCTTCCACGAATCGACGCGGAGCTTTGAGAGTCTCCTGGATCACTGTCCTCTGTCTACCCCCCTTGCCTGAGCTGGCCAGCTTTGCGAGCAGGTCAGCTCTGGCATTCTGCTCCCTCGGGACGTGTATCAACTCAAGAGCGTTGAACGCCCCTCTCAACAACTGGACGTATTTTAGATACGCCGCCATCTGTGGGTCCTTCGCCTGGAACTCACCCGACACCTGCCCCGTAATCAACTGGGAGTCGCTCTTCACGAGGAGGTTCTGTGCGCCCATCTCCTTGGCCAAGAGCATTCCTGCTATCAGGGCTTCATATTCTGCTTGATTGTTACTTGCCTTGAAGGCAAAACGCAAGGCCTGCTCGATCAGTATGCCGTCGGGTCTTTCCAGCACTATTCCCGCACCACTCCCTTGTTGGTTTGAGGAGCCATCAACCGAGAGCAGCCACTGTGAACTCGCTTCCACCTCTTGCTCACCTCCGGGCGAAAGTTCTGCTACAAAATCCGCGTACACCTGCCCTTTGATGGATCCTCTAGGCTCGTACTGTATGTCGAATTCTGACAGTTCCACTGCCCAGCGTACCATTCTTCCTGCCACATCGGGTTTCTGCAGCACCTTCTGTATAGGGAGGTTGGTCATCACCACCACCGTAAGGAGCCTCCTGGCCGAGAACACTACCGCCAGCGCCGCCTTCTCCAGTGCTTGGTACCTTGTCTCAGCCCCCTGTAAGGCCTTGCTTACAAAGTAGATGGGCTTCTGACTCCGATCCTGCTCTTGGACCAACACAGAACTGATGGCCCGCTCCGTTACAGTAAAATACAACCGGAGGGGCACGCCCGTTACCGGCTTGCAGAGAACCGGAGGCGTCGCCAGGTACTCCTTCAGCTTAACGAAAGCCGCTTCGTATTCATCAGTCCATGCAAAGCGACTGTTTCTCTTGAGGCACTGGAAGTACGGGTGCCCCTTTTCTCCTCCGGCGGAAACAAACCTCGAGAGCGCCGCCATCCGCCCTGTCAACTGTTGCACCTCTTTCACCGATGTCGGACTCCGCATGGCGATAATAGCCGCGCATTTGTCGGGGTTCGCCTCTATCCCCCTCTCGGTGAGCAAAAAACCCAAGAACTTACCGGCCTCCACCCCGAAAACACACTTCTCGGGGTTCAACTTGAGGCGATATTTGGATATTGTGTTGAACAACTCCTCCAAGTCTGCCATGTGCTGCACCCTGTTCTGCGACGCCACCACCATGTCGTCTACATATGCGTATACGTTCCTCCCAAGCATTGGCGCTAGGACCTTGTCCATTAACCTCTGGTACGTGGCGCCCGCATTTTTGAGCCCGAAGGGCATCACCTTATAGCAATAACTGCATGTTTCAGTCATGAACGCAGTCTTGCTCTCGTCTCTTGGGTGCATCTTGATTTGGTTGTACCCTGAGAAGGCGTCCAGGAAACTTAACACCTTGCTGCCTGACGCACTGTCTACCAAGGCGTCGATGCTGGGCAACGGATAGGAATCCTTTGGGCACGCCTTGTTCAGGTCCGTGAAGTCAACGCACATTCTCCACTTTCCGTTCGCCTTTTTCACCAAGACGACGTTGGTGAGCCACTCAGGGTACTGAATCTCCCTAATGTGGCCAGCACTCAGCAGCTTCTGCGTTTCGTCTTTCACCACCTGTTGTCGTTCCTCATTGAACTTTCTCCTTCTCTGACGCACAGGGCGGACCGTGGTGTCCATGCTGAGGTGGTGACACAGGAAATCAGGGTCGATGCCTGGCATATCCGAAGCGGACCATGCAAAGGCATCCAGGTGGCGTGAGATCACTTCTGCTACCCCTTCCTGTTCTTCTGGGCTTAGCGAACTTCCTAACTTGAAAGTTTTGCCGCCAATCTCCCTTTCTATGGCGTTAGTTGCAGGCTGCTCCTTGCTATCTTCTTCGACGGGCGCCGCCTCTTCGACCGGCGCCGCCTCTTCCACGGGCGCCGCGTCGTCAGGGCCTTCCTCCATTGGCACATCTGCTTCGGGCATCGCCCTCTCTGCTATTGCCGCTTCAGGCGTCAGCCCAGCGGGCGTCGCCTCAATCATCGTCGCGTCCGCGCTTGGTGGACGTTCATACACCATGAATACGCTCTTCGTTTTCAGGTTGTTTTCATAGCATTTCCTTGCCTCCTCCTGATCTGACCTGATGACTATCACCCGGCCACTGAGGTCTGGCAGCTTCATCTTCATGTGACGAGTGGAGGACACCGCGCTCAGACGATTTAACGCCGGTCTGCCCAGCAAAATATTGTAGGCAGAATTAGCGTTCACGACGAGGTACCGGATGCTCTCGGTACGGGAGGCCTCTCTGTCTGTGAACGTAGTCCTCAACTCCAGGTACCCACGAACTTCTACCTGGTTATCCCCGAACCCATACAAACATCCCGTATAGGGACTCAGCAGATCGGGGGACAACCGTAACTTATTAAAGGTCGACAGAAACATGACGTCGGCCAAACTTCCTTGATCAACAAGCACTCTGTGGACCTTCCTTCCAGCTGTGACGACTGAGATGACAACTGGATCGTTGTCATGGGGCACCACATCTCGGATGTCTCTTCTTGTGAACACAATATCTGACTCCCAAGGCTCCCCCGAGAGCCTCTCTTCGACTGAATTTACCCCCCTCGCGTATTTCTTCCGCTGGGAGGCGGTGGGCCCTCCGCCAGAGAAACCTCCAGCAATGGTGTGGACCTCGCCAAGCACTGGCATCTCGTGTGCCGGTTCATCTGCCGGCGGCGGCAAAGTGGCGGTCGTTGCGGAATCTGTGACATAATCTTTCAGAAACCCAGTCCTCACCAGCTCATCTAGCTGGTAGCCCAACGACAGGCAATTATCAATTTGGTGCCCGAAAGCCTCGTGGAATTCGCACCAAGAGTCTTTTCGGGGCCCTAACACCTTGTCGGTCTTCGCCGGTCGCCTCAGCCTCTCAGCTATGTTGGGCACGGCGATCAAATCCTTTAACTCAACCACGAAGTTGTACCTCGCCGGTCTCGCTCTTTCTCTGGCGGGGCGTTCGCCTCCTGCTGGACCCCGGGGCTGGGGCTTTCTGGCCTCGTAGGGGCGTCTCGCCTCTGGCTTCTTTCTTCCCGTCGTGGTCTCATTGACTCTGACGGGTTGAACTCGCGTTGGTCCCCTCGGGCGTGAGGGTACGGCACTGGTGCGCTTCACACATACCTCCCCCTCCGAAGCAATGTGCTCTACCGCCCTACGCCGTAATTCAGCGAAGGTCCTAGGGCGATTGCGGATAATGGATTCTCCAAAGGGGCCGGGGCATACGCCTTTCACAAATGCGTACACGATCATAGGCTCCTCTGTTGTACCAACCTTCACGACCTGGGCCCCGAAGCGATTGATATACACCTTCAGGGTCTCCCCCTGATACTGCTTCACATCAAACAGATCGTACGAGACCGGCGGCGGGGCCTTGTTGGCTAAGTACTGTTCTCTGAATAACCGCGACAATTGGCGGAAAGATGTGATATGGCCCTCGGGGAGGCTAATGAACCAGTCCATAGCCATCCCGGTCAGGGTGCTCATGAAGAGCTTGCACTTGGCAGCATCAGAACCGCCTATCAGGACCATCTGTGTGTGAAATGCAGCAAGGTGCGTCTCTGGGTCCTCCATCCCAGTGAAGATTACCTTGGGTCCCGCGAACGTGTTCGGGATCGCTGCGTCTAGGATCTCCTGCGAGAAAGGAGTGGAAAACTCCCTTGGTGGGGAATGGTTCTCCGTCTCGTCCTGTCCAGGCCGCCTCCGATCGTTTCTCAGGCCCTGGCGCAACTCCTCATTCACACGGTGGAGCTCTTCGTTCCGCTCGTGCGAGGCATCGAGGTCTGCCTGCATGCGCTCTTGTTCCAGTTTCGAATCCGCCATGTCTTGCTGCAGCCCCCTCATTATCTCCAGGACCTATTGCATGGATAGGTCTGCTGGGGCCGCGCGCGCTGCTCTTCGTCTGGTGGGGGCCATTGTCACTCCAACCTCCTTCAACGTTACTGTAACTTGGTAAATTTTTCTCGAACTTGTGATGGGACTGATGTTTTATATCGGCCCCACGGTGGGCGCCAAATGTTCCGTCCGGTTGACCGGGACGTCTTCATGCGCGACCTCAACCGTCAGCTAGGGACTCCTTCCCGCTGGTTGCCCGTGGATTCCTGCAAAAAAGAGGACAAAGAGGCGCCCTAGCGGCCGTGTGCACTCCGACGCTCAAGTCAGCCAGCAAGAAACACCAAAAAACTGTCCACCCCCGTCTCTGAGCACCGCGTGTGGCACTCTGAAGGTGGTAAAAGAACTGTGTATATGTGTGTGTGTCATCTCCTTCCGGCAAAAATATTCCCCAGTCACTTGTACGTAACCTTAAAGCACGGGCAAGCAACCAGAGAGTTTCTCGTAAATTTGCCAAAGGTCCCAACCCTTTCTCCGACATTCTCAGCGCTATTTAAACTGCCCCAGCATTTAAAGCGCCTTAAAGCGCTTTTAATCTCAAACGTAACGCACTCATTAAAGCGCTTAATTACGAAACGTAGCACATTTAAGACGTTGAAACGCTCGGGAGCCATAATAGTACCTGAATGCTCGAAAGGGAAACTGTATTGAATATCTTTAATTACCTGGCACCTGACTAGAGGGTGTTTCTATTCTGGCATGGCTGTCGTACACGTGGAGGGCCTCACGACGCCATGACCCCATCTGGGGGCGTTTCTGCCCATCTGGGGACGTCTCTACGTGTGAGTCCTCCTGCTTGGGAGTGCTACTGCGCTAGGGGTGACTTTTTGGGTGCGAACTCATGCCCCCAAGTATCTAGCCACTTACTTTGAGAGCGTATCTGCCTTCCTTTCGTACCCTGCACCCGCTTACCCCGGGGCGTGACCTTCCTCTTGGGTCGTATCTGTCCCGAAAGCGTCTCTGGGGTGGCAGGGGTACTTCACGAGTCAGGCTGCCCTACCTTGATGTTATCACTATGGCCTTGAAGCCACCTTTTCTTTCTCTTTATCACTTTCCCGAGATATCGGGACCTGAGGCTTTCCCACGGCGTCGCTCCCTCCATGGTCTTTCCTACCCATGGGTATCGGGGAACCACACCGTGATTGCCTTGTTTTTACACTGTTTGATCTGGCTACGCCCTGGTTGGGCGACGCCTCCACCCGGGCGACGCCTTGCCTTGGCGACGCCTCCACCCAGGCGACGCCTTGCCTTGGCGACGCCTTGTCCTGCCTTGGCGACGCTTCCTCTTGGCGTCTCTACACCTGGGCGACACCTTGAGTTGACTTTGACCTTGACTTAGTCAACGCCCTGATACGGGACGGTACAATATCTTTGCAAGAAACTGAGTTTGGGTAAAAATGCTGATTCCAGCCCCTCAAAGAAGAGACTCAATAAGAAGCTGCACTCCACGTGTTCGACCAAATGGGTCTCTTACGATGGACGCATTCCTTCCCTTCTCCATGCTCTCAACACCATTCACGATTTGGATAACGCTCTCAAACAGTGGGAGAAGACTCTCTCCAGCAGGGAAATCAGTGCAATTCTGAAGGCTCAGGTCTCTTGGCAGAGGGCTTTGCAAATTTTCGAGTGGTTCAACAAAAAAGGTTGTTATGACTTGAACGTCATTCACTACAACATAATGCTCTGGACCCTTGGCAGAGCGTGCAAGTGGGGGCTAGTTGAGAGTTTGTGGGGCGAAATGAATGCAAAAGGAGTTGCACCTGTGAATTCCACTTATGGGACCTTGATTGATGCCTACAACAAAGGTGGACTCAAAGAAGAAGCTCTTGCTTGGTTTCAGAGGATGCAGAGTCAAGGAATGGAGCCTGATGAGGTCACCATGGGCATTATTGTTCTCCTGTACAAGAGGGCGGGAGAGTTTCGAATAGCTGAAGAGTTTTTTAGAAGATGGATAAGAGGTGCATCTTTTAGATTAGAGGTTAATCATAATTTTAGTGTGGATGATAAAGGATCACATGCCAATGTTTGTTTAAGCTCCAATACATATAATACCTTGATTAACACATATGGGAAGGGTGGTCAATTTCGCGCAGTATGTGAAACTTTTGCTAGGATGATCAGACAAGGCATAACCTTAAATACAGTGACACTCAATTTAATGATTCACTTGTATGGAAACTGTGGAAGGGTACAACAAGCTTGTTTGTTGTTCCAGAAAATGGGAGAGTTTCGGTGCCTACCCGACACTTGGACATATAACATCCTCATTTCGGCTCATATTAAGAATAATAATGTCAACATTGCAGCTAAATATCTTGCAAGGATGAAACAGGCATGCCTTGAGCCAAATGTTGAGTTACCGTATCCTCTTGCATGCATACTCGACAAGGAAAATGGTCCAAGAAGCGGAAGAACTTGTACGGGAGATGGATGCAAGGAATCTAACAATTGATGAATTTACCCAATCTGCTTTGACTAGAATGTATGTAGAATCAGGTATGCTTGAGCAGTCATGGTTGTGGTTCACGAGGTTTCACATAGTTGGGAATATTAGTTCTGGCTGTTATTATGCCAATATTGATGCTTATGGAAAGAGAGGGTACACTTTAGAAGCAGAAAAAGTATTTTTTTTGCTGCAAAGAAAAGAAAAAGCTCACTGTCCTCGAGTTTAATGTGATGATTAAAGCTTATGGGATAGGAAAATGTTATGATAAAGCATGTCAATTGTTTGATTGTATGAAGAAATTTGGTGTTGTTGCAGACAAATGCAGCTACAGTTCTCTCATACATATTTTGGCCAGTGCTGA
The DNA here is from genome assembly GCF_051622355.1 of Phaseolus vulgaris. NCBI lineage: Eukaryota > Viridiplantae > Streptophyta > Magnoliopsida > Fabales > Fabaceae > Phaseolus > Phaseolus vulgaris. The sequence continues at coordinate 6,422,352 of NC_143503.1, forward strand.
CAAGCCGCACGATGCAAAATCTTACCTGTTAAGAATGCAAGATGTAGGACTTGTGAGTGACTGTTCCATATTGTGTTGTGATAAAAAGCTTCGTGAAGTTAGGTCAATTAAAAATGGCTGAAGAATTATACGAGGAGATGCTTAGATATGCCGTTCAGCCTGATGTCATTATTTATGGTGTTTTTATCAATGCTTGTGCTGATGCAGGAAGTGTTAAAGAAGCCATCAATTATGTTAATGAAATGCGAAAGGCAGGATTGCAAGGGAATTTAGCTATATATAACTCTTTAATTAAGTTGTATACTAAAGTAGGCTACCTGAAAGAAGCAGAAGAAACATACAAATTGCTTCAATCGTCAGATGAGGGTCCTTCTATATTTTCCTCTAATTGTATGATTGATCTTTATACTAAACTACTTATGGTTGAACAAGCAAAAGAGATATTTGAGAGCTTGAAGAAGAATGAAGTTGCAAATGAGTTTTCATATGCAATGATGCTATGTATGTATAAGAAAATTGGAAGATTGGATGAAGCCATTCAAATTGCAACACAAATGAGAAGACTAGCTCTTTTGACTGATGTATTGAGTTATAATAAAGTGCTTGGTTTGTATTCTATGGATAGGAGGATAAGGGAAGCTACAAAGACTTTCAACGAAATGATAAAATCTGGCATTCAACCAGACGATTTCACATTTAGAGCTCTTGCTAACATTTTGCTGAATTGTGGAGTTTCAAAGCGGGCTGTTGGCAGGCTAGAAGTAATGGTGAAAAGGGATGCTCATCATGGTTTGCAAGGATGGATGCTGGCACTCTCATGTGCATCTGAAGGAGATAATTTTCCAAATGAATAGATGTGCATAATTATGGAGCCTACATTAGAAAAGCATGATTGGATTTTAACTGGTCTGACTTTCCTCTGGAGCTGGGTTTCCTTTAATTTGGTTTCTTGGCTGAGACTATGATTGGAGCATTTCAAGCAATGTATTTAGAATTACTACTGTTAATTTCTATGATAATCTGTTATAATATGGCTTGGTAGTTATTGTTTCTCTTTTGCATGTTTGAATAAATTTTTCTTGAAACACTAGACCAACAAGTAAGAAGATAAAATGAATTAAGTTTGTGCATAACTTAAAAATCATCTTTTACTCGTAAAGTTTCTACAATTAACTTACAAGCTGATTTTAATTTGTGTAGAAACTGATTTTAACTTTTCTAAAACACATATTTTAACTTGTAAATAAGCTAATTTCAAGTTTCGAGAATGTTTATTTATTTATTTTTTATTATTTTCTACTATTTTCTTTTCGGATAGCTCTAAGTGCTTCTGATGTTGTTTTAGTCTATATATAACTGCACTTCCACTCCTCACATTGCTCACAATGTGCGCTTGCTCTATCTCTCCCTACCTCACCTTACACCACAAGGTACGAACGACTATGGTTCTTGTTCCTTTCAACTTTTCTTTCTTAATGCTATATGTACCGTCCCGGGGCGTTGACCAAAAGTCAAAGTCAAAGTCAACACATGTTGGGACAGCTCGAGGGCCCCAAAGAAGGGAAAGAAAGTAAATAGGTTGACCGCTTGGGGCATCGCCAGGTTAGGGCGTCGCCTCGCAAAGGCGTCGCCCAAGAAAGGCGTCGCTAGGTTAAGAAATAGTCAAGTTAAGACATCGACGGTGTTACCCCCCCGATACCCATGGGTAGGAAAGACCATGGAGGGAGCAACACTGTGAGGAAGTCTCGGGCCCCGATGGCTCAGAACAGCAATGAAGAAAAGAGAAAGGTGGCTTCAAGGCCATAAGTTCTAGTACCAGTAGGGGGTAACCTGACTCGTGAAATACCCACACCACCGCTAGGAGACCCTGGGACAGATACGACCCATGAGGGGGCCACGCCCAGGGGAGAACCACGTGCATGGTACGAGAGGAAGGTAGATACACTCCCAAGGTGAGTGACTAAAAGTTGGGGCGCATGAGTTGGCACCCAGAAAGTCACCCCCTTGCGCCAAATGCACTTCGAGAAAGGAGGGTTTGCACGATGGGTTAACCTTAAGTTGGGTTACGGCGCTGTAGGGCCCTCCACGAAGAGTCGCGATCAAGTCAGAAGAACACGTGGCAATAAGCACTGAAAATATCAAGGCTTTCCTAAAAGTTCGCTAAGGTACGCGTTAATTCAGTTAAGATTCGAACGTTCCAAGGAATATTTTTATACGCTTTCAATGCGCTTTAACGCGCTTTAAATGCAGAAGGTGTATAAAAAGGGGCCTTGGGACATTTGAAAGGGGATCCGAGTTTTGACCTAATTCTCGTAGCTTTACACAGAGCACAAACCCTAGTTGTTTTCGTGGCGCACCCACTGTGTGCACAAGATGATTAGGGTAACACAGTTTCAATCATTTAGTTATTTTTGGACCACCTTCAGAGCATTTTTTACGGTGTTCCGATACGGAGGTGCGTCACCTTTGATGTTTCTCGCTAGCTGACTTGATCGTCGGAGTGCAAACGGCCGCGAGGGCGCCCCTTTGTTCACTTCTTTTCAGGTACTCACAGACGAAGCAGAACGAAGGTGCCCTAGCTCGTGAGGACAAGCCTCGCATAAAGACAACCCAGGTCAACCGGTGGGAACACTATAAAATGTGAAATGATGTATAATGTTATTTTTATGAATACCAATCTCTGATTGTTTGCTTTACGCTAACGTTGTTGGATCTAATTGATCTGATCTACTTAGTGTTTTGGTTGGCATGGTCTTAAGGATAAAAACTATAGAAAATGAAGATCATAGAAAAAATACATGAAGCCACAACTGATCCAAACAGGGTGGTGTTCTCGTTTGAGTTCTTCCCGCCCAAGACTGAGGATGGGGTGGACAATTTGTTTGAGAGGATGGACCGCATGGTGGTGCACAATCCCTTGTTTTCTGATATCACTTGGGATGTTGGTGGAACCACCGCTGATCTAACTTTGGAAATTGCCAACAAGAGGCAGAACATTGTCTGTGTCGATACCATTATGCACCTCACCTGCACCAACATGCCTGTTGAGAAGATAAACCACGCTCTCCACACCATTAAGTCCAATGGCCTCCAGATTGTGCTTGCTTTTCAAGGTGACCGCCACATGGCCAGGACAAATTTGTGCAGGTTGAAGGTGGCTTTGCCTGCACACGACTTGGTACCAATTCCTTTCACCTCCAATTTTCCTCATTTATATAATTCATTCTATTTTGCCAATCTCAGCTGGGATGGTTACATAACCATATCATCCTCACTCAGGCTCTATTTTACCAATTATAGACTCCATTTGGAAGGACTTTGATGGTTTATGGCTATTTTCGTAGAAACCCTTTTTTTAAGAAAAGATTTCAATTGTGCATAGACTGACTCCTCTCTTATAACTTGTCAATGTCTCATTTTTTGTACTATCTGAGATTTGAGATATGTTGGACCAACGAGTTGCTGGTGACTTGTTCCTTTTGAGCTAGATATGGATTTAAGTCTTGTGGATGGAAAAAACGTGCTTGAGAGGGGAGATGATGGAAACCATCCAGCCACATACATTCACATAATGATGAAGAATGAGAAGCATTGGATTTGAGGACAAATCATTTTCAAGAGGGAGGAGATGATGGAAGAGGCCCAAGCCCATGATAGAAGAAGCCAAGCCCAACCCCAAATACAAGTTCAAGCTTAAGCTCAAGCCCAACAAATAGAAGATCTGGGCCAACTAAGCATCATTGGATATCTCTTTTTGTAATTACTTTTGAGTAGTTTTTTAGTAGAACATCAAGGGAGCTGTAGATATATAAGAGGTGCAACTGTATAAAGATAAGTCACACCTTCCATGTGACATAAAAAGAAGGTGTATGTGTAGATTTAGGAGGTGTCAAAGAAAGAAACCAAGTCACACTTCCCTTGTGACTAGGAATTGGCTCCAAATTCAAATGCTTCTCACTTGAATTTCCCTCCACTTTCATTTAAATTTTCAGCCCTCTAAACACTATAAATAAAGAGAGCTTAACTCATGTAATTTCAAGATTAATCTAATAGTGAATTGTTGCCAATTTTGTGTCAATCTCACTACTTGTCTCCTACCTCTAGGATAGACAATTGATCTTCAAACTTTTATTCTACCAAAGTGAGATGGCATCACCACTCACACTTCATACCTAACCTTGATGTTGAAGATGGGAAGCTTTTATGTGCCAAATCCAAGTGAAGCCTGAAGCTGTGTGTTGCTTTAGGTTTAGTTTTTGGTTTGGGGTTTAGAATCTTTGAAAGATCAGTTTTGAATCTTAGGCAAAGCTCATTTCAATCAGTTTTAAAGATTAAAGTGTTTTTCCATGCAAAGGGAAAAACAACCGATTAAAATGTCGAGATAATCGGTTGTTTGTAACTTAGTTGGCAAAGAAAGTTTTAAAACTGTTTTATAACTGACAAGAGCATTCAACCGGTTAAATCGTGGTTTTAACCGATTAAATGTGTGTGCTTGTAACAGTTTTTTGAAAAGCTGTTTTTAACTTATTTGCTCCAACGTTAGCATTTCAAGTTTTATAAATATGTGTTTGTTTCAAACATTTAAAATATGATGAGAGTGATCAAGTTTGAGGAAATAAAAACCTTTTAATACTCTGAGTTGAGACTGATTTGAGTGATTACCAAAACTGTTTGTTAAAAGGTTTCAACCAAGTTTTTAGCAAGATTGCCTTGTGCTTTGCTGTCTTTGAAAGAACTGATCAATATGGTGCTAGTGTATTGTGTCTGACCAGGTGTTTTCTAAACCTGTTCAAGTTCTTGTAATTGTTCATGTAACATTTCTGTATAACTGTGTAAAATCCTGTAAAGTCAGTGGGATTTTGGCTTGAGGTGGTTGTTGTGTGCAAGAAGGGTGAGTAGGCTTTGTGGGATTCAAAGTCACCTTCTTGTGTGTGGTGTTTGTGTAATCTGTGATTGATTGCATAGTAAAAACTCAGTGGTTTGACTAAGGACTGGATGTAGCTCTGTGATCAAGTGAACCAGGATAATCTCTGTGTGTAATTCTCTCTATCTCATCTCTCATTAAACTGTGTGTATTTTCCGCTGTCATAAACAACCGGTTAAATCGTAACTTTAACCGATTAAAATTCTGATTACAAATTTTGTTTGGCTTTTGAATTGGTTTCTGAACTGCTTCTGTGTGTTGTTTGTTAAAGCTTCATTCTAAGCAAAGTATTTGCGAAAATAGTTTGAAAACAATTCACCCCCCCTCTTGTTGTAGCCATCAAACCTAACAATTGGTATCAGAGCTGGTTCTTGAAAGTTATACAAGTTTTCTGATTTTTGGTTTTTGAAAATCTTTTTGATGGCTGATAAAATGCCCTTAGGGGAAGGAGCCTCAATAAACAGGCCACCCTTGTTTTGTGGAGTTAATTACCAATTCTGGAAAGTTAGAATGAAGATTTTTATACCTTCAACTGACAAAGGCATTTGGGAATCAATTGAAAATGGTCATTTTGTACCTTAAGTTAAGAAATATGATGTTTTAATTGATAAACCTTCATTTGACTGGACAGAGGCAGAATCTAAGAAAGCTAAATTTGATTGGATGGCTAAGAACATTATAACATCTGCTTTGAGTAGTGATGAACTTTTTAGGGTTTCGCAATGTAGCTCGGCCAAAGAAATGTGGGACATCTTGGAGGTCACACATGAAGGCACAAATGATGTAAAGAGAGTTAGCAAGCATGCTCTAATCCAAGAGTATGAACTCTTCAGAATGCAAAAAGGAGAATCAATATGTGATGTGCAAAAGAGGTTCTCTCATACTGTGAATCACCTCATAAGTCTTGGCAAGAAGTTTGATGAAGAGGAACTCAACATCAAGGTGCTAAAGTGTCTTGATAGAACATGGCAACCAAAGGTGACTGCCATTTCAGAATCAAAGGATCTCACCTCATTAACTATGGCATCTTTTTTTGGCAAACTAAGAGAGCATGAGATGGAGATTCAAAGGCTTGCTGTTCAAGAGAGTGAAGACAAGCATAACAAAAGCATAACACTCAAAGCTAGCAAACAGCAACATGTTTCCAGTGAAAGTGAAGAGGAAAACATCAGCTTGCTTTCAAGAAAATTCAGCAAGTTCTTGAGAAAGAAACAAGCTTCTAAAAGGTATGACACAAAGAAACCCAGTGAACTCAATTCCAACAAGTATACATGTTATGACTGTGGTGAGCAAGGACATATTAAGTCTGAATGCCCAAATAATGAAGTCAAAGAAAAGCGAGATTCAAAAGGGAGAAGAAGGGAAAAGCAAAGAAAGCTTATATAGCATGGGATGACAATGATTATTCATCCTCAAGCTCTTTAGATAATGAGGAAGCAAATCTGTGTCTTCTAGCATCAGTAACAAGTAGTGTGGATTGTACTTCAACAAGTAAAGGTACCACCTATGATCAATTGCTTAATCCTTTTTATGAAACTCATGATGAAGCCAACCGATTGGCCCTTTCTCTCAACCGGTTGAAAGGATTAAACAACTAGTTAGGAAATAAGGTTAAAGATCTTGAGAAAGAGTTGTACAACACCAAAGAAGATTTAGAACATCTGGATTTAATCTACAAGAATTCTTCTTGTAGTTGTGAAAAAATGAATTGTGAAAATTGTGAAATGCTTGAAAAGAAGATTTGTTATCTTTTGAAAACCTTGGACAAATTTACAACTGGAAGGTCCAACTTTGAAAATGTTTTAGCATCACAAAGATGTGTCTTTGGAAACGTAGGTTTGGGATTTTATCCCCAAAGCAAAGAGAAAAGAATTGGAAAACCTTTTTCAATTTTTCCAAAAAAACAATCAGTTAAAAAATCGTTTCAACCGGTTGTTACATGCTTCTGTTGCATGAAGAAAGGCCATTCTGTCAGGTATTGTAGGTTTCGTAAATCTCTTGTACCTAAAGGCATCTATAAGTGGATTCCAAGATGTATTGTAAATACAAAAGATAAATCTAACGCTAAAGGTCCCAAATTCTTCAAAGGATCAAATCTTAAGATTTAACAAAGTTCTATTTTGCAGATTTCTGATTTCTTGAAAGGTTCAGCAAGGACTGGATGTTTTGTACTTGTCAACATATCAGGATCTTGTGCTGATTTCCTTGAGCCTCTGTAATTAGAAAATCAGTAATCTAGGGATTTTAATCTCTTATTCTTTGTTAAAGAACTTTCACGTACAAAGTTCAATTCAATATACTTCTTTGTATTTCTATGAATGATTTCTATGTGCTCCATCTTCTCTGCATATGTTTTATAGCTTGCAATTATGTGAAAACCTGATGCAACATGTGTTTCTGGTTTAAAACAATGTTTTTTTTTTCAGAACAGAAATTTAACCGATTGTTTCCTCGAAACAACCGATTATTTCTGTCAGGCAAGCCTTGGATGAATCTATTTTTTATTTTTAATTTTGAGTTTTATGATTCTGTTAAACCTAATGACGTGTATGGTCAAACTTGCTTTAATTGATGTTTGAATACAATTTAACTCTTGTACATTAGCTTTTAATAGATCAAATCTCTACCTATCTTGAAAATCAAATTTCTGTTAAATGCTTGGTCAAATATCACATGTGAATCTTTACTTTCTGATTTGACTGACCATGTCAGCTTTATTGTTCATATTTGATTCGTTTTTGTGTTGAATACTATCTGCTTTGATCAGGGGTTCTTTGCTATAAAACCCAATGCATCTAGCTGCAATTTTCACTCACAAATAACTGGTTAAACTAGAACTATTATTTCTTTCTAAAACAGTTTTCCTTGCAGAAACTTTTTCTGATTCTAGCAATGACTGGAACTCCTCCATCTGCAAAGAGAATGAAGTCCAGGGGTGTCAAAAGTTCTGGAAAGCTTGAAGGTTGGTTTTCAGGGGATACCAATCCCATCAACAAATACCTACTAGAGACTAGTAGAAAAAAATGTGAACACTCCAAACGTTGTTTCCTTCTCTTGGATGAAGCAACAAAAGTTAGATTCTATAAGGAGTGTTCTCAAAGAACAAAAGTTGAAGAGATTTATGGAAATCACAGGGAACATTTATCTTGATCTTGTAAAGGAGTTCTACACTAACCTTACTTTTGATGGTGACTCACTTGTTTCTCATGTCAAAGGTGTAGATATGGTTGTTACAAATGAGGTATGTTCTGCTGTGACCGGGCTGAAGTCTTCTGGTATAAGAATCAATAGGGGAAACCTTGGAATTGTGGAAGATTTCAACAAAATCCAGTTTTACAAGAGTTGTCTCAAAAATCCCCACTCCAAAGTGAGGAATTTTTTCTGTTGGAGGATTGAAGCTTCATGAAAGGCTTGTGGCCTTCATAGTTTCATGGATTCTCACACCTAGGGGGAGCAACCACTCAACTCTTTCTGAAGAAGATCTCCTCATGATCTACTGCCTCATGAATAAAGTGAAGATCAATTGGATTCACACTATCAAGGAGCATATGAAAAAAGCCATGAGGTGATTTGATTTTCATTATTCTTATGCTATTTTGATTTCTAAGTTCCTTCACTATTTTGAAGTGGATATAGAGGAGAGCTAGCAGAAGTTATCAAGCCCTCTAGTGAAATCAATAGTGGATCCCTAAGCAAGATGGGGTTTACTAAGATTGGTTGAAGAGGGGTAAGCAAAGATGGTGATTATGCTGGCCCAAGTGGAACCAATGAAGGAAATGAAGCTAAAGAGGCAGCCATACAAGATGATCTTGCTGTTGGACCTCAAGAAGGAATTCATCATGATATCAACATGGAGGAAAGGATGCCAAGCATGTCATCCTTTGAAAGTCAAATGCTGAATAGGATGGACACCTTTGCTAATAACCAAAGGAATCTCTATGAGATGTGCGAATCAAGGTTTACAAGCATGGACACCAGGTTCTCTACTCTGGATGAAGAGATTGAAGAAGTCCAAAGGCAGATTCTGGAACTACAGTTTCAAAGGGAGGATAGCCTTTTTATTAGTTCAAAAGTTTTTCTTTTATTGTGTTTTTAATCCTACCTTTTTATCTATTTGATGAGACAAATAGGGGGAGAAGTATTGGGATTTGTAATGTTCTTAATATTGCTTTATTGCTTTTGAACATTGCTTTATTACTTGCCCTTATAAACTGATGTATCTGGTTTATTGTTTAAACTGTGTTTTCTGGTTTTTAGCAGAATTTCAACAGGTTATCTCTGTGTTATAACCGATTGTTCTTGTATGGTTCTGCTTATTTTGATAACTGATATAAAGTGTATATCTATTTGGCCAAGATTATTCGGTGATTGCTCAGTGCTTGCAGGATTCAACAGATTCTAAACAAAGTGTTGAACCAAGTGGTGTTCAAGCTTTGAAGAATCCAAACCCTTTGAAGGATGTTGAAGGCTGTGCTTGTTGTTGCTGAGTTGTCTTAGATAGGATCTGGGGTAGATTGAATTTTGTAATCCACTCTTGATTGAATCCAAGCAAAGGCATTCTCAATCTTTTTAAAAGAAAAGTGTTTTTCAAACTAAGTGAAAAACAACCGATTGTTTTGTCGAAACAACCGATTGTTTTATACTTAGGTGTTTTTAGAAAAGGTTGAAAAATTGTTTTTCAAATGGTTGGGCTGTCAAAACCAAAACAACCGATTGATTCGAGGAAACAACCGATTGTTTGTTTTGATACCATAACAGAAAAACTGTTTTGTGCTTTGACTAAGCATTAAATGATTTTCTAACTGTTTATGCTCCAGTTTTTAATGTTTTGACCAATCTTTAAAGGCAATTAATGGTTTGTTAAGATTTGATAACAAACAACAAACTTTGATATATACAGAAAAACAGATTTGAGTTTTTCACTGATTTTGAGTTTTTGAAAAAGTTGAGATTGTTTAGAGATTGAGATTGATCAAAGAGTGTGAGCCAGGATTTTCTCTTGTATTGATTTAAGATTTGCTTATGTAACAAGTGTAATCCTTGTATCTGTTGAAAGAATCTTTTGTGTGTTTGCTGAGAAGTGTTGTGTGTTCTTAAGGGGATCAAGATCAGCATTCTTAGTGTTGGTGTGTTGGCCAAGAGAAGTGTGTGTCTTGAGGGGATCAAGGTCACTTTCTTGGTTGTGTTGTAAGTGATCTAGAGTTGATTGCTTAGTGGAATTCCTCAGTGGTTTCTGAGAAGACTGGATGTAGCTTTGGGTTTAAAGTGAACCAGTATAAATCTCTGTGTGCATTTTCTCTATTCCTTAACTTTTTAAATTCAGTTTTATTATTTGCTTCTGGTATAAACAACTGATTGTTTCTGCGAAACAACCGATTGTTTTTCTGGTGCTGTGCTTTTTGCTTTATGTTTTGAAAAACTGAAATTTTTATCAAGATATTCTCGAAGAAATTTCATTCAAGGCTTAAAAGTTTTCGAAAAACATCTTTAAACCACTCACCCCCCCCCCCCCCTCTAGTTTAAAGCCATACATTCTAACAATTGGCATCAAGAGCTTAGTTCTATGGCTGGAAAGCAATCTTTTGAGGAAGGTGCTTCAATCTAGAAACCACCTTTATTCTGTGGATTGAATTACAAGTATTGGGAAGCCAAAATGAAAATCTCTGTGGAATTTATTGATCAAGGAATTTGGGATTCATTTGAGAATGGTCCTTACATTCCAAAAATTAAAAAGAATGGTTCTTTCATTGCAAAAACTTGGTCTCAATGGACCAATGATGAATGTAAAATGGCCAAGCTTGATTGTACTGCTCAAAACATAATAGCTTCTGCACTAGATACTAATGAGTTTTTCATGGTATCAAAATGCAAAACTGCCAAAGAGATGTTGGACACACTCAAGGTTGCTCATGGAAACAATGATCCAAAGGAGGCAAGGTCAAAGAGTCAAGCAAGAAGGAAAAGAAGGCAAAACATGAAAAGCCTCAACCTCTGCTTCATGGCCAGAAATGAGGATGACTCAAGTAGTGCAAGTTCATCCAACTCCTCAAACTCTGAAAATTATAGTCAATTACTTCAAGCCTTTCAAGAAATGCATGAAGAAGCCAACCGATTGGCCCTCTTGAATAATCGGTTAAAGGGAATGAATAGCTGGCTTGAAAACTGAGTAAAATCACTGGAAGAGGAATTAGAAAATTCAAAAACAGATTTTGAAAACCTTGAAATTGTTTACAAAAACTCCTCTTGCAAGTGTGATACTCTTGTTTGTGAAAATTGTGAAAATCGTGAAAAGAAGGTCCACTATCTTGTTAAAACTGTGGATAAGCTTTCTAAAGGTCAATCCAACTTTGAGAATGTCTTGGCATCTCAAAACTGTGTTTTTGAAAAAGCCGGATTGGGTTTTAACCCACAAAACAAACAAGATAGATTTTCAAAATCATTTTCGAAAATGCCAGAAAAACAACCGATTGGACCATCGAAACAACTGATTGTTACATGCTTCTATTGGATGAAAAGAGGCCATTCTGTGAGGTTCTATAAAATCAGAAAATATGTTGTTCCTAAGGGCTTTATGAAGTGGATTCCTAAGTGCAATAAAGATTCAATTGATGAACGTAAACCAAATGGACCCACATTCATAAGGGGACCAAATCTTTGTACTTGAAAATCTTCTTTGTAGGAAATCTTGGAGGAGAGCAAGCAACAATGGTACTTGGACAGTGGATGTTCCAAGCACATGACAGGGGACAAATCAAAGTTACTGAGCATCTCCTTTAAGCAAGAAGGGCATGTCACCTATGGGGACAACAACAAAGGAAGGATTCTTGGGAGAGGATCCATAGGTGACAAAGACATCTTGGTCATCCATGATGTGCTCTATGTAGAAGGTCTAAAGCACAATCTGTTGAGCATTAGCCAACTATGTGACAAGGGATATCAAGTGATGTTCAAGACAAACACATGTGAAATCTGTCTACCCAACACCAAAGAGGTAATGTTGGTAGGTAAGAGAGTCAATAATGTGTATCTTCTAGATATCTCTTCACCATGTTCAATTGGTTGTCTTCTATCCAAGCAAGATGAGTCTTGGCTTTGGCATAAAAGAATTGCTCATATTTACATGAATCACTTGAACAAGTTAATTTCAAGGGATCTTGTGATTGGGCTACCAAAGCTTGTCAAAAAGGGAAACAAGTGAAAAGTTCTTTTCAAATAAAAAATGTTGTTTTTTCTTTAAAACCCCTTGAGCTTTTTCACATGGATTGTACCGCCCTGGTAGTCGGAAGTGATGACGTGGCATCAAGCTACAGTATAGGCGTGTTGACAAGGCGCCAGGTTGGCAGAAGGGAAGGAAGTAGGGGGGCTCGTGAAGTCGCCAATTATTAAGTTGGCGTGTAGACTCTGGCGATCACCGGGTTAAAGATGAAGTCGCCAGATGTAGACTCAGACGACCTAGTAATTGGAGATCGCCAGAGCAAGCTCATCGCCAGAGATGAAGGTGGTGCAGATTATGAAAGCGGCCGGCGAGACCACAGGGAAGGTGTATGAAGGCACCCTAACTCGCCAATTCCAGTAGAGATCGCACTCCCAAGTTAGCTATGTACTGGGCAGCACCATGCATAAATAACTTAGCCAAAAGGAGAGTCAGAAGCAGCGCCCAAGTCAAGGAGGCTCCAGATGATGCACGTGTACAGTTGGATGCGAGCCACGTGTCCAAGTCTGTAACTGCCAGGAGAGAGAAAGTAACCAGGTATATAAGAGTTCTTAACGAACCTTCTGAGGTACGCACGTTCAGAGTACATTCTTTACGCTTGCGAGTTATAGAGCTTACTGTGAGAGAGGATTTGCACGGTTCTTGTTCTCTTAGTATTTGGTGATTCAGTCACTGACTTGGGCGTTGGAGTGCGATCAGCCGCAGCGGCGCCGCTCTGTTTCTTTGCAGGTTCTTGAGGTGGATCTCGAAGAGGAACGGAGGTTCGAAGCGGTGCGCACGTCGATCCTTTGACGAGGCAGTTTCCAGCGTTCCGGTCAACAGGCAGGATCATCAGGCGCCCACCGTGGGGCCGTGTAAAACTTGCTCCCATCCACAGCGTGAGTTCTTGGAGGTTTTCGAAGTTTTCTGCGTGGTTGTGTGCTGGTGCAACCATCGCTCGCTGTTTGCTTGAGATTCGTTCGGTGAATTCGCGTTTTACACCGTTCGTCTGGGTTTTCGATCGGTGAAGTGAGGTTTTCCTGCTGTTTACGCGTAATTTGTTCGGTGGAGTTTGAGTCCTTTCGCTCGTCTGGTTGTCCGTGGGGAAGCGGTGGTTTCTGGTGAAGTTGTGGTTTTCTTTGAAGGTTTACGGTGTTCTTGAGTTTTCTTGCGCAGTTTCGCACAGTTTTCTCCGATTGATCGTTGAATCGATCGTGGTTGAAGTGTCGTTCGCTGCATTCTGTGATTCGCTGAGTTTCATGAGAAAAATGAGAAGCAATCGCTCAAGTCCAGTTGCGCCCGTCGCTGCTGAAGGCGCTGCTGCCATGACCATGGCGCAAATGGCAGAGATGATGCGTTCGTTGCAGGCAACTGTGGAAGCCTCACGCATAGAGCAGGCGAGAATGCATGAGGACCTGGTCGCTTCTCGCGCCAGGAATGAGGAGCTCAGCAAGGTGACTGAGGAGCTGCGTCAAGCTCTTCAGGGGCAGCAAGGGCGTTCTTCTGCTGAAGAGGTGGCGCCGTCATCGCCACCTCGTGTTTTCCCTATGCCTTTTGTTCAGGCGATTACTGACACGCCTATTCCTACGAGCGTGGTTCCGGTTAAGGCTGTCTTTACCGGCGTGGAGGATCCGGAGGCACATCTAACCACGTTCCATACGCAGATGATGCTGTCGGGAGGGTCAGACGCCGTGTATTGCAAGATGTTTGTGAGCACGCTCCAGGGAACGGCGTTGGAGTGGTTTGTGAGCCTACCTAACGGTCACATAACCAATTTTCAGCAGTTCTCGAAGGTTTTCGTCGAGCAGTACATCGTGAACAAGGCACCGCCCAGGGTGTCTTATGATCTGTTTGATATAAGGCAGTACCAGGGAGAGTCCCTCAGAGATTACCTGAATCGCTTTGGAGCGCAGATGGTCAGATCGCCGGCCAAGGATGAAGAAATGCTGGTCTATGCATTCAAGAAGGGCGTGCTGCCAGGACCATTCTGCGAGGCCTTGATCAGGGCTCACCCTGCCACGTTTGCTGAGGTCAGGCGACTTGCGGTGGCTCACATCGCCGACGAGAGTGAGGTCGCCGAGAAGAGAGGAAGAGAGGGAGCGTGGCTCCCGCTAGGCCACGCGCCCAGACCAGGATCCAGCCGCAAAGGGTGCTGGAGACAGCTGCGGCGGCCAGGAAGGACCAGAGGGCTCGCCATCCTTATGATAGGAGGAACAAGGGGAGGGGCCAGGGACGCCAGCAGCCAGCACGCCGGGAATACAATCGCCCGCCTAAGCACAAGTTTGTTATGGGATTGGCGGACCTGATCGCCATTCCCAATATATCTGCTAGGTTGAAAGCGCCTGAGAAGGTGGGCGACAAGGTGCTGGGACCAAAGCCAGACGCCTGGTGCGAGTTTCACCAGGGCTTTGGCCACACTTTGGACTCGTGTTTGTCCTTAGGGTATCAGCTCGATGATCTGGTTAAGAGCGGGTTCCTAAACGACTATCTACTGGATAGGAGGACGGGGGGAGCGTCGAGTTCCCAGCCGGCAGGTGGAGAAGCCCAGCAACACGAGATGCCTATCCACGGGGAAATCCACACCATTGCAGGAGGCTTCTCAGGTGGTGGATGCACCGCATCGCAGAGGAAGAAGTACGCGCGCTCGGTGATGACGGTGGATATGTTCGAAGATCACTCGCCGGAGGTGGACATTACGTTCACCAAGCAGGATCTTCGGGACGTTGTGCCCCATGACAACGATCCCATAGTCATTTCGTTGATTACGGCGGGAAGGAAGGTCCACAGGGTTCTGGTGGACCAGGGAAGCTCGGCAGACGTGATGTTCTGGCTGACTTTCACGCAGCTGGAGTTGCCCCTTGACCAGCTAAGGCCCTATGGAGGGTGCCTGTATGGGTTCGCTGGTGACCAGGTGGAGGTCAGGGGGTATATTGAGTTGAGAACCACGTTTACAGATGAGGCTGGTTCGAGGACGGAGAAAATCAAGTACCTCATCGTAAACGCTCCTTCAGCCTACAACATCCTGTTGGGAAGGCCCACGCTTAACAGGATAGGCGCCATTCCGTCGACCCGGCACATGAAGGTAAAGTTGCCGTCTATGGAAGGGGTGGTGATCGCGATCAAGTCTGATCAGAAAGAAGCGAAAAGGTGCTATGAGAATAGCCTGAAAAACAAGAGATCAGTGAGTTATGTAACAACCACCCCACCTCCCGGTGTGAAGCCCAGATCGACGGTAGCGGAAGAGACCGTCGGAAGGGACGTGGAGATGGTGGACGCTGAGCTGGGGGAGGGGAACGTTGGCCTGGAGGAGGAGGAGGCACGGAATCGCCCTGAGGAAGCGAGAGAGCAGGGAATCGCCAGGGCGGTGATCGCCCGAGAATCCAGGCCAAAACCTGTCGAGCAGTGGCTCGAGAAAGAGATTGGGGGAAAGATCTTCAAGTTGGGAAGATCTCTGGAGGTCGAGCTCCAGGACCAGATCGCCAAGGTGATTGAGCGGCATCTGGACGCGTTTGCATGGTCCGCTTCGGACATGCCCGGGTTTGATCCCGACTTCTTGTGCCATCATCTGGCGATGGACAACTTGGTGAGACCGGTGTGACAAAGAAGAAGAAAGTTCAACAAGGAGAGGAGGCAGGCGATCAGGGACGAAACACAGAAACTCCTCGCTGCAGGCCACATCAGGGAAGTCCAGTACCCTGAATGGTTGGCGAATGTCGTGCTGGTGAAGAAGAGCAATGGGAAATGGCGCATGTGCGTCGATTTCACTGACTTGAACAAAGCTTGCCCGAAGGATTCATATCCTTTACCAAGCATAGACGCCCTAGTGGGGACAGTGCTGCAGGGTGTAAGTTGCTGAGTTTCCTGGATGCCTTCTCGGGGTATAATCAGATCAAGATGCATCCCATGGATGAAGAGAAGACAGCCTTCATGACAGAGAGATCATGCTATTGCTATAAGGTGATGCCGTTTGGGTTGAAGAACGCGAGGGCCACGTACCAGAGGCTGATGGATCGAGTACTTGCACCGATGCTGGGAAGGAACGTGCAAGCGTACGTCGATGACATGGTCGTGACCTCGCCGGAAAAGAGCAAGCACGTTGTCGACTTGGAGGAATTGTTCACGACGATCGCCAAGTTCAGATTGAAGCTGAATCCAGAGAAATGCATTTTCGGCGTGGAGGCTGGAAAGTTTTTGGGTTTCCTCTTGACTGAAAGAGGAATAGAAGCCAACCCAGACAAGTGTGCCTCCATCTTGGCGATGAGGAGCCCAGCTACGGTGAAAGAAGTCCAGCAGCTAACAGGTCGGATGGCAGCCCTGTCTCGCTTCGTGTCAGCTAGCGGAGAGAAGGGACATCCCTATTTTCAGTGCCTGAGGCGCAACAATAAGTTTGTTTGGACGAAAGAGTGCGAGGAAGCTTTCGTCAAGCTGAAGGAGTATCTGGCGAGCCCGCCAGTTCTGTGCAAACCGCTGGTGGGAGCCCCTCTCAGGTTGTATTTTGCTGTAACTGAGAGGGCAGTGAGTGCGGTGCTCGCCCAAGACCAAGATCAGGCACAGAAGCCTATTTATTTTGTGAGCAAGGTGTTGCAGGGCCCAGAAACGAGATATCAGGCCCTGGAGAAGGCTGCGCTGGCTGTGGTATTTTCGCCGAGGAGGTTGCGCCACTACTTCCATAGCTTCACAATACTGGTGATGACTGACCTGCCCATCCAGAAGGTTTTGAAGAAGCCCGACGTTGCGGGAAGGATGGTGAAGTGGGCAGTAGAGTTGTCGGAGTTTGATATCAAGTATGAGCCCCGAGGCCCGATCAAGGGGCAAATCTTCGCAGATTTCGTGGTTGAGCTTTCATCAGAGGCGACGCGAGTTGAAGGGGACGATTTCCGTTGGGTACTTTCGGTGGATGGATCGTCGAACCAGCAGGGCAGCGGTGCTGGAGTCATATTGGAAGGACCCAACGGCGTGCTGATCGAACAATCTCTGAGGTTTGCCTTCAAAGCCAGTAACAATCAAGCAGAGTATGAGGCGCTGATCGCCGTAATTTTGCTGGCCAAGGAGATGAGAGCTAGGGTGCTGATGGCTAAGAGTGACTCGCTGCTAGTCACAGGGCAAGTAACAGGCGAGTTCCAGGCCAAAGATCCACAAATGGCGGCCTATCTGGAATATGTGCAGGAGTTGAAGAGTTCTTTTGCCTCCTTTGAAGTGGTGCATGTGCCCAGAGAGCAGAATGCCCGAGCTGACTTGCTAGCTAAGCTCGCCAGTTCAGGCAAGGGGGGTAGGCAGAGGACGGTGATTCAAGAAACTCTGAAGACGCCGAGAGCATTTGTGGCAGATCACCTGGTCCTTCAGATAAGCAAGTCGACGGAGAAAGCAGCGAGAAGCCATAAGTCCCTGACGCAAGAAACTCTGAGATCGCCGAGAATTAGAGCATGTCGGGGAGAGAAGGTGAACGTGATGCAGGTCTGCGCTACCCATGAGCCAGACACTTGGATAACACAGTACAAGCGGTGCCTGGCGGATGGCCTTCTCCCGCTGGATCCGACTGAGGCTAGGAAGGTAAAGAAGAATTCTAGCAAGTACACCCTGATTGATGGCGATCTGTACAGGTTTGGGTTCACTCACCCGCTCCTGGAATGTATACACGGCGAGAAGTGCACGAGAATCATGGCGGAGCTCCACGAAGGTATATGCGGAAGCCACGTCGGGGGTCGAGCTCTGGCCGCGAGGACTCTCCGTGCGGGATACTACTGGCCATCGATGAGAGAAGATTGCAAGAAGTATGCCCAATGTTGCAAACAATGCCAACAGCACGCCGATTGGCACAAGGCACCTCCCGAGGAGTTGAAGTCGATCTATAGCCCTTGGCCGTTCCATACCTGGGGAATCGACATCCTGGGACCTTTCCCGCTGGCGATCAGGCAGGTGAAGTACTTGGTGGTGGCGATTGAGTATTTCACCAAGTGGATTGAAGCAGAACCAGTGGCCCAGATCACCGCACACAAGATCGAAGGTTTCGTGTGGAAGAATATTGTGTGCCGGTTTGGTGTGCCCAAGCGCCTGGTGTCAGACAACGGGACTCAGTTTGCAAGTCACCTGTTGAAGAAGCTTTGCGAAAGGGTGGGAATTCAACAAGTGTTCGCATCCGTCGAGCACCCTCAGACGAATGGCCAGGTGGAGTCAGCCAATCGGGTGTTGTTGAGAGGTTTGAAGAGAAGGCTAGAAAAAGCCAAGGGAAGCTGGGCTGAGGAGGTGCCCCGTATAGTCTGGGCATACCATACCACCGAGCAGTCAGGAACCCATGAGACCCCGTTCAGCTTGGTCTATGGGTGTGACGCAATGATTCCAGTAGAGATTCAGGAGAGCTCGCCGAGATTCCAGAACTTCGTAGAGGAAGACTCGAATGAAGAGAGAAGGCTGAACCTGGATCTACTGGATGAGGTCAGAGAGGAAGCGAGATTGAAGGCTGAGGCGGTGAAGAGGAGGATTGAACGAAGATATAACTCGAAGGTGATGCCAAGGCAGTTTAGAGAAGGCGACCTGGTGATGAGGAAGGCCCACCAGTACGAGATGGAGAATAAACTGTCGCCCAAGTGGACGGGACCGTTCAGAATAACCGAGGCGCTCGGGAACGGCGCCTACCGCTTAGAGACGCTGGAAGGAGGGGCGATTCCTCGCACCTGGAACGCCACGCACCTGAAGTTATACTATAGTTAAGAGCTTTGTAAGTAAAGACAAACACAAAAGTCATATTACAATGTCTCTGATGAAACAGTTTGAAGGGGGCACTCTTTTTTCCCTAAGGAGGGTTTTTAATGAGGCCACCCAATAAAAGAAGAGTTTTCGAAGTATAAGGCGTTTTCAGATTGCATGTTTGCTATTTTCCAAAAGTTTTGAAGAAAGACCTTGTCACTTGTACGTGATTTAAGGCAAGTAAAGATATATCGCATGCTTTCTAAAAAGTTTTAAGTCCTCATCGTTTTTCGGCGATTGGAGGCATCAGTTAAAGTTTTTAAGTCCTCATCGTCTTTCGGCGATCGGAGGCACCAGTTAAAAGACCTCAACGCCCTCACGCGTCCTGAGGCAGGTTAAAGACCTCCTCGCCGTCGAGCGAGTGCAGGCGAGAAAGAGTGAATGTCCTCAGTGTTTCTGGGGGCGAGAAGATGTAACCCCTGGGGCAATGTAGAGGCAAGTGAAAGTCCTCTGTGTTTCTGGGGGCGAGAAGATGTAACCCCTGGGGCAATGTAGAGGCAAGTGAAAGTCCTCAGTGTTTCTGGGGGCGAGAAGATGTAACCCCTGGGCAATGTAGAGGCAAGTGAAAGTCCTCCGTGTTTCTGGGGGCGAGAAGATGTAACCCCTGGGGCAATGTAGAGGCATGATTCAAAGACCTTCTCGCCTATGAGCGAGTTCAGGCGAGTTAAAGACCTTCTCGCCTATGAGCGAGTTCAGGCGAGTTAAAGACCTTCTCGCCTATGCGCGAGTTCAGGCAAGATAAAATCCTTCTCGTCTCGAATGAGTTCAGGTATGGTGTTAAGGGTGGACGAAGTTTGGAAGGTGGCTAAGGCAGGCTCGAAGAGAGCGCCTAGCCACCCGGCCTGTGGTCCTGAAGTTCAGGAAGGTAGAGTAGGATCCGAAAGGCGCCTCCACCCCCAGATCAAAGAACGATGGCCAAGGCGTGAAGCCAGAAAGAAGCTGATCGCCAAGAGTCTCTGGCGACCAGGAAAGGTTCAAACAGTGGCGAGAAAGTTAAAGGACCCGTTTTGATGGAGCAGATCGGGTGAAGCAGTGTTTAAACCAGTAGCTGAATCAAAGATTGTTGCTTAAGGAATGCTTTTGCGATAAGGTTAATTGCCTTAAGTTCACGAATTGATAAAGTGATTGTTGCTTAAGGTTGAAGTGGTTCGGATCAGTTAAGTCAAAAGTCGTGTTTACAAAGCGTTAAGTTAAATCCGTTGAAGTTAAACACGCAAAGAAGGTTAAAGCGGTGAAAGAAGCCATGAGAGGGAATACCCAGACTTTGTCATTAAGATAAGTATCAGTCAAAGGTACATATACATGAGTTTATTACAAAATGGTATACAAGGGAAAGCACGAAGGTAGCAGATGAAGAAGAGTTGATTAGTCTTCAGCAGGAACGACTTTTCCATCCACTACCTCATTATCCAGAGACACCATGCTGAGATCCAAATCAGGGAACAAGCAGGCGAACTGTTCCCGCGCAGCTTCGAATCCAGCAGCCAGAATTTGAGCAGAGTTCAGCTTGAGTTCGTCAATATGCTTCTGAAGTTCCTCAATCCGCTTCTTGAGATCTTCAGTTTGCTCTTTCAGCTCCTTATTCTGTTGCTCCAGCTCTTCAACCTGCTTCTTGAGTTGTTCATTGGTCTCTTGAGCCTGGAGAAGGTCTTCAGTAACCTTCTTGGATTCCGCTTGCACTTGGGCCAATTCAGCAGCTACCTTTCCCTTCTCTTTGTTGGCCTCGGCAAGATCAGCTATGGCGTCGTCCCTCGCCTTTTCCACCTGCCCAAGGAGTTTCTCCCGGTCGGCTGACCTTTGCTCTAGTTTCTTCACCTTGACGGCGTCAGTTTTTATAAGAGCCTCCAGGTCAGCCACCTTGACGCGATAGGGCACAATCTTGCTCTCCAGTTCAATCTTTTCTTGAGCAAGTAGTTGCACCTTGTGGCGAAGGTCAGTGGCCTCCTTGCGCGCCAGCCTGAGCTCGGTGCTCATTGCATCCTCCACTCGGGAGTGTTCAATTTCCGCGAGCGTCAGGTTGAAGGACAACTTCTCCACCTCGACCCTCATGGTGCTATTTTCGGTTTTGAGGTTTCGTCTTGGAGCCTCCTGGTGGAGCTCTCCACAGCTCTGGTGATGATGGCAGGGATGTCTTCTGCTATCGTCTTTAGCTTAGCAGATAGAGGCTCCCACATCCTCGTGACCTCAAGGGGGAGGTTTGCTGCTTGTAGAGGCACTAGAGGCGCTGTGGGGGCCTGTTGTGGGTTTTCGTTGCCACCTTCCTTAGCTGGTTCTTCAGTGGGCACTTCTCGGCGTGGTGACGACATCGGGGATTCAGTGATTAGAATCGGAGAGGTGGGGGCAACCTCATTCCCGATTGGGGTAACCTCTGCAGCTGAGGCGTTTGAAGGAGGACCCCCTCCAGCTGATACGTATGGCGTGGAGGCGCTCGGGGGGTCCTCCATGAAGTTTGGCTCTTGGGTCTCCACTGCAGGTGGCGCAGTGGCCAGTGGGATCGCTTGGACTGGTGAAACAGGAGCTTGTGGGGGTGGCGATGATGGAGGAGGAGCAGGTGTGGATGGTGGCGTCGACGTGGGGAGAGGGGGTGGTGCAGGTGGAGAAGAAGGTGCCACCCTCTTCCTCTTTGTAACGAGGCCATCCTCGGTGACCTCGTCATCTTCTTCTTCCTCCTCGTGGATGACTTGAGGAGCTTTCCTCTTAGGCCTTTTGAGAACCAGTTTCTTACGGTGGGCGGTGGGCTGGATGTTGGAAGGAGCTGGGCCCTTAGGCGGCGATCGACCCTGGGCTACGGCGATTTCCACCACCGAATTTGGCACTGTTTGAGAGCCCGTCGCCAGCCCGTGGTTTCGGGCGAGCGCCCTCAGTTCAGCGAGCATGCCTTTGCCCAACATGTTATCTGCATGGAATGAAAATGCATGGGTTAACTCAGAGAGGAAAAAAGTGCATAAAGCAGTATGCAGCAAAGCAGATGAGTGATGCAGAAAAATAAAACCAAAGTCTTGCGCATAACGCACAAGACGCCCAGGAATAGCTAAACAGAAGCAGTATTAAAACAACAGTTTAAATGTTCTAACCTATTCGAATTTCGAGTTGGTCCTCGTAGAATTCGAAGCAGATCAGGGTGGTGGTAAGGAAAGTAATGTTGGCATCCGCGACCCTTTTCCAGAAAAGGCAGAGATCTCGGTCCAACGCTCCCATGCTGTCAGGACTTCTAGGTCTCCTGAAGCAGCTCTTGGACTCTTTCTTCCCCTTGTCCACCCAGTACAAGGGGAAGCCGTCGAGTAGGGAGGCGTCCTTGTCGTTAGGGCGCACTTGGACGAATTTCCCTTTCCAATCTTTATAGGATTGCTGGAAGATAGCAAAGATGGACCTCCCAGCAATCGCGTTCAAGCTAACCCACAGGCGGTCTCCCGGGTGCTTGGCTTCGAAGAGAAATAAAAACACGTCTACGGATGCGGGCAACCCCAGGTGGTTGCACGTCACTTGGAATGCTCGAACAAACGCCCAGCTGTTGGGGTGAAGCTGGGCGGCGGCAATGTTGAGCTCGGTAAGGAGTTCCCTCTCGAATCGGGTGAAGGGAAACTTCAGTTTCACCTTCTTGAATAGTGTTGTGTAGACGAAGCAGAAGGGCCCGTCAGCACTCACCTTGTCATCAGCGCAAACGAGCAGATCGGGGGAGCAAGGCAGCAGTATCATTTTCTCATCGTGCTCCTTATGAAACGTTTGGTTGGGCTCATCCCCCTTTGTCAGCCGCAAAACTGCTCCAGCAGTGTTCACAGACGATGTCTCCCTCAGAAGGGTCGAGTTGGCCCAGGGATACAGGGTTTTGAAGTCTGGCAAGGGAACGGAGGCTCCGCCGGCGATAGGTGGAGTCGCCTGGGCCAGGTTAGGGCAGGAAGACGCGGTCCTCTCAGCCTGGGAGGATGAAGCGCCACGAACTCGTGGTGGGTCGTGTGCTTGTGAAGGGGGGTTTCGTGATGAAGGAGGAGGATTCGGGGTGATCTTTGTGCGAGTTATTGTTGCAGCTGCAAAGGAAGAAGAAAAGGAAAAATGATCAGGGTTACAGAGGCTGACTCGATCATGGAAGGAAGGTGAAAAACGAACGAACGTAGGTTCGTTGCGATGTTTGACGAAGCCCTAAGTTACGTAGAAGGAGAAATGGAAAAAGCAACCCACAGCGTATGCACCAGGCAGTTACAGGATGATGTGAATCGGTTAAAATGCAAGAAAAACCAGCAGAAGAAGGAAAGTAGGTACCTTTTGATGATCAGGAAGACGATGAAGGTTGATGATGATTTGGAATGTTGAAGAGCGCTGAGAGAGTTTTTGCAGGAGAAGGTCAGAGCGTTTGAAGATACGAAGAAAAGTGATGGAACAGTGTGGAGTGAAAATGGTTTTAAGGGTTTTTTCGAAATGGGTTTGGGAAGCGCAAACGGTAACTGAAGGTAACTGTTGATGAAGCCACGTGTCGAGCGATGGACGAGGGGTTTGGTGGAGCGTCAGAGCAGCAGAAGGTACAACCGCTTGGAATTCTGCGTCAGTGCCACGTAGATCGGTGTTGGCGTGACTCTTTCAGTCTTTTCGCTGGACAAGTCTTCGCTTAAGACTGGGGGACTTGTGTACCGCCCTGGTAGTCGGAAGTGATGACGTGGCATCAAGCTACAGTATAGGCGTGTTGACAAGGCGCCAGGTTGGCAGAAGGGAAGGAAGTCGGGGGGCTCGTGAAGTCGCCAATTATTAAGTTGGCGTGTAGACTCTGGCGATCACCGGGTTAAAGATGAAGTCGCCAGATGTAGACTCAGGCGACCTAGTAATTGGAGATCGCCAGAGCAAGCACATCGCCAGAGATGAAGGTGGTGCAGATTATGAAGGCGGCCGGCGAGACCACAGGGAAGGTGTATGAAGGCACCCTAACTCGCCAGTTCCAGTAGAGATCGCACTCCCAAGTTAGCTATGTACTGGGCAGCACCATGCATAAATAACTTAGCCAAAAGGAGAGTCAGAAGCAACGCCCAAGTCAAGGAGGCTCTAGATGATGGCACGTGTACATCTGGATGCGAGCCACGTGTCCAAGTCTGTAACTGCCAGGAGAGAGAAAGTAACCAGGTATATAAGAGTTCTTAACGAACCTTCTGAGGTACGCACGTTCAGAGTACATTCTTTACGCTTGCGAGTTATAGAGCTTACTGTGAGAGAGGATTTGCACGGTTCTTGTTCTCTTAGTATTTGGTGATTCAGTCACTGACTTGGGCGTTGGAGTGCGATCGGCCGCAGCGGCGCCGCTCTGTTTCTTTGCAGGTTCTTGAGGTGGATCTCGAAGAGGAACGGAGGTTCGAAGCGGTGCGCACGTCGATCCTTTGACGAGGCAGTTTCCAGCGTTCCGGTCAACAGGCAGGATCATGGATCTTTTTGGACCATCAAGAACTATGAGCCTTGGTGGAAATTATTATGCTCTTGTTATTGTTGATGATTTTTCTAGGTGCACTTGGACTCTTTTTTTGAAATCAAAGAGTGATACCTTTTCTGCATTCAAGAAGCTAGCAAAAAGGTTGAAAAATACAAAGAATTGCAACATAGGCTCTATTAGAAGTGATCATGGAGGAGAATTCCAAAATGAGAAGTTCAGTAAGTTCTGTGAGAAGATGGGGATTCTGCACAACTTCTCTGCTCCAAGAACTCCACAACAGAATGGTGTGGTTGAAAGGAAGAACAGGTCTCTTGAAGAGCTAGCAAAGACAATGCTTAGTGAATCATCACTTCCTAAGTACTTTTGGGCGGATGCAGTGATCACTTCTTGTTATGTGATGAATAGAGTGCTTATTAGGCCTATTATGAAGAAGACTCCATATGAACTCTTCAATGGAAGGAAGCCTAACATCAAGCATCTCAGAGTCTTTGGGTACAGTTGTTTCGTTCTCAACAATGGAAAGGAAAACTTGGGGAAGTTTCATGAGAAAGCGGATCTTGGCAGGGTATTCTCTCATAAGTCATGCATATAGAATCTACAATAAGAGATTGATGACTGTAGAAGAATCAGTTCACGTTGTCTTTGATGAGGTAGATCGCAGAAACAATCAAATCCCGAAGACTAGAGTTGAAGGGATGAACAAAGCATCAGTTTGGAGAAGCTGGAAATCTGTGCAGAAAAACAACCGGTTGATTCGCAGAAACAACCGATTGAAATTCTGCAACAGAGTGAGTTGCCCAAAGAGTGGAGAATTCCTAGAGATCTGTCAGTGGAAAACATCATAGGGCAGATAAAGGAAGGTGTCTACACACGAAGCTCCATCTCAAACTTCTGCAGGCACACAACTTTCGTCTCACAAATTGAACCAAAGTCAATTCATGAAGCTCTCAAGGATGAGAAGTGGGTTGAAGCTATGCATGAAGAGTTGAATCAGTTTGCAAGGAATGAGGTATGGTTTCTTGTCCCTAGAACAGATGAAATGAAAATTATAGGTTCAAAGTGGGTTTTCAGGAACAAGTTGGATGAAGATGGTGTGATCACAAGAAACAAAGCAAGGCTAGTTGCCAAAGGCTACAATCAAGAGGAGGACATAGATTATGGTGAAACCTTTGCCCCTATTACAAGGTTGGAAGCTGTGGCTTTTGCTTGTATGAGTGGTTTCAAACTCTTCCAAATGGATGTCAAGAGTGCCTTCTTGAATGGCTACATCAATGAAGAAGTTTATGTAGATCAACCACCGGGTTTTGAAGATCATAAGCATCCCAACCATGTCTTCAAGTTGAAGAAAGCTTTGTATGAACTGAAGCAAGCTCCAAGGCAGTGGTATGAGAGACTTAGCAACTTTCTGCTATCTCATGGTTATGAAAGGGGAATGGTAGACAAGACTCTCTTCATCAAAAAGTCAAATTCAGAAATAATTCTTGTGCAAATCTATGTTGATGACATCATCTTTGGTGCTACACAAGATAGTTTGTGTGAAGAATTTGTGGCAACAATGAAAGGTGAGTTTGAAATGTCTATGATGGGAGAACTGTCTTTCTTTCTTGGATTGCAGGTTAAGCAAACAAAGGATGGGATCTTTCTATGTCAATCAAAGTATTGCAAGGAGATTCTCATGAAATTTGAAATGGAAAGTTGCAAAGAAGCAAGCACTCCAATGCCATCAAGCTGCTACATGGATGCTGATACTGCTGGAAAAAGTGTAGATCAAACCAAATACAGAGGATTGATTGGCTCTTTGCTTTATCTAACAGCTAGTAGGCCGGACATCATGTTTGCGGTGTGTCTATGCGTTAGATATCAAGCAAATCCTAAAGAGTCACACTTCAAAGCTGCAAAAAGAATTCTGAAATATCTTAAAGGAACATCATCTGTTGGGTTATGGTATCCTTCTCACTCTCCAATTCATTTAATTGGTTATTCAGATTCTGACTTTGCAGGTTGCAAGCTAGATAGAAAGAGCACAAGTGGCACTTGCCACCTTCTTGGCTCAAGCCTAATCTCATGGCATAGCAAGAAGCAAGCTTGTGTTGCTCTCTCTACTGCTGAGGCTGAGTGTATTGCTGCTGGGTTGTGCACAAATTCTGTGGCTCAAACAACAAATTACAGACTTTGGTTTGAAGATCAATAAAGTCCCTTTGATGTGTGATAACACAAGTGCCATCAATCTTACCAAAAATCAAATTCAGCACTCAAGGACCAAAAATATTGAGATAAGGCATCATTTCATCAGGGATCATGTAAACAATGGGAACTGTGAAGTGAAGTTTGTGGAGACCAAACTGCAGTTAGCTGACATCTTCACGAAACCACTACCAAAAGAGAGGTTTTTCTTCCTAAGAAATGAGTTAGGTATCCTTGATCTTAATAATCTCTCCTAAATCTGTTTTGATACATGTTAAAGTCTATTTGTGAAGACAAATAGGGGGAGAATAATTTGGTCTTGTGTATCCTTATCTGAAATAGTTTAATTCTGCTAAAATCTATTATATAAAACTGTTTTCTGCTACTGTTGATAGAAACAACCGATTGTTTCGAGTAAACAACCGATTGTTTATCAGGATTTATCATTTATGCTTTCAATGTGTGAAAATTTAACCTGTTGTTGTAAGAAGCATTGGATGGTGTATATGTTTTTGTTTTGCAGGTACTGCTTCAGATTCAACCAGATCAAACACAAGCACCAGGGATTTGTCTTCATCAAATACGGGGAGATTGTTAAACCAAGTGGTGTTCAAGCTTTGAAGAATCCAAACCCTTTGAAGGATGTTGAAGGTTGTGCTTGTTGCTGCTGAGTTGTCTTAGATAGAATCTGGGGTAGATTGAGTTTTGTAATCCACTCTTGATTGAATCCATAGCATAGGCATTCTCAATCTTTTTAAAAGAAAAGTGTTTTTCAAACTAAGTGAAAAACAACCGATTGTTTTGTCGAAAAAACCGATTATTTTATACTTAGGTGTTTTTAGAAAAGGTTGAAAAAATGTTTTTCAAATGATTGAGCTGTCAAAACCAAAACAACCGATTGATTCGAGGAAACAACCGATTGTATGTTTTGATACCATAACAGAAAAATTGTTTTGTGCTTTGACTAAGCATTAAATGATTTTTTAACTGTTTACGCTCCAGTTTTTAATGCTTTGACCAATCTTTAAAGGCAATTAATGGTTTGTTAAGATTTGATAACTAACAACAAACTTTGATATATACAGAAAAACAGATTTCAGTTTTTCACTGATTTTGAGTTTTTGAAAAAGTTGAGATTGTTTAGAGATTGAGATTGATCAAAGAGTGTGAGCCAGGATTTTCTCTTGTGTTGATTTCAGATTTGCTTCTGTAACAAGTGTAATCCTTGTATCTGTTGAAAGAATCTTTTGTTTGTTTGCTGAGAAGTGTTGTGTGTTCTTGAGGGGATGAAGATCAGAATTCTTAGTGTTGGTGTGTTGGCCAAGAAAAGTGTGTGTTGAGGGGATCAAGGTCACTTTCTTGGTTGTGTTGTAAGTGATCTAGAGTTGATTGCTTAGTGGAATTCCTCAGTGGTTTATGAGAAGACTGGATGTAGCTCTGGGTTTAAAGTGAACCAGTATAAATCTTTATGAGCATTTTCTCTATCCCTTAACTTTTTAAATTCAGTTTTAATATTTGTTGCTGGTATAAACAACCGATTGTTTATGCGAAACAACCGATTGTTTTTCTGGTGCTGTGCTTTTTGCTTTGTGTTTCGAAAAACTGAATTCTTTATCAAGATATTCTCAAAGCAATTTCATTCAAGGCTTAAAAGTTTTCGAAAAACATCTTTAAACCATTCACCCCCCCCCCTCCTCTAGTTTAAAGCTGTACCGTCCCGTATCCGTGCGTTGACTAAATCAAGGTCAAAGTCAACGGCTGAAGAGTCAAAGTCAACGCAAGGCGTCGCCTAGGTGGAGAGACGCCAAGTGCCAGCATCGCCAAGAGGAAGCGTCGCCAAGGCAAGGCGTCGCCCAACCAGGGCGTCGCCAGAGCAAACAGGGCATGAAGCAAGGCAATCACAGTGTGGTTCCCCGATACCCATGGGTAGGAAAGACCATGGAGGGAGTGACGCCGTGGGAAGGCCTTAGGTCCCGATAGCCCGGGGCAGTGATAAAGAGAAGGAAAAGGTGGCTTCAAGGCCATAGTGATAGCATCAGGATAAGGCAGCCTGACTCGTGAAGTACCCCTGCCGCCCCAGAGACGACCTCGGGACAGATACGACCCAAGAGGAAGGTCACGCCCAGGGTAATCGGGTGCAGGGTACGAGAGGAAGGCAGATACGCTCTCAGAGTAAGTGACTAGATGATTGGGGGCATGAGTTGGCGCCCAAAAAGTCACCCCTAGCGCAGTAGCACTCCCAGCAGGAGGACTCACACGTAGAAACGTCCCCAGGTGGGCAGAAGCGCCCCCAGATGGGGTCATGGCGTCGTGAGGCCCTCCACGTGTATAATAGCCATGTCAGAATGGAAACACCCCTTGGTCAGGTGCCAGGTAATTAAAGTCATTCGATACAGTTTCCGTTTCGAGCGTTCAGGCACTATGATGGCTCCCAAGCGTTTCAACGTCTTAAATGCGCTACGTTTTCTAATTAAACGCTTTAATGAGTGCGTTACGTTTGTGATTAAAAGCGCTTTAAGGCGCTTTAAATGCTTGGGAGGTTTAAATAGCGCGGGGAATGTTGGAAAGGGGGTTGGAACTTTTGGCAAATTGACCAGAGAACTCTCTAGTTGCTTGCTCGTGCTTCAAGGTTACGTACAAGTGACTGGGGAATATTTTTGCCTAAAGGAGACAATACACAATTATTTTTACCACCTTCAGAGTGCCATACGCGGTGCTCAGAGACGTAGGTGAACAGTTTTGGTGTTTCTTGCTGGCTGACTTGAGCGTCGGAGTGCAAACGGCCGCTAGGGCGCCTCTTTGTCCTCTTTTTTCCAGGAATCCACAGGTAACCAGTGGGAAGGAGACCCTAGCTGACGGTTGAGGTCGCGCACGAAGAGGTCCCGGTCAACCGGACGGAACAAAAGCCATACATTCTAACACAAAGAACATCTCCAAAAGCTCCCAGGGATTTGTCTCCATCAAATAGGGGAGATTGTTGAAGATGGGAATCTTTGATGTGCCAAATCCAAGTGAAGCCTGAAGCTATGTGTTGCTTTAGGTTTAGTTTTTGGTTTGGGGTTTAGCATCTTTGTAAGATCAGTTTTGAATCTTAGACAAAGCTCATTTCAATTAGTTTTAAAGATTAAAGTGTTTTTTCATGCAAAGGGAAAAACAACCGATTAAAATGTCGAGATAATCGGTTGTTTGTTACTTAGCTGGCAAAGAAAGTTTTAAAACTGACAAGAGTATTCAACTGGTTAAATCTTGGTTTTAACCGATTAAATGTGTGTGCTTGTAACAGTTTTTTGAAAATCTGTTTTTAACTGATTTGCTCCAACGTTAGCATTTCATGTTTTATAAATATGTGTTTGTTTCAAACATTTAAAATATGATGAGAGTGATCAAATTTGATGAAACAGAAACCTTTTAATACTCTGAGTTGAGACTGATTTGAGTGATTACCAAAACTGTTTGTGAAAAGGTTTCAACCAAGTTTTTAGAAAGATTGCCTTATGCTTTGCTGTCTTTGAAAGAACTGATGAATAGGGTGGTGGTGTATTGTGTCTTACTAGGTGTTTTCTAAACCTGTTCAAGTTCTTGTAATTGTTCATGTAACATTTCTATATAATTTTGTAAAATCCTGTAAAGTCAGTGGGATTTTGGCTTGAGGTGGTTGTTGTGTGCAAGAAGGGTGAGTAGGCTTTGCGGGATTCAAAGTCACCTTCTTGTGTGTGGTGTTTGTGTAATCTGTGATTGATTGCATAGTGAAAACTCAGTGGTTTGACTTAGGACTGGATGTGGCTCTATAATTGAGTGAACCAGAATAATCTCTGTGTGTAATTCTCTCTATCTCATCTCTCATTAAACTGTGTATTTTCCGTTGTCATAAACAACCAGTTAAATTGCAACTTTAACCGATTAAAATTATGATTACAGTTTATGTTTGGCTTTTGAATTAGTTTCTGAACTGCTTTTATGTGTTGTTTGTTAAAGCTTCATTCTAAGCAAAGTATTTGCAAATACAATTTGAAAACAATTCACCCCACCCCCCTCTTGTTGTAGCCATCAAACCTAACACTTCACCTCCAAGGCAACCATCATCTCCTAGGAGAGCCTTGTCCGTGCACATCCATAGAGCTTCCGCAAACTTCACCAACAATTCTTCAAAGAATGAAGGCACTCTTCCGTCATTTGGTATCAGAGCCATGGTCTTCAAGAGATAAGTGCTTTCATCTTGTTTCTCTTTTTTATTTTGTTTTTCCTTTTAATTTCGTGTTGTTGATCATATTCCTTATATGTCTTGCTGTTTTAATTTTGTTTTTGGTTCATATTGATGTTTGAACAATTTTAATCGGTGCATTTGGCTCAAATTGTTCTTGAGTTTCCATTTACAAACTGTTTTTAGGTTCCTAATTGTGGTGTTGTTATGTTTTTTCTTTGTTGGAGTCTTTATTGCAATTTTAATTGGTTCATATTGTGTTGATTTGAGTCATTTTAATTTTTGAATCCAATTGTGTTTTGTCAAGTTATGTGTTTCCAAGAATTGTCATCAAATCCTAGTAGTACTTTCCTTGATTGATTTGGTTTCTTGATTTGATTTGAGTCCAATTTATATTCTGAATTGTGTGATCCTTTAGTGCATTTTTCCTTTAGATTTGAGTTCATATTTGTGTGATAGTTCCATACAAATTCTTATACATCAATTCCATTGTGTCTTTTAAGTTTTTCAATTCTGTTTTTAATTCCAGAATTAGGATTCTTCTATTTTCTTGAATCTGTGCTGACTGAAATTGTTTGTGAAAATTAATTGCGTTGGAGGAAAATTTTGAAACTCTGGATTTTAGTAGTTTGAAGTGTTAAAAAAAAGTGAAAAAAAAGTGGATTAAAATTCAAAATACAAAAATGATAAATCAAATACAATCAGTGTGCAAATCTAGCGCCAAAGAAAAACAGTGAAGTGGCAATGATTTTAAAAAATTTATCACAATTAATTGGTGCACTGTTTTGGTGTGATTTCAGCACCAAATTTGAGCTAAGACACTGAACTTTCTGTGATTTAAATTTCAAATTCAAATTTGAATTATCCATATCAGCATAAATTGTTGAAGTCACGCATTTGGTGCAGCTAAAAAAACATTTGTAATCCAGTTTTGGTTTTTCTAATCCAATTCTAGTACCTTTCCCTAGGTTCACTTTGTGTGCTAGCTTTGTTGATTACCTTATTTTTCTTGCTTGTCAATTTGTTCATGTTCCGTCCGGTTGACCGGGACGTCTTCGCGCACGACCTCAACCGTCAGCTAAGGACTCCTTCCCACTGATTGCCTGTGAATTCCTGCAAAAAAGAGGACAAAGAGGCGCCCTAGCGGCCGTTTGCACTCCGACGCTCAAGTCAGCCAGCAAGAAACACCAAAACTGTCCACCCACGTATCTGAGCACCGCGTATGGCACTCTGAAGGTGGTCAAAGAAACTGTGTATATGTGTGTGTGTGTTGTCCCCTTCAGGCAAAAATATTCTCCAGTCACTTGTACGTAATCCTCAAGCACGGGCAAGCAACTAGAGAGTTTCTCCTAAATTTGTCAAAGGTTCCAACCCCTTTTCCGACATTCCCAGCGCTATTTAAACTGCCCCCAGCATTTAAAGCGCCTTAAAGCGCTTTTAAACTCAAACGTAACGCGCTCATTAAAGCGCTTAATTACGAAACGTAGCGCATTTAAGACGTTGAAACGCTTGGGAGCCATAATAGTACCTGAATGCTGAAAAGGGAAACTGTATTGAATATCTTTAATTACCTGGCACCTGACTAGAGGGTGTTTCTATTCCGGCATTGCTGTCGTACACGTGGAGGGCCTCACGACGCCATGACCCCATCTGGGGACGTTTCTACGTGTGGGTCCTCCTGCTTGGGAGTGCTACTGCGCTAGGGGTGGCTTTTTGGGTGCCAACTCATGCCCCCAAGTATCTAGCCACTTACTCTGAGAGCGTATCTGCCTTTCTCTCACACCCTGCACCCGGTTATCCTGGGCGTGACCTTCCTCTTGGGTCGTATCTGTCCCGAAGGCGTCTCTGGGGCGGCAGGGGTACTTCGCGAGTCAGGCTGCCCTTCACTGGTACTATCACTATGGCCTTGAAGCCACCTTTTCCTTCTCTTTATCACTTTCCCGAGATATCGGGACCTGAGGCTTTCCCACGACGTCGCTCCCTCCATGGTCTTTCCTACCCATGGGTATCGGGGAACCACACCGTGATTGCCTTGCTTTTACACTGTTCGATCTGGCGACGCCCTCACCTGGGCGACGCCTTCACCTAGGCGACGCCTTCACCTGGGCGACGCCTTCACCTGGGCGACGCCTTCACCTGGGCGACGCCTTCATCTAGGCGACGCCTTTACCTAGGCGACGCCTTCATCTAGGCGACGCCTTTACCTAAGCGACGCCTTCACCTAGGCGACGCCGTGCCTTAGCGACGCCTTGTCCCGCCTTGGCGACGCTTCCTCTTGGCGTCCCTACACCTGGGCGACACCTTGAGTTGACTTTGACCTTCCAGTCGTTGACTTTGACCTTGACTTAGTCAACGCCCTGATACGGGACGGTACAGTTCAATTACTCTTTCAAGTTGTCACATTATTACTCCCTTTGTTGTTGTCCAATTCCAAACTGAATTGTTTCTTTGCTTTAAATTTGTTGACCTCTATTGTTGGTGAAAGTTTTCAAAAGTGGTGTTTGGTTAAGTTTGGAGTTAACCTTTGTGGTGAGCGCATTTTTACTTAGTAGATGCTGTTTTGAAGACTTAATTTGAATATACTTGAGAGGTTGAACAAGAGTGCTGCAACAAGTGAGTTTACAAAAATACCCAAAGATTGGGTGTCAATAGCAAGAGTAACAACAAGAAGGAGTACCAAAAAGCAAAAGAAGTGTATAGAATAGGAATTCTAAATTTTCTTTTGTAATCCAATTTCCATTGTATTTCTTTTGAGTTGTAATTGCATTAAACCTTGATTAATTAGTTGAATAATTACGCCTTAGAGGTGAGTGTGTCTTCAATGGCTCTAAGTGCCTAGAAGGCTCACCTTAGGATACGCCTAGCTTTAAAGCTTTCTAGTTAGTAAACTTTAATTGTGTTTTCTTGCTTTGCATTGTTTAATTGCTTTGCATTTTGTTTTCTTCCATCAAAATAGTGTTTTCATTCTTGATTGTGCTCTAAGTGAATTACTTAGAGAAAGGTTTGTGAAAGTCTTGAAGGATAGAATCTGGCTAGGAAAGGCTTGGTACTTAAGTAATCCAAGTGATTCACCTCCCTTTCCTGGGAAACTCCCTACATTACTCCACTTATCTTTTGTTCCTACCGGTTGACTCGATTGCCTTCGTACGTCTAACAACGATCACACACACAATTCTCTATGCCTTCGCTTGTGCTTTCCTTCGATCAAACACCTGAACCTGCAAAGACAAAGGGGCGCCCTAGAGGTCATTTGCACTCTGATGCTCAAGTCAATACTGGGGCTAGGAAACACCAAAACTCTTAGCCGTAAAAGCTCTGTGTAAACTGTGTGTGTATCGTGTGACTGTTGCGTACCTCGTTTGGTTTATTACTACCCTTTATATAGTCTAGGGTTTTCGCTATTTCTGCTACCCGCATTTAGGGTTTCTGAGGGTATGCCTTAGCGCCGCTATCACCCACTCCTAGGGAAATCTAGCGTGTAAGGCTCCCTGACTGGAGTGCAACCTCTAACGGGATGACCACCTGGGTACCAACTTGTGCACCTAATCTCTGGGGCCATCTATCCTGGGAGTCCCCTAGCTGTTCACGTGCCATGCATGCAACCTACCCCTGGAACGTAACCCTCCTAGGCCTTAGCGCTTCCCGTTGTTCTTTACTTGTGCCACGCCTAAATGTGCTATCCACACCACACGCATGGACCCCTCGTGATCTATGCTTCTCCCTACTGATAACTAGTGCGTGGTCTGGGATCCACCTCTCGTGGCCTAGCTCTGTTGTTTGAGTCACTGATGCCCGATGTCACATCGTCCTCACTCTGTTGCCGAGGACACACTAGCACATCCTGGTGATCGACGTCTGACCACTCATTGGCACCCGGGGCTCGCTGTTTGCGAGACACTGGCCCATGCCGCTCATGGGACCAACTTACGTGGCCCACCATCACTAGCAGTCAACGACGTCCAAAGACTGGTCAGTACACAAGCCCCCCAGTCTCGAGCTGTTAACTTGTTCAGCGAAGAGACTAAGTCCTCGCCCTTGGCGACCTACGTGGCACTATGTGAATGGACATGAGCAGTGCACCAAAGTGACACTTCTCCGTACCTATTTTAATTACACACACATGGCTAGATCAACTGCCAGGACTTAACACCGCTTGTGCTCCCTCGTTTACGTTAAGCATTCAAAAACGCGCGTTTTGTCCCTATTCCATCACTTTCTCCAAAACTTCTTCCAATCGTTTCATCTTCTCTTCGAAAGATCTCACCTTTCCTTCTTCAAAGCTCAGAACTTCCAACCCCCCTCGATCAAAAGGTATCATCTTTATGCATTATCGTCCTTATCTTTTGATTTCGCTGCTCAATAACTGCCTGAGACTGTTTAAATTTATCCATTTTAGGTTTTCTCTGTTTTTTTCTTCTGAGTCTTTGTTTTTCTGGGTTTCTTCGAGTCGCGCCATTGTCTTCCACTAAACCCTCGTTTCTTCCTTTTTTTTCTTTTTTTCTTTTTTCTCTTTTTTAGCTTTCTCCTTGAAATGGCTCGAACAAAAACCACTTCCAACCCTCCTTCCAACGTAGATTACAAAACACTCTACCCTTGGGCTTCCGTTGAACTCCTCGCCGAGACCTCCACTCTTACCTCCAGCAAGGACGTGAGGAAGCACCGGGACGAAGAGCCTGACTGCAAGGGACGAGTGTTTGGGAGAAAGAGTGATGCCTACGTTTCGGTTCGTCCATGCGCAAAGGGCGAACCCGTATGCGCGAATGATCACGTCAACGAAGGATGGCCTTTTTTCTTCCTTTACTCCACTGTTTTTAAACGGATTAAGCTTCACCTCCTACTCAAGGGCTTCGAGAGGGCTCTATTGACGAAAATTAACGTGGCCCCTGCCCAGCTGCATCCCAACAGCTGGGCCTTCATGAGGGCATTCGCCATCCTATGTAATCACTTTGGGCACCCTCCCTCTGTCGACGTCTTCCTCCACTTCTTCGAGGCTAAGAGTCCCGGAAAGAATCTCTGGGTGAGTTTCAGTGGAGTGGCGGGGAGAGTCCTCCTCACACTCTTCAAGCAATCCTATAAGGGCTTCAAAGGGAAGTTCTTTAGGGTGTATTGCACTGAACACGACCTCACCCTACAGGATGGGATTCCCCTTTATTGGGTGGGGCAGCTGAAGCTCAAAAAGCCTAAGACCCTCGAGGAACTGGCCCCTCTCGACCGCGAATTGTGCCAGGTCCTTGTGAGCCTAGGGGCAGTGTTCAACAGTGCCAAACTGATTAAGCACGATGTCGCGGTTCCTCAGCCCCCTCTGCTCCCATTGTCGTAGTTCCTCTTGCCGCTGCCCAGGCCTCGCCCCATCCAGCCTCCCTTGAGAAGGATAAAGGGGTAGTGGCGATTGAATCTGATGACGAGGACACTGGGGAGGGCCTCGTTTTTAAAAGGCAAATGGAGGTCGTGGCGGGGACCTCACATTCTGCCACTGATGGCCGCCCTCCATCATTCAGGGACCATCCCCCAGCGCCTCCTCGTCTCGCGTGTTCCTCGCACTCGAAGGTGGTGGGGAGAGCGCCCCCGGGAATGACCAAGTGTCACCCGCCCCTGAACTACCCGCTATCCTCCAACAGGCCCTCAGGAGCTTCCAAGAGAAAGGGGCAGCGGAGGCTTTGGACGGGGACATGCTAAGGGAACGCATGGGTTGCGGTCTCGGCGAGTTCCTCGTCAACTCAAGCGTCCTCGTGAGTCAAGCAGAGGCGAGAGGGAAGGAGGAACTTGCCCTGTTGGAAGCAAGGATGAAGGAGGAGCTTGCCCAATATGCCCGGGTCTTTGCCATTCGTGAAACCGCCCTGACCCAGGAGCTGAGCAGCCTACGCCAATCAGAGAAAGATACCAAGAGGCAGCTCTTTGACAAGGGTCAGGAGGTTGTACAACTGGAGGCAAAGATCCTGCCCGTTCGCACCAGGGTGATCGAGCTGGAGGGTCAGGCGGAGGAAACCAATGCCAAGATGGCTAAACTTGAAGAGAGGGCCACCAACCAAGAAGTGCAACTTGGCCGGGTGGAGGGTGAACTTGCCCAACAGGCTGAAACTTTCAAGAAGACAGAGGCAGAGCTCATTGAAGACGCCGCTGACGCCTATGCTGCAGGGTTCGAGGATGCCTGATATCATTCCAATAGCACAATATGAATGATTCTTGACATTCTTAGGAATCATCTTGAGTTGGATATGAGATAGGCACTTTAAGATAGAATTGGATCAAGGTTCTATGATCAAGAAATCACCAAAACTAGTACCAACACCCAAACTCATATGGAAGTTCCAAGTATTGTCAAATTGAACCGAACAAATGGATTGAAAAGGCAAAGGCACCGAATAAAATGTGTAAGAACTGAATTGCACCGAACAAAAAGACTAGAAATGAAGAAGAAACAATGAAGAACAGCAAAGAAGCAAATGAACCGAAGCAAAACTCATATGAACTGAAAATGCCGAACAGAAAATCAAAGGAAGCAAGCTAAGACATGAACAATTGAAAGAGAAGAAAGGAAGGAGAAGAGAAAGCTCATGAAGATGGAGGAATGGTTGGATGATCACGCCACTTATAGGATGGTGACTCCGAGATGAGTATGCAAGCCGCCACTTAAGGTAACCATGGGACTCTCAAGATAAGACTAAGTGAGGAAGGCACAAAGCTCTCCAATTCTCTCAAAAATTGAGTATAGTTTCTCTAATCAAAATTCAGATCTGAAAAATACAAAGGCAGCACCTTAATTTATAGCCTAGAGGTGCTGAAATGCAAAGCTAATTAAATTCAAAATTCCCCCCAAATACAAATGAAAGTGGCGCCAATCTAAGTCATGAGGAAGGTGTGACCTCCTCTCTCACTTTGGCACCTCCCTATTACTCCTACACCTCTCTACTAACGCACACCTCCCCCTAAGACTCCTAACTAAAGACCTAAAGATGCTTTAACAAAAGAGGTTTCTAATGTTTCCCTCTAAGCACCTTCAAACAAAGAAATTACAAAAAGAGAAAATAAACGTCCATTAGCTCCTAAAGCTTTGAACATGCTCCTTGTAAGCCTTTGAGGTGGGCTTTGACCTCCATGAGCGTCCTCCATTTGAGCCTTAACCTCTTCTTGCTCTTGATGATTGGCCTCCATGTCCACTTGAGCTTGATCTCCATCATACTCCCCGAGTTGGAGAGAATTCGACCACGAATTCTGGAGACCTACAGAAAAAGGAGTTAGATCACTGATATTAAAAGTATGACTACCTAAGAATGTATCAGGCATATCTAACTCATAAGCATTGTCATTAATCCTCTTTAGGACTTGGAAAGGTCCATCTCCACGAGGCATTAGTTTGGACTTCCTTTGAGTAGGAAAATGATCCTTCCTCAAATGAAGCCAAACCCAATCACCTTCCTCAAACAACAATGCTTTTCTCCTTTTATTGGCAAGTTCAGCATACTTGCCAACCTTCTTCTCAATTCTCTTCTTGATGTCTTTATGCAAAGTTTTCACAAAAGAAGCCTTTTCATCCCCATCTTTGCACAAGACATCTCCAAGAATGGGAATAGGAAGAAGATCAAGAGGTGTTAAGGGGTTAAACCCATAGACAACCTCAAAAGGAGAATGTGAGGTGGTAGAATTGACTACACGGTTATATGCAAACTCAACATGGGGTAGTAAATTCTCCCACACTCTAGGATTCCCCGAAATGAAACATCTCAATAGTTGTCCCAAAGTTCTATTCACCACCTCGGTTTGACCATTAGTTTGTGGGTGGCAAGTGGTAGAAAATAAAAGTTTAGTTCCAAGCTTGACCCGCAAGGTCTTCCAAAAGTGACTTAAGAACTTGGGATCTCTATCGGACACTATAGATCTAGGGATCCCATGCAAACGAACCACTTCTTGAAAGAAGAGGTTTGCAATATGACATGCATCATCTACTTTGTGGCAAGGAATAAAGTGAGCCATCTTTGAAAAACGATCCACTACCACAAAAATGGAGTCCTTTCCCTTTGATGTCTTGGGTAATCCTAAGATGAAATCCATAGATATGTCAACCCAAGGCATTGAAGGGATAGGAAGAGGAGTATATAAACCATGGGGATGCATCTTAGACTTAGCTTTGCGGCAAGCTATGCATTTATCACACAAACTATGCATTTATGCATATGAGGCCAAAAGAAATGTTCATGCAACACAGCCAAAGTTTTTGCAACCCCAAAGTGACCCATTAAACCCCCCTCATGAGCTTCTCTAATAAGAGATAATCTAATCGAGCTTTGAGGGACACAAAGACGTTTTCCTTTAAAAAGAAAGCCATCTTGTATAAAAAAAAATCTTTGTGTCCTCCCTTAAGACACTCTTGATAGATGAGAGAAAAATCAAGGTCATCATGATAAAGTTCCTTAATGTGATCAAAGCCAAGATATTGAGAACTTAAAAGATTTAGCAAAGTGTATCTTCTAGAAAGTGCATCCGCCACAATGTTCACTTTGCCTTGCTTGTGTTTGATCACATAAGGAAATTGCTCAATGAATTCCACCCACTTAGCATGCCTCTTGTTAAGCTTGTTTTGGCTTTTGAAATACTTAAGAGATTCATGATCACTATGTATCACAAACTCTTTAGGAAAAATATAGTGTTGCCAAGTAAACAAAGCCCTAACAAGTGCATATAATTCTTTATCATAAGTGGAATAATTGAGATGACTTCCCTTCAATTTCTCACTAAAATAAGCTATGGGGTGGCCCTCTTGAAGGAGAACAACCCCAATGCCTATGCTTGAAGCATCACAGTCAATCTCAAATGTTTTAGTGAAATTAGGAAGGGTTAAGATGGGAGCATTAGTTAATTTTTCTTTCAAAGTTTCAAAAGCTTTTTGTTGTGCTTCTCCCCATTGAAAAACCACATCCTTTTTCACTATATCATTGAGAGGTGCGGCAATGGTACCAAAGTTTGGTACAAATCTTCTATAGAAAGAAGCAAGTCCATGGAAACTTCGGACTTCATTCAAAGATTTCGGTGTAGGCCAATTTTGAATGGCCATCACCTTTGTTTTGTCCACATGGACCCCTTTACTACTCACAACAAACCCTAGGAATTCTATATGATCAAGAGCAAACATGCATTTAGCAAGATTAGCATACAAATGTTCCTTCCTAAGGGTTTCTAAAACTTGCCTAACATGCAACCTATGATCATTCAAAGATAAGCTATAAATGAGAATATCATCAAAGTAAACAACAACAAACTTACCAATGAAAGGTCTAAGAACATGATGCATGAGGCGCATGAAGGTACTTGGAGCATTAGTTAAACCAAAGGGCATAACTAACCACTCGTACAAACCAAAGTTGGTCTTAAAATCCGTCTTCCATTCATCACCCGGTTTGATACGGATTTGATTGTAGCCGCTTTTAAGATCAATCTTTGAAAAGATTTTTGAACCATGCAATTCATCCAACAAATCATCTAATCTAGGTATGGGATGTGTTCCGTCCGGTTGACCGGGACGTCTTCGTGCGCGACCTCAACCGTCAGCTAGGGACTCCTTCCCACTGGTTGCCTGTGGATTCCTGCAAAAAAGAGGACAAAAAAGGCGCCCTAGCGGCCGTGTGCACTCCGACGCTCAAGTCAGCCAGCAAGAAACACCAAAAACTGTCCACCTACGTGTCTGAGCACTGCGTATGGCACTCTGAAGGTGGTAAAAGAACTGTGTATATGTGTGTGTTGTCTCTTTCAGGCAAAAATATTCCCCAGTCACTTGTACGTAACCTTGAAGCACGAGCAAGCAACTAGAGAGTTCTCTGGTAAATTTGCCAAAAGTTCCAACCCTTTTCCCAACATTCTCCGCGCTATTTAAACCACCCAAGCATTTAAAGCGCCTTAAAGCGCTTTTAATCACAAACGTAACGCACTCATTAAAGCGTTTAATTAGAAAACGTAGCGCATTTAAGACGTTGAAACGCTCGGGAGTCATTATAGTACCTGAATGCTCGAAAGGGAAACTGTATTGAATGACTCTTAATTACCTGGCACCTGACTAAAGGGTGTTTCCATTCTGGCATGGCTGTTGTACACGTGGAGGGCCTCACGACGCCGTGACCCCATCTGGGGGCGTTTCTGCCCATCTGGGGACGTTTCTACGTGTGAGTCCTCCTGCTGGGAGTGCTACTGCGCTAGGGGTGACTTTTTGGGTGCCAACTCATGCCCCCAAGTATCTAGTCACTTACTCTGAGAGCGTATCTGCCTTCCTTTTGTACTCTGTACT
Organism: Phaseolus vulgaris; assembly: GCF_051622355.1. Lineage (NCBI taxonomy): Eukaryota > Viridiplantae > Streptophyta > Magnoliopsida > Fabales > Fabaceae > Phaseolus > Phaseolus vulgaris. The sequence continues at coordinate 6,463,277 of NC_143503.1, forward strand.
CGGTTGCCCTGGGCGTGACTTTCCTCTTGAGTCGTATCTGCCCCACGGGCGTCTCTGGGGCGGCAGGAGCACTTCACGAGTCAGGCTGCCCTTCACTGGTACTATTACTATGGCCTTGAAGCCACCTTTTCCTTCTCTTTATCACTTTCCCGATATATCGGGACCTGAGGCCTTCCCACGGCGTCGCTCCCTCCATGGTCTTTCCTACCCATGGGCATCGGGGAACCACACCGTGATTGCCTTACTTTAGCACTGTTTGATCTGGCAACGCCCTGGTTGGGCGACGCCTTCACCTAGGCGACGCCTTGCCTTGGCGACGCTTCCTCTCGGCGTCTCTCTACTCAGGCGACGCCTTGCGTTGACTTTGACTCTCCGACCGTTGACTTTGACCTTGATTTAGTTAACGCCCGGATACGGGACGGTACACAAGCCCCCCAGTCTTAAGCCGAAGACTTGTCTTCAGCGTCAAGACTAAAGCCTCGCCCACGCCGTCCACGTGCTATCCTGATGACGTGTCATTCTCTGGTGACTCAGCAACTCTTCGAATTATTGACGCGACATTTTCTGAACCACAGGGGTATTCTTGATGACTGATTGGACATCCCCTGAAATGAGGATGATAACACCTTTTGGGCTACCCTTGATCGCGCGCCACGTGGCCCATCGCGCGGCCATCCTCCAGGGACCTTTGCGTTTCCCTTGGGCAATTGATCCTCTGACGCGTGGCACAATCCCACGGCCCTAGGTTAGCGCCTTTCGAGTTGCGAAATGTAACGTTTAAGTTACTCCCAACCCCGCGCTCACCCTACTGTTACATTCATTCACTCTGCAACTCCGCACTGTTCATCGCCTCCAAAACCCCTTTCCTCTGCAATTGCGATTCCCTCCTTGCTGCGCTCGTCTACTGCCCCCATTCCAATAACAAAGGTACGATCTCGAGTATTCACGACTCTTCCCTTTCGTCACATTATAGGATTCATTGAAGTGCCTGGGACTGTTGTTATTCTTGTTATTACTGCATTTCTCGGCTTCTTCTTCCTCCTCTGATTTCTCTCGCGTGGGTGACGCTTCCTGGGGTTCTTTCCTCTTCTTGCCATGGCTAAACTTGCTAAACCCCTTTTCTTCTCTTCTTTCTCCAACTATCTATTTTCATCATGACGCACGCGAACGCGGAGCCTGATTCTTCTCCCACGACCCCCAAGTCCAACTACAAAGCCTTCTACCCCTGGGCCCCCGACGAGCTCCTGAGTGAATGCACCAGCCTGACTTCCTTCCAGGACCTGGAAGCTCACCGGGGGGATCCCCATTTGTACAACTTTAACGCCTTCTGCCGCACCCACGACGCCCACATATCCGTCCGTCCCGGCAGGCCTGGGGAACCTGTTTGTCTGGACGACAGACCTAGAAAGGGGAAACCCTTCTTCTTCATGTACCAGACCGTGTTCAAACGCGTAGGAGTGCGTATCCCATTCACTCCCTTCGAACGGGAGCTTCTCACTGAAATCAACACCGCCCCCGCCCAGCTTCATCCCAACAGCTGGGCATTCGTGCGGGGCTTTCAAATTCTTTGTGGATACCTGGGCATCCCCCCTTCTGTAGATATCTTCCTGCATTTCTTTGAGGTGAAGAAACAGGGGAAAAGCTTCTGGGTAAGCTTTTCCGGGATCGCAGGCAGGATCCTCCTATCCCTCTTCCAGAATTCTTACACGATCCCACAGCTTTGGATGGCTTCCCCCTTTACTGGACGGAGCGCCCTAAATTGCTCAGGGCAAGACCCTGGAAGAGCTATCTCCCGCCGATAGGGAGGTAAGCAAAGCCTTGGCTGGGTTGGGGATCTCCCCTCATCCTTTTGTTATGAACAGCTTGCCATCGAACATTTGTTTCCCTGGACTGTTGTGCTTGTTTTACACTGTGCCATGTTACTTGCATTTCACGTCTCTTCATGTATTGTGAATTCGCATAGCTGCTTTAGTACTAATTCTTGCTGCTTGGTCTGTCTTGATGTAGGATCGGTGATGGGCGCTTCCAAGAGAATGATGCTGGCGAAGGCAATGAAGGAGGCACGCGCCGCCAAGGCGGGCGCCTCCTCCACCCCTGCTACCGATCCTGTTCCCCCGCCGATTCTGTCGCCGCCTCCTCCGATCACCGTCGAGGCTATCTCGAGTTCACCCCCGTCATCTCCTCGCAGCCTTGCAGCACTCCAGACTCCTTGCTCTCCACTACCCATCGCCGCTGTTCCCCTAGCCGCGGCCTCGTCACCGGCTCCAACCCCCCTTGACAAAGGGAAACGGGTTTTGGAGGTTCTAACGGACGATGAGGACTCAGAAGGCGTGGCTCCCTTCAGAAGAAGAAAATCTGCGCGAGTTCCTTTTTCGGTAGAGGCGTCGCCCCAGGGAGGGAACCCCTTCATGGATAACCCCCCGAGCGCAACCTCACTCCCTCCCATGACACTCCACGAGGAAAGGGGCGAAGGCGCCAAATCTGCCCCGCCTCCGCCGCCGGCAGAAACCATTGCTTCCCCTGCTTCCGTCGCTCTCGCCCCTGACTTCATCGCCATCCCCCCTCCGATTATGCATCTAATGAGGGGCTTCAGCGGCGGGACTCTGCCAGAGGGTACAGACAGGAAGGAAGGCATGCCCTTCTACCTGGGGGCCTTCCTGGCGGTGGCCCTTGAATGGCGCGCCCAGGCCAGAAACGCGGTCTTGCAAGCTCAAACTCTCCAGGCCTTGGAAACAAAGGCAACTACCCTGGAAGAGGAAATGAGGACCCTGGGACGCCAGAACGAAGCTTATCAAACTTCTCTGAAACAAATACAAGAGTCCAAAGTAGAAACTGAGAGGCAACTGGCAGAGGCATTGGAGCTCCAGGCTGGCTTCTACGCTCGGGAAGTTGCTCTTCAGGTCCAGGTAACGGGTCTTCAGGAACTGGTCAAAACGGATGCAGAAACTCGAAAGGACCTGAAGGACCGTTGCCGTGAACAGGCTGCCAAGATGGAGCGGATGGAGGGGGAAATGGCCACGCAGGCCAAAGCTATGGACCTTCTCCGGGCTGACTACAACAAATTACAGGTCGAGGTCAGTCGACTTCGCGTTGAGAAGGAGGCTCTAGAGAAGCAGGTGGCCTCTGGGGATGCCGCCGTTGAGGAGCTGGAGAAGGAGAAAAAGTCCCTTATCCAGGAGATGGCGGGTACTTTCGAGGAGGGGTTCCAAGAGGCTCTGACCCAGGCGTCCTGTGAGAACCCTGGCATCAACATTTCAAACTGTGACCCCATGCACCATGTCGTCGACGGGAAGGTCGTGCCCATGGACGTGGATGACTGAACCACTGCCTCTCCACCGCCACCTTCAGCTTCACGCCTAACTGCTTTATACCTTTCCTTCGTTTTTGACTTTATCTGTTAAAGTTTGTAATTCTTTGAACTACCCGCACTCTTGTTACTGGTTTGGGGCGTTCGCACGATTCCCTTTATGTCTTTGCCACATACGATTCTGCTTATGCGATCTCATTCTCATCTTTTCCCTTCACGCGCTTCGATTATTTTATCTGTGTTCTGCCCATTTCTTTCACTTCGTTGGGAGGTTGTGTATGATCGGGAAAGGTTGCACGTCAACCCTCACGCCCATGGAGAGGCTCACTTAGTGCCGCCGTATAGTCCACGGGACGTCTCTGATACCGAAGGGTCCTTTCTTTAATCCTTAACGCTCGGCGCCCATGCCTAAGGAGAGGCCTGCTACAGCAGCACCGTATCGTCCCGGGTGTCTAAAACGCTGAGTGCTATGGGGGGGTCTGTTCCCTCCATGGTCTTTCCTTCCCATAGGTATCGGGGAACGCCCTGCCAGTGATTCGCTGCCGTCTGGCGGTCTCGTCTCCCTCCACAGTCTTTCCTACCTGTGGGTATCGGGGAAGCGACGCCAGCAATTAACTCTGCTTCCTTCACTTTCGTCTCCCTCCACAGTCTTTCCTACCTGTGGGTATCGGGGAAGCGACGCCCGTGACGTCTCACGCTGGCGTCGCCCTTCACATCCTTCCGGGCGACGCCTCGGGCGTTTCCTTTACTTCGACATATACTTTGATTCTTGCCTTGGTCGATGCCTGATGGCTGCAAAGGACTCAAGGCTTTGTCTGTGCCATCCATGTGGCGCTCCTTGTATAGCCGATGGGACGTTCCATCATTCGACTTGATCCACGTGGCGCTGCTTGTATGGTTGATGGGGCACCTAGTCATTCCATTAAGTTCTGACTCCTGCTGTACTCCTGACTCACTTTCGACGGCGCATCGTACCACTGGGTATTCTGCTGATACGACGTTTTCTGATTTTAACCAGTGGTGCCAGCGTCATCCTTTCATCTTCTGCCACGTGTATCAATCGCGCGGTGCGTCCATTCGCGTCGTTTGGCGCTCTAACCGCTTTATTTAACTCTTCAAACTCTGGAACTATCTTCATCATCATTTCTCACTCTTCATAACCTACTTGCGTTCTTTCTTCTTGCACCCTTCCTTCTTGCACCCTTTCTTCTCTGTCGAAGGTTGTTCTAACCTTCGCTCCCCTCGCTCAACTCCTGTATTTCTGGCAGTCCTGATCTTGTTAAAGAATGTCGTTTCACGCTGCTTCCTCTAGGGTCCGTCCCAAAGATTTGTACCCTTGGGCTTCAAATGAACTTCTTGACGAGTGTTCATGCTTACTCTCTACCAGGGCCATACGGGAGCACAAAGGGGAGTCATGCTCTTATGACCACCGGGCCTTCGCAAGGAGGCATGATGACGACATCGCTGTGCTCCCTTGCACTCTGGGGGAGCCAGTGTGTGGAGACGAACGGGCCAACGACGGGGTCCCTTTCTTTTACTTTTACCAAGTGGTGTTCAAGACCATCAGGGTGCGCTTACCCTTCTCCTGGTTCGAGAAGGAACTGCTGACGGAGATCAACGTTGCTCCGGCCCAGTTATACCCCAACAGCTGGGCCTTTGTCAAAGCCTTCGATGTTCTCTTCGGGTTTTTGGGTTGTGCACCCTCGGTTGACCTCTTTCTCCACTTCTTTGAGGTGAAGAGGCAGAGACACAACCTCTGGGTAACTCTCAGCAATGTACCTGGAAGAGTTCTCTTCACACCCTTTCAAAGCTCGTTCACGGGGTGGAAAGGCCGGTTCTTCAAGATCTGCCGTACTGATCTTGTTCCCGACGCTCTGGATGGGTTTCCGTTGTACTGGGTGAGAGAGGAAAAGGTCCTCAAAGCCCAACCCCTCAAGAATCTGGCTCCAAGTGATCAAATAGCTTGCCGGATTCTTGCTGAGGCGGGAGGTTTTGACTCTGCTACGGTGATCAGCCTGGAGTTCAACGCTGGGACTCTTGAGAAATACATATGCAAGAACCACTGCTTTAGGAAACTCGGCCTTCGTTACTTCTAACTGTGCCTGTCTTTCTTCATGGTGTCTCTAACACATCCTTTCCCCTGGTGCAGGTTCGAAAATAAACCAGGAAAAGAGGACACGACTTACTCGAGCGCTGCGGGCTGGAAAAGGGGCTTCGCCTTCCTCCAGTGATGACTCTGATGAGCGCTGAGAAGTGGCTTGTTCGTGTTTTTGCATGATTTGTAGCGTTTGCTCCGTTTGTACTGCTCCCATTGTATTGAACATTGCTTGTAACAACAGCTTTTCAATGTCATACTTGATTTTCGTAACGCTACTTCACTTTGCATATGCTTCTGTACTGCGCGCTTTCCTTTCGTCTCGTTCTTCCAACGATGCATGTCTTCACTTGGGCGATGCCTGCTCAGGGCAACGCCCTTATCTAGGCGGCGCCTTCTTTCTGGGCGACGCCAGGACCTAGGCGACGCCATGGCCTAGGCGGCGCATCACATAATCTTCAAACAAGGAAAGATAAATGATCCTGCCGGCAACTCGAACGTGGAGGAATCGCTTCGTATCCCCCTCACTCTCACCCTGATTCTCTCTTTTATCTCTCTTTCCCTGCTTCTAGGCATAACAGAATTCTGTTATGCTTTTCTGGCATGTGTCAGAACCCTGTTATGCTTTTCAGAGAAAGCGTACCTTCAGAATCAGCAGTGGGGAGCGTGAGAGTCTGTGCATGTCTGCGCGTCTCTGCGCTTGGCTGCGCCTGTCTGTACCTTTAGTGGTACGGAGTGCTCTTTTGTCTGGACCGCACCCCTCTCAGATGATGACATGTGGAGGCCTGCAACTCACATCTAACCACACACGTGTCACTTACTGGAAGGGCTCTAGCGCTTCTCTTTGTGTGCCTAAGTTACGCCCTTGCGGAGTAACTTAGGATGTTTCTCTTATCTGGGCAGATCGCATACTCTTGGGAGAACGTCGGGTGTGGCTGGTCTAGGCACACTCACCAAATGTTGCTCTCTGCGTATACAGCTTACCCTTCACGATGCCATGCACGTAATGGGTTGAGGGAATCACCAACCACTGACTGGTTTACTAGTTCCCTCAGGCCACTCTCGTGCATGATTCCCTGAGGTGTGCTCATGCGAGATCCATGCATAACGCTCTCGCTGGGAACCTCATTCCCAGTTTAACTGCGTGTAACACGAGACCCCGATGACAATACCCTGATGACTGATCAGTGTTTATCTGTTTCTCGCGTTCTGCCTTCAGGCGTTAGTCTGAGAACTGGTCTGTTGGTGGCCACTTGGCTACTGACCACCGATCACCATTCTGGATGATCTGTCCCCCGACCTCTCTGCCGCCTGATCTGTCGGTGGTCACTTGGCGATCGTCCCCCTGACCTCTCTGCCACCTGGTCCACGTGTCACCCTGCGAGTGGTCCACGTGGTTCTCTGATGCTGACGTCATCGACTACCGATGACCGATCGGATCACATGGCACCTGACTAAAGGGTGTTTCCATTCCGGCATGGCTGTTGTACACGTGGAGGGCCTCACGACGCCGTGACCCCATCTGGGGGCGTTTTTGCCCATCTGGGGACGTTTCTACGTGTGAGTCCTCCTGCTGGGAGTGCTACTGCGCTAGGGGTGACTTTTTGGGTGCCAACTTGATGAGAATCAACTAAAGGTGGCTTTTTATAATGAAGAACAAGATCATTCGCCTTCACATTTAAAGTTTTTCTTGTTAATCTTTGCAAAAGATAAAGCCCAAGCCCAAGCCCAAGCCCAAGAAGGCCAAAGCCCACAAAAGCCCAAAGACCATCCCATGAAGGGCAAGGCCAAGTTTTAAATAAATATTGTTTAGAAAGGTGCTTAGAGGGAAACATTAGAAACCTCTATTGTTAAAGCATCTTTTAGTCTTTAGTTAAGAGTCTTAGGGGGGGTGTATTAGTAGATAGGTGTAGGAGTAAATAAGGAGGTGCCAAAGTGAGAGAAAGGATCACACCTTCCTCATGCCTTGTTTTAGGCGCAAATTCTAGAAGCTTTTTGGGAGGGAGTTTTTTTTGAATTTGTGTAGCTTACATTTCAGCACCTTAGGCTATAAATAGAGGTGCTCTCTTTGTAAAATTCAGATTTGAATTTATCTAAAGAAACTATACTCAAAATTGGAGTGAGCATTTGGAGAGCTTTGAGCTTCTACTCTAGTCTTATCTTGAAGGACCATGGTTTCCTCAAGTGGCGGCTTGCACACTCATCTAGGAGCATCCATACTTCTAGTGGCGTGATCATCCAACCATTCTTCCATCTTCATGAGCATTCTCTTCTCCTTCCTTTTTTCTTCTTCAATTTGTTCATGTTGCCTTGTGTTTTGAGTTGTTGTTGTTTCGGTTCTTCTAATTTTCCAGCACCTATATTCTGTTTGTTTCTTAATTCTGTTCGGTACATTTGATTTTAATTTCAATTCTGTTCGGTCTCTTCTTTTCATTCTCCTTTGTTGATTCAATTTGACAATATTTGGTTCATCCAAATGAGTTTGGGATTTGGTACTTGTTATTGGTGAGTTCTTGACTTAGAACCATGATCCAACTTCTAAGAAAGTGCCTCTATATTTTCCAGCTCAAGGTGATTCCTCAAAGTGTCAAGAATCTTGTTCTATGTGGCTATTGGAATCACATCATGTGGTATCATGAGTCTTAGGTTCATTCTTGTTTAATTGTTGAGTTGTGTGCACTTTATTTCAAGAGCTCTTTAATTTTCTTGCAATTTAAGTTTCTGTTTTAGAATTTTAATTGAGTATTCTTGCTGTTTTTCTTTTGCTCCAAGTGTTTGTGGAAAGGTTTATGGCACTCATAATTCTTATGAGTATGGTTGCTCTTTTGGAATGGCATTATCCTTCCTAGAGTTTACCTTAAGCTTCCTTTCACTTGTTACAATTTGTGTTGTGTCTTTTAATTTTTGAATCATGTCAAGTTTTGTCTTAGTCATGTTATTCCATATATGTCATTACTTCTAGTAGTACTTTTATTGTTATGATTGAAATTGAATTAGAGGAAAGTGAGGAAGCTATGATTGCTAGGTTTGTGAGTGGTCTTAGGAAGGATATTCAAGACTTTGTTGAGTTACACGAGTATTCATCATTGGGCTCTTTAGTTCATCTTGCAATGAAGGTGGAAGCCCAACTTGCTAAGAAAAACTCTTTCAAAAATGCTTCCAATGATGGATACTACTCCAAGTCTTGGAGAACCAAAAATTCTTTGTCTAAACATCCTTCCAAAGATTCTTCTTTCAAACCCAAGGATCCTACGCCATCTACTTCTAGGCCTAAATCCCCAATTAAATCGTCTAGTCAAAAGTGTTTTAAATGTTTGGGATATGGTCACATTGCTGCTAATTGCCCTTCTAAAAGAAGTATGTACATGCATGAAGGCATTGTAGTTAGTGAGCATGATTCCACTTCACCTAGGCATTCTTCACCTTCTAGACCATCAAGTGAAAATGAGAGTGAAAGTCCTTGTGAAGGTGACTTATTGATGGTAAGACGTATGTTGGGCACAATTCCAAAATCTTTGAATGATACTCAAAGAGAAAATATTTTTCACACCCGATGTCTTATCAACAACAAGTTATGTTCCTTGATTATTGATGGGGGAAGTTGCACTAATGTGGCTAGTACAAGAGTTGTGGAGAAGTTAGCCTTACCCACTATCTCTCATACCAAGCCCTACAAATTACAATGGCTTAGTGAAGTAGGTGAAATCATGGTGAATAAACAAGTCCTCATTAACTTCGCTATAGGAAAGTATAAAGATGAGGTTTTATGTGATGTTGTGCCCATGGAAGCTTCTCATCTTCTTTTAGGAAGGCCTTGGCAATATGATAGACATGTTTTACATGATGGCCTATCCAATACAATGTCTTTTTCCTTCCTAGGGCGCAAGGTTATATTAAAACCCCTCTCTCCCAAAGAGGTTCATGAGGACCAAATAAAAATGAAAACTAAAAGAGAAAATGAGAAAGAAAAAGAAGTAAGTACTACACCGAGTCACACCATTTTCTCCTCTAAATCCATCATGTTGACTCGTGCTATACCTCAAATGGACCCTCCAAGGTCTTCTTCTTCTTTATCTTTTTCATTACCCAAGGTTCCTATTTCAACACCACCTTGGTTAAAATATGTTAGGGATGATTTTTTCATACCTCCTAATGGGTTTCACCATTTAAGAGGTCTTTTTCCAAAAAATATCATCATTCCCAAACAAATTTTTCCAACTTGGTTGATTCATAGGACCTCCTTTTCTGCAATCCCTTTGATTCCCTCTACTCAGTCATGTATTCCTTTTTCTTACTCTTTTGATTGTAAAAGTACACTGACTTTGTTATATGCAGGGATTCAGAATTCGTGGGCGAATTCTCTCCAACTCGGGGAGTATGATGAGAATCAACTAAAGGTGGCTTTTTATAATGAAGAACAAGATCATTCGCCTTCACATTTAAAGTTTTTCTTGTTAATCTTTGCAAAAGATAAAGCCCAAGCCCAAGCCCAAGCCCAAGAAGGCCAAAGCCCACAAAAGCCCAAAGACCATCCCATGAAGGGCAAGGCCAAGTTTTAAATAAATATTGTTTAGAAAGGTGCTTAGAGGGAAACATTAGAAACCTCTATTGTTAAAGCATCTTTTAGTCTTTAGTTAAGAGTCTTAGGGGGGGTGTATTAGTAGATAGGTGTAGGAGTAAATAAGGAGGTGCCAAAGTGAGAGAAAGGATCACACCTTCCTCATGCCTTGTTTTAGGCGCAAATTCTAGAAGCTTTTTGGGAGGGAGTTTTTTTTGAATTTGTGTAGCTTACATTTCAGCACCTTAGGCTATAAATAGAGGTGCTCTCTTTGTAAAATTCAGATTTGAATTTATCTAAAGAAACTATACTCAAAATTGGAGTGAGCATTTGGAGAGCTTTGAGCTTCTACTCTAGTCTTATCTTGAAGGACCATGGTTTCCTCAAGTGGCGGCTTGCACACTCATCTAGGAGCATCCATACTTCTAGTGGCGTGATCATCCAACCATTCTTCCATCTTCATGAGCATTCTCTTCTCCTTCCTTTTTTCTTCTTCAATTTGTTCATGTTGCCTTGTGTTTTGAGTTGTTGTTGTTTCGGTTCTTCTAATTTTCCAGCACCTATATTCTGTTTGTTTCTTAATTCTGTTCGGTACATTTGATTTTAATTTCAATTCTGTTCGGTCTCTTCTTTTCATTCTCCTTTGTTGATTCAATTTGACAATATTTGGTTCATCCAAATGAGTTTGGGATTTGGTACTTGTTATTGGTGAGTTCTTGACTTAGAACCATGATCCAACTTCTAAGAAAGTGCCTCTATATTTTCCAGCTCAAGGTGATTCCTCAAAGTGTCAAGAATCTTGTTCTATGTGGCTATTGGAATCACATCACAACTCATGCCCCCAAGTATCTAGTCACTTACTCTGAGAGCGTATCTGCCTTCCTTTTGTACTCTGTACCCGGTTGCCCTGGGCGTGACTTTCCTCTTGAGTCGTATCTGCCCCACGGGCGTCTCTGGGGCGGCAGGAGCACTTCACGAGTCAGGCTGCCCTTCACTGGTACTATTACTATGGCCTTGAAGCCACCTTTTCCTTCTCTTTATCACTTTCCCGAGATATCGGGACCTGAGGCCTTCCCACGGCGTCGCTCCCTCCATGGTCTTTCCTACCCATGGGCATCGGGGAACCACACCGTGATTGCCTTACTTTAGCACTGTTTGATCTGGCGACGCCCTGGTTGGGCGACGCCTTCACCTAGGCGACGCCTTGCCTTGGCGACGCTTCCTCTTGGCGTCTCTCTACTCAGGCGACGCCTTGCGTTGACTTTGACTCTCCGGCCGTTGACTTTGACCTTGATTTAGTTAACGCCCGGATACGGGACGGTACACAAGCCCCCCAGTCTTAAGCCGGAGACTTGTCTTCAGCGTCAAGACTAAAGCCTCGCCCACGCCGTCCACGTGCTATCCTGATGATGTGTCATTCTCTGGTGACTCAGCAACTCTTCGAATTATTGACGCGACATTTTCTGAACCACAGGGGTATTCTTGATGACTGATTGGACATCCCCTGAAATGAGGATGATAACACCTTTTGGGCTACCCTTGATCGCGCGCCACGTGGCCCATCGCGCGGCCATCCTCCAGGGACCTTTGCGTTTCCCTTGGGCAATTGATCCTCTGACGCGTGGCACGATCCCACGGCCCTAGGTTAGCGCCTTTCGAGTTGCGAAATGTAACGTTTAAGTTACTCCAAACCCGCGCTCACCCTACTGTTACATTCATTCACTCTGCAACTCCGCACTATTCATCGCCTCCAAAACCCCTTTCCTCTGCAATCGCGATTCCCTCCTTGCTGCGCTCGTCTACTGCCCCCATTCCAATAACAAAGGTACGATCTCGAGTATTCACGACTCTTCCCTTTCGTCACATTATAGGATTCATTGAACTGCCTGGGACTGTTGTTATTCTTGTTATTACTGCATTTCTCGGCTTCTTCTTCCTCCTCTGATTTCTCTCGCGTGGGTGACGCTTCCTGGGGTTCTTTCCTCTTCTTGCCATGGCTAAACTTGCTAAACCCCTTTTCTTCTCTTCTTTCTCCAACTATCTATTTTCATCATGACGCGCGCGAACGCGGAGCCTGATTCTTCTCCCACGACCCCCAAGTCCAACTACAAAGCCTTCTACCCCTGGGCCCCCGACGAGCTCCTGAGTGAATGCACCAGCCTGACTTCCTTCCAGGACCTGGAAGCTCACCGGGGGGATCCCCATTTGTACAACTTTAACGCCTTCTGCCGCACCCACGACGCCCACATATCCGTCCGTCCCGGCAGGCCTGGGGAACCTATTTGTCTGGACGAAAGACCTAGAAAGGGGAAACCCTTCTTCTTCATGTACCAGACCGTGTTCAAACGCGTAGGAGTGCGTCTCCCATTCACTCCCTTCGAACGGGAGCTTCTCACTGAAATCAACACCGCCCTCGCCCAGCTTCATCCCAACAGCTGGGCATTCGTGCGGGGCTTTCAAATTCTTTGTGGATACCTGGGCATCCCCCCTTCTGTAGATATCTTCCTGCATTTCTTTGAGGTGAAGAAACAGGGGAAAAGCTTCTGGGTAAGCTTTTCCGGGATCGCAGGCAGGATCCTCCTATCCCTCTTCCAGAATTCTTACACGATCCCACAGCTTTGGATGGCTTCCCCCTTTACTGGACGGAGCGCCCTAAATTGCTCAGGGCCAAGACCCTGGAAGAGCTATCTCCCGCCGATAGGGAGGTAAGCAAAGCCTTGGCTGGGTTGGGGATCGTTTTTGATACCTTGAAGCTGGTCGCTAGCGAGTACAATGCTCACGCCCTGACCACCTACTTTGGTAAGGGGCTCTCCCCTCATCCTTTTGTTGTGAACAGCTTGCCATCGAACATTGGTTTCCCTGGACTGTTGTGCTTGTTTTACACTGTGCCATGTTACTTGCATTTCACGTCTCTTCATGTATTGTGAATTCGCATAGCTGCTTTAGTACTAATTCTTGCTGCTTGGTCTGTCTTGATGTAGGATCGGTGATGGGCGCTTCCAAGAGAATGATGCTGGCGAAGGCAATGAAGGAGGCACGCGCCGCCAAGGCGGGCGCCTCCTCCACCCCTGCTGCCGATCCTGTTCCCCCGCCGATTCTGTCGCCGCCTCCTCCGATCACCGTCGAGGCTATCTCGAGTTCACCCCCGTCATCTCCTCGCAGCCTTGCAGCACTCCAGACTCCTTGCTCTCCACTACCCATCGCCGCTGTTCCCCTAGCCGCGGCCTCGTCACCGGCTCCAACCCCCCTTGACAAAGGGAAACGGGTTTTGGAGGTTCTAACGGACGATGAGGACTCAGAAGGCATGGCTCCCTTCAGAAGAAGAAAATCTGCGCGAGTTCCTCTTTCGGTAGAGGCGTCGCCCCAGGGAGGGAACCCCTTCATGGATAACCCCCCGAGCGCAACCTCACTCCCTCCCATGACACTCCACGAGGAAAGGGGCGAAGGCGCCAAATCTGCCCCGCCTCCGCCGCCGGCAGAAACCATTGCTTCCCCTGCTTCCGTCGCTGCCGCCCCTGACTTCATCGCCATCCCCCCTCCGATTATGCATCTAATGAGGGGCTTCAGCGGCGGGACTCTGCCAGAGGGTACAGACAGGAAGGAAGGCATGCCCTTTTACCTGGGGGCCTTCCTGGCGGTGGCCCTTGAATGGCGCGCCCAGGCCAGAAACGTGGTCTTGCAAGCTCAAACTCTCCAGGCCTTGGAAACAAAGGCAACTACCCAGAACGAAGCTTATCAAACTTCTATGAAACAAATACAAGAGTCCAAAGTAGAAACTGAGAGGCAACTGGCAGAGGCATTGGAGCTCCAGGCTGGCTTCTACGCTCGGGAAGTTGCTCTTCAGGTCCAGGTAACGGGTCTTCAGGAACTGGTCAAAACGGATGCAGAAACTCGAAAGGACCTGAAGGACCGTTGCCGTGAACAGGCTGCCAAGATGGAGCGGATGGAGAGGGAAATGGCCACGCAGGCCAAAGCTATGGACCTTCTCCGGGCTGACTACGACAAATTACAGGTCGAGGTCAGTCGACGTCGCGTTGAGAAGGAGGCTCTAGAGAAGCAGGTGGCCTCTGGGATGCCGCCGTTGAGGAGCTGGAGAAGGAGAAAAAGTCCCTTATCCAGGAGATGGCGGGTACTTTCGAGGAGGGGTTCCAAGAGGCTCTGACCCAGGCGTCCTGTGAGAACCCTGGCATCAACATTTCAAACTGCGACCCCATGCACCATGTCGTCGACGGGAAGGTCGTGCCCATGGACGTGGATGACTGAACCGCTGCCTCTCCACCGCCCCCTTCAGCTTCACGCCTAACTGCTTTATACCTTTCCTTCGTTTTTGACTTTATCTGTTAAAGTTTGTAATTCTTTGAACTACCCGCACTCTTGTTACTGGTTTGGGGCGTTCGCACGATTCCCTTTATGTCTTTGCCACATACGATTCTGCTTATGCGATCTCATTCTCATCTTTTCCCTTCACGCGCTTCGATTATTTTATCTGTGTTCTGCCCATTTCTTTCACTTCGTTGGGAGGTTGTGTATGATCGGGAAAGGTTGCACGTCAACCCTCACGCCCATGGAGAGGCTCACTTAGAGCCGCCGTATAGTCCACGGGACGTCTCTGATACCGAAGGGTCCTTTCTTCAATCCTTAACGCTCGGCGCCCACGCCTAAGGAGAGGCCTGCTACAGCAGCACCGTATCGTCCCGGGTGTCTAAAACGCTGAGTGCTATGGGGGGGTCTGTTCCCTCCATGGTCTTTCCTTCCCATAGGTATCGGGGAACGCCCTGCCAGTGATTCGCTGGCGTCTGGCGGTCTCGTCTCCCTCCACAGTCTTTCCTACCTGTGGGTATCGGGGAAGCGACGCCAGCAATTAACTCTGCTTCCTTCACTTTCGTCTCCCTCCACAGTCTTTCCTACCTGTGGGTATCGGGGAAGCGACGCCCGTGACGTCTCACGCTGGCGTCGCCCTTCACATCCTTCCGGGCGACGCCTCGGGCGTTTCCTTTACTTCGACATTGACTTTGATTCTTGCCTTGGTCGATGCCTGATGGCTGCAAAGGACTCAAGGCTTTGTCTGTGCCATCTACGTGGCGCTCCTTGTATAGCCGATGGGACGTTCCGTCATTCGACTTGATCCACGTGGCGCTGCTTGTATGGTTGATGGGGCACCTAGTCATTCCATTAAGTTCTGACTCCTGCTGTACTCCTGACTCACTTTCGACGGCGCATCGTACCACTGGGTATTCTGCTGATACGACGTTTTCTGATTTTAACCAGTGGTGCCAGCGTCATCCTTTCATCTTCTGCCACGTGTATCAATCGCGCGGTGCGTACATTCGCGTCGTTTGGCGCTCTAACCGCTTTATTTAACTCTTCAAACTCTGGAACTATCTTCATCATCATTTTCTCACTCTTCATAACCTACTTGCGTTCTCTCTTCTTGCACCCTTTCTTCTCTGTCGAAGGGTTGTTCTAACCTTCGCTCCCCTCGCTCAACTCTTGTATTTCTGGCAGTCCTGATCTTGTTAAAGAATGTCGTTTCACGCTGCTTCCTCCAGGGTCCGTCCCAAAGATTTGTACCCTTGGGCATCAAATGAACTTCTTGACGAGTGTTCATGCTTACTCTCTACTAGGGCGATACGGGAGCACAAAGGGGAGTCATGCTCTTATGACCACCAGGCCTTCGCAAGGAGGCATGATGACGACATCGCTGTGCTCCCTTGCACTCTGGGGGAGCCAGTGTGTGGAGACGAACGGGCCAACGACGGGGTCCCTTTCTTTTACTTTTACCAAGTGGTGTTCAAGACCATCGGGGTGCGCTTACCCTTCTCCTGGTTCGAGAAGGAACTGCTGACGGAGATCAACGTTGCTCCGGCCCAGTTATACCCCAACAGCTGGGCCTTTGTCAAAGCCTTCGATGTTCTCTTCGGGTTTTTGGGTTGTGCACCCTCGGTTGACCTCTTTCTCCACTTCTTTGAGGTGAAGAGGCAGAGACACAACCTCTGGGTAACTCTCAGCAATGTACCTGGAAGAGTTCTCTTCACACCCTTTCAAAGCTCGTTCACGGGGTGGAAAGGCCGGTTCTTCAAGATCTGCCGTACTGATCTTGTTCCCGACGCTCTGGATGGGTTTCCGTTGTATTGGGTGAGAGAGGAAAAGGTCCTCAAAGCCAAACCCCTCAAGAATCTGGCTCCAAGTGATCAAATAGCTTGCCCGATTCTTGCTGAGGCGGGAGGTTTTGACTCTGCTACGGTGATCAGCCTGGAGTTCAACGCTGGGACTCTTGAGAAATACATATGTAAGAACCACTGCTTTAGGAAACTCGGCCTTCGTTACTTCTAACTGTGCCTGTCTTTCTTCATGGTGTCTCTAACACATCCTTTCCCCTGGTGCAGGTTCGAAAATAAACCAGGAAAAGAGGACACGACTTACTCGAGCGCTGCGGGCTGGAAAAGGGGCTTCGCCTTCCTCCAGTGATGACTCTGATGAGCGCTGAGAAGTGGCTTGTTCGTGTTTTTGCATGATTTGTAGCGTTTGCTCCGTTTGTACTGCTCCCATTGTATTGAACATTGCTTGTAACAACAGCTTTTCAATGTCATACTTGATTTTCGTAACGCTACGTCACTTTGCATATGCTTCATGTACTGCGCGCTTTCCTTTCGTCTCGTTCTTCCAACGATGCATGTCTTCACTTGGGCGATGCCTGCTCAGGGCAACGCCCTTATCTAGGCGGCGCCTTCTTTCTGGGCGACGCCAGGACATAGGCGACGCCATGGCCTAGGCGGCGCATCACATAATCTTCAAACAAGGAAAGATAAATGATCCTGCCGGCAACTCGAACGTGGAGGAATCGCTTCGTATCCCCCTCACTCTCACCCTGATTCTCTCTTTTATCTCTCTTTCCCTGCTTCTAGGCATAACAGAATTCGGTTATGCTTTTCTGGCATGTGTCAGAACCCTGTTATGCTTTTCAGAGAAAGCGTACCTTCAGAATCAGCAGTGGGGAGCGTGAGAGTCTGTGCATGTCTGCGCGTCTCTGCGCTTGGCTGCGCCTGTCTGTACCTTTAGTGGTACGGAGTGCTCTTTTGTCTGGACCGCACCCCTCTCAGATGATGACACGTGGAGGCCTGCAACTCACATCTAACCACACACGTGTCACTTACTGGAAGGGCTCTAGCGCTTCTCTTTGTGTGCCTAAGTTACGCCCTTGCGGAGTAACTTAGGATGTTTCTCTTATCTGGGCAGATCGCATACTCTTGGGAGAACGTCGGGTGTGGCTGGTCTAGGCACACTCACCAAACGTTGCTCTCTGCGTATACAGCTTACCCTTCACGATGCCATGCACGTAATGGGTTGAGGGAATCACCAACCACTGACTGGTTTACTAGTTCCCTCAGGCCACTCTCGTGCATGATTCCCTGAGGTGTGCTCTTGCGAGATCCATGCGTAACGCTCTCGCTGGGAACCTCATTCCCAGTTTAACTGCGTGTAACACGAGACCCCGATGACAATACCCTGATGACTGATCAGTGTTTATCTGTTTCTCGCATTCTGCCTTCAGGCGTTGGTCTGAGAACTGGTCTGTTGGTGGCCACTTGGCTACTGACCACCGATCACCATTCTGGATGATCTGTCCCCCGACCTCTCTGCCGCCTGATCTGTCGGTGGTCACTTGGCGATCGTCCCCCTGACCTCTCTGCCACCTGGTCCACGTGTCACCCTGCGAGTGGTCCACGTGGTTCTCTGATGCTGACGTCATCGACTACCGATGACCGATCGGATCACATGGCACCTGACTAAAGGGTGTTTCCATTCCGGCATGGCTGTTGTACACGTGGAGGGCCTCACGACGCCGTGACCCCATCTGGGGGCGTTTCTGCCCATCTGGGGACGTTTCTACGTGTGAGTCCTCCTGCTGGGAGTGCTACTGCGCTAGGGGTGACTTTTTGGGTGCCAACTCATGCCCCCAAGTATCTAGTCACTTACTCTGAGAGCGTATCTGCCTTCCTTTTGTACTCTGTACCCGGTTGCCCTGGGCGTGACTTTCCTCTTGAGTCGTATCTGCCCCACGGGCGTCTCTGGGGCGGCAGGAGCACTTCACGAGTCAGGCTGCCCTTCACTGGTACTATTACTATGGCCTTGAAGCCACCTTTTCCTTCTCTTTATCACTTTCCCGAGATATCGGGACCTGAGGCCTTCCCACGGCGTCGCTCCCTCCATGGTCTTTCCTACCCATGGGCATCGGGGAACCACACCGTGATTGCCTTACTTTAGCACTGTTTGATCTGGCGACGCCCTGGTTGGGCGACGCCTTCACCTAAGCGACGCCTTGCCTTGGCGACGCTTCCTCTTGGCGTCTCTCTACTCAGGCGACGCCTTGCGTTGACTTTGACTCTCCGGCCGTTGACTTTGACCTTGATTTAGTTAACGCCCGGATACGGGACGGTACACAAGCCCCCCAGTCTTAAGCCGCAGACTTGTCTTCAGCGTCAAGACTAAAGCCTCGCCCACGCCGTCCACGTGCTATCCTGATGACGTGTCATTCTCTGGTGACTCAGCAACTCTTCGAATTATTGACGCGACATTTTCTGAACCACAGGGGTATTCTTGATGACTGATTGGACATCCCCTGAAATGAGGATGATAACACCTTTTGGGCTACCCTTGATCGCGCGCCACGTGGCCCATCGCGCGGCCATCCTCCAGGGACCTTTGCGTTTCCCTTGGGCAATTGATCCTCTGACGCGTGGCACGATCCCACGGCCCTAGGTTAGCGCCTTTCGAGTTGCGAAATGTAACGTTTAAGTTACTCCAAACCCCGCGCTCACCCTACTGTTACATTCATTCACTCTGCAACTCCGCACTGTTCATCGCCTCCAAAACCCCTTTCCTCTGCAATCGCGATTCCCTCCTTGCTGCGCTCGTCTACTGCCCCCATTCCAATAACAAAGGTACGATCTCGAGTATTCACGACTCTTCCCTTTCGTCACATTATAGGATTCATTGAACTGCCTGGGACTGTTGTTATTCTTGTTATTACTGCATTTCTCGGCTTCTTCTTCCTCCTCTGATTTCTCTCGCGTGGGTGACGCTTCCTGGGGTTCTTTCCTCTTCTTGCCATGGCTAAACTTGCTAAACCCCTTTTCTTCTCTTCTTTCTCCAACTATCTATTTTCATCATGACGCGCGCGAACGCGGAGCCTGATTCTTCTCCCACGACCCCCAAGTCCAACTACAAAGCCTTCTACCCCTGGGCCCCCGACGAGCTCCTGAGTGAATGCACCAGCCTGACTTCCTTCCAGGACCTGGAAGCTCACCGGGGGGATCCCCATTTGTACAACTTTAACGCCTTCTGCCGCACCCACGACGCCCACATATCCGTCCGTCCCGGCAGGCCTGGGGAACCTATTTGTCTGGACGAAAGACCTAGAAAGGGGAAACCCTTCTTCTTCATGTACCAGACCGTGTTCAAACGCGTAGGAGTGCGTCTCCCATTCACTCCCTTCGAACGGGAGCTTCTCACTGAAATCAACACCGCCCCCGCCCAGCTTCATCCCAACAGCTGGGCATTCGTGCGGGGCTTTCAAATTCTTTGTGGATACCTGGGCATCCCCCCTTCTGTAGATATCTTCCTGCATTTCTTTGAGGTGAAGAAACAGGGGAAAAGCTTCTGGGTAAGCTTTTCCGGGATCGCAGGCAGGATCCTCCTATCCCTCTTCCAGAATTCTTACACGATCCCACAGCTTTGGATGGCTTCCCCCTTTACTGGACGGAGCGCCCTAAATTGCTCAGGGCCAAGACCCTGGAAGAGCTATCTCCCGCCGATAGGGAGGTAAGCAAAGCCTTGGCTGGGTTGGGGATCGTTTTTGATACCTTGAAGCTGGTCGCTAGCGAGTACAATGCTCACGCCCTGACCACCTACTTTGGTAAGGGGCTCTCCCCTCATCCTTTTGTAGTGAACAGCTTGCCATCGAACATTGGTTTCCCTGGACTGTTGTGCTTGTTTTACACTGTGCCATGTTACTTGCATTTCACGTCTCTTCATGTATTGTGAATTCGCATAGCTGCTTTAGTACTAATTCTTACTGCTTGGTCTGTCTTGATGTAGGATCGGTGATGGGCGCTTCCAAGAGAATGATGCTGGCGAAGGCAATGAAGGAGGCACGCGCCGCCAAGGCGGGCGCCTCCTCCACCCCTGCTGCCGATCCTGTTCCCCCGCCGATTCTGTCGCCGCCTCCTCCGATCACCGTCGAGGCTATCTCGAGTTCACCCCTGTCATCTCCTCGCAGCCTTGCAGCACTCCAGACTCCTTGCTCTCCACTACCCATTGTCGCTGTTCCCCTAGCCGCGGTCTCGTCACCGGCTCCAATCGCCCTTTACAAAGGGAAACGGGTTTTGGAGGTTCTAACGGACGATGAGGACTCAGAAGGCGTGGCTCCCTTCAGAAGAAGAAAATCTGCGCGAATTCCTCTTTCGGTAGAGGCGTCGCCCCAGGGAGGGAACCCCTTCATGGATAACCCCCCGAGCGCAACCTCACTCCCTCCCATGACACTCCACGAGGAAAGGGGCGAAGGCGCCGAATCTGCCCCGCCTCCGCCGCCGGCAGAAACCATTGCTTCCCCTGCTTCCGTCGCTGCCGCCCCTGACTTCATTGCCATCCCCCCTCCGATTATGCATCTAATGAGGGGCTTCAGCGGCGGGACTCTGCCAGAGGGTACAGACAGGAAGGAAAGCATGCCCTTCTACTTGGGGGCCTTCCTGGCGGTGGCCCTTGAATGGCGCGCCCAGGCCAGAAACGCGGTCTTGCAAGCTCAAACTCTCCAGGCCTTGGAAACAAAGGCAACTACCCTGGAAAAGGAAATGAGGACCCTGGGACGCCAGAACGAAGCTTATCAAACTTCTCTGAAACAAATACAAGAGTCCAAAGTAGAAACTGAGAGGCAACTGGCAGAGGCATTGGAGCTCCAGGCTGGCTTCTACGCTCGGGAATTTGCTCTTCAGGTCCAGGTAACGGGTCTTCAGGAACTGGTCAAAACGGATGCAGAAACTCGAAAGGACCTGAAGGACCGTTGCCGTGAACAGGCTGCCAAGATGGAGCGGATGGAGGGGGAAATGGCCACGCAGGCCAAAGCTATGGACCTTCTCCGGGCTGACTACGACAAATTACAGGTCGAGGTCAGTCGACTTCGCGTTGAGAAGGAGGCTCTAGAGAAGCAGGTGGCCTCTGGGATGCCGCCGTTGAGGAGCTGGAGAAGGAGAAAAAGTCCCTCATCCAGGAGATGGCGGGTACTTTCGAGGAGGGGTTCCAAGAGGCTCTGACACAGGCGTCCTGTGAGAACCCTGGCATCAACATTTCAAACTGCGACCCCATGCACCATGTCGTCGACGGGAAGGTCGTGCCCATGGACGTGGATGACTGAACCGCAGCCTCTCCACCGCCACCTTCAGCTTCACGCCTAACTGCTTTATACCTTTCCTTCGTTTTTGACTTTATCTGTTAAAGTTTGTAATTCTTTGAACTACCCGCACTCTTGTTACTGCTTTGGGGCGTTCGCACGATTCCCTTTATGTCTTTGCCACATACGATTCTGCTTATGCGATCTCATTCTCATCTTTTCCCTTCACGCGCTTCGATTATTTTATCTGTGTTCTGCCCATTTCTTTCACTTCGTTGGGAGGTTGTGTATGATCGGGAAAGGTTGCACGTCAACCCTCACGCCCATGGAGAGGCTCACTTAGTGCCGCCGTATCGTCCACGGGACGTCTCTGATACCGAAGGGTCCTTTCTTTAATCCTTAACGCTCGGCGCCCACGCCTAAGGAGAGGCCTGCTACAGCAGCACCGTATCGTCCCGGGTGTCTAAAACGCTGAGTGCTATGGGGGGGTCTGTTCCCTCCATGGTCTTTCCTTCCCATAGGTATCGGGGAACGCCCTGCCAGTGATTCGCTGGCGTCTGGCGGTCTCGTCTCCCTCCACAGTCTTTCCTACCTGTGGGTATCGGGGAAGCGACGCCAGCAATTAACTCTGCTTCCTTCACTTTCGTCTCCCTCCACAGTCTTTCCTACCTGTGGGTATCGGGGAAGCGACGGCAGCAATTAACTCTGCTTCCTTCACTTTCGTCTCCCTCCACAGTCTTTCCTACCTGTGGGTATCGGGGAAGCGACGCCCGTGACGTCTCACGCTGGCGTCGCCCTTCACATCCTTCCGGGCGACGCCTCGGGCGTTTCCTTTACTTCGACATTGACTTTGATTCTTGCCTTGGTCGATGCCTGATGGCTGCGAAGGACTCAAGGCTTTGTCTGTGCCATCCACGTGGCGCTCCTTGTATAGCCGATGGGACGTTCCGTCATTCGACTTGATCCACGTGGCGCTGCTTGTATGGTTGATGGGGCATCTAGTCATTCCATTAAGTTCTGACTCCTGCTGTACTCCTGACTCACTTTCGACGGCGTATCGTACCACTGGGTATTCTGCTGATACGACGTTTTCTGATTTTAACCAGTGGTGCCAGCGTCATCCTTTCATCTTCTGCCACGTGTATCAATCGCGCGGTGCGTCCATTCGCGTCGTTTGGCGCTCTAACCGCTTTATTTAACTCTTCAAACTCTGGAACTATCTTCATCATCATTTTCTCACTCTTCATAACCTACTTGCGTTCTTTCTTCTTGCACCCTTCCTTCTTGCACCCTTTCTTCTCTGTCGAAGGGTTGTTCTAACCTTCGCTCCCCTCGCTCAACTCTTGTATTTCTGGCAGTCCTGATCTTGTTAAAGAATGTCGTTTCACGCTGCTTCCTCCAGGGTCCGTCCCAAAGATTTGTACCCTTGGGCTTCAAATGAACTTCTTGACGAGTGTTCATGCTTACTCTCTACCAGGGCCATACGGGAGCACAAAGGGGAGTCATGCTCTTATGACCACCGGGCCTTCGCAAGGAGGCATGATGACGACATCGCTGTGCTCCCTTGCACTCTGGGGGAGCCAGTGTGTGCAGACGAACGGGCCAACGACGGGGTCCCTTTCTTTTACTTTTACCAAGTGGTGTTCAAGACCATCGGGGTGCGCTTACCCTTCTCCTGGTTCGAGAAGGAACTGCTGACGGAGATCAACGTTGCTCCGGCCCAGTTATACCCCAACAGCTGGGCCTTTGTCAAAGCCTTCGATGTTCTCTTCGGGTTTTTGGGTTGTGCACCCTCGGTTGACCTCTTTCTCCACTTCTTTGAGGTGAAGAGGCAGAGACACAACCTCTGGGTAACTCTCAGCAATGTACCTGGAAGAGTTCTCTTCACACCCTTTCAAAGCTCGTTCACGGGGTGGAAAGGCCGGTTCTTCAAGATCTGCCGTACTGATCTTGTTCCCGACGCTCTGGATGGGTTTCCGTTGTACTGGGTGAGAGAGGAAAAGGTCCTCAAAGCCAAACCCCTCAAGAATCTGGCTCCAAGTGATCAAATAGCTTGCCGGATTCTTGCTGAGGCGGGAGGTTTTGACTCTGCTACGGTGATCAGCCTGGAGTTCAACGCTGGGACTCTTGAGAAATACATATGTAAGAACCACTGCTTTAGGAAACTCGGCCTTCATTACTTCTAACTGTGCCTGTCTTTCTTCATGGTGTCTCTAACACATCCTTTCCCCTGGTGCATGTTCGAAAATAAACCAGGAAAAGAGGACACGACTTACTCGAGCGCTGCGGGCTGGAAAAGGGGCTTCGCCTTCCTCCAGTGATGACTCTGATGAGATCTGAGAAGTGGCTTGTTCGTGTTTTTGCATGATTTGTAGCGTTTGCTCCGTTTGTACTGCTCCCATTGTATTGAACATTGCTTGTAACAACAGCTTTTCAATGTCATACTTGATTTTCGTAACGCTACTTCACTTTGCATATGCTTCATGTACTGCGCGCTTTCCTTTCGTCTCGTTCTTCCAACGATGCATGTCTTCACTTGGGCGATGCCTGCTCAGGGCAACGCCCTTATCTAGGCGGCGCCTTCTTTCTGGGCGACGCCAGGACCTAGGCGACGCCTTCTTTCTTGGCGACGCCATGGCCTAGGCGGCGCATCACATAATCTTCAAACAAGGAAAGATAAATGATCCTGCCGGCAACTCGAACGTGGAGGAATCGCTTCGTATCCCCCCCACTCTCACCCTGATTCTCTCTTTTATCTCTCTTTCCCTGCTTCTAGGCATAACAGAATTCTGTTATGCTTTTCTGGCATGTGTCAGAACCCTGTTATGCTTTTCAGAGAAAGCGTACCTTCAGAATCAGCAGTGGGGAGCGTGAGAGTCTGTGCATGTCTGCGCGTCTCTGCGCTTGGCTGTGCCTGTCTGTACCTTTAGTTGTACGGAGTGCTCTTTTGTCTGGACCGCACCCCTCTCAGATGGTGACACGTGGAGGCCTGCAACTCACATCTAACCACACACGTGTCACTTACTGGAAGGGCTCTAGCGCTTCTCTTTGTGTGCCTAAGTTACGTCCTTGCGGAGTAACTTAGGATGTTTCTCTTATCTGGGCAGATCGCATACTCTTGGGAGAACGTCGGGTGTAGCTGGTCTAGGCACACTCACCAAACGTTGCTCTCTGCGTATACAGCTTACCCTTCACGATGCCATGCACGTAATGGGTTGAGGGAATCACCAACCACTGACTGGTTTACTAGTTCCCTCAGGCCACTCTCGTGCATGATTCCCTGAGGTGTGCTCATGCGAGATCCATGCGTAACGCTCTCGCTGGGAACCTCATTCCCAGTTTAACTGCGTGTAACACGAGACCCCGATGACAATACCCTGATGACTGATCAGTGTTTATCTGTTTCTCGCGTTCTGCCTCCAGGCGTTAGTCTGAGAACTGGTCTGTTGGTGGCCACTTGGCTACTGACCACCGATCACCATTCTGGATGATCTGTCCCCCGACCTCTCTGCCGCCTGATCTGTCGGTGGTCACTTGGTTACTGACCACCGATCACCTCTCTGCCACCTGGTCCACGTGTCACCCTGCGAGTGGTCCACGTGGTTCTCTGATGCTGACGTCATCGACTACCGATGACCGATCGGATCACAAGCCCCCCAGTCTCGAGTCGAGAACTCGTTCTCAGCGAAGAGACTAAGTGGTCGTGCCCTCAGTCCACGTGGCAAGTGGGGCCGCCTCACGTGCCACCTCACGTGCTGCTTCTTTAACGTTTGGACTTCTTCTCTTAATCTCGCGACACGTGGCCCCATCAACGGCCAGCGCTGTGCGTCGCTAGCGCTTCTCTTATTCAAATTGGCGCGCCCTTTCACTGTTCCTCCATCTTCTTCATTCGACTCCCAGACTCTCTGCGAACTTCTCCTCTGCGCACCCATCTTTCTTCAAATTCTCTGCTTCCCAAACTCTTGCGATCATCCAAAGGTATGGTTTTTCTTCTCCCTGGCCCCTTTTTGGTCATCTTTACCGATTGCATTTATCATTCTGGTTATCATGCATTCATCTTCTCTATTTCCCTCTCTCGAACCCGCGCTAGGGTTTTTTCATGCCCTCGCTCTGACTTCTGCTTCTTCTTCTTTCTCTTTTCACCTGGGCATCTCCTTCTCCTTTCCCCTCTCTGTTTTCACCGAAACATTCATCATTCCCTCTTCTTCCATTCATTCTGACCCTTTCGTTTTTTCTCCATTTGCAGCTATCTCACGATGGCTCGCTTGAAACAAACTGCGCGCATCATTGCCTCTACTTCTGGTGCACAGCCTTCCGCGAGTGCGCCAGCTCCACCACCGCCTGTGGCTACCTCCTTCCACGACAATGCCAGGGTCTACGAATGGGCTCCCCTGGCATTGCTCGCTGAAACCTCCACTCTACTGCCCGAGGGCCATCTCAAGTCCCTGCTAAGTCGCAATCCTGATGAGCCTTCCTGCTCCATCGACAGGGAGAATGACTTCAACATTCAAATCCGCATCCCTCCTCGAGGGATGCCTATCTGCGCGGATGACAGGGCCACCAATGGGGTGCCCTTCGTCTTTGTCTACTCCGCTATCTTCAAGAGGTTGAAGCTGCGCCTCCCTTTCACCTTCTTCGAAAAGGAGCTGATAATGGAGTTGAACGTCGCGCCCTGCCAACTCCATCCAAATGCCTGGGCCTTCATCCGGGCATTTCAAATCCTCTGCAGCTATTTCGGGCACAACGCCTCTGTGGACGTGTTCCTCTACTTCTTCGAAGCGAAGAACCCTGGGGACAGGTCCTGGGTCAGCCTGAACGGGGTTGCTGGGCGGGTGCTCCTGGGCCTGTACCAGCAATCCTTCAAAGATTGGAAGGGCAGATTCTACATGATATCTGCTACCCCTCAAAGTCCAAGTCTGCTCGAGGGGTACCCCCTCTACTGGGTTCCTGGAGTTGAGTTCAAGAAATCCAGGGACCTCGAAGCTATGGCCCCTTATGAGCGCGAGCTGTGCGGGCTGCTCCTGAGGGCCAAGTACAATTCTGCTCGTCTCATCAAAGACGAGTTCGATGTGGTGGCCTTAAAGAAGTATATAGGTAGCTCTTCATTTCCCTCTTAGGATACCTGCACCTTTCCATGCATGCTTTTATGTGTTTTTTAACTTACTTGCATACCTTGGTCATCTAACTCTTCCTTTTTCCATCTATGCAGACTCAATGTCGGGGAAGGACAGGAAGCTAGCTTTACTGGAGCTTGCCAAACGTAGGGGAGCCAAGGGCACTGGCTCCTCTTCTTCTACAACTGAGCCCATCGCAGCCCCTCCACTCTCGGTCGCGCCAGCTGAAGGCCCCGAGCCAGGGAAAAAAAGGAAAAGGCTGGTGAAGGCTTCCGCTTCAACTGCTGCTGCTGCTGCTTCAACTGAAGAGGAGAGCTCAGGCTCTCCTCTTGTACACCGCCAGAGGAAAAGAGCGGCAGTTGAGGGGGCATCATCTCTCCAGCCTGGAGAGATTGAGGTGGTGGAAGTAGAGGAAGGGTCTTCCCCTCCTCCCTGCGCTCAAACTGCCTCTGAACCCATCAACCTTCCTTCTCCAGGCTAGCAGTTGCCTCCAACTACCAAACTGCCATCTTCCCCCCCAGCAGGCCAATCACCTGGTCCATCCGCTCATCCTGCTGGGGGTGCTTCTGCCCAAACTGGGGGTGCACCACCACCACTGCTGCCAATCCCTACCGCCACTGCTGAATGTGGTGGGTCTAGCTCGCGCCCAAGCGCTTCTGGGGCCACCCACGAGAATTTCAGCAGGGTCATCACCCTAGTTCGACAGCTCATAAGTAACCGGGAGCTCGTCCAGTGGAATGGTAATGAGGTTGACATGCACCTGGCAAGGCAGGTGGTGCTCTCTCTAGAATTCTCCACCCAGCATCGCAAACAAATAGCCCTGGAGAAGAGGGTGAAGGAGCTTGAGCACGACAAGGAGTCACTGCGAAGTGACTTCGAAGCTGCTCAAGGGTCCGTTGAACTGATGCGGGGCATGGTGGAGAAGGCAAGGAGGGAATACCTAGCGCAGGTCCAAGAGACCATCAAGACGGAGATCTTGATGGGGCAGATGGTGAGCTCTTTGGACTGCGAGGTGGTGGAGCTTAAGGCCGAGACTTCCTCCCTGTGCCAACAGAACACTCAGCTATTGGG
Source organism: Phaseolus vulgaris (assembly GCF_051622355.1). NCBI lineage: Eukaryota > Viridiplantae > Streptophyta > Magnoliopsida > Fabales > Fabaceae > Phaseolus > Phaseolus vulgaris. The sequence continues at coordinate 6,490,808 of NC_143503.1, forward strand.
GGAGCTCGAGTCCACCAAAGAAGCAGCTGCTGTTGGGGAGAAGAGACTTGAGGAGGTGGTGGGCAAACTGTCTGAAGCTGCCTCCTCCCTTGCTGCCGTCACCACTGAGAGAGATGCTGCGGAGGCTTCAAAGCAAGAACTGGAGGTGGAGAAGGCTGATTTGATGAACGTGGGTGTTGATGCCCTTACAGATGGATTCGAGCTAGCACTCGAGCAAATCAGATGCGTTCTCCCAGACCTGGACCTCTCGCAGTTCAGCATCTACCATGAAGTGGTGGATGGAAAGCTCATCCCTCCTGCCCCTTAAACCTTTCTCTTCTCTGTAAATTTATCTTCTGCACAACTTTTCTTTGTACTTTAAAATTGTATAAGACTTGGCTATGAATGTAATATCTCAATGCTTCTTTTCTTGCATAAGTTTCTTCTTTTGCATTTTCTTTGAACTTCACTTATCTCTATGTGCGCGACTAACTGTTAGCTAGCTTAGGTTCAGTGCGATCTTGGGCTTTACCTTTCCTTTCGCACACGACTAAGCGTTAACCAGCTTAGGCTTAGCGCGATCTTGAGCTTCGTCTTTCACTTTGCGCACGACTAAGTGTTAACCAGCTTAGGCTTAGCGCGATCTGCTTCTCTTATTCTTTCGCTTCTACTTGATCACGACTGGCTATTCCCTCAGCTTGGTGTTTAACAGCCCTCGTGCGCTGCTTTGCACCACTAGCCAATTACTGACGACTCATCAGTGGTCGTTCTTTAGTCTTTACTTAGCTTTCTCTGTCGCTCTAGCGCTAAGTGCATAGAGGACTTTGACATCGATCGCTCAAGGTGATGCCTCGTCTTAGGGAAAGAAAAGTGTTTCTCGCTAACCCCTCTTACTTTCCCCAAGGTCATCACCCTTTGGCGGGTTGAGTCGCTCGTTCCCTGCCTCACTCCTGGGGTGAGAAGGGTTTCGGACTGAGAGTCTTACTGGGCCAATATTGGTGCATGCCAAGTGGGTAAGGACATTTTGTCAAAACCTTTCCTTTCCCTCCCTTGGTCTTACTAGCACCCCTGGCTTTTCAAACCTTTAACTGCTTGCGCTCACTCCTGGGGTGAGGAAGACTTAGATCGGTGCCAGTACTTGCGCCTAGGGCAAGTAGGGCCCAACCAATCACCTGCACTTGCACCTGGGGCAAGGAGAATTTTAACTTTAATACTTGAGCATACTTGATATGCTGGAAATTTTTCTTTAATTGGGTGGCCTCGTTAAAAACCCTCCTTAGGGAAAAGAGTGCCCCCTTGTCTGTGCAACTGTTTCCACCACATACAAAGCATGTATCTTTTAGCGCGAGAACGCCATTACTGTACAACTTTAACTGAAATAAAATTTTAAATGGGTGGCGTTCCACGTTCTGGGGATTGCTCCTCCCTCCAAAGTCTCTAGGCGATAGGCTCCGTTCTCCAATGTCTCCACCACTCTGTACGGGCCTGTCCACTTTGGGGATAACTTGTTCTGCATGTCATTCTGATGCGCCTTTCTCATCACCAGATCACCTTCCTGGAAGCGCCTGGGCCTCACTTTAGAGTTGTGCCTCCGCTCTACTCTTCTCTTCACAGCTTCAGCACTGACTCTGGCCTCTTCTCGCACTTCGTCTAGCAAATCCAGATTCACCTTACGCTCTTCGTTGGACTCTTCAGCAACGAAGTTCAGGAACCTGGGGGAGCTCTCCTGTATCTCCACAGGAATCATGGCGTCTGTCCCATAGACAAGGCTGAAAGGTGTCTCATGGGTGCTGGACTGTGGGGTGGTGTGATAAGACCATACAATTCTGGGGACCTCCTCTGCCCAGCCTCCTTTGGCCTTGTCTAGTCTTCGCTTCAGCCCCCTCAGCAGCACTCGATTTGCTGACTCCACCTGCCCATTGGTTTGTGGGTGCTCCACTGAAGCGAAGACCTGTTGTATCTTTAACTCTTCACACATCTTCCTCAGCTGATGACTTGTGAACTGGGTGCCATTGTCGGAAACCAGCCTCTTGGATATTCCGAAGCGGCAGACAATGTTTTTCCAGACGAAGTGTTCGACTTTCTGTGCGGTGATGTGTGCGACTGGCTCTGCCTCCACCCACTTGGTGAAATACTCGATGGCCACGATGAGGAACTTCATCTGCCTTGTCGCCAGGGGAAAGGGTCCTAGGATGTCAATCCCCCATGTATGGAATGGCCACGGGCTATGGATGGACCTCAACTCCTCAGGGGGTGCCTTGTGCCAGTCTGCATGCAGTTGACACTGTTTGCATCGCTGAGCAAACCTTATGCAATCTTCCTTCAGCTTTGGCTAGTAGTACCCCGCGCGGAGTACTCTACTTGCCAAAGCTCGACCACCTACGTGGCTTCCGCACACCCCCTCGTGCAGCTCAGACATGAGTCTGGTGCATTGCTCGCCGTGTACACAGATCTGCACAGGGTGAGAAAATCCAAATCTAAATAGGCTTCCATCTATAAGAGTAAACTTACTTGAACCCCTCTTTATTCTTTTTGCCTCTGCCAGATCGAGCGGGAGTACACCATCTTCTAAGTATAGCTGGTATGGCGTCATCCAGGTGTCGGGTTCCTTCTCCGCATGGACCTCCATCAACTCATCGGTCTTTGAGGGTCGCGATCTCACCCTCGGTGCTCTTAGCGTTTCTTGGGTCAACGACCGATGACCGATCGTTAGACGCTCCATTGACTTGTATACATGAAGCACCTGGTTGTCTGATACGAACGCGCGCGGCACCTTCAGGGTCTCCTGAATGACAGTCCTCTGCTTCCCCCCCTTGCCTGAGCTAGCCAGCTTGGCAAGCAGGTCTGCTCGGACATTTTGCTCTCTTGGCACGTGCACTAACTCAAACTCGATGAAGGACGTCTTCAGGAGCTGCACATACTCCAGGTAGGCTGCCATCTGGGGATCCTTTGCTTGGAACTCCCCCGCAACCTGCCCGGTGACCAGTAACGAATCGCTCTTGGCCAGCAGATTTCTTGCTCCCATTTCTCTTGCTAGCAACATTCCTGCGATCAGGGCCTCATACTCCGCCTGATTGTTGCTAGCTTTGAAGGCAAAGCGGAGGGACTGCTCGATCAGTACCCCATTTGGTCCTTCCAGGATGACTCCAGCGCCGCTTCCCTGCTGATTAGAGGAGCCATCCACCGATAACACCCATCGGAAATCTAGCCCTTCTGCAGGTGTCGCGATTGATGATAGCTCGACTACAAAGTCCGCGAACACCTGCCCCTTGATCGGTCCTCGGGGCTCGTACTGAATATCAAATTCTGACAATTCTACTGCCCATTTGACCATCCTGCCTGTTACATCAGGTTTCTTCAATACGTTCTGGATAGGCAGATCAGTCATTACCACCACTGTGAAGCTATGGAAGTAATGCCTGAGTCTTCTGGCTGAAAACACCACCGCCAGAGCAGCCTTCTCGAGGGCTTGGTACCTCGTTTCAGGGCCTTGCAGCACTTTACTCACGAAGTAAATAGGCCTCTGGGCCTGGCTCTGCTCTTGCACCAGGACCGAGCTGACTGCTCTCTCCGTCACAGCAAAATATAGACGAAGAGGGATGCCTACCTGGGGTTTTCGCAAGACTGGTGGGCTCGCCAGGTACCCCTTTAACTTGACGAAGGCCTCCTCGCACTCCTGTGTCCAGAGAAATCTGCTGTTGCGTTTGAGACACTGGAAGTATGGGTGACCTTTCTCCCCTCCAGCGGACATAAACCGGGACAGAGCTGCCAAGCGACCGGTGAGCTGCTGCACCTCCTTCACCGTCGTTGGGCTCCTCATTGCCACGATCGCCGCACACTTCTCCGGGTTAGCTTCGATTCCCCGCTCTGTCAAGAGGAAGCCCAAGAACTTCCCAGCCTCCACACCGAAAATGCATTTCTCAGGGTTGAGCTTCAGCCTGTACTTGGCAATGGTGGTGAATAGCTCTTTCAGATCAGCTGCATGATGCTTCTTCTCTACGGACGTAACCACCATATCGTCTACATAGGCGTGTACGTTCCTTCCCAGCATGGGCGAGAGCACCCTGTCCATGAGCCGCTGGTAGGTAGCCCCCGCATTCTTTAACCCAAATGGCATGACCTTGTAGCAATAGCACGACCGTTCGGTCATAAACGCAGTCTTGCATTCATCCATTGGGTGCATCCTGATCTGGTTATACCCCGAGAAAGCGTCCAAGAAGCTGAGTAACTTTCCCCCCGAGGCGCTATCAACTAGAGCATCTATGCTGGGTAAGGGGTAAGAATCCTTGGGGCACGCCTTGTTGAGGTCAGTGAAGTCCACGCACATTCTCCACTTGCCGCTTGCCTTTTGAACCAGTACCACATTCGCTAGCCACTCGGGGTACTGGATTTCTCTGATGTGCCCTGCGGCAAGGAGCTTCTGCGCTTCGTCGTGGATCACCTTCCTCTTTTCCTCGTTGAATTTCCTTCGCCTCTGTCGCACAGGTCGAACCATGGGGTCCATCGACAGACGATGGCAGAGGAAATCGGGGTCGATTCCTGGCATGTCGGATGCTGACCACGCAAAGGCATTCATGTGCTTCTCAATCACACCCATGATCAGCCTTCGCTCTTCTTCAGCGAGGGATCCCCCTAACTTGAACTTTCTTCCCCCGATGTCCACTTCGACCCATCCTTCAGCTGGGTGGGGCCTTCTCTCGCTGGCGATGACCGCCCTCGCGATCCCTGACTCGCGAGAAGTGATCGCGCCTTCCTCTTCTTCTTCAACTTGGGCTACCTGGGAGCCCCCCACCGCAGCATCCTCCATCCTCTGAGCGCCCTGTGTCTCTCTGACCACCGATCGCTCTTCGCGCACGCCTGGTGGTGGTTTTGTGGTGACGTGGCACACACTTCTCTTTTGCTTCAAGCTGTTCTCATAACAGCGTCTTGCCTCAGCCTGATCCGACTTGATGGTTATCACGGTCCCCTCCATCGACGGCAGCTTCAACTTCATATGCCTTGTCGATGGTATTGCGCCCAGTCTATTGAGTGTTGGCCTCCCCAACAGGACATTGTACGCAGAAGGGGCGTTCACCACCGGGTACTTTATCTTTTCAGTGCGGGCTGTCGTTCCGTCAGTGAACGTTGTCCTCAGCTCGATGTATCCCCGCACCTCTACCTGATCCCCTGCAAAACCGTAGAGACAACCAGTATACGGTCTTAGCTGGTCAGGGGATAACTGTAACTTGTTGAATTTTGGCCAGAACATGACGTCTGCCGAACTTCCTTGATCTACGAGTACTCGGTGCACTCGCCTTCCCACAGTGATGAGAGAAATGACCACAGGGTCGTTGTCGTGTGGGACAACGTCCCGTAGATCAGCTTTCCTGAAGATAATGTCCACTTAAGGGTAATGACTCTCATTCACTGCATCTACCGCCATCACCGATCGAGCGTATCTCCTTCTTTGTGAAGCTGTGCATCCCCCACCAGAGAAGCCTCCCGCGATCGTCTGCACTTCCCCATGCACAGGGACTTCATGCTGCTGTTCTCCAGTCTGGGATCCTGACGCGCGATCACCCTGCGGCTCACGCAGGTAATCTGCTAGAAAACCAGACTTCACCAACTCTGCCAGTTGGTGTCCCAGCGCCAAACAGGAATGAAGTGTATGGCCAAAGGCCTGATGAAACTCACACCATTCATTCTTCTTCCTTCCAAGTACCTTATCTGTCTTCTCTGGTACTCGTAGTCTTGCTGCTACAGCAGGAAGGGCGATGAGATCCGCCAATCCCACCATGAAGTTGTATCTCGGGGGTGCGTTATTCTCCCTTGCACGCCCCCTGCTCTGGTCTTTGCCTGGTGCATAGGGACGAGGTTTTTCCCGCACCTTCTTCCCCTCCTTGGCCTCATGCACTCTTGCTTGTTGTGGCTTTCCTTGCCCTCCACGCGGCCTTGGTGGTGCAGCACTTCCTCTCTTCTCAGAAACCTCTGTTTCTGCCACTATGTGCGCCACCGCACGTCGTCGGATCTCTGCAAAGGTGCTGGGATGGCTCCTGATGAGAGACTCGCTGAAGGGGCCAGGCAGCACTCCCTTCTTGAACGCGTGCACCAACATATCTTCATCTTTGCTGGGCAATCTAACTACTTGTGCCCCAAAGCGGTTGAGGTAGTCCTTCAGCGACTCCCCCTGGTACTGGCGCACGTCGAACAGATCGTAGGACACCACTGCAGGTGCCTTGTTGACGATGTATTGCTCAGTGAAGAGCTTCGAGAACTGAGAGAAAGACGTGATGTGTCCTTCTGGTAGGCTTACGAACCACTCCATGGCGATTCCGCTGAGCGTACTCATAAACATTTTGCAGTAGACAGCGTCTGAACCCCCAGACAACATCATCTGGGTGTGGAACGCCGTCAGATGCGCCTCCGGGTCTTCTACCCCCTTGAACGATGCCTTCACCCACACCAGGTTGGGAGGCACCACGGTTCCCATGATCTCAGGGGAGAATGGCATCGGGAACGCTCATGGAGGTGAGGGCATCCTAGACACCCTTTCGTCAACCACGTGTTCCCTCTGCGCTTGCAGCGTCCTTCTCAACTCCTCATTGACGCGATTCAGCTCGTCGTTCCTGCTTTGCGACGCAGCTAACTCCGTCTGCATCCTTTCTTGTTCAACCTTTGACGCTGCGGCATTATCCTGTAGCGTGCGCACCATTTCCAGGACCTGCGCCATTGTCACAGCTCCTTCGTCAGCGGATGGCGCAGGTGATGGTTGTCTGTTTCTAGGCATCTTTCTCTATCAACGAAACTGATAAGACTCTGGTAAGTCTTTAAAACTGTGGTATATATGGGACAACGATTCACTCGAGCCCCACGGTGGGCGCCAAATGATCCTGCCGGCAACTCGAACGTGGAGGAATCGCTTCGTAGCACTCTCTGCCCTGTCTACGCGACTGCGTCTTCTGCAGAATCACCCTCAGAACCTTCTCTTGCTTCTCCAAACGTGACCTGCAAAACACACAGACGGCGCCTCTAGCGGCCGTTTGCACTCCGACGATCAAGTTAGTCCACAGAACCACCAAAGACTAGAAAACTAGTAGTGTGTGTGAAAAACTCTTGCTCTCTGTTTTTCGTATCCCCCTCACTCTCACCCTGATTCTCTCTTTTATCTCTCTTTCCCTGCTTCTAGGCATAACAGAATTCTGTTATGCTTTTTTGGCATGTGTCAGAACCCTGTTATGCTTTTCAGAGAAAGCGTACCTTCAGAATCAGCAGTGGGGAGCGTGAGAGTCTGTGCATGTCTGCGCGTCTCTGCGCTTGGCTGCGCCTGTCTGTACCTTTAGTGGTACGGAGTGCTCTTTTGTCTGGACCGCACCCCTCTCAGATGATGACACGTGGAGGCCTGCAACTCACATCTAACCACACACGTGTCACTTACTGGAAGGGCTCTAGGGCTTCTCTTTGTGTGCCTAAGTTACGCCCTTGCGGAGTAACTTAGGATGTTTCTCTTATCTAGGCAGATCGCATACTCTTGGGAGAACGTCGGGTGTGGCTGGTCTAGGCACACTCACCAAACGTTGCTCTCTGCGTATACAGCTTACCCTTCACGATGCCATGCACGTAATGGGTTGAGGGAATCACCAACCACTGACTGGTTTACTAGTTTCCTCAGGCCACTCTCGTGCATGATTCCCTGAGGTGTGCTCATGCGAGATCCATGCGTAACGCTCTCGCTGGGAACCTCATTCCCAGTTTAACTGCGTGTAACACGAGACCCCGATGACAATACCCTGATGACTGATCAGTGTTTATCTGTTTCTCGCGTTCTGCCTCCAGGCGTTAGTCTGAGAACTGGTCTGTTGGTGGCCACTTGGCTACTGGCCACCGATCACCATTCTGGATGATCTGTCCCCCGACCTCTCTGCCGCCTGATCTGTCGGTGGTCACTTGGTTACTGACCACCGATCACCTCTCTTGGCGATCGTCCCCCTGACCTCTCTGCCACCTGGTCCACGTGTCACCCTGCGAGTGGTCCACGTGGTTCTCTGATGCTGACGTCATCGTCTACCGATGACCGATCGGATCACATGGCACCTGACTAAAGGGTGTTTCCATTCCGGCATGGCTGTTGTACACGTGGAGGGCCTCACGACGCCGTGACCCCATCTGGGAGCGTTTCTGCCCATCTGGGGACGTTTCTACGTGTGAGTCCACCTGCTGGGAGTGCTACTGCGCTAGGGGTGACTTTTTGGGTGCCAACTCATGCCCCCAAGTATCTAGTCACTTACTCTGAGAGCGTATCTGCCTTCCTTTTGTAACTCTGTACCCGGTTGCCCTGGGCGTGACTTTCCTCTTGAGTCGTATCTGCCCCACGGGCGTCTCTGGGGCGGCAGGAGCACTTCACGAGTCAGGTTGCCCTTCACTGGTACTATTACTATGGCCTTGAAGCCACCTTTTCCTTCTCTTTATCACTTTCCCGAGATATCGGGACCTGAGGCCTTCCCACGGCGTTGCTCCCTCCATGGTCTTTCCTACCCATGGGCATCGGGGAACCACACCGTGATTGCCTTACTTTAGCACTGTTTGATCTGGCGACGCCCTGGTTGGGCGACGCCTTCACCTAGGCGACGCCTTGCCTTGGCGACGCTTCCTCTTGGCGTCTCTCTACTCAGGCGACGCCTTGCGTTGACTTTGACTCTCCGGCCGTTGACTTTGACCTTGATTTAGTTAACGCCCGGATACGGGACGGTACACAAGCCCCCCAGTCTTAAGCCGCAGACTTGTCTTCAGCGTCAAGACTAAAGCCTCGCCCACGCCGTCCACGTGCTATCCTGATGACGTGTCATTCTCTGGTGACTCAGCAACTCTTCGAATTATTGACGCGACATTTTCTGAACCACAGGGGTATTCTTGATGACTGATTGGACATCCCCTGAAATGAGGATGATAACACCTTTTGGGCTACCCTTGATCGCGCGCCACGTGGCCCATCGCGCGGCCATCCTCCAGGGACCTTTGCGTTTCCCTTGGGCAATTGATCCTCTGACGCGTGGCACGATCCCACGGCCCTAGGTTAGCGCCTTTCGAGTTGCGAAATGTAACGTTTAAGTTACTCCAAACCCCGCGCTCACCCTACTGTTACATTCATTCACTCTGTTCATCGCCTCCAAAACCCCTTTCCTCTGCAATCGCGATTCCCTCCTTGCTGCGCTCGTCTACTTCCCCCATTCCAATAACAAAGGTACGATCTCGAGTATTCACGACTCTTCCCTTTCGTCACATTATAGGATTCATTGAACTGCCTGGGACTGTTGTTATTCTTGTTATTACTGCATTTCTCGGCTTCTTCTTCCTCCTCTGATTTCTCTCGCGTGGGTGACGCTTCCTGGGGTTCTTTCCTCTTCTTGCCATGGCTAAACTTGCTAAACCCCTTTTCTTCTCTTCTTTCTCCAACTATCTATTTTCATCATGACGCGCGCGAACGCGGAGCCTGATTCTTCTCCCACGACCCCCAAGTCCAACTACAAAGCCTTCTACCCCTGGGCCCCCGACGAGCTCCTGAGTGAATGCACCAGCCTGACTTCCTTCCAGGACCTGGAAGCTCACCGGGGGGATCCCCATTTGTACAACTTTAACGCCTTCTGCCGCACCCACGACGCCCACATATCCGTCCGTCCCGGCAGGCCTGGGGAACCTATTTGTCTGGACGAAAGACCTAGAAAGGGGAAACCTTTCTTCTTCATGTACCAAACCGTGTTCAAACGCGTAGGAGTGCGTCTCCCATTCACTCCCTTCGAACGGGAGCTTCTCACTGAAATCAACACCGCCCCCGCCCAGCTTCATCCCAACAGCTGGGCATTCGTGCGGGGCTTTCAAATTCTTTGTGGATACCTGGGCATCCCCCCTTCTGTAGATATCTTCCTGCATTTCTTTGAGGTGAAGAAACAGGGGAAAAGCTTCTGGGTAAGCTTTTCCGGGATCGCAGGCAGGATCCTCCTATCCCTCTTCCAAAATTCTTACACGATCCCACAGCTTTGGATGGCTTCCCCCTTTACTGGACGGAGCGCCCTAAATTGCTCAGGGCCAAGACCCTGGAAGAGCTATCTCCCGCCGATAGGGAGGTAAGCAAAGCCTTGGCTGGGTTGGGGATCGTTTTTGATACCTTGAAGCTGGTCGCTAGCGAGTACAATGCTGCTTTAGTACTAATTCTTGCTACTTGGTCTGTCTTGATGTAGGATCGGTGATGGGCGCTTCCAAGAGAATGATGCTGGCGAAGGCAATGAAGGAGGCACGCGCCGCCAAGGCGGGCGCCTCCTCCACCCCTGCTGCCGATCCTGTTCCCCCGTCGATTCTGTCGCCGCCTCCTCCGATCACCGTCGAGGCTATCTCGAGTTCACCCCTGTCATCTCCTCGCAGCCTTGCAGCACTCCAGACTCCTTGCTCTCCACTACCCATCGCCGCTGTTCCCCTAGCCGCGGCCTCGTCACCGGCTCCAACCCCCCTTTACAAAGGGAAACGGGTTTTGGAGGTTCTAACGGACGATGAGGACTCAGAAGGCGTGGCTCCCTTCAGAAGAAGAAAATCTGCGCGAGTTCCTCTTTCGGTAGAGGCGTCGCCCCAGGGAGGGAACCCCTTCATGGATAACCCCCCGAGCGCAACCTCACTCCCTCCCATGACACTCCACGAGGAAAGGGGCGAAGGCGCCGAATCTGCCCCGCCTCCGCCGCCGGCAGAAACCATTGCTTCCCCTGCTTCCGTCGCTGCCGCCCCTGACTTCATCGCCATCCCCCCTCCGATTATGCATCTAATGAGGGGCTTCAGCGGCGGGACTCTGCCAGAGGGTACAGACAGGAAGGAAGGCATGCCCTTCTACCTGGGGGCCTTCCTGGCGGTGGCCCTTGAATGGCGCGCCCAGGCCAGAAACGCGGTCTTGCAAGCTCAAACTCTCCAGGCCTTGGAAACAAAGGCAACTACCCTGGAAGAGGAAATGAGGACCCTGGGACGCCAGAACGAAGCTTATCAAACTTCTCTGAAACAAATACAAGAGTCCAAAGTAGAAACTGAGAGGCAACTGGCAGAGACATTGGAGCTCCAGGCTGGCTTCTACGCTCGGGAAGTTGCTCTTCAGGTCCAGGTAACGGGTCTTCAGGAACTGGTCAAAACGGATGCAGAAACTCGAAAGGACCTGAAGGACCGTTGCCGTGAACAGGCTGCCAAGATGGAGCGGATGGAGGGGGAAATGGCCACGCAGGCCAAAGCTATGGACCTTCTCCGGGCTGACTACGACAAATTACAGGTCGAGGTCAGTCGACTTCGCGTTCAGAAGGAGGCTCTAGAGAAGCAGGTGGCCTCTGGGGATGCCGCCGTTGAGGAGCTGGAGAAGGAGAAAAAGTCCGTTATCCAGGAGATGGCGGGTACTTTCGAAGAGGGGTTCCAAGAGGCTCTGACCCAGGCGTCCTGTGAGAACCCTGGCATCAACATTTCAAACTGCGACCCCATGCACCATGTCGTCGACGGGAAGGTCGTGCCCATGGACGTGGATGACTGAACCGCAGCCTCTCCACCGCCACCTTCAGCTTCACGCCTAACTGCTTTATACCTTTCCTTCGTTTTTTACTTTATCTGTTAAAGTTTGTAATTCTTTGAACTACCCGCACTCTTGTTACTGGTTTGGGGCGTTCGCACGATTCCCTTTATGTCTTTGCCACATACGATTCTGCTTATGCGATCTCATTCTCATCTTTTCCCTTCACGCGCTTCGATTATTTTATCTGTGTTCTGCCCATTTCTTTCACTTCGTTGGGAGGTTGTGTATGATCGGGAAAGGTTGCACGTCAACCCTCACGCCCATGGAGAGGCTCACTTAGTGCCGCCGTATCGTCCACGGGACGTCTCTGATACCGAAGGGTCCTTTCTTTAATCCTTAACGCTCGGCGCCCACACCTAAGGAGAGGCCTGCTACAGCAGCACCGTATCGTCCCGGGTGTCTAAAACGCTGAGTGCTATGAGGGGGTCTGTTCCCTCCATGGTCTTTCCTTCCCATAGGTATCGGGGAACGCCCTGCCAGTGATTCGCTGGCGTCTGGCGGTCTCGTCTCCCTCCACAGTCTTTCCTACCTGTGGGTATCGGGGAAGCGACGCCAGCAATTAACTCTGCTTCCTTCACTTTCGTCTCCCTCCACAGTCTTTCCTACCTGTGGGTATCGGGGAAGCGACGCCAACAATTAATTCTGCTTCCTTCACTTTCGTCTCCCTCCACAGTCTTTCCTACCTGTGGGTATCGGGGAAGCGACGCCCGTGACGTCTCACGCTGGCGTCGCCCTTCACATCCTTCCAGGCGACGCCTCGGGCGTTTCCTTTACTTCGACATTGACTTTGATTCTTGCCTTGGTCGATGCCTGATGGCTGCGAAGGACTCAAGGCTTTGTCTGTGCCATCCACGTGGCGCTCCTTGTATAGCCGATGGGACGTTGCATCATTCGACTTGATCCACGTGGCGCTGCTTGTATGGTTGATGGGGCATCTAGTCATTCCATTAAGTTCTGACTCCTGCTGTACTCCTGACTCACTTTCGACGGCGCATCGTACCACTGGGTATTCTGCTGATACGACGTTTTCTGATTTTAACCAGTGGTGCCAGCGTCACCCTTTCATCTTCTGCCACGTGTATCAATCGCGCGGTGCGTCCATTCGCGTCGTTTGGCGCTCTAACCGCTTTATTTAACTCTTCAAACTCTGGAACTATCTTCATCATCATTTTCTCACTCTTCATAACCTACTTGCGTTCTTTCTTCTTGCACCCTTCCTTCTTGCACCCTTTCTTCTCTGTCGAAGGGTTGTTCTAACCTTCGCTCCCCTCGCTCAACTCTTGTATTTCTGGCAGTCCTGATCTTGTTAAAGAATGTCGTTTCACGCTGCTTCCTCCAGGGTCCGTCCCAAAGATTTGTACCCTTGGGCTTCAAATGAACTTCTTGACGAGTGTTCATGCTTACTCTCTACCAGGGCCATACGGGAGCACAAAGGGGAGTCATGCTCTTATGACCACCGGGCCTTCGCAAGGAGGCATGATGACGACATCGCTGTGCTCCCTTGCACTCTGGGGGAGCCAGTGTGTGCAGACGAACGGGCACACGACGGGGTCCCTTTCTTTTACTTTTACCAAGTGGTGTTCAAGACCATCGGGGTGCGCTTACCCTTCTCCTGGTTCGAGAAGGAACTGCTGACGGAGATCAACGTTGCTCCGGCCCAGTTATACCCCAACAGCTGGGCCTTTGTCAAAGCCTTCGATGTTCTCTTCGGGTTTTTGGGTTGTGCACCCTCGATTGACCTCTTTCTCCACTTCTTTGAGGTGAAGAGGCAGAGACACAACCTCTGGGTAACTCTCAGCAATGTACCTGGAAGAGTTCTCTTCACACCCTTTCAAAGCTCGTTCACGGGGTGGAAAGGCCGGTTCTTCAAGATCTGCCGTACTGATCTTGTTCCCGACGCTCTGGATGGGTTTCCGTTGTACTGGGTGAGAGAGGAAAAGGTCCTCAAAGCCAAACCCCTCAAGAATCTGGCTCCAAGTGATCAAATAGCTTGCCGGATTCTTGCTGAGGCGGGAGGTTTTGACTCTGCTACGGTGATCAGCCTGGAGTTCAACGCTGGGACTCTTGAGAAATACATATGTAAGAACCACTGCTTTAGGAAACTCGGCCTTCGTTACTTCTAACTGTGCCTGTCTTTCTTCATGGTGTCTCTAACACATCCTTTCCCCTGGTGCAGGTTCGAAAATAAACCAGGAAAAGAGGACACGACTTACTCGAGCGCTGCGGGCTGGAAAAGGGGCTTCGCCTTCCTCCGTTTGTACTGCTCCCATTGTATTGAACATTGCTTGTAACAACAGCTTTTCAATGTCATACTTGATTTTCGTAACGCTACTTCACTTTGCATATGCTTCATGTACTGCGCGCTTTCCTTTCGTCTCGTTCTTCCAACGATGCATGTCTTCACTTGGGCGATGCCTGCTCAGGGCAACGCCCTTATCTAGGCGGCGCCTTCTTTCTGGGCGACGCCAGGACCTAGGCGACGCCTTCTTTCTTAACGACGCCATGGCCTAGGCGGCGCATCACATAATCTTCAAACAAGGAAAGATAAAGGCTGAAAACCAAGGCACTTCTTTTTCTCAAACTGGTTTTTCCTTTTATTAGGGTGACCTCATTAAAAAACCCCCGAGGGGGAAAAAGAGCGTCCCCTTCAACTAAATTGTTACATACTGCTTACATAAGTCAACTGAAATAAAATTTTAAGTTGGCTGCATTCCAACTGCGCGGGATGGGCCCTCCGTCTAAAGTCTCCAGGTTGTACGAACCGTTGCCCTTAGCCTCAGTAACTCTGAAGGGCCCGGTCCACTTGGGAGACAGGTTATTCTCCAACTCGTATGGGTGAGCTTTTCTCATTACTAGGTCGCCAACCTGAAACTGTCGCGGCTTTACCTTAGAGCTATATTGGCGCTCTACTCTTCTCTTCGTCGCTTCAGCTTTTATTCTGGCTTCTTCCCTGGCTTCTTCTAGCAGATCCAGGTTTACCCGCCTCTCCTCATTGGACTCCTCCACCACGAAGTTTTGAAAACGTGGTGAGCTTTCATGTATTTCTACTGGAATCATCGCGTCCGACCCGTACACCAAACTGAAGGGCGTCTCCATAGTAGAGGATTGGGGCGTGGTGTGATATGCCCATACAATCCTCGGCACCTCTTCCGCCCACGCCCCTTTGGCTTTCTCTAACCTTCTTTTTAACCCCCTCAGCAGAACTCTGTTTGCCGACTCTACTTGTCCATTGGTCTGGGGGTGTTCAACCGACGCGAACACTTGTTTGATTCCTACTTCAGCACACAGATTTCTCAACTGCTGACTGGCAAACTGGGTCCCATTGTCAGATATCAGGCGCCTAGGTACGCCAAAGCGACACACAATGTTTCTCCACACGAAATGCTGTACCTTATGCGCAGTGATCTGTGCCACGGGCTCTGCCTCTATCCACTTAGTGAAGTATTTGATGGCGACGATCAGATACTTCATCTGCCTGATTGCCAGTGGGAAAGGGCCCAGGATGTCAATTCCCCATGTGTGGAAAGGCCACGGGCTGTATATGGACCGCAACTCTTCTGGCGGCGCCTTGTGCCAGTCGGCGTGCTTTTGGCATTGCTTACACCGCTGGGCGTGCCGTGCGCAATCCTCTTTCACTGTTGGCCAGAAGAAACCTGCGCGTATTACCTTAGAGGCTAAGGATCTTCCTCCTACATGACTTCCGCAGATGCCTTCGTGTAGCTCCGCCATTATCCTGGTGCACTCATCGCCACTGACGCATGTTAGGATAGGGTGAGTGAAGTCGTGCCTGAACAGCACCCCATCCACCAAAGTATATCTTGCGGCATTTCTTTTGACTTTTTTACCCTCTTCAGGGTCCACTGGAAGAGCCCCATCCGCCAGGTATCGTTTATAGGGCGTCATCCAGGTGTCTCCCCTGGACAACACACAGACCTGCATCTGCTCTTCCTCAGGCACACCCGCGTATATGCTGATGCGGGGCGCCCTCTGCGTATCTTGGGTCAAAGAGGAATGACTCCTGGGCCTTCCCCTTGATGTATAAATCTGGAGGACATCCACCCTGTTGTCTTCCACGAATCGACGCGGAGCTTTGAGAGTCTCCTGGATCACTGTCCTCTGTCTACCCCCCTTGCCTGAGCTGGCCAGCTTTGCGAGCAGGTCAGCTCTGGCATTCTGCTCCCTCGGGACACCTGCCCCGTAATCAACTGAGAGTCGCTCTTCACCAGGAGGTTTTGTGCGCCCATCTCCTTGGCCAAGAGCATTCCTGCTATCAGGGCTTCATATTCTGCCTGATTGTTACTTGCCTTGAAGGCAAAACGCAAGGCCTGCTCGATCAGTATGCCGTCGGGTCCTTCCAACACTATTCCCGCACCGCTCCCTTGTTGGTTTGAAGAGCCATCAACCGAGAGCAGCCACTGCGAACTCGCTTCCACCTCTTGCTCACCTCCGGGCGAAAGTTCTGCTACAAAATCCGCGTACACCTGCCCTTTGATGGATCTTCTAGGCTCGTACTGGATGTCGAATTCTGACAGTTCCACTGCCCAGCGTACCATTCTTCCTGCCACATCGGGTTTCTGCAGCACTTTCTGTATAGGGAGGTTGGTCATCACCACCACCGTAAAACTGTGGAAGTAATGACGGAGCCTCCTAGCAGAGAACACTACCGCCAGCGCCGCCTTCTCTAGTGCTTGGTACCTCGTCTCAGCCCCCTGTAAGGCCTTGCTTACGAAGTAGATGGGCTTCTGACTCTGGTCCTGCTCTTGGACCAACACAGAACTGATGGCCCGCTCCGTTACAGTAAAATACAACCGGAGGGGCACGCCCGTTACCGGCTTGCAGAGGACCGGTGGCGTCGCCAGGTACTCCTTCAGCTTAACGAAAGCCGCTTCGCATTCATCAGTCCATGCAAAGCGACTGTTTCTCTTGAGGCACTGGAAGTACGGGTGCCCCTTTTCTCCTCCGGCGGAAACAAACCTCGAGAGCGCCGCCATACGCCCTGTCAACTGTTGCACCTCTTTTACCGATGTCGGACTCCGCATGGCGATAATAGCCGCACATTTGTCGGGGTTCGCCTCTATCCCCCTCTCGGTGAGCAAAAAACCCAAGAACTTACCGGCCTCTACCCCGAAAACACACTTCTCAGGGTTCAACTTGAGGCGGTACTTGGATATTGTGTTGAACAACTCCTCCAGGTCTGCCATGTGCTGCACTCTATTCTGCGACGCCACCACCATGTCGTCTACATAAGCGTACACATTCCTCCCAAGCATTGGCGCCAGGACCTTGTCCATTAGCCTCTGGTACGTGGCGCCTGCATTTTTCAGCCCGAAGGGCATCACCTTGTAGCAGTAACTGCATGTCTCCGTCATGAATGCAGTCTTGCTCTCTTCTCTTGGGTGCATCTTGATTTGGTTGTACCCTGAAAAGGCGTCTAGGAAACTTAACACCTTGCTGCCAGACGCACTGTCTACCAAGGCGTCGATGCTGGGCAGCGGATACGAGTCCTTTGGGCATGCCTTGTTCAGGTCCGTGAAGTCAACGCACATCCTCCACTTTCCGTTCGCCTTTTTCACCAAGACGACGTTGGCGAGCCACTCAGGGTACTGAATCTCCCTGACGTGGCCAGCACCCAGCAGCTTCTGCGTTTCGTCTTTCACCACCTGCTGTCGTTCCTCATTGAACTTCCTCATTCTCTGACGCACAGGGCGGACCGTGGCGTCCATGCTGAGGTGGTGACAGAGGAAATCGGGGTCGATGCCTGGCATATCCGAGGCGGACCATGCGAAGGCATCCAGTTGGCGTGAAATCACTTCTGCCACCCCTTCCTGTTCTTCTGGGCTTAGCGATTTTCCTAACTTGAAAGTTTTGCCGCCAATCTCCCTTTCTATGGCGTTAGCTGCAGGCTGCTCCCTGCTATCATCTTCGACGGGCGCCGCCTCTTCGACGGGCGCCGCCTCTTCTACGGGCGCCGCGTCGTCGGGGCCTTCCTCCATTGGCACATCTGCTTTGGGCATCGCCCTCTCCGCTATGGCCTCTTCAGGCGTCAGCCCAGCGGGCGTCGCCTCAATCATCGTCGCGTCCGCGCTCGGCGGATGTTCATACACCATGAATACGCCTCTCTTCGTTTTCAGGCTGTTTTCATAGCATTTCCTCGCCTCCCTCCATGGTCTTTCCTACCCATGGGCATCGGGGAACCACACCGTGATTGCCTTACTTTAGCACTGTTTGATCTGGCGACACCCTGGTTGGGCGACGCCTTCACCTAGGCGACGCCTTGCCTTGGCGACGCTTCCTCTTGGCGTCTCTCTACTCAGGCGACGCCTTGCGTTGACTTTGACTCTCCGGCCGTTGACTTTGACCTTGATTTAGTTAACGCCCGGATACGGGACGGTACAGGATGCCTATACTTAATTGTAATGTTATTGATGGCCCTACAATCCGAACACATTCGCCATGTGCCATCCTTTTTAGGCACTAAGATGATAGGCATAACACAAGGACTCATGCTATCTTGAACCCACCCTTTTTCAATCAAAGCCTCAACTTGTTGGCGAATTTCCTTGGTTTCACTTGGATTGGTCCTATATGCTGGACGGTTTGGTAAAGAAGAGCCCGGTATCAAATCAATTTGGTGCTCAATCCCTCTCAAAGGTGGAAGTCCTTTTGGAGGATCTTGAAACACATCTTGAAACTCTTCTACCAAATTTTCCAAACAATGAGGACTATCAACAAGTGGTTCTATCTTAAGAGTTCTAGGGATGGCTAAGAAAAGAGGATGATGAGCCACTATTTCCCTTTGAATCTCATGCCTAGACACAAGGAGTGTAACCTTAGAACTCTTATCTTTTTTATCTTTTTCACTCTCCCTCTTTTTTTTCATGATAATTTGGTCCTCGTGGACTTCTCTAGAAGAGAGAGATTTTAAAGTAACCTTGTGACCATGGAAATCAAAAGAAAGTTTGTTGGTAAAGCCATCATGAAAAACTTTTCTATCAAATTGCCAAGGCCTTCCCAAAAGAACATGAGTAGCTTCCATGGGCACAACATCACATAATACCTCATCTTTGTATTTTCCAATAGAGAAATGGATGAGGACTTGTTTATTCACAACAATTTCTCCTACTTCACTAAGCCATTGCAATTTGTAGGGCTTTGTATGAGAGATAGTAGGCAATCCAAGCTTATCTACTACTCTTGTACTAGCCACATTAGCACAACTACCCACATCCACTATCAAAGAGCAAATGTTGTTTTGAATAAGACATCTTGTATGAAAAATATTTTCCCTTTGACTTTCATCAAAAGGTTGTGAAACTTGGCCAAGAAGTCTTCTCACAACTAACAAATCCCCTTCAAGTGGACTCTCACTCTCATCCTCACTAGACGCCCTAGATGGTGAAGAATGCCTAGGTGAATTCGAATCATGCTCACTCATAACAATGCCATTATGCATAAACATATCCCTTTTAGAAGGACAATTAGCCGTAATGTGACCATAACCCATACACTTAAAGCATTTCTTACTAGACGATCTAGTTGGGGATTTAGGCCTAGAAGTAGATGGCTTAGGTTCCTTGGCTTTGAAAGAAGAATCTTTAGAAGGAAATTTTGAAAAAGACTTTGTGTTCCTCCAAGAATTGTTGTAGTAACCATCATTGAGAGCATTTTTGAAAGAATTTTTCTTAGCAAGTTGGGCTTCCACCTTCATTGCAAGATGAACTAAAGAACCCAATGATGAATACTCTTGTAACTCAACAATATCTTGAATATCCTTCCTTAGACCACTCACAAACCTAGCAATCATAGCTTCCTCACTTTCCTCTAATTCAATTTTAAGCACAAGCATTTCTAATTCTTTGTAATATTCGTCCACATTTAGCGTGCCTTGTTGAAACCGTTGGAGTCTCAACATGAGGTCTTTCCTAAAATGTGGGGGCACAAACCTAGCGCGCATTTGATCCTTTAAAGAGTTCCAAGAGTCCACGGGAGGACCCTTGTGATAGATAATGTCCTTTACAACACCATGCCACCATTTCATGGCATAATCACTAAACTCTAAGGTGGCTAGCTTAAGCTTGTGTTCATCTTGGATCTCAAATATTTGTTCACACTTAGCCTCCCAATCTAAATACACATTAGGATCACTAGAGCCATTAAAACAAGGAAGCTTGACCGAAGGTAGCCTAGCCTTTGCATCTTGGTAGTAGCCATTTCCATGGTGATGTCTCTCCCCTTGGTTGTTATGTCTATGTCCATGGTATTGGGGTGGAGTTCGCCTTTTTCCTATGATCCTCTTCACGACCTAAATCATTTGAAGAACCTCTTGAAGAAGGTCTATGTGAATGATGCCCATCATGGATAGAGGGAGATGGCCTAGCTTGTTGCACTTCCATCTTTTGCAATTTCTCTTACAAACGCCTAATGGTGCGTTGAGCTTGATGCAATTCACCAAGAACCGAAGCTTTGGAAGGATAATGCTGCTTGTAGGATGCATCACTTGAATAGCCAGCCATTTGCAAATGAAAACAGCAAACACACAAAAACAGCAAACAAGTCAAGAAACAAAGTTAGCAAAAAAAAAATGAATTTGGCAACCAAATTGTCGAAGTGAATTTGGCCAGAAAAAGAGGTCACTCTCAAAGAAATAATGTCCCTGCACCAAGCTGATCTTGAGGTCTAGGAATCCTCAAATGAAAGATGTCAAAGCAAGGCACACCAATCTCAAAGCCAACCACAACAAAACCAAAGAAGCAAAAAAGACAAACAAGAAAAGGTATAAGCAATAAAAGGCTAGAATAAAAGGAATACTAGATGTATGACAAACTCAAAGATTAATGAACAAAAGACAAGCAACAAAATAAGGAACTCAATGAAAAAGTAGGCACACAAAAGAATACTTAAAGAAAAGCACTAGAGTAGATGAAGAAAACAAAAAATTAGCTACTGGAAAATATATTTTTATGCAAACTGTGCTTGATGTTCACTGATTTAACTGGAACGATATAAAACGAACTGGATTATGAAATTTAAACCACAGAAACTTCAAGATCTTAGCTCAAAAATGACACTGGAATCACGCAAAAACAGTAAGCCAATTAATTGAGATAAATTTTTCAAAATCGCTGCCAGATTACCGTATTTTTTTCGGCAGAATTGTACACTTTTTGTATATTATTTATCATTTTTTGTGTACTTTGAATTTTTGAGTACTTCTTTTTTCTACTCTTTTCTAACACTTTGAAGAACACAAATCCAGAATTTCAGAATTTTCCAGTGAGTAAATGTACCGTCCCGTCATCGGGCGTTGACCGAAGGTCAGAGTCAACGCCAATAGGAGGCGTCACCCAAGTGAGGTGTCGCCCAAAGTGAGGCGTCGCCCAAAGAGAAGCATCGCCCGAGGGAGAGAGGCGTCGCGGGAGAGGCTTCGGGCCTCGACAGTCCAGAACAGTAGTAAGGAGAAGAGAAAGGCGGCTTCAAGGCCGCAAGTCTAGCACCAGAAGGGGATGCCCTAACTCATGAAGTATCCACGCCACTGCTGGGAGACCTTGGAACAGATACGACCTGTGAGAGGGCCATAACCATGGGAGAACCACGTGCATGGTACAAGAGAAAGGTAGATATACCCCAGGGCAAGTAACCAATGATTGGGGCACATGAGTTGGCACCCAGAACATCAACCCACGAGTGAGCACAAGGCAATTAGGGCAACACCATTCTAGTTACACAGTTTCTAGTCACTCAGCACAGTTTCTTCGACCACCTCTCAAGGGTGTGTCACTTTGATGTTTCTCGCTAGCTGACTTGATCGTCGAAGTGCAAACGGCCGCGAGGGCGCCCCTTTGTTCACTTCTTTCAGGTACTCGCAAACGGAGCAAGACGAAGGTGCCCTAGCTCGCGAGGACAGGCCACGCGCAAAGACGATCCCGGTCAGCCGGACGGAACATTTGGCGCCCACCGTGGGGTCGATATAAAACGTCAGTCCCACCACACACGTTTCACAGTTCCAAAACCCGGATAAGTCGAGAAAGTTTCCAGAAAGCCACGACCACAAGACCTCCGCGCTCCAGGAGCGAAGAGATGACCATGCAACAACTTGTGGGCATGGTGCAAGGGCTGCAAGAAGCCATGGCAGGCTCAAGAGCAGATCAGGAACGCATGCAGGCGGATCACACAGCCTCTCTGGCGAGAAACGAGGAACTCCACCGTACGAACGAGGAGCTACGTCGCAATGTAGACGAGCCTGAGATTGCCTCCCCACTTAGGGAATTCACCACACCGTTCTCACAAGCGATCTTAGTAACAGCAATCCCCAACACGTTCAGAGGGCCCAAGGTGACCTTTACAGGAAAGGAGGATCCTGAGGCGCATCTCGTGGCGTTCCACACACAGATGATGTTGGTCGGAGGCTCTGACGCCGTAAAATGCAAGCTCTTTATGAGCACTTTAACCGGAATGGCCCTGGATTGGTTCGTCAGCCTTCCAGAGGGCCACGTCACGTCCTTTGCTCAACTCTCACGACTATTTAGAGAGCAGTACTTAGCCAACAGGGCCCCAGCCCTAGTTTCGTACGATCTTTTCGACGTAAAACAGTTCCAAGGTGAGACCCTGAAGGAGTACATAAGCCGCTTTGGAGCACAAGTGGTGAAGGTGGGTACTACCGATGAACCCATGATTGTATACGCATTCAGGAAGGGAGTACGACCCGGGTCTTTTGGTAAGTCGCTTAACTGCAGGCTTCCCAAGACCTTTGTTGAAGTGAGGCGACAAGCGTTGGAGCACATTGCCTCAGAGGGCGAGGCATACGAGAAGTGCATGCCTGCCGCACCCGCACAACCAAGGGTGCAGATGCGCACACAACCCACTAGGGTCCACGAAGCCGCCACGGAGAGAAGAAACCCAGACAGGAAGCGCACCTATGAGGCAAGAAGGGCCCCGCCAAGGGGTCGAACCGAAGGAAGGAGGGAGGGAAGTAGACCACTGAGGCACAACTTTGTGGTGGAGCTCAAAGACCTCATCGTTGTGCCCAACGTAGCGGACAGGTTGAGGCCACCAGCGAAGTCTGACAAAGTCCTGGGGCCCCACAAGGAATCATGGTGCGAATTCCACGAAGCATTTGGACATCACATTAACAACTGTTTGGCGCTGGGCTATCAGTTGGATGAACTCGTAAAGAGTGGCTTCTTAAAGGATTACCTCACAGGGTCCGCGACAACAACGACCACAGCAGTACCAGAGGAGGGCCAGGCACACGAGATGCCAGTCCATGGGCAGGTTCACACCATTTCTGGTGGATTTTCTGGCGAGGGGCCCACTGCCTCTCAACGAAAAAAGTATGTGAGGTCAGTAAATTCTGTGGCAGAAGAATTTCCAGACGACCCTTGGGAATCAGACCTTGTATTCACAAGGGCTGACCTACGAGATGTTGTCCCGCAGGACAATGACCCCGTGGTCATCTCAGTAGTTACAGCAGGAAGAAAGGTACATAGGGTTCTCGTTGACCAGGGCAGTTTCGCAGATGTCATGTTCTGGGGGACCTTCAACAAGCTACAGCTGTCCCCGGACCTCTTGAGGCCCTACACCGGATGCTTGTACGGTTTTGCAGATAATCCAGTGGAGGTACGTGGGTACTTGGAGCTGAGAACGACGTTCATTGATGGAACGACATCGCGTACCGAAAGTATCCGGTACCTGGTGGTTAACGCCAACTCAGCCTACAACATTTTGTTGGGCAAACCCGCCCTAAACAGATTGAGGGCAGTACCTTCCACTCGCCACATGAAGATGAAGTTGCCAGACCTTAGCGGCAAGGTGATAGTCATCAAGTCAGACCAGGAAGAAGCCCGAAAGTGCTATGAGAATAGCTTAAAAACAAAGAGAGGCGTGGTCATGGTAATTGAACGACCACCCGCCTCATGAGCCAGAATCCATAGAAGAAGCGATGCCTGGGGATGACGCATGCACAAATGGAAGACGCCTTGACACCTCGCCTAAGGAAGAAGATTCATAGGAGGCGACGCCCGATGATGCGACGCCTATGGAGGAGGACCTCATGAACGAGTCTCGCCCGGTAAACGCGCAGCGTGAACAGCCCCAACCAGAGGACAACGTGGTGGAAAACCAAATAGGAGGAAAGGCGTTCAAATTAGGACGCCACTTGAGCTGGGAAGAACGAAGAGAGGTAACGACAGTGATCTCACGACACCTAGACGCGTTTGCATGGACCGCGGCAGACATGCCAGGCATCGACCCAAATTTCTTGTGCCATCGCCTTACCATGGACACCAAAGTCCGCCCTGTGCGACAGAGACGGAGGAAGTTCAATGAGGAGCAATGCCTCGTCGTGAGGCAAGAAACTCAGAAGTTACTAAACGCGGGGCACATCAGGGAGATACAATACCCCGAGTGGCTAGCCAACGTAGTCCTAGTCAAGAAAGCAAATGGGAGGTGGAGAATGTGCGTAGACTTCACGGATCTAAACAAGGCATGCCCGAAGGATTCGTACCCACTCCCCAACATTGACACGTTAGTAGACAGTGCCTCGGGCTGCAAGATGATGAGTTTCCTGGATGCGTTCTCAGGTTACAATCAGATCAAGATGCATCCCCGGGACGAGAGTAAAACGGTGTTTATGACAGACACATGTAGCTACTGTTACAAGGTAATGCCGTTTGGTTTGAAAAATGCAGGCGCCACCTACCAGAGATTGATGGACAAAATCCTTGCACCAATGCTAGGAAGAAACGTGCAGGCCTACGTAGACGACATGGTGGTAACCTCGAGCGAGAGAGGGCGACACGCGGCTGATCTAGAAGAATTGTTCGCCACCATATCAAAATACCACTTGAAGTTAAACCCAGAGAAATGCGTCTTCGGAGTAGAGGCGGAAAAGTTCCTAGGATTCATGCTCACAGAAAGAGGGATAAAAGCGAATCCTGACAAATGCGCAGCCATCATCGCCATGAGGAGCCCAACCTCAGTGAAGGAAGTTCAACAACTGACAGGGCGAATGGCAGCATTATCGAGATTCGTATCAGCTGGTGGGGAAAAGGGCCACCACTACTTCCAATGCCTCAAGAGGAATAGTCGTTTTATGTGGACAGACGAGTGCGAGACAGCATTTATCAAGCTGAAGGAGTACTTGGCGACGCCACCCGTGCTCTGCAAGCCACGGGTGGGCGTCCCCCTCCGCCTATACTTTGCAGTAACAGAGTGGGCCATTAGCTCTGTACTGGTCCAGGAACAAGACCAAGTACAGAAGCCCATATACTTCGTAAGCAAGGCCTTGCAAGGCCCAGAGTCAAGGTACCAATCGCTAGAGAAGGCAGCACTAGCTGTGGTATTCTCAACACGAAGGCTTCGCCACTATTTCCATAGTTTTACGGTGGTAGTAATGACGAACCTTCCCATCCAGAAGGTACTCCAAAAGCCAGACGTGGCCGGAAGGATGGTACGCTGGGCAGTGGAGTTGTCAGAATTTGACATTCAGTACGAGCCCCGGGCATCCATCAAAGGCCAGGTCTATGCTGACTTTGTAGCGGAACTTTCACCAGGAGGAGATCCTCAAGAGGTGGAATTAGGGGCACAGTGGGTGCTCTCAGTGGATGGATCCTCCAACCAACAAGGGAGTGGCGCTGGAATAATCCTCGAGGGGCCTAATGGGGTCTTAATCGAGCAGGATTTACGCTTCGCCTTCAAGGCAAGCAACAATCAGGCGGAGTACGAGGCGTTGATTGCGGGGATGCTTTTGGCTAAAGAAATGGATGCTCAGAGCCTCTTGGCAAAGAGTGACTCACAATTGGTCACAGGACAAGTAACAGGGGGATACCAAGCAAAGGACCCCCAGATGGCAGCATATCTGAGGTACGTCGAGGTGTTGAAAAGAGCCTTCGCTGCGTTTGAGCTGGTACATGTCCCCAAAGAGCAAAATGCCAGAGCTGACCTGCTCGCCAAGCTGGCCAGCTCAGGCAAGGGGGGAAGGCAGAGGACCGTAATACAGCAGACCCTCAAAACGCCGCGAAAATTCATTGCAGATAATAGGGTGGACGTCCTTCATGTTAGTACAACAAGAGGAAAACTAAGGAGTCATCGCTCGTTAATTCAAGATACGGTGAGGGCACCCTGCATCAGTACTTACGCAGCCTCGCCAGATGAAGAAAGGAGTGTACAGGTGTGTGCTGTGGAGGAAGGCAATACGTGGATGACCCCTTACAGGCGATACCTAGCAGATGGAATCCTCCCAGCGGAGCCAGAAGAGGGCAAGAAGATTAAGAGGAACGCCACCACGTACACCCTGGTAGACAGGATATTGTTCAGGCACGGGTTTACGCACCCCATCTTGACATGTGTAAGCGGGGAGGAGTGCACTAGGATAATGGCTAAGCTCCACAAAGGTATTTGTAGAAGCCACGTGGGAGGAAGATCCTTGGCGTCCAAGGTAATACGTGCAGGGTTTTTCTGGCCAACAGTAAGAGAGGATTGCGTGCGATACGCTCAACATTGCAAGTAGTGTCAGATGCACGCTGATTGGCACAAGGCGCCGCCAGAGGAGCTGAGATCCATATACAGCCCATGGCCTTTCCATACTTGGGGGATTGACATCCTAGGCCCGTTCCCATTGGCGATAAGGCAGATGAAGTACTTGATAGTTGCCATCGAATACTTCACCAAGTGGATAGAGGCCGAGCCAGTAGCGCAGATCACCGCGCACAAGGTACAACACTTTGTTTGGAGGAACATTGTGTGCCGTTTCGGAGTGCCAAGGCGTCTTATTTCAGACAATGGCACACAATTCGCGAGCCAGCAGTTGGGGAAGTTATGTACAGAAGTGGGAATCAAGCAGGTATTCGCATCAGTCGAACACCCCCAGACAAATGGGCAGGTCGAATCAGCAAACAGAGTTTTGTTGAGAGGGTTGAAGCGCAGATTAGAGAAGGCTAAAGGGGCATGGGCAGAGGAAGTGCCAAGGATCGTATGGGCTTACCACACCACGCCTCAATCCTCTACCATGGAGACACCTTTCAGCCTAGTATACGGATCAGATGCCATGATCCCAGTAGAGATACACGAAAGCTCGCCCCGTTTCCTAGGGTTCGTGGCGGAAGAGTCCAACGAAGAAAGGAGGGTGAACCTGGACCTGATAGATGAAGCTAGAGAAGAAGCAAAAATTAAGGCTGAGGCCGTAAAGAGAAGAGTGGAGCGCCAATACAACTCTAAGGTGAAGACACGACAGTTCCAGATCGGGGATTTGGTTATGAGGAAGGCTCACCCTTACGAGATAGAAAATAAATTGTCTCCCAAGTGGACTGGACCGTTTCGAGTGACCAAGGCCAAAGGGAATGGTTCGTACAAGCTAGAGACTTTGGATGGAGGCCCCATCCCACGTAGTTGGAACGCGACAAATTTGAAGTTTTATTTCAGTTAAGATTTTGTAAAGGGGGCACTCTTTTTCCCTCTCAGGGGTTTTTTAATGAGGTCACCCAAATAAAGAAAGGGAAGTTTGAGATATATTTGCCTTAGTTTTTCCTTACCTTATAAAATCAAAGATCAAAGAAAAAGACAATGTTGGTGTCGCCATGGTAAGGCGTCGCCAAGATAAGACGTCGCTCAAACAAGGCGTCGCCAAGATAAGGCGTCGCCAGGACGAGGCGTCGCCAAGATAAGACGTCACTCGAACAAGGCGTCGCCAGGACGAGGCGACGCCAAGATAAGGCATCGCCAGGACGAGTCTTCGGCGAGAAAATATGTCACCTAGAGAAGGCGTCGCTAAGATAGCGATGAAAAGATGAGGTACCACCACGGCAAGGCGTCGCCAGAAGTAGGCGTCGCCACCAGATAATCAAGCAGAAATCAAGCTTGGAGCAAGATAACAGGTATTCCAGTATAAGTTAAAATCCGGGCGCCTAGTCCTTGAGTACGGGTTAAGGGATTCCTTCGGGACGCCCCCTTCTCAAGTAGGAATAGCTAGCCCTGGTACCAGATGAGTTAAAATTCGGGCACCTAGTCCTTGAGTAGGGGTTAAGGGATTCCTTCGGGACGCCCCCTCCTCAAGTAGGAATAGCTAGCCCCGGTATCAGATGATAGATATAAGTTAAATATGGGCGCCTAGTCCTTGAGCAGGGGTTAAGGGATTCCTTCGGGACGCCCCCTCCTCAAGTAGGAATAGCTAGCCCCGGTATTAGATGATAAATACAAGTTAAACCTGGGTGCCTAGTCCTTGATCAGGGGTGAAGGGATTCCTTCGGGACGCCCCCTCCTCAAGTAGGAACAGCTAGCTCCAGCGTCTGATGTTCATAACAGTTTAAAGTCCTCAGTGCATCCGGGGAAAGGGGAGTACCCCTGGGCAATGTGGAGGCACCAGAGAAAGCCCTCCTCACCCTCGAGTGAGTTCAGGCGAGAACAGATTAGAAGACCTCTTTGCTTAAGCAACTGGAGGCAAGATTGAAAGTCCTCAGTGCAGAACCAGGCCAACAAAGTTTTAGGCGTTAACATAGAAATGTGCATGACACTTAGCAGTTCAGGCGAACGACATTTCAGATATTAAGATTGACCCAAGCCACTGCCCAGTAAGTGATCTTGCATTAAGTGTTATCACTACGAACTAATAGTTTGTTCAGTTAAGTTGATTTTCACAGGATTAAGCACCAATGGGTGCTAAGTTCATTTCTTTAAGGCAAGAGTTAGTCAGTTATAACAGATTATTACACAACAGATAAAGGCGAAACCATGTGCACATTTAGACGTATTGAAGCAGTTTGGACAAAAGAAAGGTGGGTGGTCAAGAAATCGACATAGTCGCCGTTTTGTGGAAGTGGCATTCTGCAGTAGACATAATCGGTTGTCGCCAGGTTGGTGTCATCGCCGTGTTAGATAACGGAAGATCAGGTGGTCTGGCATCACCGCAAGAAGCACATCGCCGGATTCCCCAGTAAACTCAGTTGAAGTTGTTGGGGGTTCAGGCGAGGAAGTTCAAGCACGTGAGGATCCCTCACAGATACGAAGGCCGAGCGAAGTTCTAAGTGAAAAGATCAGGAGAAGGGTATGCACCGCAACTCAGAAGGGAAGAATGAAGAGAGAAGGTCGCGTGCTACCAAAAGAGTTGAAGCGAAACGATGAAGAGACGTGCCAAAGGCAAGTATCAACTATGCCTTTGATGTAGGAAGGAAAGCAGATAAAAATGCAAGAGAAGTGGGAAACATATGAAGATAAAGTTTAAAATAAGCAAAGATCAAGAGTTATAATTACAGATGAAAGTTCACAATGGTTGCAAATTTAAGCAAAGGCAACTATGATCAAAGTGCAGGGTAAGGGCTATTCTTCAGAGGCCTCCAAAGGCACCAGTTTGCCGTCGACCACCTCGTTCAAGGGGCTGCACCCAGAAACGTCGATGCCTTGGTTCGCACAAGCAGCCTAAACAAGGGCCTCTGCGAACCCCTCAGCGAAACTGGTAGCAGACTCCCCTACCAGCTTATCTTCGACAACTTTGAAATTAGCATCTTGAGCTACCATTTCTTGGTCCTTGAAGGCCAAGGCAGAAGTCAACTCTTGGACTTTGGCTTGAAGGGACTTGTTCTCAGTGGTTAACCGGGAGCATTCATCAGTTTTGTTCGCAAGGGTGACCTCAGTCTTTCCCAATGACTGCTCCCGATTCACACACTGATCCTCAAGCTTCTTCTGGTAGGCTTTGGAAGTTTTTGCAATCGCTTCAAGATCAGCAATTTTTATGCGAAGAGGGACCACTTCATTAAGAAGCTCTGCCTAGGCTTGGGCCACCTCATGCAGCCGTTTGTTGGCCTCTTCCCTAGCCTTTTGTGCCATCCTCAGGGACTCTTTGAAGGCACCCTCCTGACGCCCCCAGTGGGCGGCTAGCCTCTCTTTCTCCTCTTTGAGCTTCTCCTACCCTTCTTTCAGAGAAGCAACTTCCTTCTCCAAAGCTTGGAAGGCAGAAGCTTGGGCGGTCTTGGCCCTGGACTATTTGTGCCAAGTGTAGGCGCAAGACATGAAGAGGCTCGTGTAATATTACATGCTCTCCCTCTGAGGCTCTTCAGCTTGGCTACTAGCAGATCCCAGGCTCAGAAATCCCCTTAATGACTCCTGCATAGGAAGGGGGAGTTCTGGGGCAGGGGGAAGAACGTCCACGGGTTCAGCTTCAAACCCCCTCTCCTGATGCACTGATTGGGGAAGGGAAGTGGCGCTCGGTGGATCCTCCCTTAAGAACTCCGCCCCATGAGAAGAGGAAGTAGCAGAGGTGACCATCTGAGGGGCATGTTGGGTCCTTTGTCATTTGAAGACTTGCCCCTCAGCAGAGTCCTCATCATCAGAAACAACCTCCACCACCCGCTTACCCTTGTCAAGGGGGGCTGAGGAAGCACCCGCCTCAACCAGCGCGAGAGGCATGGCGGCGATGGGAGGTGGAGAGCTGGGAAGTGGACAAGGAGAAGCTGGGGTTGTTGGATTCGTTGGTGTTATTGCAGGTTGAGGTTGGGGGTTAGGAGAAGATGGAGGGGCGGAAGAGGTTGAGGGTGGAGACGCCAAAGCCCCATCCTTGGACTTCAACACTTGGACGAGTCGCAACCGTCGTTGCCTATCCATTCTAGAATCTACACCAAGAAAGACAAGTATAGCAGAAATTAGGCACAGGCTAAAGTTATAACACAAAGGAGCAGACCAATTAGACATCAAGCAGGAATTTAGCAAAAATAAAGGCCAGAAAGCTACGGAGAAGAACATTCATACTTATATAATTGGTTAGAGCGTCGGCATTGAACTCTAGGCTTATCAGAGTGGCGGTATCGAAGCCCCCCACATTGGTCAGGATCTGGCAAGCCTCTCGATCATTCGAGGGCAGTTCATCCAGCGACTTGGACTTCATGGTTTTGACCTCATTCACCCAATACAGGGGAAAACCGTCAAGGGCAGAAGGGTCGTAGTCAGAGCAGCAGACTTTGAAAAATTTGCCCTTCCACCCCTTGAAGGATTGTTGGAAGAGAGATAGGAGAACCCTTCCAGGGATATTCCTGAGGCTCTCCCAGAGGCTTTTACCCTGTTTGTTCACTTCAAAGAAGTGTAGGAAGATTTCGACGGAAGGTGTGCACCCGAAGAAGCCGCACAAAACACCAAAGGCCTTGACGAAAGCCCAGCCATTTGGGTGCAGTTGGGCTGGGGCGATGTTAATCTCCGTCAACAGCTCCCACTCAAATCGGGAGAAGGGCAGACGCATCCCGATACGCTTAAAGACAACTTGGTAGAAATAAAAGAAAGGGACCCCGTTATTGGCCCGCTCATCCCCACAAACAGGCTCCCCTAGAGTGCAAGGGAGCACTGCAATGTCATCATCATGCCTCTTCCCGAAGGCACGATGGTCGTAGGTACATGGTTCCCCTACGTGGTCCCTCCAGGCTTTAGTGGACACTAAACTTGAGCACTTGTCGAGCAGTTCGACTGGAGCCCACGAGTAAAGGTCTCTATAGTTAACGTTGAGGGGTGGAGGATTGGCTGTTGTTTTAGTACGAGCCATTGGCGAAGAGACTGAAGAATAAAGATGAGAAAAAGTTTTAGCAAAAAAGGATAGGAAAGGGGGAAGAAACAAAAACCTTACGAGAATCCCTACCCGCACGAAGAAGCTCAGAAAAGGGGAAGAGGGAACAGGAACAGAGAAATGCGAAAGAGAATACAAGAGATACGAGGAAAATAAACAGTCCCAGGCAGTTGTATCAGTACGAAAGTTAAAGGGAGGGCCAGTGATGGAGAAAGATCATACCTTTTTTAGTATCTGGAGATTCGAGGATCGAAAACGCGAGAGAGAAAACGAAGATTGCAGAGAGAGTTTGGGGAAGATGAATAGTAGAGAAAATGCAAGAGGTGAATGAAACAGTGGATTAGAGTGCGCGTTTTTGAAAGATGTAACGTTAACTTGGAAGCGCTAGCGACGCTCGTTCTCAGTCGTTGGATCGCACCACGTGTCAAGAGATTAAAACATAACTTAAACGTCGAACACGGAGAACGTCGCGTCAGATGTCCTGAGAGTGTCAAATCAAACTGAACAAAGGAATGTCACGTCAGCAGGGAATGCCACGTAGATAGTGAGGGCGAGGCATTTCTCTTTTCGTTGACCAAAGATCAGAGTCAACAGGTTGACTGCTCGAGTCATCGTCGTTAAGGCATCGCCTAAGTATGGCGTCGCCCAAGAAGACTACTCGAGTCTTCATCGTCGTGAAGGCATCGCCTAAGTATGGCGTCGTCCAAGAAGACTGCTCGAGTCATCACCTCGTGCAGGCATCGCCTAAGTAAGGCGTCGCCCAAGAAGACAGCTCGGGTCATCGCCTCGTACAGGCATCACCTATGTAAGGCATCGCCCAAAAATGCACACCGCTTATTTTCCCAATAAACCCAGATTAAAGCCATTGAGGGATCAGGTGAGAAAGCTCAGAGATATGAGCGTCCCTCACAGGTACTAAGGGCAAACGAGGCTGTGAGAAAGGGAATCAGGAGGAGAATATGCGTCACGACTCAAGGGGAAAGAACGGAGAACAGAGGAGAAGGGCACGCGCTACTTAGAGAGTTAAGGTCGAACACAAGAGAGGCGAGTGCTGAAGGCGACGCACGCGATATAACAAAGAAAACAAAAGCGGACGCGAGCAAGCAAAAATAAATCGGGTAGCGTTTAACATAAAGAAAAGCGTAAATCCAGAGTTATGGTTACAGATAGAGTTCATAGCAGTTGCAAGCTAGGTGAAAAGATAATCCTGTACACGTTCTAATGTTCGCACGGGAAGCAAAAGCAGGTCACTCTTCAGTGGCCCCCGGAGTTTGAGCAATGCGACGAAGAAGCCCCGTCCCCGAATCTCAACGCCTAGGCCAGTAGCGACCTTTGTTGATCGTTTATCTTCGAACCTATGCAAAAAAGAGACAAGCACGGTAAAGACGGGCACAAAACAAAGCACCTCAAAACAAAATCATACAAGAATCCAACGAAAGCAAGGAATAGGAAGGTCATAAGGGAAGTTTCCCGCACATATGTATTTTTCCAGAAGCTCGGCATTATATTCTAGGCTTATCAAGGCAGCCGCGTCAAAGCCTCCAGCACCCGCCAGGATCCGGCAAGCCTCGTGATCCTTCGGAGACAACTTCTTAAGAGGCTTAGATTTCAAGGCTCTGGGGTCCTTCGTCCAATACAATGGAAAGCCGTCCAGAGCAGAGGGCACAAGGTCGGAACAACACACCTTGAAGAACCTGCTTTTCCACCCTATGAAGGTTTGTTGAAGAGGGGTCAAAAGAATCCTACCGGGAACGTTGCTGAGAGTCACCCAGAGGTTATTTCTCTGCCTCTTCACCTCAAAGAAGTGAAGGAAGATGTCTACAGAGGGTGCACATCCTAGGAAACCAAACAGAATGTCAAAGGCTTTAACGAAGGCCCAACTGTTAGGATACAGTTGGGCTGGGGCAGCGTTTATCTCCGTTAGCAGCTCTCTCTTGAACCTAGAAAAAGGAAGGCGCACGCTGACGCGTTTAAAGACCACCTGGTAAAAGGAGAAAAAGGGGACCCCATCGTTGGCCCGCTCGTCTCCACATACCGGCTCCCCTAGGGTGCAGGGAAGCACGGTGATATCGTCGTCGTGCCTCTTCGCGAAGGCGCGGTGATCATAGGTGCTCGAGTCCCCCACATGTTCCCTCCAGGCTCTAGTGGAAAGTAAGCTCGAGCACTCATCAAGGAGTTCGCGCGAAGCCCACGCGTAAAGATCCTTAGGGCTAGCTTTGGAGGAAGAAGGGTTAGAAGACATGTTGAGACAAGATGTCAATAAAGGACCTAAATGATCAAAGAAGGAGGATCCGGCAGTAACACAGAAGGGAGAAGTCGACGATAAAAGAACGCAAGAAGAACTCTTTAGAAGGAAAGATGAATTGCGCAGGGAAGATATGGAAAATATGGGAACGATGAGTGCAAGTACGGGATTTCAAAGACCCAAACATTACAGTTGAGGCACCAAAAGACGCCAAAAGGGGGTCGTGCGATTGAGCCACATGTCATAAGATCAAGGCATGACCTGGAGAGTCACTTTTCTCGCTCAGAGAATATCACATCGTCAGAGTCCTCCAGGGTAAGTAGCGCCGACGGTGCAGAAAATGTCACGTCAACCAGTAAGGGAGTGACACGTCATCAAGATATTGCAAGGACAAAGAGGCGAGGCCTTAGCCTTAGTCTTTTCGCTGAAACTAGTTTCAGCTCAAGACTGGGGGGCTTGTGTACCGTCCCGTCATCGGGCGTTGACCGAAGGTCAGAGTCAACGCATAATGGGGGCCCCTCGAGGGACCCAAGGAAGAGAAGTCAGCAGGTCGACCGCTCGAGTCATCGCCAATAGGAGGCGTCGCCCAAGTGAGGTGTCGCCCAAAGTGAGGCATCGCCCAAAGAGAAGCATCGCCCGAGGGAGAGAGGCGTCGCCGGAGAGGCTTCGGGCCTCAACAGTCCAGAACAGTAGTAAGGAGAAGAGAAAGGCGGCTTCAAGGCCGCAAGTCTAGCACCAGAAGGGGATGCCCTAACTCATGAAGTATCCACGCCACTGCTGGGAGACCCTGGAACAGATACGACCCGTGAGAGGGCCATAACCAGGGGAGAACCACGTGCATAGTACGAGAGAAAGGTAGATATACCCCAGGGCAAGTAACCAATGATTGGGGCACATGAGTTGGCACCCAGAACATCAACCCACGAGCCAGAAGCACTTCGCAGGAAAGAGGGCTCACACGATAAAATAACCCTAAGTTGGGTGACGGCGTTGTGGGACCCTCTACACAGAATAAACGATCAAGTCAAAGGGATACGTGGCAAGGCACACGTGCTCATTAAAGGTTTCAGTGAAAGTTTGCCAAGGTACGCGTTAATTCAGTTAAGATTCGAATGTTCCAAGGAATGTTTTTATACGCTTTCAATGCGCTTTAACGCGTTTTAAAGATTAGAGGTGTATAAAAGGGGACCTTGGGGCATTTGAAAAGGGACCGAGTTTTAACCTAATACACAGAGATACACAGCGAAAACCCTAGTTGTCTTCGCGGCGCACACACAGTGAGCACAAGGCAATTAGGGCAACACCATTCTAGTTACATAGTTTCTAGTCACTCAGCACAGTTTCTTCGACCACCTCTCAAGGGTGTGTCACTTTGATGTCTCTTGCTAGCTGACTTGATCGTCGGAGTGCAAACGGTCGCGAGGGCGCCCCTTTGTTCACTTCTTTCAGGTACTCGCAGACGGAGCAAGACGAAGGTGCCCTAGCTCGCGAGGACAGGCCATGCGCAAAGACGATCCCGGTCAGCCGGACGGAACAGTAAATCAATTGCAATAAGGAAAAACAGTAAGCACGTTTTCAGAAAACAGAGGAATCCTAATAGGAATGAAAAACAGAATTATGAACTAGCAAAGATATAATGGAAAATGATGTATATGAACTTGTATAGGTCTAGAATACAAGCATGAACTCAATCTAAAACAGAAAATGCACAAAGGATCAAGTATCAAACTCAGAAAATTATATGACACCAAAGCAAGAAACAACAAATTCAATAAAAGTACTACAAGAAGTGATGACAATTATGGAAAAACAAGACTAAGACAAAAGTTGTATGGATTCAAAAAGGAAAATACTCAAACATATGATAGGCAAAATAAAGAAAACAACAAGAAAACTTAAATAAGCCTAAAACAGAAACGTAAATTGCAAGAAATTAAAGTGCAACACAACTCAAAAATTAAAGAAGAACACACCTAAACTCATGATACCACATGATATGAATCCACTAGCAAAGAAGAGATGATTCTTTGACATTCTTAGGAATCATCTTGAGTTGGATATGAGATAGGCACTTTAAGATAGAATTGGATCAAGGTTCTATGATGAAGAACTCACCAAAACTAGTACCAACACCCAAACTCATATGGAAGTTCCAAGTATTGTCAAATTGAACCGAACAAATGGATTGAAAAGGCAAAGGCACCGAATAAAATGTGTAAGAACTGAATTGCACCGAACAAAAAGACTAGAAATGAAGAAGAAACAATGAAGAACAGCAAAGAAGCAAATGAACCGAAGCAAAACTCATATGAACTGAAAATGCCGAACAGAAAATTAAAGGAAGCAAGCTAAGACATGAACAATTAAAAGAGAAGGAAGGAAGGAGAAGAGAAAGCTCATGAAGATGGAGGAATGGTTGGATGATCACGCCACTTAGAGGATGGTGACTCCAAGATGAGTGTGCAAGCCGCCACTTGAGGTAACCATGGGACTCTTAAGATAAGACTAAGTGAGGAAGGCACAAAGCTCTCCAATTCTCTCAAAAATTGAGTATAGTTTCTCTAATCAAAATTCAGATCTGAAAAATACAAAGGCAGCACCTTAATTTATAGCCTAGAGGTGCTGAAATGCAAAGCTAATTAAATTCAAAATTCCCCCCAAATACAAATGAAAGTGGCGCCAATCTAAGTCATGAGGAAGGTGTGACCTCCTCTCTCACTTTGGCACCTCCCTATTACTCCTACACCTTTCTACTAACGCACACCCCCCCCCCCCCCCTAACACTCCTAACTAAAGACCTAAAGATGCTTTAACAAAAGAGGTTTCTAATGTTTCCCTCTAAGCACCTTCAAACAAAGATATTACAAAAAAGAGAAAATAAACGTCCATTAGCTCCTAAAGCTTTGAACATGCTCCTTGTAAGCCTTTGAGGTGGGCTTTGACCTCCATGAGCGTCCTCCATTTGAGCCTCAACCTCTTCTTGCTCTTGATGATTGGCCTCCATGTCCACTTGAGCTTGATCTCCATCAATGCCCTTGCTCAGGTTGCTTGCATGCATCCTGAGATGGACACTCACCCTTCCCGACGTCAAACCAGGTTGTAGATGGGCAGCTCGCGCCCAAGCTTCCCCTTGCTTAACTTGTATTTGGCTTGTTAATGAATAATCTACACTTTCATATTTATGAATGCTTGTTTGCCTTTAACTACTTTCTTGATCTTGGTTTGTTAACTGCTACGTCTCTATCTTACTTTAGTTTGCCTCTTCGTCTTGATTGCTAATTGTCGCGCCTTGCATTAACTTTTGCTAACAACGCTTCTGACGATCATTCATACTCTAGATAGCGCGTTTGTCCACCACCCGCTCCACCTTACCTTACCTTCTTCATGGTGGCTTAAGGTGGCGGTGGTGTGCACACAAACCTTTAACTAACCTCTCCCTTGTAATACAAAGGAGGGAGAACTCTTTATGGTCACTTTTCAAAACTGCAAGAGAGAGACCCACTGACTGACTTTACTCCTGCTTCACTGAGTAAGAAGATGCTTTGCTGATGCCGCTGGTGAACCGTGTTGTCTTTGTCTTGGCGTTCTTACTCAAGAGGGAGGCGCACTCTGCGTTATCCCTCCTCGAGTCCACTAACCCAAGGAGAAGTTCGTGTCTGACCCCAATCTGGCTACAATGAGTTTGGGGAGAGCTCACCCGCCGACCCATACTGTCTCCATCACGGCACTCTCACTCAAGAGAGGGAGGCGTTCTCTACCACCCCTCCTTCCCAATCTTAAGACTTCTAGCCCCAAGGAGAATCTCATAACTGGCCTCGTCCTTGCTGTATAAAGTCAAGGGAGGATTTAACTGGCGAATTGTGCTTTCTCGCCCTAGCATTCTCACTAAAAGGTAGAGGCATTCTTTGCGAACCGTCCTGTCTTCCCCCGAGACCTCTAACCCAGGCGGAAAGGTTCATAACTGACCTCGCCCTTACCCCAGCGGGGCAGATGAGGATTTTAACTGGCGAACCGTACTTCTTATCCCAGGTGTTCTCACTCGAAGGGGGAGGCATTCTCTACGAACCAACTTGCCCACCTTCGAGGCTTCTAACCCATGGGGAAGGTTCTGAACAGACCTCGTCCTTGCTGTATAAAGTCAAGGGGAGGGTTTACTGGGAAACTGCACTGTTCATCCTTGGCGTTTTAACTCGAGGGGAGGTGTTCTTTGCGAACCTTCTTTTCCCGCTCTCGAGACCTCTAACCCAAGCGAACAACTCGTAACTGACATCGTCTTCGCTCAAAGGCGGAGGAGGATTTCGCTTGCAAACCATACTTGTTCAGCCTTGACGTTCTCACTCGAGGGGGAGGTGTCCTCTATGAACCTGCCTTTCCCGCTCTCGAGACTTCTAACCCAAGTGAACGATTCGTATCTGACCTCATCTTCACTCGAAGGCGAAAAAGGATTTTACTGGCGAACCATATCGTTCAGCCTTGGTTTTCTCACTCGAGGGGGAGGTGTTCTCTACAAACCTACCTTTCCCGCTCTGGAGACTTCTAACCCAAGTGAAAAGTTCGTAACTACATTGTACAAAATATTCGAGAATATACTTCAATCGAAATTTATTGGGTGACCTCGTTAAAAAATCCTTGGAAGGGAAAAAGAGTGCCCCCTAAAAACTATGTACAATACTAAAGTTTAATTGAAGTAAAACTTGAGGTTGGTCGCATTCCATGTACAAGGAATCGCGCCTCCCTCTAACGTCTCAAGCCTGTATACTCCATTCCCAAGGGCCTCTATCACTCTAAAAGGACCAGTCCACCTGGGGGACAACTTGTTCTCTAGCTGATACGGGTGCGCCTTTCGCATCACTAGGTCGACGACCCGGAACTGGCGAGGTCTCAGCTTGGAGCTGTACTTGTTCTCCACCCTTCTCTTCAAGGCTTCAACTTTAATTCTTGCTTCCTCCTTTACTTCATCCAGTAGATCCAGGTTCACCTTTCTCTCTTTGTTGGACTCTTCAGCCATGAAGTTCTGGAAGTGTGGCGAGTTCTCTTGGATCTCTACGGGAATCATCGCGTCCGACCCATATACACAGCTGAAAGGTGTTTCTCTGGTGGTGGACTTGGGAGTGGTGTGGTAAGCCCACACGAATCTAGGGACCTCCTCTGCCCAAGTCCCTTCCGCCTTCTCGAGCCTTCTCTTCAGACCTCTGAGAAGGACTCGATTGGCAGACTCGACCTGCCCATTCGTCTGGGGGTGCTCGACTGATGCGAACACCTGCTTTATCCTAACTTCTGTGAATTGCTTGCCCAGCTGTTGGCTTGCGAACTGGGTGCAGTTGTCGGACACCAACCGCTTCGGTACCCCGAAGCGACAAACTATGTTCTTCCACATGAAGTGCTGGATCTTGTAGGTCGTGATCTGCGCCACTGGCTCAGCCTCTATCCACTTCATGAAATACACTATGGCGACCACGAGGTACTTCATATGTCGTATCGCCAAGGGAAAGGGTCCCAGGATATTGATTCCCCAGGTATGGAATGGCCAGGTGATGGATATCCACTAGGAGAGGATTTTATTAATGAAGGAAGAGGATTTTCACCTACACATTTGAAGTTCTTCCTTCTAGTCTTCTCACAAATTAAAAGAAGTCAAAGAGAAGATCAAGCCTAAAGATAAAGAAGTCTACAAACTCTCAAATAATAGGCTTCATATTAAATATCTCTCTTTATAGTTTCTTTTAAATTGTAAATAATATAGAATAATGTTTAGAAAGGTGCTTAGAGGGAAACATGAGACACCTCTTTTGTAAAAGCATCTTTAGGCTTTAGTTTAGCAAATTCTAGAAGCTTGGGGAGTGAGCTTAGTAAGGGGGGTGTGATCTTAGGAGTTTTTTGGGTAGCTTAGGGAATAAGCTATGTAAATGACCAGCCCTTACTCCTATATAAGGAGGGCTTAGGTCCTTCACAATTCAGATTGGAATTTTATAGTAGAGAGACTATACTCAAATTTGGTGAGAATTTGTGAGTTTTGAGTCTTCTTCTTCTTTGCCTTATCTTGTGAGCTATGGTGAGCTTCAAGTGGTGGCACTCCATCACTTATCTTGGTTCAAGGTTCCAAGTGGCGTGAATGGCTTCTTCCAATTCTCAAAATCCAGCAAGCATCTTCCTATAAGTGTTCTTCTTCCTTTTCTTCAATTTTCCATTCGGTAGTTTTAATGCCTAGTGTTCTTCCTTCATTTTCTACCGTTTACATTTACTTTTCCAGCTTTGTTATTTGTTTCTTTTCGGTTCAGTAGCTAGCTTTTCAATTCTGTCCAGTTTTTAATTCTTGTTCTTCATTTCTTGTGTTTGATTCAATTTGACAATACATGGACTTCCATATGAGTCTTGGTTGGTGCTAAGTTTTGGTGAGTTCTTGAATTAGAACATTGATCCAATTCTAAAGTAAAGTGCCTTTCAAATCCAGCTCAAGTTGCTCCTAAGAATGTCAAGAATCATGTGTTCTTGTAGTTACATTCACATCACCAGGGGCTATAAATCGACCTGAGCTTTTCTGGCGGCACCTTGTGCCAGTAAGC
This sequence comes from Phaseolus vulgaris, assembly GCF_051622355.1. Classification (NCBI taxonomy): domain Eukaryota; kingdom Viridiplantae; phylum Streptophyta; class Magnoliopsida; order Fabales; family Fabaceae; genus Phaseolus; species Phaseolus vulgaris. The sequence goes on from NC_143503.1 coordinate 6,530,692, forward strand.
ATGTTGCTGACACTACTTGCACTGTTGTGCGTACCTCGTGCAATCTTCCCTTATGGTTGGCCAATAGTACCCCGCCCGAATGGTCTTCGATGTTAGAGATCGACCACCGATATGACTCCCGCATATCCCTTCGTGGAGCTCTGCCATTATTCGTGCGCATTGGTCACCGCCTACACATACTAAGATTGGGTGGGTGAACCCGTGTCTGAACAACTCTCCATCAATGAGAGTGTACTTGGCCGAATTTTTCTTTATTTTTCTGGCTGTGGGTTCTAATGAGAGTATCCCATCAGCCAGGTAGCATTTGTAGGGCGTCATCTAGGTTTCTCCTCCTTCGACAAAGCAGACCTGCAATGATTCTTCCCCAAGAATTGGATATGTTCTTATCTTGGGCGTTTTCAGTGTCTCCTGAGTCAGTGAGTGATGACTCCTCTTCCCCCCTCTCGACATGTTGACCTGATGGACCCCCACCAAATTATTTGCGGTGAAGGTTCGAGGTGTCTTCAGGGTTTCCTGTATGACGGTCCTCTGCCTACCCCCCTTGCCTAAACTGGCGAGCTTAGCTAGCAAGTCAGCTCGGGCATTCTGCTCTCTAGGGACATGTACATGCTCGAACACCGCGAACGACCCCTTCAGAACTTGGACATACCCTAGGTATGCGGCCATCTGAGGGTCTTTGGCCTGGTATTCTCCTGTTACCTGACTCGTGACCAGTAGAGAGTCACTCTTTGCAAACGCACCCATCTCCTTTGCTAGTAGAATGCCAACGATTAGGGCTTCATACTCCGCTTGGTTGTTGCTGGCCAACCGTAGGTGCGTTTCTCGTTGACTTCTCCTTCCGCGACAATATGAGCCACCGCCCGATCCCTGATCTCGCCAAAAGTCTTGGGGCAGCTCCTGATGAGCGACTCACTGAAGGGTCCTGGCACGATCCCTTCCTGAACGCGTGCACCATCATGTTCTCATCCTTGGTGTTGAGCCTCACCACCTGTGCCCCAAAACGATTGAGGAACTCCTTCAGGGAGTCTCCCTGATATTGTCTTGCGTTGAAAAGATCGTAAGAGATTGGCAGGGTAATCTTGGTTGGCTATGTATTACTCCCTGAACAGTGTAAAAAATTGCATGAACAACATCACATGCCCGTTAGGGAGGTTGACGAACCAATCCAGTGTTATGCCTGTCAGTGTACTCATGAACATCTTGCAATGCACTGCATCAGAACCTCGAGTCAGCATCATCTGTGTGTGGAAGGGCGTGAGATGGGCCTCTGGGTCCTTTACACCTGTGAAGGTGGCTTTAGGACCCACGAACGTGGCTGGTATCACGACGTCCATGATTGCCTGCGAAAACGACATTGGGAAAGCCCTGGGTGGTGTGGCTAGCTCTTGCTCCTCCACCGCACGTTCCATTGCCTGCTGTAAATTCATGTGTAGTTCCTCATTGGTCCTACCCAGTTTTTCGTTTCTGGCTTGCGACGTGGCCAGATCTATCTATATACGTTCTTGATCCATTCTTGATGTCGCAACCGTTTCTTGAGGGGCATGCATCGTTTCCATGATCTGTTGTATGGTGATGCTCTCGCCTCCGTTTGGTGCAACGGATCCTTGCCTCGTGTTTCTCATCATGATGGATCTTCGCTCCTGCTCGTGAATAGGACAAAGCTTTTAATCGTGTCCCACGGTGGGCACCAAATGTTCCTGCCGGTTGACTCCATTGCCTTTGTACTTCTAACGACGATCACAGGCCCAATTCTCTATGCCTTCGTTTCTGTTTTCCTTCGATCAAACACCTAAACTTACAAACAAAAAGGGGCGCCCTAGAGGCCTTTTGCACTCCGACGCTCAAGTCAATACTGGGGCTAGGAAAAACCAAAACTCTTAGCCGTAAAAGCTCTGTGTAAACTGTGTGTATCGCGTGAATGTTGCGTACCTCGTTAGGTTTATTGCTACCCTTTATATAGTCTAGGGTTTTCGTTGTTTCTGCTACCCACATTTAGGGTTTCTGAGGGTATGCCTTAGCGTCGCTATCACCCACTCTTAGGGTAATCTAGCGCGTAAGGCCCCCTTACTGGAGTGCAACCTCTGACGGGATGACCACCTGGGTACCAACTTGTGCACCTAATCTCTGGGCCATTCGTCCTGGGAGTCCCCTAGCTGCTCACGTGCCATGCATGCAGCCTACCCCTGAAACGTAACCCTCCTGGGCCTTAGCGCTTCCAGTGGTTCTTTACTTGTGCCACACCTAAATGCGCTATGCACACCACACGCATGGACCCCTCGTGATCTAGACTTCTCCCTACTGATAACTGGTGTGCTGTTTGGGATCCACCTCTTGTGGCCCAGCTCTGCTGTTTGAGTCACCGATGCCCGATGTCACATCGCCCTCACTCTGTTGCCGAGGACACATTAGCACATCCTAGTGATTGACGTCTGACCATTCATCAGCACCTGGGGCGTGCCGTTTGTGAGACACTGGCCCATGCCGCTCATGGGACCCAGCTTACGTGGCCCACAATCACTAGCAGTCAACGACGTCCGAGGACTGGTCGGTACTTAAGTAAAGGCTTGGTACTTAAGTAATCCAAGTGATTCACTTCCCTTTCCTAGGAATCTACCTACATTACTCCACTTATCTTTCTTTTGGTAAATTACTTTTAACACATAACTTTAACCATGTCTTCTCATGCTCATCACTCTAGTGAAAATGATAGAGATTCTATTAAATTTCATTTGAAACAACTAGCACAAGACTTTCAATCATTTTCATCTGGTCAATTACAGTATGAGGCCCAACTCAAAGAAAGTGATACTCATTTTTCTTTGATGCAAGAAGAGTTGAAAATGGTTAAAGAAAGGAATGAATACCACAAATAAAAAAAAAGATCTTCAAAAGCATCTAGCTCTAGGTTGATTGATTCATATGATGAAAAAAATCTTAGAATGCATGAGTATTATCAACCTCAACCTAGGAGAGTGATGACATTTTACGGCAAGTACATCGCGTTTGTCAGAAGTAATAATTGTCCTTATGGACGGTTATCGATCCCACAAGAAACAGTGAATTATCGAGAACAAAATTCGCTAAATATAACAACAGAACAATAAAAATAGTTTTGAAGTGATTGTGGTGGCACTGGTCAATAAGAAAATAAACAAAGAATTAGTTGCTTCAATTGGAAAAATAGGGATTAGGTTTCATCTCTCCCATTCTCATGTATTTTGGTTAGCATGTTAATATTGAGTTCTTTGACTGAAATTGATACCCGTAGAAAATTCATTTATATCGATCTCTCGCATATAAAATTCTTAAGAATGTTTCCTAAATATCGATCTCTCGCATACTTATTGAAACAACTTAGAAATCACAATCAGACGTTAATGACAATTAACATTTCAAGTCTATTTCTAGCACTCAAATATGTTAAGTATTGATGTTTAGGTCTGAACCCTAAAAATACCTCTCGGTCAGATTTAAGATTCTCAATTTGTCACGGAACGTTAAAAGTAAAACAACAATACCAATAATCAATCAAGAACTGGATATTAATATATAAGATATCACCTCAATACATAAGAGTTTGAGTAGATTACTCCCAATCCAAAAGGGTAAAATTAGCCACGCATACTTCTAGCACCTTCCATTCTCCCAATTGGGTTACAATTCACTCTATGGTGTTTTCCTCTCAATCTAGCACACTAGGGTTGAGCCTTTAGTCCCCTATTTAACCTAATTTTCTAGGGTTAGGTTGCTTCCTGTGTCGCGCTAATGGGCTAAGTGATAAAACATAAAAAAGGCCCAATTTGTCTCTGCATCTTTTTCCATTATAAGACCTTCCATCTTTCTCTTTTTAACTCAAATCATTCCTCTTTAATCCAAATCTCCAATCTTCCCTAGAAATCTGCAATTAACACCAAATTTTGGAATAAAATACTCTAATTCAAATAAAGATCATAAAAAATATATAAAAAGGTATAAATTCATAAATTAAGGATTATTTTATATGTAAATTTGCAATAAATCCTCATAAGTGCCTATATTTTAATTTGAAATATGACTGAAATTAGACTCTTATCACTCTCCCCAACTTAGAATCTTGTTTGTCCTCAAGCAAAGTAAATGAATATATTTGAATTTAAATATCAAACAGCTTAATTCACTAAACAACACATCAAATTAGAAATTTATGATGCTTCCAAATTCAAATATAGAAAAATATAGACACAATCAACTTCCAGATCAAATCAAAACAAATAAATGAAAATTCATCAAAGAATATCTTCTCATATGCTCACGGGTAAGTGTTTCACTCTATTTTCATTGAATCATAACAAATCGCAGTTGCTTTTCATTTCATCTTCAAATCACAAACATATTAGAAACATGAATTTTGAGGTCTTTTCCAGGGTTGTAATGAGGTTGGGCTTCCAAAAAATATTGGTTTTTCTTAGATAACAAAATGCACATCTTAAAGAAGAAGAACATACCTACAATTCAATTATGGAGAACATATATGTTATTTAATCACCACTTTCTTTCGATGTCCTTTTTCCTCATTTTCTTTCTAACTTTTGATGATTTTTTTTCTTTTCTCTTTCTTTTTTTTTCTTCTTTTGTTTCTTTTTCTTCTTCTTTTTTCTTTTTTTTAATAATAGGAAAAAAAATTCCTATTTTCAACTTTTTGAGCTTTCACAATCAGAACCAATCATTTCCTTTTTTATATGTATTGCATCTATGTTCTCTTTCCTTAAACATGCTATAGGGTAGTAAAATATATCATTAAAGGTTAAGGTGCAATATTAACAAAAAAATTCTTAGCCCAAAGGGGATATATAAAAAATGGGATTCTAATAAGATAAAGGTTGGCTATTTGGTCATGGCTCCTAATTAACACAACAAATGCCCCAATCATCTTCATGCTCTTTTATGATGTAACAAAAATAAAAATTAAGCAACCACAACTGTCAATTCATCAGTAAAACTCTCAAACTGTTTAAGGTTCACACACTCACTTGGTTTAATTGGTCTCATTCCTTTTTGTTTTGTCATTCTCTGTCTCAATCAATCATCCTGTTAAATTTTCATGTATCACCATTTCAATTATATTTGAATAGGGATTCAATCATATTTTCTTTTCTAACATGTGTCTAATTCATCCCACTATTTAATATTTAAACACAAATTATTTTTTTCCACAATTCAAAATTAATATTCTAGTTCTTTTTTATTTGAGAAAAATAAACTAGAAAACAAACAAATTAAAACTGAAATTTATTCAACAAAGATAATTCAAGACCTAAAACTAACAAACTAACAAAACAACAAATTTATTCAAAATGCAAAATAAGCAATTTAAACAAACTAAACAAATAAGCAAATAAACAAAATACAAAATAACCAAAAAATAAAATAAAAACTAAACAGAAAATAAAATTCAAATAACTGAAAAGAAATGAGAATTAGAAAGATAAAACCATATTTTTGCTTAATCCCCTCTTCTTAAGAAGTCATCCAGCTTTTTGTTAAAATCTTTCTCTATAGTCTTGCTTCATTTGCTGGATCCGCCCTCCTGAATAATAGAACTTGTCCCCAGGTCAAAATATATAACCTGCAAATGATTAGGAGGCATATAAGATTTTTTTTTTTTTTGAAAAAATAAAATCAATAAAGGTAACAAAACAACATAAAACTAAAATGTGGATTGGGTTGCCTCCCAACAAGCGCTCGTTTAACGTCATATAGGCCAGTTTCTTTCCAGGGCGACATACATAGGTTGGGTTTCCCTTGAAATTCTCCATGGTTTACCAGCTGGACTTATTTGATAAGAGTGATTGGCTAGACAGAATTTCCTAGCCACTTCATATTAAAACCATATGTTCTCTCTCAACTAGTGAAAGGTACCGTTATCATCATCTCTTAGTCTTTTCTAACTTCTCCTTGCTTCTCTTTTCTTTATTTTTAACTTCTATTCTTCCGAGTTGTCTTCTCAATTTCTCAATCTATAACAACTTGTTTTCTTAATATCATAAGACAACTCAAGTAAGGATTAGTAGAACAAGCAAACAGTTTTTTTTTTATAAAATGAAATAAAGAAAAACAGAAAATTTAAAATAACAAAAGAAAGAGAAATAAATAGTAAATGAAAAACAGAACAATAAAAAAAACTTACTTAAATAAAAACTAAATTAAATAATAAAACTAAAAATTTTAACAAAGAGAAAAATAAAATAAATAAAAAAGAATAATATATAAAAAATAAAAAAAAATACAAAATAAAACAAATAAAAAACTTAAATAACTAACTAACTAAGAAAACTAAAACAGCATATATAGATAGAAAAAAAATTTGCGTAAAATAAAAACTAAGAATGAAATAAAAGAAAATAATAAAACTAAAACTAAAAATAACATAAAATAAATAGCTATTAAGAATAAATAAATAAAATAAAATGAAAATAAAACAGAAACTAGTAGTAATAAATAATAAATAAATAAAAACTACGTAAGCTCTAAATAAAAAACTTAAGCTAAACGTAAAAAAAACTAAAATAACATATGATAAAACAAAATCCAAATCAAAATAAAATAAAAATAAGAATAAAAACAAAGACAAAATAAAATAATTACAGTAAAAAAAAACTACGTAAACGAAATAGAAAAACAAAAAATTAAACAATAAAATAAAATATAACAAAACAAAATCAAAATAAAATAAAATAAAATAAATAAAGTAAACAAATAAAAAAAAACTTAAAAGAAAAAATATTAACATCAAAATAATAGTTTTATAAAATAACAAACATATTCACATTAAAAAAAACTTTTTACATATTCAAACGTAGGAAAAAAAACAAAATCTTTACAAAAAAAAAATATACAGATCTAGAAAAAAAAAAAACAAAATTATTCGCATCTAAAAAGAAAAACAAAATCTTTACAAAAAAATATTCAAATATAAAAAAATAAAAACTAAAAAATTTATTCACACAAAAAAATTTAGTATATTCACAATATTTAGGAAATTATACTCAACAAATCAAACTTATTCCCCGGCAACGGCGCCAAAAACTTGATGAAAAATTTTTAGAATGCATGAATATTATCAACCTCAACCTAGGAGAGTGATGACATTTTACGGCAAGTGCACCGCGTTTGTCAGAAGTAAAAATTATCCCTAAGGACGGATATCGATCCCACAAGGATAGTGAATTATCGAGTATAAAATTTGCTAAATATAACATTAGAAAAATAAAAATAGTTTTGAAGTGATTGTGGTGGCACTCATCAATAAGAAAACAAATAAGGAATTAGTTGCTTCAAATGGAAAAATAGGGATTAGGTTTCATCTTTCTCACTCTCATGTATTTTGATTAGCATGTTAATATTGAGTTCTTTGACTAAAATTGATGCCCCTAGAAAATTCATTTATATTCATCTCTCGCATATAAAATTTTTAAGAATGTTTCCTAAATATCGATCTCTCGCATACTTATAAAAACAACTTAGAAATCACAATCAGACGTTAATGACAAGTGCGTCCCCTAAGAACTATGTACAATGCTAAAGTTTAACTGAAGTAAAACTTGAGGTTGGTCGCATTCCAGGTAAGAACTATGCCCCATTCCCAAGGGCCTCTATCACTCTGAAAGGACCAGTCCACTTGGGGGACAGCTTGTTCTCCAGCTGATATGGGTGGGCCTTCCGCATCACCAGGTCGACGACCTGGAACTGGCGAGGCTTCAGCTTCGAGCTGTGCTTATACTCCACCCTTTTCTTTAATGCTTCAGCTTTAATTCTTGCCTCCTCCCTAACTTCATCCAGTAGGTCCAGGTTCACCTTACTCTCTTTGTTGGACTCTTCAGCCATGAAGTTTTGGAAGCGTGGCGAGCTCTCTTGGATCTCCACGAGAATCATCACGTCCAACCCATACACCAAATTGAAGGGTGTCTCTCTGGTGGTAGACTGCAGAGTGTTGTGGTAAGCCCACACAATTCTAGGAACCTCCTCTACCCAGGTTCCTTTGGCCTTTTCGGGCCTTCTTTTCAGACCTCTGAGCAGGACTCTGTTGGCAGACTCGACCTGCCCATTCGTCTGGGGGTGCTGGACTGATGCGAACATCTGCTTAATTCCAACTTCTGAGCATAGCTTGCCCAGTTGTTGGCTTGCAAACTATGTGTCATTATCAGACACCAAACGCTTCGGTACCCCGAAGTGGCACACTATGTTCTTCCACACGAAGTGTTGGATCTTGTGGGTCGTGATCTGCGCCACTAGCTCAGCCTCTATCCACTTCGTGAAGTACTCTATGGCGACCACAAGGTACTTCATCTGCCTTATTGCCAAAGGAAAGGGTCCTAAGATATCGATTCCCCATGTATGAAATGGCCAAGGGTTGTATATCGACCTGAGCTCCTCTAGCGGCGCCTTGTGCCAGTCAGCGTGTTGCTGACACTGTTTGCACTGCTATGCGTACCTCGTGCAGTCTTTCCTTACGGTTGGCCAATAGTATCTCGCACGAATGGCCTTTAATGCTAGAGATCGTCCACTGATGTGACTCCCACATATCCCTTCGTGGAGCTCTGCCATTATTCGTGCACATTGGTCTCCGCTTACACATACCAAGATGGGGTGGGTGAACCCGTGTCTGAAAAGCTCTTCGTCGATGAAGGCGTACTTGGCAAAAATTTTCTTTATTTTTCTGGCCTCTGTGGGTTCCAATGGGAGTATTCCATCAGTCAGGTAGCGCTTGTAGGGCGTCATCCAGGTTTCTCCTCCTTCAACCAAGCAAACCTGCATTGATTCCTCCCCAAGGATTAGATATATGCTTACCCTAGGAGTTTTCAGTGTCTCCTGGGTCAGTGACCGATGACTCCTCGTTCCTTCTCTCGTCGTGCTGACCTGGTGCACCCCCACCTAGTTATCTGTGGTGAAAGTTCGAGGCGTCTTCAGGGTTTCCTGTATGACCATCCTCTGCCTGCCCCCCTTGCCTGAACTGGAGAGCTTAGCTAGCAAGTCAGCTCGGGCATTCTGCTCTCTAGGAACATGCACCAGCTCGAACACCGCAAACGACCCCTTCAGAATCTGGACGTACCCTAGGTATGCAGCCATCTGAGGGTCCTTGGCCTGGTATTCTCCCGTTACCCGACCAGTGACAAGTAGGGAGTCACTCTTTGCCAACAAACTTTGCGCGCCCATCTCCTTGGCTAATAGCATGCCAGCAATGAGGGCTTCATACTCTGATTGGTAGTTGCTGGCCTTGAAGGCGAACCGTAGTGCCTGCTCGATCAATAGCCCATTCGGTCCCTCCAAGATGACACCTACCCCGCTGCCTTGTTGTTTAGAGGACCTGTCTACAGAGAACACCCATCGGAAGTTGGCTTCCTCTTGGTGTGCATCTGCTGAGGAGAGCTCTACCACAAAATTTGCGTAGACTTTGCCTTTGATAGGACCTCGGGGCTCATACTTGACATCGAACTCTGAAAGCTCCACTGCCCATCGTACCATCCTTCTCGGAACGTCCGGCTTCTGTAGGACCTTGCGGATAGGCAGGTATGTCATCACTGTTAGAAAAGATGGCTTTAAACTAGAGGGGGGGTGAATTGTTTAAAGAGGTTTTCGCAAACTTTTCAAAGCTAGAATGAACTAATTTCAAAAACCAATTGATTCAGCAATTCAGTTAGCCAAAAGAGCAAGCAAAACTGTAATACTAGAAAAAACAATCGTTTGTTTCTTCGAAACAATCGGTTGTTTATACCAGCAAACAACAAACAAACTGAATTTAAAGAGATAGAGATAGAGAGATTGTACACAGTTGTTTATACTGGTTCACTCCAAACTAGAGCTACATCCAGTCTTCTCAGAAACCCTGAGGATATCCACAAAGCAATCACACCTTGATCACTTACACCACAACCAAGAGAATGACCTTGAAAACCTCAAGACACACACTCTCCTTGCCCAACACTAAGATTGCTGATCTTGAACACCTCAAGAACACACAGCCAATCTCAGCAACACACACAAACAAATTGTTCAGCAGTTTACAAAGATTACACTTGTTACAGATGAAAATCTGAAATCAATACAAGAGAATCCTATTTAGCACCTTGATCAATCTCTCAACTCTTTTGCAATCTCAGAACTCTTTGAAAAACTCTTTTTTTTTTATCAAAACTTTGTTTCAAGATTCTTAAAACTTAAAAACAGTTTTTCAGAATATATCTAAGAATATAGTTTGTTATCAAATATTAACAAACTCTTAATTGCATTTAAAATTGATTGGTCAAAGCATTTAATGACTGGAGCGTATTCATTTAAAGCTCAGTCAAAGAAAACATTTTTTCTGTTATGGTTTTAAAGCAAACAATCGATTGTTTCCTCGAATCAATCGGTTGTTTTGTTACTTAACAAAATACACCATTGAAAAACAGTTTTCAAACTTTCTCAAAACATCTAAGTGTAAACAATCGGTTGTTTCGACAAAACAATCGGTTGTTTCAACTTAGTTTGAAAAACATTTTCCTTTGTTAAAAATGAGATGCTAATTGCTTTGAGATTTAATCTAAGGGCTGATTACATCATAAAACTACCCCAGAACAAAGCTTAAACCAGCACAGCAGCATCAAGCAAAACAGAGGCTTCATCATCCTTCAAAGGATTTTGGATTCTTCAAAACATTGAACACCACTTGGTTCAACAATCTCCCCCTATTTGATGAAGACAAATCCCTGATGCTTGTGTTGTTCTTGATTAAATCTGAAGCAATTCCTGCAATAGAACTTTGAGTAATACATTGAACTTCTGATATTTTGTTAGTATACAGATAAACAATTAAAGCTTAAAACATCTAATATCAGAACCAAATAACATCACCCAAATTGTTTTTAACAATATGAAAAACAGAAACTTAAAACAAATTGGAAACACAACATATATCTCCCCCTATTTGTCTTCACAAATAGACAAAGATAAGAGATAAAATAAAACATTGTTCCAATTACATCAGAATAAACCAGCAACAGCAGAAGGAAAGAAATTTAAAACCAGAAAAGAGAACAGCCAAAAACAATCGATTGTTTCGATGACCAATCGGTTGTTTTTCTCTCAATCTTCTTCATCAGCAAACTGAAGATCAAAGATTTGATTCTGGACAGCTTCAATCTGTTCGTCCAGAGTCATAAACCTTGCATCCATGTTGTCAAACCTTGTGTCAATTCTCTAAAAGTTGCTAACACACAGATCATGAAGGCTTCTTTGATTTTCAGCAAAGCTATCTAGCCTATTCACCATGAGTCTTTCAAAAGGAGACATGGTTTGCATTCTTTCTCCTTGATGTTCAGCATCAGCACTAGGTCCTGCATCTTGAAAATCTTCAGCTGGATCTTCATGTTGAACATCCATGTCAGCAGGTTCATCTTGTTCAAGATGAGCAGCACCACTTGATGAGGCACCATGATCACCATCCTTACTTAACCATTTTCCACCTATTTTTGTAAAGCCCATTTTGCTGAGTGATCCATTGTTCAACTCTTGAGTTGACTTGACCAGCTCAGAAGTTTCATCTTCAAGATTAATTTCAAAATAGAGTAGAAACTTAGATATTAAAACAACATAGGGATAGTGGTAATCGCCTAACCTCATAGCTTTTTGCATATGTTCCTTGATTATGTGAATCCAATTGATCTTCACTTTCTTGGTGATGCAGAAGATGTAAACCAAATCTTCTTCAGTCAACACAGAGTGGTTACTCCCCCTTGGAGTTAGAATCCAAGTTACAATGAGAGCAAGCAACCTCTCATCAAGCTTCAAGCCTCCAACCGAAAACTTAAGTCCAGCTACAACAGCCCAAACCTCATGGGTATCTCCATCTCCACACCTTTCACATGAGAGACTAAGTTGTTTCCCTCAAACTTCAAGTTGGTGTAGAAAACCCTCACCAAATCTGGATATATGTTCCCTTTGAGCTCCAGAAACTTTCTGAGTGATTGGTCCTTGAGAAGCCTCCTCACATTGTCAAGCTTTTGACTTTTTAGCCAGTCAAAGCACACAACCTTGGGGTTGTTTATTTTCTTGACACTTGTTTCATATCTATACTTCTCAATGAGATCGGTGTCACCAGAAAACCAGCTTTCAAGCCTTCCTCCAGACCTTACAGCTCTGGTTTTGACACTTTTAGAGGTGGGAGGGGTTGATTCCATGACAGCAGAGACGAAAACTCACTTCACAGAAAAAAATTTAAGAGATGGTGCAAGAGATGTTGCAATTGGTTGTTCTTGATGAAAGAAATCTGCACCTGATTTTATAGCAGAAAGAAAATCAATTTGAATTTAATTTCATTCAATGGGTACCTAATTTTCAGAGAGAGGACTTGACTCTGTTCTGCACTGAAAATGTCAGAAAAAGCTGAAAATCACATGGTCTTCACATGTGATCTTTGACTAGTCATTAAGGCTCTTGAATTTCCAAGATTTTGGAATATATTCCTTTATGACTGTTGTGACTTCTTTCTGAACGTGATCAGCTTTCAACACAGATCCTTTGACCAAGATTCTCCTTTTGAAAAATATCTGCAACGGCTAGAAATTTAAAAATCAGTTAAATCAATTTCTTCACAGTGCTGTCAGAGTCAAAACAATCGATTGTTTCGAAGAAACAATCGGTTGTTTTTCTGCAGCAGTTAAAAACTTGATTTTGCAATTTTTAACCATAAACAGAAACAGATTTAGGCACATGACATTGATTAAAAGACAATTAATCATAAGAAAGAACTTTGAAACAGAAATTGAGAACAAATAAAAGGAAGGTCTTATCCTTGTGTTGTTTCTTCAATGAGCCAATTGCTTATTGATCAAGAAAGCTTGTTTTCACTGTTTTGACCATTTGCATAGCATTGATTCAGCTTCAATGACTTTATTTTTCTTCAACAGCTTGATCAGATGGCTCAATTCTTCCTTTTCTCTTCATTTTTCCTGCATAAACAAATTCAAGTTGCAAGATTTGGTCCCCTTACAAATTTGGGTCCATTTGGCTTTTCTTTGCTGTTAGAAACATCACATCCCTTAGGAATCCATTTCATAAAACCTTTAGGAACATAATATTTTCTAATTTTGCATAATCTAACAGAGTGACCTTTCTTCATGCAGTAAAAGCATGTAACAACCGGTTGTTTTGTCTTAACAATCGGTTGTTTTTCTGATTTTCTCAAAAAGCTTTTTGAAAACCTATCTTGCTTGTTCTGTGGATTGAAGCCTAAACCAGCCTTTCCAAAAACACAGCTTTGAGATGCTAGGACATTCTCAAAGTTTGACTTTCCTTTTGAAAGCTTGTCCACAGTTTCAACAAGATAGTGAACCTTTTTCTCAAGATTTTCACAATTTGTGCAATTGAGAGTATCACACTTGCAAGAGGCATTTTTGAAATCTTTTCCAATTTTTCAAAATCACTTTTTGCTTTTCTCAGTTCCTCTTCAAGTGATTTAACTTTCTTTTCAAGTCCATTGTTAAGATCTTTCAATCGGTTGTTTGAAAGAACCAATCTATTAGCTTCATCATGAGTTTCTTGAAAAGCTTCAAGCAATTCACTATAGTTTTGTTCATTTAAGGAAGCACATGAACTTACCTTACTTGAACTGCAAGAATCATCATCATCATCCTCAGCAACTAAGCATATGTTGGCTTTTTCATCTTCACTTGATGATGATACTTCATTTTCATCCCAAGCAATGTAGGCTCTTTTTGTCTTGCCTTTCTTCTCCTTGTAGCTTGTCTTTTTCTCTTTGCTCTTGTTGGGACAATCAGCCTTTATGTGACCTTGCTCACCACAACCAAAACAAGTATAGTTATTTGAATTAAATTCATTGAGTTTCTTGTTTCCATACCTATCCTTGTTGTTGTCTTTGTTGCGGTTTCTCCTTAAGAATATGCTGAATTTTCTTGATAGCAAACTAAGATTTTCCTCATCACTATCATCACTTGAATCTTGCTTTCCCTTATGTTTGGATGCTTTCAAGGCTATGCTCCTTGTGTGCTTATCTTCACTCTCTTGAACATTGAGTCTATTCATCTCTAGCTCATGTTCCCTAAGCTTTCCAAACAAAGAGGCAACACTTAATGATGTTAGATCTTTAGATTCGAAAATAGCAGTTACCTTTGGTTGCCATGCTCTATCAAGACATTTTAAGATCTTGATGTTCAGCTCTTCTTTATCAAACGTTTTGTCAAGGCTCATAAGGTGATTGATGATGTGTGTAAACCTTTTCTGCACTTCAGCTATGGTTTCACCTTTAAGCATTCTAAACATCTCATACTCTTGGATGAGAGCATGCTTTCTAGCTCTTTTCACCTCATTTGTTCCTTCATGAGTGACTTCCAAAGTATCCCACATTTCTTTTGATGATTTGCATTGTGAGACCCTGAAAAACTCATCAGAATTTAAAGCAGAGGTTATAATATTTTTGGCAATGCAATCGAATTTGGCCTTTTACTTTCTGCATCAGTCCATTGAGACCATGGCTTCTCAATGACAGAACCATCTTTTTCAAACTTTGGGATAAAAGGGCCATTTTCAATTGCATCCCAAATTCCTTTGTCAAGAGATTCCATAAATATTTTCATTCTAACTTTCCAAAACTGGTAATTCAAACCACAAAACAAGGGTGGTCTGTTTATTGAGGCACCTTCCCCAAACGGTAGTCTATCAGCCATTTTGAAAGATTTTAGGATCAACTTGAATGAATTTCAAGAACCAAGCTCTTGATGCCAATTGTTAGAAAAGATGGCTTTAAACTAGAGGGGGGGTGAATTGTTTAAAGGGGTTTTCGCAAACTTTTCAAAGCTAGAATGAACTTATTTCAGAAACCAATTGATTCAGCAATTCAGTTAGAAAAAACAGAAAGCAAAACTGTAATACTAGAAAAAACAATCGGTTGTTTCTTCGAAACAATCGGTTGTTTATACCAGCAAACAACAAACAAACTGAATTTAAAGAGATAGAGATAGAGAGATTGTACACAGTTGTTTATACTGGTTCACTCCAAACTAGAGCTACATCCAGTCTTCTCAGAAACCCTGAGGATATCCACTAAGCAATCACACCTTGATCACTTACACCACAACCAAGAGAATGACCTTGAAAACCTCAAGACACACACTCTCCTTGCCCAACACTAAGATTGCTGATCTTGAACACCTCAAGAACACACAGCCAATCTCAGCAACACACACAAACGAATTGTTCAGCAGTTTACAAAGATTACACTTGTTACAGATGAAAATCTGAAATCAATACAAGAGAATCCTATTTAGCACCTTGATCAATCTCTCAACTCTTTTGCAATCTCAGAACTCTTTGAAAAACTCTTTTTTTTTTTATCAAAACTTTGTTTCAAGATTCTTAAAACTTAAAAACAGTTTTTCAGAATATATCTAAGAATATAGTTTGTTATCAAATATTAACAAACTCTTAATTGCATTTAAAATTGATTGGTCAAAGCATTTAATGACTGGAGCGTATTCAATTAAAGCATTTAAAGCTCAGTCAAAGAAAACAGTTTTTCTGTTATGGTTTTAAAACAAACAATCGATTGTTTCCTTGAATCAATCGGTTGTTTTGTTACTTAACAAAATACACCATTCAAAAACAGTTTTCAAATTTTCTCAAAACATCTAAGTGTAAACAATCGGTTGTTTCGACAAAACAATCGGTTGTTTCAACTTAGTTTGAAAAACATTTTGCTTTGTTAAAAATGAGATGCTAATTGCTTTGAGATTTAATCTAAGGGTTGATTACATCATAAAACTACCCCAGAACAAAGCTTAAACCAGCACAGCAGCATCAAGCAAAGCAGAGGCTTCATCATCCTTCAAAGGATTTTGGATTCTTCAAAACATTGAACACCACTTGGTTCAACAATCACCACCACGGTAAAACTCTGGAAGTAGTGGCAAAGTCTCCTTGTTGAGAACACTACTGCCAAGGCTGCCTTCTCTAGGGCCTGGTATCTTACCTCAGGCCCTTCCAATACTTTGCTCACAAAGTATATAGGCTTCTGCACTTGGTCCTGCTCCTACACAAGGACCGAACTGATCGCCCGCTCCGTCACAGCGAACTACAGGCGGAGCAGAGTATCCAATTGTGGCTTACACAACACTAGGGACTGGCTATGTACTCCTTCAGCTAGAGGAACGCCTTTTCACACTCCCTGGTCCAGATGAACTTGTTGTTCCTCCTCAGACACTGGAAGTAAGGGTGACCCTTGTCTCCTCCAGCTGATACAAATCAAGATAGAGCGACCATCCGCCCTGTCAATTGTTGCACCTCCTTCACTGAGATTGGGCTTCTCATCGCAAGGATTGCAGAGCACTTCTCGGGGTTCGCCTCTATCCCATGCTCGGTGAGTAGGAAACCCAAGAATTTACCTGCTTCCACTCCGAACACGCACTTCTCGGGGTTCAGCTTCAGTCTGTACTTAGCTATTGTCGTAAATAACTCTTCTAAATCAGCCACATGCTGATCTTTCACCTGTGAGGTCACCACCATGTTGTCCATATAGGCTTGCACGTTTCGCCCTATCATGGGTGCAAGCACTGTGTCCATCATTCTCTGGTAGGTGGTGCCTGCATTCTTCAGCCCAAAGGGCACCACCATGTAACAGTAGCAAGACAGCTCTGTCATGAACGTTGTCTTGCATTCGTCCTTGGGATACATTTTAATCTGGTTGTATCTAGAAAAAGCATCTAGGAAGCTGAGCATCCTGTAGCCCGAGGCACTGTCCACCAAGGCATCAATGCTTGGTAGAGGGTATGAGTCCTTCGGGCAAGCTTTGTTGAGGTTCGTGAAGTCGACACACATCCTCCATTTCCCATTGGCCTTCTTCACAAAGACCACGTTTGCCAACCACTCAGGGTACTGGATCTCCCTTATGTGGTCGGCGCTCAACAGCTTCTTCGTCTCTTCTTTAATGACCTGCCGCCTTTCTTTGTTGAACTTCCTTCTTCTCTTGTGAACAGGCCTGACCTTGGGGTCCATGGTGAGGCGGTGGCACAGGAAGTCTGGGTCTATGCCTGACATGTCCGAGGCGGACCATGCAAAGGCATCCAAATGTCGTGTTATGACCTCGGCAATCTGGTCTTGTGCTGCTTGAACGTCTTGCCTCCAATCTCCCTCTCCAGGACTTCTCCTGTTGGTTCAGGTCGTCTCTCCCGGGCGACTCCTTCTTCACTTGGTGCCCTGGTGGTGACTATGAACACCCCTCTCTTGGTCTTGAGGCTATTTTCGTAGCATCTCTTAGCCTCCTTCTGTTCTGACTTGATAAAGATCACCTTTCCTCCCAAGTCAGGCAACTTCATCTTCATGTGCCTCGTCGACGCCACTACCCTCAGCCTGTTCAGCATAGGTCTACCCAATAGTATGTTATAAGCGGAGGGGGCATTGACGACGAGGTACCTGATGTTCTTTGTGCGGGATGCGACACCATCTATGAAGGTGGTCCTCAGCTCTAAGTGCCCACACACTTCCACCTGGTCTCCCGCAAAGCCGTACAAACAGCCAGTATAAGGCCTCAGTTGATCAGGTGACAACTGCAGCTTGTTGAAGGTCGTCCAGAACATCACGTCTGCCGAGCTTCCCTGGTTCACCAGTACACGGTGTACCTTTCTCCCTACGGTCACTACTGAGATCACCACTGAGTCATTGTCGTGGGGAACGACATCTCGGAGATCGACCTTGGTGAAGACAAGGTCGACGTCAAGGGCCTGATCTGTCTCTTGCGCCTCTACTAACATTACTGCTCGTGCATACTTCTTCCGCTGAGAAGCGGTGCACCCTCCTCCTGTGAAACCCCCCGAAATATTGTGAATTTTGCCATGCACGGGTATCTCGTACCCCTGATCTTCTCCTTGCACCGTCAAATTTTGCGCTCCCGTGACTCCACCAAGTAGTCCTTCAGAAAGCCATTCTTCACCAGCTCGTCTAACTGGTTTCCCAACACTAAGCAGTTACGTATGGGGTGGCCAAACGCTTGGTGGAACTCGCAACAGGCGTTCTTGTTAGGTCCCAACTTCTTGTCTGTCTTTGCGGGTATCTTCAATCTCTCCGCTATATTGGGGACGGCGATTAGGTCCTTCAATTCTACTACGAAGTTGTGCCTTGGTGGCACATTCTCCCTTGCGCGCCCCCTAGTCTGGGGCTTCTTGGGCTCATAGGGCTGCTGCTTTGCTGGGGCCCTCTTCTCCGTCATGGCCTCATGCACCCTCAAGGGCTGAGGTCGACCCGGTGCTCGCGGGCGTGTGGGAACAACGCACGTGCACTTCTCGTTGACTTCTCCCTTTGTGGCAATATGAGCCATCGCTCGATGCCTTATCTCGCCGAAAGTTTTGGGGCGGTTCCTGATGAACGATTCGCTAAAGGGTCCCGACACGATCCCCTTCCTGAACGCGTGCACCATCATGGTTTCATCCTTGGTGTTCAGCCTCACCACCTGTGCCCCAAAACGATTGAGGAACTCCTTCATGGACTCTCCCTGATACTGTCTTAAGTCAAAAAGATCGTAAGAAATGGGTGGGGGAGCCCGATTTGCGATGTACTGCTCTCTGAACAGCTTAAAAAGTTGCGCGAACGACGTCACGTGGCCATTAGGGAGGCTGATGAACCAATCCATCATTGTGCCCACCAACGTGCTCATGAACAACTTGCATCGCACCGCATCAGAGCCCCCAACCAACATCATCTGCATATGGAAAGCTGTGAGATGAGTCTCTGGGTCCTCTACACCTGTGAAGGTGGCTTTGGGCCCCACAAAGTGGCTGGTATCATGGCGTGCATGATCGCCTGCGAGAATGGCATTGGGAAATCCCTGGGTGGTGTCGCAGGTTCTTGATCTTCCACCTCACGTTCCCCTCCCTGATTCTGCAAACTCCTGCGTAATTCTTCAATGGTTCTTTGCAATTCTTCATTCCTTGCTAGCGACGCAGCCAGATCAATCTGGATGCGTTCTTGATCCGCTCTTGATGCAACCCCCATTTCTTGGAAGGCTTGCATCGTTTCCATGATCTGTTGCAGGGTGAGGCTTTCCCCTCCATTTGGTGCAACGGATCCTTGCCTCGTGTTCCTCATCTTGATGGATCTTCTCAGTTCTTGTGAATGGGACAATGTTTTAAATTGTGCCCCACGGTGGGCGCCAAATGTTCCTACCGGTTGACTCGATTGCCTTCGTACGTCTACGACGATCACACGCCCAATTATCCCTGCCTTCGTTCGTGCCTTTCTTCGATCAAACACCTGAAAATGCAAAGACAAAGGGCGCCCTAGAGGTCGTTTGCACTCCGACACTCAAGTCATTACTGGGCTAGGAAACACCGAAACTTAGCTGAAAAGCTCTCTGTGTAAACTGTATGTGTATTCGCGTAAGTATTGCGTAAAAACTTGCATACCTTATTAGGTTTGTTACTTCCCTTTATATACTCTAGGGTTTTCGCTATTTCTGCTAACCGCAATTAGGGTTACTGAGGGTGTGCCTCACTGCCGCTATCACCCACTCTTAGGGCAATCTAGCGCGTAAGGCTCCCTTACTGGAGTGCAACCCCTGACGGGATGACCACTTGGGTACCAACTCATGCACCTAATCTCTGGGGCCATCCGTCCTGGGAGTGCCCTAGTTGTTCACGTGCCATGCATGCAGCTTACCACTGGAACGTAACCCTCACGGGCCTCGGCTCTTCCAATGGCTCTTTACTTGTGTTACGCCGAAACGCGTCATCCACACCACACGCATGGGCCCCTCGTGATCTAGGCTTCCCCCTAACTGATAACTGGTGTGTTGTATGGGATCCACCCCTCGTGGCCCAACTCCACTTTTGACTCGCCGATGTCCAAGGACACGTCAACACATCTTGATGACTGATGCCTGACCAATCCTTGACCCTCTGGGTGTACCATCTGCGAGGCACTCTGGGCGTACCGCTTATGGAACCCAGCTTACGTGACCAACGCCTGACCACTCCTCGACACTCTGGGCGTGCTGTCTGCAAAGCACTGGCCCATGCCGCTCGTGGGACCCAAGCATTTTGACCTAGTTTCTAGAAGGACAAGCCTTTGGATGCGAGATTGACTTAGTCAAACCCTAAGGCTGCCCATTTTTTCCCTTTTCCTATCCTACCCCTTTAGCTTGTTCTCCAAGGCTCCTTCACCTATAAATAAGAGGTCTACCTAGTGTATTTCACAAGTTGAAATCATAGTAAAGAAATTCTACACAATTTTTGTGTGAGTAGTGAGTGAGTGAGTGAGTGAGTGAGTGAGTCTCCTCCAAATTGGTTTTATCTTGTGGGTCATGATGCTCTCAAGTGGCGACCTCCTCTCACTTATCTTTGTGGTTCCACCCTATCAAGTGGCGTGATACATCATTGTTCCACCATCCATTTCCATTCCATTCTATCATAAACATGTTCTTAGTTTTGCTTCCTTGATTTACAATTATGTCTTTTCTTTTTTTCTTATGTTTCTTGTTCAATTATGCACCATAATTGTCATCATATTCACCATATAATTGTGTTTTCCTTTTTCCTTTGTGAAATGAACCTTCACATCTACTTAACCACTTGGTTAAGTTAATGTCCAGTGGAAATTTTCCTTAGGTTATCACCTCTAATTGTCTAAAATCCAAATTTAAGTAAAGTGTCACCATAAAAATGAAAAATCTTAAATCAACTCACATCAAGATCCCCACTACACACGAACTTAACCAAGTGGTTAAGTAAGTGTGAAGGTTCACCTTACAAGAACAAAAGGAAAAGATAATTATAAGGTGAAAATAATGCTAGAAGGTGTGGAATTAAAGAACAAGGAAAAAAAACCAAATAGAATTGCCAAATGGAAACAAGGAAAACCACATGATACAAAGAGTAAAAATGGAATAACAATGGAAGAATAGATGAAGAAAGGAGAAAGCTTATGTGATGGATTTGAGAAGTGGAACACGCCACTTGAAGTGTGATTGGCCTCCAAGATAAGTGATGATAGCCGCCACTTGAGAGCTCTCAATACTCACAAGGTAAGACCTAAATGCAAAGAGGAATTCAAACCTCATTAACACCTCACACAATTTGTGCAAAGTAACTCTTCTTCTATTAATTTGAACTAGTAAAATACAATGGGTAGGCCTCCTATTTATAGGGGAAGGAACCTTAGAAAACAAGCAAGAGGGGTACGATGGGAAAAGAGAAAAAGGGGGCTGCCTTAGAGTTTCACTAAGTCAATCCCGTATCCTAGGCTTGTCCTTCTAGAAACTAGGTCAAAATGCCTTCCTAAAGGGCTAGGAACAAGCTAAAATGATACCTACACCCCCTATTATGCTAAAGGCACCTTATTCTAGCCTATCTTTGCTATTTGGACCTCTAAAGTGAGCCCAATTTATTTACATAACTTTCCTCTTGTGGAAAAGACTAGAAGGAAGAACTTTTGATATTCTGGTTTATAGCTTTTTCTTTCGCTGATACTTTCTCGAGGTTTGGTGGGGCTTGGCTTTGTATACAAAGATGACTGACCTTTTGTGAGGTGCTTGATGTGTCCTTAGTCATCTGCTGGTTGCTTTGGTTTGTATCAAGAAGGGCTAGCTCAGTGTACGAGTGGTTATTCGAGTTTAGTTACCCTGAGTGATGAATGAATCATTCTTAGCATAAAATAAGATGAGCAAGCTCAGGAAGGTATGATTATCTGAGTAGGCGCTATGCGAAGCAAAGCTTGTTGAGATCAAGGTATATGGCCCTTGTCCAAGTTTGTGGAATACACCTATGCAAGTTGAGATTGAGTATAGGCTTGTCTTAATTGTGGTTGTATAGTCCATCAAAAGGTTACTTCTTTGTTAAGTGGGAACTCCACAGTTTTTCATGCTTAGATTCACCTAAGTTGGATTCTTGTTATCTTTATTACTTCATGCTCAAGAGGTAGAGATGGGTAAGTGTAAGTAATAGAGGATCTGCATGTGTGTTGATAGTAGGTGTTATACCTAAGCTAGTCGAAGTTTGCTATATGATAAGTTAAGTGTTATAGTATGCATCCTCGGTTAGAGCCAGGGCTTCTTGGGTCTTCTCGATGTAGAGGTGTTCAATTTTCTGGCATAAGTCTTTGAATTGGTTGTTTTGTGTTTTGAGGTTGTCCATCCCTGTGCAGAGCTCCAACATCTCCTTGAACTTTTGTGCTTCATACGCTTGGCGATCTTGAGCTTCGTCGTCAGCAAAACAAGCCAAGGCAAATTCTTGAGGGAACAACTTCAGAGAGTTGCGACAGAGAAGGTCTTCACCTTGAAATGATAATCTGGCTTTGTCTTCGAAAATGAGAAAGGAGGCCTTGCTGTGAGCGAGAGCGTCGAAACCAGCATACCATAAGCTCTTCCTATGGGAGCCTTCAGCCTGTTGGATGGTGATGACCTCCTGATATGGTGTGAAGGTTCACTTTCATAGGCAAAAGCAAAAACACATTATATGGTGACGATGATGCATATTGCGGAATTGAAACTCATGAAAGGAAACAAAAGTAAAGGAGAAAACCGAAATGGAAAAAGAAAGCAAAAACAAGAACACAATTATAAAGAACAAAGGCGTAATGGAACAATGGAAGAAGAGATGAAGGAAAGAAAGCTTATGGTGATGGACAAGAGAAGAACACGCCACTTGGAGTGTGGATTCTCCAAGATAAGTGTGGAGGGTCGCCACTAAGTCAAAACTGCACCCTAGTCTTGTTCTTCTAGAAACTAGGTCAACTTTCCTTCCCAAAGGGCTAGGCACAAGCTAAAACGATAAATACACCCCTTATTATGCTAAAGACACCTATTCTAGTCTATCTTGCTATTTGGACCCCTAGAGTGAGCCTAAATTATCTACAACGTGTTTTATTTTTAAGAAGAAAGAACATTCGGTATTCTGGTCAATGCCCACTTGTTTTTCTTCTGGTGAGGTCCGCTAGATCTTTGGTGGGGTCTTGACTTGATTGTTGAGATGACTTCTCATAGTGTGAAGGGTTTCTTGAGGTCTTGGTCATCTCCATGTTTACTTGGATTGTATCAGAAAAAGGTATGTTGTTTCTAAGTACTATAGACTGAAACTGATTATTATTTTGTATGCTCTTACTGACTTGATCGTCGGAGTGAGATCAACAAGTAGAGTCTCCTCTGTCTTAGCGGAGTGTTGTTCCAGTGCACCAAGAGGAGACAAACTAGAAGCGGAGATTGCTCATCCATTCAACCCAAGGTCAACCACTAAGAACAATATCTAAATGTTAAATCCTTTACATTAGAAATATTGTAGTTCATATCAACCTAGTTAATGGGAAACATTATATGTAGTTCATATCAACCTAGTTAATGTGAAACATTATAATCGCAACTTTATTTTTGTATGGTGAATAATAGTTGTATGTACTTCTCTTAGAGAGATAGTATGTACTTGTTGCTAAACTCAGAGGAAATATTCTAAATAAATTTTGTGCAAGTCTTATTAAGTAGAAAATGACGGTGGAAATAAATGTAAATATTTATTTTTAGTAATTATTTCTTTTAATGGTTGGTACAACAATATAACTTCAATGTTATCTCTAAGAAATATATTTTTATTTATGAAATATAAATTAATGCCACACCTTGTTTTGTAGAGGGCAAACACGCCATATAGTTCTCTTATTGGAGTAATTTTTAGAGACCCAACAAAAGCAAATGGTTTGTTAGAGATAAAGTAAGGGATAGTTACTGAATGTTCAATAGCTTTTTTGTGTCTTCTTCAATACCAACTATGGGGAAATTTTCTAGCCATTGAAGTCCATAAAAATAACTTTAGTAGTGAGTGAAATAGAATGGATAAGTTGGACATAGGAAGAAGCAAATCATTGTTGAGAGAACAATGGAGAAAAATATAAGGCTTAAATACTAAAGGGATTTAATTATTGTTTCATCATTAGTAATTTCTTTATTTCTTTTTTTATTATATTTTTTGTTCAATTATTTATTTTTAACTTTTCAATGTTAGTTTTATGTTCATGCTTTAAGGGATTTTTTTTTGTTGATTTTTGTTTATTAATGTTTAATATTTTTTTTTTATTTGGGTATTCTTCGAAACAATTTTAGAATTTAATTTAAGGTATGTTTTCTATGTATTCATATATTCAGTTTGTAATTTTTTTCTTATCTTTTGATTCATGTTATTGTGCCGTACGGTCCTCGGGCATTGACCAAGGTCAACATGGTGGGACCCCAAGAGAGGAATCCATTAGAAAGCACTACAGGACAGGAAGGAGTTTTTGTTAAAGTCCACAGCCTCGGGCGTTGACCGGCCTCAGGCGTCTCCAGGATCAGCATGATAAAGGCGTTTGAGACGTTTTTGTAGGCCAGGGAGGTGTTCCCTCCTGATACCCACGGGTAAGGATAACCGTGGAGGAGGCAACACAATAGGAGGCGACACGATAAGGGCGTGGGGGCCTCGGGCCTCGGCATCCCAAACAGTAGTAAAAAGATAAAGAAAGGTGGTTCTCAAACCACACCCCTGTACCAGAAGGGAGAGACCCAACTCACAAACGATTTGCGCATGAGGTGTAGGGACGCGACAGTACGCACCACCGCTGGAAAGCCACTGGGGCAGAAACGACCAATGAGGAGGTCACGTCCCAGTAGGTGATCTGCATGCATGGCACGTGAGGAAGGCAGGGTACTCCCAGGGCGAGTGACTCAGAGAATGGGCGCATGAGTTGGCACCCATGCAGTCGCCCCCGCGCGAGTTGCACTTCAACAGGGCAATCTTACACACTGAGAAGACCCTAAGACTGGGAACGATGTTTCTAAGGAGCGCCCTCAGGCTGACACGTGGACAGGAACACCAGGAAGGTATATAAGGCTTATGGCAAACAAAACAAGGTACGTTTCACACATTTTATGCACAAGTTAACTCAGTTTGAGAGAATTCAATTACACATTTCTCTGGACATTGATCTTACGGTGTTCGACAACGAGAAGTGTTTGGTGTTTCCTGTCCAATAGCTGACTTGATCGTCAAAGTGCAAACGGTCGCGAGGGCGCCATTTGTCTCTCTGTTTCAGGTGTTCACGGCGGAAGAAGGAGAACGTTGGAACAAAAGCGAAAGGGTTCTTGAAGCGCAGTTCGTAGATACGCACGAAGGTGATCCAAGTCAGTCGGCCGGAACAGTTATTTTAATAAAATGTGTGAATTTTATGATTTGTATCTTTTAAAGATCTAACATTTTTTATAAAAATATTCATAAAAATATTTTCATCATAATCAAATCAGGTTATAAATTTGACTTTCTATAATATTTAAAATTATTTTAATGCATTTAAATAATTTTTTTTATATTACTAGTCTAAACAAAAGAAACTCTTTAAAAAAAGTAGATAACTTATTTTCAATTATCAAAATTTCATGAAAAACAGCTTGTTATATTCTTAAAAGTAAAAAAAAAAAAAAACAAATTTAATTAACCCATATGAGTTGGTAAATACATTCACTGTTGAATTTTGTGTGTCTCTCTTATTGAATACTGCATCACCACAACCGTCATTTTAGGCCACTGATCCCACTCAGACCCTACAAACACATAACCATCATTAACCGTTTGATCCCAATCGAGGGCATAGAGGCCATGACAAATGCTCAAAGGAACTGATAAGTGCTTCATAAATATCACCACATTTAGCATACAAAAATAGAACAAAACCAACTCATGTTTCACATGTCTATTTCTATTTTTTTATATCAACAAAAAATAAATATATTAATTAAAAATAATATTTTAATTAAAATATTTAAAAGATATTTCAATCTTTATAAAAGAAAACCATATATTTCCTAAATGGCTTAAATTACCTATTTCTAATTCTCAAAAACCTTAATACTACTTTTCTAATTGTTTATGACCCTACAAATTGGATCACTCTATAAAAACAACCACCTTAGCCCACATCAAATTTGCATTCCCATCATTTTGTCCCTCTCGAAGAATTGGTAAATTGTGAACATGAAGCACTGCATCTTGCTCCTTCTCTTCAGCATTCCTCTCTTCCTCACAACAACATCTCATGCCATTAGGATCAAGTTTTCTTCAGCCCCTTCCACTTCAACCCAACATCATCTACAACCTCTTCATCCATGGGCCAACTCTCCAATCACCAGCAGAGGTAGAAACTTTGAGTTTCAGAAGAGAACAGTGCCTACAGGATCCAACCCTTTACACAATAAGAGATAGATTTTGGGTTCACATATGTTTCTCTTACACAGGTACATATATATAAATATATATATATATATATACTTTATATGTGATACAAAGTCAAATTGGTGTTGCATTTGTATCTGATATCAGAAAGACTGCAGAGTTAACTAGAAGTTGAAGAGATTCTGATGTAAAAGAAAAAGGGTAAAGAGAATTTTGTGCCCTGAAAGCTTGAAATTGTATGTCTATTAGAAATCAGAAATTAGAAACTAGAAGCGTTTAGCTATGTAATGTCAATTTAAGAAATCTTTTGGAGATCCAACTTAAATATAAGATCACTTTTTAGTTTTCTTAATATATAATTATAAAATTTATTTTTTAAATTGATTTTATAAGATTGAGTTAAATTTAAATTTTATTTATTTATTAAGATGATATAGAAGTGATTTAAAACTTATTTTAAAAAAAAAATTCAGATTAATTACTTATATTTAGTCGCTATCAAATCATATAAATATTTAGTTTTGTGAGTTGACAACTTAATGAACGTTAGAAATCATGTAAACTTGAAATAAATTCAATTTATAATATATAATTGAATTCATAATTATAAATAGTTTTTTTATAAACAATGAATTAGTATTTGACTAAAGTTATCTCCATTATGTACGTAATTTTTCAAGATTTATTGGTTGCTTGGAGAAGCAAACTTGCCGAATTTTGAATGTCATGATTCTGTTTATCTTTTCTTGCTGATATACCTCACTCACCAAATAGTTTTTATTTCTGTTATTCTAATCTGAACACACTATAATATGAAGGCATATATATAAGTTGTAAATTTGGTTTTATTGAAAAGTCTTTGTTAAATATTTTAAAAAGAAACAAGGGAAATATAAAGAGTTATTTAGGTAGTTATAATTTAGATTTGTAAAATTGAACAAAATTAACCAAATCGTTAAATTAAACAAAATTAACCAAATCATGTTAAATTAATTAATTTGCTATCATATCTCTCATTAGTAATGTGACAGTGCACTAGTGAATCATTATACTTCCTCTACTACCATTGGTCCCAAATTTTGAATGCAGTGTGTTAAATACTCATTACTTCATACAACAACCACATTTCTTCTTCCCTAAAATTAAATCATATTAATTACACGCGATTCTAGGATACGTATTAATTTGCTGTATAAGAAAATATAGTCTAAGTTTAAGCTTTAAAATATATATTTTAAAAAATAATTTTTGGCATCTAAGTTGAATTAAAATTCATCAATTTTTTGTCATCATATGAACCATTATTAAAAAGAAAAGAATGAAATGCACTCCCAACTAAATAAAATAAAACACGAGTCAAAACGTATTGTGAAAGAAATCCAATTCATACTAAGAGAAGACATAACCAAATACCATTTAAACACAATCTTATTTTTAATAGTCTCGTGATAATGGTCGTGGTTTAGCCGTCTAATTGAAATGATTTCAGTAAAGATAATTTTAAATAGTACTAAATCGTCTACATCGATTATAAAATACAAAATTAACAAAAATAATAATTATAATTAAAATAAACTCAATTTGATAAATTTTAAATTAAAATATTAATTTTTTTCATAATTATAATTTAAAAATATATTATTAAAAATTTAAAGTGTAAATAAAAATATGTTTATCATCGTACTAAATTTAAGCATAATGATATCAATGATTTTTAAGCCAAATAAAATTTGTATAATTAAGTTTAACTCTTTTTTTTTTCTTAAAAATACTTATAAATAATATGGACCCAAACTATCGAACATCATGAAAGTAATTTATTGCGATCTATAGTAGAAATTAAAAGGTGGGTATTATTATACAACACCCTAAAGTTTAATAATTATAGACGTTTCATGGTAAGGTTTATATTTAAATCATGACTTACATTTTATAAGACATTTCCAATTTTATAAGAAATTTCCAATTTTATAAGACATTTCATATATATCTAACGTAAAATTTTAAGAACAAGAATTTTTAATAAAACTTTAAATTATAAGAATAAAAAACTATTTTTTTCTTAAATCATTTTTTCTTTCCATAAATTTAAGTAAAAACAATTGTTAAACTAGAAATTGTATAAAACCCTTTTGTTTGAATAAAAGTTATTAGAGTCTTGAAAATATATAATTTACAAAAGATAAATTAAGATTTCATATAATAATTTTTTATTAAAATATAAATATGTGTTCTTCTATACAAACAAAATATTTATATTTAATTTTACAATAAGGTAATTACGTAGTGTTAAAGTTACACTTCATAGTACGAATTAAAATAGGTAAATTGTTTTACAACAACTCATAATGTGATGAAAACCTAGGAGAGGGAGCGCCTACTGACCCGACCCAACCTCTGAGGAGGAAGACTAGGAGCATGACTCAAGACCAAGGGTCCGGGCAAGATTCTTCAACCATGACCTCGGCACCTACTATATCTCAAAGGATCACTAGGAGCATAGCACAAACTTTGGGTGTTGAGCATCAGTTGGTCTCACTATTTGTAATTTCAGTAGAGTAGGTCCATAGAGCATAAATAGGAGGTGTAGTTATTAAATTAGGCTCACTTTAGGGGTCCAAATAGCAAAGATAGGCTAGAATAAGGTACCCTTAGCATAATAGGGGGTGTGGGTAGCATTTTAGCTTGTTCCTAGCCCCTTTGGAAGACATTTTGACCTAGTTTCTAGAAGGACAAGCCTAGGATGCGGGTCTGACTTAGTCAAACCCTAAGGCTGTCCATTTTTTCCCTTTTCCCATCCTGCCCTATTAGCTTGTTCTCCTAGGCTCCTTCACCTATAAATAAGAGGCCTACCTAGTGTATTTGACAAGTTGAAATTAATAGAAGAAGAGTTACTCTGCACAAACTGTGTGAGGTGTTAGTGAGGTTTGAATTCCTCTTAACATTTAGGTCTTATCTTGTGAGTATTGAAAGCTCTCAAGTGGCGGCTATCATCACTTATCTTGGAGGCCAATCACACTCCAAGTGGCGTGCTCCATTTCTCAAATCCATCACCTAAGCTTTCTCCTTCCTTCATCCATTCTCCTTCATTTTCGCCTTCCATTTTTATGTTCATTGTCTTTGTTTATTTCATTGTTTTTGCTTTCGGTTTTGTCTTTATCATTTAAGCTTTGCATCCATTATCACCATATCTTGTCTTTTGATCTTTGCCTTTGTGAAATGAACCTTCACATCTACTTAACCACTTGGTTAAGTTAATGTGCAGTGGGGATTTTCCTAAGATTTTCACTCTTAAATTCCTTAAATCTCAATCTAAGTGTCACACCATAAAATGAACAATCATAAAATCAACTCTCATCATGCGGTTATCAGAGCTTAGGTTCTTGAGCTTATTTTGCTTTGAGTTTGTAGAGCATGGAAGCTTTGATGATCCAAATCTGTGATGAAGGGTTGATGCTTTGCTGCTTTTGGTTGGAGCTTAGTTCTAGGGTTTTTAGAATTCTTTTAAAGATCATTCTTGTCCTATGCATAAAGCTAAATAAATCTATGTTAAAAAAGAAAAATGTTTTTCTAAGCAAAGACAAAAACAACTGTTTGAATTCACGATATAATCGGTTGTTTTACACTTAGCTTGATTGAAGGTTTTCAAAACAGTTTTTGATTTGGTTGACTAACTGTCATAACCTATTCAATCGGTTAAAACAACATTTCAACCAGTTGATTGTCACATTTCTAACAGCTTTTCAAAAACCTGTTAAATCTGTTTTCAGTTGAATTAAAACTATTTTGGCTCATGATTGACTGCTTAGAACGGCTAGTTTTAAGAGCTATAAATATGGTTTCTCTTTGTATTAAAAAATACACAGAAAGTGAGATTGAAATTGTATTTGAGAAGAGATTCAAATCAAAGTTTTGCAAGATTGCTAAGCAGTTGTGCATTGGTTCAAGATCTAATCTTAGGAGCTCTGTGATCACCATATCTTGTCTTAGAACAATGATCCAACTCTAAGAAAAGTACCTCTATAATGTCCAGCTCAAGGTGATTCCTAAGAATGTCAAGAATCATTCTCTAAATGGCTAGTGGAATCACATCATGTGGTATCATGAGTCTTAGGTTCTTCTTGTTTAATTGTTGAGTTGTGTGCACTTTATTTCAAGAGCTCTTTAATTTTCTTGCAATTTAAGTTTCTGTTTTAGATTTTTACTTGAGTATTCTTGCTGTTTTTCTTTTATACCAAGTGTTTGTGAAAAGGTTTATGACACTCATTCTTCTTATGAGTATGGTTGCTCT
Source organism: Phaseolus vulgaris (assembly GCF_051622355.1). NCBI lineage: Eukaryota > Viridiplantae > Streptophyta > Magnoliopsida > Fabales > Fabaceae > Phaseolus > Phaseolus vulgaris. The sequence continues at coordinate 6,561,184 of NC_143503.1, forward strand.
TTTGGAATGACATTATCCTTCCTAGAGTTTACCTTAAGCTTCCTTTCACTTGTTAAAATTTGTGATGTGTCTTTTAATTTTGTAATCATGTCAAGTTTTGTCTTAGTCATGTTATTCCATATTTGTCATTACTTCTAGTAGTACTTTTATTGCTTTGATTGTTTCTTGCTTTGGTGTCATATAATTTTCTGAATTGATATTGATCCTTTGTGCATTTTTCTTTTTAGAATTGAGTTCATACTTGTATTCTAGACCTATACAAGTTCCAATACATCATTTTCCATTATGTCTTTGCTAGTTCATAATTCTGTTTTTTATTCCTATTAGGATTCCTCTGTTTCTGAAAAAGAGTGCTTACTGTTTTCCTTATTGCAATTGATTTACTCACTGGAAAATTCTGAAATTCTGGATTTGTGATATTCAAAGTGTTAGAAAAGAGTAGAAAAAAAGAATCATTCAAAAATTCAAAGTACACAAAAAATGATAAATAAAATAAAAAAAAAGTGTACAATTCTGCCGAAAAGAATACGGTAATCTGGCAGCGATTTTAAAAAATTTATCTCAATTAATTGGCTTACTGTTTTTAATTGATTCCAGTGCCATTATTGAGTTAACATCTTGAAGTTTCTGTGGTTTAAATTTCATAATCCAGTTCGCTCTACATCATTCCAGTTAAATCAGTCAATATCAAGCAGAGTTTGCATTTTAAATTTTTTTTTTTTTTCAGTAGCTAATTTTTTGTTTTCTTCATCTACTCTAGTGCTTTTCCTTAAGTATTCTTTTGTGTGCCTACTTTTCTCATTGAGTTCTTTATTTTCTTGATTGTCTTTCATTCTTACTCTTTGAGTTTGTCTTACCCATAGTTTTCCTTTTGCAATTACCTTTCCTTGCTTATACATTTTCTTGTTTGTCTTTATTGTTTCATTGGTTTTGTGGTGGTTGCTTTTGAGATTGGTGTGCTTGCTTTGACATATTTCATTTGAGGATTCCAAGGCCTCAAGATCAGATTGGTGCAAGGACATTATTTCTTTGAGAGTGACCTCTTTTTCTACCTCATTTCACTTCGGCATTCTTGCTGGCCATACTCACTGTTTTTGCTAATTTTTGTTGCTTAACTTGTTTGCTGTTTTTGTGTGTTTGCTATTTTTTATTTCCAAAATGGATGGATTTTCAAGTGATGCATCATACAAGCAGAATTCTCCATCCAAAGCTTCAATCCTTGGTGAATTACATGAAGCTCAAAGAACCATTAGACGGTTGGAGGAGAAATTGCAAAAGATGGAGGTGCAACAAGCTAGACCATCTCCTTCAATCCATGATGAGCATCATAGACCTTCCACAAGAGCTTCTTCCAATGATTTTGGCCGTGAAGATGAGCATAGGAGAAGGAGACCTCCACCCCAAGTCCATGGACAAAGACATCATCATCAAGGGGAAAGAACTCACTACGGCAATGGCTTCTATCATGATGCAAAGTCTAAGCTTCCTTCGGTCAAGCTACCTTGTTTTAATGGCTCTAGAGATCCAAATGTATATTTAGATTGGGAGGCTAAGTGTGAACAAATTTTTGAGATCCATGAGATCCAAGATGAGCATAAGCTTAAGCTAGCCACCCTAGAGTTTAGTGATTTAAAAGATAAGCACAATTAGAAGCATGCTCTGATTGTGATGTGAGTTAATTTTTAGATGGTTCTATTTTATGGTGACACTTTACTTAGAGTTGGGATTTTAGCAATTTATGGTGAAAACCTAAGGAAGAATCCCACTGGACACAAACTTAACCAAATGGTTAAGTGTGAAGGTTCACTTCACAAAGGCAAAGATGAAAATCAATACAAAGTGATAGATGGAATGCAATGTAGAATGGAAATAGAAATAAGGTAAACATCAATGGTGGTCATGGTTGAACCAAATGATGAACCATAGGCATTTAGCAAAAGCAAAACAAAGACATATATGAAATGGAAATGAGTTGAAAAAAGTGGAAGAAGAGTAGCTTATGAAGTGGTTGTGAGAGGGGTTCAGGCCACTTGGGGTGTGTTAGCCACCAAGATGAGTGAAGGGCCGCCACTTGAGAGTCTCACACCACTCAAGATAAGACCTAGCCAATAGGATTCAAACCTAACACACTTCTCACACAATTTATGCAGAGTAACTTATCTCTTCAAAATTAACATGTAAATACATGGGGTAAGGCACCCTATTTATAGGAATGGGTGCCTTGGTGGGCAAGAAGGGCAAGGGTAGGGTGGTAAAGTGTTAGGGGGCTGCCTTTAGGGTTTGACTAAGTCAAAACCACACCTTAGGCTTGTTCTTCTAGAAACTAGGTAAAAAAATCTTCATAAAGGGCTAGAAACAAGCTAAAATGATAACTACACCCTATTATGCTATAAGCACCTATTCTACCCTATCTTTCCTATTTTGACCCCTAAAGTGAGCCCAACTTATTTACAACTTGTTTATTCTAAAGAAGACCAACAGGAAGAACAAAAGATGCTCTGGTTTGTGTCAATTTTTCCCTAGTGAGGTCTGTTAGATCCTTGGTGAGGTCTTCACTTGATTGTTGAGATGACTTCTCATATTATGAATGGTATTGTGCATCCTTGGTCCTCTCCTTGGTAACTTGGTTTGTACCATGCCCCCCAGGTTTGAGAGAATTCGACCTCAAATTTAGAACTCCTTTAGATAACATAGTTTGTTTATATAAGATAGTGTAGGTTGTGGGATGTGAAACAAACTTATGTTCTTTGAGCTTGGGGATTTCAAAAGTGTGAGCTCTTTTTACAAGCCATGTTGGGAAAAAATATTTGGAGATGAAAGGGCTTGGTGATAAAAGTCCTCTCAAAAGGTGAGAACCCTTAAGAGGTGTTTAATGTTCATCCCAAAGTTTCGTTGTCCAGGATGTCAAGTAAATTTTATTTGGTAATGAAAAAGATAAGGAAGAAGGACACCTTGGAGGTGTAATTTGTAGCATGGCAAAGAGTCAACATGATTGATTTAGTTGTGTAAGATTATATTTTGTGACTCGGTTTATCGTTTCTTTCTTGCTCTTTTTCATTTTCCCTTTTTTTCATTTTTATTTGGTCCTCGTAAACCTCTTTGGGAGAGAAGGGTTTTAAGATAACGTTGTGCCCTAGGAAGTTAAAATTCATTTTGTTGGTTAGGCCATCATGTAGAACTTGTCTATCATATTGCCTAGGCCTTCCCAATAGAATATGTGTTGCTTTCATTGGAACAACATCACATAAAACCTCATATTTATACTTTCCAATAGAAAAGGCTATGAGGACTTTCTTATTTACTATTATTTCCCCCTCTTCACTTAACCATTGAAGTTTATAGGGTTTTGCATGAGAGATGGTAGGTAACCCAAGTTTGTCTACCACTATTGTGCTTGCCTGCACAACTTTCCCCATCCACAATTAAGGAGCACAACTTATCATTAATGAGGCATCTAGTGTAGAAAATGTTTTCCCTTTCACTTTCATCAAAAGGCTTTAAAATATGGCCTAGCATGCGCCTCACTACTAATAAGTCTCCTTTATATGGAATTTCACTTTCTTCCTCACTTGGGGATCTAGAAGAGGTAGGGGACCTAGACCTTTGTGAGCTATGATCACTCATGAAAACCCCCCTTTTAATCATCATATTTCTCTTAGAAGGGCAATTAGATGCAATATGCCCAAAACCTAAACATTTAAAACATTTTTTACTTGAGGTTTTGGTAGGTGACTTAGGTGTAAAAGTGGAGGGTTTAGAATGTCTAGGATTTTAAGTGGAATCTTTCACAAAACTTGAGGGAAAAGTTTTTGAAGAAGATTTGTTTTTGTTTTTCCAAGATGATTGATTGGTAATAGCCATCATTATTAGAGTTTTTGAAATGAGTTTTCTTTAAAAGTTGAGATTCAACCTTGATGGCAAGGTGAACCAATTTTTCTAATGATGAATACTCATAAAGTTCTACCACATCTTGGATTTCCCTGTTGAACCAAGTGGTGTTCAAGCTTTGAAGAATCCAAAACCCTTTGAAGGATGTTGAAGCCTTGGCTGTGCTTGGTGTTGCTGTGCTGGTTTAGTATAGTTCTGGGGTAGTTTGAGTATTGTAATCCACCCCTTGATCGAATCTAAAGCATAAGCATCTCAATCTTTGTGAAAGTAAAATGTTTTCAAACTAAGTTAAAATAACCGATTGTTTTTTCGAAACAACCGATTGTTTGTTTTGGGACCATAACAGAAAAACTGTTTTATCTTTGACTGAGCTTTAAATGATTTAACTGCTTACGCTCCAATCATTAAATGCTTTGACCAATCTTTTAATGCAATTTAAGAGTTTGTTAAGATTTGATAACAAACTACATCTTTGAATAAATTCAGAAAAATAGATTTGAGAATCAATCTTTGACAAGTTTTTGCTAAGAGTTTTTGAGTTTTTCAAAGAGCTGAGATTGCTGAAAGTTTGTGATTGATCAAAGTTTGTGGAATAGGATTCTGCTTGTATTGATTTCAGATTATCTTCTGCAACAAGTTTAATCCTTGTACTTTGTGAAACAATTTTCGTTTCTGTGTTTGCTAAGATTGGCTGTGTGTTCTTGAGGGGATCAAGATCAACAATCTTGGTGTTAGTGTGTTGGCCAAGAAGAGTGTGTGTCTTGAGGTGTTCAAGGTCATTCTCTTGGTTGTTGTGTAAGTGATCAAGTTGTGATTGCTTAGTGGATTTCCTCAGGGTTTCTGAGAAGACTGGATGTAGCTCTGGGTTTGGAGTGAACCAGTATAAACATCTGTGTGCAATCTCTCTATCCCTATCTCTTCAAATTCAGTTTTGTTATTTGATAACTGGTATAAACAACCGATTTGTTTCGGTAAAACAACCGATTGTTTTTCCAGTGTTGTGCTTTTGCTTTATGTTTTGAAAACCTGATTTCTTAATCAAGGTTTTCTTGAAGTATTTTCATTCTAGGCTTAAAAGTTTACGAAAATCTTTCTTAAACAATTCACCCCCCTCTCGTTTAAGGCCATATATTCTAACATTCCCTTCTCAAGCCACTTACAAATCTAGCAATTTTGGATTGCTCACATTGATGCATGTCAATTTTAGTTAAAATTGTTTCAAGCTCTTTAATGTACTCATCTACACTACTAGGTCTTTGTTGAAGCCGTTGGAGCTTCAATAGGAGTTCCTTCCTATAGTAAGGAGGAACAAACCTCGCACATATGCATTCTTTCAAATCATACTAAGAGACCACGGTTGACCTCTTGTTTAGCCCAATGTCCATTACAGTCTTATGCCACCACTGCAGGGCATAGTCTAAAAATTATAAGGAGACTAATTTTACCTTTTGGTCCTCTTGGACCTCATGTACATTAAAAATTTGTTCTACCTTAGCCTCCTATCCTAAGTAAATGTTGGGGTCACTTACCCCACTAAAACTAGTCAATTTTACATAGGGAAAAGAAATTTTAGAAGGATGGTATTGATGTTGGCACCTTTCATCAAATTGACTCATTCTCCAATCTTCATCTTCTTCGTGGTTGTCGTATAGAGTGATGCTCCTTGTAGCTCTCCTATGCTCCCACCTCCTTGGTTGTCTTACTTGTGCGGTTTCAAGCCTTTGGAGTCTCTCCTCCAATTGCCCCATCTTTTCATCCTTTTGTGTTAGGGACCTTTTTGTTGCCGCCAACTCACCCATAAGGAAAGCCTTTTGGGGAGATTGAGGTTTTGATGATTCCCTTGAAAAAAGATGAGCCATAAAATACAAAGAATGAACAAACAATTAGTGAAAGAAAAGTTAGATCACTCTCCCTCAATCTTGCGTCACTCTTGTGTATAACAAAAGGGAGAAGACACAAAGCGCTAAAAAAGAAAGTTTCCCCTCAACAAATATCTATCTTGGTGTTGAAATCTCTCAAATGGAAAAGGAAAAAGCCCTAATCACTTGATCTCAATAGGACGTAAACAAAACTTAAGGAATTTTTTAAAGGACAAACAAGAAAAGCCTAAAACAAGAAAAGCCTAAAACAAGAAAGTTAAACTATGTTTGAGAAAAGATGTATGACAAAACTTTTTAAGAAAGACAAGAAAGAAAAGGCACACAAAAAGATTCTAAGATACTTACTAAACTTTTAACAATGAAAATTTTCTTTCTCTACCGTCCCGTCCCCGAGCGTTGACCAAAGTCAAAGTCAAACACGTGGTGGGACCCGCCAGGGGGCCCAGGGGAGAAAGTCAACAAGTTGACCAGTTTGGGCGTCGCCAGGTGTAGGCATCGCCTGGAAGAGGCGTCGCCATGATAGGCGTTGGCAGACTCATGTGTCGATGCTGTCATTCCCCGATACCCACGGGTAGGAAAGACCGTGGAGGGGATGACACGCTAAGAGGTAACGGTATGGGCAAGGAGGCCTCGGGCCCCGGTACCTCACAACAGTAATGAAGAGAAGTGAAAGGTGGCTCCAAGGCCACAGTCCCAGCATCAGCAGGGGGGTAACCTGACTCGTGAAGTACCCACGCCACCTCTGGGGAATCCCTGGGACAGATACGACCCAGGAGAGGGCCACGCCTAGGGGCGAACCATGTGCATGGTACGAGAGAAAGGCAGATACACTCCCAGAGCGAGTGACTAGAAGCTGGGGCGCATGAGTTGGCACCCAGTTAGTCACCCCTCGCGCCAGGTGCACTCCAGAGAAGGAAGACTTACACGTGGGAGTTTCCCTAAGTTGGGTTACAGCGTGGTAAGGCTTTCCACGTGGAATGGCGGTCAAGTCAGAAGGACACGTGGCAGTAAGCACTGAAACATCAAGGTATATAAGCTTCTCTGAAAAGTTTACTAAGGTACGTTCTATCAGTTGCACACATTATTCAGTTACACACTCACTCAAAGAGAGAGAGAGTTCAGAGTTAGTTACGATTCAGTTACGATCTCCGATACGGAGGTTTTGATGTTTCTTGCTTCGCTGACTAGATCGTCGGAGTGCAAACGGCCGCGAGGGCGCCCTTTGCTCGTTTCATTTCAGGTTCTCACGACGGTGCAAGGAGGAGATTTGAGTTGAAGGCGAAGGAAGTCCTCGAGTGCAAGTTAAAGCCACGCGCGAAGACTTTCTCAGTCAACCGACAGGAACATTTGGCGCCCACCGTGGGGCCGATTTAAAACATCAGCTCCCACCGCAAGTGTTAGAGGTTTTTCAGTAGCAATTTTCAAGATCAGGTTTCAAGAATCGTTCAAGATCCTCAGTTCATTGTGAAGTTCAGTTCAGATCACTGTTTGTTCGTGTTTGTGTGAAGTTTGCTAAAGATACGTTGTTGCTCGTAGTTTCCACCGTTCGTTTTCCGTTTGAATTCAGTTTTCACCGGTTGTTCGTCAGTCCAGTTTGAGTTCCCACCGCTTTCTTCATCTTCTTGAAGTTTCAACCAATCGTTCTTTAGTTTCACCAGGTTTTCGCTATCGTTTTCGATTTCGCTCGTTCCACCCGAGAAGTTTGTTAGAACCGCCGTAACAGTTAGAAGAGTTTCAAGAAATTGTTGAAGATGAGGACCATTAAGGAAAGTTCGACGCGCGCTGAGAATGGAGACATGACCATGCAGCAGGTCATGGATATGATGCAGGAATTGCAAGAGGCAATGGCAGCATCGAAGGTTGAACAAGAGCGCATGCAGGCGGATCTCGCGACGTCTCAGGCGAGAAACGAAGAGCTCTGTCGTGCGAATGAGGAGTTGCGCCGCGGGTTGCCCAACAACTCAGGGTTACGCGAGGCAGATGAGCGCGAGTGTTTCACTCCACCAAGGGATATCTCTACGCCGTTCTCGCAGTCGATTCTGGAGGCGGTAATTCCCAACACGTTCATAGGTCCTAAGGTGACCTTCACTGTGTTTGATGAACTTACACTACTTGAGTCATCCTCCTTTCTGGCCATGAAGCAAAGGTTGAGGCTTTTCTTATTTTGCCTTCTTTTCCTTCTTGCTTGACTCTTTGTCATTGCCTCCTTTGGTTCATTGTGACCATGAGTAGCCTTGAGTGTGTCCCACATATCCTTAGCAGTTTTGCATTTTGATATCCTGAAAAACTCATTAGTATCTAGTGCAGAGGCTATTATGTTTTGAGCAGTACAATCAAGCTTGGCCATCTTACATTCATCATTCGTCCATTGAGACCAAGGTTTTGTAATGAAAGAACCATTCTTTTTAAACTTTAGAATGTAAGGACCATTCTCAATTGAATCCCAAATTTCTTGATCAATACATTCCATAAATATTTTCATTCTTGCTTCCCAATATTTATAATTCAATCCACAGAATAAAGGTGGTTAGTAGATTGAAGCACCTTCCTCAAAAGATAGTTTTCCAGCCATAGAAAAAAGATTTTTGGATCAACTTGAATAACTTTCAAGAACCAAGCTCTTGATGCCAATTGTTAGAATATATGGCTTTAAACTAGAGGGGGGGTGAATTGTTTAAAGAGAGTTTTCGCAATCTATTGAGTCTTGAATGAAAATACTTCACAAATACCTTGATTAAGAAATCAGTTTTTCAAAACACAAAGCCAAAAGCACAGCACTGGGAAAACAATCAGTTGTTTCGCAGAAACAATCGGTTGTTTATACCAGTAAACAAATAACAAAACTGAATTCTAAAGAGTTAAGGATAGAGAAAAAGTACACAGATGTTTATACTGGTTCACTCCAAACCCAGAGCTACATCCAGTCTTCTCAGAAACCCTGAGGAAATCCACTAAGCAATCACAACCTGATCACTTACACCACAACCAAGAAAGTGACCTTGAACACCTCAAGACACACACTCTTCTTGGCAACACACCAACACTAAGATTGTTGATCTTGATCCCCTCAAGAACACACAGCCAATCTCAGCAAACACAAAAATGAAAACTTGTTTCACAGAGTACAAGGATTACACTTGTTACAAAAGATAATCTGAAATCAATACAAGCAGAATCCTATTCCACAAACTTTGATCAATCACAAACTTTCAGCAATCTCAGCTCTTTGAAAAACTCAAAAACTCTTAGCAAAAACTTGACAAAGATTAATTCTCAAATCTGTTTTTCTGAATATATTCAAAGATGTAGTTTGTTATCAAATCTTAACAAACTCTTAAATTGCATTAAAAGATTGGTCAAAGAATTTAATGACTGAAGCGTAAGTAGTTAAATCATTTAAAGCTCAGTCAAAGATAAAACAGTTTTTATGTTATGGTCCCAAAACAAACAATCGGTTGTTTCCACGAATCAATTAGTTGTTTTGGTTCTAACAGTTCAACCATTTGAAAAACAGTTTTCAATCTTTTCTTTAAAACATCTAAGTATAAACAATCGGTTGTTTCGACAAAACAATCGGTTGTTTTAACTTAGTTTGAAAACATTTTACTTTCACAAAGATTGAGAATGCCTATGCTTTAGATTCGATCAAGGGGTGGATTACAACACTCAAACTACCCCAGAACTATACTAAACCAGCACAACAACAGCAAGCACAGCCAAGGCTTCAACATCCTTCAAAGGGTTTTGGATTCTTCAAAGCTTGAACAACACTTGTTTCAACACACAGTAGTTACAAAGTGCAATGATTGGCTAGTCTTCAGGGGCCTCCAAGGGTACAAGCTTGCCATCGACCACTTCGTTAAAGGGGCTGCACTCTGAAATGTCGATGTCAGGGTTCGCGCAAGCCGCTTGAGCAAGGGCCTCCGCAAACCCATCAGCAAAACCCGTTGCAGCCTCTTCACTCAGCTTTTCCTCCGTGGCTTTGAAGCTCTCAGCTTGTGAAGCCATCTCTTGCTTTTTGGCTCCTAAGGCAGCGATCAGCTCTTGAACCTTGGCCTGCAGAGTCGTGTTTTCTGTGGTTAGCAGGGCGCAATCGTTAGTTTTGGCCTCGAGTGCTGCCTCAGCTTTTCCCAGCTTTTGCTCCCGGTCAGTGCAATGGTCTTCAAGCTTTTTCTACTGCGCCACAGAGGTCTTGGATGCGTCTTCAAGCTCCACGATTTTCACTCGGAGGGGCACGACTTGGTTAAGGAGTTTAGCATGAGCCAGCCCCACCTCATGTAGTCGCTTGCTGGCCTCCTCCTTGGACTTTTGGGCCACCTTCAAGGAGACCTTGTAGGCCTCCTCTTGACGTTCCCAGTGGCGGGCCAGCCTCTCCTTCTCCTCTTTCAACGAGGCTTTCTCCTTCTCCAAAGCTTGGAAGGCAGAGGCTTCGATTGCTCTGGTTTTAGCTTAGGCCCGCCAGGTGTTAGCACAAGCAACAAAGGCGCCCATATAATAGTTCATGCCCTCCTTCTTGGGCCCTTCAGATTGGGTGCTGGGAGACATCTTCTCCAGGTAGCCCCTCAAAATTTCTTGGATTGGCAGGGGAAGTTCTGGGGCAAGTGGTGGAGCTAATATGGGCTCAGTTTCAGTCCCACCCTCCAAGGCCATTGGTTGAGGGGGTGAGGTGGCGCTTGGAGGGTTCTCCCTAAGAGACTCAGCCCCGTGGGAGGAGGAGGTGGTGGAGGTAGCAACCTGAAGGGCCGCCCGGGAAGTCCTTCTTCTTTTGAAGACTTTCCCTTCAGCAGAGTCTTCCTCATCTTCAGAAGGCACCACCACCACCCCTTTGCCTTTGTCAAGGGGGGCTGGTTCAGCAGGAGTCTCAGCCAAAGCAAGTGGAATGGCTGCTATGGGGGGTGGCGAGCTTTGGGGGTGGTTTGGAGAAGGTATAGCTGGAGGAGATGCAGTTGTAGGTGGGTGTTAGGGGCGAAGGTTAGGGGAGGTATGAACGGTTTCCGAGGTTGGAGGTATGGGATCCCCAACCCCCTTTGACGAAGCCTCGCCTTTGGACTTTAAAATCTGGGCAAGCTTCAATTGTCTTTGTTTATCCATTTTTGAATCTACACCAAGAAGAATAAACACAGTAGGGGTTAGGCACGAGTTAAGCTACTACACAAGAAGAGCAGATAAATCATACATCAAGCAGAAAACAAGCAAAAGCAGAGAATAGAAGGCTAGGAGGGGTAACTCTCATACTTATGTATTTAGCAAGAGCCTCTACATCATACTCGCGGCTTATCAGTATAGAGGTGTCAAGAGTCCCCACACTGGCCAGGATCTGGCAAACCTCTCGATCAGTCGAGGGTAGCTCGTCCAGGGATTTGGGTTTCGTCAGCTTGACCTCCTCCACCCAGTATAGGGGAAAGCCGTCCAAGGCCGCGTGGTCATAATCGGAGCAGCACACCTTGAAGAACTTCCCTTTCCAGCCTTTGTATGATTGCTGGAAAAGGGAGAAGATGACCCTCCCAGCAATACTGCTCAAGCTCACCCACAAGCTCTTCCCCTGTTTCTTCACCTCAAAGAAATGGAGGAAGATGTCGGCTGAGGGTGGCTGGTCAAGGTACCCGCACAAGATATTGAACGCCTTGACGAAAGCCCAGCTGTTGGGGTGTAGCTGGGCTGGGCGACGTTGATCTCCGTGAGCAGTTCTCGTTCGAACGCCGAAAAGGGAAAGCGCATCCCGGTGCGCTTGAATACGATCTGGTAAAAGTAGAAGAAAGGAACGCCATTGTTGGCCCTCTCATCCCCACAGATAGGCTCGCCTGGAGTACAGGGAAGCACAGCTATATCTTCATCGTGCCTCCTAGCAAAGGCACGATGCTGATAGACCCCTGATCCTTCGATATGATCCCTCCAAGCCTTCATGGTGGTCAGGCTAGAGCACTCGATGAGCAGCTCGTCGAGAGCCCAGGGGTAAAGGGCCCTATAGTTGACCTTTGGGGGTGGAGGGTTGGCCGTCGTTTTAGTATGCGCCATTGAGAAAGCTGAAGAATGAAGAAGAAGAAAGGTTCAGTGAATGGGGTTAAGGCGTAAAGGGGAAAGAAACCCTAAGAAAACCCCTACCCACGCGAGAAGTTCAGAAAGGAAGAAACAGAGAAATGGGGAAGAAGAACGCAAACGCAAAGGAAATAAACAGACCCAGGCAGTTATATTAGTGCAAAAGTTAAAGGGAAGAGCCATCAAAAGAGAAAAATTATACCTTTGAGTATCTGGTTTGGTGGAGGTTGGAGGTGCGAAGAAGAGAACGAAGATTGCAGAGAAAGTTTGAGAAGATGAACAGTAGAGAGAATGCGAAGAAGTGAATGAAACAGTGGTTTGGAGCGCGCGTTTTCGAAAGGTATAACGTTAACTTGAGGAGCGCAAGGGGCGCTAAGTTGTGGTCGTGCGATTGTTTGTTAACTTGGTTTGTATCGAATTAGCACATGATGTGAGTTAATTTTAGGATTGCATATTTTATTTTTTTCTCTTTGTTTATGATTTTGGATTTAGCCATTTAAGGTGAGAACCCTAATAAGATTCCCACTGGACACGAACTTAACCAAGTGGTTAATTAAGTGTGAAGGTTCACTTCAGAAGGGCTAAAAGAAAAACACAGATATTTGATGTGTAAGATGCAAAGAGAGGCGAAAAATAAAGACAAAAAGATGAAGCGGACCAACAATTAAAAGACAATTATGAATATAGTTGAAGGAAGTGAATGGAAGGCGTTAAAAGAAAGTAAAAGGAAGAAGAGATGAAGAGAGCTTATGGGGAGAAAGGAAGTCACGCCACTTGGAGCAGAGGGTCTTCTAGATGAGTGATTCAAGAGTGGCCAGTTGAGATATTACCCACCTAAGATAAGACCCAGAGCCACCACTTAGGATATTACCCATCCAAGATAAGACCCAAATAACTCAATACTCAGATTGACAAATTCACTCCAGCAGAGTTTCTTTACTTCAAATATCAATGTGAAAATACATGAGGCAAGACACCCTATTTATAGGTAGGGGTGCCTTGGTGGGCAAGATGGGAGAAGGGTAGAAATGGCAAGGGAGAGGGGTTGTCTAGGGTGTTGACCATAGTCAAAACGGCACCTTTATGCATAGCTTCTAGAAGATAGGTTAAGAACCCTAATTCTAGGTGCCTTGTCTTATAAAAGTGGGCTTGGTACAAGCCCATTTCGCTAAGTACACCCCCTTTTATGCTTTGTGAACCTACTCTTTCCTATTTTGCTATTTGGACCCCAAAAGTGAGCCCAAATTATTTAAAAACATGTTTTTGTCTTTTAAGAAGACCAAAAGAAAGAACAGTTGATGTTCTGGTCTATGCCAAGTTCTTCTTCTAGTGAGGTCCGTCCGATATTTGGTGGGGCCTTAACTTGATTGTTGAGATGACTGCTCACAGTGTGAATTGTCTCTTGAGTCCTTGGTCATGTTCTTGTCTACTTGGATTGTATCACACTTGGTGAAGTATTTAATGGCCACAATGAGATATTGCATTTGTCGTATTGCCAAAGGAAAATGACCTAGAATGTCTATTCCCCGTGTATGGAAGGGCCACGGGTTATAAATAGACCTCAGCTCCTCAGTTGGTGTGTGTAACCAATCAACGTGCTTCTGACATTGCTCGCAACGCTGGGCATACTTCACGCAATCCTCCTTCATGGTCGACTAGTAATACACAGCTCGAATGACCTTCAACGAGAGAGCTCGTCCTCCGATATGGCTATCGCAAATACCTTCATGGAGCTCGGCGATGATGTAGGTACACTGATCTTCTCTCACACAAGTGAGGATTGGGTGGGTATATGTTAGAATATTAGGCCTAAAACAAGTGGGGTGAATTGTTTTTAAACTTTTTATGCAAACTTTTAAGGTATGGAGAAAGCCAGTGAAGAATCAAAGTCAAAGGAATGAAAATGCTCAAGTTACAAAACTGTTTTAGTTTATTTCCAGAAAATCAACCAGTTGTTTTTTTATTCAACCGGTTATTTTTATCAGGAGTTTATAAAAACAACTTAAAACAGATATAATTGAGATTAGGTAAAGAGAGAATCACACAAACAAATTTATACTGGTTCACTCTTACACCAAGAGCTACATCTATTCCCCAGAAACCACTAGATATTCCACTATGTAATAAACCACATATTACAATCACACACACCAAAGAAGTGATCTTGAACCCCTCAATAACACACACTTTCTTTGGCAATACAACAACCCACAAATCAGAACAGCCTCCGACTCTGTGAATCACAGTTCTTTACAGAAATACAGATCAAGAAGAATAAGGAATGATCAAACCTGATACAAATTGAATCACAAAAGATTACACAACATTCCTATTCCACTCTTAGCAAGTTCAATCAAAGCTTGATGTAAATCTTGGAGAAAATTGTTTTCAAAAGATTAATCTCATATCCTTTCTACCAGGAGCGTTAAACAACCTATTTAAACTCCAAAAGGCAACTAAAAGCATTTAATGAAGCAGCCAAAACAATTTTGAATCAATTAAAACAGATTTACCAAACATAATAGATTTTGTTAAGAAATTTCAAAAAACAATCAGTTGAATTGTCGGAACAACCGATTGAATTGCTTTGACAGCAGACAACCAATTTCAAGCTTTGTCAAAACCTGTTTAAAAAACCACTAAGTGTCAAACAATTGATTAAAACGATAAAACAACTAGTTATTTTTTCCACTTCTTTGCAAAACACATTTTTCCAAAAGGATTTGATTTAAACCAACTTTGAATCCTAACTAAGAGTGGATTTACAAATTCAAACTACTAAGAACACACAATCTTCATCCAGCCTTCCATAGAGATTTGGAAACATCAAAGCTCTTGTTCAATAGTATAGCCGTGACAAAAGAGTTTGCCATCTATCAGGGTATACCTCCCTGCATTCCTTTTAACTGTCTTAGCCTCCGTAGGCTCGGCAAGAAGTAACCCATAAGCTAGGTAACGCTGGTAAGGTGTTATCCAAGTCTCAGTGGTGTCAACCTGCAAAACCTCAAGAAACTCGTCTCCGACCAACCTGTAGGTAGTTATACTTGGGACTCTCAAGTTCTCTCTTTCCCTGAGTTGATCCCTAGGACCTCCACGTGGTTGACCTCCGTTGGTCCTCCTTTCGTTGTCCTGGGGGACTTCAACGTCTCCTGAATTATTGACCTCTCTCGGCCTCCCTTCCCTGAACTAGCCAACTTAGACTACAGGTCTGATCGAGAGTTATGCTCTTTGGGAACGTGAACGAGGTCGAACATGGAGAAGGCTACTTTCAAGATTGTTACATACCTGGATATGAGGCTAGTTGCGAATCCTTGGCCTGAAACTCACCCGTGACTTGCCCAGTGACAAGCAACGAGTCACTCTTCATCAAAAAACTCTGAGCTCCCATCTCCTTGGCTAGCAACATCCTTGCTAACAAGGCCTCATACTCAGCTTGATTATTACTAGCTTTGAATGCGAACCTCAGGGTTTGCTTGATCAATAACCCAATTGGTCCCTCTAAAATGACCCCAGCCCCACTTCCCTATTGATTGGATGATCCATCTACCGAAAGGACCCATTGGAAATCATTGGGATCGAGCTGGGTGTCGTTAGATAGAAGTTCTATCAAGAAATCAGCGTATACCTAACCCTTGATCGTCCCTTTAGGCTCATACTGTATGTCAAATTCAGATAACTCCACCGCCCAACAGACCATCCGACCTGGTATACCGGGCTTTTGAATGACCTTGTGAATGGGCAGATCAATCATCACAATCACGATAAAGCTCTGAAAGTAGTGGCGAAGTCGCCGAGCTCTAAACACCACGACTAAAGCAGCTTTATTGATATCCTGATACCGAGTTTTCGATCCCTACAGTACCTTACTCACAAAGTATAATGGCTTTTGGACCTTGTCTTGATCTTGCAAAATGACTAAGTTAATCGCCTGATCTATAATCGCAAAATAAAGACGAATAGGGGTACCTGGGACTGGCTTACCAAGAACAGGGGGACTAGCCAAGTACTCTTTCAACTTGGTGAAGGATTCCTCTCATTCTTTGGTCCATACAAAACGGTTGTTCTTCTTGAGGCGTTGGAAATAAGGATACTCCTTATCGCCACTGGCTGACAGGAAGTGAGACAAGGCGGCGATGTGTCCAGTTAACTGTTGAACCTCTTTCAGATTGGTCGGGCTTCTCATTCATATGACTGTAGCGCATTTGTCGAGGTTCGCCTCTATGCCCCTCTCAGTTAGCAAGAAACCAAGGAACTTCCCAGTTTCCACCCCAAATACGCATTTATCAGAATTAAGCTTCAAATTGTACTTTGTTATTGTTCTGAATAGCTCTTCCAGGTCAGAAATATGTTGGTCCTTCTCTCCTGACGTGACAACCATGTCGTCCACATACTTTTGTACCACTGATGCAGAAAGGCAAAACAATGATGACAATTTTCAATTTTTTTCTTCTTTCCTATTGATACTCTTCTTTTCCCTTTTTTACGGATTCATATATTCTGAATATTAGAATTTGAAATAAAAAAATTTATTATGAATTTTAAAATTTGAAGTATATTTTTTGAGTTCGAAAATTCATTCTAAATTCTAAAATGTGGAATACAAATTTGTATTCTGAATTCTAGAGTTCAGAAAGCATTTTTGAACCCAAAATATAACTTA
Source organism: Phaseolus vulgaris (assembly GCF_051622355.1). Taxonomy (NCBI): domain Eukaryota; kingdom Viridiplantae; phylum Streptophyta; class Magnoliopsida; order Fabales; family Fabaceae; genus Phaseolus; species Phaseolus vulgaris. The sequence continues at coordinate 6,577,648 of NC_143503.1, forward strand.
TGAATTATAAAATTCATAATGCAAAATTGTATTCCGAAATTTAGATTTCAAAATGTATTTTCTAGGTTCGAAAATACCTTCCAGACTCAAAAATTTGAAATACAAAATTGTATTCCAAAATCTAAAATTCGACAGGTCTACAAATTATATAATTTGAAAATAAAAATAAAACAAATCCTATACTATTTTCTCAAGAGTAATTTTGGATTGAAAAATTTATGGAGGTGTTGGAAGAAACTAAGGGAGGAAAAAGTTGCCCTCATTGTATGTATTAACTATGATGATACTTGTAAAAATAATTATCTTAGTAAGTATAGTATTTACAATAATGTTTGATAATGATTGAAGTTATTGTTTAAAACTTCAATTTTCAAGTGAATCAAAAATTGAATTTTCAACCATAGTTAAAAGACTCATTATTTAGTAATAAAAAAAGTTTGACGTCAATATTTTATGTGATTTTTAGATATGATTTAATTTAATTTAGTTAGTAAGTTTATATGATGGCAGATAATTGTTGTTATTTGAGGTGTCAATCTAGCTGAGATGTCATGATGAAAACCATTCGGTCTCAAAACTTTTGACTAAGAAGATAGACGAAGATCGAGACTTACTAAAGAGATTGTAAAGTTTTTTTTTCTTCTTAGCCTTGTAAAAATTGTATAAAGTAGTTAGGAAGTTTTGGGCCTTGTATTTTGGGCCAAAGTAGAGAATGATGTAAATAGAAAATATGTAAAGTGTAAAATAGTAAAATAGGGGTGCAAATAGAAATGTAGGCAAGGAAGGCATGAGACTCCACATGTCTTCTCCTTAATGGAGAGGATTTGCACCAATAAGGTGGTGACACTTGTCACACTCTCATTTGAGAGGTTTTGAGAGACTTTCTCCTATAAATAGGAGTCTCTTGTACATGATTTTTAACTTTGATTTGAGTAATGAAATATTGTCCAAATGAGACACTTTTACTTGTTCAAAGTTCTCTCTAGATTTGTCTTCTTGCTAGACAAATTTGTACACTCATCCTAGTAGTGTTGGCCTAACCTCACTCTAGAAACTAAGTGTTGGTCTAACCTCACTTAGATTCACCGACATAATTTTCATCTCTTCCAAAATTTTTACAATTCTTCATGCTTCTGCAATAGTCTTCATCTTCTATAAAAGATATTCAAATCAAAACAAGGAAGAAGAAGATTTACAAATGAAAATGCAAGCTAGGATTACATCATGTCAAGTTGCATAGTGATGTGTAACATGAAAGCTTTTATAAAGGAAAAATATTACTCGACATATTTATATAATTTTTTAGAAATAAAAAACAGTGTTAAGTTTTAAAATTTTTTACTATATTAAATGAATTTGTACTAAACTTTTTATTTCCATTCAAAAAAGTTAGATTGATATATTTCATGAGAATTATTTATTTGCAAAAATTAGTTAAAACTCATTTCTAGACATACTACTTTGTAAACGGTAATCAAAGAGCATGGAAAAATACTTTCCTTTGAGATTTTGTTGAGAATATGATTTTTTTTAGTTTTGGTTTAACAAAAATTAAAAAAAAAATATCATGAACGTTTAGGTCATTATTACTTTAGATAGAACTTTTAACAACAATTAAAAAAGTTTGAAAATTGTTTTTCACTTGTACATTAATAAAAATATTGTCTCAAGTTATGCATTCAACGACAACTAAACTCATCATTTTTTAAAAGATTTATGACAACAGTTGGAGGTACACTCGTCATCGTAGTTTTGGTATAAAGCTATCATCATAATGGACAATAAAAGGCTTTTGAAACTTTTTTTTTGTCGTGGAATCGACACTGGTAGTATAAAATCGTTGTTAAAAGTTGGAAATGACGATAATTAATGCTTGAACTGTTGTTGTATGTGGAATTTTAAAAAATATGATTATTTTATGCATAATTCACAAATCTCTAAACACTATTCACTCAATCTTTTTTATTTCGCTCAGTGCTTTGGTCTCTGGATGCTTCTTTGATTTTGGCTTCAATTCGTTTAGCGGATGGAGATTTCTCAACATTTTGGTATTTTTCATTTTGTTGAACTTTGTTCACGCGCTTTGCAAATTGGCTCTGCAACTCCTTCCTTGTTTGTATTTTTTTTGCACAATTCTCTGCATATTCCTTTTTTTTTTCTTCATGTTCTTCATGTGTAGTATTCCTGCTGGTTGACTTGCTTCGCCAGTTGACTCTAATGGAAACTTTCAACCTTTCTATCTTCGCTTGAGAATCGTGCTTTCTTGATCAAAGAAATCTCTCATCTGCAAAGACAAAGGGGCGCTTTGATGGTCGTTTGCACTCCGACGCTCAAGTCAGTACTGGGGCAAAGAAACAATAAGTGTATAAAATAGTTCCAGTCTTAGAAACAGTGTACCTTGTTAGGGTTCTTGGCACCCTTTATATAGGTTGAAACTAGGGTTTACCTTTGTGTTGTTACCCTTGTCTAGGGTTCCTTGGGGAACGTCCTTGCGTCACTATTTACATAATCTTAGCGTATCTGGCACATGAATTTCCCTTAACTAGAGTGCAACGAATAACAAAGTGGTCACTTGGGTACCAACTTCTGCACCTAATCTCTAGCGCCATTTGTTTTGTGGGTGCCCTAAGTATTCACGTGCCATGCATGCAGCTTTCTCTGGAAACCCTAACCCTAATAGGCCTTAGCGCCTCCCAGGATTATTCCCTCGTGTCGTGTCTGCATGCGCTATACACACCGCGTGCATGGATCCTTCGTGACTTAGGCTTCCCACATATCTCATGTCTTAACTATTAACTTAGCATAACTCTAGGGCCCACCTTATGTGGCCCACTACAACGTTCAAACCGTCGATGTCCGATCTCTCCCTCTGTTAGTGAGGTCTGATGTCGATCTCCAACATCGAGGTCTACGATACCAATGTCCGAAGACTAACCTATCCCCTGGTAAGTGCGTATGGGGCCCACCTTATGTGGCCCCCTTCCATTACCAATCACCAGTGTGCGATGTCTGAGGTCAGTCACTGGGTCAGTGACCGAGGACTGGTCAGGACACAAGCCCCATGTCTCAAGCTGTAACTCGTTTAGTGAAAATACTATTGAGTGTTCATGTGGCTAACAATAGTTTCTCAGGGGTAGGTGATAACCCAGTAAACCTCAACTACCTTGGGCTAATGTACGCCTTAATTAACTGATGGCAATATAACTGACAACCTTATCAACGTAATGCATTTGGAAAGTTTTATCGCTTTCCTTACACATCCTTCCCCTAGATCAGGGGTGACCTGAGCATCTGACTTGAGGTCGATCTCTACACCAAGTATTCCCTTAAATGGAATTTGGCAACTTAGAGTATCTGACTTGAGTGTTGGCTTACACACTAAGTCTACTCTTAACACCTTTGTGGTGCAACTCTACCCCAACAGGGTTATCTTTGTTGGATTAAGCAAAACAATCTTAGTCATGGCTACCTACGATTCTGGGCACCCGAGTTCAGAGCCTTACTGAGCCTGGGTCGTTCCATCTGAATCACCTTACTGCTCCCCAAAGGGAGATTTCACTGGGGTTCGCTATCAACCTTACTGCTCCCCAAAGGGAGATTTCATTGTGGTTCGCTATGAACCTAACTACTCCCTAAAGGGAGATTTTTCTATGGTTCGCTATGAACCTTACTGTTTCTCAACCTTGACGAATAACCCAAGGGAAAGGTTCACTTGAACTTTACTATTTCTCTATCTTGGAGTATAAAGGCAAGGGAAGGTTCACTTACTTTTCTAGACCTTGGCATATGAAGGCAAGGGAGAATTGAACTGGCAAACCATACTGTTCAACCTTGGCGTTCTCACTCAAGGGGGAGGTGTTCTCTATGAATCATCCTCTCCTAATATCGAGGCTTCTAACCCAGGTGAACGGTTCGTAACTGAACTCATCCTTGTTGTACGAAGTCAAGGGAGGATTTTAATAACTGACCTCATCCTTGTTGTATGAAGTCAAGGGAGGATCTTAACAACTAACCTCATCCTTGAGGTATGAAGTCAAGGGAAGATCTTAATAACTGAACTCATCCTTGTTGTATGAAGTTAAGGGAGGATCTTAATAGCTGATCTCATCCTTGTTGTATGAAGTCAATGGAGGATCTTAATAACTGATCTCATCCTTGTTGTATGAAGTCAAGGGAGGATCTTAATAACTGACTTCATCCTTGTTGTATGAAGTCAAGGGAGGATCTTAATAACTGACCTCATCCTTGTTCTATGAATTCAAGGGAGGATCTTAATAACTAACCTTATCCTTGTTGTATGAAGTCAATGGAGGATTTAAGAGGGAACCATACTCTTCTCGACCTTGGCGTTCCCACGCAAGAGGGAGGCTCACTAAGAACCATACTATTCCCAGTCTTGGTGTTTCTAACCCAAGGGAGAGGTTCGCTTACTGACCTCGTCCTTGCCGTATATAGGCAATGGAGGATTTTAACTGGGAACCATACTCTTCTCGACCTTGGCGTTCCCACGCAAGAGGGAGGTTCACTAAGAACCATACTATTCCTAATCTTGGTGTTTCTAACCCAAGGGAGAGGTTCACTTACTGACCTCGTCTTTGCCGTATAAAGGCAATGGAGGATTTTAACTGGGAACCATACTCTTCTCAACCTTGGTGTTCCCACACAAGAGGGAGGCTCACTAAGAACCATACTATTCCCAGTCTTGGTGTTTCTAACCCAAGGTAGAGGTTCGAACTACATTTTTCAAAATGCTTGAAGATATACTTTTTTAACTGAATAACTAGAATTTTAATGGGTGACCTCGTTAAAAAAAACCTGAAATAGAACTTAAGGCTTGGCGCGTTCCTCGTCCGAGGAATGGCTCCATCGTCTTGAATTTCCAACTGAAAGGTTTCGTCGTCCAACACTTCTATGAACCTGTATGGTATAAAATTTTGATGTTATACTGCCTTTTACCGTCAAGTCATAGTAGGACATAATCATTTGTGATTCTCGACCCATGAGTTCTGGAAAATTTGTCAGAGTTGATCTTTATTGTATATTGTAGATAGTGAACTAGTACACCAGGTAAGTTCCGAGGAAAGAGAGGTGGGTCACCAATGGACGCGCTTAAATACCAAGTCTTTCCTTGCCTGAACTTTCCTAGACATGTACTCTTACACTACTACACTCTATATCCAGTAACAAGAATAACTTCTCTCCTTCGAGAGATCGTGATCATGACAACAATATCACAACATATTTAAATGGTAATTAATCGTTCACGTCATCTTCAGAATAACATGATAACAAATTTACACACATCTGTTTATTTCTGTACCGCCCTGGTAGTCGGGAGTGATGACGTGGCATCCTGCTACAGTATAGGCGTGTTGACAAGGCGCCGGGTTGGCAGAAGGGAAGGAAGTCGGGGGGCTCGCGTAGTCGCCAGTTGTTAAGTTGGCGTGTTCCGATCTCCAGCTTACTAGAATCGGCGATCACCGGGTTAAAGATGAAGTCGCCAGATGTAGATTCAGGCGACCTAGTCATTGGAGATCGCCAGAGCAAGCACATCGCCAAAGATGAAGGAGAAGCAGATTATGAAGGCGGCCGGCGAGACCACAGGGAAGGTGTATGAAGGCCCCTAACTCGCCAGTTCCAGTAGAGATCGCACTCCCAAGTTAGCTATGCACTGGGCAGTACCATGCATAAGTAACTTAGCCAAAAAGAGAGTCAGAAGCAGCGCCCAAGTCAAGGAGCCTCCAGATGATGGCACGTGTACAACTGGATGCGAGCCACGTGTCCAAGTCTGTAACTGCCAGGAGAGAGAAAGCCACCAGGTATATAAGAGTTCTTAACGAACTTTCTGAGGTACGCACGTTCAGATTATACTCTTTACGCTTGCGAGTGATAGAGCTTACTGTGAGAGAGGATTTGCACGGTTCTTGTTCTCTTAGTATTTGGTGATACCGTCACTGACTTGGGCGTTGGAGTGCGATCGGCCGCAGCGGCGCCGCTCTGTTTCTTTGCAGGTTCTTGAGGTGGATCTCGAAGAGGAACGGAGGTTTGAAGCGGTGCACACGTCGATCCTTTGATGAGGCAGTTTCCAGCGTTCCGGTCAACAGGCAGGATCAATTTCCATAATAATATGACAACATATTTAAACAATAATAATTATATCTTTCATCTTCAGACTAATATCACCACATACTCAAAAGATAATAATCATTTATCTTTGGAATAACATCACAACAGATAAAATATCTCCTTATATTTTCTCCTCGGAATAATATAACAACAAACTTAACAAATAATAATCATTTATCTTTGGGAATAACATCACAACAGATAAAATATCTCTTTATCTTTTATCTCCAAAATAATATCACAATAAACAAAATATCTCTTTATCTTTTATCTCCAGAATAATATCACAACAGATAAAATATCTCTATATCTTTTATCACTAGAATAATATTACATAGATAAAATATTTCTTTATCTTTGTTACCTTTTCTAGGCTGACCAACATCTGAGTCGAGCTCACGACTCACCTCTTGTGCCCAAACACCGAGATGACCTCGCCCAAACACTTGGGTCGAGCTAACGAGCTCTCCTGCATGCCCTCCGTCTTACCTACCACTAGGTAATCATTTACTCACGGGGCGCCTATACTCGAGTGGCAGTACTAACACCGAGCTAGGTTGACTTACCTGTGTTGTGCTTAAGCAAATCAATAAACAAATCAATCCCACAAAGCACCTATGCTCGTACTTATGCCGAGGTAGGTCGACTTACCATGTGCCAATTCAAATAAATCAATAAAGCTAAATTCCTCATCTTTCAAGAACAAACTTATCACACATCGTTCACAAAGAAAGCATTAGGCTATAATATCTTAGCTGAAAATACAACTCAAGGTTTCCCACATTCCACGCTCGAGGAATGGCCTCAACCGGTCAGCCTTGACTTCTTCATTTACTCATTGGAGGACTCTCATGGTCTCCATGATTTGCTGCAAGGTGGGGTCCTTGCTCCCTCCAGATCCCAGTGGACCATCCTCGTGTTCCTCATCACGCAAAAAACTCAAACACAATTGTGGATGGGTTCAGGTTTTACTGGGCCCCACGGTGGGCGCCAAATGTTCCTACCGGTTGACTTGCTTCGCCAGTTGACTCTAACGGCAGCTTTCGACCCTTCTATCTCCGCATGAGAATCGTGCTTTCTTGATCAAAGAAATCTCTCACCTGAAAAGACAAATGGGCGCCTTGAGGACCGTTTGCACTCCGACGCTCAAGTCAGTACTGGGGCAAAGAAACAATAAGTGTATAAAGTAGTTTCAGTCTTAGAAACAGTGTACCTTGTTAGGGTTCTTGGCACCCTTTATATAGGTTGAAACTAGGGTTTACCTTTGTGTTGTTACCTTTGTCTAGGGTTCTGTACCGCCCTGGTGGTCGGGTGCGATGACGTGGCACCCTGCTACAGTGTAGGCGTGATGACAAGGCGCCAGGTTGGCAGTTAGGAAGGAAGTCGGGAGGCACGCGTAGTCGCCGATTGTTAAGTTGGCGTGTTCCGATTTCCGGTTTACCAGAATAGGCGATCGCCAGGTTGAAGATGAAGTCGCCAGATGTAGACCCAGGCGACCAAGCAGTCGGAGATCGCCAGAACAAGCACATCGCCGAAGACGAAGGAGAAGCAGATTATGAAGGCGGCCGGCGAGACCATAGGGAAGGTGTATGAAGGCCCTAACTCGCCAGTTTCAGTAGGGATCGCACTCCTGAGTTAGCTATGCACTGGGCAGTACCATGCATAGGTAACTTAGCCAAAATGAGAGTAGAAGCAGCGCCAAGTCAGGGAGCCTCCAGATGATGGCACGTGTACAGTTGGATACGAGCCACGTGTCCAAGTCTGTAACTGCCAGGAGAGAGAAAACCACCAGGTATATAAGAGTTCTTAACAGATTTTCTAAGGTACGCGCGTTCAGTTCATACACTTTACGCTTGCGAGTGACAGAGCTGTTTGTGAGAGAGAGTTTGCACGGTTCCAGTTCTTAGTATTTGGTGATACCGTCACTGACTTGAGCGTCGGAGTGCGATCGGCCGCAGCGGCGCCGTGTCGTTTCTTTGCAGGTTCTTGAGATAGATCCAGAGGAGGAACGGAAGTGAGAAGCGGCGCGCACGTCGATCCTTTGACGAGGCATTCTCCAGCGCTCCGGTCAACAGGCAGGATCATCAGGCGCCCACCGTGGGGCCGTGTAAAACGTGCTCCCATCCACAGCGTGAGTTCGTGGAAGTTTTCGAGGTTTTCTGCGCGGTTGTGTGCTGGTACAACCGTCGTTGGCAGTTTCTTTGAGTTTCGTTCGGTGAGTTTGTGTTTTGTGCCGTTTGTTTGTCTTTCAATCGGTGGAGTGAGGTCTTTGGTTGCTTGCGCGCAATCCGTCTGGTGGAGGTTCGAGTTCTTTGGTGGTTTTCTGCGAAGGTTTGCGGTGTTCTTGGGTTCTTGCGCAGTTTCTTGAGTTTTCCCCGATTGATCGCTGATTCGTTCGTGGTTGAAGTGTTATTTGCTGTATTTCTGTGGTTCGCTGAAGTTAATGAGAAAGATGAGAAGCAATCGTTCCAGTCCCGTGGCTCCCGTCGCAGCTGAAGGCGACGCCGCCATGACCATGGCGCAGATGGCAGAAATGATGCGCTCGTTGCAGGCGACTGTAGAAGCCTCGCGCGTCGAGCAGGCAAGGATACATGAAGACCTGGTCGCCTCTCGCGCCAGGAACGAGGAGCTCAGCAAGGTAGCTGAGGAGCTGCGTCGAGCTCTTCAGGAGCAGCAGGGTCGTTCTTCAGCTGAAGAGGTGGCACCGTCGACGCCACCTCGTGTTTTCCCAATGCCTTTCATTCAGGCGATTACCGACACGCCAATTCCCACGAGCGTGGTTCCGGTTAAGGCTGTTTTTACTGGCGTGGAGGATCCAGAGGTTCATCTGACCACGTTCCACACGCAGATGATGCTGTCGGGAGGGTCGGACGCCGTCTACTGTAAGATGTTCGTGAGCACGCTCCAGGGAACGGCGATGGAGTGGTTTGTGAGCCTACCTAATGGCCACATAACTAATTTTCAACAAATCTCGAAAATCTTTGTCGAGCAGTATATTGTGAACAAGGCACCGCCCAGGGTGTCCTATGATCTGTTCGATATAAGGCAGTACCATGGGGAGTCCCTCAGAGACTACCTCAATCGCTTCGGAGCGCAGATGGTCAGATCGCCGGCCAAGGATGAAGAAATGCTGGTTTATGCCTTCAAGAAGGGCGTGCAGCCAGGGCCATTCTGCGAGGCCTTGATCAGGGCTCACCCAGCGACGTTTGCTGAAGTCAGGCGACTTGCGGTGGCCCATATCGCCGACGAGAGTGAAGTCGCCGAGAAGAGAGGCAGCGTGGCTTCCGCCAGGCCACGCGCCCAGACCAGGATCCAGCCACAGAGGGTGCTGGAAACGGCAGCGGCGGCCAGAAAAGACCAAAGGACTCGCTATCCTTACGATAGGAGAAATAAGGGAAGAAGCTAAGCGCGCCAACCGCCAGCACGCCAACAACCAGCACGCCGAGAGTACAATCGCCCGCCTAAGCACAAATTCGTCATGGGACTAGCGGACCTGATCGCTATCCCTAACATATCTGCTAGGTTGAAGGCGCCCGAGAAGGTGGGCGACAAGGTGCTGGGGTCAAAGCCGGACGTTTGGTGCGAGTTTCACCAGTGCTTTGGCCACAACCTGGACTCGTGTTTGTCTTTAGGATACCAGCTCGACGATCTGGTTAAGAGCGGGTTCCTAAACGACTATCTGCTGGACAGAAGGACCGGAGGAGCGTCGAGTTCCCAGCCGGCAGGTGGAGAAGCCCAGCAACACGAGATGCCCATCCATGGGGAGATCCACACCATTGCAGGGGGTTTCTCAGGTGGTGGATGCACCGCATCGCAGAGGAAAAAGTACGCGCGATCGGTGATGTCAGTGGACATGTTTGAAGATCACTCGCCGGAAGTGGACATCACGTTCACCAAGCAGGATCTTCGGGACGTTGTGCCTCATGACAACGATCCCATTGTTATTTCGTTGATCACGGCGGGAAGGAAGGTCCATAGAGTTCTGGTGGACCAAGGAAGTTCGGCAGACGTAATGTTCTGGCCGACTTTCACGCAGCTGGAATTGCCCCTTGACCAGCTAAGGCCCTATGGAGGGTGCTTGTATGGGTTCGCTGGCGACCAGGTGGAGGTCAGGGGGTACATTGAGCTGAGAACCACGTTTACCGATGAGGCTGGGTCGAGGACGGAGGAAATCAAGTACCTCATCGTAAACGCCCCTTCAGCATATAACATCCTGTTGGGAAGGCCCACTCTTAACAGGATAGGCGCAATTCCATCGACTCGGCACATGAAGGTGAAGCTGCCGTCCATGGAAGGGGTGGTGATCACGATAAAGTCTGATCAGAAAGAAGCGAAAAAGTGCTATGAAAATAGCCTGAAAAATAAAAGATCAGTGAGCTATGTAACGACCACCCCGCCTCCCGGTGTGAAGCCCAGACCGCCGGTAACAGAGGAGGCCGCCGGAAGGGATGTAGAGATGGTGGATGCTGAGCTGGGGGAGAGGAATGTTGGCCTGGAGGAAGAAGAGCCGCGGAATCGCCCTGAGGAAGCAAGGGAACTGGGGATCGCCAAGGCGGTGATCGCCAGAGAATCCAGGCCCAAACCCGTCGAGCAGTGGCTCGAGAAGGAGATCGGGGGGAAAGTTTTCAAGCTCGGAAGATCTCTGGAGGTCGATCTCCAGGACCAGATCGCCAAGGTGATTGAGCGGCATCTGGATGCGTTTGCTTGGTCCGCTTCGGACATGCCCGGGATCGATCCCGACTTTTTGTGCCATCATCTGGCGATGGACAACATGGTGAGACCGGTGCGACAAAGAAGAAGGAAATTTAATGAAGAGAGGAGGCAGGCAATCAAGGACGAGACCCAGAAACTCCTCGCTGCAGGCCACATCAGGGAAGTCCAGTACCCTGAGTGGTTGGCAAATGTCGTGCTGGTAAAAAAGAGTAACGGGAAATGGCGCATGTGCGTCGATTTCACCGATCTGAACAAAGCTTGCCCAAAGGATTCGTATCCTTTACCAAGCATTGATGCCCTGGTCGATAGTGCTGCAGGGTGCAAGCTGCTGAGTTTCCTGGACGCCTTCTCGGGCTATAATCAGATCAAGATGCATCCCATGGATGAAGAAAAAACAGCCTTCATGACGGAGAGGTCGTGCTACTGCTATAAGGTGATGCCGTTTGGGCTGAAGAACGCGGGGGCCACGTACCAGAGGTTGATGGATCGAGTACTTGCACCGATGCTGGGAAGGAACGTGCAAGCCTACGTCGATGACATGGTCGTGACCTCGCAGGAGAAGAGCAAGCACGTAGCAGACTTGGAAGAATTGTTCACGACGATCGCCAAGTTTAAGTTGAAGCTCAACCCGGAGAAATGCATCTTCGGCGTGGAGGCTGGAAAGTTCTTGGGTTTTCTTTTGACTGAAAGGGGAATAGAGGCCAACCCGGACAAGTGTGCCGCCATCTTGGCGATGAGAAGCCCGGCTACAGTGAAAGAAGTCCAGCAGCTGACGGGTCGGATGGCGGCCCTATCTCGCTTCGTGTCAGCGAGCGGAGTAAAGGGACATCCCTATTTCCAATGCCTGCGGCGCAATAACAAGTTCGCTTGGACGAAAGAGTGCGAGGAAGCTTTCGTCAAGCTGAAGGAATATCTGGCGAGCCCGCCGGTTCTGTGCAAACCACTGGCGGGAATCCCTCTCAGGTTGTATTTCGCTGTGACTGAGAGGGCGGTGAGTGCGGTGCTCGCCCAGGACCAGGATCAGGCTCAGAAGCCTATTTATTTTGTGAGCAAAGTGTTGCAGGGCCCAGAAACGAGATATCAGGCCCTTGAGAAGGCTGCGCTGGCTGTGGTGTTTTCGGCGAGGAGGTTGCGCCACTACTTCCACAGCTTCACAATACTGGTGATGACTGACCTGCCCATCCAGAAGGTCTTAAAGAAACCTGACGTTGCAGGGAGAATGGTGAAGTGGGCAGTCGAATTGTCAGAATTTGACATTAAATATGAGCCCCGAGGCCCGATCAAGGGGCAAATCTTTGCAGATTTTGTAGTCGAGCTCTCATCAGAGGCGACGCGGGTTGAAGGAGACGGCTTCCGTTGGGTACTCTCGGTGGATGGATCATCGAACCAGCAGGGTAGCGGTGCTGGAGTCATATTGGAAGGACCAAACGGCGTGCTGATCGAACAATCGTTGAGATTCGCCTTCAAAGCCAGCAACAATCAAGCAGAGTATGAGGCGCTGATCGCCGGGATTCTGCTGGCCAAGGAGATGGGAGCCAGAGTGCTGATGGCTAAGAGTGACTCGCTGCTAGTCACAGGGCAAGTAACAGGCGAGTTCCAGGCTAAAGATCCACAAATGGCGGCTTACTTGGCGTATGTGCAGGAATTGAAGAGTTCCTTTGCCTCTTTTGAAGTAGTGCATGTGCCCCGAGAGCAGAATGCCCGAGCTGACTTGCTTGCTAAGCTCGCCAGTTCAGGCAAGGGGGGTAGGCAGAGGACGGTGATTCAAGAAACTCTGAAGACGCCGAGGGCATTTGTAGCAGATCACCTGGTCCTTCAGATAAGCAAGTCGACGGAGAGGGCAGCGAGAAGCCATAAGTCTTTGACGCAAGAAACTCTGAGATCGCCAAGAATTAGAGCATGTCGAGGAGAGAAGGTGGACGTGATGCAGGTCTGCGCCACCCATGAGCCAGACACTTGGATAACACAGTACAAGCGGTGCTTGGCAGATGGTCTCCTCCCGCTGGATCCAACAGAAGCTAGGAAGGTAAAGAAAAATTCCAGCAAGTATACATTGATTGATGGCGATCTGTACAGATTTGGGTTCACTCACCCACTCCTGGAGTGCATACACGGCGAGAAGTGCACGAGAATTATGGCAGAGCTCCACGAAGGAATATGTGGAAGTCACGTCGGGGGTCGAGCTCTGGCCGCAAGGACTCTCCGTGCAGGCTACTATTGGCCATCCATGAGAGAAGATTGCAAGAAGTATGCCCAGTGCTGCAAACAATGCCAGCAGCACGCCGATTGGCACAAGGCACCTCCCGAGGAGTTGAAGTCGATCTATAGCCCTTGGCCGTTTCATACTTGGGGAATCGACATCCTGGGACCTTTTCCACTGGCGATCAGGCAGATGAAGTACTTGGTGGTGGCGATCGAGTATTTCACCAAGTGGATTGAAGCAGAACCAGTGGCCCAGATCACCGCGCACAAGATCGAAGGTTTTGTATGGAAGAACATCGTGTGCCGGTTTGGAGTGCCTAAGCGCCTGGTGTCAGATAATGGGACGCAGTTTGCAAGCCACCTGTTGAAGAAGCTTTGTGAAGGGGTGGGAATTCAGCAAGTGTTTGCATCCGTCGAGCACCCTCAAACAAATGGCCAGGTGGAATCAGCTAATCGGGTGTTGCTGAGAGGGTTGAAGAGAAGGCTTGAGAAAGCCAAGGGAGGTTGGGCTGAGGAGGTACCCCGTATAGTTTGGGCGTACCACACCACCGAGCAGTCAGGAACCCACGAGACCCCGTTTAGTTTGGTCTACGGGTGTGACGCCATGATTCCAGTGGAGATCCAGGAGAGCTCGCCGAGATTCCAGAACTTTGTAGAGGAAGACTCGAATGAAGAGAGAAGGCTGAACCTGGATCTGCTGGATGAGGTCAGGGAGGAGGCAAGGCTGAAGGCTGAGGCGGTGAAGAGAAGGGTCGAGCGAAGGTACAATTCTAAGGTGATGCCAAAGCAGTTTAGAAAAGGCGATCTGGTGATGAGGAAGGCCCACCAGTACGAGATGGAGAATAAACTATCACCCAAGTGGACTGGACCGTTCAGAATAACCGAGGCACTCGGGAACGGAGCCTACCGCTTAGAGACGCTGGAAGGAGGGGCGATCCCTCGTACCTGGAATGCCACACACCTGAAGTTGTACTATAGTTAAGAGCTTTGTAAGTAAAGACAAACACAAATGTTATATTGCAATGTCTCTGTTAAAACAGTTTCAAGGGGGCACTCTTTTTTCCCTAAGGAGGGTTTTTAATGAGGCCACCCAATAAAAGAAGAGTTTTCGAAGTATAAGGTGTTTCCAGATTGCATGTGTGCTATTTTCGAAAGTTTTGAAAAAAGACCTTGTCATTTGTACATGATTTGAGGCAAGAAAAGATATATCGCGTGCTTTCTAAAAAGTTTAAAGTCCTCATCGTCTTTCGGCGATTGGAGGCACCAGTTAAGTTTTAAAGTCCTCATCGTCTTTCGGCGATTGGAGGCACCGGTTAAGTTTTAAAGTCCTCATCGTCTTTCGGCGATTGGAGGCACCAGTTAAGTTTTTAAGTCCTCATCGTCTTTCGGCGATCGGAGGCACCAGATGGAAGACCTCAACGCCTTCGCGCGTTTTGAGGCAAGTTAAAGACCTCCTCGCCGTTGAGCGAGTGCAGGCGAGAAAGAGGAAAAGTCCTCCGTGTTTCTGGGAGCGAGAAGATGTAACTCCTGGGGCAATGTCGAGGCAAGTTAAAAAGACCTCCTCGCCGTTGAGCGAGTGCAGGCGAGAAAGAGAAAAAGTCCTCCGTGTTTCTGGGAGCGAGAAGATGTAACTCCTGGGGCAATGTCGAGGCAAGTTAAAAAGACCTCCTCGCCGTTGAGCGAGTGCAGGCGAGAAAGAGAAAAAGTCCTCCGTGTTTCTGGGAGCGAGAAGATGTAACTCCTGGGGCAATGTCGAGGCAAGGTAAAGACCTCCTCGCCGTTGAGCGAGTGCAGGCGAGAAAGAAAAGGCCCTCAGTGCATCCAGGGGGGAGGAGATGTACACCCTGGGCAAGTTGAGGCGCCAGACAAAGTCCTTCTCGCCGTCGAGCGAGTTAAGGCCATTTAAAGTCCTTCTCGCCGATGAGCGAGTTCAGGCGAGTAAAAGTCCTTCTCGCCGATGAGCGAGTTCAGGCGAGTTAAAAGACCTTCTCGCTTGTATGCGGGTATAGGCAAGATAAAATCCTTCTCGTCTTGGACGAGTTCAGGTAAGGCGAAGAGGGCGGAAGAAGCTTGAAAGGTGGCTAAGGTAGGTTCGAAGAGAACGCCTAGCCAGCCGGTCTTCAGCTCTGAAGTTCAGGGGGGTAAAGGAAGATCCCAAAGGGCATTTCTGCCCCAGATAAAGAAATGACTGCCAAAGCCTGAGGCTAAGAAAAGCTGGTGTTACCAAGAGGTCTTGGTGATCGCGGAAAGTTCAAACACGGCGAGAAGGTTGAAAGGCTTGTTTGATAAAGCAGGTCGAGTGGGATGTTGTTTGAACCAATGATTAAGTTACAGTTCGTCGCTTGGAAGCTTTTTCTTATGATCAGGTTAGTGCCTCAAGGGTACAAGTTGTTTAAAACGACTGTTGCTTAAGTTTGAATCGGCTCGAAGCAGTTACGCCAAAGGTCGTGTTTGCAAAATCGTTAAGTTAAACTCGGCAAAGTTAAACATGCAAAGAAGGTGAAAGCGCTCAAAAGAAGTCAGAAGAAAGAATATCCAAGTTTCGCTATTGAAATAAGTAACTGTTCAAAACACATATGCAAGAGTTTTTACAAGGTAAATACAAGTGAATTTATAAAGAAGCAGATGGAGTAGAATTGGTTGAGCCTTCGGCGGGAACGACCTTTCCATCTACTACTTCGTTGTTTAACGACACCATGCTGAGGTCAAGATCAGGGAATAGGCATGCGAATTGTTCCCGAGCGGCATCAAATCCAGCAACCAGAATCTGAGCGGAGCTTAGCTTGAGTTCTTCAATTTGCCTTTGATATTCTTCAACCTGTTGCTTAAGCTCCTTGTTCTGCTGCTCCAGCTCTTCGACTTGTTTTCGCAGTTGTTTGTTAGTCTCTTGAGCATGGAGAAGGTCGTCAGTAACCTTCTTGGATTCAGTTTGAGCTTGGGCCAACTCGGCAGCCATCTTCCCCTTCTCCTTGTTTGCCTCGGAGAGATCAGCCATGGCGTCGTCTCTTGCTTTCTCTACTTGCCCAAGTAGCTTTTCGCGGTCGATTGACCTTTGCTCCAGTTTTTGTACCTTATCGGCATTAGCTTGAATGTGAGCCTCCAGGTCGCTCGCCTTGGTGCGCAGAGGCACGATTTTGCTTTCAAGTTCAACTTTTTCTTGGGCAAGTTCATGGACTTTGCGGCGAAGGTCAGCAGCTTCCTTGCGCGCAAGCCTAAGTTCGGTACTTAGGGCATCCTCTACTCGGGAATGTTCCATTTCCGCGAGCGTTAGGCTGAAGGCCACCTTCTCCACCTCAACCTTCATTGTGCTGTTTTCGGTCTTAAGGTTGTAGATATCATCCTGTAGCCGCCTGGTGGAGCTCTCCACAGCTCTCGTTATGATCGATGGGATATCCTCTGCAATGGTTTTGAGTTTAGCAGTCAGAGGTTCCCACATCCTCGTGACCTCGAGGGAAAGGTTTGCGGCTTGGAGAGGCGCCAGGGGGGCTTGTTGAGGGTTCTCGTCGCCACCTTCCTTAGCAATATTTTCGGTGGTTGCTTCTTGGCGTGGCGACGCAATCGGGGACTCGGTGATTAGGATTGGAGAGGTGTGAGCGACCTCATCCCCGATTGGAACGATTCCTGCAGCTGAAGTGTTGGAAGGAGGGCCCCCTCCTGCTGATATATGTGGTGTAGAGGCGCTCGGGGGGTCCTCCAAGAAGTTTGGCTCTGGGGCCTCAGTTGCAGGTGGCGCAGTGGCCAATGGAACTGCTTGGACTGGTGGTGAAGGGGCTCGTGGTGTTGGCGATGAGGGAGGAGGGGCAGGTGTTGATGGTGGTGTTGAAGCTGGAAGAGGGGGTGGGGCAGGTGGAGAAGGTGGTGCCACCCTTTTCCTCTTTGTAACGAGGCCATCCTCAGTGACCTCGTCGTCCTCTTCCTCATCCTCTTGGACGACTTGGGGGGCTTTTCGCTTTGGCCTTTTAAGGACCAGTTTCTTTCGTTGGGCGGGCTCCTTAGGCGGTGATCGCCCCTGAATGATGGCCTTCTCGACCGCCGAGTTGGGTACCGTCTGGGAACCGCTCGCCAACCCGTGGTTGCGGGCGAGCGCCTTCAAATCGGCGAGCATGTTCTTACCCAACATGGTGTCTGCATAAAACGAAAGTGCATGAGTTAGCTCAAAGGGGAAAAAGATTAGTGTACAGGGCAATGAAACAGCAAAAACAGGCATATGCAGAAAAGATAAAACCAAAGTCTTGTGCGTGTCGCACAAGACGCCCAGAAACAATATCAGAAGCAATGTCAAGACAAGAGTGTAGCGTCCTAACCTATTTGGAATTCCAACTGGTCCTCAAAGAACTCGAAGGAAATCAGGGTGGGGGTCAAGAATGTTATGTGGGCATCTGCCACCCTCTTCCAGAATAGGCAAAGGTCTCGATCCAAAGCTCCCATGCTATCAGGACTTCTGGGCCTCCTGAAGCAGCTCTTGGACTCCTTTTTCCCCTTGTCCACCCAGTACAAGGGGAAACCGTCGAGAAGGGAGGTGTCTTTGTCATTTGCGCGAACCTGGATGAACTTCCCCTTCCAATCCTTGTACGACTGCTGGAAGATGGTGAAAATGGATCTCCCAGCAATGGCATTCAGGCTGACCCACAGGCGATCTCCTGGGTGCTTGGCCTCAAACAGGAATAAAAACACGTCCACTGACGCGGGCAGCCCCAGGTGGGCGCATGTTATCTCGAAGGCTCGGACAAACGCCCAGCTGTTGGGGTGAAGCTGGGCGGCAGCGATGTTGAGCTCGGTTAAGAGTTCCCTCTCAAATCGAGTAAGGGGGAACCTGAGTTTAACCTTCTTGAAGAAAGTGGTGTAGACGAAGCAGAAGGGCCCATCGGCGCTCACTTTGTCATCGGCGCACACTGGCAGAGCGGCGGGGCAAGGCAGCACCATCATTCTCTCATCGTGCTCCTTGTGAAACGATTGGTGGACCTCGTCCCCATTGGTCAATCGCAGAACCGCACCCGCAGTGTTCATCGACGAGGTTTCCTTTAAGAGGGTTGGGCTAGCCCATGGGTATAAAGCCTTGAAGTCTGGCAGAGGGATGGGGGCTCCTCCAGCGTTTGGTGGAGTCGCCTGGGCCAGAGCGGTTTGAGAAGACGCAGGCCTCACAGCCTGCGAAGAGGGAGCACCACGAACTTGCGTTGAGTCGTGTGCTTGTGGAGGAGGGTTTCGCGCTGATGGAGGGGGGTTCGGGGTGATCTTCGTGCGAGTCATGATAGCAACTGCAAACGAAGAAGAAAGAAAAAAAAAATAATCAGGAGGGTTACGAAGGCTGACTCGATCATAGAGGGAAGGTGAAAGACGAACGAATGTGAGTTCGTTGCGACGATCGACAAAGCCCTAAGTTACGCAGAAGGAGAAATGGAAAAACAGCCCACAGCGTATGCACCAGACAGTTACGGGATGATGCAATCGGTGAAAATGCAAGGAAACCCACCAGATGAAGGAAAGTAGTTACCTTTCGGTGATCAGGAAAACGGTGAAGGGAGATGGTGATCTAGAGCGTCGAGGAACGTCGAGAGCTTTCGCAGAAAGAAATAAGAGCGTATGCAAGCGTGAAGAAAGTGATGGAACAGTAGGAGCGTAAGGGGTTTAAGGGTTTTCGAAATAAGTTTGGAAGCGCTAACGGCAGATGAAGAGAGCCGTTGATGAAGCCACGTGTCGAACGATGCGCGAAGGGTTTGGTGGAGCGTCAGAGCAGCAGAAAGTACTATCGCTTGGAATTCTGCGTCCATGCCACGTAGACCGGTGTTAACGAAGGCTTTTTCAGTCTTTTCGCTAGACAAGTCTTCGCTTAAGACTGGGGGGCTTGTGTACCGCCCTGGTGGTCGGGTGCGATGACGTGGCACCCTGCTACAGTGTAGGCGTGATGACAAGGCGCCAGGTTGGCAGTTAGGAAGGAAGTCGGGAGGCACGCGTAGTCGCCGATTGTTAAGTTGGCGTGTTCCGATTTCCGGTTTACCAGAATAGGCGATCGCCAGGTTGAAGATGAAGTCGCCAGATGTAGACCCAGGCGACCAAGCAGTCGGAGATCGCCAGAACAAGCACATCGCCGAAGACGAAGGAGAAGCAGATTATGAAGGCGGCCGGCGAGACCACAGGGAAGGTGTATGAAGGCCCTAACTCGCCAGTTTCAGTAGGGATCGCACTCCTGAGTTAGCTATGCACTGGGCAGTACCATGCATAGGTAACTTAGCCAAAATGAGAGTAGAAGCAGCGCCAAGTCAGGGAGCCTCCAGATGATGGCACGTGTACAGTTGGATACGAGCCACGTGTCCAAGTCTGTAACTGCCAGGAGAGAGAAAACCACCAGGTATATAAGAGTTCTTAACAGATTTTCTAAGGTACGCGCGTTCAGTTCATACACTTTACGCTTGCGAGTGACAGAGCTGTTTGTGAGAGAGAGTTTGCACGGTTCCAGTTCTTAGTATTTGGTGATACCGTCACTGACTTGAGCGTCGGAGTGCGATCGGCCGCAGCGGCGCCGTGTCGTTTCTTTGCAGGTTCTTGAGATAGATCCAGAGGAGGAACGGAAGTGAGAAGCGGCGCGCACGTCGATCCTTTGACGAGGCATTCTCCAGCGCTCTGGTCAACAGGCAGGATCAGGTTCCTTGGGGAACGTCCTTGCGTTGCTATTTACATAATCTTAGCGTATCTGGCACATGAACTTTCCTTAACTAGAGTGCAACGAATAACAAAGTGGCCGCTTGGGTACCAACTTGTGCACCTAATCTCTAGCGCCATCTGTTATGTGAGTGCCCTAAGTATTCACGTGCCATGCACGTAACTTTCCCTGGAAACCCTAACCCTAATGGGCCTTAGCGCCTCCCAAAATTATTCCCTCGTGCCGCGCCTGCATGCGCTATACACACCACGTGCATGGATCCTTTGTGACTTAGGCTTCCCACATATCTCATGTCTTAACTATTAACTTAGCATAACTCTATGGCCCACCTTATGTGGCCTAGTACAACGTTCAGACCGCCGATGTCCGATCTCTCCCTCTGTTGGCGAGGTCTGATGTCGATCTCCAACTTCGGGGTTTACGATACCAATGTCGGAAGACTAACCAATCCCCTGGTAAGTGCGTCTAGGGCCCACCTTACGTGGCCCCCTTCCATTACCAAACACCGGTATGCGATGTCTGAGGTCAGTCACTTGGTCGGTGACCGAGGACTTGTCGGGACATGTAGCTTGAGTTCAAGTGTTTTGGCATGCTTTATTGTTGGTATTTGCACATATTTTATTTGCTTTATGATCTGGTCGGTCATCGGTGGTTGATGACGTCAGCAGAAGACAATCACGTGGACCACTCGTAGGGTGACACGTGGACCGGGTGACAGAGAGATCAGGGAGCAGATCACCTAGAGCGGTGATCGGAGGTCATCCAAAGAGGTGATCGGTGGTCAGTAGTCAAGTGGCCACCGACAGACCAGTTGGCAGAGAAGTCAGGGGACAGATCACCCAGAACGGTGATCGGTGGCCAGTAACCAAGCGGTCATCGACAGATCAGTTCCCAGATGAACACCTGGGGGCAGAACGCGAGAAGCAATAGAGCACCGATCAGTCATCGAGTGCATGGTCATCGGGGGCTCGTGTTACATGCAGTTAAGCTGGGACTGAGGTTCTCAGCAAGAGCGTTACGCACGGACCTCGCATGAACATGTCCCAGAGAATCGTGCATGAGAGTGGCCTGAGGGGGGCTAGTAAACCGGTCAGTGATTGGTGACTCCCTCAACCCATTACGTGCATGACATCGCGGAGGGGGAATCATTTGCGCAGAGAGCAATGCTTGGTGAGTGTGCCTAGACCAGCCACACCTGGCGTTCTCCTGAGAGTATGCGATTTACCCAGGTGAAAGGAATGCGCTAAGTTACTCCGCCAGGGAATAACTTAGACACGCAGTGAGAAGCGCTAGAGCCTTCAAGTAGTGACACGTGTGTGGTTAGTTGCATGCCTCCACGTGTCATCATCTGAGAGGGACGCGGTCCAGACAAAGGTGCACTCCGTGCCGCTGAAGGTACAGACAATCGCAGACACGCGCAGACGCTCACGTTCTACTGATTCTGGAGGTACGTTGCCACAGAAAAGCATAACAGGGTTCTGACACATGCCAGAGAGGCATAACAGAATTCTGTTAGGCGCAGGTACAGAGGGAGGCATAAAAGAGAATCAGAGTGAGATTCAGAGGGGAGGTTTTTACACACATTATTTTCTAGTGATTCTGTGATCTGACTTGAGCATCGGAGCGCCACCGGCCGCAGAGGCGCCACTGTGTGTTTTTCAGGTTCTCAGAGAGGCTATCTGTGGAGCGGACTTGGAGGGCACGTGGTGTCAAGCTGGTGAGGAAGATCGTGACGAGGCAACGCTCTTGCGCTAAGTCAACCGGCAGGATCACTTTACATGTCTTTTTTATTCTAGATTTTTGTCACAATTTAGCACTTATCAATTATCAGTTATCGTTTCAATCGGTTGCTTTACACTTAGAAACTTTTGAAAGAGTTTGAAACAATTTAACTTTGGTTGATTTTGTTTTGATTTGGTGTTAAACTCTTCTAACTTTAACCAATATAAATTCCAATAACTTAGTAGAATTTTGTTATAACTCACACAAGAGCAAGCTAGAGAGCATAAAGGAAAATAATATTCGTATAGTATTATTGAAAACGTCCGTAACAAATTTCTTACAAGAAAAAAAGAAAAACACCCATGGAGTTAGCGAATGCTGATATAGATACTAGAATGGAAAAATCCCTTTAGGGTTTTTATAACTCAAGGAGGGAGAGTGAGAGAGAAAAAATTCCAAAACTGATTCCATACCCTTATGCTACCATGTCTGCTCCTTACAATAATTTCACCACAAAATTTTCCGATCTGATTGACCAACGTTTTATATTCACTTTTTCAGTTGAGAGTGATTTTCCTATCCTTAACCATGTATGTTATCTGACTAATAATTTCACTTTTCTATTTTGGCCTCAATCTTTTGTCCTCATCCGCCACTTTATCAATTGACCATTTTATTTCCATAACATCATCAAGTGACCCTTGTATCTCGCAACAAATTTCCAGCAATACTTATGTAATTACTCATTTTTTTTTATATGGATTACGTTATTCTAATATCAAGTCTTAAAAAAATCCTTCCAATATTTTTATAAATTTTCTTATTTTAGCTTTAAAACTTATAGTTCATATATTAATTCATAATATAAACACTGAATATTTTTTAATTGAAAAATAAATAAAAAAAATTAGAAATTTTTTAACAAGAAGATTAAATTTTCCCAATTTTAGGAAAAAAAAGGCTTACTGTTCCCGCCGGTTGACCAGGGGCGTCTTTGCGCGCGGCTTATCCTCTCGAGCTAGGGCACCTTCGTTCTGCACCGTCTGTGTGTACCTGAAAAGAAGTGAATAAAGGGGCGCCCTCGCGGCCGTTTGCACTCCGACGATCAAGTCAGTTGACGAGAAACATCAAAATGACACACCTCCGTATCGGAGCACCGTGAATGGATGCTCTGAAGGTGGTCTAATAACTGAGTAACTAATGCTTTTTCTTCCGTACAGTGGGTGCGCGAGCAAGCAACTAGAGTGTGTGAGTAAACTGTGAAAACTCGTATCCTCCCTTGTCTCGAACGTCCCAAGCCCCTTTTAAACGTCCAAAGCTTTTAAAGCGTCTTAAAGCGCATTTAAAGCGTATAAAAATGTTCAACGCGTTTAAAACGTTTAAAGCATTTAAAGTGCTTCAAAGCATTCGAAACGTAAACTAAATTAATGCGTACCTTAGCGAACTTTCAGGAAAACATTGATGTTTCAGTGCTTACTGCCATGTATTCTTCTGACTTGATCGTTACTCTTCGTGGAGGGGCTTACAGCGTCGTAACCCAACTTTGGGATAATCCATCGTGTAAGTCCTCCTTCTCGGAGTGCATCTGGTGCGAGGGGTGACTTTCTGGGTGCCAACTCATGCGCCCCAACCTCTAGTCACTCGCCCTGGGAGTGTATCTACCTTTCTCTCGTACCATGCACGTGGTTATCCCCTGGGCGTGGCCCTCTCATGGGTCGTATCTGTCCCAGGGGTCTCCCAGCGATGGCGTGGGTACTTCACAAGTCAGGTTACTCCTCACTGGTACTAGAGCTATGGCCTTGGAGCCACCTGTCTCTTTTCTTTATTACTGTTCTGAGGTACTAAGGCCTCTCGTGGTGTCGCCCCCTCCACGGTCTTTCCTACCCATGGGTATCGGGGGGTGACACCGTTGATGTCTCATCCCGGTGACGCCTTAACCTGACGACGCCTTATTCTAGCGACGCCTTATCCTGGCGACGCCTCAACCTGGCGACGCCTACACCTGGCGACGCCTTAAACGGTCAACCTGTTGACTTTCTTTCCTTGAGCCCCCTTGAGGGGTCCCACCATACGTTGACCTTGACTTTGACCTTGACTTTGGTCAACGCCCGGGAACGGGACGGTACACTTACTAAGCTAAAAAAATATTTAGAGAGAAAAGTTAAGCAAAATCCAATTAAAAAAAGTTTAAAAAAATACTATTTACCTTAAATTACTAGTAGTTTAATAATGCGTTTGCTGAAGGAAGATTTGAAGAGTTGAAGTTTTATAATTTGAAAAAGACAAGTTGTTGAGGTCAAAGCTTTGGCGTGAGAGAAGAATTAGAAAATGTAAGTTTGCACTAAAATTCCGTGGTCCGACACAAATGCAAACCAATTTTGAAACAGGTATTCATGGTCGTATGCATTTGTTTTCGCCGACTTTTGAGAATAGACGACGCTGCGCTTTTATCGCATTACCATTACTACACTTATTTCCCATATCATCGTTACATCAAATAAAATATTGTCATGCTTATCTAAACCCTATTACATTTTTCTATGTCTCAAATAACCATTTTTCATTCACTACTTAATCAAAAAAAAATTATAGAGTTTTAACTTAAACTGTAAAATTAATATTTATTTATAATTTTCTTCGAATAAATAGTCAGTACAACAAATATTAACATAAAAAATATAATTTTAATATGATTTTATTAATTTTATTTGAACTTTACTAATGAATAAAGTAATTAAACACATATTTACTCTCTTTACTATTTGTCATGTATGTTTATTAAAGAGAAAAATTAAAATTAATATACAATTAACTTTGAAATAACATTTACTTTTTTTTTATTAAACTTTAATAACCTCTTTAATTTTCTCTTTTAACAAGTACACCTAAAAATTATTAAAGAAATATATGTGTTCAATTATCTTAACTAATAACAAAATTTAAATAAAATTAGTTGAATTATATTATTTTTTTTACTAAGATTCTACTCTTTTTTTTTTTTGAAACGTCAAAACTTACTGAAGTGACTATCTATCCATTTTATTTTAATATTATATTTATTAACTAATATTTGAAATTTTTACTACTCTGGTATAAAACAGAAAGGTCACGTCTTTCTAGTTATAAATGATTTAGTAAGTCTCCGTCTTTCATTTTAGTCAGAAGTGGGATGGTACATGCTTAATTAAATAGTCGGTATATGGTGATTACGAATAATAAATATTTAATAAATATTATTAACTATATATTTGATTTGGTGTTGGTCAACTAATTTATAACTTATTTATAACTTATTTATAAGAATGTGTTGAGCCTTTAGTAGACCTAAATCAACATAAATTATGTGGTTAATCTTCATATTAGTTTGACACAAAGTACAAATACTAATCTCATACTTAAATAACTTTTATCTTTTAAGATATGATGTATACTCACCAAATAATAAGAACAACTTGTTCAAGATTTCATGATTAGAACATCTCATCGATAAAATACATTTACATTTATCTTTTGATTGTTTGTTCTACTTTTTTTCATCATAATAATCAATAGATTTCATATGATATAACGGTGTATCTTGGAATATAAGTCATAGAAAGAATTTGATACATGTTTTGAATTAGTAGAAACATAGTCAATAAAAATTATATAGATAACATTATTCACTTAAACATTTTATTTTAAATTTATTAATGTCTAAAATATTTAGTACTCTAGTGATAAGTTAGAGCCTTGAAATTTATTTAAATCTATTTTTATTTATATTTTTGAAAATATACAAATAGTGGTTGTTATTATCTTACGGTGACTAATAAATTGTTGATCTGAATAATATTAGATTCTTTTTTGTTTAAGGTAATTTTTTATAAATAAATAAAAAATATAGTTAGAAGATGAACCAAATTTTCAATAAAATTAGTCAATATAATTGGTGAATACTTTCCATCAAGATAGTTATAGAAAAATAGTATTACTAAATGGGTGGTTTCTTGCTTAATTCAATGTATTATAGTTTGATTGTTGTGACTTTGAAAGTTCAATTTATATTAAGATCTTAATGATCATCAAATGTGTGGTTGAATATAGTTATGAGGCATTTTCGGTTTCACTGTCAAAATCAACTAATTTATAAATCCAAAACAACGCTGTATTATTGAAATTTTTTTATTTAAGAATTTAGTTTCTCATGCCTGTCTTGGTCGGCATCATTACGTATAAGAAAGTTTGTTTTACAAAATAATGAAACATTTTACTTCCTAAAATATTCACACACTCTTGTATCACCCTAATTAGGTTTGATTCTCACTTATAAATTCATCATATTATTAGTTGATAAAGGAAGACAAATAAAGTCATTTGTCCTAGGTTTTGTTTAACTTCGTCTCAAATTTTGATAAAGTTTTTATGAGCTGACCAGAATAATTTATATATATATATATATATATACTTATTTAAATTAAAAAAAATACTTATTGATTTATTTCATTTAAAAAAATGTATTTTTTTATTAAATATTTTTTTTTTCTTTTCTTTCTCATTCAATATCCATAAAGTTTACTCGATTTGTAATGCATTTTCTGTTTTATCACAAACAAGTTTTGTTTGATTTTTTTTATAACTTTGTTAAATGATATCTTGCATGAAACACAAATCTCATGAAACTAAATAATTTTAAAAGCACACATATAATTATTTTTAATATTTTTATTTATTGTTTATGCTTTTTTATTATGAAATGTCTAACTTTCAATTTTAAGTTTTAATCACATAAATCACCACTTTAGTGAGTAACCCATAAAAAAATTTATCTTATCGATTCTTTTTGAGCTCTTAATTTCGTTTTTTTATTAAAAAAAATAAAAATTAATGGAGGTATTTCAAGGATACCTTAATCCTTATACAAGAAACCCAAACCACTCACAGACCTTCAAGAACATTATTAATCACAAAACTAACTTGTGGTTTTGATAGCGGACCTCATTCAGACTAGTGATTCAAGACGCCAATCAGAATAAGAAAAACATGTTAGTATAACCTTCGTAGTTACCTACGACCAAACCTTCAGCTGAACCATCGTGAAGATTTCGTTATGATCTATAATTTCATTCCTAAAAATCTTCTTATTCCTTTGTTTCCACAGTTCTCCGACGACTGCTATCCACACGTAGAACCATATGTTATTGACAATTTCACTTTCCTTAGTCATTCTGAATTGTGTGAAGTGCTTTTTTGGTTCATGATGAACCGTGAATGCCACACCCACCCATTCATAGCATTTTGATCACACCAGCCAAGCTACACTACAAGTACAAAAAAGATGTGATGTTAGTTCCGCTTCCTTCTCACACATGCTACAAATGCTATTATCCACTGATATCCCTTTGTTCACTAAATTTACTTTAATTGCTATTTTGTCCTCCAATACCCGAGCTCTTCATTTCGTTTCATCTCATAAATATAATATTACAATTTTGTAAAAATGTTTCATTTACTGTAATATAATAATTTAGTATGATGATTTTTTTTTTATGTAAACCCATCATATATTTTAGAAACATTTATCAATTTTAATTATTATTAGTTTAATTACGCACAGACGCACGCAGATGCATAGTTCTTAAAAATAATTTAGTGTAAGAAAATTGAAAATATAAATTAAAGTTAAAAATCAAATTTAAATTAGATTTTTTTATAAAATTTTAATAAATTAAAAAAATTATATTTCATAGAAAAGTATATTGAAATTTAAATTAATTTATTTTACTTTGTTTTTTTATTTAATTTATTCATTTTAATATAAAACATAATCTAAAAAATATTAAATTATTTTATTAGTAATTTTAATTTTTTTATTTTTACTATTCATTTTATTATAATAGTAAAATATATTTATAAATATATAATTATTACATATTACATATCAATTTAAAAAAAATATATATATATATATATAATAAAATTAATTTAAAATTTAATTGATTGAAACTATTTTTTTTTTTTAGAGATTAATTATTAAATATTAAAATAATTTATTTTACAAAATATTTATTTATTTATACATAGTCAATTATCTATTTGGACTTTCGAAATCTTCAAGAAAAAGTTAGATGTAAGAAATTATTATTTTTTTTTTATGATTTAAGATATTAAAAAATTAACTTCATTTTTTTCATGGCTTATAGAAACAAACAAACACTCTTGTGAGAGTTTTCAGAGATCCAAACATGTACCTAAAAGAAATATAGTAAGAATTTTAATTAGATTCAGAAGCTTAATGAATAAAATTGGTTCAAAATATTCAAAGAAAGGATAATGAAAAGATACATGCAATGATGAAAATACCTCTTATCAACCTAAACCTAATTAATGCATGTCTAATATTCAACATCCAACGCTGTCATATCATCAATTTCATATATATTTCTCAGGGCTTTAGACATTGACAAACTATTATTCTTGTTTGTGTAACCTACCATACTAACAAAACTTTCTTAATTTCAATAACTAATATTCTTCCATGTTCATAAATTTTCTTTCATTAATAATGATTTTTCATACTCTTTCCCTTCTCTACTTTAAAATTCGCTTGCATGTGTGTTGTGTTCTATACTCATAGATGGGGGAGGACAACGTGATTAGAGTTAATGAAGAATCTCTTGAAGATCATCAAGAGGAACAATAATAAATGCAAAAAAAATATGATAAGAAAAACAAGAGAAAAAGAGTTAAAGAGAAAAATAGATGGAAGATTCATTAAGGAGAGATTAAAAGATAAAGAGTAAAGAAAAAATAAAATGTAAGTATTTTATAAATTGTAAATATTATAATATAATAAAAGAATATTTTATAATTTTTAGAGACTTGTGTTTGAATGTTCAAATAGAAGATTAAGATATTAAAGAAGAGTTTCAACCTTTTTGTTCCTGCCAGTTGACTCGAGGGCCTTCGTACGTCTCACGATACTCCCACGTCCGATTCTCTGTGTCTTCGTTCGAGCCTTTCTTTCGATCAAACACCTGAAATCACAGAGACAAAGGGCGCCCTAGAGGTCGTTTGCACTCCGACGCTTAAGTCAATCTTAGGGCTAGGAAACACCAAAACTCTTTAGCGTAAAAGTTCTGTGTGAACTGTGTGTGTGAAGTGACGCAAATGAATATCGTACCTTACTAGATTTAGCCTTACCCTTTATATAGTCCAGGGTTTCCACTATTTCCAAAACCCAAAATAGGCTTTCTGAGGGTGGGCCCTAGCGCCACTATTACCCATTCTTAGGATAACCTAGTGCGTAGGGCTCCCTAACTGGAGTGCGACCTCTAACGGGATGACCACCTGGATGCCACCTCGTGCACCTAATCTCTGGGGTCACCCATCCTGGGAGCGCCCTAGCTGCTCACGTGCCATGCGTGCAACTTCACCCATGGAACGTGACTCTCACATGTCATATCTCTTCTAGTGTCTCTTTACTTGTGTTACGCCTGAACGTGCCATTCCCACTGCACGCATGGACTCTCGTGGCCTAGGCTTCTCCCTCACTGATAACTGGTGTGTGGTCTGGGATCCACCTTTTTGTTGGAATATATCGCCTTAAACGAGAGGGGGGGGGGGTGAATTGTTTAAGAGGGATTTTCGCAAACTTTGAAGGTATAATGAAAATCAATGCTGAATTACAGAGAAAAGAATCAAGGAAACAAATACCCAAAACTGTTTTAAGATGATATCAGAAAAATAATTGGTTGTTTTGTCAAAACAATCGGTTGTTTTTATCAGCAGTTAATAAAAACAGCTTAAAACAGATATATGTGAGATCAGGGAAAGAGAGAATCACACAAACAAATTTATACTGGTTCACTCTTACACCAAGAGCTACATCTAGTCCCCAGAAACCACTAGGTAATCCACTATGCAATCAAAACCAGATTACACACATCACACACCAAAGTAGTGACCTTGAACCCCTTAAGAAACACACTACCTTTGGCAAACCACACCAAGAATGTTGATCTTGAACACCTCAAGAACACACAACACTCCTTGGCAACACAACTACAAAAATACAGTAATCAAGGAAAAAGGGAATAGAATACACCTGGGTATTACAAAGCTTAAAGTTCAGAATTACAACCCAATCCTATTCCACACACTTAAGAATGATCCAAAGCTCTTTCAAATCTTGGAAAAACTGTTTTGATAAACTCTTTCTGTCACTCCAAGATTAGGAGCGTAAAACGACCTTTATATAGACCAACCAAGTGGTCAAAAACATTTAATAAAGGAGCCAAGTTAGTTAGGATCATTTAAAACATATTAAAACCGCTTAACAGAATTCTGTTAAGGTTTTCAGGAAAACAATCAGTTGTTTTGTCGGAACAATCGATTGTTTTGGTTTGACAGCAAAGTCAACCAAGTTTTTCAAAACCTTTTCAAAAACTGCTAAGGTAAAACAACCTGTTGTTTTGAAAAACAACCTGTTGAAATTTTGACAACTTTTTAGAAAACACATTTTTAAAAGGTTAAAGATTCAAATGAACTTGGATCAACTTAAGGAGTGAATTAACAAGTTTCAAACAACTAGACAACACACACACACCCAACAACAAGGTCTTCAAGCTTTCCTCTTGGATTTGGAGACATCAAAGCATCTTGTTCAACAATCTCCCTCTATTTGATGAAGACAAATCCCTGGTTTGTTTGTGTTGTTTTTTTTGAACTTGAAAGGTCGTGCAAAACAGAATTTGTGCATATACAAAGCAAGTATACCAGCAGGATACCAAGGCACACAAAACCAGTTTTCTGCATAAGCCTTTAACCAGAAAAACCAGCAAAATAGCCATAAAAACCAGTGCCAAAATGAGACTTGTGTGCAGCAGAATTATGATGATTAAGAGCATGGCAGCAGCAGAATTTAAACCATGATAAAACCAGATAACACCATAGTGTAGCAGCAACAACAAAACACATAAAACCACACCATTCTCCCCCTATTTGTCTTCTCAAATAGAATGAAAGAAGGGATAAAATTAGGATTAAGAAAAACCATAATACCAGTATGTGTAGCAGCACCATTGCAGCAACAAACCTGTGATACCACATCAAAATTGCAACAAAGATATGACAACAACATAATCAAAGTACCATAGACTCCAAGAAATTTCAGCAAGGAGACCACAATTTCTCCCCCTATCTTTTTTTCATCCAACAATTCAAGTTGGTCAAATGATTGCTCAAGAGGTGGATTTGGTAGAGATATTCTTTCTTCTGTTAAGAGCAAACCTTCCAGACGTTCCAAAGATACATTCATAAATATTCATCAACCCCATGACCACCAATGTGGTTGCCATTCATAAAAAGCTTTGAATTTCAAGGAAAACAAAGAATATATCTCTTTATGATCTAATTCAGAGGCACAAAGAATGCATATTTGACTCATAATGAGTTATGAAGGAAAAGAAACAGTTGTAATCAAGCATAAGAAATCATAACAACTTTATTCAAATGTGCCAGAGGTAAAACAATCGGTTGTTTCGTGAAAACAATCGGTTGTTTTTCCGAGACAGTAAAACAAGTTAGTTTTCAAAGCAAATCATCTTTCAAAGTGATGGGAAATGCATAATGAAATACATTCATACCTTTGTGTTCCGGCCGGTTGACCGGAAGCGTCTTTGTGCGTGGCTTGTCCTCGCGAGCTAGGGCACCTTCGTTCTGCTCCGTCCGTGAGTACCTAAAAAGAAGTGGACAAAGGGGCGCCCTCGCGGATGTTTGCACTCCGACGATTAAGTCAGCTAGCGAGAAACATCAAAGTGACGCACCTCCGTATCGGAACACCGTGAACGGATGCTCTGAAGGTGGTCAAATAACTGAGTAACTGAATGACTAGTGCTTTCTTCCCTAATTGCCTGTGCGTACAGTGGGTGCGCGAGCAAAGCCACTAGGGTTTGTGTGTGTAAAATTTGTGAGAATTAGGTCCAAACTCGGATCCCCGTCTCAAATGTCTAAAGCCCCTTTTAAACACCTCTAGCGTTTAAAGCGTCTTAAAGCGCATTTAAAGCGTATAAAAACGTTCAACGCGTTTAAAACGTTTAAAGCATTTAAAGCATTTAAAGTGCTTTAAAGCGTTCGAAACGTAAACTAAATTAATGCGTACCTTAGCAAACTTTCAGGGAAACTGATATACCATGATGTTTCAATGCTTTCTGCTATGTGTTCTTCTGACTTGATCGCTACTCTTCGTGGAGGGCCTTACAACATCGTAACCCAACTTATAGATAATCCATCGTGTAAGTCCTCCTTCTTGGAGTGCATCTGGCGCAAAGGGAGTGACTTTCTGGGTGCCAACTCATGCGCCCCAACCTCTAGTCACTCGCCCTGGGAGCGTATCTACCTTTCTCTTGTACCATGCACGTGGTTCTGCCCTGGGCGTGGCCCTCTCATGGGTCGTATTCATCCCAGGGTCTCCCAGCGGTGGCGTGGGTACTTTGCGAGTCAGGTTACCCCTTACTGGTACTAGAACCGTGGCCTTGAAGCCACCTTTCTTTTCTCGTTATTACTGTTCTGAGGTACTGAGGCCTCTCGCGGTGTCGCCCCCTCCACGGTCTTTCCTACCCATGGGTATCGGGGGGTGGCACCGACGATGCCTTAACCCGGCGACGCCTACACCTGGCGACGCCTCATCTTGGTGACGCCTCACCTTGGCGACGCCTCATCTTGGCGACGCCTACACCTGGCGACGCCTTAAGCGGTCAACTTGTTGACTTCCTCCCCTTGGACCCCTTGAGGGGTCCCACCATATGTTGACTTTGACTTTGACTTTGGTCAACGCCCGGCGACGGGACGGTACACTTTGCATTACCTTAAGCATGTTTAGAATCTCATTTGGTCTTATGAAGCCAAAAGCATAGGATGAACATATACAACTTACTTTACAAAGGATGAACATATGCAAGTTACTAAGCCTCTCATACCACACTACCTTGGAGCTTGCTTAAGCCCATACAAGGCCTTTTTCAGCTTGTATACATGGTTAGGATGTTGATGATCTTCAAAGCCTGATGGTTGTTCAACATAGACTTCCTCATTGATAATTCCATTGAGGAAAGCACTTTTAACATCCATTTGAAAAAAATTGAATCCACTCAAACAAGCAAAGGCCAACAACAACCTTACAGCTTCTAATCTTGCAACTGGAGCAAAGGTTTCACCATAATCTATGCCTTCTTCTTGATTATAACCTTTAGCCACAAGCCTTGCCTTGTTCCTTGTAATTACTCTAGATTCATCCAGCTTTTTTCTAAGAACCCATTTGCATTCAATGATGTTCTCCACTGAAAGATCCCTTGGAATTCTCCATTCCTTTGGCAGCTCTTCCTGTTGCAGAATTTCAACCAGTTGTTTCGTAGAATCAATCGGTTATTTTTCTGGACATGATTCTAGCTTCTCCAAGGTGATGTTCTGCTCATCTTCTTCTGCATAAACCTTTGTAGAACCTGGATCACTACGAATGATTTCATCAAACACCACATGGACAGACTCCTCCACAGTTATAAGCCATCAACAACACCATATCAGACTCTTTATTCTTGAAGTTTCATTACATAGGTCATGAATTTTGACTTGTCAAGGATATGAGTAAGGTGTATGCTCTTGAACCATAAGCATCACTTTGATCATTCTTCATCATAGCACCTATACTTGAAAGGTCCTGTAACACAGAATTGATGCATATACAAAGCAAGTATAGCAGTAAGATAACAAGACACACACAAACCAGTTTTCTGCATATACAACATTAGCAGAAAAACCAGAAAAATTGAAGTAATCAAGTGCAGAGAAGCAACAACATAATGCATCAGTTTTTAAAGCTATCTTATACAACCAAATCAAGCATAAACAACTCCCCCTATTTGCTCTCACAAATAGAGAATGAGAAGGGTTGTACAAAGCAAAAATCAGAATGATAATATAGTAGACAAGCAGTACAAACAATGTTGAAATTTCAAGAAATAGAAAAAGATATAGAGCTTTCAAGAAAACAAGTGGATATAATCTTTTATTATCAGATTTCAAGGCACACTCAATGTATATTTGTCCAAAAGCAAGATTTGAAAAAGAGGAATGGTTTAATCATGCATAAGCAAACTTGACAGCATTATACAAAGATGCGAGAGGAAAAACAATTGGTTGTTTCACAGAAACAATCGGTTGTTTTGCTATGACAGCAAAAAGAACATTTTCATAACCAAAAATTACCTTTTAAATTGATGAAAATGCAGTATGCAATTTGTTCATACCTTTGCACAAAGAACCCCAATAGATTCACTCAAAAAGAAGACTTTGAGATGTTCATATGGTCACAAGGCACATTTACATAAATTGATAAATGAAAACACACATACTCTCTTTGAAGTTTCTCTTTTGATCAACACTATGCATGTGCCAAGGATGTCTCTTGACATTCAAAGAACCTTGAAAGACATATACAATTGAAAGTACAGGCACAAAGACAAACTTTGCTTTTGATGGTTTTCCCTTTAGCAGTCACTCTTCAAGTCCAAAAGTGATTCTTGGTTGCCAGGGATACCTACAAGAAAAGATTAAGAAGCAAGATTTAGTCCCCTTATGAATTTGGGTCCAATGATGTTAGTAGGAACCTTAGAAACCTTAGGAACCCATTTCAAAATACCTTTAGGAACATACAACCTTCTTACTTTGCAAAATCTAATAGTGTGGCCCCTTTTCATGCAGTAATGACAAATTTCAATCGGTTGTTTCGATAAAATAACAGGTTTTTTTTCAAAGAAACTTGAAAAGGGTTTTGAAACAGATTTGTTCTTGCTGTTTGGATTAAACCCCAACTCAGCCTTGCCAAAAACACATTTTTGAGAAGCAAGAACAATTTCAAGATTGGATTGGCCTTTGGAAAACTTGTCCATGGATTTTAAAAGATAGTGAACCTTCTTTTGAAGAGATTCACAATTTTCACAAAAGCTAGAATCACACTTGCAAGAAGTGATTTTGTAAATCATTTCCAAACTTTCAAAATCTTTTTTTGAATGGGTCAACTCTTTTTCCAAAGTCTTGACTCGATTTTCCAACCAGTTGTTTAAACCTTTCAACTGATTGTTCAAAAGGGCCAACCTATTATCTTCTTCATGAATCTCATTGAAGGCCTTAAGAAGTTGGCTATAATTTTTGATCCCGCCGGCTGACCTAGCGCAAGAGCGTTGCCTCGTCACGATCCTCCTCACCAGCTTGACACCACGTGCCTTTCAAGTCCACACCACAGAAAGTCTCTCTCTGAGAACCTGAAAACACAAGATGGCGCCTCTGCGGTCGGTGGCGCTCCGACGCTCAAGTCAGTAACAAGAACACCCAAAAACAGAGAGAAAATATACTTTGCAGAACCGTACTAAAGTGCACACAACCCTAGCAATGAGCCGTAATGAAAACGTACCTCTGCAAATTCTATTAAGTTTACCTTTATAGCTAGGTTTTTTCTCTCTCCAGGCAGTTATGCTTTGGACGCGTGGCTCGCATCCAACCCTGCACGTGTCACCATCTGGGCTGGGGTCGCAGGTAGTACCCAGCCCTACACGTGTCATCATCTGAGCTAGGATAACCCGAGCGTCGTTTCTCTATTGCATTCAACCCTACACGTGCTATCATCTGGGTTGGAGTAACAGGTAGCATCGAACCCTACACGTGTCGTCATCTGGGTTGAGGTAACTTGAGCGTTATTTCTGTGTAGTAACCAGTCGCGCGGCTAAGTCCTCTACTCTAGGAGTAAGCTAGCACGCAATATGCTCTAGAACACCACCTGACAAGGCGAGTATCGGGTGCAGCAAAGTGCACCATCTCTGTGATATCGCTTGTCGCTAGTGGCACCTTCCTTATCGTTGCGCCATGCATGTTCTAGCTGAGGAAACCTTGCCACCAACGAATGTCCACTCTGGGAATCCTGTCGCTGATGGGCAAGCTGTTCCCTTCAACCCACACGACCTTCACGCCCTATGTTCGCGCAACAATCATCTTACTAAAATTATACGCTTGAACTTACTCTTCTGAGCCTCTAGCAACTTCAACTGAGTTTACTGGGAGATCCGGCGATGTGCTCCTCGCGGCGACGTCAGACCACCTGATCTCCTATTATCTAACACGTCGATGACACACAAACCTGGTGACTATGCTCACTCTTGAACCATTCGTTTCTCACTTGTCCACGTGTTCTGCTGAGCACGCCCCACACGGTCACGTGCCAGGCACGTCATCACAACCGATGACCTGGTCGGTACAATTTTCAACATTAATGGAAGAGCTTGAACTTACACTGCTTGTGTCAATTTCTTGTTTTGTCATTTGACATAAATTTCTTTCTTCTTCATCACTTGAAGAGGAGCTTGATGAGTCATCATTATAAGCTCTTCTTGATTTTCCTTTCTTCTCATGCTTCTTGAAGTTTTTCCTCTTTTTGTTGGGACATTCAGTTTTAATATGACCCTGTTCACCACATCCAAAACATGTATATTTGTTAGTGTTAAACTCGGTAGGTTTCTTGTTATCATACCTGTTGAATGTGTTAGAAAAGATGGCTTTAAACTAGAGGGGGGGGGGGGGTGAATTGTTTAAAGGGGTTTTCGCAAAATTTTCAAAGCTAGAATGAACTTATTTCAGAAACCAATTGATTCAACAATTCAGTTAGCCAAAACAGCAAGCAAAACAGTAATACTAGAAAAAACAATCGGTTGTTTCTTCGAAAGAATCGGTTGTTTATACCAGCAAACAACAAACAAACTGAATTTAAAGAGATAGGGATAGAGAGATTGTACACAGTTGTTTATACTGGTTCACTCCAAACTAGAGCTACATCCAGTCTTCTCAGAAACCCTGAGGATATCCACTAAGCAATCACACCTTGATTACTTACACCACAACCAAGAGAATGACCTTGAAAACCTCAAGACACACACTCTCCTTGGCCAACACTAAGATTGCTGATCTTGAACACCTCAAGAACACACAGCCAATCTCAGCAACACACACAAACGAATTGTTCAGCAGTTTACAAAGATTACACTTGTTACAGATGAATATCTGAAATCAATACAAGTAGAATCCTATTCAACACCTTGATCAATCTCTCAACTCTTTAGCAATCTCAGAACACTTTGAAAAACTCTTTTTGATCAATCTTTGTTTCAAGATCCTTAAAACTTAAAAACAGTTTTTCAGAATATATCTAAGAATATAGTTTGTTATCAAATCTTAAAAAACTCTTAATTGCATTTAAAATTGTTTGGTCAAAACATTTAATGACTGGAGCGTATTCAGTTAAAGCATTTAAAGCTCAGTCAAAGAAAACAGTTTTTCTGTAAAAATCTATCTTGCTTGTTTTGTGGGTTAAAACCCAATCCAGCTTTTCCAAAAACACAGTTTTGAGATGCCAGGACATTCTCAAAGTTTGATTGACCTTTAGAAAGCTTATCCACAGTTTTAACAAGATAGTGGACCTTCTTTTCAAGATTTTCGCAATTTTCACAAACAAGAGTATCACACTTGCAAGAGGAGTTTTTGTAATTCCTCTTCCAGTGTTTTGACTCATCTTTCAAGCCAACTATTCATTCCCTTTAACCGGTTGTTTAAGAGGGCCAATCGGTTTGCTTCTTCATGTGCTTCTTGAAAGGCTTGAAGCAATTGACTATAATTTTCAGAATTTGAGGAGTTAGATGAACTTACACTACTTGAGTCATCTTCCTTTCTGGCCATGAAGCAGAACTTGAGGCTTTTCTTGTTTTGCCTTCTTTTCCTTCTTGCTTGACTTCTTGACCTTGCTTCCTTTGGTTCATTGAAGTTTCCATGAGTAGCCTTGAGGGTGTCCCACATCTCTTTAGCAGTTTTGCATTTTGATATCCAAAAAAACTCATTAGTATCTAGTGCAAAAGCTATTATGTTTTGAGCAGTACAATCAAGCTTGACCATTTTACATTTTTCATTGGTCCATTGGGACCAAGGTTTTGCAATCAAAGATCCATTCTTTTTAAACTTTGGAATTGATGTGATTCCAATAGCCACATAGAACAAGATTCTTGACACTTTGAGGAATCACCTTGAGCTGGAAAATGTAGAGGCACTTTCTTAGAAGTTGGATCATGGTTCTAAGATCAAGAACTCACCAAAACAAGTACCAAATCCCAAACTCATTTGGATGAACCAAATATTGTCAAATTGAATCAACAAAAAGGAGAAGGAAAAGAAGAAAACCGAACAGAAATTGAAACTTAAACAAAAGAACCGAACAGATTTAAGGACAAAAAGAAAATAGTTGCTGGAAAAAGGAAAAGCCGAACCAAAACATGTTCAAGAACACAAGACAACAAGAGTAATTGAAAGAGAAGAAAGGAAGGAGAAGAGAATGCTCATGAAGATGGAGGAATGGTTGGATGATCACGCCACTAGAAGAATGGATGCTCCTAGATGAGTGTGGAAGCCGCCACTTGAGGAAACCATGGTCCTTCAAGATAAGACTAGAGAAGAAGCTCAAAGCTCTCCAAATGCTCACTCCAATTTTGAGTATAGTTTCTTTAGATCAAATTCAAATCTGAAATTTACAAGGAAGGCACCTCTATTTATAGCCTAAGGTGCTGAAAAATGAAAGCTAAACAATTCAAAATTCCCTCCAAAAGCTACTAGAACCGGCGCTAATTGCCTAAGCAAGGAAGGTGTGATCCCTTCCTTCACTTTGGCACCCCCTATTCTACTCCTACACCTATCTACTAATACACCCCCCTAAAGGTCCTATTTAAAACCTAAAAGATGCTATAACAAAAGAGGTTTCTAAGGTTTCCCTCTAAGCACCTTCAACTAAAGACACTACAAAAAGAGAAAATAAATGTCCTCTAGCTCCCAAGGCTTTGAACATGCTTCTTGTAATCCTTTGAGGTGGACTTTGACCTCCATGGGCGTCCTCCATTTGTGCCTCCACCTCTTCTTGAGCTTGATGAGTGGCCTCCATGTTCTCTTGGGCTTGATCTCCATCATACTCCCCGAGTTGGAGAGAATTCGACCACGAATTCTGGAGACCTACAGAAAAAGGAGTTAGATCGCTGACATTAAAAGTATGACTACCTAAGAATGTATCAGGCATATCTAACTCATAAGCATTGTCATTAATCCTCTTGAGGACTTGGAAAGGTCCATCCCCTCGAGGCATTAGTTTGGACTTCCTTTGAGTAGGAAAACGATCCTTCCTCAAGTGAAGCCAAACCCAATCGCCCTCATCAAACAACAATGCTTTTCTCCTCTTATTGGCAAGTTCAGCATACTTGCCAACCTTCTTCTCAATTCTCTTCTTGATGTCTTTATGCAAAGTTTTCACAAAAGAAGCCTTTTCATCCCCATCTTTGCACAAGACATCGTCAAGAAGGGGAATAGGAAGAAGATCAAGAGGTGTTAGGGGATTAAACCCATAGACCACCTCAAAAGGAGAATGGGAGGTGGTAGAATTTACTATTCGGTTATAGGCAAACTCAACATGGGGTAGTAAATTCTCCCACACTCTAGGATTCCCCGAAATAAAGCATCTCAATAGTTGTCCCAAAGTTCTATTCACCACCTCGGTTTGACCATCGGTTTGTGGGTGGCAAGTGGTAGAAAATAAAAGCTTAGTTCCAAGCTTGCCCCACAAGGTCTTCCAAAAGTGACTCAAGAACTTAGGATCTCTATCGGACACTATAGACCTAGGAATCCCATGCAAGCGAACCACTTCTTGGAAGAAGAGGTTTGCAATGTGGCATGCATCATCCACTTTGTGGCAAGGAATAAAGTGAGCCATCTTTGAAAAACGATCCACTACCACAAAAATGGAGTCCTTTCCCTTTGATGTCTTGGGTAAGCCTAAGATGAAATCCATAGATATATCTACCCAAGGCATTGAAGGGATAGGAAGAGGAGTATAAAGACCATGGGGATGCATTTTAGATTTAGCTTTGCGGCAAGCTATGCATTTATCACACAAACTATGAACATGTTTATGCATATGAGGCCAAAAGAAATGTTCATGCAACACATCCAAAGTTTTAGCAACCCCAAAATGTCCCATTAAGCCCCCCTCATGAGCTTCTCTAACAAGAGATAATCTAATAGAGCATTGGGGAACACAAAGACGTTTTCCCTTAAAAAGAAAGCCATCTTGAATAAAAAAATCTTTGTGTCCTCCCTTAAGACACTCTTGATAGAGGAGAGAAAAATCAAGGTCATCATGATAAAGTTCCTTAATGTGATCAAAACCAAGATATTGAGAGGTTAAAAGATTTAGCAAGGTGTATCTTCTAGAAAGAGCATCCGCCACAATATTTATTTTGCCTTGCTTGTGTTTGATCACATAAGGAAATTGCTCAATGAATTCCACCCACTTAGCATGCCTCTTGTTAAGTTTGTTTTGGCTTTTCAAATATTTAAGAGATTCATGATCACTATGTATCACAAACTCTTTGGGAAAAAGATAGTGTTGCCAAGTAAACAAAGCCCTAACAAGTGCATATAATTCTTTATCATAGGTGGAATAGTTGAGATGACTTCCCTTCAATTTCTCACTAAAATAGGCTATGGGGTGGCCCTCTTGAAGGAGAACAGCCCCAATACCTATGCTTGAAGCATCACACTCAATCTCAAATGTCTTAGTGAAATTAGGAAGGGCCAAGATGGGAGCATTAGTCAATTTTTCTTTCAAAGTATCAAAAGCATTTTGTTGTGCTTCTCCCCAATGAAAGACCACATCCTTTTTCACTATGTCATTGAGTGGTGCGGCAATGGTACCAAAGTTTGGGACAAATCTTCTATAGAAAGAAGCAAGCCCATGAAAACTTCGGACCTCATTCAAAGATTTCGGTGTAGGCCAATTTTGAATGGCCACCACCTTGGTTTTGTCCAAATGGACCCCTTTACAACTCACAACAAACCCTAGGAATTCTATATGATCAAGAGCAAACATACATTTAGCAAGGTTAGCATACAAATGTTCCTTCCTAAGGGTTTCCAAAACTTGCCTAACATGCAACCTATGGTCATTCAAAGATAAGCTATAAATGAGAATGTCATCAAAGTAAACCACAACAAACTTACCAATGAAAGGTCTAAGAACATGATGCATGAGGCGCATGAAGGTACTTGGTGCATTAGTTAAACCAAAAGGCATAACTAACCACTCATATAAACCAAAGTTGGTCTTAAAAGCCGTCTTCCATTCATCACCCGGTTTGATACGGATTTGATTGTAGCCGCTTTTAAGATCAATCTTTGAAAAGATTTTTGAACCATGTAATTCATCCAACAAATCATCTAGTCTAGGTATGGGATGCCTATACTTAATGGTTATGTTATTTATGGCCCTACAATCCGAACACATTCGCCATGTGCCATCCTTTTTTGGCACTAAGATGATAGGCATAGCACAAGGACTCATGCTATCTTGCACCCACCCTTTTTCAATCAAAGCCTCAACTTGTTGGCGAATTTCCTTGGTTTCACTTGGATTGGTCCTATATGCAGGACGATTTGGTAAAGAAGAGCCCGGTATCAAATCAATTTGGTGCTCAATCCCTCTCAAAGGTGGAAGTCCATTTGGAGGATCTTGAAACACATCTTTGAACTCTTCTACCAAATTTTCCAAGCAATGAGGACTATCAACAAGTGTTTCTATGCTAAGAGTTCTAGGGATGGCTAAAAAAAGAGGATGATGAGCCACTATTTCCCTTTCAATGTCACGCCTAGACACAAGGAGTGTAGGCTTAGAACTCTTATCTTTTTTATCTTTTTTATCTTTTTCACTCTCCCTCTTTTTCTTCATGATAACTTGGTCCTCATGGACTTCTCTTGGAGAGAGAGATTTTAAAGTAACCTTGTGACCATGGAATTCAAAAGATAATTTGTTGGTAAAGCCATCATGTAAAACTTTTCTATCAAATTGCCAAGGCCTTCCCAAAAGAACATGAGTGGCTTCCATGGGCACAACATCACATAATACCTCATCTTTGTATTTTCCAATGGAGAAATGGATGAGGACTTGTTTATTAACAATTATTTCTCCTACTTCACTAAGCCATTGTAATTTGTAGGGCTTTGTATGAGAGATAGTAGGCAATCCAAGCTTATCTACTACTCTTGTACTAGCCACATTTGCACAACTACCCCCATCCACTATCAAGGAACAAATGTTGTTTTGAATAAGACATCTTGTATGGAAAATATTTTCCCTTTGACTTTCATCAAAAGGTTGTGAAACTTGTCCAAGAAGTCTTCTCACAACTAACAAGTCCCCTTCAAGTGGACATTCACTCTCTTCCTCACTAGATGCATGAGAATGCAATGAATGCTTTGAAGAATCCGAATCATGCTCACTAACTACAATGCCCTCATGCATGTACATACTTCGTTTTGAAGGACAATTTGCAGCAATATGACCATAACCCATACATTTAAAGCATTTAGTGTTAGATGTTCTAGTGGGAGACTTAGGTCTAGATGTTGATGGCTTAGATTCCTTGGGTTTGAAAGAAGAATCTTTGGAAGGATGTTTTGAAAAAGAAGTTTTGTTTCTCCAAGACTTGGAGTAGTATCCATTATTGGAAGCATTTTTAAAAGAGTTTTTCTTAGCAAGTTGGGCTTCCACCTTCATTGCAAGATGAACTAAAGAGCCCAATGATGAATACTCTTGTAACTCAACAATGTCTTGGATATCCTTCCTAAGACCACTCACAAACCTAGCAACCATGGCTTCTTCACTTTCTTCTAATTCAATTTTAAGCACAAGCGTCTCAAGCTCCTTATAATATTCATCCACATTTAGCGTGCCTTGTTGAAACGTTGGAGTCTCAACATGAGGTCTTTCCTAAAATGTGGGGGCACAAACCTAGCGCGCATATGATCCTTTAAAGAGTTCCAAGAGTCCACGGGAGGACCCTTGTGATAGATAATGTCCTTTACAATCCCATGCCACCATTTCATGGCATAATCACTAAACTCTAGGGTGGCTAGCTTGAGCTTATGCTCATCTTGGATCTCATGGATCTCAAAAATTTGTTCACACTTAGCCTCCCAATCTAAATACACATTTGGATCACTAGAACCATTAAAACAAGGTAGTTTGACCGAAGGAAGCTTGGACTTTGCATCATGGTAGAAGCCATTGCCGTAGTGAATTCTTTCCCCTTGGTGATGATGTCTTTGTCCATGGACTTGGGGTGGAGGTCTCCTTCTCCTATGCTCATCTTCACGGCCAACATCATTTGAAGAAGCTCTTGAAGATGGTCTATGAGAATGATGTCCATCATGGATAGAAGGAGATGGTCTAGTTTGTTTGACCTCCATCTTTTGCAATTTCTCTTCCAACCTTCTAATTGTTCTTTGAGCTTCATGTAATTCACCAAGAATTGAAGCTTTGGAAGGAGAATTCTGCTTGGAGGATGCATCACTTGAAGATCCAGCCATTTGTAATTAAAAAAAAAAACAGCAAACACACAAAACAGCAAACAAGTTAAAAATTAGCAAAAACAGTGAGCTTTGCACTTGAAACTGCCGAAGTGAATTTAAGGCTGAAAAAGATATCACTCTCAAAGAAATAATGTTCTTGCTCCAATCTGATCTTGAGGCCTTGGAATCCTCAAATGAAATATGTCAAAGCAAGCACACCAATCTTAAGAGCAAACCACCACAAAACCAAAGAAACAATAAAGACAAACAAGAAAAGGTATAAGCAAGGAAAGGTAATTGCAAAAGGAAAACTATATGTAAGACAAACTCAAAGAATAAGAATGAAAGACAATCAAGAAAATAAAGAACTCAATGAGAAAAGTAGGCACACAAAAGAATACCTAAGGAAAAGCACTAGAGTAGATGAAGAAAACAAAAATTTTAGCTACTGGAAATTTTTTTTTTTTTTTTTATGCAAACTGTGTTTGATATTCACTGATTTAACTGGAACGTTGTAGAGCGAACTGGATTATGAAATTTTTACCACAGAAACTTCAAGATGTTAACTAAAAAATGGCACTGGAATCAATTAAAAACAGTAAGCCAATTGAGAGAAATAAATTTTTTAAAATCACTGCCAGATTACCGTATTTTTTTCGGCAGGAATGTACACTTTTTTTATTTTATTTATCATTTTTTGTGTACTTCATATTTTTGAATGATTCTTTTTTTTATTCTTTTCTAACACTTTGAATATCTCAAATCCAGAATTTCAGAATTTTACAGTACGTAAATCAGTTGCAATAAGGAAAAACAGTAAGCACTCTTTTCAGAAACAGAG
The DNA here is from genome assembly GCF_051622355.1 of Phaseolus vulgaris. Lineage (NCBI taxonomy): Eukaryota > Viridiplantae > Streptophyta > Magnoliopsida > Fabales > Fabaceae > Phaseolus > Phaseolus vulgaris. The sequence goes on from NC_143503.1 coordinate 6,621,366, forward strand.
GAATCCTAATAGGAATAAAAAAAACAGAATGATGAACTAGCAAAGACATAATAGAAAATGATGTATTGGAACTTGTATAGGTCTAAAATACAAGTATGAACTCAATTCTAAAAAGAAAATGCACAAAGGATCAACATCAATTCAGAAAATTATATGACACCAAAGCAAGAAACAATCAAAACAATAAAAGTACTACTAGAAGTAATGACATATATGGAATAACATGACTAAGACAAAACTTGACATGATTCAAAAATTAAAAGACACAACACAAATTGTAACAAGTGGAAGGAAGCTTAAGGTAAACTCTAGGAAGGATAATGCCATTCCAAAAGAGCAACCATACTCATAAGAATTATGAGTGCCATAAACCTTTCCACAAACACTTGGAGCAAAAGAAAACAGCAAGAATACTCAAATACAATTCTAAAACAGAAACTGAAATTGCAAGAAATTAAAAAGAGCTCTTGAAATTAAAGTGCACACAACTCAACAATTAACAAGAATGAACCTAAGACTCATGATACCACATGATGTGATTCCAATAGCCACATAGAACAAGATTCTTGACACTTTGAGGAATCACCTTGAGCTGGAAAATGTAGAGGCACTTTCTTAGAAGTTGGATCATGGTTCTAAGATCAAGAACTCACCAAAACAAGTACCAAATCCCAAACTCATTTGGATGAACCAAATATTGTCAAATTGAATCAACAAAAAGGAGAAGGAAAAGAAGAAAACCGAACAGAAATTGAAACTTAAACAAAAGAACCGAACAGATTTAAGGACAAAAAGAAAATAGTTGCTGGAAAAAGGAAAAGCCGAACCAAAACATGTTCAAGAACACAAGACAACAAGAGTAATTGAAAGAGAAGAAAGGAAGGAGAAGAGAATGCTCATGAAGATGGAGGAATGGTTGGATGATCACGCCACTAGAAGAATGGATGCTCCTAGATGAGTGTGGAAGCCGCCACTTGAGGAAACCATGGTCCTTCAAGATAAGACTAGAGAAGAAGCTCAAAGCTCTCCAAATGCTCACTCCAATTTTGAGTATAGTTTCTTTAGATCAAATTCAAATCTGAAATTTACAAGGAAGGCACCTCTATTTATAGCCTAAGGTGCTGAAAAATGAAAGCTAAACAATTCAAAATTCCCTCCAAAAGCTACTAGAACCGGCGCTAATTGCCTAAGCAAGGAAGGTGTGATCCCTTCCTTCACTTTGGCACCCCCTATTCTACTCCTACACCTATCTACTAATACACCCCCCTAAAGGTCCTATTTAAAACCTAAAAGATGCTATAACAAAAGAGGTTTCTAAGGTTTCCCTCTAAGCACCTTCAACTAAAGACACTACAAAAAGAGAAAATAAATGTCCTCTAGCTCCCAAGGCTTTGAACATGCTTCTTGTAATCCTTTGAGGTGGACTTTGACCTCCATGGGCGTCCTCCATTTGTGCCTCCACCTCTTCTTGAGCTTGATGAGTGGCCTCCATGTTCTCTTGGGCTTGATCTCCATCAGGAATGAAAGGAACATTCTCAATTGAATCCCAAATTCCTTGATCAATAGATTCCACAAAGATTTTCATTCTGGCCTCCCAATACTTGTAATTCAATCCACATAATAAAGGTGGTTTGTAGATTGAAGCACCTTCCTCAAAAGATAGTTTTCCAGCCATAGAAAAGGATTTTCGGATAACACTTGAATACCTTTCAAGAACCAAGCTCTTGATGCCAATTGTTAGAATGTATGGCTTTAAACTAGAGGGAGGGTGAATGATTTAAAGAGGGTTTACAAAAAATTTAAGCCAAGAAAGATATTTACATCGAGAATCACTTGATTTAGAAATCAGTTTGCCAAAACACAAAGCAAAAAGCACAACATCAGAAAAACAATGGGTTGTTTCGCAGAAACAATCGGTTGTTTATACCAGTTTTACAAATATCAAAACTGAAATTAAAGAGTTAAAGGATAGAGAAAATGCACACAGAGATTTATACTGGTTCACTCTAAACCCAAAGCTACATCAAGTCTTCCCAGAAACCACTGGGAAATCCACTAAGAAATCAACCCTAGATCACTTACACCACAACCAAAGAAGTGGCTTTGATCCCCTCAAGACACACTCCCTTTGTCCAGCACAACAACACTAAGAATGTTGATCTTGATCCCCTCAAGAACACACAACACTTCTCAGCAAACACACAAGGTTTCTTTCAACAGTACACATGATTACACTTGATACAGAACAAATCTGAAATCAATACAAGATGAAAATCCTATGTCACACTCTTTGCTCAATATCAATCTCTAAGCAATTCTCAACATTTTCTCTTAAGCAAAATCAGTGAAAAAATCAGATTTGTTTTTCTATATTAAAACCAAATTGTTTGTTATCAAATCTTAACAAATTATTCATTGCATTTAAAGATTGGTCAAAGCATTAAAAATTGGAGCGTAAACAGTTAGAAAATCAGAGAAGGGCAAACGCAGGCCTATGCGTTTGAAAACAGTTTGGTAGAGGAAGAAGAAGGCCTCCTCGTTGTTTGATCGCTCGTCTATGCAAACGAGCTCCCCAGGTGTGCAAGGGCGCACAACTATATATATATCGTGCCTCTTGGCGAAGGCACTGCCTTGGTAAGCGCCTGGTTCGCCCACGTGGTCCCTCCAATCTTTTAGGGAGGTTAGGCTTGAGCACAACTCATCGGGGGCCCAAGGATATAGGGCTTTGTAGTTGACCCTGAGAGGTGGAGGTTTGGCAGTCGTTTTAGTACGCGCCTTGAAGAAAACTGAAGAATGAAGAAGAGTAAAGGTTCAGCAAATGAGGGTCAAGATGAGAAAAAGGAAGAAACCCTAGAAAAACCCCAACCCACGCGAGAAGTTCAGAAAAGGGGGGAACGAAGAAATGAGAAGGAAGAGTGCGAGTACGAGAAAAATAAAAAGACCCAGACAGTTATATCAGTACAAAAAGTTGAGAGAAAGAGTCATCGAAGAAGAAAAGTTTATATACCTTGGGGTGCGAAGAGAGAATGCAGAGAAAGTTTCGAAGAAGAAGGTGAACAGTATGAAGGAATGGGAAAAGTGATGAAACAGTAACTGAAGCGCGCGATTTTTGAAAGACTTAATGTAAACTTGAGGAGCGCAAGAGGCGTTAAGTGCTGGCCATGCGATTGGGCTACGTGTCAAGAGATTAAAGCGTGACTTAAAGTGTCACATCACCAACACAGAGAGTGTCACGTCACCAGCGCAGAGAATGTCACGTCATCAGAACGCCACGTGGACGGTAAGGCGAGGCCTTACTCTTTTCGCTGAAAACAGTTATCAGCTCAAGACTGGGGGGATTGTGTACCGACCCGTCCTCGGGCGTCGACCAAATTCAAACATATGGTGGGACCCACCAAGGGGCTCCAAGGAGAAAAGTTAGTGTGTCGACTGCTTTGGGCGTCGCTAGGTGTGGGCATCGCCAGGTGTGGGCGTCGCCAGGTGTAAGCGTTTCCCACCTTAAAGGCGTGACTCATTGTCCTAAGAGCGTGCTTTGGCCTTGATACCCATGGGTAGGGAAGACCGTGAAGGGGGCGGCACGATGAGAAGCCACAGTACGGGCGAGGAGGCCTCGGGCCCCGGTACCTCAAAGCAGTAATAAAGAGAAGGGAAAGGTGGCTTCAAGGCCATATCCCCAATACCAGTAGGGAGTAACCTGACTCGTGAAGTACCCATGCCACCTCTTGAGAATCCCTGGGACAGATACACCCGGGAGAGGGCCATGCCCAGGGGTAATCCATGTTCATGGTATGAGAGGAAGGCTGATACACTCCTAGGGTGAGTGACTAGAGGCTGGGGCGCATGAGTTGGCACCCAGGTAGTCACCCCTTGCACCGGATGCACTTCGAGGAAGGAAGACTTACACGCTGGGATTTCCCTAAGTTGGGTTACAGCGCCGTAAGGCCTTCCACGTGGAGTTGCGCTCAAGTCAGAAAGGCCACGTGGCAGTAAGCACTGAAACCCAAGGTATATAAACTTTTCTGAAAGCTTAGTGAGGTACGTTTTACAAATACTCTAATCATTTGCACGCTTACACACTGTACGCACGAGTGATTTGAGTTCGAGAGAGAAGTTAGTTACAAGCCTTCAAAACATCGCAGTTACGGTGTTCCGATATGGAGGTGCTTGGTGTTTTCTGCTTATTGACTTGATCGTCGGAGTGCAAACGGCCGCTAGGGCGCCCCTTTGTTCTCTCTATTTCAGGTACTCATGGTGGTGTAGGGTGAAGATCTGAAACTAAGACGAAGGTGTCCTTGCTGCGAGAGTCATAGCTACGCACGAAGCACGTTCTGGTCAACCGGCGGGAATAAGTAGCCTTGACTGTGTCCCACATCTCTTTAGCAGTTTTGCATTTTGATATCCTGAAAAACTCATTAGTATCTAGTGCATAAGCTATTATGTTTTGAGCAGTACAATCAAGCTTGACCATTTTACATTCTTCATTGGTCCATTGGGACCAAGGTTTTACAATTAAAGATACATTCTTTTTAAACTTTGGAATGAAAGGTCCATTCTTAATTGAATCCCAAATTCCTTGATCAATAGATTCCACAAAGATTTTCATTCTGGCCTCCCAATACTTGTAATTCAATCCACATAATAAAGGTGGTTTATAGATAGAAGCACCTTCCTCTAAAGATAGTTTTCCAGCCATAGAAAAGGATTTTCGAATCAAACTTGAATAACTTTCAAGAACTAAGCTCTTGATGCCAATTGTTAGAATGTATGGCTTTAAACTAGAGGGAGGGTGAACGGTTTAAAGAGGGTTTTCAAAAACTTTTAAGCCAAGAAAGAAATTTACTTCGAGAATCACTTGATTTAGAAATCAGTTTGCCAAAACACAAAGCAAAAAGCACAGCACCAGAAAAACAATGGGTTGTTTCGCAGAAACAATCGATTGTTTATACCAGTTTTACAAATATCAAAACTGAAATTAAAGAGTGAAAGGATAGAGAAAATGCACACAGAGACTTATACTGGTTCACTCTAAACCCAAAGCTACATCCAGTCTTCCTAGAAACCTCTGGGAAATCCACTAAGCAATCAACCCTAGATCACTTACACCACAACCAAAGAAGTGACCTTGATCCCCTCAAGACACACACTCCCTTTGGTCCAGCACAACAACACTAAGAATGCTGATCTTGATCCCCTCAAGAACACACAACACTTCTCAGCAAACACACAAGGTTTCTTTCAACAGTACAAAGGATTACACTTGTTACAGAACAAATCTGAAATCAATACAAGATAAAAATCCTATCTCACACAATTTGATCAATCTCAATCTCTAAGAAATTCTCAACTTTTTCTCTTAAGCAAAATCAGTGAAAAACTCAAATATGTTTTTCTATATTTTAACCAAATTGTTTGTTATCAAATCTTAACAAACTATTCATTGCATTTAAAGATTGGTCAAAGCATTAAAAACTGGAGCGTAAACAGTTAGAAAATCATTTAATGCTCAGTCAAAGCATAAATCAGTTTTCTGTTATGGTACCAAAACAAACAATCGGTTGTTTCCACGAATCAATCGGTTGTTTTGGTTTTGACAGCAAGTCAACCATTGAAAACAGTTTTCAACCATTCTAAAAACTCCTAAGTATAAAACAATCAGTTGTTTCGACAAAACAATAGGTTGTTTTTCACTTAGTTTGAAAAACACTTTTCTTTTAAAAGGTTTGAGAATGCTTATGCTTTGGATTCAATCAAGAGTGAATTATACATAAAATCTACCCCAGATCCTAACTAAAAGACAACTGAGCAACAGTAAACACAGCTAGCCTTTCATCATCCTTCAAAGGGTTTGGATTCTTCAAAGCTTGAACACACTTGGTTCAACACAGTTTTCCAGTTAAAATCCTCGTCCGCCCGTATGGGGTAAGTGCGGCATCAACTATGAGTTTCTCCTTGGGCTAGAAGTCTCGAGACTGGGTAGGATGGTTCATAGAGAACGCCTCCCTCTTGAGTGAGAGCACCTAGGTGGAGACAGTATGGTCCAACGGTTGAACCCTCCTCTACCCCAGTATGGTTAGATCGAGGTCAGATACGAACTTCTCCTTGGGTTAAAAGACTCAAGGTTGGGATAGGATGATTAGCAGAGAACGCCTCCCTCTTGAGTGAGAACGCCAAGGCGAAGACAACACGGTTCACCAGCGGCATCAGGAATGTTAGAATATATGGCCTTAAACGAGAGAGGGGTGAATTATTTAAGAGAGGTTTTTGAAATCCTTTTAAAGTTTAACAAAATGCTTTGTATGAATCCATAATAGAAATCAGGTTAGACGAGAACAAAAGCAATAAAACAGCAAAGCAACAAAAAAAAATCAGTTGTTTATGTGAAACAATCGGTTGTTTATACCAGTAAAACTTAAAACAAAATTTAAATGAGTTTGAGGGTAAGAGAGAGATACACCAACAGTTTATACTGGTTCACTCTTAAGCCAAGAGCTACATCCAGTCCCCAAAAAACCACAGGGTAATCCACTAAGTAATCTAACCAGATTACAACACACAAACCACCAAAAGCAGTGACCTTGAACCCTTCAAGAAACAAACCCCCTTTGGCAAAACACACACCAAGAGTATTGATCTTGACCACCTCAAGAGCACACAACAGTCCTTGGCAACACAACACCAGAAATACAGTAGATTGAGAAGGGATAACACTTGTTTACAGAACAATCTGAAATCAATACAATTGCAATCCTATTCCACTCTCTTAGAAAACCCAAAGCTTGATGTGAATGTTCAAATCTTGAAATCAACTTTTTCACGACTGAAAAACTCAAATCAGTTTCTCTTGTTTGTTTGAAAACATAAACAAACCATTTATAATTTCCAAAGATTGGTCAAAGCAATTAATGAAGGAGCGTATTCAGTTTGAAATCATTTAAAGCACATTCAACCACCAAAACATAATTATGTTAGGATTTTCAAAGAAACAATCGGTTGAAACCACGAAACAACCGATTGTTTGGTTTGGCAGTTAAGTCAACCAAACTTAAACAGTTTTCAACCTTTTCAAAAACTCCTAAGAGTAATGTTCTTGCCGCTTGGACTTTAACACCTTCGCACGTCTCTACGAGCTTCGCTTCACGAACGCCTTTGCTTCTATTCCAACGTTGTTCTTCCTCCACTGCTAACACCTGAAACAGAGAGTCAAATGGGTGCCCTCGCGGCCGTTTGCGCTTCGACGCTCAAGTTAGCTATGGCAGAAAACACCGTAACACTTCCCGTCGCAGAACACCACCAGCTTAGTGCTCAGAGAAGTGCGTAACTGAATCGTAACTGAAATCTATCTCACTGAGTTAGCTTGTGCGTAAAATGTGAAAACGTACCTTAGTCTGTTTATCGTAAAACCTTATATACCTTCACGGTGTTTCTGTCCACGTGTGAGCCTGATACTTGCATATTCTGAGGGCGCTCCTTAGCAACACTGTTCCCAGTCTTAGGGCCTTCTCAATGTGTAAGGTGGCCTCGCCGGAGTGCAACTCGTGTGGGGATGACTGCTTGGGGCCAACTCGTGCGCCCAATCTTCGAGTCATTCTCCCTGGGAGTCTTTCACCTTCCTGACGTGCCATGCATTCAGATCACCCTCTGGGACGTGACCTTTTCACGGGTCGTCTCTGTCCTAGTGGCTTTCCAGCGGTGGTGCATACTGTCGCGTCCCTACACCTCATACACGGATCCCTCGTGAGTTGGGTCTCTCCCTGCTTGAACTAGGGGTGTGGCTTGGAAACCACCTTTCTTTATCTATCTTTACTGTCTGGGTGCCGAGGCCCGAGGACCGGTCATTGCTGAAAAAATCAAAACTTTCTCTGATTAACCACAAAAGATATGATTTTTACGCATTGATGGCTTTTTACTCTTGATTCCATGCGTTGATATTTCGGCTTGGGACTGTTTTGATTCTCGCATTTACGTTTTTCTTCGTATTCCCTCTCTCCCTTGTTTTCTGGGTTTTTCTTGCGTTGGAGGGTTTCCTGGATTTCTCCTTAGTTTCACGCCTTAGCCATATTTGCTGAACCTTTGCTTTTTCTCTTCCCAGTTTCTTCGACCATGGCGAGAACCAAAGTTACCGCCAACCCTCCACCTCCTAGCATAAACTACGGAGCCTCGTACTCTTGGGCTTCTGATAGGCTCCTTGAAGAAACTTCTTCCCTCACCGCCATCGCCGATTGGAGGGCTCATGTAGACAGCGAACCCCTAGGAAAGTCCTGTGGGAGGGTACACTATGCATACATCTCTGTTCGCTCCTGCACAGCTGGCGAACCTGTCTGCGTTGATAATCGTTCTAATAATGGGGAGCCTTTCTTTTTCTTTTATCAAACGGTGTTCAAATGCATCAACCAACGACTCCCTTTCAGCAACTTTGAAAGGGAGTTGCTCACAGAGCTTAATGTGGCCATTGCCCAGCTGCATCCCAACAGTTGGGCCTTCATCCGGGCCTTCTTTATCCTTTGCGGCTACCTTGGCCACGCTCCCTCTGTGGACGTCTTTCTAAACTTCTTCGAAGCCAAGAGCCCTGGGAATAACTTATGGGTAAGCCTGAGCGGGCTGCCGGGAAGAGTCATCTTCTCCTTATTGCAGCAATCCTACAGGGTGTGTTGCGCACATCAAGACCGCACAGTCCTTGATGGCTTCCCATTGTACTGGTTGGAGAAGCTTAATTTCAAGAAGGCCAAGACCTTGGACGAACTCTCCTCAGCTGATCGTGAGGTCTGCTAGGCCTTGACTAGCTTGGGTGTGGTCTTTAACACTGCGAAGCTCATCAAGCGTGCGTGCGACCCCACTGCTCTCTCTACCTACTTGGGTATTTTAACCTTTTACCAACCTTCCCCACCTATTACCTTGCTCATGCTTTCTCGTTCGTTTGCTAACTCACATTCGTGCTTAACTCATGCCTGCTTTAACTGACACTTATACTTCACCTTGCTTATTCCTGTTCTCATCTCATATTCTTTGGTGCAGGGATGGTGATGACCGAGGAGAAACGAGTGAGACTTGCTGGGCTCTTGTCTCGTGGCGAGGCTGCCACAAACAAAGCAGACCCTTCCTCACGCCCAACTCCTTCTGCTCTTCCTACCACATCTCCCGCCTCTCCTGCTCAAGCCACCTCGACGCCTGCTTCACCACAACCAATTCCACACACCTCTTCCTCACACCTTGCTGCTGACCCCCTTCAACCATAAACTGCATCATCCCCTACCTCTCCAACCCCTATCGCGGCCATTCCCCTAGCCACACTTAGGGCTTCACTTTCTCTAGCCCCTCTAGAGAAAAACAAGGGGGTGGTTCTCATCCCTTCTGATGAGGATGAAGACTCTTTGGATGGCCCTGTCTTCAAGAGAAGGAGGACCGTTGCAGTTGCCACCTCTCACTCTTCAACTGACAGGCGCCTTGCCTCTCTTAGGGACAACCCTCCCAGCGCCTCCTCACATCCACGCCCTCTTGCACTTGAAGGAGGAGATGAGACAGTCCCAGAGCCCTCTCCTGCACCTTCCCCCGAACTTCCACGGGTCATCCAACACATTCTGAGGGGTATCCAGCAAGAAGCCCTGGGGAACATGGATGATGGGGCACTGCCTGAAAACATGGCCCTCAGCGTTGGCTGGTTACTTGCACATGCCAACTTTTCAACTTATCAAGCTGAGGCGAGGGCCAAGGAGCAGCAGGTTCTTGCTAGTGAGCTAGCCCAGGTGAAGGAGCAAATGGCTGCACAAGCTCAACGCTTCTTCATCCAGGAAACCGTCCTAACTGAGGCACTGGGCGTGTTGCGGAAAGCTGAGGTGGAGGCCAACAAGAGGCTCCACGATGAAGGTCAGAAGTACACCACACTTCTGGCCAAAGTGGTGCCTCTTCATGTTGAGATAACAATGCTCAAAGATACCATTGTTTCTAACCAAGAAAAGATGACCAACCTAGACGCGCGCTCTGTTACCCGAGAGGTGCTCTTGGGCAAAGTCGAGGCTGATCTTGCTGGGAAGAGTGAAGCTCTTGCGAAGATCAAAGCTGAACTTGCGGAGCAGGCCAAACTTCTTGAGGAGAGTAAAAAAGAGCTTGCAGAGAGAACCGCAGCCCTTGCCCAAGCTGAGAAAGAGAAGGCCGCTCAAGCCGAGGATTTCAAGAAGGCCGAGGCGGAGGTCCTCACCGACACGGCGGAGGCCTATGGTGCTGGGTTTGAAGATGCCCTCTCTCAGGTGGCTTATAAGCACCCTGAGGTTGACACTTCATTCTTTGGTACAGCCAACCACGTTGTCGACGGAGAGATCGTGCCCCGGGCCCTTCCTTAAAACTCCTTTAACTTTTCTTTCGCAAGTTGTATTCTGAACAATATCTATATAACAATTATGCACTCTTTACTTTAGCTGTTTGCTTCTTTTTTCCACTGCGTGTTTGCTTACTTTCCCTACTAATAACGCTTCTGCTACTAACTTTATTCGCTATTCTGGGTAACTTACTTTCTCGAACTATAGGTAGCGCGCCTTGTCATCTTTTAGCCTTGCTGTCAAAATAATCTGCAACGAGACAAGTGTGCGATGACCTTCAATTGTCCTTAACCTTCTTTCTTATTTGAGCATGAAAGCTCCCCCTCTTGGCACTCTCCTCGTACCTCTTGAGGCGTTCATTCTTAAGGGTGTTACTGGCCTCACCTTCGCTCAAAGGCGAAGGAGGACTTATCTTGGCTGAAGCCCATTGTTTACGCTTGGTGCCCACGCTCGAGGAGGCGCCCCTCGCCGCTCTCTCTCTCGAAGTGTCTAAACACCAAGTCAACCGATGGGCTTGGTGCCCACGCTCGGGGAGGAGGCGTTCCATAGGGAGCCGCCATTTTCCTCGATATGTCTAAACACCAAGTTGACCGGTGTACTTGGTGCCCACGACCGAGGTGGAGGTGGCCAAGAGGGCGCCCCTGCCTTCCCTCGGAGTGTCTAAAGACCAGAGCAACTGGTTCACCATCAATCAGACCTTACTATCTGTGCTTGCCGCCCACGCCTGACGAGAGGCTTGTTACAAAGCAGCGCCGTTTCGTCCTCAGTGTGTCTAAACATCAAGGCGATCAGTGCACTTGGTGCCCACGCTCGGAGGAGGCGCCCCCCACTGCTCTCTCCCACGAGGTGTCTAAACACCAAGACGACCAGGCACTTGGTCCTCACGCCCAAGGAGGAGGTGTCCCGAAGGATACCGACACTCCTGCTTGGGGTGTACACACACCAAGATGCCTGACTCATCACTGATTTAAACTTCTCTTTTGCCCTTGATGCCCACGCTCGAAGGAGGCGCCCCTTGCCGCTTCCCTCGAGGTGTCTAAACATCAAGGCTGCGGGTTCGTTTCTTACTGAACCGCGTTATCTTTACTCGGTGCCTCCTTACATCGTAATGAAAATTCAGACTACATATGCTCGAGGTGGCTTTTTTATTGGGCGACCTCATTAAAAAACCCTCGCGAGGGAAAAAGAGTGTCCCCTTGAACTGTGTACAATGTAAAGTTTTTAACTAAAATAAAACTTAAGGTTTGCTGCGTTCCAAGTACGAGGGATGGCGCCTCCCTCCAGAGTCTCGAGCTTGTACGATCTGTTCCCCCGAGCCTCGGTTACCCTAAAAGGACCGGTCGACTTGGGGGATAGCTTGTTCTCCAGCTCGTACGGGTGAGCCTTCCGCATTACCAAATCAGCAACTTGGAACTGCCGGGGCTTTACCTTGGAACTGTACTGGTGCTCCACTTTTCTCTTCACTGCCTCAGCTTTGATCCTCGCCTCCTCTCTGGCTTCGTCCAACAAATCCAAATTCACCCTCCTCTCTTCGTTGGACTCTTCGGCCACAAAACTTTGGAAACGCGGCGAGCTCTCATGGTTCTCCACCAGGATCATCGCGTCCGATCCATACACTAGGCTAAAAGGCGTCTCCATGGTGGAGGATTGAGGCGTGGTGTGGTAAGCCCACACTATACTAGGCACCTCTTCCGCCTAGGTCCCCTTAGCTTTCTCATGCCTTCTCTTCAACCCCCTAAGCAAGATTCTGTTAGCGGACTCCACCTGTCCGTTCGTCTGGGGGTGCTCGACAGACGCGAACACTTGCTTTATGCTGACCTCCGTGCACAGCTTGCCCAACTGTTGGCTGGCAAACCGCGTGCCTTGTCGGAGACAAGACGCCTTGGTACACCAAAGCGACACACGATATTCTTCCATACGAAATGCTACACGTTGTGAGCTGTGATCTGTGCCACTGGTTCCGCTTCAATCCACTTTGTGAAGTATTAAATGGCTACTATCAAATACTTTATCTGCCTTATCGCCAACGGGAAGGGCCCTAAAATGTCGATTCCCCATGTATGGAAGGGCCACGGACTATAGAGGGACCTCAACTCTTCTGGTGGCGCCTTGTGCCAGTCGGCGTGCTGCTGGCACTGCTTGCATCGCTGGGTGTACCTTACGCAATCTTCTCTTACTGTCGGTCGGTAAAACCCTACGCGTATGACCTTTGATGCTAGAGACCTCCCACCAACATGGCTCCCACAAATCCCCTCGTGGAGCTCAGCCATTATTCTCGTACATTCATCTCCGCTTACACACGTCAAGATCGGGTGCGTGAACCCGTGCCTGAACAGTGCTCCGTCCACGAGGGTGTACCTTGCCGAATTTCTCTTTATCTTCTTGCCCTCCTCAGGCCCTACTGGGAGTATCCCATCAGCGAGGTAGCACCTATAGTGCGTCATCCACGTGTCCCCCTCCTCCAACACGCACACCTGCGTAGGGTCCTTCCCTCCCGGTGAGACCGGGTAAATGCTTACGCTGGGCACCTTCAACGTGCCCTGAGTCAACGACTGATGACTCCTCGCCCTTCCTTTAGACATGCTGATCTGGAGGACGCTCACCTTGTTATCCGCGACAAACGTTCGTGGCGTTTTGAGGGTCTCCTAAATGACCGTCCTCTGCCTTCTCCCCTTGCCCGAGCTGGCCAGCTTGGCGAGCAGGTCAGCACGGGCATTCTGCTCTCTTGGGACGTGTACCAGCTCGAACGCCGCGAACTCCCCCTTCAAAACTTGAACGTAGCCCAAGTATGCAGCCATCTATGGGTCTTTCGCTTGGTACTCCCCGGTCACCTGACCCGTGACCAACTGGGAATCGCTCTTTGCCAGCAGACTCCATGCGCCCATCTCCTTGGCCAAGAGCATTCCAGCTATTAGGGCCTCGTACTCTGCCTGGTTATTACTCGCCTTGAAAGTGAACCTCAGGGCCTGTTTGATCAACAGCCCGTTCGGCCCCTCCAAGATTACACTGGCTCCACTTTCTTGCTAATTCGAGGACCCATCCACCGAGAGTACCCACTTGAAAATAGCTTCCTCTTCTTGTTGTGCACTCCCTGGTGAAAGCTCTGCCACAAAGTCTGCATAGACTTGCCCCTTTATGGGCCCTTGGGACTCATACTGGACGTCGAACTCTGACAGTTCCACTGCCCAGCGAACCATCCTCCCTGCCACGTCTGGCTTTTGCAGCACTTTCCGGATAGGGAGGTCCGTCATCACCACCACCGTGAAACTTTAGAAGTAGTGACGGAGCCTCCTGGCCGAGAACACCACGATGAGTGCTGTTTTTTCTAGAGCTTGATACCTCGCTTCTGGCCCTTGCAGGACCTTGCTCACGAAGTATATCGGCTTCTGTGTCTGGGCCTGCTCCTGAACAAGTACCGAGTTGATTGCCCGCTCGGTTAGTACGGAATACAAACGGAGGGGCACGTCCATCTGTTGTTTACACAGCGTGGGAGGAGCGGCCAGGTACTCCTTGAGCTTGAGGAATGCCGCCTCACATTCCTCGGTCCACACGAACCGACTGTTTCTTTTTAGACATTGGAAGTAGGTGTGCCTTTTACCTCCTCCAGCGGATACGAATTTGGACAGGGTCGCCATCCGCCCTGTCAGCTGTTGTACCTCTTTCACCGAGGCGGGGCTCTTCATGGCAAAGATCGCAGCGCACTTGTCCGAGTTTGCCTTTATCCCACGTTCAGTGAGTAGGAACCCCAAAAATTTACCCGCCTCGACCCCGAATACACACTTTTCGGGGTTCAGCTTCAAACGATACTTGGCTATGGTGGCGAACAGCTCTTCCAAATCAGCTATGTGTTGTCCCTGTTCCGTCCGGTTGATCGGGACGTCTTCGTGCGCGACCTCAACCGTCAGCTAGGGACTCCTTCCCACTGGTTGCCTGTGGATTCCTGCAAAAAAGAGGACAAAAAGGCGCCCTAGCGGCCGTGTGCACTCCGACGCTCAAGTCAGCCAGCAAGAAACACCAAAAACTGTCCACCTACGTGTCTGAGCACCGCGTATGGCACTCTGAAGGTGGTAAAAGAACTGTGTATATGTGTGTGTTGTCTCTTTCAGGCAAAAATATTCCCCAGTCACTTGTACGTAACCTTGAAGCACGAGCAAGCAACTAGAGAGTTCTCTGGTAAATTTGCCAAAAGTTCCAACCCTTTTCCCAACATTCTCCGCGCTATTTAAACCACCCAAGCATTTAAAGCGCCTTAAAGCGCTTTTAATCACAAACATAACGCACTCATTAAAGCGTTTAATTAGAAAACGTAGCGCATTTAAGACGTTGAAACGCTCGGGAGTCATTATAGTACCTGAATGCTCGAAAGGGAAACTGTATTGAATGACTCTTAATTACCTGGCACCTGACTAAAGGGTGTTTCCATTCTGGCATGGCCATAGTACACGTGGAGGGCCTCACGACGCCGTGACCCCATCTGGGGGCGTTTCTGCCCATCTGGGGACGTTTCTACGTGTGAGTCCTCCTGCTGGGAGTGCTACTGCGCTAGGGGTGACTTTTTGGGTGCCAACTCATGCCCCCAAGTATCTAGTCACTTACTCTGAGAGCGTATCTGCCTTCCTTTTGTACTCTGTACCCGGTTGCCCTGGGCGTGACTTTCCTCTTGAGTCGTATCTGCCCCACGAGCGTCTCTGGGGCGGCAGGAGCACTTCACGAGTCAGGCTGCCCTTCACTGGTACTATTACTATGGCCTTGAAGCCACCTTTTCCTTCTCTTTATCACTTTCCCGAGATATCGGGACCTGAGGCCTTCCCACGGCGTCGCTCCCTCCATGGTCTTTCCTACCCATGGGCATCGGGGAACCACACCGTGATTGCCTTACTTTAGCACTGTTTGATCTGGCGACGCCCTGGTTGGGCGATGCCTTCACCTAGGCGACGCCTTGCCTTGGCGACGCTTCCTCTTGGCGTCTCTCTACTCAGGCGACGCCTTGCGTTGACTTTGACTCTCCGGCCGTTGACTTTGACCTTGATTTAGTCAACGCCCGGATACGGGACGGTACACAAGCCCCCCAGTCTTAAGCCGAAGACTTGTCTTCAGCGTCAAGACTAAAGCCTCGCCCACGCCGTCCACGTGCTATCCTGATGACGTGTCATTCTCTGGTGACTCAGCAACTCTTCGAATTATTGACGCGACATTTTCTGAACCACAGGGGTATTCTTAATGACTGATTGGACATCCCCTGAAATGAGGATGATAACACCTTTTGGGCTACCCTTGATCGCGTGCCACGTGGCCCATCGCGCGGCCATCCTCCAGGGACCTTTGCGTTTCCCTTGGGCAATTGATCCTCTGACGCGTGGCACGATCCCACGGCCCTAGGTTAGCGCCTTTCGAGTTGCGAAATGTAACGTTTAAGTTACTCCAAACCCCGCGCTCACCCTACTGTTACATTCATTCACTCTGCAACTCCGCACTGTTCATCGCCTCCAAAACCCCTTTCCTCTGCAATCGCGATTCCCTCCTTGCTGCGCTCGTCTACTGCCCCCATTCCAATAACAAAGGTACGATCTCGAGTATTCACAACTCTTCCCTTTCGTCACATTATAGGATTCATTGAACTGCCTGGGACTGTTGTTATTCTTGTTATTACTGCATTTCTCCGCTTCTTCTTTCCCCTTCTTGCCATGGCTAAACTTGCTAAACCCCTTTTCTTCTCTTCTTTCTCCAGCTATCTATTTTCATCATGACGCGCGCGAACGCGGAGCTTGATTCTTCTCCCACGACCCCCAAGTCCAACTACAAAGCCTTCTACCCCTGGGCCCCCGACGAGCTCCTGAGTGAATGCACCAGCCTGACTTCCTTCCAGGACCTGGAAGCTCACCGGGGGGATCCCCATTTGTACAACTTTAACGCCTTTTGCCGCACCCACGACGCCCACATATCCGTCCGTCCCGACAGGCCTGGGGAACCTGTTTGTCTGGACGACAGACCTAGAAAGGGGAAACCCTTCTTCTTCATGTACCAGACCGTGTTCAAATGCTTAGGAGTGCGTCTCCCATTCACTCCCTTCGAACGGGAGCTTCTCACTGAAATCAACACCGCCCCCGCCCAGCTTCATCCCAACAGCTGGGCATTCGTGCGGGGCTTTCAAATTCTTTGTGGATACCTGGGCATCCCCCCTTCTGTAGATATCTTCCTGCATTTCTTTGAGGTGAAGAAACAGGGGAAAAGCTTCTGGGTAAGCTTTTCCGGGATCGCAGGCAGGATCCTCCTATCCCTCTTCCAGAATTCTTACAAGAACTGGAAAGGGAAATTCTTCAGGGTGTGCAGTGCCAAGCACGATCCCACAACTTTGGATAGCTTCCCCCTTTACTGGACGGAGCGCCCTAAATTGCTCAGGGCCAAGACCCTGGAAGATCTATCTCCCGCCGATAGGGAGGTAAGCAAAGCCTTGGCTGGGTTGGGGATCGTTTTTGATACCTTGAAGCTGGTCGCTAGCGAGTACAATGCTCACGCCCTGACCACCTACTTTGGTAAGGGGCTCTCCCCTCATCCTTTTGTTGTGAACAGCTTGCCATCGAACATTGGTTTCCCTGGACTGTTGTGCTTGTTTTACACTGTGCCATGTTACTTGCATTTCAGGTCTCTTCATGTATTGTGAATTCGCATAGCTGCTTTAGTACTAATTCTTGCTGCTTGGTCTGTCTTGATGTAGGATCGGTGATGGGCGCTTCCAAGAGAATGATGCTGGCGAAGGCAATGAAGGAGGCACGCGCCGCCAAGGCGGGCGCCTCCTCCACCCCTGCTGCCGATCCTGTTCCCCCGCCGATTCTGTCGCCGCCTCCTCCGATCACCGTCGAGGCTATCTCGAGTTCACCCCCGTCATCTCCTCGCAGCCTTGCAGCACTCCAGACTCCTTGCTCTCCACTACCCATCGCCGCTGTTCCCCTAGCCGCGGCCTCGTCACCGGCTCCAACCCCCCTTGACAAAGGGAAACGGGTTTTGGAGGTTCTAACGGACGATGAGGACTCAGAAGGCGTGGCTCCCTTCAGAAGAAGAAAATCTGCGCGAGTTCCTCTTTCGGTAGAGGCGTCGCCCCAGGGAGGGAACCCCTTCATGGATAACCCCCCGAGCGCAACCTCACTCCCTCCCATGACACTCCACGAGGAAAGGGGCGAAGGCGCCGAATCTGCCCCGCCTCCGCCGCCGGCAGAAACCATTGCTTCCCCTGCTTCCGTCGCTGCCGCCCCTGACTTCATCGCCATCCCCCCTCCGATTATGCATCTAATGAGGGGCTTCAGCGGCGGGACTCTGCCAGAGGGTACAGACAGGAAGGAAGGCATGCCCTTCTACCTGGGGGCCTTCCTGGCGGTGGCCCTTGAATGGCGCGCCCAGGCCAGAAACGCGGTCTTGCAAGCTCAAACTCTCCAGGCCTTGGAAACAAAGGCAACTACCCTGGAAGAGGAAATGAGGACCCTGGGACGCCAGAACGAAGCTTATCAAACTTCTCTGAAACAAATACAAGAGTCCAAAGCAGAAACTGAGAGGCAACTGGCAGAGGCATTGGAGCTCCAGGCTGGCTTCTACGCTCGGGAAGTTGCTCTTCAGGTCCAGGTAACGGGTCTTCAGGAACTGGTCAAAACGGATGCAGAAACTCGAAAGGACCTGAAGGACCGTTGCTGTGAACAGGCTGCCAAGATGGAGCGGATGGAGGGGGAAATGGCCACGCAGGCCAAAGCTATGGACCTTCTCCGGGCTCACTACGACAAATTACAGGTCGAGGTCAGTCGACTTCGCGTTGAGAAGGAGGCTCTAGAGAAGCAGGTGGCCTCTGGGGATGCCGCCGTTGAGGAGCTGGAGAAGGAGAAAAAGTCCCTTATCCAGGAGATGGCGGGTACTTTCGAGGAGGGGTTCCAAGAGGCTCTGACCCAGGCGTCCTGTGAGAACCCTGGCATCAACATTTCAAACTGCGACCCCATGCACCATGTCGTCGACGGGAAGGTCGTGCCCATGGACGTGGATGACTGAACCGCTGCCTCTCCACCGCCACCTTCAGCTTCACGCCTAACTGCTTTATACCTTTCCTTCGTTTTTGACTTTATCTGTTAAAATTTGTAATTCTTTGAACTACCCGCACTCTTGTTACTGGTTTGGGGCGTTCGCACGATTCCCTTTATGTCTTTGCCACATACGATTCTGCTTATGCGATCTCATTCTCATCTTTTCCCTTCACGCGCTTCGATTATTTTATCTGTGTTCTGCCCATTTCTTTCACTTCGTTGGGAGGTTGTGTATGATCGGGAAAAGTTGCACGTCAACCCTCACGCCCATGGAGAGGCTCACTTAGTGACGCCGTATCGTCCACGGGACGTCTCTGATACCGAAGGGTCCTTTCTTTAATCCTTAACGCTCGGCGCCCACGCCTAAGGAGAGGCCTGCTACAGCAGCACCGTATCGTCCCGGGTGTCTAAAACGCAGAGTGTTATGGGGGGGGGTCTGTTCCCTCCATGGTCTTTCCTTCCCATAGGTATCGGGGAACGCCCTGCCAGTGATTCGCTGGCGTCTGGCAGTCTCGTCTCCCTCCACAGTCTTTCCTACCTGTGGGTATCGGGGAAGCGACGCCAGCAATTAACTCTGCTTCCTTCACTTTCGTCTCCCTCCACAGTCTTTCCTACCTGTGGGTATCGGGGAAGCGACGCCCGTGACGTCTCACGCTGGCGTCGCCCTTCACATCCTTCCGGGCGACGCCTCGGGCGTTTCCTTTACTTCGACATTGACTTTGATTCTTGCCTTGGTCGATGCCTGATGGCTGCGAAGGACTCAAGGCTTTGTCTGTGCCATCCACGTGGCGCTCCTTGTATAGCCGATGGGACGTTCCGTCATTCGACTTGATCCACGTGGCGCTGCTTGTATGGTTGATGGGGCATCTAGTCATTCCATTAAGTTCTGACTCCTGCTGTACTCCTGACTCACTTTCGACGGCGCATCGTACCACTGGGTATTCTGCTGATACGACGTTTTCTGATTTTAACCAGTGGTGCCAACGTCATCCTTTCATCTTCTGCCACGTGTATCAATCGCGCGGTGTGTCCATTCGCGTCGTTTGGCGCTCTAACCGCTTTATTTAACTCTTCAAACTCTGGAACTATCTTCATCATCATTTTCTCACTCTTCATAACCTACTTGCGTTCTTTCTTCTTGCACCCTTCCTTCTTGCACCCTTTCTTCTCTGTCGAAGGGTTGTTCTAACCTTCGCTCCCCTCGCTCAACTCTTGTATTTCTGGCAGTCCTGATCTTGTTAAAGAATGTCGTTTCACGCTGCTTCCTCCAGGGTCCGTCCCAAAGATTTGTACTCTTGGGCTTCAAATGAACTTCTTGACGAGTGTTCATGCTTACTCTCTACCAGGGCCATACGGGAGCACAAAGGGGAGTCATGCTCTTATGACCATCGGGCCTTCGCAAGGAGGCATGATGACGACATCGCTGTGCTCCCTTGCACTCTGGGGGAGCCAGTGTGTGGAGACGAACGGGCCAACGACGGGGTCCCTTTCTTTTACTTTTACCAGGTGGTGTTCAAGACCATCGGGGTGCGCTTACCCTTCTCCTGGTTCGAGAAGGAACTGCTGACGGAGATCAATGTTGCTCCGGCCCAGTTATACCCCAATAGCTGGGCCTTTGTCAAAGCCTTCGATGTTCTCTTCGGGTTTTTGGGTTGTGCACCCTCGGTTGACCTCTTTCTCCACTTCTTTGAGGTGAAGAGGCAGAGACACAACCTCTGGGTAACTCTCAGCAATGTACCCGGAAGAGTTCTCTTCACACCCTTTCAAAGCTTGTTCACGGGGTGGAAAGGCCGGTTCTTCAAGATCTGTCGTACTGATCTTGTTCCCGACGCTCTGGATGGGTTTCCGTTGTACTGGGTGAGAGAGGAAAAGGTCCTCAAAGCCAAACCCCTCAAGAATCTGGCTCCAAGTGATCAAATAGCTTGCCGGATTCTTGCTGAGGCGGGAGGTTTTGACTCTGCTACGGTGATCAGCCTGGAGTTCAACGCTGGGACTCTTGAGAAATACATATGTAAGAACCACTGCTTTAGGAAACTCGGCCTTCGTTACTTCTAACTGTGCCTGTCTTTCTTCATGGTGTCTCTAACACATCCTTTCCCCTGGTGCAGGTTCGAAAATAAACCAGGAAAAGAGGACACGACTTACTCGAGCGCTGCGGGCTGGAAAAGGGGCTTCGCCTTCCTCCAGTGATGACTCTGATGAGCACTGAGAAGTGGCTTGTTCGTGTTTTTGCATGATTTGTAGCGTTTGCTCCGTTTGTACTGCTCCCATTGTATTGAACATTGCTTGTAACAACAGCTTTTCAATGTCATACTTGATTTTCGTAACGCTACTTCACTTTGCATATGCTTCATGTACTGTGCGCTTTCCTTTCGTCTCGTTCTTCCAACGATGCATGTCTTCACTTGGGCGATGCCTGCTCAGGGCAACGCCCTTATCTAGGCGGCGCCTTCTTTCTGGGCGACGCCAAGACCTAGGCGACGCCTTCTTTCTTGGCGATGCCATGGCCTAGGCAGCGCATCACATAATCTTCAAACAAGGAAAGATAAAGGCTGAAAACCAAGGCACTTCTTTTTCTCAAACTGGTTTTTCCTTTTATTAGGGTGACCTCATTAAAAAACCCCCGAGGGGGAAAAAGAGCGTCCCCTTCAACTAAATTGTTACATACTGCTTACATAAGTCAACTGAAATAAAATTTTAAGTTGGCTGCATTCCAACTGCGCGGGATGGGCCCTCCGTCTAAAGTCTCCAGGTTGTACGAACCGTTGCCCTTAGCCTCAGTAACTCTGAAGGGCCCGGTCCACTTGGGAGACAACTTATTCTCCAACTCGTATGGGTGAGCTTTTCTCATTACTAGGTCGCCAACCTGAAACTGTCGCGACTTTACCTTAGAGCTATATTGGCGCTCTACTCTTCTCTTTGTCGCTTCAGCTTTTATTCTGGCTTCTTCCCTGGCTTCTTCTAGCAGATCCAGGTTTACCCGCCTCTCCTCATTGGACTCCTCCACCACGAAGTTTTGAAAACGTGGTGAGCTTTCATGTATTTCTACTGGAATCATCGCGTCCGACCCGTACACCAAACTGAAGGGCGTCTCCATAGTAGAGGATTAGGGCGTGGTGTGATATGCCCATACAATCCTCGGCACCTCTTCCGCCACGCCCCTTTGGCTTTCTCTAACCTTCTTTTTAACCCCCTCAGCAGAACTCTGTTTGCCGACTCTACTTGTCCATTGGTCTGGGGGTGTTCAACCGACGCGAACACTTGTTTGATTCCTACTTCAGCACACAGATTTCTCAACTGCTGACTGGCAAACTGGGTTCCATTGTCAGATATCAGGCGCCTAGGTACGCCAAAGTGACACACAATGTTTCTCCACACGAAATGCTGTACCTTATGCGCAGTGATCTGCCTCTATCCACTTAGTGAAGTATTCGATGGCGACGATCAGATACTTCATCTGCCTGATTGCCAGTGGGAAAGGGCCCAGGATGTCAATTCCCCATGTGTGGAAAGGCCACGGGCTGTATATGGACCGCAACTCTTCTGGCGGCGCCTTGTGCCAGTCGGCGTGCTTTTGGCATTGCTTACACCGCTGGGCGTGCCGTGCGCAATCCTCTTTCACTGTTGGCCAGAAGAAACCTGCGCGTATTACCTTGGAGGCTAAGGATCTTCCTCCTACATGGCTTCCGCAGATGCCTTCGTGTAGCTCCGCCATTATCCTGGTGCACTCATCGCCACTGACGCATGTTAGGATAGGGTGAGTGAAGCCGTGCCTGAACAGCACCCCATCCACCAAAGTATATCTTGCGGCATTTCTTTTGACTTTTTTACCCTATTCAGGGTCCACTGGAAGAGCCCCATTCGCCAGGTATCGTTTATAGGGCGTCATCCAGGTGTCTCCCCTGGACAAAACACAGATCTGCATCTGCTCTTCCTCAGGCACACCCGCGTATATGCTGATGCGGGGCGCCCTCTGCGTATCTTGGGTCAAAGAGGAATGGCTCCTCGGCCTTCCCCTTGATGTATAAATCTGGAGGACATCCACCCTGTTTTCTTCCACGAATCGACGCGGAGCTTTGAGAGTCTCCTGGATCACTGTCCTCTGTCTACCCCCCTTGCCTGAGCTGGCCAGCTTTGCGAGCAGGTCAGCTCTGGCATTCTGCTCCCTCGGGACATGTATCAGCTCAAGAGCGTCGAACGCCCCCTTCAATAACTGGATGTATCTCAGATACGTCGCCATCTGTGGGTCCTTCGCCTGGAATTCACCCGACACCTGCCCCGTAATCAACTGAGAGTCGCTCTTCACCAGGAGGTTCTGTGCGCCCATCTCCTTGGCCAAGAGCATTCCTGCTATCAGGGCTTCATATTCTGCCTGATTGTTACTTGCCTTGAAGGCAAAACGCAAGGCCTACTCGATCAGTATGCCGTCGGGTCCTTCCAACACTATTCCCGCACCGCTCCCCTGTTGGTTTGAAGAGCCATCAACCGAGAGCAGCCACTGCGAACTCGCTTCCACCTCTTGCTCACCTCCGGGCGAAAGTTCTGCTACAAAATCCGCGTACACCTGCCCTTTGATGGATCCTCTAGGCTCGTACTGGATGTCGAATTCTGACAGTTCCACTGCCCAGCGTACCATTCTTCCTGCCACATCGGGTTTCTGCAGCACTTTCTGTATAGGGAGGTTGGTCATCACCACCACCGTAAAACTGTGGAAATAATGACGGAGCCTCCTAGCAAAGAACACTACCGCCAGCGCCGCCTTCTCTAGTGCTTGGTACCTCGTCTCAGCCCCCTGTAAGGCCTTGCTTACGAAGTAGATGGGCTTCTGACTCTGGTCCTGCTCTTGGACCAACACAGAACTGATGACCCGCTCCGTTACAGTAAAATACAACCGGAGGGGCACGCCCGTTACCGGCTTGCAGAGGACCGGTGGCGTCGCCAGGTACTCCTTCAGCTTAACGAAAGCCGCTTCGCATTCATCAGTCCATGCAAAGCGACTGTTTCTCTTGAGGCACTGGAAGTACGGGTGCCCCTTTTCTCCTCCGGCGGAAACAAACCTCGAGAGCGCCGCCATCCGCCCTGTCAACTGTTGCACCTCTTTTACCGATATCGGACTCCGCATGGCGATAATAGCCGCACATTTGTCGGGGTTCGCCTCTATCCCCCTCTCGGTGAGCAAAAAACCCAAGAACTTACCGGCCTCTACCCCGAAAACACACTTCTCAGGGTTCAACTTGAGGCGGTACTTGGATATTGTGTTGAACAACTCCTCCAGGTCTGCCATGTGCTGCACTCTATTCTGCGACGCTACCACCATGTCGTCTACATAAGCGTACACATTCCTCCCAAGCATTGGCGCCAGGACCTTGTCCATTAGCCTTTGGTACGTGGCGCCCGCATTTTTCAGCCCGAAGGGCATCACCTTGTAGCAGTAACTGCATGTCTCCGTCATGAATGCAGTCTTGCTCTCGTCTCTTGGGTGCATCTTGATTTGGTTGTACCCTGAAAAGGCGTCTAGGAAACTTAACACCTTGCTGCCAGACGCACTGTCTACCAAGGCGTCGATGCTGGGCAGCGGATACGAGTCCTTTGGGCATGGCTTGTTCAGGTCCGTGAAGTCAACGCACATCCTCCACTTTCCGTTCGCCTTTTTCACCAAGACGACGTTGGCGAGCCACTCAGGGTACTGAATCTCCCGGATGTGGCCAGCACCCAGCAGCTTCTGCGTTTCGTCTTTCACCACCTGTTGTCGTTCCTCATTGAACTTCCTCCTTCTCTGACGCACGGGGCGGACCGTGGCGTCCATGCTGAGGTGGTGACAAAGGAAATCGGGGTCGATGCCTGGCATATCCGAGGCGGACCATGCGAAGGCATCCAGGTGGCGTGAAATCACTTCTGCCACCCCTTCCTGTTCTTCTGGGCTTAGCGAACTTCCTAACTTGAATGTTTTGCCGCCAATCTCCCTTTCTATGGCGTTAGCTGCAGGCTGCTCCCTGCTATCATCTTCGACGGGCGCCGCCTCTTCTACGGGCGCCGCGTCGTCGGGGCCTTCCTCCATTGGCACATCTGCTTCGGGCATCGCCCTCTCCGCTATGGCCTCTTCAGGCGTCAGCCCAGCGGGTGTCGCCTCAATCATCGTCCCGTCCGCGCTCGGCGGACGTTCATACACCATGAATACGCCTCTCTTCGTTTTCAGGCTGTTTTCATAGCATTTCCTCGCCTCCTCCTGGTCTGACCTGATGACTATCACCCGGCCACTGAGGTCCGGCAGCTTCATCTTCATGTGACGGGTGGAGGACACCGCGCTCAGACGGTTTAACGCCGGTCTGCCCAGCAAAATATTGTAGGCAGAATTAGCGTTCACGACGAGGTACCGGATGCTCTCGGTACGGGAGGCCTCTCCGTCTGTGAACGTAGTCCTCAACTCCAGGTACCCCCGGACTTCTACCTGGTTATCCCCGAACCCATACAAACATCCCGTATAGGGACTCAGTAGATCGGGGGACAACCGTAACTTATTAAAGGTCGACAGAAACATGACGTCTACCGAGCTTCCTTGATCAACAAGCACTCTGTGGACCTTCCTTCCAGCTGTGACGACTGAGATGACAACGGGATCGTTGTCGTGGGGCACCACATCTCGGAGGTCTCTTCTTGTGAACACAATATCTGACTCCCAGGGCTCCCCCGAGAGCCTCTCCTCGATTGAATTCACCCCCCTCGCGTATTTCTTCCGTTGGGAGGAGGTGGGTCCTCCGCCGAAAAAACCTCCAGCAATGGTGTGGACCTCGCCAAGCACAGGCATCTCGTGTGCTGGCTCATCTGGCGGCGGCGGCACGGTGGCGGTCGTTGTGGAATCTGCGACATAATCTTTCAAAAACCCAGTCCTCACCAGCTCATCTAGCTGGTAGCCCAATGACAGGCAATTATCAATTTGGTGCCCGAAAGCCTCGTGGAATTCGCACCAAGAGTCTTTACGGGGCCCTAACACCTTGTCGGTCTTCGCTGGTCGCCTCAGCCTCTCAGCTATGTTGGGCACGGCGATCAAATCCTTGAACTCAACCACGAAGTTGTACCTCGCCGGTCTTGCTCTTTCTCT
This sequence comes from Phaseolus vulgaris, assembly GCF_051622355.1. NCBI lineage: Eukaryota > Viridiplantae > Streptophyta > Magnoliopsida > Fabales > Fabaceae > Phaseolus > Phaseolus vulgaris. The sequence goes on from NC_143503.1 coordinate 6,646,835, forward strand.
GGCGGGGCGTGCGCCTCCTGCTGGGCCCCGGGGCTGGGGCTTTCTGGCCTCGTAGGGGCGTCTCGCCTCTGGCTTCTTTCTCCCCGTCGTGGTCTCATTGACTCTGACGGGTTGAACTCGCGCCGGTCCCCTCGGGCGTGAGGGCACGGCGCTGGTGCGCTTCACACATACCTCCCCTTCCGAAGCAATATGCTCTACTGCCCTGCGCCGTAATTCAGCGAAAGTCCTAGGGCGATTGCGGATAATGGATTCTCCGAAGGGGCCGGGGCACACGCCTTTCACAAATGCGTACACGATCATAGGCTCCTCTGTTGTGCCAACCTTCACGACCTGGGCCCCGAAGCGATTGATATACTCCTTCAGGGTCTCTCCCTGATACTGCTTCACGTCGAACAGGTCGTAGGAGACCGGCGGCGGGGCCTTGTTGGCTAAGTACTGTTCTCGGAACAATCGCGACAACTGGCGGAAAGATGTGATATGACCTTCTGGGAGGCTAATGAACCAGTCCATAGCCATCCCGGTCAGGGTGCTCATGAAGAGCTTGCACTTGGCAGCATCAGAACCGCCTATCAGGACCATCTGCGTGTGAAATGCAGCCAGGTGCGTCTCTGGGTCCTCCATCCCGGTGAAGATCACCTTGGGTCCCGCGAACGTGTTCGGGATTGCTGCGTCTAGGATCTCCTGTGAGAAAGGAGTGGAAAACTCCCTTGGTGGGGAATGGTTCTCCATCTCGTCATGCCCAGGCCGCCTCCTATCGTTTCTCAGGCCCTGGCGCAACTCCTCATTCACACGGTGGAGCTCTTCGTTTCGCTCATGCGAGGCGTCAAGGTCTGCCTGCATGCGTTCCTGCTCCATTTTCGAATCCGCCATGTCCTGCTGCAGCCCCCTCATTATTTCCAGGACCTGCTGCATGGATAGGTCTGCTGGGGCTGCGCGTGTTGCTCTTCGTCTGGTGGGGGCCATTGTCACTCCAAACCCCTTCAGCGCTACTGTAACCTGGTAGATTTTTCTCGAACTTGTGATGGGACTGATGTTTTATATCGGCCCCACGGTGGGCGCCAAATGTTCCGTCCGGTCGACCGGGACGTCTTCGTGCGCGACCTCAACCGTCAGCTAGGGACTCCTTCCCACTGGTTGCCTGTGGATTCCTGCAAAAAAGAGGACAAAAAGGCGCCCTAGCGGCCGTGTGCACTCCGACGCTCAAGTCAGCTAGCAAGAAACACCAAAAACTGTCCACCTACGTGTCTGAGCACCGCGTATGGCACTCTGAAGGTGGTAAAAGAACTGTGTATATGTGTGTGTTGTCTCTTTCAGGCAAAAATATTCCCCAGTCACTTGTACGTAACCTTGAAGCACGAGCAAGCAACTAGAGAGTTCTCTGGTAAATTTGCCAAAAGTTCCAACCCTTTTCCCAACATTCTCCGCGCTATTTAAACCACCCAAGCATTTAAAGCGCCTTAAAGCGCTTTTAATCACAAACGTAACGCACTCATTAAAGCGTTTAATTAGAAAACGTAGCGCATTTAAGACGTTGAAACGCTCGGGAGTCATTATAGTACCTGAATGCTCGAAAGGGAAACTGTATTGAATGACTCTTAATTACCTGGCACCTGACTAAAGGGTGTTTCCATTCTGGCATGGCCATTGTACACGTGGAGGGCCTCACGACGCCGTGACCCCATCTGGGGGCGTTTCTGCCCATCTGGGGACGTTTCTACGTGTGAGTCCTCCTGCTGGGAGTGCTACTGCGCTAGGGGTGACTTTTTGGGTGCCAACTCATGCCCCCAAGTATCTAGTCACTTACTCTGAGAGCGTATCTGCCTTCCTTTTGTACTCTGTACCCGGTTGCCCTGGGCGTGACTTTCCTCTTGAGTCGTATCTGCCCCACGGGCGTCTCTGGGGCGGCAGGAGCACTTCACGAGTCAGGCTGCCCTTCACTGGTACTATTACTATGGCCTTGAAGCCACCTTTTCCTTCTCTTTATCACTTTCCCGAGATATCGGGACCTGAGGCCTTCCCACGGCGTCGCTCCCTCCATGGTCTTTCCTACCCATGGGCATCGGGGAACCACACCGTGATTGCCTTACTTTAGCACTGTTTGATCTGGCGACGCCCTGGTTGGGCGACGCCTTCACCTAGGGGACGCCTTGCCTTGGCGACGCTTCCTCTTGGCGTCTCTCTACTCAGGCGACGCCTTGCGTTGACTTTGACTCTCCGGCCGTAGACTTTGACCTTGATTTAGTCAACGCCCGGATACGGGACGGTACAGTCCCCTTTCCTGGGAGGTCACCACCATATCGTCGACGTAGGCCTGCACGTTTCTTCCCAACATAGGTGCCAGGACCTTATCCATCAACCTCTGATAGGTGGCGCCTGCGTTCTTCAAGCCGAATGGCCTCACTATGTAGCAGTAACAGGATGTTTCGGTCATGAACGCCGTTTTGCACTTGTCACGAGGGTGCATCTTAATCTGGTTGTACCCAGAGAACACGTCCAAAAAGCTAAGCATTTTACAACCCGAGGCGCTATCTACCAACGCATTGATGCTTGGCAATGGGTACGAGTCCTTTGGGCACGCCTTGTTGAGGTCAGTGAAGTCCACGCACATCCTCCACTTCCCGTTGGCCTTCTTAACCAAGACCACGTTAGCCAGCCACTCGGGATATTGAATCTCCCAGATGTGGCCGGCGTTCAACAACTTCTTCTTCTCTTCCTACAAGACCAGTCGCCTTTCTTCGTTGAACTTTCTCCTTCTTTGGCGCACTGGTCGGACCTTAGGTTGCATGGTGAGACGGTGGCATAGAAAGTCCGGGTCGATGGCTGGCATGTCCGAGGCGGACCAAGCGAAGGCGTCTAGGTGGTGCGATATTACTTCCACCACCTGCTTATGTTCTTCTTGGTCTAACGATCAGCCAAGCTTGAACGTCTTACCACCGATCTGTCTCTCCACCACATTCTCGACCGGCTCGAGTCGCCTCTCCCGAGCATTTTCTGCACAATTTGTGCAAGATATGCTTATGCGGTCCTCCTCTATGGGTATTGCCTCAGCAGGCATCTCCTTCATGGGCACTATTTCCACAGGTGCCTCCTCCATGGGTGGGCGCTCCACCACCATGAATATGCCCATCTTCGTCTTAAGGCTATTCTCATAGCACTTCTTGGCTTCTTTCTGATCGAATTTGATCATGATCACCTTTGCACTGAGATCGGGCAGTTTCAACTTCATGTGGCGGGTCAACGACACCCCTCTCAGCCGATTCAAGGCTGGCCTCCCCAACAAGATGTTGTACGCCGAGTCGGCGTTCACGACCAAGTACCTTATGCTTTCAGTACAAGACGCGGTGTCGTCTGTGAAAGTCTTCCTCAGCTCCAGATAGCCACGCACTTCCACTTGATCTCCGGCAAAACCATACAAACATCCCGTGTATGGCCTCAGGTGATCAGGAGACAACTGTAACTTTTTAAACGTAGACCAGAACATTACGTCCGCCGAGCTGCCCTAGCCTACCAGCACTCAGTGTACTTTCCTTCTCGCGGTTACAACAGAAACCACCACGGGGTCATTATCGTGTGGGATGACGTCGCGTAGATCCTCCTTCGTGAACGTGTGATCGACGTCAAGCGTGTCGTCCTCCACCTGCTCTGCTACAAACATCACCGAGCGCACATACCTCTTGCGCTGGGAGGTAGTACACCCTCCACTTGAGAATCCACCAGAGATGGTGTGGATTTCCCCGTGGATGGGCATCTCGTGAGCCTGATCCTCCGCTGATGCCGTTAAGGCCTCGGTTCCTGATGACCCTGCCAGGTAGTCATTCAGGAAACCGCTCTTCACGACCTCATCTAGTTGATGGCCCAACGCCAAGAAGCTGTTGATCGGATGCCCGAACGCCTGGTGTAACTCGCACCACGCATCCTTGTGCGGTCCCAATATCTTGTCCGTCTTTGCCGACATCTTCAACCTATCCGCTATGTTGGGCACAACAATCAGGTCCTTCAACTCCACGACGAAGTTGTTCCTGAATGGCTTATTTCCCCCTGGGCGCCCCTTGGCCTGGGGCTGCTTCCTTTCCCGAGGCTTCTTTCCTGCCGCAACCTCATGCACTCTCATCGGCTGCGCTCGCGGCGGCGCGCGAGGGCGCTCAAGGACCATGCACGCGCGCTTTTCAACTACCTCTCCTTCTGTTGCGATGTGTGTCACCGCACGACACCTGATTTCAGCAAAATACTTGGGGCGACATTTGATGAGCGATTCGCTGAACGGTCCAGGGCAAACTCCCTTCCTGAATGATGGACTATCATCGACTCTTCGGTGGTGTCGACCCTCACCACTTGTGCCCCAAAGCGATTAACAAACTCTTTCAAAGTTTCCCCCTGATACTCAAAAAAAACTTACACCTCACGGCGTTAGAACCGCCGACCAGCATCATCTACGTGTGAAACACAGTGAGTTGCGCCTCTGGATCTTCCACTCCAGTGAACGTAGCTTTCGGCCCTACGAACGTGGGTAGTATTACTGCCTCCATGATTTCCTGCGAGAAGGGCACGGGGAACTCTCTGGGAGGTGTGAAGCCTGGCTACGCAACCCACGACGTAACTCTTCGTTAGTGCGGTGCAGCTCTTCGTTTCTAGCCTGTGAACCCGCAAGATCTTGCTGGATGCGCTCCTGCTCCGCCTCGATGCGGCCATCGCCTCCTGAAGGCCCTGCATCACCCCCATCACCTACTATAGGGTCAAAGCCTCATTCCCAGCGCGCGTTGTAGCACTTTGCCTGGTATTCCTCATTCTTTGATGTTTCTTGGACTGTCTTGCAAATCTTGGAGCTTTCTGCGATGAACCTTTCAAGAATCTTGAAAAATCTTCAAGAACTTCCACAACTATCGCTGGATCTTCTACTTCCTACGGTGGGACAAATGTTTTAGATCCAGCCCCATGGTGGGCGCCAAATGTTCCTACCGCTTGGACTTTGACACCTTCGCACGTCTCTACGAGCTTAGCTTCACGAACGCGTTTGCTTCTATTCCAACATTGTTCTTCCTCCACTGCTAACACCTGAAGCAGAGAGACAAATGGGTGCCCTCGCGGCTGTTTGCGCTCCGACGCTCAAGTCAGCTATGGCAGAAAACACCGTAACACTTCCCGTTGCAGAACACCACGAGCTCAGTGCTCAGAGAAGTGCGTAACTGAATCGTAACTGAATTCTATCTCACTGAGTTAGCTTGTGCATAAAATGTTAAAACGTACCTTAGTCTGTTTATCGTAAAACCTTATATACCTTCACGGTGTTTCTGTCCACGTGTCAGCCTGATGCTTGCGTATTCTGAGGGCGCTCCTTAGCAACACTGTTCCCAGTCTTAGGGCCTTCTCAGTGTGGGGATTATTTCTTGGGGTCAACTCGTGTGCCCAATCTCCGAGTCATTCGCCCTAGGAGTCCTTCACCTTCCTCACGTACCATGCATGCAGATCACCCTCTAGGACGTGACCTTCTCACGGGTCGTCTCTGTCCTAGTGGCTTTCCAGCGGTGGTGCGTACTGTTGCGTCCCTACACGTCATGCATGGATCCCTCGTGAGTTGGGTCTCTCCCTGCTGGAACTAGGGGTGTGGCTTGGAAACCACCTTTCTTTATCTATCTTTACTGTCTGGGTGCCGAGGCCCGAGGCCTCCACGCCCCTACCGTGCTGCCTCCTACCGTGATGCCTCCTACCGTGCCGCCTCCTCCACGGTCATCCCTACCCGTGGGTATCAAGATGGGACACCCTTTTGGCATAGGCTATTCATGGTGCTAAACTTGGGCAAAACCCGAGGCCGGTCAACGCCCGAGGCCGTGGACCTTAACAAAACTCCCTCTCTTGCTTTGCAGTACCTCTGGTGGATTCCTCGCACTGGGTCCCACCATGTTAACTTTGGCAACACCCGAGGACTGGTCTGTACAAGTAAAACAACCGATTGATTCGACAAAACAACAGGTTGTTTCACTTAGTTGTTAAAACACTTTATTTCAAAAAGGATTTAAAACACATTAGCTTTAGATTCAAGAAAGGAGTGGATTACAAATTAAACTACCCAGATCCCACCCAAGCACACTAGCAACACCAGCCTTTCATCAAACACATAGGATTTGGAATCTTTAAAGCACTTGATCACTTTTGATCAACAATCTCCCCCTATTTGATGAAGACAAATCCCTGGTTGCTTGTGTTGGTCTTTGTTTGAATCTGAAGCAGCACCTGCAAAACAAAACTTATGAAAACCAGAGCATCTTTAACTGCAAGTTAGATTGGCACATTTACTAGTTTTCTTCATAAACCTTAGAGCAGAAAAATCAACCAAAAAACAAGTTAAAAATGTTGAATCAAGTGTGTTCAAGCTCTGAAGAATCCAAATCCTTTATGTTTGATGGAAGGCTGGATGTGCTTGTTTTTGTTGAGGTGCTTTAGAATAGGATATGGGGTATATTATATTTGTAATCCACTCTTTGTTGAATCTAAAGCTTAAGTGTTTTCAAATCTTTTAAGTTTAAAGTGTTTTTCAAACTAAGTGAAAAACAACCTGTTGTTTTGTCGAAACAACCAATTGTTTTATACTTAGGTGTTTTTGAAAAAGTTTGAAAACTGTTTTGGATGGTTGACTTGCTGTCAAACCGAAATAACCGATTGATTCGCTATTTCAACCGATTGTTTGTTTGGAATCCAAATAGAAAATAGTTTTGTTTGTTGAAAGAGCTTTAATTGATTTCATAACTAGATACGCTCATGCTTTACATGCTTTGACCAAGATTTGAATAATATAAATAGTTTGTTAATGTTTTATAACAAACAACAAGAGAGAAAAACATATTTGAGTTTTTCAAAGAGTTTTTGAAAGCATTTGAGTTTGGACTTGAGCTTTGGTTATTCAAGAGAGAAGTTTTATAAGATTACTCTGTATTGATTTCAGTTGATTCTATAACAGTGTAATTCGTTATGAGATTTGTGTACATTCTGGTGTTGAAAAGCCAAGAAGGGTTGTGTGCTCTTGAGGTTGTCAAGATCAACATTCTTGGTGGTGTATGTGCTGAGCCAAAGGAAGTGTGTGTCTTGAGGGGATCAAGGTCACTTCTTTGGTGGTGTGTGTATGTAATCTGGATTTGATTACCTAGTGGATTCCCCAGTGGTTTCTGGGAAACTGGATGTAGCTCTTGGGTTAAGAGTGAACCAGTATAAACTATTTGTGCAATTCTCTCTTCCTTAAACTCTTTAATTTCAGTTGCTGTTATATTACTAGTATAAACAACCGATTGTTTTTCTGTTTTGAGCTTTGTTCTTGGCAAACTAAATTCCTAAATCTGGTTTCTTGCAAAGAATTTCATTCTATCTTAAAAAGTTTGCGAAAACTCCTTTAAACCATTCACCCCCCCTCTAGTTTAAAGGCATACATTCTAACGAAAAACATCAGCAGTAGCAACAGAATTTAAACAACATTCAAACATATCAGAGTTTGGCAACACAAAACCAAATATTCTCCCCCTATTTGTCTTCACAAATAGACTATAGGAAGAGATAAAATAGAAAAGTTCAGAGTAAGGAAATACAAAGATAGAAAACAACAAAGCCTTGAGAGTCAAGCTTAACAATCGGCTGTTTCGATAGATCAACTAGTTGTTTTTCTTCAGTCTTCCTTTCCATACTACAGCTCAAAAATTTGATTCTAAACAACTTCAATATGTTCATCAAGCATTTGAAATATTGTATCCATGCTTTGGAATCTATTATCAAAGTTCTGAAAGTTTGAAACACAAAGATCATGAACATTCCTTTGATTTTCCGCAAAACCATCTAGGCTATTCATCATGTAGCTCTCAAAGGAAGTCATTGAAGGAGTCCCATCTCCTTGATGTCCAACACTTGTTCCAACACCAAAACCAGTTGCAGGTTGTTCTGCATCTAGAAACTCCATATCAGCACCTTCAACATCTTCTTGATCTTCTTCACCATGTTCAGCATGAAGGCCACTTGAGGAACCACCTTGTCCATCATCCTTACTCACCCATTTTCCATTGATCTTGGTAAAACCCATCTTGCTTAATGATCCATTGTTCACTTCAAATGTTGACTTCACTAACTCAGATGTTTCACCCTCAAGATTCACTTAAAAATTTAAGAATTTAGAAATCAAGATACCATAAGGGTAATGATAATCTCTTAACCTCATAGACTTTTGCATATGCTCTTTGATGATATGAATCCAATTAATCTTGACTTTGTTAACTATGTAGTAGATGTAGAAAATATCTTCCTCAATTAGAACAGAATGGTTGCTTCCTCTTGGTGTTAGAATCCAAGTGACAAAGAGAGCCAACAACCTTTCATCTAATTTCAGCCCCCCAATTGAACAAGTTCTTACTTGTGCATGTGGATTCTTCAAACAGCTTTTGTAATATTGAATCTTGTCGAAGTCTTCCACCACACCAATATTCCCTTTCTTGATTCTCAACCCAACATACTTTAGGCCAACCACAGCAGCCCACACCTCATGAGTGATCTCCATATCCACACCCTTGACATGAGAAACAAGATTGTTACCTTCAAATTTCAAGTTGGTGTAGAAAACCCGAATAAGATCCAGATAGATGTTTCCTTTCATCTCCAAGAACCTCTTCAACAACTGTTCTTTGAGAAGCCTCCTCACATTGTCCAGCTTTTGGCTCTTCAACCAGTCAAAAGAGACAACTTTTGGGTTGTTTATCACTTTTCTACTTGTTTCAAAGCGACATCTCTCAATCAATTCATTGTCACCTGAAAACCAGCCCTCAAGAAAGACGTCCTCTTGATCTCACAACCCTGGTTTTAATTCTTTTTTATGTAGGAGGAGTGGAATCCATGAAAACAGAATGAGAAAAAAAAAGGCACACACACAAGGAGAGAAAAAGATGTAGTAGCAAAAGATGAGCCAATGGGTTATTTTTGTGAAGGAAAACAGTTGCAGAGGGTTTTATAGCAAAACATAATCCCTCTTTGAACCATTGGTTGAAGTCGGTTTCAGTCTTCAAGGATGAAATCTGGTCCAGCTTTTGCACAGAAAAAACATCAGCATAGAGCAGAAAAACACATGGTCAACACATGTGACTTTGACTGGACATAAAGGCACTTGAATTTCCTAGATATGGAATATATTCCTTTATGACAAGATGTAACTTCCTTCAGAACCAAATCAGGCTTTCATGACTGCTTTATTGACTTAAAGAATCTTTAAGATATGATTCTGCAACATAAAGAAATTAAATCTGTTTATGCAGTGTTGTCAGAGAAGAAACAATCGGTTGTTTCGAGAAAACAATCGGTTGTTTCGAGAAAACAATCGGTTGTTTCGAGAAAACAATCGGTTGTTTCGAGAAAACAATCGGTTGTTTTTCTGCAGCAACAACGGTTTTTTTATTTTAAACAGAAACTGAAAAGAGTTTAAAAAAAATGCAATTTCTCTTATGTAGATGAAGAAATTAATATGAATTTATAATTGAAAAGCATAGATAGGGAAGGTCTTATCCTTTTATTATGAAGTTCCTTCAATGAGTCATTGTTTGTGATCAAGAATGCTTCTCTTGGCTTTCAATACATTTTGGACTGGTACATTCAGTTCCAGTCTCACTTCTTTTCTTCCAAGGGCTTGATCAGATAACTCAGGACTTCATGTTTCTCTTAGTATCCCTGCATCATAATGAATTTAAGCAACAAGATTTGGTCCCCTTACAAATGTGGGTCCTTTTGATTCATCTTTAGCAATTGAAACCTTACAACCTTTGGGAATCCATTTCAAGATACCTTTAGGAACAAAATATTTCCTAATTTTACAGAATCTAACAGAGTGGCCTCATGATGTGATTCCAATAGCCACATAGAGAAAGGTTCTTGACCTTCTTAGGAATCAACTTGAGTTGGACAATAGTTAGGCACTTTTTCTTAGAATTGGATCATTGTTCTAAGTCAAGAACTCTCAAAAAACTAGCACCAATTCCAAACTCATATGGAAGTTCCAATTATAGTCAAATTGAACCGAACAAAATGGAACAAAAGATAAGCAAACTGAATTAGAAGTGCTGGAAATTAAAATGCACCGAACCAAAACAGAAAAGAATAAGAAAAGCTGCTGGAAAATGAAAGATAACCAAACCAAAACTCAAGAACACAAGCTAAACATGAACAATTGAAAGAGTAGGAAGGAAGGAGAAGAGAAAAGCTTATGGAGATGGAAGAGAAGGTGAGTGATCACGCCACTAGAAGGATGGTTGCTCCTAGATGAGTGTGCTGCCGCCACTTGAGGACACCATGGATCCTTCAAGATAAGACTAGAGAAGAAGGCTCTAAAGCTCTCCAATGCTCACTCAAAAATTGAGTATAGTTTCTTTACTCTAATTTCAATTCTGAAAAATACAAAGGTTGCACCTTAATTTATAGCCTAGAGGTGCTGAAATGCAAGCTACACAAATTCAAAATTCCCCCCTAAATTCAAATGCAAGTGGTGCCTAAACCAAGACATGAGGAAGGTGTGATCCCTTCTCTCACTTTGGCACCTCCTTATTTACTCCTACACCTATCTACTAACACACCCCCCCTAAGATTCCTAACTAAAGACTAAAAGATGCTTTAACAATAGAGGTTTCTAATGTTTCCTTCTAAGCACCTTTCTAAACAATATTTATTTAATACTTGGCCTTGCCCTTCATGGGAAGGACTTTGGGCTTGGGCTTTATCTTTTGCAAAGATTAACAAGAAAAACTTTAAATGTGAAGGCGAATGATCTTGTTCTTCATTATAAAAAGCCACCTTTAGTTGATTCTCATCACCTCTCTTCATGCAATAAAAGCATGTAACAAATAGTTGTTTCGATCTTTCAATCGGTTGTTTTTCTGGCACTTTTGAAAAAGGCTTTGAAATCACATTTTTCTTGTTTTGAGGATAAAACCCCAAACCAGATTTTCCAAAAACACATTTTTGGGATGCCAAGACAGTTTCAAAGTTGGATTTACCCTTTGAAAGTTTATCCACAGTTCTTACAAGATAGTGGATCTTACTCTCAAGAGTTTTACAATTTTTACAAAACTTGGAGTCACTCAAGTGAGAAGAATTTTTGCAATGCATTTCAAGTTTTTCTAAATCAATTTTTGACTTTTGCAGTTCTTCTTCAAGAGTCTTGACTCTGTTTTCAAGCCAGTTATTCATTCCCTTCAATCGGTTGTTTGAGAAAGTCAATCGGTTAGCTTCTTCATGAGTTTCTTTAAAAGCTTGAAGTAATTGGCTATAATTTTCAGCACTTAAGGAAGCACAAGAACTTACACTGCTTGAGCTGCTTGAATCATCATCTCCTTCTTCCATTAAACAAAGATTGGATTTTTCATCTTCACTTGATGAGGAGCTTGATGAAGAGACTTTGTTTTCATCCCAAGCAATATATGCTCTTTTTGATTTCCCTCTCTTTTCCTTATTGCTTGACTTGTTTTCATTGCCTTCTTTATTTGGGCAATCAACTTTTATATGCCCTTCTTCACCACAACCAAAGCAAGTATAATTGTTAGAATTGAAATCACTAGTTTTCTTGTTTCCATACCTTTCTTTATTGGATTCTTCGTCGCAATTTGTCTTCAAGAATTTGCTGAATTTTTTGGACAGCAAGCTTAGGTTTTCTTCCTCACTTGAATCTTGCTTCTTCTTGTTCTTGGAAACTTTCAAGGCAATGTTCCTCACATGCTTGTCCTCACTTTCTTGAACATTGAGTTTATTCATCTCCAACTCATGTTCTCTAAGTTTACCAAACAAGGAAGTTGTAGTCAAGGATGTCAAGTCCTTTTATTCAGAGATTGTCGTGACCTTAGGTTGCCAAGATCTATCAAGACACTTGAGAATCTTCATGTTTAGCTCCTCTTTATCAAAGTTTTTTCCAAGACTCATTAGATGGTTGATGATGTGAGTGAATCTCTTTTGTACTTCAGCAATTGATTCTCCCTTGAGCATTCTAAACATCTCATACTCTTGAATTAGAGTGTGTTTTCTAGCTCTCTTCACATCATTTGTTCCTTCATGGGTGACTTCTAGAGTATCCCACATTTCCTTAGCCAATGCACATTGTGAGATCCTGAAAAATTCATCCGAATTCAAAGCAGAGGTTATGATATTCTTGGCAATGCAATCAAGCATGGCCTTTTTATTTTCAGCATCAGTCCATTGGGACCAAGGTTTTTCAATAGAAGATCCATCCTTTTAAAATTCATGCCATTTTCAATTGCTTCCCAAATTCCTTTATCAAGAGATTCAACAATGATTTTCAATCTAACTTTCCAAAACTGACAATTCAAACCACAAAACAAAGGTGGCCTGTTAATTGAGGCACCCTCCCCAAAAGGTAGCTTTTTAGCCATTGAAAAAAAAATTTAGGATCAAACTTGAATATTTTTCAAGTACCAAGCTCTTGATGCCAATTGTTAAAATATATGGCCTTAAACAAGAGGATGGTGAATTGTTTAAAAGAGGGTTTTGAAATCTTTTTAAAGTTTAACAAAATTCTTTGTATGAATCCAGAATAGAAATCAGGTTAGCCAAGAACAAAAGCAATAAAACAACAAACCAACAGAAAAACAATTGGTTGTTTCTGCGAAACAATTGGTTTTTATACTAGTAAAACTTAAAACAAAGTTTAAATGAGTTTGAGGGTAAGAGAGAGATACACCAACAGTTTATACTGGTTCACTCTTAAGCCAAGAGCTACATCCAGTCCCCAGAAAACCACTGGGTAATCCACTAAGTAATCAAATCCGATTACAACACACAAACCACCAAAGTAGTGACCTTGAACCCTTCAAGAAACACACTCCCTTTGGCAAAACACACACCAAAAGTATTGATCTTGACCACCTCAAGAGCACACAACACTCCTTGGCAACACAACACCAGAAATGCAGTAGATTGAGAAGGGATTACACTTGTTTATAGAACAATCTGAAATCAATACAATTGCAATCCTATTCCACTCTCTTAGAAAACCCAAAGCTTGATGTGAATGTTCAAATCTTGAAATCAACTTTTTCACAACTAAAAAATTCAAATCAGTTTCTCTTGTTTGTTTGAAAACATAAACAAACGATTTATACTTTCCAAAGATTGGTCAAAGCAATTAATGAAGGAGGGTATTTAGTTGGAAATCATTTAAAGCACATTCAAGCACCAAAACAGAATTCAATTAGGATTTTCAAAGAAACAATTGGTTGAAACCACAAAACAACCGATTGTTTGGTTTGGCAGTTAAGTCAACCAAACTTAAACAGTTTTCAACCTTTTCAAAACTCCTAAGAGTAAAACAACCGTTTGATTCGACAAAACAACAACTTTTTTCACTTAGTTATAAAAACACTTTATTTCAGAAGGATTTAAAACACATTAGCTTTAGATTCAACAAAGGAGTGGATTACAAATTAAACTACCCAGATCCCACCTAAACATAGGAGCAACACCAGCCTTTCATCAAACACATAGGATTTGGAATCTTCAAAGCACTTGATCACTCTTGATCAACAAGGAAGACATCTCCTTACTCAGTAAATTAAGAGCAAAGCCAGTCAGTGGATCTCTCTCTCTTGTTTTGTAAGGCAGGGTTGAAGAGCGGCAATAAAGAATTCCCTTATCTTTGTGTAACCAAGGTAAGGCCAGTTAAGGGTTTGTGTGCACATCACTGCTACCTTAAGCCTCTAAAGAGTCAAAGAAGGTAAGGTCGAGTAGGTGATGGACAAGCGCACTTCCTAGAGTGTGAATGTTCGTCAGACGCGTTGTTAGCAATGTTAGTGCGAGACACAACAGTTAACAACCAAGGCGAAGAAAGAGAATTAAGGCAGACAGATTCATAAATAAGACAAAGTATATTATTGTTCATCAAAGGGCCAAGTTCCTAAAAATTGAGCGAGCTAGATTCTGGGCGCGAGCTGCCCATCAACAACTCGCTTCGACGCTGCGAAGGGGGAGATGTCCATCTCAGGATGCACGTCGGCAACCTGAGCAAGGGCATCCTCAAACTCTGCTCCATATGCGTCAACGACATCCTCGATGAGCTCCGCCTCAGTCTTTTTGAAGAGCTCGGTCTGTTGGGCAAGCTCACCCTCCACGCGGCCAAGCTGAACCTCTTGTTGGGTGGCCCTTTCCTCTAGTATGGCTATCTTGGCCTTCGCCGCCTCAGTCTGCTCCTCCATGTCGATCACCCTATTGGCAGAGGTAGGATCTTCGCCTCCAGCTGAAGTGTCTCCTGACCTTTGTCGAATAGCAGCTTATTGGTCTCCTTCTCCGATTGACTAAGGTTGCTCAGCTCTTGGTTTAGGGTCGTTTCACGGTTGGCGAAGATCTGAGCTTGGCAAGCAGTTCCTCCTTCATCCTTGGCTCCGCCTGGCTCACGAAGGCAAGGGAATTGACGAGGAATTCCCCAAGGCTCTGGCTCATGCAATCCCTCAACAGATCTTTCCCCAAAGCATGCGCCGCCTCCTTCTCTTGGAAGCATTTGAGGGCTTGCTGGAGTATGGCGGGGAGCTCAGGGGCAGGAGGCACTTGGTCACCCCCAGGAGTGCTCTCTCCACCACCTTCAAGCGCGAGGAGAGGAGGCGCTGGGGGGGGGGGGGTGTCCCTAAATGAAGGGGAGTGGCCATCAATACTAGAGAGTGAGGTCGCCGCGACGCCCACCCTTTGCCTCTTGAGGACAAGGCCCTCCTCGGTATCCTCGTCCTCGGAGTCAATCGCCACCACCCCTTTATTCTTATCAGTGAGGGCTGGAATGGGTGAATCCTGGGCAACAGCTAGAGGACCAGCAGGGGCTGAGCCACCTGCACCAGTAAGCACCGCTTGATGGCGAGCAATCAGCTCAGCCAATCTGTTCTTCTTCTCCTTGTTGAGTACCATACCTGCACCAAGACAACGAAACATGAGAAAATAATCACAGCATACACCCAGCAACAGGAAGTGTAAGTAAAGTTAGGCAAAGGGGTAGGGATCAATACTGATATAGCCCTTGAGGTCTGAGGCGCAATACTCATACTTAATCAGTTGAGCGGTGTTAAACACCACTCCTAAGCTTGCAAGGACCTGGCACAGTTCGCGATCAGGGGGAGTCAGCTCCTCGAGACCCCTTGGCTTCTTGAACTTCAGCTTCTCCACCCAGTAGAGTGGGAACCCATCTAGCAGGGTA
This sequence comes from Phaseolus vulgaris, assembly GCF_051622355.1. Lineage (NCBI taxonomy): Eukaryota > Viridiplantae > Streptophyta > Magnoliopsida > Fabales > Fabaceae > Phaseolus > Phaseolus vulgaris. Next base: position 6,662,025 of record NC_143503.1, read on the forward strand.
GGGTCATGGGCGCTGCAACACACCTTAAAGAACTTCCCTTTAAAGCCCTTATAAGATTGCTGAAAGAGGGTTAGGAGGCCTCTCCCCGCCAACCCCGCTGATACTTACCCAAAGGTTTTTCCCTGGGCTCTTGGCCTCGAAGAAGTGGAGGAAGACGTTCACCGAAGGGGTGTGCCCTAGATGGTTGCACAGAATGGCGAACGCCCTCACGAAGGCCCAACTGTTGGGGTGAAGCTAGGTAGAGGCCACATTAATTTCGGTGAGGAGCGCCCTCTCGAACCCCGTGAGTGGCAAGCGAAGTTTGATCCGCTTGAAGATGGTGGAGTATAAGAAGAAAAAAGGGTTCTCTAGCGCTGGCGTGATCATCAGCACATATCGGTTCGCCCTTCGCACAAGGTCGAACCGATACGTAAGCATCGCTTTCCCTCCCAAATACGTGGCCCTTGGGATCAGGCTCTTCATCTCGATGTTTCCTCACGTCCTCGATGGATGTGAGCGTGGAGGTCTCGGCGAGGAGGTCATCAGAAGCCCAAGGTTACAGGGCTTTGTAGTCAACGTGGGTGGAGGGTTGGAGGTGGTTTCTGTTCTGGCCATCTTCAAGAAAGCTAAAAAGGGAGAGGAGAAAGGAAGAAAGACGAGGGTTTAGAAGAAGCGAGTGTGGCTCAATGAACCAGAGAAATAGAAGCGAAGAACGCAACAGTGTAAAATGCAGGAAAACCTAAAGCGCAGAAATCTTAAACAGACCTAGAGCAGTTATAACATGTTATGAGCAGCGGAATCATGAAACAAGAGCAGGGCATGAGATAAAAATCATACCTTTAAGTAGTTGAGGGTTGAAGGTCGTGATTGATGAAGAAGAAGAGAGAGCGTTCAAGAGAAAGAGAATGATCGAAGAGAGAGTTTTTTAGTGAAGTGATGGAGCAGTGAAGAAGCGCGGGGTATTGAGAGAGTTAACATAAACAAGGGAGCGCAAGCGCCAATAAGTCCTGGTCGTTGATCTCGCCACGTGTGCACAAATTAAAACAAGTATGGAGAGGCGTCACTTCGGTGCACTATTCACGTCCTTTCACACAGTGCCACGTAGGTCGCCAAGGGCGATGACTTAGTCTCTTCGCTGAACAAGTTAACAGCTCGAGGCTGGGGGACTTGTGTACCGACCAGTCCTCGGAGATCGTTGGCTGCTAGTAATGGTGGGCCACATAAGCTGGGTCCCACAAGCAGCATGAGCCAGTGTCTCACAAGTGACATGAGCCAGGGTGCTGATTAATGGTCGGATGTCGATCACCAGGGTGTGCCAACGTGTTCTCGACAACAGAGTGAGGCCGATGTGACATCGAGCATCGGCGACTCAAACAGCTGAATTGGACCACGAAAGGTGGGTCCCAGAAAGCACACCAGTTACCAGTAAAACGCCTAAAAGTAGGGGGAAGCCTAAGTAACAAGGTGCCCATGCCTATGGGGTGGATTGCACAACTGGGTGCGGCAAGAGTAAAGAGTCTTGGAAGCCACGAATGCCCATGAGGGTTAGGGTTTCCAAGGGAAGCTGCATGCATGGCACGTGAACAGTTAGGGCACCCCCAGGATGAATGGCCCCAGAGATTAGGTGCACAAGTTGGTACCCAGGTGGCCATTCCGTTAGAGGTTGCACTCCAACAAGGGGAGCCTTACGCGCTAGATTACACTTGGGTAATAGCGACGCAAGGGCATTCCTCCAGAAACCCTAAATGCGGGTAACGGAAGCAGAGGAAACCCTAGACTATATAAAGGGTAGTAAGAGAACCCACAAGGTATGCAGTTTCTAAGACTAGAACTATTACACACATTTTGTTTCTTTGGCCTAGTATTGACTTGAGCGTCAGAATGCAAACGGCCTCTAGGGCGCCCCCTTTGTCTTTGCAGGTACAGAGTGTTTCGATCCAAGGAAATCACGAACCAAGGCAGAAAGAAGCAGGCCTGGGATAGTCTATAGAGTTAACCGAAAAACGAGTTAACCGGCAAGAACATTAATCTTGTGAAAACATGAGCCAAGCCACTCCTTATATAGCAAGTGAGGGCCGGTTTACATCAAAGCAAAAAGGAGGGAAACTCAAATTACACTACTTTGAAATTGGCGCCTAAATGGAAGCACATGGAAGGCATGTTCAAAGGATTTAGAACGTGCACTCCTAATGGGCTTGCCTTGGACCGGCCTAGGTTTAATTAGGAGTTTAAGAAACCCTAATTTATACCTAGGTTGGTATTTAGGTACCAATCTTCATTTTAACAAAGATTACAAATGAAATTTCCTTTGCTAATTTTGACAAGAATTTAAATGCTACATTAGAATCTATGGCATCTTGAACATGTATAAGAAGGTTTCTCTACCATCAGTAGCAGTATCCCAATCTCTTGAAGCTTCTTAGCCATGGCTCTAGTGGTTGGCCCAATTCTACACTTTGGTGGGCTTGCATTTGATTTGGTGCTTGGGCCGGGCCTCTTCCATCAGTCCGCCCCAAACCATTTTCGCAGGCGATTATGGACGCTCCTATTATAAATGTAAGCCTAAACAAGAGGGGGGTGAATTGTTTGTTGAAAGATTTTCGAAAATGCTGGAAAAGAATGAAGATTAATGAAGTACCACAGAAGAAGCAAACAAAAAATTCAATCAACAAAACTGTTTTTACAAGTTTTCCAGAAAAACAATCGGTTATTTCTTCGAATCAATCGATTGTTCTTACCAGCAAGGCACATAAAACACAGAACAAACATCTTAAGAGGCAGAGAGGGATAAAGAGATTTACACACTATGTTTTATACTGGTTCATTCAAACTACATCCAGTTCCCATAACACCTCTGGATAATTCACTATAGAACCAACAATAGATTATAATTACAAAAACACCCAAAGAGGTGATCTTGATCCCTTCAAGAACACTCACCCTCTTTGACATACCACCATAAGTCAGAACACCCTCTGACTTAAAACACAAGCACTTTACAAATTTACAAATGTATAGAGAAATTCAAGAATGAATAAGAAAGATTACACCCAATACACAAAGAAAACAACAGCTTCCTATTCCACTCTTTCAACCAAGGCAAAGCATATAGCAATCTTGGAACTTTTGAAAACTCTTAAGAACTTGTTTTCGTAATCTAATTGATGTATTAAAATAGAGATTCAAAACCAAGTTATAAATCCACAAAAATAGTCATTTTAGCAGTTAAACAGAGCCCCAAAACAGATTTGAATTAAGCCAAAATAGATTTAACAGATTAAACCAATTTTGTTATGTTTTTCACAAGAAAAATCGATTGAAGGCTCGATTCAATCGATTGAATTGGCTTTCATTGTAAGGTCAGCCAATTTTAGCTTTTTAAAATCCTTTTCAAAACCACCAAGTGTAAAACAACCGATTGAAACCTATAAACAACAGGTTGTTTTTCACCTACTTTGAAAAACACTTTTCTTTAAAATATCTTGATTATTTCAGCATTGGATTAGGCTAAGAGTGGATTAACAAATTCTAAACTATCCAGAACCCAAGTCCCACAAGAATCAACCTAGCTTATAGCAATCTTCTTGGATTTGGAATTATTAGAGCTTCAAGGTTCAACAATCTCCCTCTATTTGATGAAGACAAGTCCCTAGTTTGCTTGGGATGTTTTGGTTGAATTTGATAATACCTGCAAAATCACAATAGGTGCATGTACCAGAGGTAATCATGTCCAGATGTCAATAGCACAACAGTACTGCCTTTCACTTAGTGCTTTTCACAAGAAAAAGTGCAAATCAGAGTGTTTGTGTAGCAGATATGTATGCAGCAACCAAAGCAAAGTAAGAAAGCAAATAAAGCATAGTACAAACCATACATACCATAAATTTCTCCCTCTATTTGTCTTCAGAAATAGACTCAAGGAGGGAAAAGGAAAAAATAAACAAAACTTAAAATAGAGTGTTCAAACAAAATAGAAATAGAAAGAAAGCTTTAAGTTTCCTTCACTGTTTTTGTCCATACTGCAGTTCAAATAGCTGATTCTGCCAACTTCAATCTGCTCATCCAGGCTTTTAAACTTGGCCACACAGAATTCATGATGAGCTTTTTGTTCATGTGCAAAGTTGTCCAGCCTATTCACCACAAGCTTTTCAAATGGAGACATGGATGTGATTCGTTCTTCCATGTTCACATTGCTTGGACCAGCTTCATGTGCACCAGCATACTCACTTCCAGTGGCAACAACTTCATCTTCATTTTCTTCTCCAGCGTGACCTTCACTTGATTAGCTAGCTTCACCTTCCTTACTCACCCAAATTCTTCCAATCTTGGTGAATCCCATTTTACTTAAAGACTCATTGTTGATTTCAATTGAGGTTTTGACAAGTTCAGATTGTTCTCCCTCCAAATCCACTTCACAATAGTGTAAAAATTTAGTGATTAAGACAACATAAGGGTAATGATAGTCACTTAAACTTATGGGCTTCTGGATATACTCCTTTATGATGTGAATCCAGTTGATCTTGACTTTGTTCACCACATAATAGATGAGCACAAGATCTTCTTCAGTTAGCATAGAGTGATTGCTACCTCTTGGGGTTAGCATCCATGTGATAATGAAGGCAATGAGCCTTTTATTCAGTTTCAGCCCTCCTACAGAGAAATTTCTTACCCTTGATTGAGGATTCTTCAAGCAACTTTTGTAAAACTGCATTTTGTTGAATTCATCAACAACACCAATGTTCCCTTTTTTTTTATCCTCAAACCAGCATGCTTTAAGCCAGTGATTGTAGTCCAGACTTCTTGAGTGATCTCCATGTCTACTCCTTTCACATGTGAACAAATCTTGTCACCAATAATGTGAAAGTTAGTGTAGAAGACTCTTACCAAATTTGGGTAGATGTTCCCAAACAATTCAAGGAACCTTTTTAGCATTTGTTCCTACAGAAGACTTCTCACTTCCATGAGTTTTTGTTCCTTCAGCCCGGTGAAACTGACAAGCTTTTAATTGTTGATAATCTTTTTGTTTGTTTCATGTAGATACTTTTCAATTTTATCATCCTCTCCCGAGAACTATCCCTCTAGGAATCCACCTCTTTCCACACCACAGGTTTTCATTCTTTTAGAAGAAAGAGGTGTGTAATTCATGGAGGAAGAAGAGCAGCAGGAGCAAGAAGAAGAAGAAAACATATTTGATTTGTGTGCAGAGAGGTAATCAATGAGTTCATTTTGTGGAGAAAAAAAACTGCACAAATGTGGTTATATAGCAGTAAAAGAAGCTACACAATTTGCTTTTAGTGGGTTGATTTACTCAGAAAAAGAATATGTTCAGAGAAGTAACTGCCTTGTGTCAACTTTGACCTTAGTTCACATGACCAACACATGGAAATTTTGACTACTCATAAAAGCATTTAAATTTCCAAGGGTTATAGAATATATTCCTTTTAATACCAAGAAAAACATTCAATCAGGTTATTTTTCAAAGCAATAATGAGTGCAACTTTGACCCAAAACTATTTGGAGAAGAAGGAAACAACTATACCAAAGAACAAGATTTCAAAATAATTTTAATAGAAAACTCACAGAGCAAAAAACAATCGGTTGTTTAGAAACAACAATCAGTTGTTTTTCTGCACTTGAAACAAATCTTTACAAATCTTTAAAACAGCTTTGGTAGTGTTAGACAAGCACTTTGATAATTTCACAAGCATAAAGTAGATATATTTTTCACACCAAATGTACACAAGTGGAACAATTCAATTGATGACACATATAATCATAATGAACCAAGTATGCATAGTGAAGGACAAGAGTTTCAATATTTGAGTGTATGACTCTTATAACAGTAGGGTTATACATCATAAACTGTATTTGTTCATTGAATAATCCATCAAGGTGTTCAAACCAGATTTCTTTCTCAATTTGAGGCACCTTCCTTTTCATCAAAAGAGTCTAAGCATTCATGAACTCCTGCAAGTTACAAATATCAGCAAAAAAGATTTGGTCCCTTTTTTAATTAAGGTCCACTTGAGTTAAATTGGTTATAAGAACCCTTAAGATCATTAGGAAGCCATTTTAAAATACCTCTGGGAACACAAACTTTTCAAATTTTACAGAACCTGACTGAATGACCATTTTTCATACAATAGAAGCAAGAAACAACCAGTTGTTTTGACTTTTCAATTGGTTGTTTTTCTGCAATGGTTGAAAAGGGTTTAGAAAAGCCACTGTTTTTCCTCTGTGGATTAAAACCAGGTCAATATTTTCCAAAAACACAATTTTGAGATGAAAGTACAATCTCAAAGTTGAATTTTCCTTTGGAAAGTTTATCCACAGTTTTCACAAGATACAAAACTTTCTTTTTAAGAGTGATCCTGCCGGCAACTTGAACGTGGGTGGATCGCTTCGTAACACTTTCCGCCCTGTCTTCGCGACTGCGTCTCCTGAAGTATCACCTTCTGAACTCTCTCTCAGATGTCTTCAAAATGTGACCTGCAAAATACACAGACGGCGCCTCTAGCGGCCGTTTGCACTCCGACGATCAAGTTAGTTCAACAGAACCACCAGAAACTGGAAACTTAGTAAAAAATGTGTCTGTCCGAAAAACTTGCACTCTGTTTTTCTTCTATATCCCCCTCACTCTCCCTCTGATTCTTCCTTTTATCTCTCTTTCCCTGCTTCTGGGCATAACAGAATTCTGTTATGCTTTTCTGGCATGTGTCAGAACCCTGTCGTGCTTTTCAGAGAAAGCGTACCTTCAGAATCAGCAACGGGGAGCGTGAGAGTCTGCGCATGCCTGCGCTTGGCTGCGCCTGTCTGTACCTTTAGCGGTACGGAGTGCTCTTTTGTCTGGACCGCGCCCCTCTCAGATGGTGACACGTGGAGGCCTGCAACTCACATCTAACCACACACGTGTCACTTACTGGAAGGGCTCTAGCGCCTCTCTTTGTCTGCCTAAGTTACGCCCTTGCGGAGTAACTTAGGATGCTTCTCTTATCTGGGTAAATTGCATACTCTTAGGAGAGCGTCGGGTGTGGCTGGTCTAGGCGCACTCACCAAACGTTACTCTCTGCGTAGGCGACTTACCCTTCAGGATGACACGCACGTAATGGGTTGAGGGAATCACCAATCACCGACTGGCTTACTAGTTCCCTCAGGCCACTCTCGTGCATGATTCCTTGAGGTGTGCTCATGCGAGGTCCATGCGTAACGCTCTCGCTGGGAACCTTAGTCCCAGTTTAACTGCGTGTAACACGAGACCCCGATGACAATACACCCGATGACTGATCAGTGTTTACCCGCTACTCGCGCTCTGCCCCCAGGCGCGAGTCTGGGAACTGGTCTGCTGGTGGTCACTTGGCTACTGACCACCGATCACCATTCTGGGTGATCTATCCCCCGACCTCTCTGCCGCCTGATCTGTCGGTGGTAACTTGGTTACCGACCACCGATCACCTCTCTTGGCGATCGTCCCCCTACCTCTCTGCCACCTGGTCCACGTGTCACCCTGCGAGTGGTCCACGTGGTTCTCTGATGCTGATGTCATCGACTACCGATGACCGATCGGATCAAAGAGATTCATAGTTTTCACAAGAAATAGAATCACACTAGCAAGAAGAATTTTGATAAATCATTTCAATGTTTTCAAAATCAGTTCTTGAATTGTTTAATTCTTCTTCCAATATTTTGACTCTATTTTCCAACCAGTTGTTTTTACATTCCAATTGATTGTTCAAAAGGGTCAACCTACAAGCTTCTTCATGAGTCTTCCTAAAAGCCGCAAGAAGTTGATAATAATTTTTAGTAGTAATGGAAGAGTTTGTACTTACACTGTTTGATGCAGACTCTTCTTTTGCCATCACACAATGTTGGTTTTTGAAACATCACAAGACGATTCAGATGAAGACAAATCATTGTCCAGCCAGACAGCTCCACTTGAATCTTTATGAGTTCTTTCAAGAGTGTCACACATATCCTTTGCTAAAACATACTTTGAAATTCTGACAAGCTTATTAGAATCAAGAGCAAATACAATAATATTGTTAGCAATACAGTCAAGCTGAGAACAACCTTTACTATTTTTTTCAAACATGGATATATGAGAACCACTTGTGATAGCATTCCAGATTTTTCTATCTATAGATTCCCCAAAAAATTTCATTCTAAACCTCCAGAGTTGATAGTTCACACCACATAATAAAGATGATCTATTGATAGACGCTCCTTCCTCAAAAGGTAACTTGTCAGCCATTTAAAAATTTGAAAACAGGACTTGAGTAAATTTCAAGAACCTAGCTCTTGATGCCAATTGATAGAAACGTAGGCCTAAACAAGAGGAGGGTGAATTGTTTGTTGAAAGATTTTCGAAAATGCTAGAAAAGAATGAAGATTAATGAAGTACCACAGAAGAAGCAATCAGAAAAGCCAATCAACAAAACTGTTTTTACAAGTTTTCCAGAAAAACAATCGAATTTTTTCTTCGAATCAATCGATTGTTCTTATCAGCAAGGAATATAAAACACAAAACAAACAAGTTAAGAGGCAGAGAGGGATAGAGAGATTTACACATTGTGTTTTATACTGGTTCACTCTACAACTGAGCGACATCCAAATCCCAAAACACCTCTGGTAATTCACTATGTAACCAACAACAGATTACAATTACAAAAACACCAAAGAGATGATTTTGATCCCTTCAAGAACACTCACCCTCTTTAACACACCACCACAAGTCAGAACACCCTCTGACTTAAAACACAATCACTTTACAAATTTACAAATTATACATAAACACAAGAATGAATAGGAAATATTACACCAGATACACGAAGAAAACAACAACTTCATATTCCACTCTTTCAACTAAGGCAAAGCATATAACAATCTTGCCATTTTTGAAAAATCTTAAGAACTATTTTCGTAAACTGATTGATATATTAAAATAGAGATTCAAAACCCAGTTATAAATCCACAAAAATAGTCGTTTTAGCAATTAAACAGAGCCCCAAAACAGATTTGAATAAAGCCAAAACAGATTTAACCAATTTTGTTATGTTTTTTAAAAAACAATTGATTGAAAGCTCAATTCAATCGATTGAAAGCTCAATTCAATCGATTGAATTGGCTTTGACTGTAAGGTCAGCCAATTTTAGCTTTTTAAAATCCTTTTCAAAACCACCAAGTGTAAAATACCCGATTGAAACGTAGAAACAACAGGTTGTTTTTCACCTACTTTGAAAAACACTTTTCTTTAAATTATCTTGATTGTTTTAGCTTTGGATTAGGCTAAGAGTGGATTAACAAATTCTAAACTACCCAGAACCTAAGCCCCACAAGCATCAACCTAGCTTTAAGCAATCTTCTTGGATTTGGAATCATGAAAGCTTCAAGGTTCAACAACTATCATACCAGCCAACTACATAACGCCCATGATTACTTTCACGGGCGTAGAAGATCCTGAAAGGCACCTAACAACATTCAACACCCAGATGATCATCTCGGGAGGAACCGATGCCATACATTGCAAGATGTTGATGGGTACGCTCACAGGCATGGCATTACAGTGGTTTGTTGGCCTTCTTGATGGCCACATAACCTCCTTCAACGAGTTTTCCGAATTGTTCAGGGAACAATTCATCGTTAACCAAGCCCGACCACTAGTCCCTTTCGACCTTTCAGTGTAAAGCAAAGACAAGGAGCACATTTGAAGGACTTTCAGAACATGTTTAGGGCGTTTACAGTAAGAACCAACCTAGAATGAAGACAAGAGACGACCTGCCTTTCCGGCCAAAGTTCCAAATGACTTACAAGGAGTTGTTGGGTAATGCCAGGAATGGCGGAAAAACTGAGGTTCCCCCCGAAATATGACAAGAACTTGGGGTCGCGCAAGGAGGCCTGATGCAAGTTTCACAAGGGATTTGGGAATGACGTGGAACACTGTATAGCCTTGGGCTACCAGCTAGCAGGCTAGATAAAAGATGGATTCTTGAATGAGTATTTGGAAGGGAGCCAGGAGGGGTCGAAGGAAGAGACTGCTTGATATGATTCCAATAACATGAAAAAGATATTATAAGGACATGTTATTGATTCCACTTGAGTTGGAATATGATTAGGCACTTTTTAAGAATTGGATCAATGTTCTTAACATTCAAGAACTCACCAAATCACAAGTAACCAAGCCAAACTCATATAGAAACCCATGAAAAGGAAAATCAATCGATTGAAATACAAAAGAACCGAATAGAAACATAAAAGAACACAAATGAACCGATTAAATCTCCATGACACTCAATTAACAACATAAGAACAGCAAACTAAGAAGAACTACCGAATGAAAACACAAAACAAACAAGATTAATCGATTGAAATTGAAAGAAACATCTAAGACATGTTTTAGGATTTGTTTTGGAATGAAAATGGATGAAGAAGATGAAATGAAATAGGGAACTTATGTGGTTGGAGTTCTTGGAGATGAACACGCCACTTGAAGGATGTAAGGCTCCAAGATGAGTATAAATGTCGCCACTTGAGGTTCCAAGAATGCACTCAAGATGAGACTAGAAGAGGAGAAGACACAAGTCTCTCAATCACTCACCAATTTGGGAGAATTTCTTTACTCAAAATATCAAATCTATTCTTTCAAGGACTCAAGTCCTTCTTTTATAGGAGAAAGGACCGGTCATGAGTTTACAAGAAGCTTACAAAGGAAGTTATCCAAGGTTGCCTTGCAACTCTTCCACTTCTAGCACCTAAAGTGGAGAATGAAGGGATACCTTCTAGACTTTTCCTAAAGCTAATGTCTAAAGATGCTTTACACAAGAGGTATCTTTAGGTTTCCCTCTTTAGCATCTTCCTAAACACTACTCTATATTATTTACAAAATTTATACAAAAGAAACTATAAAGAGAGATATTAATTGAAGCTCATTCTTGAATGCTTGTAGTCTTCTTTTGGCTTTAGGCTTGGTCCTCTCTTTATTTAAATTCTTCTTTAATTTTTTAGAAGACTAGAAGGAAGAACTTTAAATGTTTAGTGGATGGCCTCTTCCTCCATTAGTAAAATCCTCTCTTATTTGATCTCTCTCATGCTCCCCGAGTTGGAGAGAATTCGACCACGAATTCTGAATCCTTGCATATAACAAAGTCAGTTTACTTTTACAATTAATAGTTGAATAAGAAAAAGGCAAACATGACTTAGAATTTGTAAGCAGTGGGAGTTCAGAAAAGGAGGTCCTATAAACAAACCAAGTTGGAAAACATTGTTTGGAAATGATGATATTTTTAGGAAAAAGTCCTCTTAAATGGTGAAAACCATTAGGAGGTATGAAAAAATCATCCCTAACATTCTTTAACCAAGTTGGTGTTGAAATAGGAACCTTGGGCAATGAAAAAGATAAAGAAGAAGAATACCGTTGAGGTTCAACTTGAGGCATAGCACGAGTCAACATGATTGATTTAGTGGATAAAGTGGCGTGACTCGGTTTAGTACGTACTTCTTTTGCTTTCTCATTTTCTCTTTTAGTTTTCTGTTTTATTTGGTCCTCATGAACCTCTTTGGGAGAGAGGGGTTTTAAGATAACCTTGCGCCCTTTGAAGGAAAAAGACATTGTATTGGATAGGCCATCATGTAAAACATGTCTATCATATTGCCAAGGCCTTCCTAAAAGAAGATGAGTTGCTTCCATGGGCACAACATCACATAAAACCTCATCTTTATACTTTCCTATTGCAAAGTTAATGAGGACTTGTTTGTTAACCATGATTTCACCTTCGGTACTAAGCCATTGCAATTTATAAGGCTTGGTATGAGAGATAGTGGGTAAGGCTAACTTCTCCACAACTCTTGTACTAGCCACATTAGTGCAACTACCCCCATCAATAATCAAGGAACATAACTTGTTGTTGATAAGACAGCGTGTGTGAAAAATATTTTCTCTTTGGGTATTGATCCTGCCTGTTGACCAGGACGCAAGAGCCTTGCCTCGTCAAAACCTGGATCGACTTTGCGCCGTGTTAGCCTCCGTCCTTCGCCTTGATTCGCCTCTAGAACCTGCAAAAGACAGAACGGCGCCGCTGCGGCCGATCACGCTCCGACGCCCAAGTCAGCGACTGAACCACCAAAATACTAAGAGAAATCTAGGAACTTTCAGGAACCGTGCAAAATTCTCTCTCAGCGTACTCAAGTTCTCGCAAGCGTAAAAGAAGTAATCTAAAACGCGCGTACCTCAGAAGTTCGTTAGGATTCCTTATATACCTGGGCATTTTCTCTCTCCTGACAGTTACACATCTTGACACGTGGCTCGTATCCAGCTGTACACGTGTCACCATCTGGAGCATCCTTGACTTGGGCGTTACCTCTTACTCTTCAGGCTTTCAGCTAAGTTATTTGTGCAGGAAACAACTCAGCGCACAACTGCCTTGGAGCGTGATCTCTTCTGCGTGGCGAGTACGGGTGTCATCATACACACCTTCCCTGTGGTCTCGCCGGCCGCCTTGATGATCTACTTCACTTGCTTCATCGTGCATGCTCGGGTAAGCTGTTCCTCGACCTCAACCTCTGGCTAGCTAGGGAATGACCATCTGACGACTTCATCCTCTGCTTCGAAAGCCTGGAACAAGCTTCCCTGATCCTTCGGCGATGTCCTCCTTTCGGCGACCTCTGATCACTTGGTCGTCTGGGTTCGCATCCGGCGGCTTCATCACAAACCTGGTGACCGCCGGTTTAGGTATGCTAGAGATCGGAGCACGCCAACTTAATGACTGACGACTACGCGAGCCCCCCGACTTCCTTCCCTTCTACCAGCCAGGTGTCTCGTTCAACACGCCTATACTATTGCTTGCTGCCACGTCATCACTTCCGACTACCTGGGCGGTACACAAGCCCCCCAGTCTTAAGCGAAGACTTGTCCAGCGAAAAGACTAAGAGGTCACGTCACCGCCGATCTACGTGGCGCTGGCACAGAATTCCAAATGTTTGTACCCTCTGCTTTTCTGACGTCCACCAAACCCCTTTTCCCATCGCTCGACACGTGGCTTCATCAACGGTCATCTTCAGCTATCGTTTGCGCTTCTAGAAGCGCTTGAAAAACCCTTAAACCCTTTCATTTTTACTGTTTCATCATCTTTCTGCCTTCCCAAACGCTTTGAGTTTTCTCTGCGAACCCACGACGCTCTTCAACTCTCTCAATCTCCAACTCCCTTCAATGCTCACCTGATCATCGAAAGGTATCTCTTTTACTTCTTCTGCTGATACTTGCTGCATTTTAACCGATTCGCATCATCCTTTATCTGTCTGGTGCATACTCTGTGGGTTGTTTCTTCTTCTTCTCCCTCTCGTAACTTAGGGCTTCGTCTTCCATCGCAACGAACTCCCGTTCGTTCGTTTTCCATCCTTCGTCCATAATCGAGTCAATCTTTGCAACCTCTGTTCATCCTTTGTTCTTTTTCCTTTGCAGTTCCCGCGATGGCTCGTACAAAAACCACCGCGAATCCTCCTCCTTCATCACGAAACCCTCCATCCCAAGCGCATAACCTACCGCGAGCATCTGGTGCTCCCTCTTCTCAGGCTGAGAGGCCTGCAACCTCTCGTCCCAACCTTGCTCAGGCAACTCCACCAGTCGCCGGAGGAGCCCCCATTCCCACTCCAGACTACAAGAAACTTTACCCATGGGCCACCCCAACTTTGCTGAAGGAGACTTCTTCAGTGAACTCTGCGTTGGCGGTGCTACGGTTGAAGAAAGGGGATGAACCCAACCTCTCGTTCCACAAGGAGCACGACGACAAACTGATGGTGCTGCCTTGCCCTCCTGACGTGCCAATCTGCGTGGATGACAAGGGGAACAACGACGAGTTGTTCTGCTTCATTTACACTACTTTCTTCAAGAAGGTGAAACTCAGGCTTCCCTTCACCCGTTTTGAACGGGAACTATTAACCGAGCTCAACATCGCCGCTGCCCAGCTCGATCCCAACAGTTGGGCATTCGTGCGGGCATTCCAAATTATGTGCGCGCATTTGGGTCTACCGTCCTCGGTAGACGTCTTCCTTTTCCTGTTCGAGGCCAAAAATCCTGGAGACCGCCCCTGGGTGAGCTTAAACGGGATTGCTGGGAGGTCGATCCTTTCAATCTTCCAGCAATCTTACAAAGATTGGAAAGGAAAGTTCGTCCAAGTGCGCCCAAACGATCAAGACCCTTCGCTGCTCTATGGCTTTCCCTTGTACTGGGTAAACAAGGGAAGTAAAGACTCCAAAGAAAGCTTCAGAAGGCCAAGAAGTCCTGACAACATGGGCGAGTTGGACAAGGACCTCTGCCTTTTCTAGAGGAGTGTAGCAGCTGCCAACATAACCTTTCCCACCTCCTCAATAATCTCCTTCGAGTTCTTCGAGAGCCAACTCGAAGCTCACATAGGTTAGCACTTACCTCGACATCTGGATTTTTGTCTTGTGTTGGAATGGATTTTGCATCTTTGTTATCTATTATTGGGCGTCCTGCTTGTTGCGCACTGGACTTGTTTCTTATTTCACTTTCGCCTTCGCGCTTACTTGTATATTTTTGCACTGTGCAGATCTCATCTTGGGCAAAGGCAAGTTAGCTGAACTGAGGGCGCTCGCCCGAACTCACAAGTTGGCGTCGGGTTCTCAAACCGTGCCCAACTCGGTGGTGGAGATCGCCGCTGCCCAGGGCAGATCGCCCCCTCAAGGCCCAGCTCCTCCAGAGGCACTGCCCGCCCCTCAACGAAAGAAGCTCGTCTTAAAGAAACCAAAGAGGAAAACTCCTCAAGTGGTTCAAGAAGACGAGGATGAGGATGACGAGGCGACGGAGGACGACCTCATTACCAAAAGGAGAAGGGTGGCACCTTCTTCACCACCTGCTCTCCCAACACCAACACCGCCCTCTCCCCCAGCTCCAACACCGCCCTCTCCCCCAACTCCAACACCACCAGTCCAAGCAGTACCCTTGGCAGCTGCACTTCCTGCGATTGAAGGCAACGAGCCCAACTTCATGGAGAACCCTCCGAGCGCCTCCACGCCATTCGTTTCTGCTGGAGAGGGTCCTCCTTCTACTGCCTCAATCGCTGAAGCTGCACCAGGTGGGGATGAAGGCGCCCACAACTCACCCATACTCATAACCGAGTCCCCTTCTTCACCACCACGCCAGGAAAACCAACCTCATCAACCAATCCAAGAGGGTGGTGGTGAGAGTCAGCACCAGGCTCCTTCAGCACCTCCGCCAACAGCAGCTGCAAGCCTTCCCCTCGCAGTCAGAGAAATCTGAGGGCCCTTCACAGCTAAACTCAAAATGATGGCAGAGGACCTCCCCTCAATCATAACAAAAGCTGTGGAGAGCTCCAGCAAAAAACTTCAGGACGATATCTTCATACTCCAAGAGGAGAATCGCCTGATAAGAATCGAAGCGGAGAAGCTGTCTTGCAACCTGATGATGGCGGAAATTGAACACTCAACGGTGGAGGACGCCATGAGTACCGAGCTGAGGGTTGCGCGCAAGGAGGCCTCCGATCTGCGCCAGAAGCTGCACCTCCGAGCTCAAGAAAAGATCGAGCTGGAGAGTAAGCTGGTTCCCTACCGGCTCAAGGTGGCTGACTTGGAGGCATCAATAAAAGCGGATGCAGCCAAGGTAGAGAACCTTGAGAAAAGGTCGGTTGATCGGGAGGTTCTCCTTGGAAAGGTCGAAAAGGAGAGGGATGACGCCGTGGCTAAGCTCGCCGAAGCTAGAGAGGAGAATGAAAAGATTGCTGCAGAGCTGGCCCAGGCGTGGGACGAAGGCAAGAAGGTTGTTGATGACCTCGCTCAGACTCGTAGGGAAACTGAAGAACTGAAGAAGCGAGCTGACGAGCTGAAGCAGCAAACCGAGGGGCTCAAGCAACAAAACGAAGAGCTTGAGCTGAGCTCCACCCAAGTCCTCGCCGCTGGGTTTGACGCCGCCCTAGAGCAAGTCGCCTGCCAGTATCCCGAGCTCGACCTGTCCATGGTATCAATATGTAACGAAGTGGTGGATGGGAAGATCGTGCCTTCTGAAGATTAGTCATCTCCCTCCACTGCTTATTCCCTGAGAACTTATGCTTGTTCCTTCTTGTACAAATTTTTCTGTAATAACTTTTCCTTTTTTCTTATGTATTCGAACTGACACCGCCTTTATTATAAATTTTTCTGCTTCTACATATGGTCTCTCTGTTTGCTTTGCCTCTTCTTGTAAAAACCGCCTAAACGAATTAAACTTAGCGATCCTGCGGGCGTACCTGTTTACTTTTTTTTTTTTATCAGCAAAGAATAAATATAATAAAAAGGGACACTTAAGGGGTGTCCCAACCCGTATACAAGAGCACACATAACTTAAGTGAAAGATAAACAGAGCAAAAACATAAATTAAACTTAAGCTATTTAGAACCCCTTACCCCACATCAAATTAGATACATGGCATCAGCATAGAATCAAAAACACAATAGATTACTAAAGATTACTGATGGGGAGATCTCCAGCATAGCAGCTATGATTAGCTAAAAACATCAGATTGCTTCTCGAAACCCTCTGACCAAAATTACCTCCATGTTCACGTTTGAACTTCTTAATTAAAAGGGTAAGGGGAAAGTGTTGCTGTTGACGAGCCCAAGACCCTACAGACACGCTAACCTGGTCCACTTCAACTTCAAGCCACCTTTCATCACGCCCAACCAAAGAATCACAGAAATCAACTGGCCATCTTGTCCCATCAACACTATTTCACAATTGCCTCGTCTTAATGCGCATACTGAGACCAACAACCAAACCAAAACATTCTGTGACATTCAGAAACCTTCCAACCAACACGCGTACCTGTTTACTTACTGCTTCGAACTCGATCAAACTATCAACTTTCGAACGATAACATTCTAATAACTTGTGAACTTAAGGCAACGAGCTTCAGCATGAAACTACTTACTAAACAGCAAGTCTCAATCCAACTGATAGTTTAAGACATAGTTCACCTGATCTGCTCCGTCAAAATGGGCCCTTACTCTTGCCATCGCCTGAATTTCTTCTGATCGCCAGAGGGTCTTGGCGATGTATGCTTCCTCTTGCCTTCACAACTTGGCTATTGTTCCCTCATCTGGGGGTAGAGGCGCCTTTCGGATCCTTCTCTACCTCCCTGAGCTTCAGAGCAATAAGCCGGATAGCTAGGCGTTCTCTTCAAACCCACCTTTGCCATCTTTTAAACTTCTTCCACCCTCAACACCGTACCTGAACTCGTTCGAGACGAGAAGGATTTTATCTTGCCTGAACTCGCTCGACGGCGAGAAGGTCTTTATCTTGCCTGAACTCGCTCGACGGCGAGAAGGTCTTTATCTTGCCTGAACTCGCTCGACGGCGAGAAGGTCTTTATTTGGCCTGAACTCGCTCGACGGCGAGAAGGACTTTATCTGGCCTGAACTCGCTCGACGGCGAGAAGGACTTTATCTCGCCTGAACTCGCTCGACGGCGAGAAGGACTTTATCTGGTGCCTCAACTTGCCTAGGGTGTACATCTCCTCCCCCCTGGATGCACTGAGGACTTTATCTCTTTCTCGCCTGCACTCGCTCGACAGTGAGAGGGTCTTTATCTAGTGCCTCAACTTGCCCAGGGTGTACATCTCCTCCCCCCTGGATGCACTGAGGACTTTATCTCTTTCTCGCCTGCACTCGCTCGACGGCGAGGAGGTCTTTATCTCTTTCTCGCCTCAGGACGCGCGAGGGCGTTGAGGTCTTTTAAGCGTTGCTGGTGCCTCCGATCGCCGAAAGACGATGAGGACTTTTAACTTTAACTGATGCCGCCAATCGCCGAAAAGCAATGGGGACGTAAAAACCTTCTAGAAAGCATGCAGCATATCTTCAAACTTGCCTTAAATCACATACGAGTGACAAGGTCTTTTTCTAAAACTTTCATAACAACAAGCATGCAATCTGAAACACTTTAAACTTTGAAAACTCTTCTTTATTGGGTGGCCTCATTAAAAACCCTCCTTAGGGAAAAAAGAGTGCCCCCTTTAACTGTTTTAACAGAAAGCTTGCAAAACTCTTCGTGTTTGTTTTTACTTACAAAGCTTTAACTGTAATACAACTTGAGGTGCGTGGCGTTCCAAGTGCGAGGAATCGCCCCTCCTTCCAATGTTTCTAAGCGGTAGGCGCCGTTCCCGAGCGCCTCGGTTATTCTGAAAGGTCCCGTCCACTTAGGCGACAACTTGTTCTCCATTTCGTACTGGTGGGCCTTCCTCATCACCAGGTCGCCTTCTTTAAACTGCCTTGGCATCACCTTCGAGTTATACCTTCGTTCAATCCTTCTTTTCACTGCCTCAGCTTTTACTCTCGCCTCCTCCCTGACCTCATCCAGCAAATCCAGATTCAACCTTCTTTCCTCATTCGAGTCTTTCGCTACAAAGTTCTGGAATCTCGGCGAGCTCTCCTGGATTTCCACTGGAATCATTGCGTCGCATCCATAGACCAAGCTAAACGGGGTCTCATGGGTTCCTGACTGCTCGGTGGTGTGGTACGCCCAAACTATGCGGGGTACCTCCTCAGCCCACGATCCCTTGGCTTTCTCTAGCCTTCTCCTCAAGCCTCTTACCAATACCCGATTGGCGGACTCTACTTGGCCATTTGTTTGGGGATGCTCGACGGATGCAAACACTTGTTGAATTCCCACCTCTTCGCACAGCTTCTTCAACAGGTGACTTGCAAACTGAGTCCCGTTGTCTGACACCAGGCGCTTAGGCACACCAAACCGGCACACGATGTTCTTCCACACAAAGCTCTCGATCTTGTGCGCGGTGATCTGGGCTACGGGCTCTGCTTCGATCCACTTGGTGAAGTATTCAATTGCCACCACCAAGTACTTCATTTGCCTGATCGCCAATGGGAATGGTCCCAGAATGTCGATCCCCCACGTATGAAACGGCCAAGGGCTGTAAATCGACTTCAACTCTTCGGGAGGCGCTTTGTGCCAATCGGTGTGCTGCTGACATTGCTTGCAGCACTGCGCATACTTCTTGCAGTCCTCCCTCGTTGTTGGCCAGTAGTAACCTGCATGGAGGGTTCTTGCGGCCAGAGCTCGACCCCCGACGTGACTTCCGCATATCCCTTCATGGAGCTCGGCCATAATTCTTGTACACTTCTCTCCGTGCACACATTCCAGGAGTGGGTGTGTGAACCCAAACCTATACAACTCGCCATCAATCATTGTGAACTTGCTGGAGTTCTTCTTTATCTTCCTAGCTTCCGTCGGTTCCAGCGGGAGAAGGCCATCTGCCAGGCATCGCTGGTACTGTGTTATCCACGTGTCTGGCTCATGCGTAGCGCAGACCTGCGTCATGTTCACCCTCTCCCCCCGACATGCTCTTATTCTTGGCGATCTCAAGGTCTCCTGAGTCAAAGACCTGTGACTCCTCGCCGCCTTCTCCGTCGACTTGCTTATTTGAAGAACCAGGTGGTCTGCCACAAATGCCCTAGGCGTCTTCAGAGTTTCTTGGATCACCGTCCTCTGCCTACCCCCCTTGCCTGAACTGGCGAGCTTAGCTAGCAAGTCAGCTCGGGAATTCTTCTCTCTGGGCACATGCACCACTTCAAAGGAGACAAAGGAACTCTTCAACTCCTGCACATACTCTAGATAAGCCGCCATTTGTGGATCCTTGGCCTGGAACTCGCCTGTTACTTGTCCCGTGACCAACAGCGAGTCACTCTTAGCCATCAGCACCCTAGCTCCCATCTCCTTGGCCAGCAAGATTCCGGCGATCAGCGCCTCATATTCTGCTTGATTGTTGCTGGCTTTGAAGGCAAACCTCAGGGACTGTTCAATCAGCACCCCGTTGGGCCCTTCCAGGATGACTCCAGCACCGCTACCCTGCTGGTTCGACGATCCGTCCACCGAGAGCACCCAACAGAAATCATCCCCCTCAACTCGCGCTGCTTCTGACGAGAGCTCGACCACAAAATCGGCGAAAATATGCCCCTTGATCGAACCTCGCGGCTCATACTTGATATCGAACTCCGACAGTTCCACCGCCCACTTCACCATCCTCCCAGCTACATCAGGCTTCTTCAGGACCTTCTGGATGGGCAAGTCGGTCATCACCAGTATGGTAAAACTGTGGAAATAGTGGCGCAACCTCCTCGCTGAAAATACCACAGCCAGCGCAGCTTTCTCCAAGGCCTGATACCTCACCTCCGGGCCCTGCAGCACCTTGCTGACGAAGTAAATAGGCTTCTGAGCTTGGTCTTGGTCTTGGGCGAGCACCGCACTCACCGCCCTCTCAGTCACAGCAAAATACAACCTGAGAGGGGTTCCCACCAACGGTTTGCACAGAACCGGCGGGCTCGCCAGGTACTCTTTAAGCTTAACGAAGGCCTCTTCACACTCCTTCGTCCAAGCAAACTTGTTGTTCCGCCTTAAGCACTGAAAGTACGGATGACCTTTCTCTCCGCTAGCCGACACGAAACGAGACAGGGCGGCCATCCGACCTGTAAGTTGCTGCACCTCCTTCACGGTAGCCGGGCTTCTCATCGCCAAAATGGCAGCACACTTATCAGGATTGGCCTCTATTCCTCTTTCAGTTAAGAGGAATCCCAAGAACTTCCCTGCCTCCACGCCAAAAATGCACTTCTCGGGGTTCAGCTTTAACCTGAACTTGGCGATTGTGGTGAACAACTCTTCCAGGTCCGCAACGTGCTTGCTCTTCTCCGGCGAGGTCACGACCATATCATCCACGTACGCTTGCACATTCCTTCCTAGCATTGGTGCAAGTACCCTATCCATCAATCTTTGGTACGTGGCCCCCGCGTTCTTCAGCCCGAAGGGCATCACCTTGTAGCAGTAGCACGATCTCTCGGTCATAAAGGCGGTCTTCTCTTCATCCATGGGATGCATCTTTATCTGGTTGTACCCCGAGAAGGCGTCCAGGAAACTCAGCAACTTGCACCCTGCAGCACTGTCGACCAGGGCGTCTATGCTTGGCAAAGGATACGAATCCTTTGGGCAAGCTTTGTTCAGGTCAGTGAAATCGACGCACATGCGCCACTTCCCATTGCTTTTCTTCACCAGCACGACATTTGCCAACCACTCAGGGTACTGGACTTCCCTAATATGGCCTGCGGCGAGGAGCTTCTGTGTTTCATCCCTGATCGCCTGCCTTCTCTCCTCATTAAACTTCCTTCTTCTCTGTCGCACTGGTCTGACCTGGTTGTCCATTGCGAGATGGTGGCACAAGAAGTCGGGGTCGATTCCCGGCATGTCTGAAGCAGACCATGCAAAAGCATCCAGATGTCGCTCTATCACCTTGGCGATCTGGTCTTGTAGCTCAGCCTCCAAGGATCTTCCCAGCTTGAAGACCTTTCCCTCGATCTCCCTTTCGAGCCACTCCTCGACGGGTTTGGGTCTAGCTTCCCTGGCGATCACCGCCCTGGCGATTCCCAGTTCCCTCGCTTCCTCTGGGCGGTTCCTCGCCTCTTCTTCTCGATCGGCGTTCTCTCCCTCAGCCTCAGCATCCAGCATGGCGACATCGCCCCCGGCGGCCACCTCCATCGCCGCATCAGCAACTCGCCATTCTGTTGGCTTGGGCTCCACACCGGGAGGCGGCGTCGTTGTAATGTAACTCACTAACCTCTTATTCTTGAGGCTATTTTCATAGCATTTCTTCGCTTCTTTCTGGTCAGATTTGATGGTGATCACCACCCCCTCCATTGACGGCAACTTCACCTTCATGTGCCTGGTTGAAGGCACAGCTCCTATCCTGTTGAGTGTTGGTCTTCCCAACAGGATGTTGTATGCTGAGGGAGCATTCACGACGAGGTACTTGATTTTCTCCGTCCTCGAGCCCGCCTCATCCGTGAATGTGGTTCTTAATTCTATGTACCCCCTGACCTCCACTTGATCGCCAGCGAACCCATACAAGCACCCTCCATAGGGCCTCAGCTGGTCAAGGGGCAACTGCAGCTGTGTGAAAGTCGGCCAGAACATCACATCTGCCGAGCTTCCTTGGTCCACCAGAACCCTGTGGACCTTCCTTCCCGCCGTAACAAGCGAGATGACTATTGGATCGTTGTCATGAGGCACAACGTCCCTGAGATCTTCCCTGGTGAACGTGATGTCCACGTCTGGCGAGTGGTCCTCGAACATGTCCACCGTCATCATAGACCTCGCATACTTCTTCCTCTGTGACGCGGTGCATCCATCTCCCGAGAAACCTCCTGCGATGGTGTGGATCTCTCTGTGAGTGGGCATCTCATGCTCCTGAGCCTCACCACCCGCCGGCTGGGAGCTCAACGCGCCCCCCGTTCTCCTGTCCAGCAGATAATCGTTCAGGAAACCGCTCTTGACCAGGTCGTCGAGCTGGTATCCCAATGCCAAACATGAATCCACGGTGTGACCAAAACCCTGGTGGAATTCGCACCAGGCGTCTGGCTTTGGTCCCAGCACCTTATCGCCCACCTTCTCGGGTGCCTTGAGCCTGGCTGCTATATTGGAGATGGCGATCAGATCCGCCAACCCCATGACAAACTTATGCTTCGGCGGGCGATTGTACTCCCTGGGGCGCCCTGGGCCCCTGCCCTTATTCTTCCTTGGATCATAAGGATGGTGGGTCCTTTGATCCCTCTTGGCCGCCGCTGTCTCCAGCACCCTCTGTGGCTGGAGCCTGGTCTGGGCACGTGGCCTAGCGGGGGCCACGCTCCTTCTCTTTTCGGCGACCTCGCTCTCATCGGCGATGTGGGCCACCGCAAGTCGCCTAACCTCAGCAAACGTGCCGGGGTGAGCCCTGATCAGCGCCTCGCAGAAAGGTCCCGGTAGCACGCCCTTTTTGAAGGCGTACACCAGCATCTCTTCGTCCTTGGCTGGCGAGCGGACCATCTGCGCTCCAAAGCGAATCAAGTAGTCCCTGAGGGACTCTCCCTGGTACTGCCTTATGTCGAACAGGTCATAGGACACCCTGGGTGGCGCCTTGTTCACTATGTACTGCTCGACAAAAAGCTTTGAAAACTGCTGGAAGTTGGTGATGTGACCTGTGGGCAGGCTCACAAACAATTCCAGCGCTGTTCCTTGGAGCGTGCTGACAAACATTTTGCAATACACAGCATCCGAGCCTCCCGACAGCATCATCTGCGTGTGGAACGTGGTGTGCCTCAGGATCCTCCACGCCGGTGAAAGTAGCCTTCACGGGTACCACACTAGCAGGGATAGGCGTGTCTGTGATCGCCTGAGCAAAAGGCATGGGGAAAACGCGAGGTGGCGACGACAGTACGACTTCTTCAGCGACTGGGCGCCCTCTCTGCTCCTGGAGAGCTTGGCGCAACTCCTCAGTCACTTTGCTAAGCTCTTCATTCCTGGCCTGAGAGGCGACCAGGTCCTCATGCATCTTTGCCTTCTCTATGCGCGAGGCTTCCACATTCGCCTGCAGCGCACGCATGATCTCTACCATCTGCGCCATGGTCATGGCGCCTTCAGCAGCAACTGGCACAACTGGACTTGAACGGTTGCTTCTCATCTTTCTCATGAAAACTTAACAGATCACAACGAGCGACGAACAAAACCTCCTTCAGCAACGATCGATCCAACAATCAATCGGTCAGAACTTCGTAAACTCCAAAGAACTTCAAGAACGCAATGTCAACAGCGAAGACCTTCGCAGAAACTTGCAATCTCAGCACGAACCTACCACTCCTCCACCAAAACTTCTGATTCACCGGTCAAAAGTCCGAACGAACGTCGAAGCTTCGATTTCATCGATTAAAACTCGCGTAAACAGCGAAAAACTTCACCTCACCGAACAAGAACTCAAACAGACGGGGAAAAACCTAAACTCACTGAACAAAACCTCGAACGAACAGTGGAAAACACGAATCTACCGAACAAAGCTTGAATGAACGGCGGAAAATGGTTGCACCAGCACACAACCACACAGAAACTGCAGAAACTCCAAGAACTCACGCTGTGGATGGGGACAGGTTTTACACGGCCCCACGGTGGGCGCCTGATGATCCTGCCTGTTGACCAGGATGCAAGAGCCTTGCCTCGTCAAAAACTGGATCGACTTTGCGCCGTGTTAGCCTCCGTCCTTCGCCTTGATTCGCCTCTAGAACCTGCAAAAGACAGAACGGCGCCGCTGCGGCCGATCACGCTCTGACGCCCAAGTCAGCGACTGAACCACCAAAATACTAAGAGAAATCTAGGAACTTTCAGAAACCGTGCAAAATTCTCTCTCAGCGTACTCAAGTTCTCGCAAGCGTAAAAGAAGTAATCTAAAACGCGCGTACCTCAGAAGTTCGTTAGGATTCCTTATATACCTGGGCATTTTCTCTCTCCTGACAGTTACACATCTGGACACGTGGCTCGTATCCAACTGTACACGTGTCACCATCTGGAGCATCCTTGGCTTGGGCGTCACCTCTTACTCTTCAGGCTTTCAACTAACTTATTTGTGCAGGAAACAACTCAGCGCACAACTGCCTTGGAGCGTGATCTCTTCTGCGTGGCGAGTACGGGTGTCATCATACACACCTTCCCTGTGGTCTCGCCGGCCGCCTTGATGATCTACTTCACTTGCTTCATCGTGCATGCTCGGGTAAGCTGTTCCTCGACCTCAACCTCTGGCTAGCTAGGGAATGACCATCTGACGACTTCATCCTCTGCTTCAAAAGCCTGGAACAAGCTTCCCTGATCCTTATGTATCAGCTGGAGGGGGTCCTCCTTCAAACGCCTCAACCGCAGATGCTGCACCAGGCGGGGATGAAGGTGCTCACAACTCGCCTATCATCATCACCGAATCCCCGTCGTCGCCACCACGCCAAGAAGCTCCCACTCAACAGCCAGCTCAAGAAGGTGGTGGCGAGAACCAGCAGCAAGCTCCCCTGGTGCCCCCACGAGCAAACCTCTCCCTTGAGGTAAAGAGGGTGTGGGAACACTTCTCAGCGAAACTCAAGATGATGGCAGAGGATTTCCCCTCCATCATATCCAAAGCTGTGGAGAGTTCCAGCAAGAAGCTCCAGGATGACATCTCCGTGCTCCAACAGGAGAATCGCCTAATCAGGATCGAGGCGGAGAAGTTATCCTGCAATCTCATGCTCGCGGAGATCGATCACTCCCGAGTGGAGGACGCCATGAGCACCGAGCTTCGGGTGGCACACAAGGAGGCCACCGATCTACGCCATAAGGTGCAGCTCTTAGCTCAAGAGAAGATCGAGCTGGAGAGCAAGCTGGTCCCTTATCGCGTCAAAGTGGCTGACCTGGAGGCGTCGATCAAAGCAGATGCCGCCAAGGTAAAAAACCTTGAGAAAAGGTCAGCAGATCGGGAGGTCTTCTTGGGGAAAGTTGAGAATGAGAGAGACGACACCATGGCCAAACTCGCCGAGGCCAAAGAGGAAAATGGGAAGATCACCACAAAGCTGGCCCAGGCGCAGGCGGAATCCAAGAAGGTTACTGAAGACCTTCTTCAAGCTCGGGAGGGGGCTGAAGAACTGAAGCAGCAGAACGAGGGGCTCAAGAAGCAGATTGAAGAACTCGAGCTGAGCTCCGCCCAAATTCTCGTTGCTGGATTCGATGCCGCCTTGGAGCAGTTCGCCTGCCAATACCCCGATCTGGACCTCTCCATGGTGTCTCTCAACAACAAAGTGGTGGACGGGAAGATTGTTCCTTCTGAAGACTGACTGCTTCCCTCCATCCACGATTCCTACGCTTTCTCCTTTAGATATACTTACTTGTAATAAACTTTCCCTTTTCTTGTACATATATTCTGAACTGGTGTTACTTATGTTATGACATTTTTCGCTTCTTTTTATACTCTCTTCTTGTTAACTTTATCTTCCTTGCACAAATCTCTTTAGACAAATTAACTTAGTAACTTCGCAAGCGCAATTGTATACTAACCGCCTCGAACCATCAGCTTTCGAACAATAACATTCTAACAACTTGTAACCTCAAGGTCATGAACCTTAGCGCGAAACCATCTTTTCAAATAACGAGCTTCAACCCAACTAATGGCTTAAGACACAGCTCACCTGATCTGCCTTATCAAAATGGGCCTTAGCTTTCTCGCCATCGCTTGAATTTCTCCTGGTCGCCGAAGACTCTTGGCGATACCAGCTTCCTCTTGCCTTCACAACTTGGCCATTGTTCCTTTATCTAGGGGTAGAGGCGCCTTTCGGGTCCTTCTCTACTTCCCTGAGCTTCAGAACAAGGGACCGGGTGGCTAGGCGTTCTCTTCGAACCTACCTTAGCCACCCTCCGAACTTCTTCCACCCTTTACACCATACCTGAACTCGTTCGAGACGAGAAGGATTTTATCTTGCCTGAACTCGCTCATCGGCGAGAAGGTCTTTAACTCGCCTGAACTCGCTCATCGGCGAGAAGGTCTTTAACTCGCCTGAACTCGCTCGTCGGCGAGAAGGTCTTTATCTCGTGCCTCTACATTGCCCCAGGGGTTACATCTTCTCTCCCCCAGAAACACTGAGGACTTTTTGGCTGGTGCCTCTACATTGCCCCAGAGGCTACATCTTCTCTCCTCTGGAAGCACTGAGGACTTTTTACTGGTGCCTCTACATTGCCCCAGAGGCTACATCTTCTCTCCTCTGGAAGCACTGAGGACTTTTTACTCTTCCTCGCCTGCACTCGCTCGCCGGCGAGGAGGTCTTTATCTCGCCTCAGGACGCGCAAGGGTGTTGAGGTCTTTTAACTGGTGCCTCCGATCGCCGAAAGACGATGAGGACTTTAACTTTAACTGATGCCGCCAGTCGCCGAAAGACGATGGGGACTTAGAAACTTTTTAGAAAGCATGCAACATAACTTCAACTTGCCTTAAATCACATATAAGTGACAAGGTCTTTCTTCAAAACTTTCGGAAAACAACAAGCATGCAATCGAAAACACTTTAAACTTTGAAAACTCTTCTTTATTGGGCGGCCTCATTAAAAACCCTCCTTAGGGAAAAAAGAGTGCCCCCTCCAAACTGTTTTAACAGAAACATTGTAAAGCTCTTCGTGTTTGTTTTTACTCACAAAGTTCTTAACTGTAATATAACTTGAGGTGCGTGGCGTTCCAAGTGCGAGGAATCGCCCCTCCTTCCAAAGTTTCTAAGCGGTAGGTGCCTTTCCCGAGCGCCTCGGTTATTCTGAACGGCCCCGTCCACTTAGGCGACAGCTTGTTCTCCATCTCGTATTGGTGAGCCTTCCTCATTACCAGGTCGCCTTCTCTGAACTGTCTTGGCATCACCTTCGAGTTATATCTTCGTTCAATCCTTCTTTTCACTGCCTCAGCCTTCAATCTCGCCTCCTCCCTGACCTCATCCAGCAAATCCAGATTCAGCCTTCTTTCCTCATTCGAGTCTTCCGCTACAAAGTTCTGGAATCTCGGCGAGCTCTCTTGGATTTCCACTGGAATCATTGCGTCGCATCCGTAGACCAGGCTGAATGGGGTCTCATGGGTTCCTGACTGCTTGGTGGTGTGGTACGCCCAGACTATACGGGGTACCTCCTCAGCCCAACTTCCTTTGGCTTTCTCTAGTCTTCTCTTCAAGCCTCTGAGTAACACCCGATTGGCTGACTCTACTTGGCCATTCGTCTGAGGGTGCTCGACGGATGCAAATACTTGTTGAATTCCCACCCCTTCACACAGCTTCTTCAATAGGTGACTTGCAAACTGAGTCCCATTGTCCGACACCAGGCGCTTCGGCACACCAAACCGGCACACAATGTTCTTCCACACGAAACCCTCAATCTTGTGTGCGGTGATCTGGGCCACTGGTTCTGCTTCAATCCACTTGGTGAAATATTCAATCGCCACCACCAAGTACTTCATCTGCCTGATCGCCAGCGGGAATGGTCCCAGGATGTCGATTCCCCATGTGTGAAACGGCCAAGGGCTGTAAATCGACTTCAACTCCTCGGGAGGCGCCTTGTGCCAATCGGCGTGCTGCTGGCATTGCTTGCAGCACTGCGCATACTTCTTACAGTCTTCTCTCATTGTTGGCCAGTAGTAACCTGCACGGAGAGTCCTTGCGGCCAGAGCTCGACCCCCGACGTGGCTTCCGCATATCCCTTCATGGAGCTCTGCCATAATTCTTGTACATTTCTCGCCATGCACACATTCCAGGAGTGGGTGAGTGAACCCAAACCTATACAGCTCGCCATCAATCATTGTGAACTTGCTAGAATTCTTCTTTATCTTCCTAGCCTCTGTCGGATCTAGCGGGAGAAGGCCATCCGCCAGGCATCGCTTGTACTGTGTTACCCAGGTGTCTGGCTCATGGGTCGCGCAGACCTGCGTCATGTTCACCTTTTCTCCCCGACATGCTCTTATTCTTGGCGACCTCAAGGTCTCTTGAGTCAAGGATCTGTGACTCCTCGCCGCTTTCTCCGTCGACCTGCTTATCTGAAGAACCAGGTGATCTGCCACAAACGCTCTCGGCGTCTTCAGAGTTTCTTGAATCACCGTCCTCTGCCTACCCCCCTTGCCTGAACTGGCGAGCTTAGCTAGCAAGTCAGCTCGGGCATTCTGCTCTCTGGGCACATGCACCACTTCAAAGGAGATAAAGGAACTCTTCAATTCCTGTACATACTTTAGGTAAGCCGCCATTTGCGGATCTTTAGCCTGGAACTCGCCTGTTACTTGTCCCGTGACTAACAGCGAGTCACTCTTAGCCATCAGCACCCTAGCTCCCATCTCTTTAGCCAGCAAGATACCGGCGATCAGCGCCTCATATTCTGCTTGATTGTTGCTGGCCTTGAAGGCAAACCTCAGGGATTGTTCGATCAGCACGCCGTTGGGTCCCTCCAAGATGACCCCAGCACCGCTACCCTGCTGGTTCGACAATCCATCCACTGAAAGCACCCAACGAAAGTCATCCCCCTCAACTCGTGTCGCCTCGGATGAGAGCTCGACCACGAAATCTGCGAAGATCTGCCCCTTAATCGGACCTCGGGGCTCATACTTAATGTCAAACTCCGATAGCTCCACCGCCCACTTCACCATCCTCCCAGCAACGTCGGGCTTCTTCAAGACCTTCTGGATGGGCAAGTCGGTCATCACCAGTATCGTGAAGCTATGGAAATAGTGGCGTAACCTCCTTGCCGAAAAGACTACTGCCAGTGCAGCCTTCTCCAGGGCCTGATACCTCGTTTCGGGGCCCTGCAGCACCTTACTAACAAAATAAATAGGCTTTTGAGCCTGATCTTGGTCCTGGGCGAGCACCGCACTCACCGCCCTCTCAGTCACAGCAAAATACAACCTGAGAGGGGTTCCCACCAGCGGTTTGCACAGAACCGGCGGGCTCGCCAGGTACTCTTTAAGTTTAACGAAGGCCTCTTCGCACTCCTTCGTCCAGGTAAACTTGTTGTTCCGCCTTAAGCACTGAAAATACGGATGGCCCTTCTCCCCGCTAGCTGACACGAAACGAGTCAGGGCGGCCATCCGACCTGTAAGCTGCTGCACTTCCTTCACGGTAGCCGGGCTCCTCATCGCCAATATGGCGGCACACTTATCAGGGTTGGCTTCTATTCCTCTCTCAGTTAAGAGGTGTACCGTCCCGTATCCGGGCGTTGACTAAGTCAAGGTTAAAGTCAACGACTGGAGAGTCAAAGTCAACGCAAGACGTCGCCTAGGTGGAGAGACGTCAAGTGCCAGCATCGCCAAGAGGAAGCGTCGCCAAGGCCAGGCGTCGCCTAGGTGAAGGCGTCGCCCAACCAGGGCGTCGCCAGCTCAAACAGTACTAAAGCAAGGCGATCACAGTGTGGTTCCCCGATACCCATGGGTAGGAAAGACCATGGAGGGAGCAACGCCGTGGGGAGGCCTCAGGTCCCGATAACCCGGGGCAATGATAAAGAGAAGGAAAAGGTGGCTTCAAGGCCATAGTAATAGCACCAGTGTAGGGCAGCCTGACTCGTGAAGTACTCCTGCCGCCCCCGAGACGCCTTTGGGACAGATACGACTCAAGAGGAAGGTCACGCCCAGGGTAGCCGGGTGCAGGGTGCGAGAGGAAGGCAGATACGCTCTCAAAGTAAGTGACTAGATAATTGGGGGCATGAGTTGGCACCCAAAAAGTCACCCCTAGCACAGTAGCACTCCCAAGCAGGAGGACTCACACGTAGAAACGCACCCAGATGGGGTCATGGCGTCGTGAGGCCCTCCACGTGTACGACAGCCATGTCAGAATAGAAACACCCTCCAGTCAGGTGCCAGGTAATTAAAGTCATTCAATACAGTTTCTGTTTCGAACATTCAGGTACTATAATGGCTCCCAAGCGTTTCAACGTCTTAAATGCGCTACGTTTCCTAAATCAGATACGCTGATTGAGTGCGTTACATTTGCAATTAAAGGCGCGTTAAGGCGCTTTAAATGCTTGGGTAGTTTAAATAGCGCGGAGAATGTTGGAAACAGGGTTGGAACTTTTGGCAAATTTATCAGAACTCTCTAGTTGCTTGCTCGTGCTTCAAGGTTACGTACAAGGGACTGGGGAATATCTTTGCCTAAAGGAGAGAACACACACACAATACACAGTTCTTTTTACCACCTTCAGAGTACCATACGCGGTGCTCAGAGACGTAGGTGAACAGTTTTGGTGTTTCTTGCTGGCTGACTTGAGCGTCGGAATGCAAACGGCCGCTAGGGCGCCTCTTTGTCCTCTCTTTTGCAGGAATCCACAGGTAACCAGTGGGAAGGAGTCCCTGGCTGACGGTTAAGGTCGCGCACGAAGACGCCCCGGTCAACCGGACGGAACATTTGGCGCCCACCGTGGGACCGATATAAAACATCAGTCCCATCATAAGTTCGAGAAAATCTACTGAGTCGCAGTAACGTTGGAGGAGGTTGGAGTGACAATGGCCCCCACCAGACGAGGTACAGCACGCGCAGCCCCAGCAGAACTATCCAAGCAACAGGTCCTGGAGATAATGAGGGGGCTGCAGCAGGACATGGCGGAGTCGAAAATGGAACATGAACGCATGCAGGCAGATCTTGATGCCTCGCATGAGAGGAATGAAGAGCTCCACCGCGTGAATGAGGAGTTGCGCCAGGGCCTGAGAAATGACCGGGGGCGGCATGGACATGACGAGATGGAGAACCATTCCCCACCAAGGGAGTTTTCCACTCCTTTCTCGCAGGAGATTCTAGATGCCGTGATCCCGAACACGTTCGCAGGCCCCAAGGTGATCTTCACCAGGATGGAGGACCCAGAGACGCATCTTGCGGCATTTCACACACAGATGGTCCTGGTAGGCGGTTCTGACGCTGCCAAGTGCAAGCTCTTTATGAGCACCCTGACCGGGATGGCTATGGACTGGTTCATCAGCCTTCCAGATGGTCATATCACATCTTTCCGCCAACTGTCACGATTGTTCAGGGAACAATACTTAGCAAACAAGGCCCCGCCACCAGTTTCCTGCGACTTGTTGTATGTGAAGCAATATCAAGGGGAGACCCTTAAGGAGTACATCAATCGATTCGGGGCCCAGGTCGTGAAGGTCGGGACGACAGAGGAGCCTATGATCGTGTACGCATTTATGAAAGGCGTATGCCCCGGTCCATTTGGAGAATCCATCATCCGCAACCGCCCTAGGACTTTCGCTGAACTACGGCGTAGGGCGGTAGAACATATTGCTTCTGAAGGGGAGGCGTGTGTGAAGCGCACCAGCGTCGTACCCTCACGCCCAAGGGGACCGGCGCGAGCTCAACCCGTCAGGGTCAATGAGACCACGACGGGAAGGAAGAAGCCAGAGGCGAGACGCCCCTACGAGGCCAGAAAGCCCCAGCCCCGGGGTCCAGCGGGAGGCGATCGCCCGGCCAGAGAAAGAGCGAGACCAGCGAGGTACAACTTCGTGGTTGAGTTGCAGGATTTGATCGTCGTGCCTAACATAGCTGAGAGGCTGAGGCGACCGACGAAGACCGACAAGGTGTTAGGGCCTCGTAAAGACTCTTGGTGCGAATTCCACGAGGCTTTCGGGCACCACATTGATAATTGCCTGTCGTTGGGCTACCAGCTAGATGAGCTGGTGAGGACTGGGTTTTTAAAGGATTATGTCGCGGAGCCCACGACGACCGCCACCTTGTCGCCGCCGCAGGCGGAAGACCGCCACCTTGTCGCCGCCGCAGGCGGAAGAACCAGCACACGAGATGCCTGTGCTTGGCGAGGTCCACAGCATTGCTGGAGGTTTTTCCGGCGGAGGACCCACCGCCTCTCAGCGGAAGAAATACGTGAGGGGGGTCAATTCAATCGAAGAGAGACTCTCGGGGGAGCCGTGGGAGTCGGATCTCGTGTTCACAAGAGGAGACCTCCGAGATGTGGTACCCCACGACAACGACCCCGTTGTCATCTCAGTCGTCACAGCCGGAAGGAAGGTGCACAGAGTGCTTGTTGACCAAGGAAGTTCGGCAGACGTCATGTTTCTGTCGACCTTTAATAAGTTACGGTTGTCCCCCAATCTGTTGAGTCCCTACACGGGATGCCTGTATGGGTTTGGAGATAACCAGGTAGAAGTCCAGGGAAACCTGGAGTTGAGGACTACGTTCACGGACGGAGAGGCCTCCCGTACCTAAAGCATCCGGTATCTGGTCGTGAACGCCAACTCCGCCTACAATATTTTGCTGGGCAGGCCGGCGTTAAACCGTTTGAACGTGGTGTCCTCCACACGCCACATGAAGATGAAGCTGCCAGACCTCAGTGGTCAGGTGATAGTCATCAGGTCAGACCAGGAGGAGGCAAGGAAGTGTTATGAGAACAGCCTGAAAACAAAGAGAGGCGTGTTCATGGTATATGAACGTCCGCCCAGCGCGGACACGACGATGCTTGAGGCGACGCCCGCTGGGTCGACACCTGACGAGGCCCTACCAGCGAAGGCGACGCCCGAAGCTGATGCGCCAATGGAGGAAAGCCCTGAGGACGCAGCGCTCGTAGAAGAGGCGGCGCCCGTCGAGGATGATAGCAGGGAACAGCCAACGGCTAACGCCGTAGAAAGGGAGATTGGCGGCAAGACATTCAAGCTAGGGAGTTCGCTGAGCCCAGAAGAGCAGGAAGGGGTGGCGGAAGTGATTTCACGCCACCTAGATGCCTTCGCATGGTCCGCCTCGGATATGCCCGGCATCGATCCCGATTTTCTGTGTCACCACCTCAGCATGGACGCCACGGTCCGCCCCGTGCGTCAGAGAAGGAGAAAGTTCAATGAGGAACGACAGCAGGTGGTGAAAGACGAAACGCAGAAGCTGTTGAGTGCTGGCCACATCAGGGAGATTCAGTACCCTGAGTGGCTTGCCAACGTCGTCTTGGTGAAAAAGGCGAATGGAAAGTGGAGGATGTGTGTTGACTTCACGGACCTGAATAAGGCATGCCCGAAGGACTCGTACCCGCTGCCCAGCATCGACGCCTTGGTAGACAGTGCGTCCGGCAGCAAGGTGCTGAGTTTCTTGGACGCCTTCTCAGGGTATAACCAGATCAAGATGCACCCCAGAGATGAGAACAAAACGGCATTCATGACTGAGACTTGCAGTTACTGCTATAAGGTGATGCCCTTTGGGCTGAAAAACGCGGGCGCCACGTACCAGAGGTTAATGGACAAGGTCCTGGCGCCCATGCTCGGGAGGAATGTGTACGCCTATGTCGACGACATGGTGGTGGCGTCGCAGGATAGGGCGCAGCATATGACGGATTTGGAGGAGCTGTTCGTCACAATATCCAAGTACCGCCTCAAGTTAAACCCTGAAAAGTGTGTTTTCGGGGTAGAGGCCGGTAAGTTCTTGAGTTTTATGCTCACAAAAAGGGGGATAGAGGCGAACCCCGACAAATGCGCGGCGATTATTGCCATGCGAAGCCCGACGTCGGTAAAGGAGGTGCAACAGCTGACAGGGCGGAAGGCGGCGCTCTCAAGGTTTGTTTCCGCCGGGGGAGAGAAGGGGCATCCATATTTCCAATGCCTCAAGAGAAACAGTCGCTTTGCATGGAATGATGAGTGCGAAGCGGCTTTCATTAAGCTAAAGGAGTACCTGGCGACGCCACCGGTCCTCTGTAAACCGGTAGCGCGCGTGCCCCTCCGGTTATATTTTACTGTAACGGAGCGAGCCATTAGTTATGTGTTAGTCCAGGAGCAGGACCAGAGTCAGAAGCCCATCTATTTTGTAAGCAAGGCATTACAGGGGGCTAAGACGAGGTATCAAGCGCTGGAGAAGGCGGTGCTAGCGGTAGTGTTCTCCGCCAGGAGGCTCCGTCATTACTTCCACAGCTTTACGGTGGTGGTGATGACAAACCTCCCTATACAGAAGGTGCTGCAGAAGCCTGATGTGGCGGGAAGAATGGTGCACTGGGCGGTGGAACTGTCAGAATTCGACATCCAGTATGAGCCCAGAGGATCCATCAAAGGGCAGGTGTACACAGATTTTATAGCGGAACTTTCGCCCGGAGGTGAGCAAGAGGTGGAAGTGGGCTCGCAGTGGTGCTCTCGGTTGATGGCTCTTCCAACCAACAAGGGAGCGGTGCGGGAATAGTCTTGGAGGGACCCGACGGCATACTGATCGAGCAGGCCTTGCGCTTCGCCTTCAAGGCAAGTAACAATCAGGCAGAATATGAAGCCCTGATAGCAGGAATGCTCCTGGCCAAGGAGATGGGCGCGCAGAACCTCCTGGTAAAAAGCAACTCCCAGCTAATTACGGGGCAGGTGTCGGGTGAGTTCCAGGCGAAGGACCCACAGATGGCGGCGTACCTGAAATACGTCCAGTTGTTAAAGGGATCATTTAACGCTCTTGAGCTGATACATGTCCCGAGGGAGCAGAATGCCAGAGCTGACCTGCTTGCAAAGCTGGCCAGTTCAGGCAAGGGGGGTAGACAGAGGACAGTGATCCAAGAGACCCTCAAAGCTCCGCGTAGATTCGTGGAAGACAACAGAGTGGATGTCCTCCAGATTTATGCAACAAGGGGAAAGCCGAGGAGTCATTGCTCTTTGACCCAAGATACGCAGAGAGCGCCCCGCATCAGCATGTACGCAGAGGTGCCCGAAGGAGAGCAGATGCAGGTATGCGTTTTGACCCAGGGAAACACCTGGATGACGCCCTACAAGCGGTACCTGGCGGATGAGACTCTCCCAGTAGAGCCTGAAGAGGGTAAAAAGGTCAAAAGAAACGCCGCAAGGTACACCCTGGTGGATGGGGTGTTGTTCAGGCACGGTTTCACTCACCCTATCCTAACATGTGTAAGTGGCGACGAGTGCACCAGGATAATGGCAGAGCTACACGAAGGCATCTGCGGGAGCCACGTAGGGGGAAGGTCCCTAGCCTCCAAAGTAATACGCGCAGGTTTCTTCTGGCCAACAGTGAAAGAAGACTGCGCGCGACACGCCCGGCGGTGCAGACAATGCCAAAAGCACGCCGACTGGCATAAGGCGCCGCCAGAAGAATTGCGGTCCATATACAGCCCGTGGCCTTTCCATACATGGGGAATCGACATCCTGGGCCCGTTCCCACTGGCAATCAGGCAGATGAAGTATCTGATCGTCGCCATCGAATACTTCACTAAGTGGATAGAAGCAGAGCCCGTAGCACAGATCACTGCGCACAAGGTACAGCATTTCGTGTGGAAGAACATTGTATGCCGCTTTGGCGTACCTAGGCGCTTGATATCCGATAACGGGACCCAGTTTTCTAGTCAGCAGTTGAGAAATCTGTGCGTTGAGGTAGGAATCAAACTGGTGTTCGCATCGGTTGAACACCCCCAGACCAACGGACAAGTGGAGTCAGCAAACAGAGTTCTGCTGAGGGGGTTAAAAAGAAGGTTAGAAAAAGCCAAAGGGGCGTGGGCGGAAGAGGTTCCAAGAATCGTATGGGCATACCACACCACGCCCCAATCCTCTACTATGGAGACGCCTTTCAGTTTGGTGTACGGGTCGGACGCGATGATTCCAGTAGAAATACATGAAAGCTCACCACGTTTTCAAAACTTTGTGGTGGAGGAATCCAATGAAGAGAGGCGGGTAAACCTGGATCTGCTAGATGAGGCCAGGGAAGAAGCTAGAATAAAAGCGGAAGCGATGAAGAGAAGAGTAGAGCGGCAATATAGCTCTAAGGTAAAGCCGCGACAGTTTCAGTTCGGCGACCTAGTGATGAGGAAAGCTCACCCATACGAGTTGGAGAATAAGCTGTCTCCCAAGTGGACCGGACCCTTCAGAGTTACTGAGGCTAAGGGCAACGGTTCGTACAACCTGGAGACTTTGGATGGAGGTCCTATCCCACGCAGTTGGAATGCAGCCAACTTAAAATTTTATTTCAGTTGACTTGTGTAAGCAGTATGTAACAATTTAGTTGAAGGGGACGCTCTTTTTCCCTCTCGGGGGTTTTTTAATGAGGTCACCCAAATAAAAGGTAAAACCAGTTTGAGAAAAAGAAGTGCCTTGGTTTTCAGCCTTTATCTTTCTCCGTTTGAAGTAATGTGATGCGTCGCCAAGAAAGAAGGCGTCGCCTAGGTCATGGCGTCGCCAAGAAAGAGGGCGTCGCCTAGATAAAGGCATCGCCCTGATAAAGGCGTCGCCCTGGTGAAGGCGTCGCCCAGGTGAAGGCGTCGCCTAGATGGAGGCATGCACCGTTGGAAAAACAGGATGAAAGAAAAGCGCGCGGTATGCGAAACATATGCAAAGTAAAGTGGCGTTGCAAAAAATCAAGTATGATATAGAAAAGTTGTTGTTACAAGCAATGTTCGATACAATGGGAGTAGCACAAATGGAGCAAACACTACAGATCATGCAAAAACACGAACAAGCCATTTCTCAGTGGCCATCGGAATCAGCACTGGAGGAAGGCGAAACCCCATTCCTAGCCCGCAGAGCTCGAGTAAGTCGTGTCCTCCTTTCTTGGTTTATTTTCGAGCCTGCACCAAGGGAGATAAATGTGTCAGAAATACCATGAAGCAAGACATGCACGTTTGGAAAGCGATAAAGGCCAAAGTTTTTAGGGCAGTGACTCTTACATATGTACTTTTCGAGAGTCCCAGCGTTGAACTCCAGGCTGATCAAAGTGGCAGAGTCAAAACCTCCCGCCTCAGCAAGAATCCAGCAAGCTATTTGATCACTTGGAGCCAGCTTCTTGAAGGGTTTGGTTTTGAGGGCCCTCGTCTCTCTCACCCAGTACAGCGGAAACCCATCCAGAGCGTCGGGAACAAGGTCAGTACGGCAAATCTTGAAGAGCCGGCCTTTCCACCCGGTGAACGAGCTTTGGAAGGGTGTGAAGAGAACTCTCCCGGGTACATTACTGAGAGTTACCCAGAGGTTGTGTCTCTACCTCTTCACCTCAAAGAAGTGAAGAAAGAGGTCAACCGAGGGTGCACTACCCAGAAACCCGAAGAGAATGTCGAAGGCTTTGACAAAGGCCCAGCTGTTGGGATATAACTGGGCCGGAGCAACGTTGATCTCCGTCAACAGTTCCTTCTCGAACCAGGAGAAGGGTAGGCGCACTCTGATGGTCTTGAACACCACCTGGTAAAAGTAAAAGAAAGGGACCCCTTCGTTGGCCCGTTCATCTCCACATACTGGCTCCCCTAGAGTGCAAGGGAGCACAGCGATGTCGTCGTCATGCCTCCTCGCGAAGGCCCGGTGGTCATAGGAACACGAATCCCCTTTGTGCTCCCTTATGGCCCTGGTAGCGAGTAAGCATGAACACTCGTCAAGAAGTTCACTCGAAGCCCAAGGGTACAAGTCCTTGGGATTGACCCTGGAGGAAGCAGCATGAGAAGACATTCTTTAACAAGATCAGGAATTGTCAAGGGTGTAGGGACCGCCGGAAATGCAAGGGTTGAGCGAGGGGAGCGAATGCTGGAATAACCCTTCGTGAGAAAAGAAAGGGTGCAAGAAGGAAGGGTGCAAGAAGGAAGGGTGTAAGAAGAAAGAACGTAAGTAGGTTATGAAGAGTGAGAAAATGATGAGGATAGTTTCAGAGTTTGAAGAGTTAAATAAAGCGGTTAGAGCGCCAAACGACGCGAATGGACGCACCGCACGATTGAGCCACGTGGCAGAAGATGAAAGGATGGCCCTGGCGCCGCTGGTTAAACTCAGAGAACGTCGTATCAACAGAATGCCCAGTGGTACGATGCGCCGTCGAAAGTGGGTCAGGGGCACAGTAGGAGTCAGGATCAAGTCGAATGATTGAACGTCCCATCAGCCATACAAGAAGCGCCACGTGGATCAAGTCGAATGACTGAATGTCCCATCAGCCATACAAGAAGCGCCACGTGGATGGCGCGGGCAAAACCTTGAGCTCTTCGCTGTCCTCAGGCGTCGACCAAGGCCAAGGTCAAAGTCAATGTCAAGGTAAAGATGGCGCCCAAGGCGACGCCAGCATGAGACGCCCGAGGCGTCGCCTGGAAGGACGCAAAGGGCGACGCCAGCGTGAGACGTCGCGGGCGTCGCCAACCAAAATATCAGCAGGGTCGCCTCCCCGATACCCACAGGTAGGAAAGACTGTGGAGGGAGACGAAATCAAAGAAGGCAAAGTTAGTTACTGGCGTCGCCTCCCTGATACCCACAGGTAGGAAAGACTGTGGAGGGAGATAAGACCGCCAAACGCCAGCGAATCGCTGGCAGGGTGTTCCCCGATACCTATGGGAAGGAAAGGCCATGGAGGGAACAACCCCCCCCCAGAGCACTCGGCGTTTTAGACACCCGGGGACGATACGGTGCTGCTGTAGCAGGCCTCTCCTTAGGCGTGGGCGCCGGGCGTTAAGGATCAAGGAAAGGACCGTTTCGGTGTTAGAGACACCCCGTGGACGATACGGCTTCACTGGGTGAGCATCTCCATGGGCGTGGGCATTGGCACGTGACCTTTCCTGGGCATACTAGGCCGCCCAACGAAGTGAAAGAAACAGGCAAAACACAAATAAAATAACCGAAGCGCGCGAAGGCAAAGGATGAGAATAAAATCACACAGGCAGAATTCTATGTAGCGAGGATATGAAAGTAATTATAACAAAGTTCCAGAGTTGTGTCAAGAGTGCAGATGATTCAAAGAATTACAAATTTGTCAGAGAAGCTTAAAACAAGTGTAAAGAAATGGGCTGATGATCGGGGGGCGGCGGCTCAGTCGTCTATCTCCAAGGGCACGACCCTTCCATCAACAATGTGGTGAGTGGGATCGCAACTGGAAATGTCAATCCCCGGATTCGTGCAGATTGCTTGAGCCAAAGCTTCTTGGAACCCCTCCTCGAAAGTACCCGCCATCTCCTGGATGAGGGCCTTTTTGTCCTTCTCTAGCTCCTCGATGGCGGCGTCCCCCGAGGCTACCTGCTTCTCCAAAGCCTCCTTTTCCACGCGAAGCCGACTGACCTCGGCCTGTAGTTTGTCGTAGTCAGCTTGGAGAAGGCCCATAGCCTTGGCTTGGGTGGCCATTTCCCCCTCCATCCGCTCCATCTTGTCAGCCTGCTCACAGCAACGGTCCTTCAGGTCCTTTTGAACTTCTGCATCAGCTTTGACCAATTCCTGAAGGCCCGTTATCTGAACTTGGAGGGCGACTTCCCGAGTATAAAAGTCAGCCTGGAACTCCAATGCCTCCGCTAGTTGCCTCTCAGCTTCTGCTTTGGACTCTTGCGCTTGCTTCAGAGAGGTTTGGTAAGCTTCGTTCTGGCGTCCCAGGGTCCTCATTTCCTCCTCCAGAGTAGTCGCCTTTGTTTCCAAGGCCTGGAGAGTTTGAGCTTGCAGGACCGCGTTTCTGGCCTGGGCGCGCCATTCAAGGGCCACCGCCAAGAAGGCCCCCAAGTAGAAAGGCATGCCTTCCTTCCTGTCGGTACCCTCTGGCATAGTTCCACCACTGAAGCCCCTCATCAGATGCATGATTGGAGGAGGGATGGCGATGAAATCGGGGGCGGCAGCGACGGGAGTAGGGGAAGCAATGACTTCTGCCGGCGCGTTGACTAAGTCAAGGTTAAAGTCAACGACTAGAGAGTCAAAGTCAACGCAAGACGTCGCCTAGGTGGAGAGACGCCAAGTGCCAGCATCGCCAAGAGGAAGCGTCGCCAAGGCCAGGCGTCGCCTAGGTGAAGGCGTCGCCCAACCAGGGCGTCGCCAGCTCAAACAGTACTAAAGCAAGGCGATCACAGTGTGGTTCCCCGATACCCATGGGTAGGAAAGACCATGGAGGGAGCAACGCCGTGGGGAGGCCTCAGGTCCCGATAACCCGGGGCAGTGATAAAGAGAAGGAAAAGGTGGCTTCAGGGCCATAGTAATAGCACCAGTGTAGGGCAGCCTGACTCGTGAAGTACTCCTGCCGCCCCCGAGACGCCTTTGGGACAGATACGACTCAAGAGGAAGGTCACGCCCAGGGTAGCCGGGTGCAGGGTGCGAGAGGAAGGCAGATACGCTCTCAAAGTAAGTGACTAGATAATTGGGGGCATGAGTTGGCACCCAAAAAGTCACCCCTAGCACAGTAGCACTCCCAAGCAGGAGGACTCACACGTAGAAACGCCCCCAGATGGGGTCATGGCGTCGTGAGGCCCTCCACGTGTACGACAGCCATGTCAGAATAGAAACACCCTCCAGTCAGGTGCCAGGTAATTAAAGTCATTCAATACAGTTTCTGTTTCGAACATTCAGGTACTATAATGGCTCCCAAGCGTTTCAACGTCTTAAATGCGCTACGTTTCCTAAATCAGATACGCTGATTGAGTGCGTTACATTTGCAATTAAAGGCGCGTTAAGGCGCTTTAAATGCTTGGGTAGTTTAAATAGCGCGGAGAATGTTGGAAACAGGGTTGGAACTTTCGGCAAATTTATCAGAACTCTCTAATTGCTTGCTCGTGCTTTAAGGTTACGTACAAGGGACTAGGGAATATCTTTGCCTAAAGGAGAGAACACACACACAATACACAGTTCTTTTTACCACCTTCAGAGTACCATACGCGGTGCTCAGAGACGTAGGTGAACAGTTTTGGTGTTTCTTGCTGGCTGACTTGAGCGTCGGAGTGCAAACGGCCGCTAGGACGCCTCTTTGTCCTCTCTTTTGCAAGAATCCACAGGTAACCAGTGGGAAGGAGTCCCTAGCTGACGGTTGAGGTCGCGCACGAAGACGCCCCGGTCAACCGGACGGAACAAGAGGAAACCCAAGAACTTCCCAACCTCCACGCCAAAGATGCACTTCTCGGGGTTCAGCTTCAACCTAAACTTGGCGATCGTAGTGAACAATTCCTCCAAGTCCACAACGTGCTTGCTCTTCTCCGGCGAGGTCACGACCATGTCATCCACGTACGCTTGCACATTCCTTCCCAGCATTGGTGCAAGTACTCGATCCATCAACCTCTGGTACGTGGCCCCCGTGTTCTTCAGCCCAAAAGGCATCACCTTGTAGCAGTAGCACGATCTCTCGGTCATGAAGGCGGTCTTCTCTTCATCCATGGGATGCATCTTGATCTGGTTATACCCCGAGAAGGCATCCAGGAAACTCAACAACTTACACCCTGCAGCACTGTCCACCAGGGCGTCTATGTTTGGCAAAGGATACGAATCCTTTGGGCAGGCCTTGCTCAGATCGGTGAAATCGACGCACATGCGCCATTTCTCATTGCTCTTCTTCACCAGTACGACATTGGCCAGCCAATCAGGGTACTGCACCTCCCTGATATGGCCTGCAGCGAGGAGTTTGTGTTTCGTCCCTGATCGCCTGCCTTCTCTCCTCGTTGAATTTCCTCCTCCTCTGTCGTACTGGTCTGACCTGGTTGTCCATCGCCAAATGATGGCACAAGAAGTCGGGATCGATCCCGGGCATGTCCGAAGCGGACCATGCAAACGCATCCAGATGCCGCTCTATCACCTTGGCGATCTGGTCCTGGAGCTCAACTTCCAGAGGTCTTCCTAGCTTGAAGATCTTTCCCCCGATCTCTCTTTCGAGCCACTGCTCGACGGGTTTTGGTCTGGTTTCTCTGGCGATCACCGCCCTGGCGATCCCAGCTCCATCGCTTCCTCAGGGCGATTCCTCGCCTCTTCTTCCTCTAGACCGGCGCTTGCCTCCCCCAGCTCAGCATCCACCATCACCACGTAACTTCCGGCGGTCTCTTCCATTACCGTCGGCCTGGGCTTCACACCAGGAGGCGGGGTGGTTGTCACGTAACTCACCGACCTCTTGTTCTTCAGGCTATTCTCATAGCACTTCTTCGCTTCTTTCTGGTCGGATTTGATGGTGATTACCACTCCCTCCATAGACGGCAGCTTCACCTTCATGTGCCGGGTCGACGGTATAGCGCCTATTCTGTTGAGCGTGGGTCTTCCCAGCAAAATGTTGTATGCTGAAGGAGCGTTCACGACAAGGTACTTGATTTTCTCTGTTCTTGAACCCGCCTCATCTGTAAACGTAGTCCTCAACTCAATGTACCCCCTGACCTCCACCTGGTCACCAGCGAAACCATACAAACACCCTCCATAGGGCCTCAGCTGGTCAAGGGGTAGCTCCAACTGCGTGAAAGTCGGCCAGAACATCACGTCTGCCGAGCTTCCTTGGTCCACCAGAACCCTGTGGACCTTCCTTCCTGCTGTGATCAACGAGATGACTATGGGGTCGTTGTCATGAGGCACAACGTCCCGAAGATCTTGCTTTGTGAACGTAATGTCCACATCCGGCGAGTGGTCCTCAAACATATCCACCGTCATCACAGACCTCGCATACCTCTTCCTCTGTGATGCGGTGCATCCACCGCCCGAGAAACCTCCTGCAATGGTGTGGATTTCTCCGTGGGTAGGCATCTCGTGTTGCTGAGCCTCACCACCTGCTGGTTGGGAGCTCGACGCGCCCCCCGTCCTTCTATCCAACAAGTAGTCGTTTAGGAACCCGCTCTTGACCAGATCGTCGAGCTGGTATCCTAAAGCCAAGCACGAGCCCACAGTGTGGCCAAAGCCCTGGTGGAACTCACACCAGGCGTCTGGCTTTGGTCCCAGCACCTTGTCGCCCACCTTCTCGAGCGCCTTTAGCCTAGCTGATATATTGGGAATGGCGATCAGGTCCGCCAATCCCATGACAAACTTGTGCTTCGACGGGCGATTGTACTCCCGTCGTGCTGGTTGAGGGCGCCCTTGTCCCCTGCCCTTGTTCTTTCTTGGATCGTAAGGATGGCGAGTCCTCTGATCCGTCCTGGCCGCCGCCGTCTCCAGCACCCTCTGTGGCTGGATCCTGGTCTGGGCACGTGGCCTAGCGGGAGCCACGCTTCCCCTCTTCTCGGCGACCTCACTTTCATCGGCGATGTGGGCCACCGCAAGTCGCCTGACCTCAGCAAATGTGGCAGGGTGAGCCCTGATCAATGCCTCGCAGAATGGCCCCGGCAGCACGCCCTTCTTGAATGCGTAGACCAGCATCTCTTCGTCTTTGGCTGGCGAGCGGACCATCTGCGCCCCAAAACGATTCAGGTAGTCCCTGAGGGACTCTCCCTGATACTGCCTTATGTCGAACAAATCATAAGACACCCTGGGCGGTGCCTTGTTCACAATGTACTGCTCGACGAAGATCTTTGAAAACTGTTGGAAGTTGGTTATGTGACCCGTAGGCAAGCTCACAAACCATTCCAGCGCCGTTCCCTGGAGTGTGCTCACAAACATCTTGCAGTACACGACATCTGATCCTCTTGACAGCATCATCTGCGTATGGAACATGGTGAGATGTGCCTCAGGATCCTCCACGCCGGTAAAAACAGCCTTCACAGGTACCACACTCGCAGGGATAGGCGTGTCGGTAATCGCCTGAGCGAAAGGCATAGGAAAAACGCGAGGCGGCGTTGACGGCGCGACCTCTTCAGCGACTGGACGCCCTCGCTGCTCCTGAAGAGCTTGACGCAGTTCTTCAGTCACTCTGCTAAGCTCATCATTCCTGGCCCGAGAGGCGACCAGGTCCTCGTGCATTCTCGCCTGCTCTATGTGCGAGGCTTCCACATTCGCCTGCAGCAAACGCATGATTTCCACCATCTGCGCCATAGTCATGGTGCCTTCAGCAGCAATGGGCGCAACTTGACTTGAACGGTTGCTTCTCATTTTTCTCATGAAATCTTGACGAATCACAGAGAGCGATGAACAACACCTTCTTCAGCGACGATCGATTCAGTGATCAATCGGTCAGAACTTCGCGAAACTTCGAAGAACCTCAAGAACACAGCAAACCTTCACAGAAACTCGCAACTCCACCAAAGACCAACGCTTCTTCCACGAAAATCCAAACGAGCAACAGAACTCAGATCTCACCGATCAAAACTCGCGTAAGCAGCAAAAAACTTCACCTCACCGAACAAAAACCCAAACCAACGGTGGAAAACGCGAAATTACCGAACAGAACCTAGATGAACAGCGGACAATGGTTGCACCAGCACACAACCACACAGAAACTGCAGAAACCTCCAAGAAATCACGTTGCGGATGGGAACAGGTTTTACACGGCCCCACGGTAGGCGCCTGATGATCCTGCCTGTTGACCAAAACGCTGGAGCTTTGCCTCGTCAAACTTGGATCGACGTACGCGCCGTGTCAGCCTCCGTTCTTCACCGCGATCTACCTCAAGAACCTGCAAAAGACGAAACGGCGTCGCTGCGGCCGATCGCGCTCCGACGCCCAAGTCAGCGACTGAACCACCAATTACTTAAGAGTAAAACTCAAGAACTCTAAGGAACCGTGACCAGTTCTCTCTCAGTATACTCAAGACTCGCAAGCGTAAAGAAGCAATCTGAACGTGCGTACCTCAGAAGTTCGTTGGGAACTCT
Organism: Phaseolus vulgaris; assembly: GCF_051622355.1. NCBI lineage: Eukaryota > Viridiplantae > Streptophyta > Magnoliopsida > Fabales > Fabaceae > Phaseolus > Phaseolus vulgaris. The sequence continues at coordinate 6,706,682 of NC_143503.1, forward strand.
TATATACCTGGGCACTTTCTCTCTCTTGGCAGTTACACATCTGGACACGTGGCTCGCATCCAGCTGTACACGTGCCTTCATCTGGAGCATCCTTGACTTGGGCGCTACTTCTGACTCTTCTTTGGCTAAGTTACTTATGCATGATACTACTCAGTGCATAGTTGCCTTGGAGCGTGATCTCTTCTGGATGGCGAGTTCGGGTGCCCTCGTACACACCCTCCCTGTGGTCTCGTCGGCCGCCTTCATGATCTATACTACCTGTTTCACTGTATACGTTCAAGTAAACTGTCCCCCGACCTCATCCTCTGGCCAGCTGGGAAGTGTCCATCTGCCTTCATCTTCGACGATGTCCTTGTTCCGGCGATCTCTAATCACTTGGTCGCCTGGGTTCATATCTGGCGACTTCATCTTCAACTCGGTGACCGCCGGTATAGGTATGATGGAGATCGGAGCACGCCAACTTAATAACTGGCGACTACGCAAACCCCCCGACCTCCTTCCCTCCTGCCAACCAGGTGTCCCATCCAACACGCCTATATCATAGCTCGACGCCACGTCATTACTCCCGACTACCAGGGCGGTACAAAAAGAAAAAGCACCAAAGGATCAAGAAAACAAACACGTAAAACTGTACTCAACACAAAATCAAGAAACCAAAATTATCAATAAAAGGACTACATAGAATCGATAACATTGTTTGGAGAAACATGACTTTGACAAAACTTATAAGGATTCAAAAATCAAAATGACACAAACACAATGTAATAACAACAAGAAAACAGCAAGAAATACCCAAAAATAAACCTAAAACAGAAAGGTAACAACAAGAATGTAAAGTTCTTGAATTAAAAGTGCCAAAACAACTCAAACACAAACAAGAACAAACCTAAGACTCATGATACCACATGATATGATTCCAATAACATGAAAGAGATATTATAAGGACATGTTATGGATTCAACTTGAGTTGGAATATGATTAGGCACTTTCTAAGAATTGGATCAATGTTCTTAACATTCAAGAACTCACCAAATCACAAGTAACCAAGCCAAACTCATAGAAACCCATGAAAAGGCAAATGAATCGATTGAAATACAAAAGAATACAAAAGAACCGAATAGAAACATAAAAGAACACAAATGAACCGATTAAATCTCCATGAAACTCAATTAACAACACAAGAACATCAAACTAAGAAGAACTACCGAATGAAAACACAAAACAAACAAGATTAACCGATTGAAATTGAAAGAAACATCTAAGACATGTTTTAGGATTTGTTTTGGAATGAAAATGGATGAAGAAGATGAAATGAAATAGGGAACTTATATGGTTGGAGTTCTTGGACATGAACACGCCACTTGAAAGATGTAAGGCTCCAAAGATGAGTGTAGATGCCGTCACTTGAGGTTCTAAGAATGCACTCAAGATGAGACTAGAAGAGGAGAAAACACAAGTCTCTCATTCACTCACCAATTTGGGAGAATTTCTTTACTCAAAATATCAAATCTATTATTTAAAGGACTCAAGTCCTCCTTTTTTAGAAGAAATGACTGGTCATGAGTTTACAATGAGTTTACAAGAAGCTTACAAAGGAAGCTATCCAAGGTTTCCTTGCAACCCTTCCACTTCTAGCACCTAAAGTGGAGAATGAAGGGATACCTTCTAGACTTTTCCTAAAGCTAATGTCTAAGGATGCTTTACACAATAGGTTTCCATCTTTAGCATCTTCCTAAACACTATTCTATATTATTTACAAATTTATACAAAAGAAACTATAAAGAGAGATATTAATTGCCTCCCATTCTGGAATGCTTGCAGTCTTCTTTTGGCTTTAGGCTTGGTCTTCTCTTTATTTAAATTCTTCTTTAATTTTTTAGAAGACTAGAAGGAAGAACTTTAAATGTTTGGGTGGATGGCCTCTTCCTCCATTAGTAAAATCCTCTCTTATTTGATCACTGCTTTAGCGGACCAAGGACATGAGGTACCTGTCCACAATGAGTTGAACACCATCTCGGGAGGATTTTCAACAAGGGTGTATTCCACCTCCAAACGTAAGAAGTACACGAGAGAGGTGATGATAGTCAAGGCGTAGAGGGCTGACCAGCCAACCAAACCCAATCTCTACTTTATCAGTGCTTATTTGGGGGATGTGGTCCCACACGAGGATGATACAGTAGTGATATCTGTCGTCACCATGGGAAGAAGAGTACATCGAGTTCTCATTGACCAGAGGAGCTTAGCTGACGTGATGTTTTGGGTAACATTTAATAACTTGTTGTTGTCACCAGACCAGTTAAGACCATATGATGGTTGCTTGTTTGGCTTTGTTGGAGATCATGTGGAGGTGCGAGGACATGTGGAGCTAAGGACGACCTTCTCAAATGGCGTCTCATCTTGCACGATTAGTATCATGTATTTAGTTGTTAATGTTGTTTCGGCCTATAACTTACTTTTGGGAAGGTCCTCCTTAAACAGGTTAGGCGTGGTGGCCTCGACGAGGCACATGAAGATGAAGTTACCCTCTCTCGTGGGAGGGGTGATCTGTTAGAATGTTTGGCTTTAAACGAGAGGGGGGTGAATTGTTTAAAAGGGGTTTTTGAAAACTTTTTAAGCTAGAATGAAATTCTTTGCAAGAAACCAGATTAGGAATTCAGTTAGCCAATAAACAAAGCTCAAAACAGTAAAGCACCAGAAAAACAATCTGTTGTTTCTGCGAAACAATCGGTTGTTTATACCAGTAAAACAATAACAACTGAATTTAAAAGAGTTTAGGAGAAGAAAGAGATACACAAATAGTTTATACTGGTTCACTCTTAAACCAAGAGCTACATCCAGTCCCCAGAATCCACTAGCAATCCACTAAGCAATCAATTACAGATTACACACAAACACCACCAAAGAAGTGACCTTTATCCCCTCAAGAAACACACTTCCTTTGGCTCAGCACACCCACCAAGAATGTTGATCTTGACAACCTCAAGAGCACACAACCCTTATTGGCTTTACAACACCAGAATGTACAAAGTATTCAGAACGAATTACACTTGTTACAAAATGAATTGAAATCAATACAGATTTAATCTGTTGAACCAAGTGGTGTTCAAGCTTTGAAGAATCCAAACCCTTTGAAGGATGATTGAAGCCTTGGTTGAGCTTGGTGTTGATGTGCTGGTTTAGTATAGTTTTGGGGTAGTTTGAGTATTGTAATCCAACCCTTGATCGAATCTAAAGCATAAGCATCTCAATCTTTGTGAAAGTAAAATGTTTTCAAACTAAGTTAAAACAATCGATTGTTTTGTCGAAACAACCGATTGTTTGTACTTAGATGTTTTGAGAAAAAGATTGAAAACTGTTTTTGAAATGGTTGAACTGTTAAGAACCAAAACAATCGATTGATTCGAAGAAATAACCGATTGTTTATTTTGGGACCATAACAGAACAAATGTTTTATCTTTGACTTAGCTTTAAATGATTTAACTGCTTACGCTCCAGTCATTAAATGTTTTGACCAATCTTTTAATGCAATTTAAGAGTTTGTTAAGATTTGATAACAAACTACATCTTTGAATAAATTCAGAAAAACAGATTTGAGAAAAAATCTTTGACAAGTTTTTGCTAAGAGTTTTTGAGTTTTTCAAAGAGCTGAGATTGCTGAAGTTTGTGATTGATCAAAGTTGTGGAATAGGATTCTGCTTTTATTGATTTCAGATTATCTTCTGTAACAAGTTTAATCCTTGTACTTTATAAAACAAGTTTCGTTTTTGTGTTTGCTGATATTGGCTGTGTGTTCTTGAGGGGATCAAAATCAACAATCTTGGTGTTAGTGTGTTGGCCAAGAAGAGTGTGTGCCTTTAGGTGTTCAAGGTCATTCTCTTGGTTGTTGTGTAAGTGATCAAGTTGTGATTGCTTAGTGGATTTCCCCAGGGTTTTTGAGAAGACTGGATGTAGCTCTGAGTTTGGAGTGAACCAGTATAAACATCTGTTTGCAATCTCTTTATCCCTATCTCTTTAAATTCGGTTTTGATATTTGATAACTGGTATAAACAACTGATTGTTTCGGTAAAACAACCGATTGTTTTTCCAGTGTTGTGCCTTTGCTTTATGTTTTGAAAAACTGATTTCTTAATCAAGGTTTTCTTGAAGTATTTTCATTCTAGGCTTAAAAGTTTACGAAAATCTTTCTTAAACAATTCACCCCCCTCTCGTTTAAGGCCATATATTCTAACAATTGGCATCAAGAGCTTGGTTCTTGAAAGATATTCAAGTTGATCAAAAATCTTTTTTCTATGGCTGGAAAACTATCTTTTGAGGAAGGTGCTTCAATCTACAAACCACCTTTATTTTGTGGATTGAACTATAAGTTTTGGGAAGCAAGAATGAAAATCTTTATTGAATCTATTGATCAAAGAATTTGGGATTCAATTGAGAATGGTCCTTACATTCCAAAGTTCAAAAAGAATAATTCTTTCATTGCAAAACCTTTGTCTCAATGGACAAATGATGAATGTAAGATGGCCCAGCTTGATCGGTCTGCTCAAAACATTATAGCTTCTGCACTAGATACTAATGAATTATTCAGGATATCAAAGTGCAAAACTGCTAAGGATATGTGGGACACACTCAAGGCTGCTCATGAACCAAAGGAAGCAATGACAAAGAGTCAAGCAAGAAGGAAAAGAAGGCAAAATAAGAAAAGCCTCAATATTTGCTTCATGGCCAGAAGGGAGGATGACTCAAGTAGTGTAAGTTCATCAAACTCCTCAAACTCTGAAAATTATGGTCAATTGCTTCAAGCCTTTCAAGAAACACATGAAGAAGCCAACCGATTGGCTCTCTTGAACAATCGGTTAAAAGAAAAGAACAACTGGCTTGAAAACAGAGTAAAGGCACTGGAAGAGGAATTAGAAAATTCAAAAACAGATTTTGAAAATCTAGAAATCATTTACAAAAACTCCTCGTGCAAGTGTGATACTCTAGTTTGTGAAAATTGCGAAAATCTTGAAAAGAAGGTCCACTATCTTGTTAAAACAGTGGATAAGCTTTCTAAAGGCCAATCCAACTTTAAGAGTGTTCTAGCATCTCAAAACTGTGTTTTTGGAAAAGCTGGATTGGGTTTTAATCCACAAAACAAACAAGATAGATTTTCAAAATCATTTTCGAAAATGCCAGAAAAACAATCGATTGGACCATCGAAACAACCGATTGTTACATGCTTCTATTGCATGAAAAGAGGCCATTCTGTGAGGTTTTGTAAAATCAGAAAACATGTTGTTCCTGAAGGTCTTATAAACTGGATTCCTAAGGGAAATAAAGCTTTAATTGATGAGTATAAACCAGATGGACCTACATTCATAAGGGGACCAAATCTTTGTACTTGAAAATATCTTTTGTAGAAAATCTTGGAGGAGAGCAAGCAACTATGGTACTTGGATAGTGGATTCTCCAAGCACATGACAGGGGACAAATCAAAGTTCCTGAGTATCTCCTTTAAGTAAGAGGGTCATGTCATCTATGGAGACAACAAAAAAGGAAGAATTCTTGGGAGAGGATCCATAGGAGACGAGAACATCTTGGTAATCCATGATGTGCTTTTTGTAGAAGGACTAAAGCACAATCTACTGAGCGTTAGCCAACTATGTGACAAGGGATATCAAGTGATGTTCAAATCAAACACATGTGAAATCTGTCTACCCAACACCAAAGAGGTAATGTTGGTAGGTAAGAGAGTTAATAATGTGTATCTTCTAGATATCTCTTCACCATGTTCTATTGGATGTCTTCTATCCAAGCAAGATGAATCTTGGCTTTGGCATAGAAGAATTGCCCATATTCACATGAATCATTTGAACAAGCTAATTTCAAAAGATCTTGTGATTGGGTTGTCAAAACTCAAGTTTGAGAGGGATCACATTTGTGAAGCATGCCAAAAAGGGAAACAAGTGAAAAGTTCTTTCAAAATTAAAAATGTTGTTTCATCTTTGAGACCTCTTGAACTTCTTCACATGAATCTCTTTGGACCCTCAAGAACTATGAGTCTTGGTGGAAATTATTATGCCCTTGTTATTGTTGATGACTTTTCTAGGTACACTTGGACTCTTTTCTTGGAATCAAAGAGTGATGCCTTTTCTGCATTCAAAAAGCTAGCAAGAAGGCTACAAAATACAAAGAACAGCAACATAGGTTCTATTAGAAGTGATCATGGAGGAGAATTTCAGAATGAGAAGTTTAGCAAATTCTGTGAGAAGTTGGGAATTCTGCATAATTTCTCTGCTCCAAGAACACCACAGCAGAATGGAGTGGTAGAAAGGAAGAACAGGTCTCTTGAAGAGCTTGCAAGGACAATGCTTAGTGAATCATCACTTCCTAAGTACTTTTGGGCAGATGCAGTGAGCACCTCTTGTTATGTGATGAATAGGGTGCTTATAAGGCCTATTTTGAAGAAAACTCCATATGAACTCTTCAATGGAAGGAAGCCTAACATCAGTCATCTCAAAGTCTTTGGCTGCAGCTGTTTCATCCTCAACAATGGAAAGGAAAACTTGGGAAAGTTTGATGAGAAAGCGGACCTAGGTATCTTCATAGGTTATTCACTCACAAGTCATACATATAGAGTCTACAACAAGAGGTTGATGACTGTAGAAGAATCAGTTCACGTTGTCTTTGATGAGGTAGATCACAAAATCAATCAAATCCCAAAGACCAGTGCTGAGGAAGATGAACAGAGCATCAGTTTGGAGAAGCTGAAAATCTGTGCAGAAAAACAACCGGTTGATTCGCAGAAACAACTGGTTGATTCGCAGAAACAACCGATTGAAATTCTGCAACAGAGTGAGCTGCCCAAGGAGTGGAGGGTTCCTAGAGATCTGTTAGTGGATAACATCATAGGGCAGATAAAGGAAGGTGTCTCCACACGTAGCTCCATCTCAAACTTCTGCAGGCACACAACTTTTGTCTCTCAAATTGAACCAAAGTCAATTGAGGAAGCTCTCAAGGATGAGAAGTGGGTTGAAGCTATGCAGGAAGAGCTGAATCAGTTTGCAAGGAATGAGGTATGGTTTCTTGTCCCTAAAACTAATGAAATGAATGTTATTGGTTCGAAATGGGTTTTCAGGAACAAGCTAGATGAGGATGGTGTGATCACAAGAAACAAAGCAAGGCTAGTTGCAAAAGGCTACAATCAAGAAGAAGGCATAGATTATGGTGAAACCTTTGCTCCTGTTGCTAGATTGGAGGCTGTGAGACTGCTGCTGGCTTTTGCATGTATGAGTGGTTTTAAACTCTTCCAAATGGATGTCAAGAGTGCCTTCTTGAATGGCTACATCAATGAGGAAGTCTATGTAGATCAACCACCGGGCTTTGAAGATCATAAGTATCCCAACCATGTCTTCAAGTTGAAGAAAGCTTTGTATGGACTGAAGGAAGCTCCAAGGCAGTGGTATGAGAGGCTTAGCAACTTTCTGCTATCCCATGGATATAAAAGAGGAATGGTAGACAAGACAATCTTCATCAAGAAGTCAAATGCAGAAATAATTCTTGTACAAATCTATGTTGATGATATCATCTTTAGTGCTACACAAGATAGTTTGTGTGAAGAATTTGTGGCTACAATGAAAGGTGAGTTTGAAATGTCTATGATGGGAGAACTGTCTTTCTTTCTTGGATTACAGGTTAAGCAAACAAAGGATGGTATCTTCTTAAGTCAATCAAAGTATTGCAAGGAGATTCTCAAGAAATTTGAAATGGAAAGTTGCAAAGAAGCAAACACTCCAATGCCATCAAGCTGTTACATGGATGTGGATGCTGCTGGAAAGAGTGTAGATCAAACAAAATACAGAGGATTGATTGGATCTTTGCTTTATCTAACAGCTAGTAGGCCGGACATCATGTTTGCGGTGTGTCTATGTGCAAGATATCAAGCAAATCCTAAAGAGTCACACTTCAAAGCTGCAAAAAGAATTCTGAAATATCTCAAAGGAACATCATTTGTAGGATTATGGTATCCTTCTCACTCTCAAATTCATTTAATTGGTTATTCAGATTCCGACTTTGCAGGTTGCAAGCTAGATAGAAAGAGCACAAGTGGCACTTGCCACCTTCTTGGCTCAAGCCTAATCTCATGGCATAGCAAGAAGCAAGCATGTGTTGCTCTCTCTACTTTGTTGCTGGAAGCTGTTGTGCACAGATCTTATGGCTCAAACAACAACTTGCAGACTTTGGATTACAAATCAGCAAGGTTCCTTTGATGTGTGATAACATAAGTGCCATCAATCTTACCAAAAATCAGATTCAGCACTCAAGGGCCAAACATATTGAGATAAGGCATCATATCATCAGGGATCATGTACACAATAGGGACTGTGAAGTGAAGTTTGTGGAGACCAAACTGTAGTTAGCTGACATCTTCACAAAACCGTTACCAAAAGAGAGGTTTTTCTTCTTAAGAAATGAGTTAGGTATTCTTGATCTTAATAATCTCTCCTAAATCTGTTTTTGATACAGGCTAAAGTCTATTTGTGAAGACAAATAGGGGGAGAATTAATTGGTTCTTGTATATCTTTATTTGATACTGTATAATCTGTTAAAAATCTCTGATGTGAAAGTGTTTTCTACTGCTGCTGACTAAAACAACCGATTGTTTCGTGTAAACAACCGATTGTTTATCATGCTTTATGCTTGGAATATGTAAAAATCTAACTTGCTGCTGTAAGAAGCATTGGATAGTATAAATGCTATTTTTGCAGGTACTGCTTCAGATTCAATCAGATCAAACACGAGCACCAGGGATTTGTCTTCATCAAATAGGGGGAGATTGTTGAACCAAGTGGTGTTCAAGCTTTGAAGAATCCAAACCCTTTGAAGGATGATAAAAGCCTTGGTTGTGCTTGGTGTTGATGTGCTGGTTTAGTATAGTTCTGGGGTAGTTTGAGTATTGTAATCCAACCCTTGATCGAATCTAAAGCATAAGCATCTCAATCTTTGTGAAAGTAAAATGTTTTCAAACTAAGTTAAAACAACCGATTGTTTTGTCGAAACAACCGATTGTCTGTACTTAGATGATTTGAGAAAAAGATTGAAAACTGTTTTTGAAATGGTTGAACTGTTAAGAACCAAAACAACTGATTGATTCGAAGAAACAACCGATTGTTTATTTTGGGACCATAACAGAAAAACTGTTTTATCTTTGACTAAGCTTTAAATGATTTAACTGCTTACGCTCTAGTAATTAAATGCTTTGACCAATCTCTTAATGCAAATTAAGAGTTTGTTAAGATTTGATAACAAACTACATCTTTGAATAAATTCAGAAAAACAGATTTGAGAAAAAGTCTTTGACAAGTTTTTGCTAAGAGTTTTTGAGTTTTTCAAAGAGCTGAGATTGCTGAAAGTTTGTGATTGATCAAAGTTGTGGAATAGGATTCTGCTTTTATTGATTTCAGATTATCTTCTGTAACAAGTTTAATCCTTGTACTTTGTAAAACAAGTTTCGTTTGTGTTTGCTGAGATTGGTTGTGTGTTCTTGAGGGGATCAAGATCAACAATCTTGGTGTTAGTGTGTTGGCCAAGGAGAGTGTGTGTCTTTAGGTGTTCAAGGTCATTCTCTTGGTTGTTGTGTAAGTGATCAAGTTGTGATTGCTTAGTGGATTTCCTCAAGGTTTCTGAGAAGACTGGATGTAGGTCTGGGTTTGGAGTGAACCAGTATAAACATCTGTGTGCAATCTCTCTATCCCTATCTCTTTAAATTCAGTTTTGATATTTGATAACTGGTATAAACAACCGATTGTTTCGGTAAAACAATCGATTGTTTTTCCAGTGTTGTGCCTTTGCTTTATGTTTTGAAAAACTGATTTCTTAATCAAGGTTTTCTTGAAGTATTTTCATTCTAGGCTTAAAAGTTTATGAAAATCTTTCTTAAACAATTCACCCCCCCTCTCGTTTAAGGCCATATATTCTAACATAATACTATTCTACTCTCTCTTGAGAAAACCAAAGCTCAAAGGTGAAAACTCAAATCTTGAAAGCAATCTCTGAAAAACTCAAATCTGTTTTTTTCTTTCCTTGTTTGTTATAAAACATTATCAAACTATTTATAGCTTTCAAATAAATGGTCAAAGCATTTAAAACAGGAGCGCATTCAGTTTGAAAATCATTTAAAGCACACTTAACTAACAAAACAGATTATGTTAAGATTTTCAAACAAACAATCGATTGATTCGATTGTTTTGGTTTAACAGCAAGTCAACCAACCAAAACAGTTTTCAACCTTTTCAAAACACCTAAGTGTAAAACAATCGGTTGTTTCGACAAAACAACAGGTTGTTTTTCACTTAGTTTGAAAAACACTTTAAACTTAAAAGATTTGAAAAGACTTAAGCTTTAGATTCAACAAAGAGTGGATTACAAAGATAAACTACCTAGATCCTACTCTAAAACACAACAGCAACATCAAGCAACTTCAGCCCTCCATCAAACACTAGGATTTGGATTCTTCAAAGCTTTTGATCACACTTGATTCAACATGATCATCATCAGGTTTGACCAAAAGGCGGCAAGGAAGTGCTATGAGATTAGCTGATGAACAGAAGGGGAGTGTGTACGGTCACCGTCCAGGCGCGGATGCCAGAGGTGATCACCCGAGATGTGGTCACCAACGAAAGCCGACATGGGCCTGCTGGTGAGGTTTAGAAGAAGGTGATCAAGGGGAAGAAGTTCAAGCTCGGTACATCGCTAGGCCAAGTGATGTGAGTTGATTTTAGGATTTTTCATTTAGGTGACACTTTAGATTTATGATTGAGATTTTTAAGCAATTAAGAGTAAAAACCTAAGGAAAATCCCCATTGGACATTAACTTAACCAAATGGTTAAGTAGATGTGAAGGTTCATTTCACAAAGGCAAACGGAAAAAGACAATTATAATGTAAAGATGATGACAATTATAGGTGCGGAATTAACAAGGAAAGCAAGAACAAAATGTAAGAACCGAATAGATAAAAGGAACCAAAAAGAAGAACATATTTATGAATTGAATGGAATGACAATGGAAGGAAAAGATGAAGGAAAAGGAAGCTTATGAGAAATGGAGTTGGAAGCACGCCACTTGGATGATGAAATAACTCCAAGATAAGTGTTGGAAGTCGCCACTTGAGAGCTCTCAATTTCTCACAAGATAAGACTAAAAGACTAAGAGGACAAGCCTCACTAGCATCTCACACAAAATGTGCAGAGTAACTTTTCTCTATTTCATTCAACTTGTCAAATACACTAGGTAGGCCTCTTATTTATAGGTGAAGGAGCCTTGGAGAACAAGCTAAAGGGGTAGGATGGGAAAAGGGAAAAAATGGGCAGCCTTAGGGTTTGACTAAGTCAAACCCGCATCCTATGCTTGTCCTTCTTGAAACTAGGTCAAAATGCCTTCCAAAAAGGCTAGGAAAAAGCTAAAATTCTACCCACACCCCCTATTATGCTAAAGGTACCTTATTCTAGCCTATATTTCTATTTGGACCCCTAGAGTGAGCCCAATTTATTTACAACATATTCTAATCATTAAGAAGACCAGCAGGAAGAACTTTAGATGCTCTGGTCTTTGTCCAATTCTCCCTCTGGTGAGGTCTCTACTTTGAGATGACTTCTCATTGTGTAAATTAGCATCATTGGTCATCTTCTTGTTGGCTTGGTTTGCATCACCAAGAGTTGCAAGACAAGATCGTTGACGTAATAATAAGGCACATGAGTGCTTTTGCCTGGTCTCTGCAGACATGCCTGGGATAGATCCTAAATTCTTATGTCATAGACTCACCATGGATGAGAAGGTCAGGCCAGTAATACAGAGAAGAAGGAAGCTCAACGAAGAGAGACGTCTAGTCATCAAAGAAAAAACACAAAAGCTCTTGAAAGCTGGCAACATAAGAGAAATCCAGTACCCTGAGTGGCTAGAAAACCTGGTATTGGTGAAGAAGGCAAATGGAAAGTAGAGGATGTGCGTCGACTTTACAGACCTGAATAAGGCCTGTCCCAAGGATTCATATTCGTTGCCCAACATAGATTCCTTGGTGGACAGCGCTTCAAGTTGTCGACTGCTGAGCTTTCTACATGCGTTCTCAGGGTACAATCAGATTCGCATGCACCCCTGTGATTGGTGCAAGACCGCCTTCATGACGGAGCTCTCCAACTATTGTTATAAGGTCATGCCTTTTGGGTTGAAGAATGTCAGTGCCACCTATCAGAGGTTGATTGACAGGATTCTCACCCCCATGAGTGGGCGAAACGTACAAGCCTACAGAGAAAACATGGTCGTCACCTTAATAGAAAAAGATCAGCACGTTGCTGATTTGGAAGAGCTATACACCACAATAACAAAGTATAACCTGAAGTTGAACCTAGAGAAGTGTGTGTTTAGGGTAGAAGCAGGAAAGTTGTTGGGGTTGCTCCTCACTAAACGAGGGATAGAAGTGAACCCGTAAAAGTGTGCAACAATCATAGGGATGAGGAGCCCTACCACGGTGAAAGAAGTGCAGCAGGTGACTGGGTGTATGGTCGCCTTGTCCAGGTTCTTATCAGTAGGAGGAGATAAGGGGTACCCTTACTTTCAGTGCTTGGAGAAGAACAACCGTTTCACATGGACCTAGGAGTGAGAGGATGCGCTCCTCAAGTTGAAGGAGTGTCAGGCCAGCCCACTTGTCCTATGTAAGCCGCTACCAAGTACCCCCTTTCCTCTCTATTTCGCAATTACAAATCGAGCAATCAGCTCGGTCATCGTGCAGGAGCAAGATTAGGCTCGAAGGCCTATTTATTTTGTGAACAAGGTGCTACAAGGGTCGGATGTACGATATCAAGCCATTGAGAAGGCAGCCTTGGCATTGATATTTGCAGCTCAGCAGCTACACCCTTATTTCCAGAGTTTCACTGTGATAATAATGACCGATCTCCCAATCCACAAAGTCCTCTAGAAGCCCAATATAGCAAATCGGATGATGCACTGGACAGCCAAGTTGTTTGAGTTCGATGTGCAATACGAGCCCAAGGGGCCTATCAAGGGTCAGGTATATGTTGATTTCGTGGTAGATTTATCCTCATAAGCCACCCAAGTAGACGGTGGTGATTTTCAGTGGGTCCTCTCGATGGATGGATCTTTCAACCAACAAGGTAGCGATGTTGGGATTATTCTAGAGGGACCTAACGGAATGTTGATCGAGTTAGCCCTGAGATTCGCATTTAAGGCCAGCAATAACCAGGCTAAGTACGAAGCCTTGGTAGTTGGAATGTTGCTGGCCAAAGAATTGGGCGCTCGAAGCTTGTTGGTAAAAAGTGACTCGTTGTTGGTGACCAGGCAAGTCATAGGTGAGTATCAGGCTAAAGATCCACAAATGGCCTCGTAGTTGCGGTACGTTACACTTTTGAGGGAAGCTTTCCCCACGTTCAGCTGGTGCATGTCCCAAGGGAGCAGAAGGCCTGAGCATACCTACTATCCAAGATGGCAAGCTCGGGAAAGGGGGGCCGACAGAGGTCAGTTATTCAGAAGACGCTAAAGTCAACCAGGACCGTTACAGATGGAACAACAGAGGTCAATCATGTAGAAACTTTGGAGGTCAGCCTGGTAAAAGGAAGGAGGCATCAATCGTTGACACAAGAAACGTTGAAGGTGCCCAAAATAAGCGTTTATGGCTTGTCGGGGGAAAAGTCTTTAGAAGTCCTACAGGTCGACGCAGTGGAGACCTGGATGACGCCATACCAGTGCTACCTTCCAGATGGTATGCTCTCGAAAGAGCCCACAAAGGCAAAGGCGGACAAGAGGAATGCAGGAAGGTATACCCTGGTTGATGGAAAGCTATTCCATCATGGCAACACGCATCCCGTCCTCACCTGTGTAATGAGAATAAAAAAGATACTATTAATAGGAGGAATGGTCAAGGACCAAAATACTTGAAGTTCTTCTTATTAGTATTCTTAATATGGGGGTCCAAGCCCAATCCCGAGCCCAAGAAGCCCAAGTCCAACCCATGAGGGGCAAGGCCAAGCATTAAATAAATGAGCATCATTGGATGTCTCTATTTGTAATTTCCATTTGTATAGTTTTTAGTAGAATATTAATGGAGGGTGTAGATATTAAAATAAGGGGTGCTTGTCTCGACCAGTCCTCGGTCATTGACCCAGAGACCGACCTCAGACATCACGCACCAGTGCTTGGTAATGGAAGGGGACACGAGAGGTGGGCCCCAGACACACCTACCAAAGGGTTGGTTAGTCTTTGGATACTGGTATGCTAAGCCCCGATGTTGGAGATCGATATCGGACCTTGCTAGTAGAGGGAGAAGATCGGACATCAGTGGTCTGAATGTTATAAAGGGCCACGTACAGTGGGCCTTAGAGTTACGTTGAGTTAACAGCTAAGACATGAGATGTGTGGGAAGCCTAAGTCACGAAGGATCCATTTACGTGGTGTGTATAGCACATGCTGGCGCGACACGTATGAATAATCCTGGGAGGCGTTAAAGCCCATTAGGGTTATGGTTTCCAGGAAAGCTGCATGCACGACACGTGAATACTTAGGGCACTCACGAAACAGATGGCGCTAGAGAATAGGTGCACAAGTTGGTACCCAAGCGGCCACTCTATTATTCATTGCACTCCAGTTAAGGAAGGTTCCATCTGCCAGATACGCTAAGATTACCTAAATAGCGGCGTAGGGACGTTTTCCAAGGAACCCTAGATGAGGGTAACAGCAGAAAGGTAAACCCTAGTTTCAGCCTATATAAAGGGTGCCAAGAACCCTAGCAAGGTACATAGATTCTACGACTAAAGTTAATATACACTCTTGGTGTTTCTTTGCCCTAATACTGACTTGAACGTCGAAGTGCAAACGGCCGTTTGCACGCTAGGGCGCCCCTTTGCTTTGCAGGTGAGAAGTTTCTTGATCAAGAAGGCACGATTCTCAAGCAAGATCGAAAGGCCAAAGCAGTTGTTGGAGTCAACTGGCGAAGGGAGTCAACTGGCAGGAACATTTAGCGCCCACCGTGGGGCCCGTTAAAAAAAGGTCTCACTCATAATCACATTAGGAGTCTTTACCAGCGATATGGGGAGTACGAGGCAAGGAACTGTTGGATCCGCAGGAGTTATGCCCTCCTGAGGGGACAAAGTTACCACACAGCAAATCTTGGACACCATGCGTGCCCTCCAAGCGGAGGTGGCGGCTTCCAGGGTTGAAATTTCCGCGTCGCGAGCGGACAACGCAGAACTGCGCAGAGCCAACGAAGAACTGCGCAGGGATTTGCAACAAGTAGGGGAGCGCGCGGCGGACGAACGTGCCCCACCTGTACCACTTAGGGCACGTCTCATGCCGTTCTCGCAAACAATCATGGATACGGCATTACCAACAACATCTCTGGGCCCGAAGGTCTCCTTCACAGGAGTAGAGGACCCAAAGGCGCATCTCACAGCGTTCCACACCCAGATGATGCTTACAGGAGGATCAGATGCTGTGTACTGCAAGTTGCTTATGAGCACGTTGGCAAGCGCGGCGTTGGAATGGTTCATTAGCCTTCCCGACGGACACATCACCACCTTTGACCTGTTCACAACGCTGTTCAGGGAGCAATACCTTGTTAATAAGGCCCCTACCCAGTTTTCTTACGATGTTTATGACATCAAACAGTACTAGGGGGAGTCCATGAAGGACTACCTGATCAAGTTTGGGGTTCAAATGGTGAGATTGAAACCCACTGATGAGGCCATGACGGTACACGCCTTCATCAAAGGAATGTTGCCTGGACCTTTCAGTGAATCGTTGCTAAGATTCTACCCGAAGACGTTCACTGAGATTAGACGTCGAGCGTTAGCACACATCGCCACAGACGATCGGGTAACGCAGAAACAAGGTCTTGTCGGTCCTGTCCGACCTCGTGCGGCGGCACGACCTCAACCTATTAGGGTGCACGAGGCAACCACAGAGTAAAAGGGGTGGGAAAACCCTACGAATGGGCTCAGGCGGGGACATGCGCATGAAAGGACCCACCCCCAAAGCGTAATTTTCAAGTAGAACTCAAGGAGTTGATCGCTATCTCGAACATAGCGGCAAGACTGAAGGGACCGGTGAAGACCGACAAGAAGATGGGGCCCAATAAGACTAGGCAAATGACCACTACATTCACAATTGTTTAGCCCTGGCACACCAGCTAGATGAGCTAGTAAAGAGCGGCTTCTTGAAGGATTATCTTCAAAAACCACAGGACGATCAGGCGTTGGTAACCGCAGGGGCGGATCAAGGGCACGAGGTGCCCATTCACAGGGAGGTACGCACGAGACGTGATGGCTGTGGAGGTACAGCAGTTAGACCAGACCCCCGATGTCAACCTCGTCTTCACCAAGGCCGACCTCCAAGATGTCATACCTCATGACAATGACCCGATAGTGATCTCACTAGTCACTGTAGGAAGGAAGATGCATCGCGTCCTCGTGGACCAAGGGAGTTCGGTCGATGTGATGTTCTGGACGACCTTCAAGAAGTTACAACTATCCACAGACCAGCTAAGGCCCTACACCGGATGTTTGTATAGTTTTGCAGGGGACCAGGTGGAGGTTCGTGGGTATATAAAGTTAAGGACGACATTAACGGACGGCACGACCTCGCGCACAACCAACATCAGGTATCTCGTTGTTAATGCTCCATCGGCTTACAATATACTGTTAGGTATGCCAACTTTGAACAGGATTAGAGCAGTTGCCTCCACAAGGCACATGAAGATAAAAATTCCATCCTTTGAGGGTGTAGTGATCACCATTAAGTCTGACCAGAAAGAGGCTAAGAAGTGCTACGAAAACAGCCTCAAGACAAAAAGAGGGTTGTTCGTTGTTACAACATAGGCCCCAAGGGAAGAAGGGATCGTCCGTGCAGAGATCGCCCGGAAGAAACGACTCGAGCCCGCTAGAGACATAGTGGAAAGAGAGATCGGTGGTAAGAAGTTCAAACTTGGACGATCTTTGAGCCCAGAATCGCAGGATCAGGTTGTTGAGGTCATAGCAAGGCACCTTGACGCTTTCGCGTGGTCAGCCTATGACATGCCCGGGATAGACCCTGACTTCCTGTGTCACCGTCTCACCATGGATCCCTCAGTCCGACCTGTTCGCCAGAGAAGGCGAAAGTTTAATGAAGAAAGGCGTCAGGTCGTGAGGGAAGAAACGAAGAAGCTATTGAAGGCTGGCCACTCTAGGGAAATTCAATACCCCGAATGGCTAGCTAACGTGGTATTAGTAAGGAAGGCCAGCGGGAATTGGAGGATGTGCGTGGACTTCATAGACCTCAACAAGGCATGTCCGAAGGACTCCTACCCGTTGCCCAATATTTATGCCTTGGTAGACAGCGCCTCTGGATGCAGACTCCTCAGCTTCCTAGACGCTTTCTCTGGCTACAACCAGATCATGATGCACCCCAGAGACGAGTGCAAGACAGCGTTTATGACAGAATTGTCTTGTTATTGCTACAAGGTAATGCCCTTTGGGCTAAAGAATGCAGGTGCCACCTACCAGCGGTTGATGGACAGAGTACTAGCACCCATGTTAGGGCGGAATGTCCAAGCATACATAGACGATATGGTGGTCACCTCCTAGCTGAAGGAAACGTAGCTGACCTGGAAGAGTTGTTTACCACAATAGCGAAGTACAGGTTGAAGCTGAACCCAGAGAAGTGTGTGTTCAAGGTTGAGGTAGGCAAGTTCTTAGGTTTCCTACTCACTGAACGTGGGATAGACGCAAATCCTGAGAAGTGTATCGTGATAAAAGCTATGAGAAGCCCGATCTCGGTGAAAGAAGTGCAGCAGTTGACAGGACGCATGGACGCTCTATCCAGATTTGTGTTGGCAGGAGACAACGGGCACCCTTACTTCTAGTGCCTGAAGAGAAACAGTAGGTTCGTGTGGACTCGGGAGTGCAAAGAGGCGTTCGTAAAGCTGAAGGAGTACTTGGCCAGTCCACCAGTGTTGTGCAAGCCAAAGTCAGGTACCCCGCTCCGCCTATACTTCGTGGTCACAGAGAAGGCGATCAGTTCGGTCCTATTGCAGGAGCAAGACCAAGTGCCAAGGCCGATCTATTTCGTCAACAAGGTGCTGCAAGGGCCAGAGGTGAGATACCAGGCCTTAGAAAAGGCAGCCCTGGCAGTATTATTCTCAGCGTGAAGACTTTGCCACTACTTCCAGAGCTTCACTATGATAGTGATGACGGACCTTCCAATCCGCAAGTTCTTACAAAAGCCAGATGTGGCAGGCAGAATGGTGCGGTGGGCGATAGAGTTGTCTGAGTTTGACGTATAGTATGAGCCTAGAGGCCCCATCAAGGGCTGAATTTACGCAGACTTTGTAGTAGAGCTCTCCTCGGCAGCCGCACACCAAGAAGGAGCAAGTTTCAGATGGGTGCTTTCTGTAGATGGTTCCTCAAACCAACAGGGTGGTGGGGTTACTGTCATCTTGGAAGAACCAGATGGGTTGCTGATTGAGCAGGCCCTATGGTTTGCTTTCAAGGCCAGTAACAACCAAAAAGAATATGAGGCCCTGATCGTTGGAATGTTGTTGGCCAAGAAGATGGGAGCGAAGGGGTTGCTGGCAAAAAGCGACTCTTTGTTGGTTACAGGTCAAGTCACGGGGGAGTACCAAGCTAGAGATCCTCAGATGGCTGCATACGTAGAGTACATTTAGGTCCTAAAAGAGTCGTTCAAGGTGTTCGAGTTAGTCCACGTACCCAGAGAACAAAATACCGGAGCCGACTTGCTTGCAAAGCTCGCTAGTTCGTGCAAGGGGGAAAGGCAAAGGACAGTAATTCAGGAAACCCTGAAAGCACCTCGAACCACCACGAACAACGTGGCAGAAGTCCAACAGGTTAGCACATCAGAAGGGATAAGAAGGAGTCATCAGTCGTTAACGCAGGAAACGGTGAAAACACCCAAAATAAGCAAGTACCCGGTTGTTGGGGAGACAGCGTGGCAAATTTACCAGGTCAAATCAGGAGAAACCTGGATGACGGCTTACCAACGCTACTTGGCTGACAAAGTACTCCCGATATAACCTGCAGAAACTCGAAAAATCAAGAAAAATTCGAGCAAGTACACCTTGATCGATGGGAAGTTGTTCAGGCATAGATTCACCCATCCTATCTTGGCATGTGTAAACGGTGAACAATGCACGCGCATCATGGCAGAACTACATGAAGGGATATGCGGTAGCCACATTGGTGGTCGATCTCTCTCATCAAAGGCCATTCGTGCAAGGTCTTACTGGCCAACCATGAGGGAAGATTGCACAAGGTACGTCCAGCGATCCAAGCAGTGCCAACAACATGTCAATTGGCACAAGGCGCCCCCAGAGAAGTTGAGATCGATCTACAGCCCATGGTCGTTTCATACCTGGGGGATCGATATTCTGGGGCCTTTCCCTTTGGCGGTACGGCAGATGAAGTACCTCGTGGTTGCCATAGAATATTTCACGAAGTGGATCGAGGCTGAGCTCATCGCACAGATCACAACCCATAAGGTCTAGCACTTCGTATGGAAGAACATAGTGTGCCGCTTTGGGATCCCGAAGAGGTTGGTATCCGACAATGGTACCCAGTTTGCAAGCTAGCAATTGGGCAAGCTATGTGCAGAGTTGGGAGTGAAGCAGGTGTTCGCATCAGTAGAACACCGCCAGACGAACGAACAGGTCGAGTCAGCCAACCGAGTCCTACTCAGAGGGCTGAAGTGAAGGTTGGACAAAGCCAAGGGGACCTGGGCGAAAGAGGTTCTTAGAATCGTGTGGGCCTACCACACTACTCCCCAGTCTACAACCAGGGAAACACCTTTAAGCTTGGTGTATGGATCGGACGCTATGATTCCGGTAGATATCCAGGAGAACTCACCGCGCTTTCAGAACTTTGTGGTCGAGGAGTCCAACGAGGAAAGGAAGGTAAACATGGACCTACTAGATGAAGTAAGGGAGGAAGCGAGGATTAAGGTTGAAGCCTTGAAAAGGAGCGTGGAGTACAAGTACAACTCCAAGCTGAAACCTCGGCAGTTCCAGGTTGCCGACCTGGTGATGCGGAAGGCCCACCCATACCAGTTAGAAAACAAGTTATCTCCCAAGTGGACTAACCCCTTCAGAGTAACGAAGGCCCTTGGAAATGGAGCATACAAACTCGAAACATTAGAGGGTGGCGCGATCCCTTGTACTTGGAACGCAACCAATCTGAAATTTTATGTTAGTTAAAAACATTTTGTATTGTACACGTTTAAGGGGGCACTCTTTTTCCCTCATAAGGGTTTTTTAACGAGGTCACCCGAATAAAATTCCAATTGTTCAGTTGAGAAATGTGCATTGCAGTTAACGAACCTCTCCCTTGAAGTGATACACGGGAGTAGAGGTAGTTTGGTCTTCCCAGTAAGCCCCTCTCGTGTAAGTTCACCAAGGCAAAGAATAGTATGGTTCTCCAGTTAAATGAAACTCTCCCTTGAAGTGATACACCAAGGGCAGAGGTAGTTTGGTTCCCCAATGAGCCCCTCTTGTGTAAGTTCACAAAGGCAAAGAACAGTGTGGTTCAAACGTTAAAAGGTCTGTCCCTTGGCCTTATACGGCAAGGATAAGGTCGGTAACAGCCGTTCACTCGAGTTAGAGACACCAAGATGGGAGAAGTATGGTTCCTCAGGTAGCTTCCCTTTTACGTAGTAACTACGGGTGAGCAGCATGGCTCACCAGTTAAGTTCACCCTTACCTTCGTGGTGCAGGATCGAGACCGAGAGGATACACTTCTCCCTTGTTTGAAAGCCAAGGTCGAGAACAGTGTGGTTCACCAGTATTACTAGCAGGATATTCCCGTCGATCTAAGGAGGGTGAGACGACATCAACAAATTGCCTTACTTCGCAAGAAGAAGATCAAGAACAACAAGAGGGGTTTATCCTCGAACAAAGGTCGAGCCAGTTAAGGGATTCGCGCGCACAAGAGAAAGCGTATAAAGTTAAGAGTGCTACCTAAAGGGAAACCTAGGTCAAAGGCGTTGTTAGTCGAAGTCAATGCAAGTAAGGGCAGAAAAATGCATATCAAATCGGCTAAAACAAACAGTTAAAGGAAGAACCAGATGGACAGAATGTATATATATAAAAGGCACCGATTGTTTGTTAAAAAAGGCAAGTTACAAAGATTATTCTCTGAGCACGAGTTGCCCGTCAACAACGCACTTCGACTCCGCGAAGGGAGAAAGATCCACCTTAGGATGCAGGCAGGAAAACTGAGCGATGGCATCTTCAAATCCCTCGCCGTAAGCGTCAGCGGCATCGTTGGTGAGTTCTTCATCCACCTTCTTGAAGGATTCAACCTTCTCAGCAAGTTCCCCTTCAACCTGACCCAGCAGGACCTCACGCTGGGTTGCCCTATCTTCCAACTTCGCAACTTTTTCCTTCATTTCCGCAACCAGCCCCTTCAGCTCGATTACGTTGGTGCGAAGGGGCAAGATCTTCGCCTCTAGCCGGAACGCCTCCTGGCCCTTGTCATGAAGAGCCTTCTTGGTGTCTTTCTCAGATTGGCAAAGGCTTGCCAACTCCACGTACAAAGCGGTCTCACGATTGACGAAGGTCTTGGCCTTGAGGGATAGTTCTTCCTCAAGCTCTGCCATCCTAGTCTTGATATTTTCGGCCTCTTGGGCCCTACTCAAATCAAGATTGGACGCGACCAGGAAGTCCCCAAGACAATGGACGATATGATCCTGGAAGAGATTGCCACCCAAGCTCTCCAACACTTCCTTGTCTTGGAAGTGCTTGAGGATTTGTTGAAGAAGCATGGGAAGCTCGGGAGCGAAAGGCACTTCCTGAGCCTTGGGAGCGCTCTCCCCAGCGCCTTCATGAACAACAAGTTGGCAAGGGGAAGAGGCACTTGGGGGGTTATCCCTGAAGGTCGGAGTCCCACCAGACGCAGAAGGGAAAGACGCTATGGTTTCTCCTACCCTCTGCCTCTTGAAGACAAGTCCCGTGCAAGTCTCCTCGTCGTCTAAATCGACTGCAACCACCCCTTTATGCCTGTCATCAACAGGGGTTGGTTCGTTTGGGTGGGGGACAAAAGTAGTTAAGGGAGCAGGGTCCCCAGGTGTTGAAGTGCCCACCCCAGCAGCAGCCGCCCTACGTTTAGCGAGTAGGTCGGCCAGTTTCTTCTTCTTGTCTTTGTTGAAACCCATATCTACATAAAGAAAACAAGTTAACACAGGAAGTCACGACAAGGCAAGTGAAACACAAGCAGAAACAAAATTGGACAAGAAGCATGGGAACGAGAAAATACCGATATATGTTTTAAGGTTTTTGGGGTTAAACTCACACTTGAGTAACTCCAAAGTGCTGAAAGGGGCAGGGAGTCCGGAGAGGAGCTCACATACTCCTCGCTCCTGAGGGGAAAGATCCTCAAGACTTCAAGCCCTCTGAAGGTTGGGCTTCTCTGTGCAGTATAAGGGAAACCCATCTAGAAGGGCAGGGTCCCTCCGATTGCTCCGGACTTTGAAGAAGTTCTTCTTGCTGGAAGAGCGTTAAGAGCACCCTCCCAGCCACACCGTTGAAGCTGACCCACAACTTCTTCCCAGGGTCCTTAACTTCGAAGAAATAAAGGAAGGTATCCACAGATGGCGTAAGGCCGAGGCTGTAGCAAAGAATGGCAAAGGCCCTCACGAACGCCCAACTGTTAGGATGCAGTTGGGTGGGGGCAACGTTCACTTCGGTCAGGAGTGTGCGCTCAAAGGGAGTGAGAGGTAATCGAAGCCTGAGTCTTCGGAAGATAGTGGAATAGATGAAGCAGATAGGGCCTTCAGGATCAAAGGCTTCATCAGCGCATACTGGCTCACCCTTGCGGCAAGCCACTATCGTCACGAACTTATCATGGTCCTTGCCAAAGACGCGCGACTTGTGGCAAGTTTGTTTTTTCCTATAGGCGGCTATGCTCGCAAGGGATGTAAAGGAGGACGTTTCCTCTAGAAGAGCTGCCAGAGCCCAACGATACAGGGACTTGTAGAATGAGGCGGAAGGAAGGGGAACTGGTGAAGAGGATGGAACAGGGGATGAAGTTGAGGATGAGTGGGAGTCTGAAGGAGAAGCTAGAGAAGGTTCTCGTTGGGACATCTTAGATAAGAAAGCTAAAAAGGAGAAGAAAAAGAGAAACTTTAGTGGAAGAGGTGGTGTAACTTGACGAAACCAGAGAAAACCAGAAAAACAGAGACTCAAAGCGTAAACAGAGGAAATGAAAGCACAGAGAAATGCAGAAATCATAAACAGTCCCAGGCAGTTATAAGCATAATACGAGCAACGAAATCATAAAGAGTCATTCTCACTCAAGAGGGAGGTTCACTCCGCGCTATCCCGCTTCGAATTTCTTGGCCCAAGGAGAAATCTGTGTCTGCTCCCTATCTGTCCACCATGGGTTTTAGGGAGAACTCACCTTCTGGACCGCACTGTCTCCATTACGGTGCTCTCACTCGAGAAAGGGGGTGTTCTCTACGAACCATCCTACCCAATCTTAAGACTTCTAGCCCGAGGAGAAACTCATAATTGACCTCGTCCTTGCTGTATAAAGTCAAGGGAGGATTTGATTGGCGAACCTTACTTTCTTCCCTAGTGTTCTCACTCGAAGGGGAGGGAGGCATTCTTCTACAAACCATCATGCCCACCCTTGAGACTTCTAACCCATGGGGAAGGTTCTGAACTAACCTCATCCTCGTTGTATAAAGTCAAGGGAGGATTTAACTGTGAACAGCGTTGTTCAGCCTTGGCGTTCTCACTCGAGGGGGAGGTGTTCACTGCGAACCTACCTTTCCCACCCTCGAGACCTCTAACCCAAGGGAACAGTTTATAATTGACCTCATCTCCGCTCAGAGGCAAAAGAGGATTTCACTGGTGAACCATACTTGTTCGTTCTTGGTGTTCTCACTCGAGGGGGAGGTATTCTCTGTGAACTTACCCTTCCCTCTCTCGAGACTTCTAACCCAAGCGAACGGTTCGTAACTGACCTCATCTTCACTCAAAGGCGAAGGAGGATTTCACTTGTGAACTATACTTGTTCATTTTTTGGCGTTCTCACTCGAGGGGGGGGGGGGTGTTCTTTATGAACCTACCTTTCCCGCCCTCGGACCTCTAACGCAAGAGAACGGTTCATATCTGACCTCGTCTTCGCTCAAGGCGAAGGAGGATTTCTCTGGTGAACCTTTTCGTTCAACCTTGGCGTTCTCACTTGAGGGGGGGGGGGGTGTTCTCTGCGAACCTATCTTTCCCACTCTCAAGACCTCTAACGCAAGTAAACGGGTTCATAACTGCATTGTACAAAACATTTGAGAACATACTTCAATCAAAATTTATTGGGTGACCTCATTAAAAAACCCTTGGAAGGGAAAAAGAGCGTCCCCTAAGAATTATGTACAATGCTACAGTTTAACTGAAATAAAACTTGAGGTTGGTCGCATTCCATGTACGAGGAATCGCGCCTCCCTCCAGTGTCTCAAGCCTGTATGCCCCATTCCCAAGGGCCTCTGTCACTCTGAAAGGATCAATCCACTTGGGGGACAGCTTGTTCTCTAGCTGATATGGGTGGGCCTTCCGCATCACCAGGTCAGCGACCTGGAACTGGCGAGGCTTCAGCTTTGAGCTGTGCTTGTACTCCAACCTTCTCTTCAAAGCTTAAGCTTTAATTCTTTCTTCCTCCCTAACTTCATCTAGGAACCTCCTCTGCCCAGGTTCCTTTGGCCTTTTCGAGCCTTCTCTTCAGATCTCTAAGCAGGACTCTGCTGGCAGACTCGACCTGCCCATTCGTTTGGGGTGCTCGACTGATGCGAACACCTGCTTTATTCCAACTTCTGAGCATAACTTTCCTAGCTGTTGACTTGCAAACTGTGTGCCATTATCAGACACCAAACGCTTCGGTACCCCGAAGCGGCACCCTATGTTCTTCCACACGAAGTGCTGGATCTTGTGGGTCGTGATCTGCGCCACTGGCTCAGCCTCTATCCACTTCGTGAAGTACTCTATGGCGACCATGAGGTACTTCATCTGTCTTATCGCCAAAGGAAAGGATCCTAGGATATCGATTCCCCAGGTATGAAATGGCCAAGGGCTGTAAATCGACCTGAGCTCTTCTGGCGGCGCCTTGTGCCAGTCAGCGTGTTGCTCACACTACTTGCACTGCTGTGCGTACCTCGTGCAGTCTTCCCTTACGATTGGCCAATAGTATCCCACACGAATGGCCTTTTATGCTACAGATCGTCCATCGATGTGACTCCTACATATCCCTTCATGGATCTCTGCCATTATGCATGAGCATTGCTCTCCGCTTACACATACCAAAATTGGGTGGGTGAACCCGTGTCTGAACAACTCTTCATCAATGAGAGTGTACATGGTAGAATTTTTCTTTATTTTCCTGGCCTCTGTGGGTTCCAATGGGAGTAGCCCATTAGCCAGGTAGCGTTTGTAGGGCGTCATCCAGGTTTCTCCTCCTTCGACCAGGCAGACCTGCATTGATTCCTCCCCCAGGATTGGATATATGCTTACCCTGGAAGTTTTCAGTGTCTCCTGGTTCACTGACCGATGACTCCTCGCCCCTCCTCTCGTCATGCTGACATGGTGCACCCCCACCAAGTTATATGCGGTGAAAGTTCGAGGTGTCTTTAAGGTTTCCTGTATGACCGTCCTCTGTCTGCCCCCCTTGCCTGAACTGGCGAGCTTAGCTAGCAAGTCAGCTCGAGCATTCTGCTCTCTAGGAACACGCACCAATTATAACACCGCAAACGACCCCTTCAGAATTTGGACGTACCCTGAGTACGCGGCCATTTGTGCGCCCATCTCCTTGGCTAATAGCATGCCAGCGATGAGGGCTTCGTACTCCGCTTGGTTGTTGCTGGCCTTGAAGGCGAACCGTAGGGCCTGCTCAATCAATAGCCCGTTCGGTCCCTCCAAGATGACACATGCCCCGCTGCCTTGTTGGTTAAAGGACCCGTCTACAGAGAGCACCCACCGAAAGTTGGCTTCCTCTTGGTGTGCATCTGTCGAGGAGAGCTCTACCACAAAATCTGCGTAGACTTGGCCTTTGATAGGACCTCGGGGTTCGTACTAGACATCGAACTCTGAAAGCTCCACTGCCCACCGTACCATCCTTCCTGCCACATCCGGTTTCTGCAGGACCTTGTGGATAGGCAGGTCTGTCATCACCGCCACGGTAAAACTTTGGAAGTAATGGCGAAGTCTCCTTGCTGAGAACATTACTATCAGAGTTGCCTTCTCTAGGGCCTGGTATCTTACCTCAGGCCCTTGCAATACTTTGCTCACAAAATATATAGGCTTCTGCATTTGGTCCTGCTCCTGCGCAAGGACCGAACTGATCGTCTGCTCCGTCATAGCGAAGTACAGGCGGAGCGAAGTACCCAGTTGTGGCTTGCATAACACTGGGGAACTGGCCAGGTACTCCTTCATCTTGAGGAACGCCTCTTCGCACTCCCTAGTCCAGATGAACTTGTTGTTCCTCCTCAAACACTAGAAGTAAGGGTGACCCTTGTCCCCTCCAGTTGATACAAATCTAGACAGAGCGGCCATCCGCCCTGGGCTTCTCATTGCGAGGATTGCAGCGCACTTCTCGGGGTTCGCCTCTATCCCATGCTTGGTGAGTAAGAACCCAAGAATTTACCTGCTTCCACCCTGAACACGCACTTCTCAAGGTTCAGCTTCAGTCTGTACTTAGCTATTGCGTAAATAGCTCTTCTAAATCAGCCACATGCTGATCTTTCACCTGTGAGGTCACCACCATGTCGTCCACATAGGTTTGCATGTTTCGCCCTGTCATGGGTGCGAGCACTCTTTCCATCAGCCTTTGGTAGGTGACGCCTGCATTCTTCAGCCCACAGGGCATCACTGTGTAACAATAGCAAGACAGCTCTGTCATGAACGTTGTCGAGCATCTTGCAGCCCGAGGCATTGTCCACCAAGGCGTCGATGCTTGGTAGAGGGTAAGAGTCCTTTGGGCAAGCTTTGTTGAGGTCCATGAAGTCAACACACATCCTCCACTTCCCGTTGGCCTTCTTCACCAAGACCATGTTTGCCAACCACTCAGGGTACTGGATGTGGCCAGCGCTCAGCAGCTTCTTTGTCTCTTCTTTTATGACCTGCCGCCTCTCCTCGTTGAACTTCCTTCTTCTCTGACGGACAGGCCTGACCAAAGGGTCCATGGTGAGGCGATGGCATAGGAAGTCTGGGTCTATGCCTAGCATGTCCGAGGCGAACCATGCGAAGGCATCTAGATGTCGTGCTATGACCTCGACAATCTGGTCTTGTGCTGCTTGGCCTAGTGATTTGCCAAGTTTGAACGTCTTGCCTCCAATCTCCCTCTCTAGGACGTCTCCTACTACTTTGGGTCGCCTCTCCTAGGCGATCTCTGCGCAGGCGATCCCTTCTTTGCTGGGTGCTCGCGTGGTGACCATGAGCACCCCTCTCTTTGTGTTGAGGCTATTCTCGTAGCACCTCTTAGCCTCCTTCTGGTCTGACTTGATGGTAATAACCTTTCCTCCCAAGTCAGGCAGCTTCATCTTCATGTGCCTCGTCGAGGCCTTCAGCCTGTTCAGCGTAGGTCTACCCAACATTATGTTGTAAGCGGAGGGGGCATTGACGACGAGGTACCTGATGTTCTCTATGCGGGACGCGACACCATCTGTGAAGGTGGTCCTCAACTCTAAGTGCCCACGCACCTCCACCTGGTCTCCCGCAAAGTCGTACAAACAGCCAGTATAAGGCCTCAGTTGATCAGGGGACAACTGTACCTTGTTGAAGGTCGTCCAGAACATCACGTTTGCCGAGCTTCCCTGGTCTGGGGCTTCCTGGGTTCGTAGGGTTGCTGCTTTGCTGGGGCCCTCTTCTCCGTCGTTGCCTCATGCACTCTCAAGGGCTGAGGTCGACTTGGTGCTCGCGGGCGCGAGGGGACAACGCATGTGCACTTCTCTTTGACCTCTCCTTCTGCGACAATATGGGCCACCGCTCGACGCCTGATCTCACCAAAAGTTTTGGGGCGGTTCCTAATGAGCGATTCACTGAAGGGTCTCGGCACGATCCCCTTCCTGAACGCGTGTACCATCATGTTCTCGTCCTTGGTGTTCAGCTTCACCACCTGTGCCCCCAAAACGATTGAGGAACTCCTTCAGGGACTCTCCCTGATACTGTCTTACGTTGAAAAGATCGTAAGAAATAGGTGGGAGAGCCCAATTTGTGATGTACTGCTCTCTGAACAACTTAGAAATTTGTGCGAACGACGTCATGTGGCCATCAGGGAGGCTGATGAACTAATCCATCGTTGTGCGCATCAGCGTGCTCATGAACAGCTTGCATCGCACCGCTTCGGAGACCCCAACCAACATGATCTGCGTATGGAAGGCCGTGAGATGAGCCTCTGGGTCCTCTACACCTGTGAAGGTGGCTTTGGGCCCCACGAACGTGGCTGGTGTCACGGCATCCATGATCGCTTGCGAGAATGGCATTGGGAAATCCCTGGGTGGTGTCGCAGGTTCTTGATCTTCCACCTCACGTTCCCCTACCTGATTCTGCAACCCCCTGCGCAATTCTTCATTGGTTCTTTGCAATTCTTCATTCCTTTCTAGCGACACAACCAGATCAATCTGGATGCGTTCTTGATCCGCTCTTGTTGCAGCCACCGTTTCTTGGAGGGCCTGCATCGTTTCCATGATCTGTTGCAGGGTGAGGCTTTCACCCCCATTTGGTGCAACAGATCCTTGCCTCGTGTTTCTCATCTTATGGATCTTCTCAGTTCTTGTGAATGGGACAGTGTTTTAAATTGTGCCCCACGGTGGGCGCCAAATGTTCCTACCGGTTGACTCGATTGCTTTCGTATGTCTACGACGATCACACGCCCAATTATCTCTGCCTTCGTTCGTGCCTTTCTTCGATCAAACACCTGAAAATGCAAAGACAAAGGCGCCCTAGAGGTCGTTTGCACTCCGACGCTCAAGTCAGTACTGGGCTAGGAAACACCGAAACTTAGCTGTGAAAAGCTCTGTGTAATCTCTGTGTGTGTATTCGCGTAAGTGTTGCGTAAAAACTTGCGTACCTTATTAGGTTTGATACTACCCTTTATATACTCTAGGGTTTCTTCTGTTTCCGCTAACCGCAATTAGGGTTACTGAGGGTGTGCCTTAGCGCCGCTATCACCCACTCTTAGGGCAATCTAGCGCGTAAGGCTCCCTTTCTGGAGTGTAACCTCTGACGGGATGACCACCTGGGTACCACCTTGTGCACTTAATCTCTGAGGCCATCCGTCCTAGGAGTGCCCTAGTTGTTCACGTTCCATGCATGAAGGTTACCCCTGGAACGTAACCCTCTTGAGCCTTATTTCATCCACACCACACGCATGGGCCCCTCGTGATCTAGGCATCTCCCTAATTGATAACTGGTGTGTTGTTTGGGATCCACCTCTCGTGGCCCAGCTCCGCTGTTTGACTCGTCGATGTCCGAGGACACGTTAGCACATCCTGATGGCCGATGTCTGACCACTCCTGGACCCTCTGGGCGTACCATTTGCGAGGCACTCTGGGCATACCGCTCGTGGGACCCAGCTTACGTGGCCCCACGTTTACTAGCAGTCAACAACGTCCGAGGACTGGTCGGTACAGCTATTACAAGAGTTAAGCTATAAAAGGGGCTTGAGACCCCAGGTTAAGGTACGTTGTTTCTAAGACTAAAACTTATTACTTTTTAAATTCTATAAGCCCTGTACTGACTTGATCGTTGGAGTGCAATCAACAGGTAAGGCCCCTCTGTTTCAACAGAGCTACGTTTTAGAGCAGCCAGAGATAGGACGGATTCGTGAAGAAACAAACGGAGATAGAGCTTGTCATCAGAGTCAATCGACGAACAACTCAACCGGCAAGAACAGTAACTAATTAGATATTAATTATAAACTAGTTTATAAATTTAAAAACTATTTTATATACCAATAATTTTTTTAATCTTTAAAATAATATTTAATTTTGTTAATATAGTGACTAATTACTTTTTATCTGTAAAATTAGTTTTTATTTAATGATTTTTGTACTGACTCGTCATCGGGCGTTGACCAAAGTCAAAGTCAAGGTCAAAGTCAAACATATGGTGAGACCCACCATATGGGGCCCAAGGGAGAAAGTCAACAGGTTGACCAGTTTGGGCGTCGCCAGGTGTGGGCGTCGCTAGGTTTGGGTGTTGCCAGGTAGAGGCATCGCCATGATAGGCGTCGACAAACTCAGATGTCGATGCTATCATCCCCCGATACCCACGGGTAGGAAAGACCGTGGAGGGGACGACACGCTAAGAGGCCACGGTACGGACGAGGAGGCCTCGGGCCCCGGTACCACAGAACAGTGATGAGGGAAGAAGAAAGGTGGCTTCAAGGCCATATCCCCAGTACTAGCAAGGAGTAACCTGACTCGTGAAGTACCCACGCCACCTCTGGAGAATCCCTGGGACAGATACGACCCAAGAGAGGGCCACGCCCAGGGGTGAACCATGTGCATGGTACAAGAGGAAGGCAGATACACTCCCAGGGCGAGTGACTAGAAGCTAGGCGCATGAGTTGGCCCCAGGTAGTCACCCCTCGCGCCAGATGCACTCTAGGGAAGGAAGACTTACACGTTGGAGTTTCCCTAAGTTGGGTTACAGCGTTGTAAGGCCTTCCACGTGGAATCACGGTTAAGTCAGAGGGACACGTGGCAGTAAGCACTGAAACATCAAGGTATATAAGCTTCTCTGAAAGCTTAGTAAGGTACGTTTTTCAGTTGCACATTT
The DNA here is from genome assembly GCF_051622355.1 of Phaseolus vulgaris. Lineage (NCBI taxonomy): Eukaryota > Viridiplantae > Streptophyta > Magnoliopsida > Fabales > Fabaceae > Phaseolus > Phaseolus vulgaris. The sequence continues at coordinate 6,737,470 of NC_143503.1, forward strand.
TACTCAGTTTACGCACGAGTGGTTAGAGAGAGAGGAAAGTTAGTTACGATTCCGTTACGGTTCTCCGATACAGAGGTTTTGATGTTTCTTGCTTTGCTGACTTGATCGTCTGAGTGCAAACGCCCGCGAGGGCGCCCTTTGCTCACTTCATTTCAGGTATTCACGACGGCACAAGGCGGAGATCTGAGTTGAAGACGAATGAGTCCTTGATCGCAAGTTAGAGTCACGCACGAAGACTTTCTCAGTCAACCGACACGAACAATTTTCTAGTAGTGGGATAACTTGTAATACCTATTGTAATAAAAATAAATAAACAGAATTTAATAATTATGTTGTTTAGTACATTGGTTAGAATCAGAGTTATATATAGGTCTTGTATGCTTTTAGAGAATAATGAAAAGGTTCTCCAGTTTTTTTTTATCCTCTACCATCATCATCTTTTGAGACTATGAGTGTGAAGTTATAGTTGGAAGTGATTTTAGGGTGGAGTGAGGTAGTGTATGTGTTCTTTGTCGTGAAGAAAAACAGTGAGGGAAAGAGATCATCATACCAGTTTCAATTTGAACATAAACTCTCCACCCTTTCTAGTGAGTTCTGACCTTACAACTAAAAATGTACAAAATCATGAATGCTACATCCATTTTACACACATCATCTGCTTCACCAATTGTGTTGCCTAAAATTGGTCTAAAATGTATAATTGTAAATACAAAACAATTGATCTAGTATCATCCTATCTTCCTGACATTAGATTCACAAGATTTTGATTTTCATAGAAAGAACCAACATCCCACTCGTCTGTAGTTGAAGAAAGTGTCATCAACGCTACCACAATAGATCTCATACTTGGACGGAGTTGCGGATTGTCTTGTGTGCATGCTTTGGCTAGTTGTGCCATCTGCAAGCCGAAATAGTGACCACACCTTGGTTGATTAATGTTGAAATCACGAAAACAAACGTTCAAAGGGTTTACTCCCACAAATTTCTTACCTTGCGGACAGAATCAATTGGGTAGTTATCCCCAAGCCTTGGATCAACTAGTTTGCAGAGATCTTCAGTGGGATCCGGCTGACCAAAAACTCCATCAAACTGCATTACATAATAAAATTGAGAAAGTTAATTTCATAATTTAGATTGACGGAGAAGCATGATGATGATTTTCTTAATATTAGCAATGAATGACTACAATAATAAAAAATCTTTTCGAGAAATCAACACTGACCAGAGCTACTAGGCCCTTTGAGTCGACAGCAGAATCGTTTGTCTTGACAATTGCTTCCTTAGCCGAAATAAGTTCATAAAGAACAACTCCAAAAGCATACACGTCTACTTTGGGAGAAACATCCCCATATTGAGCATACCTTCAAACAAAAGGCATTGTAATCAAAGGGTTGTGAGATAATGAAGGGTTTGTAAACTAACATGTATTAAGGGACATTATTCTTATTTAACCACTAAATGTTTGAAGGGACATTATTCTTATGTAACCCCTAAATGTTTGAAGGGACATTATTCTTATGTAACCACTAAATGTTTGAAGGGTCATTGACATTATGATGACTTAGGGTGTTATGTGAAGAGTCGTGTAATAGCTATAGAGCACTAATGCATGCAGCTAGTATGCCAAAATGAATTAGATCCCCTCTATTTCCTCAAAATCTTCACTCCATTTTTCTAACTCGCATAAGTAAACAAAAGTACATGCACTTGCTAGAATCTAAAACTCAACGCCTTATATAGAACAGGACACGAGACTTAATACTATATTATATGATATGCACCAAAAATCAACTTCAAGATTTTAGTTTAATTTCAGTTTAGTTAAAAAAAAAAGGTGTTCTCGGTCATATTAGTTAACCTTAATAAAAAAATGATTTCAAACGGAGTTTTGGTGCATAATCAGTGAAACTTTCCAGAACAACAACTACATCAAGATTTGTTGCAAAATTAACCACATGAGATCTTGTTTTCCTGTTCTGGAAATGTAAATAAAATAGTTGCCAACTGCAATGGCAGCATTCAATCTATGTTTGAAAATAAAACTGGCATGTGAACTTGGAAAGTAAATTCTCAATATGAACATCAACACTCTAATGTTAAAAAGGAATATTATCATACTCTGGTGGCATGTATCCAAATGTTCCAACTAGGCGACCTGTGGGAAGTGATGAACTTCCAACTTCTGTAAGTTTGGTTAATCCAAAATCAGCAACCTGCATATATGAGCATTTTATGAGCTCCCATAGTGATCCAAATAATAAAAGTAGATAAGATCTCAACATTCAACCTTGCCCCGGAAGTTTTTGTCTATTAATATATTTGCTGACTTTATGTCACGATGAATATATAAAGGCACTGTATGCTCGTGAATATACTCAAGACCTCTTGCAGAATCCAAAGCAATCTGCACACGAGTAGCCCATGGCAGTGGTTCTCTACTACCTAGGTAATTAAACACACCATTATCAATTCACTGTCAACTTGGGACAATTTCAACACGTCAAAGGTAAAAATAAAATCTAAGCCAAGGGTCATGCAACCTGAACCACGCAGATGTTGACTTAGGTTTCCATTTTCAATGTATTCATAGACAAGGAAAAGAGAGCCCTCCATGCTATACCCAATCAACCGCACCTGCATAGTGATTAAGAGTTTAAGCCATTCCCTAAAGCAGATGTAAGAATTTATGTATATTTTTTTATTTTTTTATTTGTTTATTTGTTTTATCAGCAAGAACAATTTATGTATAATAAAGCATGCCCATGGTCTTTGTGTATACTACGAACAGAAAACATATAAGTGGAACAATCAAGAATGTAATAAAAGTTCTTTCAGCAATATATGTTTAGCTTAGTAACATTCGATCCCTATATCTTCACCAAATTCTTTAGTCTCTATACCTAAAAATTTATGTTTAAGTACACTATACAAGCAATCTTTTTATGGTTTAGTCCTTATATGCCTTCATTTTGTGGAGGTTTCAAACTGCTAGAAAATTGACGACAAACATAAACATTACATAGGGACTAAAACGTAGAGATTGGGTATAGGGGACAACTGAAAAGTAGGCACCATTATAGAACCAAATGATTAATCAAACCAGAACTTATTTTGTCAACAAAGATAACTGTTTAGCCTTGTATATTGGTTTCATCCTCTTATGTGTACAAGCTTAATTGAATTTTTAGATTTCAAGCCCACTCCGCTCCCTACATATAAAGAAAACATAGATTCACCCTTTTGATTTGTCTGTTGTGATGTTCTTCAAGGGAAAAGTGGAAGACAGATGTGAATCAATGGCTTATTTATGTGGTAAACTTAACAATGTCTTTAAATGACATCTTAAATGGTTGTAACTTGTAATAGTTAGATAGTTTTTTAGAAAGTAAGTGATGACGGCATAAATAGGAATAGTGCGAAAAGGACAGAGAAGAATCTTTGGTTTGAGAATGGATTTTGGGAAGGAAAGGCAAGGTCTCTCTAATAGCAGGAGTATAGAGAGGTGATTCAGTTATTTTGTACATTCACAATCACTTTGATACTCCTTTGAGGGTATTCTATTTGAAATAAAAATTGGCCCTAATTCTGAATCAGTATCTAGCATAGACCATGTTGAATCCTTAATCAAATAATAGCTTTGTGAGATAACAAACTGAGATTCAAACTCAATGTAGTAGTGCCTTCATAAGCATTAACTGATTCAAAACTCATTATGTTATTCAAGTCCTTCAAAGATTTTTTTTTCCAGCTAATGGAAGCATGCAATGAGTATGCACCAAATTGAATTCACAACTAAAATTGGATAGCAACAAGATTAAGAGACTCACAAATAGAATATTTGCAAGATCAGAGGAAAGCTTGAAAAGAAAGGAAAGGAAGAAGAAAAAAGTCAAGAAGTAGAGGCAAGGTAATCTAGAGTCCAGAGAGAACTACTGTAAAAAAAGTTTTATTAAACCCAAAACCTCCTCCTTATATTATTATTATGACAGAACATCACAAATGAAACAAATATTAAGGCTAAGGAAAAAAATGGAAATGAAAGCATATTGAAAAGAAAGGAAAGAGAGAAGGAAAAAGTCAGGCAATACAATCTGAATTCCAAAGAGAACTACTTTAAAAACTTTTACTAAGCAAATAAAACCTCCATATATATCATGACAAAACATCGCTAGAGAAACAAATATTAAGGCTAAGAAAAAAAATGAAAGCAAATTAAACAGGCATGGGAATCTAAATCAGTTCCCAAGATGGACACAATTACAAAGAGAAACAAAAGATGATAGAAGTCCACTCTTTTCAAATTTAATAAATGCTACTTGTACTCAAGATGACTAAATTCAAACCCAAAGTATATATGCCAAGCTAATGCTAGATCCTGTCAATGAAATCACTTGCAATCCCCTCAGAATAACTCTCCACCTGCTCATATGCAATTCAATTGGAATACAGTAGTAATACTTAAAATGCTTAAGGTTTTAAAGGATTAGTACCAAGTTTAAATGATGAACACGTGTCAAGACATTCAATTCAGCGAGAAATTCTTTTGTTGCTTGCATATCCATCTTCTTGATTGCAGCTTTCTGCATGGACAAAATTCATTAGCTTAAATAATGAGTATATTGATTCAAAACAAACAAGAAGAATGGCTCTTAAGAACTAACATACTCCGTTCGATCATGTAGCATTATAAAGCATTATATAAATAAATAATATAACTTTGTTCAACGACTTAAATGCATCATGCTGCAATTCAAAACAAAGGAGATACATAATAAATATCATGCAATAGTTTCAAATTTCAAGCAAAGAAGTATAAACTAATTTGGTGAAACAGAGAAAACAGTATGATAACTAGTGATCAAATAGTTTAGTTGTTCAAGTCTTTTAATAAAAATCAGTATAAAAAATTCAAAAAGAAAGGATGTCAACAAAAAAACAATGCATCTCAAAATACCAAATATCAAAAAGTGGCATTCACTTAACCTTAAAATTTGGGTTTGAGCCTAACTCAATCCCAAAACCAAGCTCATAGACTTGAGTCTACCCGTAGTTATATACAATTTTTGTTGAATAAACTTTAATGTAATTTGTGGGTTTTAAAGTTAGAAGTTACTAGAAAAGAGTAGAATGGGAGTTTGGATATGTAAAAGGTCAAAAGTTGTGAGTGGGATTTTAATTGTGTTGTTAGTGGGGTTTTAAGGCCATAATGAAGACTTTTCTAGAAGAGCTTCCTAAAGCCTATAAATAGGATGCTCTCTCAATTGTAAGATACACCACAGAAAGAAATACAATAGAGAGAATTGCAAAGAAGAGTGTTTCTTTTAGAGAGAATTTAAGTGTGAGTGAGTGTCTATTTTTACAATTTGGTATCAAACCAAGGCGTCAATCAAAGACGAAAAGGTACTCTATCATCAAAATTCTCAATATAGAGGGCGTGGTCGTGGAAGTCGTGGAAACGGTCGTGGTGGAAAAGGCAGCAACCATGAAGGGTACTATAAGGAGAAGGAACAGTCGAGCCAACCAAATTGGCGTGGAAGAGGACGTGGTAGAGGAAGAGGCGGCCGATCGAATTATTCCAACATCGAGTGCTACAAATGTCACAAATATGGTCACTATGCGAAGGATTGTAACTCTGACAAATGTTACAATTGTGGTAAAGTGGGGCATTTTGCAAAAGATTGTCGTGCTGATATAAAGATAGAAGAAACAACCAACCTAGCCTTGGAAGTCGAAACGAATGAAGGTGTTCTCTTGATGGCTCAAGATGAAGTCAACATTAACAATGACACTCTGTGGTACCTCGACTCTGGAGCAAGCAACCATATGTGCGGTCACGAGTACCTATTCAAAGATATGCAAAAGATTGAAGATGGTCATGTTTCATTTGGAGATGCATCAAAGGTGGAGGTCAAAGGGCGAGGTACGGTTTGCTACTTACAAAAGGATGGCTTAATTGGGTCACTCCAAGATGTTTATTACGTACCAGACCTCAAGACCAACATTTTGAGTATGGGGCAACTCACGGAGAAAGGTTACTCGATATTTTTGAAAGATCGATTCCTACACTTGAAGAACAAGCAAGGGTGTTTGGTTGCCCGAATTGAGATGGCAAGAAATCGGATGTACAAGCTGAATTTGAGAAGCATACGAGAAAAATGTTTGCAAGTCAACATAGAAGATAAGGCATCGTTGTGGCATCTCCGTTTTGGTCACCTACATCATGGTGGACTAAAAGAGTTAGCGAAGAAGAATATGGTGCACGGGCTACCCAACATGGACTACGAGGGAAAATTTTGTGAAGAATGTGTGCTCAGCAAGCATGTGAGAACCTCGTTTCCAAAAAAGGCTCAATATTGGGCTAAGCAACCTCTCGAATTGATTCATACCGACATATGTGGACCAATTACTCCAGAGTCCTTCAGCGGTAAAAGGTATTTCATTACCTTCATTGATGATTTCTCACGGAAAACTTGGGTTTACTTTCTGAAAGAAAAATCCGAGGCATTTGAGGTGTTCAAAAAGTTCAAGGTGATGGTGGAGAGGACAACTGATAAACAGATCAAAGCTGTACGATCTGATAGAGGTGGCGAGTATACTTCAACGACTTTCATGGAGTATTGCGAGGAGCAAGGCATAAGGCGATTTCTAACTGCACCATACACTCCTCAACAAAATGGTGTGGCCGAGAGGAAGAATCGGACCATTCTCGACATGGTTCGATCAATGCTTAAGAGCAAAAAGATGCCAAAGGAATTTTGGGCGGAAGCTGTGCAATGCGCCATCTATGTGCAAAATCGATGTCCACATGTGAAGTTAGATGATCAAACACCACAAGAGGCATGGAGCGGACAAAAGCCAACAGTTTCTCATCTCAAAGTGTTTGGTAGTGTGGCTTATGCACACGTACCAGATCAACGAAGAACGAAGCTCGAAGACAAAAGCAAAAGGTATGTTTTTATTGGGTATGATGAGAAGACAAAAGGGTACAAGCTACTTGATCCAATAAGCAAGAAGGTGACGGTGAGTCGTGATGTGCAAATAAATGAAGCAAGCGAGTGGGATTGGAACAATTCTTCAGAGGTTATGATTGAAGTTGGAGAATCATCACCGACAAGTATAAATTCCGAAACAACCGATGATGAAGATGAACCACGACAACCTAAAATTCGAAGTTTGCATGATTTGTATGATTCGACAAATGAGGTACACCTAGTATGTCTTTTGGCAGATGCTGAAAATATCAGCTTTGAAGAGGCGGTGCGAGACAAGAAGTGGCAAACTGCCATGGATGAGGAGATTAAAGCGATTGACCGCAACAACACATGGGAGCTAACAGAATTGCCAGAGGGAAGTCAGCCCATTGGTGTGAAGTGGATATTCAAGAAAAAGATGAATGCTCAAGGCGAGATAGAGAGGTACAAGGCGCGACTCGTTGCGAAGGGATACAAACAAAAGGAGGGAATTGACTACGATGAGGTGTTTGCTCCCGTTGTAAGAATGGAGACAATTCGATTGCTCATTTCCCAAGCGGCTCAATTTAAATGGCCGATATTTCAAATGGATGTCAAGTCGGCATTCTTGAATGGTGTGCTTGAAGAAGAAGTTTACATCGAACAACCACCTGGGTACATGAAAATCGGAGAGGAGAAGAAGGTGCTAAAATTGAAGAAGGCACTTTACGGGTTGAAGCAAGCACCGCGGGCATGGAATACTCGTATCGATACATACTTCAAGGAGAACGGGTTCAAGCAATGTCCTTACGAGCATGCTCTTTACGCAAAGAACAATGGAGGTAACATGATATTTGTTGCTCTTTATGTTGATGATCTCATTTTTATGGGTAACAATAATGATATGATAGAAGAGTTTAAGGGCACAATGAGACGGGAATTTGAGATGACAGATTTGGGATTGATGAAGTTTTTCCTTGGCTTGGAAGTTAGACAAAAAGAGACAGGTATTTTTGTATCACAGGAGAAATATGCAAAGGAGATTTTGAAGAAGTACAAGATGGAAAATTGCAACCCAGTATCAATACCAATGGAACCAGGTGCAAAACTCTCAAAGTTCGATGGAGGAGAACGTGTCGATGCAAGTAGATACCGGAGTTTGGTAGGAAGCCTTCGTTATCTCACATGCACAAGGCCGGATCTTTCATTAAGTGTCGGCATCATAAGTCGATTCATGGAGGAACCGGTTTACTCACATTGGAAGGCGTTGAAGCGAGTCCTACGGTACATCCAAGGTACTGTATCACTCGGATTGTTCTACTCAAAAGCAGAAGATTACAAGTTGGTGGGTTACTCTGACAGCGATTGGTGCGGAGACATAGATGATCGGAAAAGTACATCGGGATATGTATTCTTTATGGGCAACACAGCATTTTCTTGGCTTTCAAAGAAGCAACCGATCGTGACGCTATCGACGTGTGAAGCTGAATATGTGGCAGCATCTTGGTGTGTATGTCATGCGATATGGCTAAGAAACTTGTTGAGTAAGATGGAGCTAAAGCAACTAGATGCAACTGTGATTCAAGTTGACAACAAATCAGCAATTGAGTTGGCAAAGAACCCAGTGAACCATGAAAGAAGCAAACATATTGACGTTCGTTTTCACTTTATTCGTGATCATGTGAAGAAAGGAATTGTGGAATTGGTGCATGTGGCAAGTCAAGATCAAGTTGCTGATATCTTCACAAAACCGCTACCGAAAGTCTTTTTCGACAAATTCAAGAAGATGATTGGCATGATGGATGGTAGAAACATTTAAGTTTATGGGGGAGTTTTGTTGAATAAACTTTAATGTAATTTGTGGGTTTTAAAGTTAGAAGTTACTAGAAAAGAGTAGAATGGGAGTTTGGATATGTAAAAGGTCAAAAGTTGTGAGTGGGATTTTAATTGTGTTGTTAGTGGGGTTTTAAGGCCATAATGAAGACTTTTCTAGAAGAGCTTCCTAAAGCCTATAAATAGGATGCTCTCTCAATTGTAAGATACACCACAGAAAGAAATACAATAGAGAGAATTGCAAAGAAGAGTGTTTCTTTTAGAGAGAATTTAAGTGTGAGTGAGTGTCTATTTTTACAATTTTCAGGCACAATCTCTAGTTAATGAGGGACTTGAATTTTTCCTAATAATACACCCCTTTGCATCCAATACTATAGGGCCTGAAGCATGGATAATATAGTAGGTGGCCCAATAAAGGATTCAGGATAGACCATGCATTGTAATCTTCAGTCCCAATATGGCAAGAAAAATATACTGATCCCAATTGTGATGAATCATTAATTATCAAACTTTTCAGCCAGTCTTTTCTTTTCATTCAATGTTTTGGTCATATTGTATAATAGCTTACCATATTAGAAAAAATGTAACATGGTATCTATAAAGTTATTCTCCAATCTTCTATTTCAATTTATCTTCATTCGACTGACAATCAGTTAAGAAATATAAAACACCGATAAAACAATTATGACAAACCCCTAAAATAAATATCAGAGTGAAACTGATGAAAAGCTTCCAATGATAGGCAGTTATAAATGTGATTACTAACCTCTCCCCTCAGCTCCGCATAATAGACTGACCCAAAACCTCCTTGACCAATTTTATTAGCCAAACTAAAGTTATCTGTGGCAGTTGCCAGTTCCTCATATGTGAATTCCACCGAGTTGTCCACTTTTATGCCTGTGATGGCGGCAGGACCACCAGGTCCTAAAGTTTCATTCGCACTACTACGAGAAGCTTCATCTGAAAAATAAAGCATCAAATCATTTAGGTCAATATTTTAAGACATACAAGAGCTACAGGAACTGAATGATGGACAGGGCTCCAATAAGAGCAAAAGGGTAGGATTAGCAGAGATCTTGAGTTGGATGATTGGAACAAGAAAAGAGATTAGGAACATATGTACTTGGGAGAAAATCAAAGTTGAAAAGAGCGTAATAGATTCCAAGATGTGGTCCCCCATGTCAGGAGAGAACAAAAAGAGGATCCAGTGGTAAAAGTAATTTAAAAGGAATAGTCAAAATAAATGTATTTTCTGAAAAAATGGAATTTCGTAAAACATAATGGCATCATTTGATCTACGTAAGGTTGTTGCTGATATTGTTGTGCAAGTCAAGAGGAAGAGGGTCACAGTATCTGTTTTGAAATTTAAAAGAAAACATTTATAACAATTATAGCACTCAACTCATTTATATAGATGCACATAAGCTCATTAAATGGAAGAAAAACTCCAGATTCTTTAATGTTTTAAGACTCCTGTATATTTCACGCTATTTTCTACTAACAAAATAAAAAAACACTGATGGAAACACAATATTCCAAGGGATGTGGTCAAACAGTTAATTTTTTCTACAAGGATTTTACTACAACTGAGATATGTAATCTACAGATAAAGGGAAAAGATGTTATTTAAGTTAGATCTTAATATGAAATAGGACTAACTGGTAATTCAGTTGTACTTTTCAGCATTGTATTATTGAGTCTATCTAAAGGGATAGAGGGAGGTGTTGCAAGGAGAATAAGTTGAAAGAGCAATACCCTTCCCATGTTGAGCAAAGAGTGCACTAGAATCTCGTGGAAGTTCATCCTTCTGTATCTTCTTCCGGAATCTTCTAAAATATATAAAAACTCCTAATAGAAGAAGAACTGCCACAACTCCAACAACTATTCCAGCAATAGCCCCAACAGCAAGACCTGCTTAAATAGAAGCAAAAATGAGCCAACATACATCATTATCCTTCTGATTTTAGTATATACTGTCCATATGTTTAATAAGAATATCAAACAAAAACATTGCATAACCAAGTTTTTTAGAAGAAAGTCAAACCTCCTGAACTGCAGAAAAAAATGAAAAGATCGTCATAGTCAATTTGTTGGAGATTGAAAAGTAATGCAATCAGGAGTATATTGCAAACAAGGTAGTATTACCTGGACGCCAAAAACACATAGCTACCATTTTGATCTGTCAAAGAAATGAAAAGAAAGAAGTTAGTGGTGGTATATATTGAAATTTTTAGTTTATTGAAAAATATTCAAAAGATTGATATATATATATATATATATATATATATATATAATGAAGTTTGTTAGGCATCCAAAAGCTTGAGTGAATTTAACCTACACGATCCACTCGTAGGCAACATCCGCTAAAATAGTTATTGTTTCAGTAATAGATGTTTCATTCATGTTATCAGACAAAATCTGTTACAACTTAAATTAAATAGAAAGTTAGAAGACCTCTAATTTTATTTAAACTTCCAAGGATAACCAAAAGGAAAGAATATCAACATCTTGGCATGCGCCTAAAACCTAGTTGAATAACAAGTGGACACCATTTCCTCTAGTGTAAACACGTAGCAAAGTCAATCTGTGGGGAAACACCAAGTCAAAACTAAGTTACTGTTGGAAGTCACCTTAATTGCTGCCACTCCTAGCCCACCTAGTTTGGCTTCTTTTAGGGTTTCCTTAATTGCAACCTCAAGGGTAGTGATTTATTTTGCCATATCTTCTAAAAGAAATGACTTATGTTTCATAAACTTGGGCAGTCTTCATCTAAAAAGTTGATTTTGTGAGTCCAGTTAAGCCCTAAATATCAATTTCTAAAAAGATGAGTTTATCCTAAATCCGGTGTTGGGTCCACTAGCATTTTCTACACTTTAGCTACAAGTCTATGAGGGGAAGTGTCAAAAAGTTTCCTAAATTGTAATCACCCTTAGCCCATCTTAGTTGCACTTTTAGGGGTTGCCTTAATTACCTTCTCAACGATGGTGGTTTATTCCCACATCAAGTAGAGATATGGTTCATAGAAGTATTATAAAACTTGGGTAGCTTTCAACTTCAAAACCGATTTGTGGGTTTGAATTACACCCTATAAGACAAATTTCTAAGAGTTACATTACATACAACTCCACTTTAACAAACATGGATAATTAATAACCAAGAAAGGTTTTCTATGCCTATCCCCAAAAGTAGTTCAGCTGCAACATCAAGCTTTAGGAAGTCTTTGTAACCATTATTACATCAGCAATTCTAGCTGCATTAATCAGCAAATTTGAACCATTTCAATACTGCAACTACAATTAAAACCTTGCCAAGTACAGAAAACCCATGAATTCATATCACAAAAAAGCACCTTCGCCAGTGATAGCAACCAAGTCACCAAACAAGGTCCGTGTCCAAACTATCATACACACAAGACCACCATCCCAGCAAACTCAATCTCTAATCAACTATCCAAACTACACACAAGCTCAACATTCCAAACCCTCAAAACTAGAACCGAAGTTATCAATTCCCTTGACACATGCACAACAAATTCAATAACCAAATGCATAACCCTGCCAAAATCCACAAATTTTGCCAATATAAACGATCACAACAATATCAGATTAAAGGTAATACAATAAAGCATCCAAACTAACAGACAAAAATAAAAACCAAGCTAGTTTTGAAACCCATGAAAACGTTTTAAAATACGGGGTCTCTACAGCCAGATTTGCAACCACATCAGCTCCATTAGCATAGTGAAACTGGCAACATTTTCTATAAATAAATCTTGAATGATCATAATTAAGGTGACTCACTCTGAAAGTTCTAGAATGGAGTCCCTAGCATCTTCGGACTACAACAACTAACATTTTCAGTGCAAACAAAATTTAGTTTTTTTTTAAACCATTTTATTATGAGGGAACATCTACCTATTTCCAATATCTCTGGGAAAACTTGGTTGGTCACTTTTGTAGAATCTCCTCCAACCACTCACAAAGTTCGAAACCGAAACCGAAACCTCGCACTCCGAACACATGTCGTTAATTTGCTCATGTTCAAGTGAAAAATAGAATAAACGAAAACCTACCACTTAAAGAAAAGAAGAACAAAACAAAACACACCGACCTTTTCCGGGAATATAAACGAGTCCACTCCCCTGGTTGAAATTGACGCCAGGATTGTACCTCTGCAGCAACCCCGAGTCAAGGCTCACAGCAGCAGCCACCGAGCCGAGAGTCTCCCCGGTTCTAAGAGGGTACGTGATGAACAACCCATAATCCGCAACATCACTGTTCCCACATGAACAATTCACCGTAACGTTGAGCGTGGCCGTGTCGGGAATGTTATCGGGTTCGTAGCTGTTGAAATTCCTCAGCCAGGCAACATCGGTGAGGTTGGAGTACACGGTCCTGGCGACATACTCATATGAGTCCTGCGACTGAACATCGTACTTGAAGGTGTGTGCGAGAAACTGGCCGTCGATGCAGTCGCAAGGGAAGGGGACGTTGACCCTTATGAAGGCCTGGACAGAATCCTTGTTGGGTATGGTGTCCTTGTTGTAGAGAACTATGTCGTCGGCAGTGGTGAGAAGGGACGAGGCCATGATCTGGGAGATGTATGTTAGGTTTGAGTTCTGCCACATGTAGTAGGACCCCAGTGCCAGAGGGCAACCCTCCTTGCACGCCGATTCTGCTGTCAACACAACACAGAACAGCAGAAGGGGAAGCAGAACACACCCCAATCCACCTTCCATTGGAAACACAGAGAGAAAGAGGGTTGTGTTGTTGCTTTGGCTGAGGATTGAAGAAAATGGATTGAGTTGACCAGATGAATGGTGATGTGGTCGGAAAAGAGAAGAAAAGTTTTATTTGTGTTTGAACAAACACTCGTTACTTATTATATTCATTCAAAGTTCATCAACACCCGAGAGTTGCCGTGTTGTGTTCTAGACTTACGGAAAGAAAACGGTTGACACTAATTTTAATCAATATTATATTTTTAAAATGTTATCATATTATATTTCTCTTTTATTATAGTTTTCAACATAGTAGAATTGTGATATTAATTTTTTAATATTCTTTTATTACTATAATAATTTTATCAATACTGCTTCAATAATTGAGACTTGAATTACACAACATAACTTTAAAAACATATATCTTTAAATACTTTAATTAATTAATATTTTATTCCAAAAAAATTAGAAAAAAAGGAAAATTCAATAAAGTCCGAAGACTTTTTTTTTATGGAGATTATATCATTTATCAAATAATATTATTAGGAAAAGAATATGAAGTTTTAATATTATTTCTCTAGTATTAAAAGGTTCCACTAAATTATAATATGTATATAAATCGCGTATACTTTCAACAAGTACAGAAATCACTATTAGTAAATTACTATTTTGGAAAATGTTTGTTCAACAAGTATAAGCCCTTGTGCCACCAGAATACAATGCGCTGATGTGGGTGGCAGACCTGCCCGAGATAGACCCAGATGAGATACAAGAGAGCTCTCCGCGATTTCAAAGCTTCGTTGTTGAGGAATCTAACAAAGGAAGGAAGGTGAACCTGGACTTGCTAGATGAGGTGCATGAACATTCCTGTATTAACTCGGAGGCTTTGAAGAGAAGGGTGGAGTTGAGACAAAACACTAAGACGAGACCTCGGCACTTCAAGATTACCGACTTGGTAATGTGAAAAGCCCAGCCTTACTAATTAAAAAACAAGTTGTCCCCAAATTAGAAAATAAATTTCAGATCATATAATATAAATTTAAGATTCTCAATAAAAAATAAGTTTTAGATTATAAGATAAAAAAATGTTTTTTTTAATACCAACAACTAAATAAAATATTAATTAAAGGGTAGGTCTAGGAAAAAATTTCTCTTGAAATAAAAATAGTAAAGGAATCTAAAAACTAATGTAACATACAAAAAGGTATATTAATTCCTCATAGAGTTACTTTAATGGCATGTTTTCCTATTGTTACATGTCTTAATGGTTAATTAATGTTTCATATCTCACAATCCTTAAAGAAGTTACTTTAATTACATGTAACAAAAATGGTTAAATAAGAAAAGTAGCTCCTCGTGATCACAAATTGCAAAATAAAGTATTAAATACACAAGTGAATTGCCAGGGAGTTAAGTATTGGAAGATTTTTCAAGAATAAATAAAAGTAACCATTGGTGAGATCAAATGGTGTGGTAAACTCAGGGTGGATACATATAATATACTCTCAGCCAGAGATCAAATTATTCAAAAGAACACAATAGACACGGGGAAAGTTGTCCATAAACACTTATAAATGAAAAAAGAAAAGAGAATAGTAAACTTTTTAGGATCTAAAATAAATTTATAAAAAAATTAAAAAAATTTGATTTTGAAAAAAAATAACTATTACAAATTAACATAATATATAATTTAGTTTTAATTTATGAGAAAATAATTATTTTAATTTGACTTTGGGTTGACTGGTTGGGCAAGTTTCTGGTGCACTAGAACAACGCTCCACTGAGACAGATGAGGCTCTACTTATTGATCACACTCCGACAATCAAGTCAGTGGGAGCATACAAAATAAATAATAATCAGTTTAAGTCTCTAGTCCCTTTTATAGTTATTCCTCTAACAGCTTTCATTCATGAGAATATAATCTCTACTGAAAGCATAAAATAATAACAGAAAACCACTTATCCACGTGCACATTTACTCATGGTACTAACAACAAAAGAGAATCTCGTGAACCTTTATTCTCGGGTACTCTCCACTTATTTAACAACTTTGTATATTCAACTAACAACTTTATGCATATATTTATTTAACTAACAACTTGGTGTATATTAACATATATTCTATTCTAACATATTGATATATATCGACATATATATTTAACTAACAACCTTATATTAACATATGACCAAACTTATTATTTAATTATTCCCCATCATTCTTACCAATGAAACAAGGCCGAGCCCATGACCCGCCCTTTGGACCCAAAAACCGAGCTAACCATACCCAGATGCTTGGACCAAGGTCCTGAGCACATGAGCACTCTTGTCCAGCCAGGTCCTCTCTTCGTGTGCTAACTCAACTAAATCAACTGAACTAATGCACCATCTTTCAAGAACAAAAATTATCATTAGATGACCTCATTAAAAAACCCCTTCAAGGGAAAAAGAGCATAACCTTAAACATCAAATTGTTCAAAAAGGAAGCATTAAAACAAAACATCGTAACTGAAGTAAAACATGCGGTTTGTCACGGTCCATGTGTTGAAGATGGTTGTTGTCCCTTCAAGATTGTATTTGATGAAGACTTTTATGTACATTTCATGTGTATTTTGCTTTGCATTAAGTGTGTCTTAGGTAGTGCTTAGAGGTTGTTTAAGAGTGGGCTTTTTGCTGAGTAACTCACCTCATAACCACTGGCCATGTGATAAGAACAAACATAAGTTTTCTTAAACTGTTTTTCACATGTTTTACAAAAAACACGTTTACTGCATAAAAATAAATCTGTTCTTTTCTAAATAAACAGATTCAGTTTTAAACTGATGCCTTGGCTAAGTCTTGTGAAAATTAGATTTTGTGCATCATGTATTTTGACTAAGTCTTCTACCTTTCAAAACGACTGAGTTTTAAATAGTTAAACTTTCTCTATTTTCGTTTTGAAAAATAAATATGTTCATCTGTAAATGAATAGATTCTTTTTGTCTCTGGTGCCATGTCAAGCTTAAACGTTTTTCAGTTTTATCTCTGCACCAGAATGGTTGACTAAGTCTCCTCACTTAACAAATTCTCTAACTGCTTTTTGAAAATAAATCTGTTCATTTTATTTTCAATCTGTTCCTTTTATAACAACTTTAACTGTTTTTCAAAAATCTGTTATAAGTTGGTTTTCTATAAAATGAAAACTTGTTTATGAGTTTAAAAATCGTTCATACATTTGCAAAAACAAGTTTTACAGCAGAGAATCAAAAGTTTACAAAGGATTAGCATTTGTTCTTCAAAGATTTCGAAAATCAAAAAGTGCTTGTTCTTGGTTTGGTTCCAAAAGCCTGGTGTGAGGTGCTGCTACTGTTCTAGCAATCTTGCCTACTGGTTTAAGGCAGATCTTTGTATCCTCAATCAGGTGTAGTCGTTTCACTTCTCATTTCTTGTAATAGTTTGGTTGAACACTCTTCTTGATAGGTTTTCTTGAAGAGTGTGTGTGAGCTGAAATAGGTTTTTTCAGCAAGAGTACCTAAGTTCTTGTAGGTTTCAAGAACAGTGAGAATTGTGTTTGTTTGTACTGTGATTTAGTGAATTTCACCTTGGTTTTAGGTGAAGACTGGATGTAGCTCAGTTGAGTGAACCAGTATAACTGCCCTGTGTTCATTATCTCTCAATCTCTGCAATTAAGTTTCTGCATAATTGTTAAAACAGCAAAGAAATAAATTTGTTCAATCAATAATAAATCTATTCTTTCTGGGCTCAGTTTATACTGTTCTTAATTTCTGAAAAAGTTGTTTGATTCTGATAAGAACATATAAAATTTGTTAAAAGCCACTGGAACAGATTGACTGTGATAGGTTGCTCAAGAAATTGTCAAAGCTATTAATTGAACCTTAAACAATTGCTTAAAATTGAAGCTTGCTGTTCTGTGATTCATTGTTCTTAATTTCTGGAAAATTGTTTGATATCAATAAGAACACTCATAGTTTGTTAAAAGCCACTGGAACAGGTTGATTGTATAGGTTACTCAATTAATTGGCATGCTATCAATTGAACCTTAATCACTTGCTTGAAACTGAAGTTTGCTATTTTGTGTTTCACTGATTTTTTTTCTAATATCAGTGTGTATGCATCTGGAAAATCTATCTGCATAATCTTGTGATTAACCTTGCTGTATAAACGTTTTTCAAACAAAAACAGTGTTGAAATAAATCTGTTCATTTTCACATAAATCGATTTATTTTCTGTAAACTGTGTTAAACACTGTTTCTGCGAGAAAGTTTTAAAAGGTCAATTCACCCCCCCCCCCCCCCCCCCCCCCCGCTCTTGAACTTTGGCACTATTAAACCCAACAATTGGTATCAAGAGCTAGGACTTGTATTTTAATCAAGTTTGTTTGTAATAATGTTTGAGTTTAATGTGCTTTTTGCTGAAGGATCTGCTGTTAATAGACCACCTATGTTCAATGGAATGAATTATGCATTTTGGAAAGTTAGAATGAGAATTTTCATGGAATCCATTGATGCATTAATTTGGGAAGTTGTGGTCAATGGACCTTATGTGCCAATGCAGGTTGTCAAGGATGAAGAAGTGGTAAAGCCAAGATTAGAATGGAATGAGACCGAAAGGAGGAAGGCTCAACATGATCTTGTGGCCAAGAACATCATAACCTCTGCATTGACAATGGATGAGTTCTTCAGGATATCCCAATGTAAGTCAGCTAAGGAGATGTGGGAAGTCTTAGAAGTGACTCATGAGGGTACTGAAGATGTGAAGAGGTCAAGGAAACATGCTCTCATCCAACAATATGAACTGTTCAGAATGCAACCCGAGGAGAGCATTGCTGATGTGCAGAAAAGATTCACCCATATTGTGAATCACCTCACTGGCTTGGGAAAAGAATTTGACAGAGAGGAATTCAACATAAAGATATTGAAATGCCTCGACAGAAGCTGGCAACCAAAGGTGACTGCCATATCTGAAAGCCGTGATCTGTCAAAGTTGGGAACTGCTGCACTGTTTGGAAAGCTGATGGAGCATGAGCTAGAGCTCAAAAGACTCAAAGAGCAGGAAACAACAGAGAGAAAACCCAAAGGTCTTGCACTGAAAGCAACTGAACTGAATGAGATCAAGGAAGAAAAAGAAGATGCCGAAGATGATGACACAATCAGCCTTCTTACAAAAAGATTCAGCAAATTCCTGAGGAAGAAAAGCAGAAATAGGAACCAGCAGAAAAGAAGGTATCCCAAACCCAATGATTCAGGTTCCTCTAAATATACTTGCTTTGGCTGTGGCAAAACAGGGCATATCAAAACAGATTGTCCAGACAATCAAACAAGGGACAAATTTGCCAGCAAGAAATTTGAAAGGAACAAGGGAAGAAGAGCCTACATCTCATGGGAGGAAAATGAAGCATCCTCAACCAGCAACTCTTCAACAGAAGATGAGGAGTACAATTTGTGTTTCATGATGAAGGATGAGGAGTCAAGCTCTGATTCAGTAAGTAATTTTTCTGTTGATTCTGATAACTATGATGATTTGCTTGCTGCCTTCAAGGAAACACATGATGAAGCAAATAGGCTAGCTGTAATATGCAATAAGCTGCAAAAGGTAAATAATGTGTTGGCACCTAAAGTAAAAACACTTGAGGAAGAATTGCATAAGGCCAAAACAGATTTGGTAAGCCTTGAACTAACATGCTTGCATGCCTCTATTAAAACCTGTGAAAACTGCAAAAAATTGGAAAAACAAGTGGAGTATTTGTTGAAAACCCTTTCCAATTTCACCAAGGGAAGAGAAAACCTTGAGTCTCTCCTTGGATCACAGAATGCTGTTTTCAATAAGAATGGTCTTGGTTATACCCCTGGAAATGTAACCAATGTCAAAAAGCTTTCAAGTTTTTTTGTTCCTGCAAAATCAGTTTTTTCAGCTTTTAACAGTGGCAAAAGGGCATCTCATGTAACCTGTTTTTACTGCATGAAATCTGGTCACACCTCTAGGTCTTGCATTGCTAGAAAACATCTTGTGCCTAAGAATTTAGCAAAATGGCTACCAAAGAGAAGGTTTTAATCTGTGCTGGACCCTATACTGAAAAGGGTACCATTTGTATCATTTTTATTCTGTTTTGCAGATTCGCAGCAAGAAAAATCAGTGGTACTTGGACAGTGGCTGTTCCAAGCATATGACTGGAGATCTTACAAAGTTTACCAGCTTGAAGCTCAAAGCAGAAGGACATGTAACCTATGGTGATAATAACCGAGGGAGGATTTTGGGCAGAGGCATTGTTGGAACAGGAAACTCAACAACCATTGAGAATGTGCTCTATGTATAAGGACTCAAGCATAGTCTTCTCAGCATAAGTCAGCTTTGTGACAAAGGATACAAAGTGAATTTTGAGTCAAAAGGCTGCACAATCTCAAGTAATTCATCTAGTAAGGTACTGTTTACTGGTAAGAGAGTGAATAACATTTATCTGTTGAATATCATGGAAACTAACCCTTCAAATGAGTGCTTGCTGTCCAGAAGTGATGAGTCTTGGTTGTGGCACAGGAGGTTAGCTCACATACACACAAATCACTTGAATAAATTGAAATCTAAAGATTTAGTTTCTGGTTTACCTAACATTAAATTTCAGGACAACAGGTTTTGTGATGCTTGTGTGAAAGGTAAACAAATCAAATCCTCTTTCAAGTTAAAGGATATTGTTTCTACTAAAAAGCCTTTGGATGTACTGCACATGGATTTATTTGGACCATCTAGAGTTGCTAGCTTGGCTGGAAATTTGTATGCTTTAGTTGTTGTGGATGATTACTCTAGATTTACATGGACTCTATTTCTTGCACATAAACATGATGCTTACACTGCCTTTAAGAAATTAGCAAAGATTCTGCAAAATGAAAATGGTTGCTGCATAAAATCAATTCGAAGTGATCATGGGGGGAGAGTTTCAAAATGCTAAGTTTGAGAGGTTCTGTGAGAAGCATGGGATAACACATACCTTTTCAGCCCCTAGGACACCCCAACAAAATGGTGTAGTTGAAAGAAAAAACAGATCATTAGAGGAACTAGCTAGAACTATGTTAAATGAATCTAAGCTTCCTAAGTATTTTTGGGCTGATGCAGTTTATACTGCAGCTTATGTGTTAAATAGAACCTTAATAAGACCAATTCTTAAGAAAACCCCATATGAACTGTATAAGGGCAGAAAACCTAGTGTGAGCCACCTTAGGGTATTTGGGTGTAAATGTTTTGTATTGAATAATGGCAAAGAAAATCTTGGTAAGTTTGATGCTAAATCTGATGAAGGTGTGCACATTGGTTATGCTTTGAATGGTCATGCATATAGAGTCTTCAATAAAAGGTTGCTTATGGTAGAAGAATCAATGCATGTTGTTTTTGATGAAACTGATCATAGCATATCTAAAACTGTTGCTGATGACCTTGACAGTAATGAATTTAAATCTGTTTTAAATCAAAATGAATCGATTCATTTTGATATTGCTGATACACATGCTATACAAGAATCTACTGCAGCTGCAGGTTTTCCAAAAGAGTGGAAAACCCCAAGAGACTTAACCCTTGATAATGTCATTGGGAACATTGAGAAAGGAGTGTCAACTAGAAAATCCTTGAACAATTTCTGTGAAGCAATGGCCTTTGTATCTCAAGTTGAACCCAAAAATCTGAATGAAGCTCTTAAGGACAGCAACTGGATTTTAGCCATGCAAGAGGAACTGAATCAGTTTGCTCTTAATGAGGTCTGGACTCTTGTTCCTAAAATACCTGAGATGAATATAATTGGGACAAAATGGGTATTTAGAAACAAGATGGATGAGCATGGAGTGATCACCAGAAACAAGGTTAGGCTAGTAGCTAAAGGGTACAATCAAGAAGAAGGGATAGACTATGATGAGACCTATGCACCAGTGGCTCGATTAGAAGCTGTTAGATTGCTGCTTGCCTTCTCCTGCATCAAAGGGTTCAAGTTGTTTCAAATGGATGTGAAGAGTGCCTTTCTAAATGGTTATATTAATGAAGAGGTATTTGTTTCACAGCCACCAGGTTTTGAAAACTATCAACATCCAGAATATGTGTTCAAACTCAAAAAGGCTCTCTATGGACTCAAGCAAGCTCCTAGGCAATGGTATGAGAGGCTAAGTGATTTTCTCATCTCTCAAGGTTATGAAAGAGGTACATCAGATAAGACCTTGTTCATCAAGAAGAAAGGAGATGACACAATTCTAGTACAAGTATATGTGGATGACATCATTTTTGGATCAAACAATGGAGAATTGTGTGAAGCTTTCGTGAAAGTCATGAAGAGTGAATTTGAAATGTCAATGATGGGTGAGTTGAACTATTTTCTAGGCTTGCAGGTCAAACAACTCAAGGATGGTATTTTCTTAAGTCAAACTAAGTATTGTAAGGATCTGCTGAAGAAATTCGAAATGGACAAGTGTAAGCCAATCAACACACCCTTCTCAACAAGCTGTCATTTGGATCATGATGAAGCTGGAATTTCAGTTGATGAAACCAAATATAGAGGACTCATAGGATCACTGTTGTATCTCACTGCCAGCAGGCCAGAGATAATGTTTGCAGTGTGCATGTGTGCAAGGTTTCAATCTGCTCCTAAAGAATCACACTACAATGCTACCAAAAGGATTTTGAAGTATTTGCAAGGAACTAAAGAAGTTGGCTTGTGGTATCCAGGTAATATTTCATTAAGTTTAATTGGATATTCTGATTCAGATTTTGCAGGTTGCAAAATTGATAGGAAGAGCACAAGTGGAACCTGCCATTTGCTTGGATCCAGCTTGATCTCATGGCAATGCAAAAAGCAGGCTTGTGTAGCTCTCTCCACTGCTGAAGCAGAATACATTGCAGCAGGGAGTTGCTGTGCTCAAACCATATGGCTAAGACAACAATTGAATGATTTTGGTATCTTACTTAACCATATACCTCTGCTGTGTGATAATACAAGTGCAATCAACCTAACCAAAAATCCTGTTATGCATTCAAGAACCAAACACATTGAAATTAGGCATCATTTTCTAAGGGAACACATATCTAATGGAACATGTGAGATTAAGTTCATTGGTACTGATTTACAACTTGCTGATCTATTCACAAAACCATTGGCTAAAGATAGGTTTAATTTTCTGCTTAATGAATTGGGTATTATAAATGTCAATTGTACCTAGCAGTGAAAAATTAAATCTGTTTATTCGCAATTGAATGTGTTTATTTTCTGCACTGATATGCATTGATGACTAGGAAAGAGAAATTTTGATCTTTGACTGCTTGATTGACCTAGTGGGCATTAACCTCTGTACCTTTGACGGTTTTGGTCATGGTTATGTAACCGATTTGATGGTTTGGGTGCTCAATAAAGGCATGAGTATGTGCATCGTGACCCTAAATATTTGCTGCATATTTTCAAAGATTCTCTGCACAAATTCAGAGCATAAAATCTTCATGCATATCCACTCATAACTGCCATATCAACCCATTCATTTCTATATAAATCTGTGTGAATACTTGCTACCCACATTGGCTATTCCTTTTCTGTTCTCACCATTTGAAACCAAGAAAAGAATTCAGGTTCAACCATGGCTTCTTCTTCCAAGAAACAGAAAAATAAGGGGAAACAAACCACCTTTCAAGGTGTGCTAGAAGGTTGGTTCGCTGGAAATGAAGAAGGCATCAATGCCTACATTCACGAGACAAGTAGAAAACAGATTAACATACCCAAAGTGCTGGATTTCAACTGGCTGAAATCTGAAAAACTGGTAGAAACAAGGGCTGTGTTGAAGCACCAGAAACTGAAAAAGATGCTGGAATTAACGGGTAATGTATATCCTGACTTGGTTAAGGTGTTTTACACTAACCTCACATTGGATGGAAAGAATGTTGTCTCTTATGTGAAAGGGACCAAGATGAAGATCACAAGTGAGGTGTGGAATTCTGTGGCTGGAATAAAATATGCTGGATTGAAAGTAGGAAAGGGAAACACCAGTGGAATCCAAGAATTCAACAAGCTGCAATACTATAAAAGCTGCATGAGGAATCCTACAGAGAGTATAAACAGGTTCCATGCAGGGCACTTGAACCTCACTCCACGCCTAGTTGCCTACATCATAGCATGGCAACTTATTCCAAGAGGAACAAACCATGCTGTTTTACATGAAGAGGATCTAATTCTCCTATATTGCATCATGAACCAGATTAAGGTAAACTGGGTTTTTATTGTCAATGAACACATGCTCAAGTCAAAAAGGTTGGCTGATTACCGCTTTCCCTATGCTATTCTTGTTTCCAAATTAATTGATTACTTTGGTGTTGATGTTACAAATGAGAGAAACGACCCTATCAAAGCTGTAAGTGAGATTGATAATTCAACTCTCACCAAAATGGGTTTTCACAAAATTGAAGACAAGTGGGTGGTTCTCAAGGAGAAGGACCCTCAAGCAGAACATGAGGATGAGGATGAAGCTGTTCCTATGGATGATGACTCACCTGCTACCCAATCTGTACATGAAGAAGTTGCTGCAAATGCCATAGTTGCTTATCAAGCTCCAGAATACCGAGGGGAACCAATGTCTATGTTTGAAAGGCAAGTGTTGTATCGTCTTGATGTAATGCCTGCAGAACAAAGGGCATACTTTGAGACTACTCATGCAAGGTTTCAACACCTTGATGATCAGATTGAAGGAGTTCAGGCACAACTTGCAGAGCTTTACTACAAGGATCAGTAGTCTTATGTTTTTAATGCTTTCTTTATCAGTTTTCAAATGTCTGTAATGCTGAACAATATGGTTTTATTTTCTGAACTATTATGGTTATGGTTTCTGATGTGATTCCAATAGCAAGATATAGATGATTCTTTGACATTTTATGGAATCAACTTGAGTTGGAGAATGAATAGGCACTTTTAATAGAAATGGATCAATGTTCTATGTTTCAAGAACTCACCAAAACTTGCACCAAACACCAAACTCACATGGAAGACCCATTTCTTGCCAATTGAACCGATTAAAAAATGTAAAAAATGCAAATGAACCGATTAAATTGCATAACAAATGAAATGAACCAATTAAAATGCTTCAAAACTGAAATGCACCGAACAAATCCAAGGAGAAAGAAGATGAACCGATTGAAACATGAAAATAAGCAAGAACACCGAATAGAAAGCAAGAAAGGAACCTAAGACATGTTTAGGAATTCAAATAGGCACGGAAATGGAATGAGAAGATGGAGAAGAAAGAGGACTTATGTGGTTGTAGTTCTTGGTTGATGAACACGCCACTTGAAGTGTGAATGCTCCAAGATAAGTGTGCAATGTCGCCACTTGAGAGAACCAAGGCACTCAAGATGAGACTAGGAAGAGGAGAAGACAAGTTCTCACTACACTCAATCACCAATTTGGGAGAGTTTTGATACTACAAATTCCAAATCTCCATTATGAAGGACCTAAGCCCTCCTTTTATAAGAGCAAAGGCTGGTCATGAAGCTTACAAAACAAGCTAACCAAAAGTCCCTTGCATGCTACTCACTTCTAGCACCTAAAGTTAAGCATGAAGAGTCACCTTCTAGAAAATTCTAAACTAATGCCTAAAGATGCTTTTACAAAAGAGGTATCTAAGGTTTCCCTCTAAGCACCTTCCTAAAAACTATATATTTAAACATTCTACATTTTATAAAAGAAACTATAAAGAAAGATATTTATTTGAAGCCCATTCTTTGAAGGCTTGTAGACTTCTTTGGCTTTAGGCTTGATCCTCTCTTTATTTTATGTCTTCTTTTAATTTTGAAAAGGCTAGAAGGAAGAACTTCAAATGTGTAGGTGAATGACCTCTCCCTTCATTAATAAAAGCCTCCTTTATTTGATTCTCATCAGTTTCTGTTTCATATTTGTTTTCCCTATGCTTATATGCTGTTTGATGAATCCAAAGGGGGAGAAAAATAGCTGCTGAAAAATAGCTCACCATGCTAGGTGAAGCTAGCTGAAACAGGGAGTTAATTCTGCACCTTTAAACCATTTCTTATGCTATGAAATACTGCTGTTTTTTTTCTGGTTTAAAATCTGATACAGTGCAGGTTCTTCAAGCAACAAAGCTATGAGGTTAGCTATGGGGATTTGTCTCCATCAAACAGGGGGAGATTGTTGAAGATGGTTGCTGCCCCTTCAAAATTGTGTTTGATGAAGACTTTTATGTACATTTCATGTGTATTTTGCTTTGCTTTAAGTGTGTCTTAGGTAGTGCTTAGAGGTTGTTTAAGAGTGGGCTTTTTGCTGAGTAACTCACCTCATAACCACTGGCGATGTGATAAGAACAAACATAAGTTTTCTTAAACTGTTTTTCACATGTTTTACAAAAAACACGTTTACTGCATAAAAATAAATATGTTCTTTTCTAAATAAACAGATTCAGTTTTAAACTGATGCCTTGGCTAAGTCTTGTGAAAATTAGATTTTGTGCATCATGTATTTTGACTAAGTCTTCTACCTTTCAAAACGACTGAGTTTTAAATAGTTAAACTTTCTCTGTTTTCGTTTTGAAAAATAAATATGTTCATCTGTAAATGAATAGATTCTTTTTGTCTCTGGTGCCATGTCAAGCTTAAACGTTTTTCAGTTTTATCTCTGCACCAGAATGGTTGACTAAGTCTCCTCACTTAACAAATTCTCTAATTGTTTTTTGAAAATAAATCTGTTCATTTTATTTTCAATCTGTTCATTTTATAACAACTTTAACTGTTTTTCAAAAATCTGTTATAAGTTGGTTTTCTATAAAATGAAAACTTATTTCTGAGTTTAAAAATCGTTCATACATTTGCAAAAACAAGTTTTACAGCAGAGAATCAAAAGTTTACAAAGGATTAGCATTTGTTCTTCAAAGATTTCGAAAATCAAAAAGTGCTTGTTCTTGGTTTGGTTCCAAAAGCCTGGTGTGAGGTGCTGCTACTGTTCTAGCAATCTTGCCTACTGGTTTAAGGCAGATCTTTGTATCCTCAATCAGGTGTAGTCGTTTCACTTCTCATTTCTTGTAATAGTTTGGTTGAACACTCTTCTTGATAGGTTTTCTTGAAGAGTGTGTGTGAGCTGAAATAGGTTTTTTCAGCAAGAGTACCTAAGTTCTTGTAGGTTTCAAGAACAGTGGGAATTGTGTTTCTTTGTACTGTGATTTAGTGAATTTCACCTTGGTTTTAGGTGAAGACTGGATGTAGCTCAGTTGAGTGAACCAGTATAACTGCCCTGTGTTCATTCTCTCTCAATCTCTGCAATTAAGTTTCTGCATAATTGTTAAAACAACAAAGAAATAAATATGTTCAATCAATAATAAATCTGGTCTTTCTGGGCTCAGTTTATACTGTTCTTAATTTCTAAAAAAGTTGTTTGATTCTGATAAGAACATATAAAATTTGTTAAAAGCCACTGGAACAGATTGACTGTGATAGGTTGCTCAAGAAATTGTCAAAGCTATTAATTGAACCTTTAACAATTGCTTAAAATTGAAGCATGCTGTTCTGTGATTCATTGTTCTTAATTTCTGGAAAATTGTTTGATATCAATAAGAACACTCATAGTTTGTTAAAAGCCACTGGAACAGGTTGATTGTAAAGGTTACTCAATTAATTGGCATGCTATCAATTGAACCTTAATCACTTGCTTGAAACTGAAGTTTGCTGTTTTGTATTTCACTGATTTTTTTTCTAATATCAGTGTGTATGCATCTGGAAAATCTATTTGCATAATCTTGTGATTATCCTTGCTGTATAAACGTTTTTCAAACAAAAACAGTGCTGAAATAAATCTGTTCATTTTCACATAAATCGATTTATTTTCTGTAAACTGTGTTAAACACTATTTCTGCGAGAAAGTTTTAAAAGGTCAATTCACCCCCCCTCTTGAACTTTGGCACTATTTAACCCAACACCATGTTCGAGGAATAGCTCCCCCCTCACGGTTTCTAGCCTATACGCTCCATTCCCGAGCACATCGACTATGTGAAACAGGCCAATCCACTTTGGGGACAACTTGTTTTTTAATTGGTAAGGCTGGGCCTTTCACATTACCAAGTCGGTAATCTTGAAGTGCCGAGGTCTCGTCTTAGTCTTTTGCCTCAACTCCACCCTTCTCTTCAATGCCTCCGAGTTAATACAGGCATGTTCACGCACCTCATCTAGCAAGTCCAGGTTCACCTTCCTCCTTTGTTGGATTCCTCAACAACGAAGCTTTGGAATTGCGAAGAGTTCTCTTGTATCTCATCTGGTTCTTCCCTTTTATATCCCTTTTCTGATCCTCTCCAGCAAGTCCAGGTCGCCTCTCATTGACGACTTTTGCCTCAACAACCCATTATGGCTCCCCTGCCTAAACAGTGGTTGTGTAGGTTCCTCTTCTATTCTTCAAGCTACTCTCGTAACATTTTCGTGCCATCTTTTGATCAGACTTGATGGTAATTACCCCTCCCTCAAGAGAAGGCAACTTAATCTTCATATGTGTCGTTGAGGCTACCACACCCAACCTGTTCAGGGAAGGTCGCCCTAAAGGTAAATTATAAGTTGAAGACGTGTTAACCATAATATATCTTATGGTAATCGTCAAAGCCACGATGCCATCAGAGAAGGTCATCCTCAGCTCGATGTACCCGCGTACTACCATTTGATCTCCCGCGAAGCTGACCAAGCACCCATCGTATGACCTCAGTTGGTCGGGAGATAACTGCAAACTATTGAACAACATCACGTCAGTCGAGCTCCCTTAATCAATCAAGATTATGTCCACCTTCCTTCCTACGGTGACAAAAAATATCATCACCAAATCATCCTCGTGAGGAACTACGTCTTTGAAGTCGGAGCTTGTAAAGCAGAGAGTGGGTTCTTGTGGATGATCAGGTCTTCTCGCTTACATGGACATCACTGCTCTTGATGGCATTGAGCTCTTCTCCTTGCGGTTTTTGTGGTGGTTTTGGCGGAAGCTTCAATAGATTGAGGTGGAACAAGGCTCTCCTAAGAGTTGTGGTAGCCTTGGAGGTGCATGAAGAGTAGGAGAGTGAGAGAGGTTCGGCCAACTCTCTTTGTAGGTGAAAGGTTTGAAGATTAGAGACCTAAATCTTAAGAGATTTTAGGCAAGGGAGTAAGAATGGCACATTTTGGCAGCATTTCAATACTCAAATTAATCTTGCAAATACATGAGCCAAGCACCTCAATTTATATTGTTTAGAGGGCTGGAAATTCAAAATAAAGTGGAGGGAAATTCAAATGAATTCCCTCCCAAAAGTGGAGCCTAAATGAGCACATGGGAAGGGGTGTGTCTAGTTTGTATGCTCACCCCCTCCATGGGCTTTCTAGATCGGCCTTGGTAAATTTAGAGGTTTTTTTAGAAACTCTAAGTTTACCTAGGTTGGTGTTTTAGGTGCCAAAATTAATTCTAAGAAAAATTACAAATAAAGTTCCTATGCTAATTTTGACAAGAAATTAAAGTCTACTCTACACTAGAGTTTATGGCATTTGAACATGTAAAAGAACGTCTTCTTGGATCCTCTTGGCCATAAATCTAGGGTTGGACCAAATCTACCCTTTGGTGGGCTTGCATGTGGGCTTGTGCTTGGGCCTCTTCCATCATCCCCTCCCTCTTGAAAAGGATTTGTCCTCAAATCCAATGCTTCTTCTTCTTCAATGTTAGGGGGATGAATGTGGTTGGATGGTGTCCATCATCTCCTCCTTCTTGAGAAGATCTATCCTCAGATCTACAGGATCGATCTCGAATAGCAGCCTCTTGCTTTGACAACTATGCTCATCCTCCCGGATCAAACGTCCATCTGTGGGAATCATCAAACAAAGCAAATGAGTTAGTTTGAGCAGTTGTATAAAAATCAATTTTATGAAGTTGCCATTCTTTTTGTTTTTCTATTGGCAACTTTTTACGACATTTCTTTAGGGAGGAGTTCATAATTTTCTTTTCTTTCAAAAGCTCAAGAGTTTGATCAACTTCAAAATGACTTATGAATCCTCCTTCATGTGACTCATTCACAAGGAGTTTTCTATGTGTTATTTGAGGTATGCAAAGTTTTTCTTCTTTAAATACGTACCCCTCATAAACATAAAATCCTCCATGTGCTCTATGTTGATACTTAGCCAAAGTGGTTGCAAAATCTTGATAAAGTTTAGGTATGTTATCAAATCCAAGAATTTGGGCTCCAAAAAAGAGGGCATGTTTCCTTGATAGAGCATCCACCACAATATTTGTTTTGTCCGTCTTGTATTTGATAACATATGGAATTTGCTCAAGAAATCCCATCCACTTTGCATGTATTTTTAACTTGTGTTAGATTTTAAAGACTCATGCAGGGCCCTCACAAGTGTATATAGAGCTCTTTGTTATAGATGGGGTAGTTGAGGGTTACACCATGAAGTTTTTCAATAAAATATGCAATTGGGTGCCCACCTTGCAATGCACACACTCTAGCTCAAAAGTTTTTACAAAGTTTGGTAAAGCTAGAATGGGTGCATTGGTGAGTTGAGCTTTCAACCTTTGAAAGGCTTGCTCATGCTTCTCCATCCAACAAAATGGAGTGTCTTTCTTCACTAACTCATTGAGTGGTGAAGCTAGACTTGAGAAGTTAGGATCAATTCTCCTATAATAACTTGCTAGACCATGACAACTCCTAACATCTCCTACATTTTGTTGTGTTGGCCATTCTTGGATGGCTTTGATTTTCTCAGGGTCAACATGTACCCCATTTTTGTTAGCTATAAAACCCAAAGACACTACACTATCAACATAGAAGGTATATTTATCACTATTAGCAAACAAACTATTAGTCCTAAACACTAAGAAAACTTCCCTAAGGTGGCTTAGGTAATCATAACTACTATATATTTACCTATGCACTCCCCTTTTAAGGTTCTTTTTTTACTATGCTTGTAAGGGATGTTGTAAGATATTCCTCATTCTTTCTAGATTCACACAACCCCTCACTTGGCTTTTCTATTTCTTTCTTCTTCTTTTTCTCATTTTCTTCACTCTCACTAGTTTCTTTTTCTTGGCTACTATATTCATCTTTGTTCCTTAAGATCAGAGATCTTTCATTGGAACAATTAAATGCTAAATGACCCTTACCAAGACATTCTAAACATTGAATTTCTCTAGCTTGAGTGTGTGAGATATGCTCGGCTAGATTTTGGGAAAGTTTTAGAGATGTTTCTTTTATATGTTCTTCCCCTCTTTGGAACTCATCCTTGTCATAAGATACAAAGTATGAACTTTGTTTTTGACTTGATTGTTTTCTCAAAATTTGTTTTTCAACTTTAATGCTAAGTTGAATCAAGTCATTTAAATCTCTATAAGATAAAAGTTCAACTTTGTTTCTTATCTAAAGTTTGAGACCACTTAAAAACCTAGCTATGGTGGTATGGTTGTCTTCATTAATCCTTGCCCTCTTAATATATGACATCATCTTTTGCCAATATTCTTCTACACTCATATTTCTTTGATGAAGTCTTTGGAGCTTGTCCATCAACTTCCTATTGTAAAGTGAGGGAATATGGCGACATCTCAAGACTCCCCTAAGGTCATGCCAATATGTAATGGGAGGGTCCTTGTGGAGATGTCTCTCTCTTTTTAGGGCATTCCACCAATACATAGTGATATGATTCCACTAGGTAGATATGAATGATTCTTTGACATTCTATGGAATCAACTTGAGTTGGAGATAGCTTAGGCACTTTTAATAGAATTGGATCAAGGTTCTATGTTTCAAGAACTCACCAAAACTTGCACCAAATACCAAACTCATATGGAAGATCCATCTATTGCCAATTGAACCGATTAAATTGTGTAAAAAGGCAAAAACACCGATTAAAAAGATCAAGAACAGAAATGCACCGAACAAATCAGCTAGAATTGAAGAAGAAACAAATGGAAACAACCAATGAAACTATGAACCGAAGCAAAGCTGAAAATAAACTGAATTGCCGAACCAAAAAGAAGCTAAACATGTTTTAGGAATTTCATATGAACATGAAGATGAAAGAAATAAGAACTTATGGAGATGGATGCTTTGGTTTGATGATCACGCCACTTGGATGGTGAAGGCTCCAAGATGAGTGAGCTAGTGCCGCCACTTGAGAGAACCAAATGCACTCAAGATAAGACAAGGTGAAGGAGAAGACAAGTTCTCACAAATTCTCTCTCAAATTGAGTAGAGTTTCTCTATTGCTAATTTCCAATATGATTTTTACAAAGGCAAGCACCTTTATTTATAGCCTAAGAGGTGCTGAAATGAAAAGCTAATTAAACTCAAATTACCCCCCAAATGACATAAAAGTGGCGCCAACTTAGAGCATGAGGAAGGTGTGACTTCCTCTCTTAGTTTGGCACCTCCCTATTACGCCTACACCCCTCTACTAAGCTCACACCCCCTAAGCTTCCTATTATTTTCCTAAACTAAAGACCTAAAGATGCTTTTACAAAAGAGGTGTCTTATGTTTCCCTCTAAGCATCTTCTAACACAAAGATATTACAAAAAGAGAAAACAACCTTCCATTATTTCCTAATGCCTTGAATTGACTTCTTGTAAGCCTTTGAGGTGGACTATCAACTCCTTGAGCGTCTAACACTTGAGCCTCTTCCTCTTCTTGTCCTTGAGTATTGGCCTCCATTTGGTCTTGAACTTGATCTCCATCACATAGCATCACCTTGAAAACTTAAGGTAGCTAAGGGTACTTTCTTTTCTTCACTCACATGGTTGCAAGCAAACAATTGCTCTACCTTCATCTCCCAATATAGATATGTTTCTACATCTTCTTTTCCATAGAAATGAGGTAGCTCTACCTTAATCTCCTTTAGGTTTTCTTGTTTCTCTTTTCTAGCTCTCCTAGGGGATGGTTGATGATATTTATTTATTTTAAGACTTCCCTCCCCAAGAGAATCATGATCTTTAGAGCTAGATGCATGAGAACATATTTTTATTTTTATTTTTGAGAATTCTCATCCTTTGCTTTAGTCAATTTGTTAATTTTGGCCTCATTATCCAATTGTCTATATGAAATTAATTGAACGTCCTTGGAAAGTTGTTTTAAAAGAGATTTTAGGGACTTCACATCACTTTCATTAGATTTAGAGGAGTGAGAAGACATGACTAAAAATTTGTGTTTAGAAGTGCTTTACTTTAAGAAAGAAGAGGAAAGTTAGTGAAGGTAGCTTTCTAGGTAAGAGAGGTGAGTCACTAAGGACTACTTAAGTACCAAGTCTTGCCTTAGCCAAAAACTATCCCTCAAAAACTTCACACAATTCTTTTTCTAAGTAAATTACTTAGAACACAATGAGGATGGAGAAATCAAATTTTATGCAAGAAAAACATTGCAAAGCTATTTAACAAATAAAGCAATTTATCAAAGCTTTAAACAAAGATATACGTAAGCAATTTAAGCAAAACTAAGCAAGGATTATCGTAAATCAAACTAGCTAGCACAATTAAAATTGTTATTCTACAAAGCTTTAAACTAGGCATTTCCCAGGTGAGACTTCTTAGACACTTTGAGCCTTTGAAGACACACTCACCGTCTAATCGTGATTAATCCACTAATTAACAAAAGTGAAATGTAATTACAACTCAAGAAATGCAAAGAAATTGAATTGCACAAATTTAATTTCAGCTTGTTAAGCTATGCACTCCTTTGGCTTGCTTTTGCTCTTCTTTGTTGTGTCCTTCAAAATGTATGGTTTGTTTTTGGTATTTGTATTTGCTGCTGCTCCTTGCCTTGAACTTCTTATGATTTAAGCAATTAATTTCTCCAAAACAGTACCTACTAAGTAGAGCTAGACTCTTCTCATGTCAATTTCCCCTCAACAAGCACCAATTGAAATTTATCCACCAACAATATAGAGGTCAAGAAAAGAAAGCAAGAAACAATTAAATTTTAAAAACAACACCACAGCAATTGGATTTAATCATATGACACAACTAGAAAGAGTTCAGAATAATATTGGACAAGCAAATAAAAATAGGCACTCAATAAAGGATGGCACACAAAAGGAACCTAAAGAAAGGCACTAGAATTGATTTGAAAAACCAAAACAGCACTATTGGAATTTTCAGGTTCAGAAAGCGTGACTTAAAATTTTTATGCTGAGCTGGCTATTTTGAATTTGCTTCTGAAAATTTAAACACAAACAATTCATTCTCTTAGCAAACTTTTGGCGCTGGAATCACACCAAAAAAATGCACCAATTAATTGTGATAAAGTTTTCAAAATCAATGTCCAATTACCGCCAGTTTTAGCGCAAGAATGCACACTTTTTTTTGTGTGATTTATCTTTTTTTTTTCTATTTTGCCTTTTCAACTAATTCTCTTTTTTTTCTTTTTCTAACACATCAAACCACTGAAATCCAGAATCTCAGAATTTTCTTTCAACGTATTTAATTTTCATAACACAAAACAGCTAGAACAGAATTTGTAAAAACAGAGGATTCCTAATTCTGGAATTAAAAACAGAATGAGAAACTACAAAAACACAATGGAATGAATGTGATAGAATTTGTATGGATCTAGCATACAAATATGAACTCAAACTAAAAGGAAAAATGCACTAAAGGAACAAATCAATTCAGAATTCAAATTAAACACTCAAATCAAAACAAGAAACAAATGAATAAAAAAAAGTACTACTAAGATTTGTTGACAATTTTGGAATTACATGACTAGACAAAACTTATAGATCCAGAAAATAAAATGACTCAAACACATCATATGAACCGAACAGAAATTCAAGCAAGACTCAAATATCCTAAAATCAAAACAGCAACACAATTCACCATAGAATCCTACACAAAATTGAAAATAAGGTGCTCAAGAACAAATTGAACAATTTCTACCAATTGAAATGTTTAGAATAACATCTAAATCAAATTAAAAACGTAAAAACAGCAAGACAACATGAACAAAAGATGAACAACATGAAGATAAGAAGAACTCAAGCAGAAAAATAAAAAGAGACACTTATCTCTTGAAGACCATAGCTCTAGATACCAAATGATGACATTGAGCTCTTCTCCTTGCGGTTTTTGTGGTGGTTTTGGCGTTAGCTTCAATGGATTGAGGTGGAACAAGGCTCTCCTAAGAGTTGTGATAGCCTTGGAGGTGCATGAAGAGTAGGAGAGTGAGAGAGGTTCGGCCAACTCTCTTTGTAGGTGAAAGGTTTGAAGATTAGAGACCTAAATCTTAAGAGATTTTAGGCAAGGGAGTAAGAATGACACATTTTGGCAGCATTTCATTACTCAAATTAATTTTTCAAATAAATGAGCCAAGCACCTCAATTTATAGTGTTTAGAGGGCTGGAAATTCAAAAGAAAGTTGAGGGAAATTCAAATGAAATCCCTCCCAAAAGTTGAGCCTAAATGAGCACATGGGAAAGGATGTGTCTAGTTTGTATGCTCACCCCCTCCATGGGCTTTCTAGACCGGCCTTGGTAAATTTAGAGGTTTTTTTAGAAAATCTAAGTTTACCTAGGTTGGTGTTTTAGGTGCCAAAATTAATTCTAAGAAAAATTACAAATAAAGTTCCTATGCTAATTTTGACAAGAAATTAAAGTCTACTCTACACTAGAGTTTATGACATTTGAACATGTAAAAGAACGTCTTCTTGGATCCTCTTGGCCATAACTCTAGGGTTGGCCCAAATCTACCCTTTGGTGGACTTGCATATGGGCTTGTGCTTGGGCCTCTTCCATCAGCTCGTGCCTACCGCTTACGCTTGGAAGCAAAGCTCCCTCCTCTAGAAAATCCTCCCAAGATGGTGTTCAAGTGTGCATGTACAGTGTGTCATGCGCTTGTCCTTAATGACAACTTTTACGGATTACACAATCCAAAAGCGAAAATTAACCACAACACCTTACCTAAAACGAAATCAGGTACCTAATCACCACAAACCACTCCGTACCACCATACAAACCACCACTGCAGATACCCACTAGAGAAACAAACACAAATTTCACCACAAACTTCACCACTAACCTCGCTCCAACATCACCCTTAGCCTAAAAATATTTGCAGAATGGTAGTTTTAAAATTAAACCAATTATGAAAATACAGGAAGAAACTATAGAGCTGCAGGAAGAAAACGCCTTTACAAAACAATCCACCCCAACCCATTCTTAACAAACCAAATGTAAGACAAATGAAAACGAGATAGATTGATATGTATTGTCATCCTATTTTCTTCAACTTTAATAATTTTTTATAACTAATCTCTCCACTTAAAAAAGAGAGTAAGAGTATAAAAAATCATTATAATTGGTACAACAATCTCCACATTATCAAAGTCTTAAACTTTTTTGTGAGTTTGCGCACACGGTCGAAGCTCAAATCTGAGGAACTTTCCTTTGAAAGATTTGTAGGAAGATTGATATAGGGTCACAACCCACCCCACTAATCCTACCAACACAGGTCCAATATGTTCTAGAAGAAGCTATTAAAAAAAGTTAGAAAAAAAGTTTGGCATCAAAACAATTCCTAAGTGAGTGCGCAATGTACGAAACACAACAACGTCTAATTATTAGGATGAAGTTGAGTGGAAGTTGAAGTATTCAAACCTCCACAAATCTAAAAGAAGTTGTAACCTTAATCCAATAAACAATATATAACATGAAAATTTCCTAAAGGATGCAGTAGTTCATTATAAAAAGAATTCAAGATGAAGGAAGAATGAAAAAATAAATGAAGAACATACACTATTATACACAAATTAGTTTTTGTATATTTTGTTATTACAAAATGTTAACAAAATAAACGTACGAAGTATATATAGATACACACCTAAACATTACTACAAATACAATTATAATATTTTGAGCAACAAATAACTAATGTTGTTGAGAATAAACTTGAATCAGACTCTAATTCCTTGTTATACATCTTTGGTTTCTATTTTGCCACGATTGAAAAATGCTGGTTCTTGAGGTGAAGGCAACATCTCAACTTGCTCACAGCTAAAATACAAAGCAATTTTTGCCATGATAGGTCTCTGATCTGGGTTTCCTTGCACACATAATAAACCAATTTGTACACACTTAATGATTTCTGTTTCAGAGAAGGAGTGTTGTAATGAGGGATCCAACAATTCAAATACTTCATTTTCCTTCCACTTCTTCCAAGCCTGCAATTAGGATGCCAAATACATTCTCATTTATCTCCATCATATGAATCCTCTTTAACATGTTGTTCATAGAACATTTTTTACTAGTTTATTTTTTTAAAAAAAAGACAAAATCATGAACAAAAGTCATCAAAATAGAAATGGCCCCTATAATTTTATAATTTCTAATAATTCTCATTCAAAATTTAGAAGTATGCTAAAATATGTTGAATAACATGTTACTAATTAACTTTTTTTCTTGGAATCTATTACTAAGATACTCACATGGCTTAAGAGATCATCAAAATCTTTCCCATTACCATCAACGTTTCTTTTTCCACTGACTATTTCAAGAACAATAACTCCAAAACTAAAAACATCAGATTTCATAGAAAATTGGCCAAGCATTGCATATTCAGGAGACATATAGCCACTGCAAAAACAATAATAAACTCAGAAACTCATCATACATGACATGAGGTAAAGAATAATGTGATATATGTCAATATTATTTGAAACCAAACAATTCCTGTGTTATTAGCATAAAAAAAACTTACTATGTTCCGGAAATTATACTAGTGTTTCCTTGCATTTGATCAATGGAAATAATCCTTGCTAGTCCAAAATCTGATATCTTTGCATTCATTTTGTTGTCTAACAAAATGTTACTAGGTTTAAGATCACAATGTATAATATTAAGATGAGAATCTTCATGGAGATAGAGAATTCCTCGTGCAATTCCTTTTATAATCTCGTATCGTTCAGACCAACTTAATTTCCTATGATTTTGAGGACCTTTAAAATCAGCATGCAAGAGATTAATTACTCAATAAAAACAAAAACATGAGACAAAACCATTTTTAGTGATCAGAAATATGGAGAAAACGCATTGAAGATGAAATTGTAGGTGACGAAAAGATAAAAGATAAGTTTGAAGTATCATACTGAACAGGTAGTAATCAAGGCTTTTGTTGTGCACAAACTCATAAATGAGTATCTTCTCATTCCTTTCCACACAAAATCCTAACAGTCTCACAAGATTTCTGTGTTGAAGTTTGGAAATCAGCAAAACCTCTTTCTTGAATTCTATAGCTCCTTGACTGGAATTTTTCTTTAGCCTCTTTACGGCTATTTCAAGTCCATTTGAGAAACCACCCTACAATATACATGCTATTAATAAAGCTTAAATTGAACATTACAGAAAAATTACTCCGTTACAGCTTAACACGAGACATACCTTGTAAACTGCTCCAAAACCACCTTCTCCTATCTTGTTATCATCAGAAAACTTGTTTGTTGCTTCTTGAATAGTTCTCAATTCAAATTGCAAAGAGTTCAATTCTGTTGAAATCTCTTCCCCACCTGAACCAAAAATGTTGTCAGTTATATATGAATCAGTAGTTCAGTAAATAATAGAATCTCCACTGCCCAGTAAACTTGAAAAGAGTGGAATTATGATCACAAAAATGAAGATTTTTTCAGTTCTACATTACAATTTCCCTTTCGGTGCTTGAGATCCTTCCTTGACTCCCTGTGTAGCAAATAGCAAACAAAAAACAAAACAATGACTGGAACAAGGGCATGAAAAAATATGATTGATGCAATTACTCCCAGATTCTTTCTTTTTCCTGCAATACAGAGTTTAGTATCAACTCAATATTTTCCTTTCAAAACCATGTTAAACAAAGGATACACATTGTTAAATTATGATCTTGCTCAGTTAAAAATGTTAACCTCTAGGAAGTGGGAAAAATAGATAATGATCATATCTAACAATACAGCTCGGATATATAACTCTTCCTCCTGTCTTGCCTCTTGCACATGTTTGAAGAAAATTCATGGCATCCCTAAGGCACTTCTTGCAATTTTCCTTGGAGAGGTATGGGGTGCACTGAGCAAAGCCAAAAAGGTGCTGGTCCTCAGAGATGGTTATTTTCTTCACAGCAAATTTAATAGAATCCATTGGAGCTTCATTGGCTTCAGTCAGAAGATCCTCCATCAAGGAACTCAGCACTTTGTTGAAACTATCCAATTCTCCCTCATAATCCTCACTCTTCCTAACACACCTAGATGGCCATTTCTCAGGAGTGTTGGGGAAAAACTTGTCTGAGTAGCGAACCAGACATTCATGAGTCCAAATTATAGCCTCTTTGTTGAAGACACACTTTGATTTAAGTGTCTGTATGGAAGTACTTACACATTCTCCACATTTCTCCATATATCCATTGCACATGAAGAGGCCATAGACAATGTCTCGTTTGTTTGTTCCACTCACTGTGGTGTTGTAGTAGTTGGTGATGTTAATTTTGGATGTAAGTTTAGATAAGAGTTTATTCAGGTTGAATTGGTAACTGCTTTTGGGACTAAACTTTGCCTTGTTTGTGC
The DNA here is from genome assembly GCF_051622355.1 of Phaseolus vulgaris. Lineage (NCBI taxonomy): Eukaryota > Viridiplantae > Streptophyta > Magnoliopsida > Fabales > Fabaceae > Phaseolus > Phaseolus vulgaris. Next base: position 6,776,475 of record NC_143503.1, read on the forward strand.
AATCATAGTGCCTGAAAGTTGAGGCTGTTTCAGTCGGTAAAACGTTAAGGGTGCCAAGTAAGTAGAACATAAGAATTGAGATCAATTTCAGACGGATCACAGAAACCATGTTTTGGGATATTCTTTCTGCTTAATGTTTATGCTAATATACACTACAATTGGATTAATCTTCATGAAGTAATTGATTTAATAATTACTTGTTATTTTAGTTTATGTGAGGAAGCTAATGGTGTCTAGTCTTGTGTGAACTAAGTAAAATGTTCAAAGCATATTTTTGTTTCTTTTACTTTTGTGTCTGAAAATATAGAGAACTATGATTAGTTGTCGTGTTCACCATTTGTTTTTAGAATGCTACCTATCTTAAGTTAACATGCTTTGAGATGACATACATGATACCATTAAGTGTGATAGAAATCATTTTCAAAACTTTTAGAAATTAATAATGAGAAAACTATAAAAGATTGTAGAAAATAAAACTAAAATTAAGGGTAACAAACATGTTAACCTTTATTTATTTGGAAATTTAAATAATCGTAATATCAACAAAAATATTACCTTATATTTTAATAGGAAATTTCACGATTTTTAATATAGTGAAATATATATTGAATTTGATTTAATTTAATTTTAATTTATTTTATTTTTCAAATATTTTGTTTAAATTTAACAACTTAAATTTATTAAATTTTAAACTTTGTCGTTGGAGATAAAGTATGTCAATTATTATGTTATTCCAATATCAAACAATTCTCAATAATTAAAAATTTTCTAGTTAATTTTGGTTAATGTTATTTTTCTATCAAATTTCGTCAAGATTTTTTTAATTGATATTGGTAAAAAAAAAATTCTTGATTGACGTTAGGTAAGAGTGTTATCCAGGTTATTTTTATGATCTTGTTGATTAGATTTTTTTTGCTAACTTTTTTTTTATCGATGTCGATTGAATCTTTTTTCCATTTTACATTAATAAAACCCTAGTTAATTTTGGCTAAAATTTTCCACCAAGTATTAAAAATAAATCCTAACAAACTGAACATTACTGTCAATGATAAAAAATAATCACGACAAACACTCTAAAAAGATAACCACAACAAACATTAATTAAAAAGATGTAGTTCACATTCACAAGAAAATGGCCTGTCTCACATTGGTCAAAAATATCTTTATTGGGTAAGAAATAAAAATGATCAACAACAAAATATACAAAGAGTTCTTTTGTAAGTCTATGGCCAATGTTTACTTTTTATTTTGTGTAACAATTTGTCAATTATGAGTGTTATTCTTGAAAGAATTGACATTACACTTGTGCCAATAACATGTCTTTGATCTTTGAGATCTTTGAGAAGCCAAAAGCAAGTGGGTAATTAATGGTTTATCTGCCAAATAAGAAGAAAATAAATTAGAATTATTATGCAGATCATTATAAGTTAGATTATAAATTCAAGATCATATAATATAAATTTAAGATTCTCAATCAAAAATAAATTTTAGATTATAAGATAAAAAAAATGTTCTTTTAATACCAACAACTAAATAAAATATTAATTAAAGGGTAGGTCTAGGAAAAAAATTCTCTTGAAATAAAAATAGTAAAGGAATCTAAAATCTAATGTATCATACAAAAAGGTAAATTAAATCCTCATACAGTTACTTCAATGCTCATGTTTTCCTATCGTTACATTGTGTTAATGGTTAATTAGTGTTTCATATGTCACAATCTTTAAAGAAGTTACTTTAATTACATGTAACAAAAATGGTTAAATAAGAAAAGTAGCTCCTCGTGATCACAAATTGCAAAATAAAGTATTAAATACACAAGTGAATTGCCAGGGAGTTAAGTATTGGAAGATTTTTCAAGAATAAATAAAAGTAACCATTGGTGAGATCAAATAGTGTGGTAAACTCAGGGTGGATACATATAATATACTCTCAGCCAGAAATCAAATTATTCAAAACAACACAATAGACACGGGGAAAGTTGTCCATAAACACTTATAAATGAAAAAAGAAAAGAGAATAGTAAACTTGTTAGGAACTAAAATAAATTTATGCATAAATTAAAAAAAATGATTTTGAAAAAAAAATAACTATTACAAATTAATATATATATATATATATAATTTAGTTTTAATTTATGAGAAAATAATTATTTTTTTAATTTTCCTGTTTCTAAGAGTGTTAATATTCATCCAAATATGAATATGTATGTTTAAGAAAAAGTTTTCCATAAAACTTTATAGGTGAGAAAAATAAAATATTGTTAAGACTGTTTGCTTAATATCTTTTATTTAAATTGTTCTTGTCGCTTGATCTTGGGTTGATTAGTTGGGCAAGCTTCGTTTGTAGTATGTCTCTTCCTGTTGTATTAGAACAACGTTCCATTTTGACAGGTGGGGCTCTACCTGTTGATAATACTTCGACAATCAAGTCAGTGGGAGCATACAAAATAATAATCAGTTTAAGCCTCTAGTACTCAGAAACAACATACCTTTACCGGGGGTCTCAAGTCCATTTTATAGTTATTCCTCTAACAACTTTCACTCACGAGAATATAATCTCTACTGAAAGTATAAAATAATAACAAAAAATCACCTATCCACGGGCATCTTTACTTACGGTGCTAACAACAGAAGAGAATCCCGTACACCTTTATTCACGGGTGCTCTCCACTTATTTAACAGGTTTATATATTCAACTAACAACTATATGCATATATTTATTTAACTAACAACTTGGTGTATATTCACATATAGTCTATTCTATCAACTTAATATATATCGACATATATATTTAACTAACAACTTGATATTAACATATGACCAAACTTATTATTTAGTTATTCTCCACCGTGCTTACCAACGAAACTGGGTTGAGCCCATGACCTGCCCTTTGGGCCCAAAAACCGAGCTGACCATACCCATATGCTTGGATCGAGGTCCCAAGCAAACAAGCACTCTTGTCCAGCTAGATCGTCTCTTCGTGTGCTAACTCAACTAAATCAACTGAATTAATGCACCATCTTCCAAGAACAAATTTATCATTAGATGACCTCATTAAAAAAAACCCTTCAAGGGAAAAAGATCATCACCTTAAACATCAAATTGTTAAAAAATTAAGCATTAAAACAAAACATTTTAACTAAAGTAAAACTTGAGGTTTGCCACGTTCCATGTTCGAGGAATAGCTCCCCCCTCCACGGTTTCTAGCCTGTACGCTCCATTCCCGAGCACCTCGACTATGCGAAACGGGTCAATCCACTTCGGGGACAACTTGTTTTTTAATTGGTAAGGCTGGGCCTTTCACATTACCAAGTCGATAATCTTGAAGTGCCGAGGTCTCGTCTTAGTCTTTTGTCTCAACTCCACCCTTCTCTTCAAAGCCTCCGAGTTAATACAGGAATGTTCATGCACCTCATCTAGCAAGTCCAGGTTCACCTTCCTTCCTTTGTTAGATTCCTCAACAACGAAGCTTTGGAATCGCGGAGAGCTCTCTTGTATCTCATCTGGGTCTATCTCGGGCAGGTTTGCCAATGACCATGCGAAAACACCCATGTTCTCCTATATCACATGAGTTATCTTATATTCGAGCTCTTTTCCCAACGAGGTGTCGAGCATAAGGTTCTTCCCTTTATCACCCTTTTCTGAACCTCTCCAGAAGGTCTAAGTCGCCTCTTGTTGACGACTTCTGCCTCAACAATTCATTCTGGCTCCCCTGCCTGAACAGTGGTTGTGTAGGTTCCTCTTCTATTCTTCAAGCTACTTTTGTAGGATTTTCACGCCATCTTCTGATCAGACTTGATGGTAACTACCCCTCCCTCAAGAGAAGGTAGCTTCATCTTCATATGTGTCGTTTAGGGTACCGCAGTCAACCTGTTCAGGGAAGGTCGCCCTAAAGGTAAATTATAAGCTGAAGACACATTAACTAGAATATACCTTATGGTAATCGTCATAGCCGCGATGCCATCAGAGAAGGTCATCCTCAACTCGATGTACCCGTGTACTACCATTTAATCTCCCGCGAAGCCGACCAAACCCCCATCGTATAGCCTTAGTTGGTCGGGAGATAACTGCAAACTACTGAACAACATCTGATGTGATTCCAATAACATAGAAGAGAATGATTCTTGACATTCTTAGGAATCAACTTGAGTTGGACAATTGTAAGGCACTTTTTCTTAGAATTGGATCAATGTTCTAAGACAAGAACTCACCAAAACTAGCACCAAATCCAAACTCACATGGAAGTTCCTCATATTGTCAAATTGAACCAACAAAAAGAGGTAAAACTTAAAATCACCGAACAGAATTGGATAAGAAACAAACTGAACCGAACAAAATGAAATTAAAAGGCAAAGAACTGAAAATGATTGCTGGAAAATAAGAACAACCGAACCATAAACTCAAGAACACAAGACAACATGAACAATTGAAAGAGAAGGAAGGAAGGAGAAAAGAATGCTCATGAAGATGGATGCAAGGTTGGATGATCACGCCACTAGAAGGATGGTTGCTCCTAGATGAGTGTGCTGCCGCCACTTGAGGACACCATGGATCCTTCAAGATAAGACTATTTAGTACTCTATTTATAGCCTAAGGTGCTGAAATGCAAGCTACACAAATTCAAAATTCCCTCCTAAAAAAGTTCTAGAGCCGGCGCCATTTACAAAGCATGAGGAAGGTGTGACCTCTTCCTTCACTTTGGCACCTCCTATTCTACTCCTACACCTATCTACTAATGCACCCCCCTCCTAAAGCTCCTAACTAAATCCTACAAGATGCTATAACAAAAGAGGTTTCTAATGTTTCCCTCTAAGCACCTTCAACCAAAGAAATTACAAAAAGAGAAAATAATTGTCCCCTAGCTCCTATAGCTTTGAACATGCTTCTTGTAAGCCTTTGAGGTGGGCTTTGACCTCCATGGGCATCCTCCATTTGTGCCTCTACCTTTTCTTGATCTTGTTGATTGGCCTCCATGTCCACTTGAGCTTGATCTCCATCAACATCACGTCATCGAGCTCCCTTGATTAATCAAGATTTTGTCCACCTTCCTTCCTACGGTGACAACAAATATCACCACCAGATCATCCTCGTGAGGAACCACGTCTTCCAAGTCGGAGCTCGTGAAACAGAGAGTGGGTTCTTGTGGATGATAAAGTTTTCTCGCTTCCAGGGACATCATTGCTCGTGCCTACCCCTTATGCTTCGAAGCAGAGCTCCCTCCTCCAGAAAATCCTCCCAAGATGGTGTTCAGCCTCCACGTACCAGTGTCTCATACGCTTTGTCCTTAATGACAACTTCTATGGATTACACAATCCAAAAGCGAAAAAAATCCACAACACCTTACCTAAAACGAAATCAGGTACCTAATCACCACAAACCACTACGTACCACCATATAAACCACCATTGCAACTACCCACCAAAGAAATAAACACAAATTTCACCTCAAACTTCACCACTAACCTCATTCCACTCCAACATCACCCTTAGCCTAAAAATATTTGCAGAATGGTAGTTTTAAAATTAAAACAATTATAAAGATACAAGAAGAAACTATATAGATGCAGAAAGAAAACGCCTTTACAGAACAATCCACCCCCAACCCATTCTTAACAAACCAAATGTAAGACAGATGAAAACGAGATAGATTGATATGTATTGTCATCTTATTTTCTTTAACTTTAATTTTTTTTGTTTTATAACTAAACTCTCCACTTAAAAGAGTGTAAGGGTATAAAAAATCATTATAATTGGTACAACAATCTCCACAATGTTAAAGTCTTAAATGTTAGAATTGATGGCTTAAACAAGAGGGTGGTGAATTGTTTACAAAAGGTTTTCGCAAATAATAACTAAGAATGACTTTCTTTTATGAAGTATATTAAGTAGAATCAGAGAAGCCAACAAAAATAAGGTATTAAAACTGTTATCAGAAAAACAATTGATTAATATTACCCGGTTGTTTATATTACAGCGACAAAAATAAGTATAAGCAGTTTGTAAAGCAGGAATATCAACCGGTTGAAAATACGAAATAATCAGTTGATTATGACAACTGTACCGTCCCGTATCCGGGCGTTGACTAAGTCAAAGTCAAAGTCAACGACTGGAGAGTCAAAGTCAACGCAAGGCGTCGCCTAGGTGGAGAGACGCCAAGAGGAAGCGTCGCCAAGGCAAGGCGTCGCCTAGGTAAAGGTGTCGCCCAACCAGGGCGTCGCCAGATCAAACAGTGCTAAAGCAAGGCAATCACGGTGTGGTTCCCCGATACCCATGGGTAGGAAATACCATGGAGGGAGCGACGCCGTGGGAAGGCCTCAGGTCCTGATAACCCGGGGCAGTGATAAAGAGAAGGAAAAGGTGGCTTCAAGGCCATAGTAATAGTACCAGTGTAGGGCAGCCTGACTCGTGAAGTGCTCCTCCCGCCCCAGAGACGCCTGTGGGGCAGATACGACTCAAGAGGAAAGTCACGCCCAGGGCAACCGGGTGCAGAGTACAAAAGGAAGGCAGATACGCTCTCAAAGTAAGTGACTAGATACTTGGGGGCATGAGTTGGCACCCAAAAAGTCACCCCTAGCGCAGTAGCACTCCCAAGCAGGAGGACTCACACGTAGAAACGTCCCCAGATGGGCAGAAACGCCCCCAGATGGGGTCACGGCGTCGTGAGGCCCTCCACGTGTACAACAGCCATGTCAGAATGGAAACACCCTTTAGTCAGGTGCCAGGTAATTAAATCATTCAATACAGTTCCCCTTTCGAGCATTCAGGTACTATAATGGCTCCCGAGCGTTTCAACGTCTTAAATGCGCTACGTTTTCTAATTAAACGCTTTAATGAGTGCGTTACGTTTGTGATTAAAAGCGCTTTAAGGCGCTTTAAATGCTTGGGTAGTTTAAATAGCGCAGAGAATGTTGGAAAGAGGGTTCGAACTTTCTGCAAATTTCCAGAGCTCTCTAGTTGCTTGCTCGTGCTTCGTTAGTTACGAACAAGGGACTGGGAAATATTTGTGCCTGAAAGAGAGAACACAGATACACAGTACACAGTTATTTATTTCTTACCACCTTCAGAGTGCCATACGCGGTGCTCAGAGACGTAGGTGAACAGTTTTGGTGTTTCTTGCTGGCTGACTTGAGCGTCGGAGTGCAAACGGCCGCTAGGGCGCCTCTTTGTCCTCTTTTTTTGCAGGAATCCACAGGTAACCAGTGGGAAGGAGTCCCTAGCTGACGGTTGAGGTCGCGCACGAAGACGTCCCGGTCAACCGGACGGAACAACAACATATCAAATATCAAACAGATTATAATAGAGAGAGATATAGAGAGATTCACATACAAAGTTTATACTGGTTCACTCAACCCCTGAGCTACATCCAGTCCTTAGTCAAACCATTGAGTATTCCACTATGTAACCAATCCTAGATTACAAACAACACACCACAAAGAGGTGACTTTGAATCCAACAAAGCCTACTCATCCTCTTTGCACCAACAAACACCTTAAGCCAGAATCACACTGACTTTAGAGGATTTTACAAACACGTTTACAGAATGTAATATGAACAATTACAAGAAACTAAGAAAGGGTAGAAAACACCTGGAGTAACAGTACACCAGAAACCCTATGATCAGTTCTTGAATCACAACAAAGCTCAAAAGCAATCTTGTTAAACTTTGGAAAACTCCTTTTCACAAACAAATTGTAATCTCTCTTTTTGATCTCAAATCAGAGTGTAAAACTTCTTGTTTATGCCAGTTGACTGAGAAAGTCTTCGTGCGTGGCTCTAACTCACGAACAGGGACTCCTTCGTCCTTAACTCAGATCTTCGCCTTACGCCGCCGTGAGTACCTGAAATGAAGTGAGCAAAGGGCGCCCTCGCAACCGTTTGCACTCTGACGATCAAGTCAGCAAGCAAGAAACATCAAAACCTCCATATCGGAGCACCGTAACTGTATCGTAACTAACTTCTCTCTCTCTTTCTCTCTCCAACCACTCGTTCATACAATGAGTAAGCGAGCAAGCGATTAGAGTGTGTGTGTAAACTGAGTAAAACGTGCAACTGAAAAAACGTACCTTACTAAGCTTTCAGAGAAGCTTATATACCTCGATGTTTCAGTGCTTACTGCCACGTGTCCTTCTGACTTAACCACGATTCCACGTGGAAGGCCTTACAACGCGGTAACCCAACGTGTAAGTCTTCCTTCCCCGGAGTGCATCTGGCGCGAGGGGTGACTACCTGGGTGCCAACTCATGCGCCCCAGCTTCTAGTCACTCGCCCTGGGAGTGTATCTGCCTTCCTCTCGTACCATGCACATAGTTCACCCCTGGGAGTGGCCCTCTCCTGGGTCGTATCTATCCCAGGGATTCTCCAGAGGTGGCGTGGGTACTTCAAGAGTCAGGTTACCCCCTACTGGTACTGGGACTATGGCCTTGAAGCCACCTTTCTCTTCTCTTTACTACTGCTCTGAGGTACCGAGGCCCGAGGCCTCTTCGCCCGTACTGTGACCTCTTACCGTGTCGCCCCCTCCACGGTCTTCCCTAACCCTGGGTATCGGGGGGTAACATCAACGACGCCTCAACATGGCGTCGCCCACACCTGGCGACGCCTACCTCTGGTGACGCCCATTTCTGGCGACGCCCAAAGTGGTCAACCTATTGACTTTCTCCCTTGAGCCCCTTGGTGGGTCCCACCATATGTTTGACTTTGACTTTGACTTTGCCTTTGGTCAACGCCCGGTGACGGGTCGCTACACAAGTCCCCGAGTATAGAGCTGACAATTGTTTCAGCAAAAAGACTAAGGCCTCGCCCTACCATCCACGTGGCATTTCTGATGACGTGACATTCTCTGAGCAGCTGACGTGACATTCTCTGCGCTGACATTCTCTGCACTGAAGATGTGACACTTTAAGTTGCGCTTTAATCTCTTGACACGTGGCCCAATCGCATGACCACAACTTAACGTCTCTCGCGCTCCTCAAGTTTACGTTATATCTTTCAAAAACACGCGCTCCCGGTTACTGTTTCGTCACTTTACGCATTCTACTCACTGTTCATCTTCTCAAGCTTTCTCTGCAATCTTTGCTCTCTTCTTCGCGCTTCCAATCTCCATCAAACCAGATACTCAAAAGGAATGATTTTTCTCCTTCGATGGCTCTTCCTTTTAAATTTTGTACCGATATAACTGCCTGGGCCTATTTATTTCTTTCGCATTTGCACTCTTCTTCCTCATTTCTCTGTTTCTCCTCCTCTCGATTTCTCGCGTGGGTAGGGTTTCTCTTAGGGTTTCTTTCCCCTTTTCGCCTTAACCCCCGTTTGCTAAACCTTTTTCCTTTTTCATTCTTCAGCTTTCCTCAATGGCACAACTACAAAGCCCTTTACCCCTGGGCCTCTGATGAGCTGCTCGATGAGTGCTCAAGCCTAACCTCCATGAAGGATTGGAGAGATCATATTGACAGACCAAGCGTCTACCAACATCACGCCTTTGCAAGGAGGCACGATGAGGACATATATGTGCTTCCTTGTACCCCAGGCACGATGAGGACATATATGTGCTTCTTTTACCAAACGGTCTTCAAGCGCATTGGGATGCGCTTGCCTTTCTCTGGGTTCGAGAGGGAGCTTCTCACAGAGATCAACATTGCCCCTGCCCAGCTTCATCCCAACAGCTGGGCCTTCATCAAGGCCTTCAGGATCCTCTGCGGGTATTTTGGCCAACCCCCCTCAGTGGATATCTTCCTTCACTTCTTCGAGGTGAAGAAGTAGGGAAAAAGCCTCTGCGAGAGCTTCAATAGCATCGCTGGGAGGGTCCTCCTAACTCTGTTCCAGCAATCCTACAAGGGATGGAGGGGCAAATTCTTCAGAGTGTGTTGTTCTGATTACGACCGCACTGCTCTTTACGGCTTCCCCTTGTACTGGGTGAAGAAAGTCAAGCTAACCAAGCCCAAGTCCCTTGATGAGCTGCCCTCGACTGATCGGGAGGTTTGCCAAATCCTGGCCAGCGTGGGGTCTTCGACACCTCCATTCTGATAGGTCGTGAGTACGACGCTGAAGCCCTTGCTAGTTACATAAGTACGAGAACCACCTCCTTTAACCCTTTATTCTTTGCTTCTGCTTGTTTTTGCTTTGTCCATGGTTTATATGCTTTCTCATGTCGTAATTTAGCTTGTGCTTAACTCTCACTATACAGATTCAAAAATGGAAAAGCAAAGGAGATGGAAACTTGCCCAAGCCGTGAAATCTGCTTCATCGAAAGGGGGTGGGGTCTCCAAACCTCCAACCTCTGAAAACGCCCCTACCTCCCCCACCCTTCGCCCCCAAGGTCCACCTCCAACAACCACTCCCCAAACTCTACCATCTCCAACTCAACCCCCACACTCGCCACCTCCCATAGCAGCCATGCTTCTCGCCCTGGCCGCATCCATTGCTGCACCAGCCCCCCTTGATAAAGGCAAAGGGGTGGTAGTGGTTCCTTCAGAAGACGAGGAAGATTTTGCTAAAGGGCAAGTCTTCAAAAGAAGGAGGACTACCCGCGCTGCCCCTCAAGTTGCTACCTCCACTTCTTCCTCTTCGCATAGGGCTGAGTCTCTCAGGGAGCACCCTCCAAGTGCCACCTCACCTCCTCAACCAATAGCCTTGGAGGGCGGGATCGAATCTGAACCGGCTCACCCTACGCCTGCACCAGAGCTTCCCCTACCAATCCAAGACACGCTGAGGGGTTACCTGGAAAAAATGTCTCCACGCAGCCAAACTGAAGGGCCCAAGAAGGAAGGCATGAATTACTACATGGGTGCCTTCATCGCTTGTGCCAACACTTGGCGAGACCAAGCTAAAGCCAAAGCTATCGAGGCCTCAGCCTTTCAAGCTTTGGAGAAAGAAAATGTCATGCTCAAAGAGGAGAAAGAGACCCTGTCACGTCGCTGGGAGCGCCAAGAGGAGGCCTATAAGGATTCCTTGAGGCTAATCCAAAAGGCCAAGGAAGATGCCAGCAAAAGGCTGCATGAGGCGGGGCAAGCCCATGTTGAACTCCTTGGGCAGCTCGTGCCCCTTCGCGTGAAAGTGGTGGAGCTTCAAGACGCGGCGGAGGCTTCTAAGGCGTAGCAGAAGAAGCTTAAAGACCACTGCGTCGACCGGGAAGAAAAACTGGCAAAGACTGAGGCTGCACTTGAGGGCAAAACCAATGACTGCGACTTGCTAACTACGGAAAACACAACTCTGCAGGCAAAAGTTCAGGAGCTCGTGGCTGCTTTAGCGGCCAAAGACCAAGAGATGACCTCCCAAGCTGAGAACTTCAAGGCAACAGAGGAAAAGCTAGTCCAAGAAGCCGAGACGGGGTTCGCCGACGGGTTTGCTGAGGCCCTTGTCCAAGCAGCTTGTGCGAACCCTGGCATCAACATTTCAGAGTGCAACCCTTTCAGCAAAGTGGTCGAAGGCAAAATTGTGCCTTTGACGACCCTTTAGGATTAACCTTGTTCTGTAACCTTGATAAACACTTCATGTATATATATAGCCGTTTTGACTTGAATTTGTAATTGTTGTGGACATTTTCTGCTACACACCTTTGAATATAATTGATCGTTCTGACTTCATCTTCTTTGACGTATTCTAAATATAACCGTTCTTCGCAATGACTTCATTCCCTAGTGCATTTCCTCTGCTTTTACTGCTATTGATAACTTGTGTTTACGCTTTCCTTTCGTTCTTTGAACTTCTGTCTCCTCTTTGACTTGTAGAAATTCAACTCGATCTTTTACTTCCTCTTCTTGAGCCCTAAGACGCGTACTGCCAAAGGTGCCAGCGGCCTCGTCATTGCTTAGGACGAATGAGATCTCATCTCTTCTACGGCCTTGACGTCGCTCAAGGGCGAGGGAGGACTTTAGATCTTCTTTTGTGGCCTCGACATCGCTCGAGGGCGTGGAGGGCTTATCTTACCTGCACTGGGTGTCCACGCTCGAGGAGAGACCTGCTGAACGCGAGGTTGTATCGTCCTCAGCGCGTCTAAACACCTGGGACAAAGTCACGCTTTGGTGCCCACGCCCGTAGAGAGGCCTATTACAGCAGCGTCGTATCGTCCACGGGGTGTTTAACACCAAGGCAACTTAGCCCTTGTCTCTGCGCACTTGGTGCCCACGCCCGAGGAGAGGCCTGCCCGAAGGCAGCATCGTTTCGTCCTCGGAGTGTCTAAAAACACCAAGGCGGTCAGTGTTCTTGGTGCCCACGCCCGAGGAGAGACATGCTGAGAGCAGTGTCGTATCGTCCCCGGTGTGTCTAAACACCAAGATGACCAGATGACCGGTGCTGAGAGCACTTCTCCTACATGACGTGTCTCTGCACCAAGTCACCTGGCTCTACACTGCTCCAAACTTTCTTACTGCCCGACACCCACACTCGAAGGAAACGCCCCTCGCCACTTCCTTGCGAGGTGTCTAAACGTCGGACACCGGGGCTAGCCGTTCTCACCTGGGGAGGAGGTGTCCCGAAGGAATTTGTTAACCCCTGCCCAGGGACTAAACGCCCGGATTTTTTAACTTTACTATACGTACCTTCCTAACATGTCGCCCACGCCCGAAGAGTGTGTTCCTGCCACTTCCTTTGGGGTGGCGACGCGTCCAAGCTGGTTTGTGCGCCTGGTGTCCACGCCCACACCTGGCGTCGCCCGTACCTGGCGACGCCCGCACCTAGCGACGCCCAAAGCGGCGGCCCTTCCCCCTAGCGTTTCCTTACATTACAAGATAAAGGGTAAAGGGGAATGAGACAAAGTATTCTTGAACTTCTTTTTTTACTTGGGTGACCTCATTAAAAAACCCCCGAAAGGAAAAAAGAGTGTCCCCTTTTAAACTGTATACTACATAATGTCTTTAGCTGAAATAAAACTTTAAATTGGCTGCGTTCCAGCTGCGTGGGATGGGACCTCCTTCTAGAGTCTCAAGCTTGTACGAACCATTCCCCTTGGCTTCGGTTACTCTGAAGGGTCCGGTCCACTTGGGAGACAACTTGTTCTCCAACTCATAGGGATGAGCCTTCCGCATAACCAGGTCAGCCACTTGGAACTGCCGCGGCTTCACCTTAGAGCTGTACTGGTGCTCTACTGATATGATTCCAATAGCAAGATATAGATGATTCTTTGAAATTTTATGGAATCAACTTGAGTTGGAGATTGAATAGGCACTTTTATAGAAATGGATCAATGTTCTATGTTTCAAGAACTCACCAAAACTTGCGCCAAACACCAAAGCTCACATGGAAGTTCCATTTCTTGCCAATTGAACCGATTAAAAGGTGCAAGAGTTCAAATGAACCGATTAAAAAGCCTTAGAAGTGAAATGAACCGAACAAATCAAGCTAGAATGAAGATGAACCGTTTAAACTCAGTAAGGAAGAAGATGAACCGAAAAAAATGTGAAATAAAGGCAAAGCACCGAATAGAATTGTAAGAAAAGAACCTAAGACATGTTTATAAGTTCATATGATCACAGAAATGGAAGAAATAGATGAAGAGAGAAGACTTATGTGGGTGAAGAACTTGGTTGATGAACACCCCACTTGAAGTGTGAATGCTCCAAGATAAGTGTGCAATGCCGCCACTTGAGAGAACCAAGGCACTCAAGATGAGACTAGGAAGAGGAGAATACAAGTTCTCACTACACTCGATCACCAATTTGGGAGAGTTTTGATACTACAAATTCCAATTCTGAATAATGAAGGACCCAAGCCCTCCTTTTTTAGGAGCAAGGGCCGGTCATTAGCTTTACAAAGTGATGTGAATGTAACTACAAGAACACATGATTCTTGACATTCTTAGGAACAACTTGAGCTGGATTTGAAAGGCACTTTACTTTAGAATTGGATCAATGTTCTAATTCAAGAACTCACCAAGACTTAGCACCAACCAAGACTCATATGGAAGTCCATATATTGTCAAATGGAATCAAAACACAAGAAATGAAGAACAAGAATAAAAGCTGGACAGAAATGAAAGATTAAGCTACTGCACCAAACAGAACAAAGGAAACAAAGCTGGAACTACAAATTTAAACGGTACAAATGAAGGAAAAACACTAGAAATTAAGAACTACCGAATGAAAATTGAAGAAAAGGAAGAAGAACACTTATAGGAAGATGCTTGCTGGATTTTGAGACTTGGAAAAGCCATTCACGCCACTTGGAACCTTGATCCAAGATAAGTGATGGAGTGCCGCCACTTGAAGCTCACCATAGCTCACAAGATAAGGCAAAGAAGAGGAAGACTCAAAACTCACAAATTCTCTCCAAAATTGAGTATAGTCTCTCTACTATAAAATTCCAATCTGAAAATTACAAAGGAAAGCACCTTATTTATAGCCTAGAGGTGCTGAAAAATAGGTGGGAAATTTCAAATAAAACTCATTTGAAATTCCCACCAAAAACAAGTCACATGGGAGGTGTGACCTTTTTCTACTATGACACCTCCTAAAAAACTACACTTACACCCCCCTACTAAGTCACATGGACAATGTGACTCTCTCTAATACATTCACACCTATTTATTTAATATCCACACCTCCTACAAGAGTCATTCAAATGATGCTCTTTTATTTAATGCTTGGCCTTGCCCCTCATGGTTTGGACTTGGGCTTCTTGGGCTTGGGCCTTCTTGGGCTTGGGCTTTGGGCTTGGGCCTCATCTTTTGCAAAGACTAATAAGAAGAACTTTAAATGCTTTGGCCCTTGTCCATTTCTTCTATTGATAACATCTTTCTGATTCTCATCATACTCCCCAAGTTGGAGAGAATTCGTCCACGAATTCAGTACTCCTGCATAAAACAAAGTCAGTTTGCAATTAGATAAGAGAATACAAGAAGAAATAGGCAAACATGACTTAGTACATTGAAATGTTGGGAGTTCAGAAAAAGATGTCCTATACATAGCCCATGTTGGAAAAGATTGATTAGAAATGAATTTATTTGGAAATCTAGAATGTATGAAAAATTCATCCTTAACATTCTTTATCCAATATGGTGTATGAGTAGGAACCTTGGGTAATGAAAAAGATAAGGAAGGAAAAAACCTTGGAGGTAAAGGAATGAGGCCTAATTTATCTTGTCCTTCTCTTTCTCTTTCATTTTCGCTTTTGTTGTTTATGGTAAATTGGTCTTGTTTTACCTCATTTAACTTTGTTGGTTGTTTATTTGGACAATTGGCAGCTATATGCTCAAAACTTAAACATTTAAAACATTTGGTTTTTAAAGTTTTGGTGGATGACTTAGGGGTAGAAGGATTTTGGGTAGAAACTTGTTGGGAAGAAGTGGTTTCTTTGCAAAAATTTGAAGGAGAATTTTGAGTAGAAACTTTGGTTGCTTCCTTCCTAGAAGAGTTGTAGAAACTATCATCATGAGTATTTTTGAAAGTTGTTTTCAAAAGGTGTGATTCTACCTTAATGGCTAAGTGAAACACTTTCTTTAAAGAAGTATACTCATGTAGTTTTACCAAATCTTTAATTTCTCTTCGTAAACCACTTACAAACCATTTTATCTTTGATTCTTCATTAGCATGCATATTCATTTTAATCAAAGATGTTTCAAATTCTTGAAAATATTCATCTACCATCCTATGTCCTTGATGAAGCCTTTGGAACTTCAACAAGTGTTCCTTCCTAAAAGGAGGAACAAACCTCGCGCGCATACACTCTTTCAAATCATTCCAAGAAACCACGGGAGGTCTCTTGTGATATCCAATGTCCATTACAATGTTATGCCACCATTTCTTGGCAAAATCTAAAAATTCTAAAGAAGCTAATCTAACCCTATGCTCATTTCTAACTCCATTTACATCAAAAATTTGCTCTACCTTCGCCTCCCATCCTAAGTATACATTGGGATCACTTTCACCACTAAAGCTAGGAAGTTGTACATTAGGAGAACAAGGGCCAGCCACATGCTGGCGCCTCTCTTCATGGTGATGATGTCTTGCATGATTGGAATGTGAAGATCTTTCGTACTTCAATTCAAGTTTTGACAATCTTTTCTCCATGCGTTGTACTTCTAAAATTCGAAGCCTTGTCTCCATTTGGCTCAACACTTCAAGATATTGTGCATTTGATTGTCTAACATTTTTTAAATCTTCAATGAGAGCTGCCTTTTGAGGTGAGCAAGGTTTGGAGGACTCTCCACTAGAAAAATGAGCCATGAGCAAAAAATACACAAAAACAGAAAACAAAACAGTGAAAGAAACTTGTTAGACAATTAAAAACAGTGAGATATAGGTTGCTGGAAAATGCCCAAGAAAGCACTCAAACCACTCCAAGAAAATATAGAGTCTCCTAAGCTACCTCCCCTCCTAAGCTAACGCATAAGCTTCTAGAATTTTTTTAAGCTAAAGCCTAAAGATGCTTTTACAAAAGAGGTGTCTAATGTTTCCCTCTAAGCACCTTCCTAAAGACTATGTATTTAAACATTCTACTTTTTATACAAGAGACACTATAAAAAGAGAAAACAATCTACCACTACTTCCTAATTCCTTAAACTTGCTCCTTGTAAGCCTTTGAGGTAAGGTAGTGTCTCCTTGAGCTTCTTCAACTTCGGCCTCTACCTACTTTTGTCCTTGATCCTTGGCTTCTATTTCCTCTTGAGCTTGATCTCCATCATACTCCCCGAGTTGGAGAGAATTCGACCACGAATTCTGGAGACCTACAGAAAAAGGAGTTAGATCACTGATATTAAATGTATGACTACCAAGGTATGTATCAGGCATATCTAACTCATAAGCATTGTCATTAATCCTCTTTAGGACTTGAAAAGGTCCATCTCCACGTGGCATTAGTTTGGACTTCCTTTGAGTAGGAAAACGATCTTTCCTCAAGTGAAGCCAAACCCAATCACCTTCATCAAATAACAATGCTTTTCTCCTTTTATTGGCAAGTTCAGCATACTTGCCAACCTTCTTCTCAATTCTCAACTTGATGTCTTTATGCAAATTTTTCACAAAAGAAGCCTTTTCATCCCCATCTTTGCACAAGACATCATCAAGTATGGGAATAGGAAGAAGATCAAGAGGTGTTAAGGGATTAAACCCATAGACAACCTCAAAAGGAGAATGTGAGGTGGTAGAATTTACTACTCGATTATAAACAAATTCAACATGAGGTAGTAAATTCTCCCACACTCTAGGATTCCCGGAAATAAAGCATCGCAACATTTGTCCCAAAGTTCTATTTACCACTTCGGTTTGACCATCGGTTTGTGGGTGACAAGTGGTAGAAAATAAAAGTTTAGTACCAAGCTTACCCCACAAGGTCTTCCAAAAGTGACTCAAGAACTTGGAATCCCTATCGGACACAATAGTTCTAGGAATACCATGCAAACGAACCACTTCTTGAAAGAAGAGGTTTGCAATATGACATGCATCATCCACTTTGTGGCAAGGAATAAAGTGAGCCATCTTTGAAAAACGATCCACTACCACAAAAATGGAATCCTTTCCCTTTGATGTCTTGGGTAATCCTAAGATGAAATCCATAGATATGTCAACCCAAGGCATTGAAGGGATAGGGAGAGGAGTATATAAACCATGGGGATGCAATCTAGATTTAGCTTTGCGGCAAGCTATGCATTTTTCACACAAACTATGAACATGTTTATGCATATGAGGCCAATAGAAATGTTCATGCAACACATCCAAAGTTTTTGCAACCCCAAAGTGACCCATTAATCCTCCCTCATGTGCTTCTCTAACAAGAGATAATCTAATGGAGCTTTGAGGGACACAAAGACGTTTTCCTTTAAAAAGAAAGCCATCTTGGATAAAAAAATCTTTGTGTCCACCTTTGATACACTCTTGATAGATAAGAGAAAAACCAAAGTCATCATGATAAAGATCCTTAATGTGATCAAAGCCAAGAAATTGAGACCCCAAAAGATTTAGCAAGGCATAGCGTCTAGAAAGTGCATCGGCCACAACATTATTTTTGCCTTGCTTATGCTTGATCACATAAGGAAATTGCTCAAGGAATTCCACCCACTTAGCATGCCTCTTGTTAAGTTTGTTTTGGCTTTTCAAATATTTAAGAGATTCATGATCACTATGAATCGCAAACTCTTTAGGAAAAAGATAATGTTGCCAAGTAAACAAAGGTCTAACAAGTGCATACAATTCTTTATCATAAGTGGAATAGTTGATATGACTTCCTTTCAATTTCTCACTAAAATAAGCTATGGGGTGGCCCTCTTGAAGGAGAACAGCCCCAATGCCTATACTTGAAGCATCACACTCAATCTCAAATGTTTTAGCGAAATTAGGAAGGGCTAAGATGGGAGCAATAGTCAATTTTTCTTTCATAACATCAAAAGCATTTTGTTGTGCTTCTCCCCATTTAAAAACCACATCCTTTTTCACTATATCATTGAGAGGTGCAGCTATGGTACCGAAGTTGGGTACAAATCTTCTATAAAAAGAAGCAAGACCATGAAAACTTCGGACCTCATTCACATTTGTAGGTGTAGGCCAATTTTGAATGGCCACAACCTTAGATTGATCCACATGGACCCCTTTACTACTCACAACAAACCCTAGGAATTCTATATGATCAAGTGCAAACATACATTTAGCAAGGTTAGCATACAAATGTTCCTTCCTAAGGGTTTCCAAGACTTGTCTAACATGCATCCTATGGTCATACAAAGACAAGCTATAAATGAGTATATCATCAAAATAAACAACAACAAACTTGCCAATGAATGGTCTTAAAACATGATGCATGAGGCGCATGAAAGTACTAGGAGCATTAGTTAAGCCAAAGGGCATAACCAACCACTCGTATAAACCAAAGTTGGTCTTAAAAGTCGTCTTCCATTCATCACCCGATTTTATACGGATTTGATTGTAGCCACTTTTAAGATCAATCTTTGTAAAAAAAATTTAACCATGCAATTCATCCAACAAATCATCAAGCCTAGGTATGGGATGCCTATACTTAATTGTGATGTTATTTATAGCCCTACAATCCGAACACATCCTCCATGTTCCATCTTTCTTAGGGACAAGGATAATAGGCATAGCACAAGGGCTCATGCTATCTTGAACCCAACCTTTAGCAATTAAATCATCAACTTGTTGGCGAATCTCCTTAGTTTCACTTGGATTTGTCCTATAGGTCGGACGATTGGGTAAAGAAGATCCCGGAATTAAATCAATTTGGTGCTCAATCCCTATCAAAGGTGGAAGGCCTTTTGGAGGATCTTGAAACACATCATGAAACTCCTTTACCAAATTATCCAAACAATGAGGACTATCAACAAGTGGTTCTAACTTATGAGGTCTAGGAATAGCTAAGAAGATAGGAGTGTGAGCTACTATATCCCTTTGGACCTCATGCCTAGAAATGAAAAGCGAATGCTTATGAATCTTTTCTTTTTCACTCTCCCTCTTTTTCTTCATAAGAATTTGGTCCTCATGGACTTCTCTTGGAGAGAGAGATTTTAAAATGACCTTGTGACCATGGAAATCAAAAGAGAGTTTATTGGTAAAGCCATCATGAAAAACTTTTCTATCATATTGCCAAGGCTCTCCCAAAAGAACATGTGTTGCTTCCATGGGCACAACATCACATAATACCTCATCCTTGTATTTTCCAATAGAGAAATGAATGAGGACTTGCTTATTCACAATGATTTCGCTTACTTCACTAAGCCATTGCAATTTGTAGGGCTTTGTATGAGAGATAGTAGGCAATCCAAGCTTATCTACTACTTTTGTACTAGCCACATTAGCACAACTACCCCCATCCACTATTAAAGAACAAATCTTGTTTTGAATAAGACATCTTGTATGAAAAATATTTTCCCATTGACTTTCATCAAAAGGTTGTAAAACTTGTCCAAGAAGTCTTCTCACAACCAACAAATCTCCTTCAAGTGGACTCTCACTCTCATGCTCACTAGATGATCTAGAATGTGAAGAATGCCTAGGTGAATCCGAATCATGCTCACTCATCACAATGCCATTATGCACAAACATATTCCTCTTAGAAGGACAATTAGCCGCAATGTGACCATAACCCATACACTTAAAGCATTTCTTACTAGACGGTTTAATTAGAGATTTAGGAGTAGAAGTAGAAGGCTTAGATTCCCTAGGTTTGAAAGAAGAATCTTTAGAAGGAAATTTTGAAAAAGACTTTTTATTTTTCCAAGAATTGTTGTAGTAACCATCATTAGGAGCATTTTTAAAAGCATTTTTCTTTGCAAGTTGGGCTTCCACCTTCATTGCAAGATGAACCAAAGAACCCAATGATGAATACTCTTGAAGCTCAACAATATCTTGAATATCCTTCCTTAGACCACTCACAAACCTAGCTATCATAGCTTCCTCACTCTCATATATTTCTAACTTAAGCAAAATCGTTTCTAATTCTTTGTAATAAGCATCCACACTTAGCGTGCCTTGTTGAAACCGTTGGAGCTTCAACATGAGGTCTTTCCTAAAGTGTGGTGGCACAAATCTAAGGCGCATGCGTTCCTTTAAAGAGTTCCAAGAGTCCACGGGAGGACCTTTGTTATAGATAACGTCCTTTACAACACTATGCCACCATTTCAAGGCATAATCAAGGAATTCTAAGGAGGCTATCCTAACTCTTTGGTCGTCATGGACCTCATGGACATCAAAGATTTGTTCACATTTAGCCTCCCAATCTAGGTACACATTAGGATCACTATCACCATTAAAACTAGGGACTTTTACATAAGAAAATTTAGGCTTGGCCTCTTGGTGATGTCTTTGGTCACGGTGGTGGGTTCTCCCATGAGAATGATGATCATGCCTCCTTCTTCTATGTTCCTGTTCACGGCCATGATCATTGGAAGAACCTCTAGATGAAGGTCTATGAGAATGACACTCTTCATTGATAGAATTAGAGGACCTAGGTTGCTTCATGTCAACTCTTTGTAATATTTCCTCCAACCTTCTTATAGCTTCATCTTTGAGAGTAATGGTTCGTTTTGCTTTTTTCAATTCATCAAAAACAGAAGCTTTTCTAGGAGAATGCTCTTTAGAAGAATCACTGCTGGAATATGAAGCCATTTATAAAAGAAAACAGCAAACAAAAATAGCAAACAATGTTAAGAAAAGACAATTAGCAAAAATTGGATCAAAATGCCGAAGTGAAGTGTCACTTAAAACACTCCAAAGAAAGAATACTCCCCTTCACCAATCTGAACTTGAGGCCTTTAGTAACCTCAAATG
Source organism: Phaseolus vulgaris (assembly GCF_051622355.1). Lineage (NCBI taxonomy): Eukaryota > Viridiplantae > Streptophyta > Magnoliopsida > Fabales > Fabaceae > Phaseolus > Phaseolus vulgaris. The sequence continues at coordinate 6,797,673 of NC_143503.1, forward strand.
AAAGATGTCAAAGCAAGAGCACACAATCTCAAAGCTAATCACCACAAAACCAAAGAAACAATAAAAGACAAACAAGAAAAGGTATAAACAAGAAAAGGCTATAACAAAAGGAATACAAGATGTATGACAAACTCAAAGAGTAATGAAGAAAAGACAAGCAAGAAAATAAGGTACTCAATGAAAAAGAAGGCACACAAAAGAGACCTAAAGAAAAGCACTAGAGTAGATGAAGAAAACAAAAACAGAACTACTGAAAAATATTTTTGTGCAAACTGTGCTTGATGTTCACTGATTTATCTGGAATGATATAAAGCGAACTGGATAATGAAATTGTAACCACAGAAAATTCAAAATCTTATCTCAACAATGGCACTGGAATTACTCAAAAACAGTAAGCCAATTAATTGAGATAAATTTTCTAAAATCACTGCCAGATTACCGTATTTTTTTCGGCAGAATTACACACTTTTTGTTTTTGATTTATCATTTTTTTTGTACTTTGAATTTTGAAGTAATTCTTTTTTCTACTCTTTTATAACACTTTGAAGAACACAAATCCAGAATTTCAGAACATTCCAGTAAGTAAATCAATTGCAATAAGGCAAAACAGTTAGCACAATTTCTGGAAAACAGAGAAATCCTAATAGGAATGAAAAACAGAATTAAGAACTAGCGAAGACATAATAGAAGTGATGTAAAAGAACTTGTATAGATCTAAAATACAAGTATGAACTCAAAACTAAAAGGAAAATGCATCAAAGGAACAAGAAACAAACTCAGAAAATTGCATTACACAAAAGCAAGAAACAAAAATTACAATAAAAGGAACACAAGGAATTGATAACATTCTTGGAAAAACATGACTATGACAAAACTTGTATGGATTCAAAAATTAAAATGACACAAACACAATATAATATCAAAAGGAAAACAGTAAGAAACCTCAAAAATAACCTAAAAACAGAAAGGAAACAACAAGAATATAGAGTTCTTGAATTAAAAGTGCAAAACAACTCAAAACACAAACAAGAAGAAACCTAAACTCATGATATGATTCCAATAACAAGATATAGATGATTCTTTGACATTTTATGGAATCAACTTGAGTTGGATATTGAATAGGCACTTTTATAGAAATGGATCAATGTTCTATGTTTCAAGAACTCACCAAAACTTGCGCCAAACACCAAAGCTCACATGGAAGTTCCATTTCTTGCCAATTGAACCGATTAAAAGGTGCAAGAGTTCAAATGAACCGATTAAAAAGCCTTAGAAGTGAAATGAACCGAACAAATCAAGCTAGAATGAAGATGAACCGTTTAAACTCGGTAAGGATGAAGATGAACCGAAAAAAATGTGAAATAAAGGCAAAACACCGAATAGAATTGCAAGAAAAGAACCTAAGACATGTTTATAAGTTCATATGATCACAGAAATGGAAGAAATAGATGAAGAGAGAAGACTTATGTGGTTGAAGAACTTGGTTGATGAACACACCATTTGAAGTGTGAATGCTCCAAGATAAGTGTGCAATGCCGCCACTTGAGAGAACCAAGGCACTCAAGATGAGACTAGGAAGAGGAGAATACAAGTTCTCACTACACTCGATCACCAATTTGGGAGAGTTTTGATACTACAAATTCCAATTCTGAATAATGAAGGACCCAAGCCCTCCTTTTTTAGGAGCAAGGGCCGGTCATTAGCTTTACAAAGCTTGCATCCTAAGATACTCAAGAGTCTCCTAAGCTACCTCCCCTCCTAAGCTAACGCATAAGCTTCTAGAATTTTTTTAAGCTAAAGCCTAAAGATGCTTTTACAAAAGAGGTGTCTAATGTTTCCCTCTAAGCACCTTCCTAAAGACTATGTATTTAAACATTCTACTTTTTACACAAGAGACGCTATAAAAAGAGAAAACAATCTACCACTACTTCCTAATTCCTTAAACTTGCTCCTTGTAAGCCTTTGAGGTAAGGTAGTGTCTCCTTGAGCTTCTTCAACTTCAGCCTCTACCTCCTTTTGTCCTTGATCCTTGGCTTCTATTTCCTCTTGAGCTTGATCTCCATCATCTACCCTTCTCTTCACGGCTTCAGCCTTTATCCTCGCCTCTTCTCTAGCCTCGTCCAACAGGTCTAGATTCACCCTTCTTTCTTTGTTGGACTCCTCTGCTACAAAACTTTGAAAACGGGGCGTGCTTTCGTGAATCTCTACCGGGATCATGGTGTCTGACCCATATACTAGGTTGAACGGCGTCTCCATGGTGGAAGATTGAGGCGTGGTGTGGTAGCCCACACAATCCTTGGTACTTCTTCTGCCCACGCTCATTTAGCCTTCTCAAGTCTTCGCTTCAACCCCCTCAACAAAATTCTATTCGCGGACTCCACCTGTCCGTAAGTCTGGGGGTGCTCGACAGACGCGAACACTTGCTTAATTCCTACTTCTGCGCATAACTTGCTCATTTGCAGGCTGGCAAACTGAGTGCCATTATCCGAGATGAGACGCCTTGGCACACCGAAGCGGCATACAATATTCTTCCATACGAAGTTTTGTACCTTGTGTGCAGTGATCTGTGCAACTGGTTCTGCCTCTATCCACTTCGTGAAGTACTCGATGGCGACTATCAAGTACTTCATCTGCCTTATCGCCAAAGGGAAAGGCCCCAAAATGTCAATTCCCCACTTGTGGAAAGGCCACGGGCTATAAGTCGACCTCAGCTCTTCTGGAGGCGTCTTGTGCCAGTCAGCATGCATCTGACACTACTTACACAATCTTCCCTAACCGATGACCAATAAAACCCTGCACGAATCACCTTGGAAGCTAATGATCTTCCCCCTATGTGGGTTCCACAAACCCCCTCGTGAAGCTCCGACATGATCCTCGTACACTCGTTGCCATTCACACATGTCAGAATTGGGTGCGTGAACCCGTGTCTGAATAGCACTCCATCAATGAGAGTATACCTTGCGGAATTCTTCTTTATCCTCTTGCCTTCCTAGGCTCCGTTGGGAGAATGATGAGAATCAACTAAAGGTGGCTTTTTATAATGAAGAACAAGATCATTCGCCTTCACATTTAAAGTTTTTCTTGTTAATCTTTGCAAAAGATAAAGCCCAACCCCAAGCCCAAGAAGGCCAAAGCCCACAAAAGCCCAAAGTCCATCCCATGAAGGGCAGGGCCAAGTATTAAATAAATATTGTTTAGAAAGGTCCTTAGAGGGAAACATTAGAAACCTCTATTGTTAAAGCATCTTTTAGTCTTTAGTTAGGAGTCTTAGTGGGGGTGTGTTAGTAGATAGGTGTAGGAGTAAATAAGGAGGTGCCAAAGTGAGAGAAGGGATCACACCTTCCTCATGCATTGTTTTAGGCGCCAATTCTAGAAGTTTTTAGGAGGGAGTTTTTGAATTTGTGTAGCTTGCATTTCAGCACCTTAGGCTATAAATATAGGTGCTTCCTTTGTAAAATTGAGATTGGAATTTAGAGTAAAGAAACTATACTCAAATTTTGAGTGAGCATTGGAGAGCTTTTGAGCCTTCTTCTCTAGTCTTATCTTGATGGATCCATGGTGTCCTTAAGTGGCGGCAGCACACTAATCTTGGAGCAGCCATACTCCAAGTGGCGTGATCAATCACCATCTCTTCCATCTCCATAAGTGTTCTTTTCTCTAGCTTTGTGTTTTCTTCCTTTTCATGTCTAGTATGATTGTTCTTGCCTTTTTTGGTTCGGTCATTTACATTTTCCAGCAAGCTTTTCTTCCTTTGTTTGATTTGGTTCGGTGTGTTTAATTTCCAGCACTTCTATTTCAGTTTGCTTATCTTTTGTTCCATTGCTTTCGGTTCAATTTGATCAAATTGGAACTTCCATATGAGTTTTGGATTTGGTGCTAGTTTTGGTGAGTTCTTGACTTAGAACATTGATCCAATTCTAAGAAAAGTGCCTAACTATTGTCCAACTCAAGTTGATTCCTAAGAACATCAAGAACCTTTCTCTTCTATGCTATTGGAATCACATCAGAGAATCCCATCTGCTATGTATCACCTATAAGGCGTCATCCACGTGTCCCCTTCTACCAAGGTACATACTTGCGCACACTTCTCTTCTTCGGGCGAGGTCGCATAGGCGCTGCCATGGGGTGCCCTCGCCGTATCTTGAATTAACGACCGATGACTCCTCGGCTTCCCCCTTGTCACGCTGATGTGAAGAACATCCACCCTATTTTCTGCCACAAACTTTCGCGGCGTTTTGAGCGTTTCTTGAATGACTGTCATCTGCCTTCCCCCTTTGCCTGAGCTGGCCAGCTTGGCGAGCAGGTCAGCTCTGGCATTTTGTTCTCTAGGGACATGCACCAGCTCAAACGTAGCGAAAGCTCCCTTCAACACTTGGACATACTTCAGATACGCCACCATCTGCGGGTCTTTTGCCTGATACTCCCCAGTCACCTGCCCTGTGACCAACTGCGAATCACTCTTTGCCAAGAGGCTCTGTGCGCCCATTTCCTTAGCCAAGAGCATTCCAGCGATTAAAGCCTTATACTCAGCTTGGTTATTACTTTCCTTGAAGGAGAAACGTAGGGCTTGCACGATCAACACCCCGTTAGGCCCCTCCAAGACTATTCCCGCACCGCTCCCCTGTTGATTGGAGGACCCATCCACTGAGAGCATCCACCATGATCCTAACTCCACCTCTAGGGGGGCACCTCCTGGTGAGAGCTCTGCAACGAAATCTGCGTAGACTTGCCCTTTAATGGATCCCCTGGGCTCGTACTGGATATCAAACTTTGACAGCTCCACTGCCTAGCGAACCATCCTCCCAGTGGCATCTGCCTTCTGTAGGACCTTCTGAATGGGGAGGTCCGTCATGACCACCATTATGAAGCTATGAAAATAGTGGCGGAGCCTCCTGGCCGAGAACACTACTGCCAGCACCGCCTTCTCCAACGACTGGTGTCTCGACTTTAGGCCTTGCAAAGCCTTGCTTACGAAGTAGATGGGCCTCTGCACTTGATCCTGCTCCTGGACCAGCACAGAGCTGATAGCCCACTCAGTCACAGCGAAGTATAAGCGAAGGGGGACGCCTGCCCGTGGCTTACACAACACCGGAGGCGTCGCCAAGTACTCCTTCGGCTTGAGAAATGCTGCTTCGCACTCATCTGTCCACGCAAAGTGGTTGTTCCTCTTGAGGCACTGAAGGTAGGGGTTCCTCTTGACAAAGCTGCCATCCGCCCAGTAAGTTGTTGCACTTCTTTCACTGAGGTTGGGCTCCTCATGGCAATGATAGCTGCGCACTTATTAGGGTTCGCCTCTATTCCCCTCTCCGTGAGCATAAAGCCCAAAAACTTACTCGCCTCAACCCCGAAGACGCACGTCTCGGGGTTCAGCTTGAGGCAGTACTTTGATATGGTGCCAAACAGCTCTTCTAGATCCGCTGTGTGCCGCCTCCTCTCTTGCGAGGTCACCACCATGTCATCTACGTAGGCCTGCACGTTCCTTCCCAGCATGGGTGCAAGGACCTTATCCATTAGTCTCTGGTAGGTGGCGCCCGCGTTCTTCAGCCCAAACGGCATCACCTTATAGCAGTAACTGCACGTCTCCGTCATGAACGCCGTTTTGCTCTCATCCCTTGGATGCATCTTTATCTGATTATACCCCGAGAATGCATCCAAGAAGCTCAGCATCTTACACCCTGAAGCGCTGTCCACCAACGCGTCGATGCTAGTCAAGGGGTACGAATCTTTAGGGCACGCCTTATTCAAATCTGTGAAGTTGACGCACATTCTCCACTTTCCATTCGCCTTCTTCACCAAGACGACATTGGCCAGCCACTCAGGGTATTGGATCTCCCTGATGTGCCCAACCCTTAGCAATTTCTGCGTCTCCTCCTGTACGACGAGGCGTCTCTCCTCGTTGAACTTCCTCCTCCTCTGTCGTACAGGGCGGACCTTGAGATCCATGGTGAGGTGGTGGCATAGGAAGTCTGGGTCGATGCCTGGCATGTCTGAGGAGAACCATGCGAACGCATCTAGGTGGCGCGAGATCACCGCCGCCACTTCATCCTGCTCCTCCTGGCTAAGCAAACGTCCCAACTTGAATACCTTGCCACCTATCTGCCTCTCCACCATGTTGTCTATTGGTTGGGGTCGCCTGTCTCGCACACTCTCCACACGAGACTCGCCTCTGCTGCCTTCTCTTATAGGTGTCGCCCCATCAGGTGCTTCAGGCGTGGCCTCCTCTTACGCTTCTTCCATGGGCGAGGCTCCCTCGGATACTTCTTCCATGGGCGAGGCCTCCCCATGTGTTTCTTTTAAGTGCGCGTCTTCCCTGGGCGTCGCCTCCGCGGGTGAGGCCTCGACAAGCGCTGACTCCGCGGGCGTCGCCTCTTCCAAGGGCTCTACCTCCATTGGCGTATCTGAAACGGGCGGGCGTTCCATCACCATAACCACGCCCCTTTTTGTTTTTAAGCTGTTCTCATAGAATTTTCGGGCCTCCTCTTAATCAGACTTGATCACGATCACCCTGCCACTAAGGTCTGGCAGCTTCATCTTCATGTGGCGCGTGGAGGCCACTGCTCTTAGCATGTTCAGCGCTGGCCTACCCAGCAGAATATTGTAAGCTGAATTGGCATTAACTACCAAGTATCGAATGCTCTCTGTACGGGACGTCATTCCATCCGTAAATGTCGTCCTTAGCTCCAAGTAGCCACGTACCTCCACTTGGTCCCCTGCAAACCCATACAAGCATCCAGTGTAGGGCCTCAGTAGGTCAGGGGACAACTGCAGCTTGTTGAAGGTCGACCAAAACATGACATCTGTAGAACTGCCCTGGTCGACGAGAACTCTATGCACCTTTCTCCCAACTGTGACAACTGAAATAACCACGGGGTCATTGTCATGTGGGATGACATCACGTAGATCAGCTTTCGTGAACACCAGGTTTGTCTCCCACGAGTCGTCCGAACCCTCTCCAACAACTGAATTCACTGACCTCACATACCTCTTGCGCTGAGAGGCAGTGGGCCCCCCTCCTAAGAAGCCACCAGAGATGGTGTGTACTTCTCCGTGGATTGGCATTTCATGCGCCTGATCTTCCTCTGGTACTGCCAAGGTCGCGACCGTAGCAGACCCGGCCAAGTAATCTTTCAAAAAACCATTCTTCACCAGTTCATCTAACTGATGGCCCAACGCCAAACAGTTGTTGATGTGGTGCCCAAATGTCTCGTGGAACTCACACCACGAGTCTTTGTGAGGTCCCAGCACTTTATCTGTCTTCACTGGTGGCCTCAGCCTATCAGCTATGTTTGGCACAACAATAAGATCTTTGAGCTACACCACGAAATTGTGCCTATTTCCTTCCCTCGCCGGCCTGTTTCCCTCTGCTCGACCCCTAGCTTGGGGCCTCCTCGCCTCGTATGGGCGTCTCCTCTCCTGATTCTTCCTTCCCGTCGCGGCCTCGTTGACCCTCGTTGTGCTCGGGGGTGCGTGCGCAACACTTGTGCGCTTCTCACATACCTCGCCCTCAGTGGCGATGTGTTCCACAGCGCGTCGCCTTATCTCAGCAAAAGTTCGGGGACGGTTGCGGACGATCATGGGCTCCTCCGTGGTGCCAACCGTCACCACCTGGGCTCTGAAGCGATTAATATATTCCTTCAAGGTCTCGCCTTGATACTGCTTCACGTCAAACAAGTCGTACGAAACTGGTGGTGGGGCCCTGTTCGCTAGGAACTGCTCCCTGAATAGCTGGGAAAGCTGTGCGAAAGATGTGATATGGCCATCTGGAAGGCTGATGAACCAATCCATGGCCATCCCAGTCAACGTGCTCATAAAGAGCTTGCACCTTACGGCATCGGAGCCGCCTACCAACATCATCTGCGTGTGAAACGCAGTGAGATGTGCTTCGGGGTCTTCCATCCCAGTGAAGGTCACCTTAGGACCAACGAACGTGTTAGGGATCACCGCCTCCAAGATTGACTGCAAGAATGGCGTAGAGAACTCCCTTGGTGGAGTGAAACACTCGCGCTCATCTGGATCGCGTAGCCCTGAGTTGTTGCGCAACCCGTTGCCCAACTCCTCATTTCTCGTCATAACTCTTCATTTCTCGTCTGAGACGCCGCGAGATCCGCTTGCATGCGTTCCTGCTCAACCTTCAATGCTGCCATTGCCTCCTACAATCTCTGCATCATATCCATGACCTGTTGCATGGTCATGTCTCCGCTCTCAGCGCGCGTCGAACTTTGCCTGGTGGTCCTCATTTTCAGCGGTTTCTTGAAACTCTTCTAACTGTTACGGCGGTTCTGACAAACTCTCCGGTGGAATCGAGCGAGATTGCGAACGAACGGTGAAAACTTGGTGAAACTAAAGAACGAACGGTTGAAACTTCAAGAAAATGAAGAAAACGATGGGAACTCGAACTGGACTGACGAACAACCGGCGAAAACTGAGTTCAATCGGAAAATAATCGGTGGAAACCACGAGCAACAGCGTATCACCAGCAAACCTCAAACAAACACGAACAAATGGTGAACTGAACTGAACTTCACGATGAACTGTGGATCTTGGGCGATTCTTGAAACCTAATCTCGAAAACTGCAACTGAAAAACCTCTAACACTTGCGGTGGGAGCTGATGTTTTAAATCTGCCCCATGGTGGGCGCCAAATGTTCCTGCCGGTTGACTGAGAAAGTCTTCGTGCGTGGCTCTAACTCGCGAACAGGGACTCCTTCGTCCTCAACTCAGATCTCCGCCTTACGCCGCCGTGAGTACCTGAAATGAAGTGAGCAAAAGGCGCCCTCGCGGCCGTTTGCACTCCGACGATCAAGTAAGCAAGCAAGAAACATCAAAACCTCCGTATCGGAGCACCGTAACTGTATCGTAACTAACTTTTCTCTCTCTTTCCCTCTCCAACCACTCGTGCATACAATGAGTAAGCGAGCAAGCAATTAGAGTGTGTGTGTAATCTGAGTAAAACGTGCAACTGAAAAAACGTACCTTACTAAGGTTTCAAAGAAGCTTATATACCTTGATGTTTCAGTGCTTACTGCCACGTGTCCTTCTGACTTAATCGCGATTCCACGTGGAAGGCCTTACAACGCGGTAACCCAACTTAGGGAAACTCCAACGTATAAGTCTTCCTTCTACGGAGTGCATCTGGCGCGAGGGGTGACTACCTGGGTTCCAACTCATGCGCCCCAGCTTCTAGTCACTCGCCCTGGGAGTGTATCTGTCTTCCTCTCGTACCATGCACATGGTTCACCCCTGGGAGTGGCCCTCTCCTAGGTCGTATCTATCCCAGGGATTCTCCAGAGGTGGCGTGGGTACTTCAAGAGTCAGGTTACCCCCTACTGGTACTGGGACTATGGCCTTGAAGCCACCTTTCTCTTCTCTTTACTACTGTTCTGAGGTACCGAGGCCCGAGGCCTCTTCGCCCGTACCGTGACCTCTTACCGTGTCGCCCCCTCCACGGTCTTCCCTACCCGTGGGTATCGGGGGGTAACATCAACGACGCCTCAACATGGCGTTGCCCACACCTGGCGACGCCCATTTCTGGCGACGCCCAAAGTGGTCAACCTATTGACTTTTTCCCTTGAGCCCCTTGGTGGGTCCCACCATATGTTTGACTTTGACTTTGACTTTGCCTTTGGTCAACGCCCGGTGACAGGTCGGTACACTTCTCTCTTTTTCATTACTAAAACGTTTGAAAGAAGGCTATATTTATAGCATTTCAAAAGTCGTCTGAGGCACTTGAATCAGCTAAAACAATTTTAAAATAGTTAAAACAGTTTTTCAAAAAGTTGTTATGAAGGCATATATTTAACTAGTTAAAACCACGAGTTAATTGGTTAAATGAGTCAATAAGTTAAAAAAAAGTTTCAAAACACTTTGCTAGCAAGGTAACAAACAATTGGTTATCCCGATAACTCAACCGGTTGTTTTTCTCTTGACTTTAGAAAAACACTTTGCTTTTAAAAATAGGTTGAGCAAGCTTTTTGCAGAAATTAAGAACTGATCTTTACATAAATTCTAAACACTCTAAACTACATCCAAACCAAAAGCAGCAAGGCTTTAAGCTTCATCTTGGATTTTAAACATCAAAACTCCCATTCTCTACATTAAACTTTTTGGTGAGTTTGGGCACATGGTCAAAGCTCAAACCTGAGAAACTTTCCTTTGAAAGTTTTGTAGGAAGATTGATATAGGGTCATAACCCACCCCACTAATCCTATAGAAAAAAGTTTGGCACCAAAACAATTTTTAAGTGAGTGCGCAATGTACAAAACACAAATTATTAGGATGAAGTTGAGTGGAAGTTGAAGTATTAAAACCTTTACACATCTAAAAGAAGTTGTAACCTTAACAGAATATGGTGATAAGCTTAAAGAAGATTGTCGTTGGACACGAACTTAACCAAGTGGTTAAGTAAGTGTGAAGGTTATCTTCTAGAGAGAAAAAGGGAAAACATAATGATAAAGTGAAAATGATGATGGTTTGCGAAATTGAAGACAATATATGGTAGATAAGGCAATACAATGACCAGATTATAAAAGAAGAAATAAGAACACAAATGAATGAACAAATGCGTAATGAAATAAAGGAAAAGATGAAATGATGTGAGTTGAATCAAGCATAGACATTTTTCAAAATATGAAAACAATAAAATATGTGAAGAATGATGACAATTAAGAATTATAATCAAAGACAAAACCAATCGGTACAAGTGGATGAACTTAAGGAAACATCATTGGAGAACAAAGCCTTCCAAAAGATGAACCAAACTCAAGATTGAGTGTCATTCCACATTGAACCGAAAACAACACAAGGAGTTGAAACACAATTACCGAATTAAATTAAGCTACAAGTGCATAATTGAAAAGGAAAACACAAGATGAACAAGAACAATCGAATGAAAGGGAAGAACACAAACTACCGATTGAAATTACAAAGACATGATTAGGAAATGGAAATGGAGATGGAATGAGAAAGACTTATGTGGTTGTAGTCCATGGGAGGGATGAACACGCCATTAGGAGGTAATGATCCAAGATATGGAAATAACAAGTCACATGGAAGGTGTGACTTCACATGGGAGGTGTGACTTGGTTTCTTTCTTTGGCACCTCCTAAAACTACACCTACACCTTCTTTTTATGTCACATGGAAGGTGTGACTTCACATGGGAGGTGTGACTTGGTTTCTTTCTTTTGCACCTCCTAAACCTACACCTACACCCTATTTTTATGTCACATGGAAGGTGTGACTTATCTTTGTACATTTGCACATCTTATATTTATATCTACACCTTCCTTTTATGTTCTACTACAAATACCAAAAAGAAATTACAAATAGAGCCATTCAATGATGCTCATCTCGTAAAGCCTTGGCCTTGCTCCTCATGGTTTGGGCTTGGGTTTCTTGGGCTTGGCCTTCTTGGGCTTAGGCTTATTGGGCTTGGGCCTCATCTTTTGAAAAGACTAATAAGAAGAACTTTAGATTTTTGGTCCTTGTCCATTCCTCCTATTAATGAGGTCTTTATTTTCTTGTTGAGATGACCCTTCAAGTGTAGCATCCTTGGTCATCTTCATGTATTTTTTATTCTCATCATGCCCCCCAAGTTGGAGAGAATTCACCCATGAATTCAGTACTCCGACATAAAACAAAGTTAGTTTGCAAATAGATAAGAGAATGCAAGAAGAGATAGGCAAACTTGACTTAGCATTTTGAAACGTTGGGAGTTCAGAAAAAAAGGTCCTATAAGCAGACCATGTTGGGAAAGATTGTTTAGGAATGATCATATTTGTACCGTCCCGTATCCGGGGCGTTGACTAAATCAAGGTCAAAGTCAACGGCCGGAGAGTCAAAGTCAACGCAAGGCGTCGCCTGAGTAGAGAGACGCCAAGAGGAAGCGTCGCCAAGACAAGGCGTCGCCTAGGTGAAGGCGTCGCCCAACCAGGGCGTCGCCAGATCAAACAGTGCTAAAGTAAGGCAATCACGGTGTGGTTCCCCGATGCCCATGGGTAGGAAAGACCATGGAGGGAGCGACGCCGTGGGAAGGCCTCAGGTCCCGATATCTCGGGAAAGTGATAAAGAGAAGGAAAAGGTGGCTTCAAGGCCATAGAGACGTGACTCGTGAAGTGCTCCTGCCGCCCCAGAGACGCCCGTGGGGCAGATACGACTCAAGAGGAAAGTCACGCCCAGGGCAACCGGGTACAGAGTACAAAAGGAAGGCAGATACGCTCTTAGAGTAAGTGACTAGATACTTGGGGGCATGAGTTGGCACCCAAAAAGTCACCCCTAGCGCAGTAGCACTCCCAGCAGGAGGACTCACACGTAGAAACGTCCCCAGATGGGCAGAAACGCCCCCAGATGGGGTCACGGCGTCGTGAGGCCCTCCACGTGTACAACAGCCATGCCAGAATGGAAACACCCTTTAGTCAGGTGCCAGGTAATTAAGAGTCATTCAATACAATTTCCCTTTCGAGCATTCAGGTACTATAATGACTCCCGAGCGTTTCAACGTCTTAAATGCGCTACGTTTTCTAATTAAACGCTTTAATGAGTGCGTTACGTTTGTGATTAAAAGCGCTTTAAGGCGCTTTAAATGCTTGGGTGGTTTAAATAGCGCGGAGAATGTTGGAAAAAGGGTTGGAACTTTTGGCAAATTTACCAGAGAACTCTCTAGTTGCTTGCTCGTGCTTCAAGATTACGTACAAGTGACTGGGGAATATTTTTGCCTGAAAGAGACAACACACACATATACACAGTTCTTTTACCACCTTCAGAGTGCCATACGCGGTGCTTAGACACGTAGGTGGACAGTTTTTGGTGTTTCTTGCTGGCTGACTTGAGCGTCGGAGTGCACACGGCCGCTAGGGCGCCTGTTTTGTCCTCTTTTTTGCAAGAATCCACAGGCAACCAGTGGGAAGGAGTCCCTAGCTGACGGTTGAGGTCGCGCACGAAGACGTCCCTGTCAACCGGACGGAACATTTGGCGCCCACCGTGGGGCCGATATAAAACATCAGTCCCATCACAAGTTCGAGAAAAATCTACCAGGTTACAGTAGCGCAGAAGGGGTTTGGAGTGACAATGGCCCCCACCAGACGAAGAGCAACACGCGCAGCCCCAGCAGACCTATCCATGCAGCAGGTCCTGGAAATAATGAGGGGGCTGCACCAGGACATGGCGGATTCGAAAATGGAGGAGGAACGCATGCAGGCAGACCTTGACGCCTCGCATGAGCGGAACGAAGAGCTCCACCGTGTGAATGAGGAGTTGCGCCAGGGCCTGAGAAACGATAGGAGACGGCCTGGGCATGACGAGATGGAGAACCATTCCCCACCAAGGGAGTTTTCCACTCCTTTCTCACAGGAGATCCTAGACGCAGCGATCCCGAACACGTTCGCGGGACCCAAGGTGATCTTCCCCGGGATGGAGGACCCAGAGACGCACCTGGCTGCATTTCACACGCAGATGGTCCTGATAGGCGGTTCTGATGCTGCCAAGTGCAAGCTCTTCATGAGCACCCTGACCGGGATGGCTATGGACTGGTTCATTAGCCTCCCAGAAGGTCATATCACATCTTTCCGCCAGTTGTCGCGATTGTTCCGAGAACAGTACTTAGCCAACAAGGCCCCGCCACCGGTCTCCTACGACCTGTTCGACGTGAAGCAGTATCAGGGAGAGACCCTGAAGGAGTATATCAATCGCTTCGGGGCCCAGGTCGTGAAGGTTGGCACAACAGAGGAGCCTATGATCGTGTACGCATTTGTGAAAGGCGTGTGCCCCGGCCCCTTCGGAGAATCCATTATCCGCAATCGCCCTAGGACTTTCGCTGAATTACGGCGCAGGGCAGTAGAGCATATTGCTTCGGAAGGGGAGGTATGTGTGAAGCGCACCAGTGCCGTGCCCTCACGCCCGAGGGGACCGGCGCGAGTTCAACCCGTCAGAGTCAATGAGACCACGACGGGGAGAAAGAAGCCAGAGGCAAGACGCCCCTACGAGGCTAGAAAGCCCCAGCCCCGGGGCCCAGCAGGAGGCGAACGCCCCGCCAGAGAAAGAGCAAGACCGGCGAGGTACAACTTCGTGGTTGAGTTGAAGGATTTGATCGCCGTGCCCAACATAGCTGAGAGGCTGAGGCGACCGGCGAAGACCGACAAGGTGTTAGGGCCCCGTAAAGACTCTTGGTGCGAATTGCACGAGGCTTTCGGGCACCAAATTGATAATTGCCTGTCATTGGGCTACCAGCTAGATGAGCTGGTGAGGACTGGGTTTTTGAAAGATTATGTCGCAGATTCTACAACGACCGCCACCGTGCCGCCGCCGGCAGATGAGCCAGCGCACGAGATGCTTGTGCTTGGCGAGGTCCACACCATTGCTGGAGGTTTTTCCGGCGGAGGACCCACCGCCTCCCAGCGGAAGAAATACGCGAGGGGGGTGAATTCAATCGAGGAGAGGCTCTCGGGGGAGCCCTGGGAGTCAGATATTGTGTTCACAAGAAGAGACCTCCGAGATGTGGTGCCCCACGACAACGATCTCGTTGTCATCTCAGTCGTCACAGCTGGAAGGAAGGTCCACAGAGTGCTTGTTGATCAAGGAAGCTCGGCAGACGTCATGTTTCTGTCGACCTTTAATAAGTTACGGTTGTCCCCCGATCTGCTGAGTCCCTATACGGGATGTTTGTATGGGTTCGGGGATAACCAGGTAGAAGTCCGGGGGTACCTGGAGTTGAGGACTACATTTACAGACGGAGAGGCCTCCCGTACCGAGAGCATCCGGTACCTCGTCGTGAACGCTAATTCTGCCTACAATATTTTGCTGGGCAGACCGGCGTTAAACCGTCTGAGCGCGGTGTCCTCCACCCGTCACATGAAGATGAAGCTGTCGGACCTCAGTGGCCGGGTGATAGTCATCAGGTCAGACCAGGAGGAGGCGAGGAAATGCTATGAAAACAGCCTGAAAACGAAGAGAGGCGTATTCATGGTGTATGAACGTCCGCCGAGCGCGGACGTGACGATGATTGAGGCGACGCCCGCTGGGCTGACGCCTGAAGAGGCCATAGCGGAGAGGGCGATGCCCGAAGCAGATGTGCCAATGGAGGAAGGCCCCGACGACGCGGCGCCCGTAGAAGAGGCGGCGCCCGTCGAAGATGATAGCAGGGAGCAGCCTGCAGCTAACGCCATAGAAAGGGAGATTGGCGGCAAAACTTTCAAGTTAGGAAGTTCGCTAAGCCCAGAAGAACAGGAAGGGGTGGCAGAAGTGATTTCACGCCACCTGGATGCCTTCGCATGGTCCGCCTCGGATATGGCAGGCATCGACCCCGATTTCCTGTGTCACCACCTCAGCATGGACGCCACGGTCCGCCCCGTGCGTCAGAGAAGGAGGAAGTTCAATGAGGAACGACAGCAGGTGGTGAAAGACGAAACGCAGAAGCTGCTGGGTGCTGGCCACATCAGGGAGATTCAGTACCCTGAGTGGCTCGCTAACGTCGTCTTGGTGAAAAAGGCGAACGAAAAGTGGAGGATGTGCGTTGACTTCACGGACCTGAACAAGGCATGCCCAAAGGACTCGTATCCGCTGCCCAGCATCGACGCCTTGGTAGACAGTGCGTCTGGCAGCAAGGTGTTAAGTTTCCTAGACGCCTTTTCAGGGTACAACCAAATCAAGATGCACCCGAGAGACGAGAGCAAGACTGCATTCATGACGGAGACATGCAGTTACTGCTACAAGGTGATGCCCTTCGGGCTGAAAAATGCGGGCGCCACGTACCAGAGGCTAATGGACAAGGTCCTGGCGCCAATGCTTGGGAGGAATGTGTACGCTTATGTAGACGACATGGTGGTGGCGTCGCAGAATAGAGTGCAGCACATGGCAGACCTGGAGGAGTTGTTCAACACAATATCTAAGTACTGCCTCAAGTTGAACCCTGAGAAGTGTGTTTTCGGGGTAGAGGCCGGTAAGTTCTTGGGTTTTTTGCTCACCGAGAGGGGGATAGAGGCGAACCCCGACAAATGTGCGGCTATTATCGCCATGCGGAGTCCGACATCGGTAAAAGAGGTGCAACAGTTGACAGGGCGGATGGCGGCGCTCTCGAGGTTTGTTTCCGCCGGAGGAGAAAAGGGGCACCTGTACTTCCAGTGCCTCAAGAGAAACAGTCGCTTTGCATGGACTGATGAATGCGAAGCGGCTTTCGTTAAGCTGAAGGAGTACCTGGCGACGCCACCGGTCCTCTGCAAGCCGGTAACGGGCGTGCCCCTCCGATTGTATTTTACTGTAACGGAGCGGGCCATCAGTTCTGTGTTGGTCCAAGAGCAGGACCAGAGTCAGAAGCCCATCTACTTCGTAAGCAAGGCCTTACAGGGGGCTGAGACGAGGTACAAGCACTAGAGAAGGCGGCGCTGGCGGTAGTGTTCTCTGCTAGGAGGCTCCGTCATTACTTCCACAGTTTTACGGTGGCTGGAAGAATGGTACGCTGGGCAGTGGAACTGTCAGAATTTGACATCCAGTACGAGCCTAGAGGATCCATCAAAGGGCAGGTGTACGCGGATTTTGTAGCAGAACTTTCGCCCGGAGGTGAGCAAGAGGTGGAAGCGAGTTCGCAGTGGCTGCTCTCGGTTGATGGCTCTTCAAACCAACAAGGGAGCGGTGCGGGAATAGTGTTGGAAGTAACAATCAGGCAAAATATGAAGCCCTGATAGCAGGAATGCTCTTGGCCAAGGAGATGGGCGCACAGAACCTCCTGGTGAAGAGCGACTCTCAGTTGATTACGGGGCAGGTGTCGGGTGAATTCCAGGCGAAGGACCCACAGATGGCGGCGTATCTGAGATACGTCCAGTTATTGAAGGGGGCGTTCGACGCTCTTGAGTTGATACATGTCCCGAGGGAGCAGAATGCCAGAGCTGACCTGCTCGCAAAGCTGGCCAGCTCAGGCAAGGGGGGTAGACAGAGGACAGTGATCCAGGAGACTCTCAAAGCTCCGCGTCGATTCGTGGAAGACAACAGGGTGGATGATCTCCAGATTTATACATCAAGGGGAAGGCCGAGGAGTCATTCCTCTTTGACCCAAGATACGCAGAGGGCGCCCCGCATCAGCATATACGCAGGTGTGCCTGAGGAAGAGCAGATGCAGGTCTGTGTTTTGTCCAGGGGAGACACCTGGATGACGCCCTATAAACGATACCTGGCGGATGGGGCTCTTCCAGTGGACCCTGAAGAGGGTAAAAAAGTCAAAAGAAATGCCGCAAGATATACTTTGGTGGATGGGGTGCTGTTCAGGCACGGCTTCACTCACCCTATCCTAACATGCGTCAGTGACGATGAGTGCACCAGGATAATGGCGGAGCTACACGAAGGCATCTGCGGAAGCCATGTAGGAGGAAGATCCTTAGCCTCCAAGGTAATACGCGCAGGTTTCTTCTGGCCAACAGTGAAAGAGGATTGTGCACGGCACGCCCAGCGGTGTAAGCAATGCCAAAAGCACGCCGACTGGCACAAGGCGCCGCCAGAAGAGTTGCGGTCCATATACAGCCCGTGGCCTTTCCACACATGGGGAATTGACATCCTGGGCCCTTTCCCACTGGCAATCAGGCAGATGAAGTATCTAATCGTCGCCATCGAATACTTCACTAAGTGGATAGAGGCAGAGCCCGTGGCACAGATCACTGCGCATAAGGTACAGCATTTCGTGTGGAGAAACATTGTGTGTCGCTTTGGCGTACCTAGGCGCCTGATATCTGACAATGGGACCCAGTTTGCCAGTCAGCAGTTGAGAAATCTGTGTGCTGAAGTAGGAATCAAACAAGTGTTCGTGTCGGTTGAACACCCCCAAACCAATGGACAAGTAGAGTCGGCAAACAGAGTTCTGCTGAGGGGGTTAAAAAGAAGGTTAGAGAAAGCCAAAGGGGCGTGGGCGGAAGAGGTGCCGAGGATTGTATGGGCATATCACACCACGCCCCAATCCTCTACTATGGAGACGCCCTTCAGTTTGGTGTACGGGTCGGACGCGATGATTCCAGTAGAAATACATGAAAGCTCACCACGTTTTCAAAACTTCGTGGTGGAGGAGTCCAATGAGGAGAGGCGGGTAAACCTGGATCTGCTAGAAGAAGCCAGGGAAGAAGCCAGAATAAAAGCTGAAGCGACGAAGAGAAGAGTAGAGCGCCAATATAGCTCTAAGGTAAAGCCGCGACAGTTTCAGGTTGGCGACCTAGTAATGAGAAAAGCTCACCCATACGAGTTGGAGAATAAGCTGTCTCCCAAGTGGACCGGGCCCTTCAGAGTTACTGAGGCTAAGGGCAACGGTTCGTACAACCTGGAGACTTTAGACAGAGGGCCCATCCCGCGCAGTTGGAATGCAGCCAACTTAAAATTTTATTTCAGTTGACTTATGTAAGCAGTATGTAACAATTTAGTTGAAGGGGACGCTCTTTTTCCCCCTCGGGGGTTTTTTAATGAGGTCACCCTAATAAAAGGAAAAACCAGTTTGAGAAAAAGAAGTGCCTTGGTTTTCAGCCTTTATCTTTCCTTGTTTGAAGATTATGTGATGCGCCGCCTAGGCCATGGCGTCGCCAAGAAAGAAGGCGTCGCCTAGGTCCTGGCGTCGCCCAGAAAGAAGGCGCCGCCTAGATAAGGGCGTTGCCCTGATTAGGCATCGCCCAAGTGAAGACATGCATCGTTGGAAGAACGAGACGAAAGGAAAGCGCGCAATACATGAAGCATATGCAAAGTGAAGTAGCGTTACGAAAATCAAGTATGACATTGAAAAGTTGTTGTTACAAGCAATGTTCAATACAATGGGAGCAGTACAAACGGAGCAAACGCTACAAATCATACAAAAACACGAACAAGCCACTTCTCAGCGCTCATCAGAGTCATCACTGGAGGAAGGGGAAGCCCCTTTTCCAGCCCGCAGCGCTCGAGTAAGTCGTGTCCTCTTTTCCTGGTTTATTTTCGAACCTGCACCAGGGGAAAGGATGTGTTAGAGACACCATGAAGAAAGACAAGCACAGTTAGAAGTAACGAAGGCCGAGTTTCCTAAAGCAGTGGTTCTTACATATGTATTTCTCAAGAGTCCCAGCGTTGAACTCCAGGCTGATCACCGTAGCAGAGTCAAAACCTCCCGCCTCAGCAAGAATCCGGCAAGCTATTTGATCACTTGGAGCCAGATTCTTGAGGGGTTTGGCTTTGAGGACCTTTTCCTCTCTCACCCAGTACAACGGAAACCCATCCAGAGCGTCGGGAACAAGATCAGTACGGCAAATCTTGAAGAACCGGCCTTTCCACCCCGTGAACGAGCTTTGAAAGGGTGTGAAGAGAACTCTTCCGGGTACATTGCTGAGAGTTACCCAGAGGTTGTGTCTCAGCCTCTTCACCTCAAAGAAGTGGATAAAGAGGTCAACCGAGGGTGCACAACCCAAAAACCCGAAGAGAACATCGAAGGCTTTGACAAAGGCCCAGCTGTTGGGGTATAACTGGGCCGGAGCAACGTTGATCTCCGTCAGCAGTTCCTTCTCGAACCAGGAGAAGGGTAAGCGCACCCCGATGGTCTTGAACACCACCGGGTAAAAGTAAAAGAAAGGGACCCCGTCGTTGGCCCGTTCGTCTCCACACACTGGCTCCCCCAGAGTGCAAGGGAGCACAACGATGTCGTCATCATGCCTCCTTGCGAAGGCCCGGTGGTCATAAGAGCATGACTCCCATTTGTGCTCCCGTATGGCCCTGGTAGAGAGTGAGCATGAACACTCGTCAAGAAGTTCATTTGAAGCCCAAGGGTACAAATCTTTGGGACGGACCCTAGAGGAAGCAGCGTGAAACGACATTCTTTAACAAGATCAGGACTGCCAGAAATACAAGAGTTGAGCGAGGGGAACGAAGGTTAGAACAACCCTTCGACAGAGAAGAAAGGGTGCAAGAAGGAAGGGTGCAAGAAGAAAGAACGCAAGTAGGTTATGAAGAGTGAGAAAATGATGATGAAGATAGTTCCAGAGTTTGAAGAGTTAAATAAAGCGGTTAGAGCGCCAAACGACGCGAATGGACGCACCGCGCGATTGATACACGTGGCAGAAGATGAAAGGATGACGCTGGCACCACCGGTTAAAATCAGAAAACGTCGTATCAGCAGAATACCCAGTGGTACGATGCGCCGTCGAAAGTGAGTCAGGAGTACAGCAGGAGTCAGAACTTAATGGAATGACTAGATGCCCCATCAACCATACAAGCAGCGCCACGTGGATCAAGTCGAATGACGGAACGTCCCATCGGCTATACAAGGAGCGCCACGAGGATGGCACAGACAAAGCCTTGAGTCCTTCGCAGCCATCAGGCATCGACCAAGGCAAGAATCAAAGTCAATGTCGAAGTAAAGGAAACGCCCGAGGCGTCGCCCGGAAGGATGTGAAGGGCGACGCCAGCGTGAGACGTCACGGGCGTCGCTTCCCCGATACCCACAGGTAGGAAAGACTGTGGAGGGAGACGAAAGTGAAGGAAGCAGAGTTAATTGCTGGCGTCGCTTCCCCGATACCCACAGGTAGGAAAGACTGTGGAGGGAGACGAGACCGCCAGACGCCAGCGAATCACTGGCAGGGCGTTCCCCGATACCTATGGGAAGGAAAGACCATGGAGGGAACAGACCCCCCCATAGCACTCAGCGTTTTAGACACCCGGGACGATACGGTGCTGCTGTAGCAGGCCTCTCCTTAGGCGTGGGCGCCGAGCGTTAAGGATTAAAGAAAGGACCCTTCGGTATCAAAGACGTCCCGTGGACGATACGGCGTCACTAAGTGAGCCTCTCCATGGGCGTGAGGGTTGACGTGCAACCTTTCCCGATCATACACAACCTCCCAACGAAGTGAAAGAAATGGGCAGAACACAGATAAAATAATCGAAGCGCGTGAAGGGAAAAGATGAGAATGAGATCGCATAAGCAGAATCGTATGTGGCAAAGACATAAAGGGAATCGTGCGAACGCCCCAAACCAGTAACAAGAGTGCGGGTAGTTCAAAGAATTACAAATTTTAACAGATAAAGTCAAAAACGAAGGAAAGGTATAAAGCAGTTAGGCGTGAAGCTGAAGGTGGCGGTGGAGAGGCAGCGGTTCAGTCATCCACGTCCATGGGCACGACCTTCCCGTCGACGACATGGTGCATGGGGTCGCAGTTTGAAATGTTGATGCCAGGGTTCTCACAGGACGCCTGGGTCAGAGCCTCTTGGAACCCCTCCTCGAAAGTACCCGCCATCTCCTGGATAAGGGACTTTTTCTCCTTCTCCAGCTCCTCAACGGCGGCATCCCCAGAGGCCACCTGCTTCTCTAGAGCCTCCTTGATGGCATTTTCATGTGTTCTTCTTGAATCAAAGTAGTAAAATGGATGCGGAAGCAATGGGTGAGTGAAACAAAGCCCTCCTAGGAGTTGTGATGGCTTTGAAGGTGCATGATGAGTATGGGATAGAGAGGTTCGGCCAGCTCTATGGAGAATGGTGAAAGGAGTGAAGTTTATAGCCTAGATTTCTAGGAGAAGTAAAGCTAGTGCACAAAATGGGCAGCATAACAATACTCAATTAAACTTGAAAATACAAGGTGTAGGCTCCTCCTTTTATAGGCTAAGGAGGACCATAATGCAACCCTAATGCTAGCCAAATGAAATGTAAATGTGAAGCACATGGGTGCACATGGCACATGGGTGCACATGGGGAGGGGTGTGTCTAGTTTTTATGCTCACCCCCTCCATGGTCTTTCTAGAATGTTTCACACAAATATGCTTTCTACACTACTCTAATTACTAAGCACCCGTAATGGGCCTTTATGTAACAATTACAAAGGTCTTATCTTCCCAACACCGTAGCTTTGACCCTTGTGTATGTGAAGCTAGACGGTCTAGAAGGAATCCTCATCATGGCCTAGACGCTCCTTATGTAGCCGCTCCTCATCATGGCCTAGACGCTCCTCTTCATGGGCTAGACGCTCCTTTTTGAGTCTAGACGCTCCTCATTATAGGCTAGACCGTCTAGTCTTGGAGGCTTGGCTTTCATCGTGTGGTGAGCTTGGGCCCTCCTCCATCATCCCCTCCCTCTTGAAAAGGATTTGTCCTCAAATCCAAAGCTTTTGCTTTTGAGGGGGCTTGTTGTGGCTGGATGGTGTCCATCATCTCCTCCTTCGGGAAAAGATCTATCCTCAGATTTGCTAACTTGATCTCGGATAGCAGCCTCTTGCTTCGTCAAGGTGTGTCCTCCCGGATCAAATATCAACCTATGAGAATCTTGAAACAAAGCAAAGGAGTTAGAGTGAGTATTTGGAGAACAATTAATTGTGTGAAGTTGCCATCTTTGTTTTTCTCTTGTTTTGGTCAACTTCTTACAATGCTTCCCTTTTGATGGTTGTAGGTGCCCTCTAATCCTCTTAAGTTTTCTAAAATTTCCAAAAGTAGTTACTTTTTCCTTAGGCATAATCCCTTTAGGAAATGGTGACAACTTTAAAAAGGCAAGAGGACTATGTTCACATACAACTTCAAATGGAGAGACATGAGTAATCTTATGGACTACTCCATTGTATGCATGCATAAAAGGAAAAGGATTCTTATCCCAAGAATTTTGGGTGTCCCTCATGATTTCATGAAGCATAGAAGGGAGAGCTATGTTTTCAAATTTTGGAGCTCTATCCCTTATTTTTGAAAATAAATCATGGAGGCTTGTCACTTTTCTTAAGAAGAGTTTATCCACTTCCATGAAGATTGAATCACAACCTTTTGTTGTCCTAGGGAGTTTTAATATGAAATTTATATCTCCCCAAGGATCATTTGCAAAAGGTGAAGGAGTATAAAGTTCATGAGACATTGCCTTGGGCGTAGTTTGAAAACAAGAATTGTACCTAAGGTAATGTCTTTGAACTTCTTTTCTCATGGGGGACAAAAGTTTTCCTTTTAAAAGCTCTAGAGTTTTATCAACTCTAATTTGTCCCATGAGTTCTCCTTCATGAAGAATTTCTCTTTTATGTGTGAAGGTAGTCTCGTTGATACAACCTTTGTTCATGGAAATTTCAATTCTTTGCAAAGGTTGTCTCAATAAGACATGACAAGTTTCTTTAGGCACTACTTCACATAAAAAATTGTCTTTGTAGATGCCTATAGATGACTTGACCTTCACTTGGTGATATCTTGGCATGTATGTAAAATAATCTACTATATTTTTATCTATGCAAGCCTTTTTTAAGGATTCTTCTTTTTTTTCTAGGCTTGCAAGTGTTCCTTTACAAAAGGTAAGGCTAGGTTGTTCAACAAGAGGTATATTTTCAAATGTATTTTCAACTTTTCCTTCTTGTTGAATGACCTTGTGGGAAGGAACACTCTTCTCCCACGCCTTTTGTTTTCCAAGGGTTTTCTCTTGCTTTTCTATTTTTACATTTTCTTCACTCTCACTAGCTTCTTTTTCTTGGCTACTATTCTCATCTTTGTCCCTTAAGATCATAGATCTTTCATTGAAACATTGAGATGCTAATTGATCATTGCCAAGGTATTCTAAACATGGAATTTCTCTAGCTTGAGTGTGAGAGATATGCTTGGTTAGGTTTTCTTGTCTCTCTTTCCTATCTCTCCTAGGGAATTGTTGATGATATTCATTTTTCCTAAGACTTTCTTCCCCAAGATAATCATGATGTTTAGAGCTAGATGCATGAGAATGTAATTTTTTTGAAAATTGAGACTTCTCATTCTTTGCTTTAGTCAATTCATTAGTTTTGATCTCATTCTCCAATTGTTTAGATGAAATTGATTGAATATCCTTAGTAAGTTGTTTCAAAAGAGATTTTAAGGATTTCACCTCACTTTTAAGAGATTTAGAGGAGTGAGAAGACATGACTAAAGCTTTGTGTGTAGAAGTATTTTACCTTGAGAAAAATTTAGGGAAGTCAAAGAAGGTAGTCTTCCAGGTAAGGGAGGTGAGTCACAGTGGACTACTTAAATACCAAGCCTTTGCCTTAGCCAAAAACTATCCCTCAATGTCTTCACACAAAGCTTTCTCTTAGTAAACCACTTGGAACACAATTAAGTTGAGAAATCAGATTTTAATGCAAGAAAACAATGCATGCTAACTAATCAACAAAGCTAGACGGTTAAAATTTAATCAAAACTAACCATGCAAACGTCACTACTAAAGCAATAGAAAAGCAATTACAAACAAGTAACAATTACTAAACAAGAATGCTATACTATTCGGCCCTAGGTGAGGCTTCTTGGACACTTTGAGCCCTTGAAGACACACTCACCGTCTAAACGTAATTAACAAGGTAATTAACAATAAACCAAGTTGCAAAGGAAAATAAGAGAACTCCCTTTGTTGATCCTCTTTTGATTAGTGCACTTCCTTGTTGTCTTTGATTGTTGATCTTCCAAGTGTTTGTAGTGTTTATTTCAAGAATGTTTGTTTCGGCTTTGACTTTGTCTCCTCCTTAGAATGTTGGCTTTAATTCTCCAATTTCCAGCACCTATTCACAAGGGCTAAACCTTAAACCAAGTCAAATTCCATGCACATAAGCACCAAGGGAGAAAATAAATTCCAGCACCCAAAAAGAGAGGTCAAGGAACAAAAGCAAGAAACAAATTCAATTGAAAGAAAACAGTACCACCAAAAGGATTTAGATTGTGACAACTAGAAAGAGAGTCAAGTAATTAAAGCAAACAAATAAAGGTACTCAATAAAAGGTTGGCACACAAAAGAATTCCTAAAGAAAAGCACTAGATTAGATGACCAAATAAAAAAAACAGCACCACTGGAAAATGTTGTGGGCCAGAAAACGTGTTTGTTCCCCGATTTATGCTGATCTGTATTTTTGGAATTTGGCTCTGAAATTTGTTATGCAAGATATTCAGGATCTTATCTAAAATCTGGCTTTGGATTCACTCAAAACGGATGCACCATTTTTTTTTAATAAATTTTTCAAAATTGGTGTTCGGTTAGGCCAGCTGGAGCGCTCAAGATTTGCACTCTGATTTTGTAAGATTTATCATTTTTTTTCTGTTGCTTCTTTTGACCTAATTCTTTTTTTGTCTTTTCTATAACACTTTAAACTTGCATTTTCCAGAAAATCAGAATTTTCCTATGGGTGGAAATATTTTTCTGGGTTAAAACAGCCAAAACAGAGAAGGTGTAAACAGGGGAATTCTGGAAAACTGGAAAAAACAGCAAGATAACCAAAATTTAACACAATGGAATTGTAAGAACGGAAATTGTGTAAGAACTAAGACACAATTATGAACTCAGACTAAAAATTAAAAGGCACCAAAGGATCAAAGAACAGCAGATTCAAACAATTTAAAGAGACCCAAAAGCAAGAAACAATCAAGCCAATAATAGGACTACTAAGAATTGTTGACAAATATGGATTCACATGACTTGACACAACATTTATAGATTCAGAAAATAAAGACTCAAAGCATAAAATGAAGCAAAATTAAGAAAGCAATAAGGACTCAAATTCCTAAAAGAAAACAGCCACTCAATGGTGTAAGGAATCCTATCACAAGCTGCACAGAATTTGTTCAAGATCAATTGAACAATTGTGCTTTGGTTGGATCTTCCATAAGCACACCAAGAACAATTTAAAAAGTAAAAAACAGCAAGACAAGTATGGAATTTAAATGACAATATGAAATAAAGAAGAACTGAAAATTTAAAAGACCAAGCTACTCATCTTGAAGAACCAAAAGCTCTGATACCAAATGATGGCATTTTCATGTGTTCTTCTTGAATCAAAGTAGTAAAATGGATGCGGAAGCAATGGGTGAGTGAAACAAAGCCCTCCTAGGAGTTGTGATGGCTTTGAAGGTGCATGATGAGTATGGGATAGAGAGGTTCGGCCAGCTCTATGGAGAATGGTGAAAGGAGTGAAGTTTATAGCCTAGATTTCTAGGAGAAGTAAAGCTAGTGCACAAAATGGGCAGCATAACAATACTCAATTAAACTTGAAAATACAAGGTGTAGGCTCCTCCTTTTATAGGCTAAGGAGGACCATAATGCAACCCTAATGCTAGCCAAATGAAATGTAAATGTGAAGCACATGGGTGCACATGGCACATGGGTGCACATGGGGAGGGGTGTGTCTAGTTTTTATGCTCACCCCCTCCATGGTCTTTCTAGAATGTTTCACACAAATATGCTTTCTACACTACTCTAATTACTAAGCACCCCTAATGGGCCTTTATGTAACAATTACAAAGGTCTTATCTTCCCAACACCGTAGCTTTGACCCATGTGTATGTGAAGCTAGACGGTCTAGAAGGAATCCTCATCATGGCCTAGACGCTCCTTATGTAGCCGCTCCTCATCATGGCCTAGACGCTCCTCTTCATGGGCTAGACGCTCCTTTTTTAGTCTAGACGCTCCTCATTATAGGCTAGACCGTCTAGTCTTGGAGGCTTGGCTTTCATCGTGTGGTGAGCTTGGGCCCTCCTCCATCACTCCTTCTCAACGCGAAGTCGACTGACCTCGACCTGTAATTTGTCGCAGTCAGCCCGGAGAAGGTCCATAGCTTTGGCCTGCGTGGCCATTTCCCCCTCCATCCGCTCCATCTTGGCAGCCTGTTCACAGCAACGGTCCTTTCGAGTTTCTGCATCCGTTTTGACCAGTTCCTGAAGACTCGTTACCTGGACCTGAAGAGCAACTTCCCGAGCGTAGAAGCCAGCCTGGAGCTCCAATGCCTCTGCCAGTTGCCTCTCAGTTTCTGCTTTGGACTCTTGTATTTGTTTCAGAGAAGTTTGATAAGCTTCGTTCTGGCGTCCCAAGGTCCTCATTTCCTCTTCCAGGGTAGTTGCCTTTGTTTCCAAGGCCTGGAGAGTTTGAGCTTGCAAGACCGCGTTTCTGGCCTGGGCGCGCCATTCAAGGGCCACCTCCAGGAAGGCCCCCAGGTAGAAGGGCATGCCTTCCTTCCTGTTTGTACCCTCTGGCAGAGTCCCGCCGCTGAAGCCCCTCATTAGATGCATAATCGGAGGGGGGATGGCGATGAAGTCAGGGGCGACAGCGACGGAAGCAGGGGAAGCAATGGTTTCTGCCGGCGGCGGAGGCGGGGCAGATTCGGCGCTTTCGCCCCTTTCCTCGTGGAGTGTCATGGGAGGGAGTGAGGTTGTGCTCGGGGGGTTATCCATGAAGGGGTTCCCTCCCTGGGGCAACGCCTCTACCGAAAGAGGAACTCGCGCAGATTTTCTTCTTCTGAAGGGAGCCACGCCTTCTGAGTCCTCATCGTCCGTTAGAACCTCCAAAACCCATTTCCCTTTGTCAAGGGGGGTTGGAGCCGGTGACGAGGCCGCGGCTAGGGGAACAGCGGCGATGGGTAGTGGAGAGCAAGGAGTCTGGAGTGCTGCAAGGCTGCGAGGAGATGACGGGGGTGAACTCGAGATAGCCTCGACGGTGATCGGAGGAGGCGGCGACAGAATCGGTGGGGAACAGGATCGGCAGCAGGGGTGGAGGAGGCGCCCGCCTTGGCGGCGCGTGCCTCCTTCATTGCCTTCGCCAGCATCATTCTCTTGGAAGCGCCCATCACCGATCCTACATCAAGACAGACCAAGCAGCAAGAATTAGTACTAAAGCAGCTATGCGAATTCACAATACATGAAGAGACGTGAAATGCAAGTAACATGGCACAGTGTAAAACAAGCACAACAGTCCAGGGAAACCAATGTTCGATGGCAAGCTGTTCACAACAAAAGGATGAGGGGAGAGCCCCTTACCAAAGTAGGTGGTCAGGGCGTGAGCATTGTACTCGCTAGCGACCAGCTTCAAGGTATCAAAAACGATCCCCAACCCAGCCAAGGCTTTGCTTACCTCCCTATCGGCGGGAGATAGCTCTTCCAGGGTCTTGGACCTGAGCAATTTAGGGCGCTCCGTCCAGTAAAGGGGGAAGCCATCCAAAGCTGTGGGATCGTGCTTGGCGCTGCACACCCTGAAGAATTTCCCTTTCCAGTTCTTGTAAGAATTCTGGAAGAGGGATAGGAGGATCCTGCCTACGATCCCGGAAAAGCTTACCCATAAGCTTTTCCCCTGTTTCTTCACCTCAAAGAAATGCAGGAAGATATCTACAGAAGGGGGGATGCCCAGGTATCCACAAAGAATTTGAAAGCCCCGCACGAATGCCCAGCTGTTGGGATGAAGCTGGGCGGGGGCGGTGTTGATTTCAGTGAGAAGCTCCCGTTCGAAGGGAGTGAATGGGAGACGCACTCCTACGCGTTTGAACACGGTCTGGTACATGAAGAAGAAGGGTTTCCCCTTTCTAGGTCTGTCGTCCAGACAAACAGGTTCCCCAGGCCTGCCGGGACGGACTGATATGTGGGCGTCGTGGGTGCGGCAGAAGGCGTTAAAGTTGTACAAATGGGGATCCCCCCGGTGAGCTTCCAGGTCCTGGAAGGAAGTCAGGCTGGTGCATTCACTCAGGAGCTCGTCGGGGGCCCAGGGGTAGAAGGCTTTGTAGTTGGACTTGGGGGTCGTGGGAGAAGAATCAGGCTCCGCGTTCGCGCGCGTCATGATGAAAATAGATAGCTGGAGAAAGAAGAGAAGAAAAGGGGTTTAGCAAGTTTAGCCATGGCAAGAAGGGGAAAGAACCCCAGGAAGCGTCACCCACGCGAGAGAAATCAGAGGAGGAAGAAGAAGCGGAGAAATGCAGTAATAACAAGAATAACAACAGTCCCAAGCAGTTCAATGAATCCTATAATGTGACGAAAGGGAAGAGTCGTGAATACTCGAGATCGTACCTTTGTTATTGGAATGGGGGCAGTAGACGAGCGCAGCAAGGAGGGAATCGCGATTGCAGAGGAAAGGGGTTTTGGAGGCGATGAACAGTGCAGAGTTGCAGAGTAAATAAATGTAACAGTAGGGTGAGCGCGGGGTTTGGAGTAACTTAAACGTTACATTTCGCAACTCGAAAGGCGCTAACCTAGGGCCGTGGGATCGTGCCACGCGTCAGAGGATCAATTGCCCAAGGGAAACGCAAAGGTCCCTGGAGGATGGCCGCGCGATGGGCCAAGTGGCGCGCGATCAAGGGTAGCCCAAAAGGTGTTATCATCCTCATTTCAGGGGATGTCCAATCAGTCATCAAGAATACCCCTGTGGTTCAGAAAATGTCGCGTCAATAATTCGAAGAGTTGCTGAGTCACCAGAGAATGACACGTCATCAGGATAGCACGTGGACGGCGTGGGCGAGGCTTTAGTCTTGACGCTGAAGACAAGTCTTCGGCTTAAGACTGGGGGGCTTGTGTACCGTCCCGTATCCGGGCGTTGACTAAATCAAGGTCAAAGTCAACGGCCGGAGAGTCAAAGTCAACGGAAGGCGTCGCCTGAGTAGAGAGACGCCAAGAGGAAGCGTCGCCTAGGTGAAGGCGTCGCCCAACCAGGGCGTCGCCAGATCAAACAGTGTTAAAGTAAGGCAATCACGGTGTGGTTCCCCGATGCCCATGGGTAGGAAAGACCATGGAGGGAGCGACGCCGTGGGAAGGCCTCAGGTCCCGATATCTCGGGAAAGTGATAAAGAGAAGGAAAAGGTGGCTTCAAGGCCATAGTAATAGTACCAGTGAAGGGCAGCCTGACTCGTGAAGTGCTCCTGCCGCCCCAGAGACGCCCGTGGGGCAGATACGACTCAAGAGGAAAGTCACGCCCAGGGCAACCGGGTACAGAGTACAAAAGGAAGGCAGATACGCTCTCAGAGTAAGTGACTAGATACTTGGGGGCATGAGTTGGCACCCAAAAAGTCACCCCTAGCGCAGTAGCACTCCCAGCAGGAGGACTCACACGTAGAAACGTCCCCAGATGGGCAGAAACGCCCCTAGATGGGGTCACGGCGTCGTGAGGCCCTCCACGTGTACAACAGCCATGCCAGAATGGAAACACCCTTTAGTCAGGTGCCAGGTAATTAAGAGTCATTCAATACAGTTTCCCTTTCGAGCATTCAGGTACTATAATGACTCCCGAGCGTTTCAACGTCTTAAATGCGCTACGTTTTCTAATTAAACGCTTTAATGAGTGCGTTACGTTTGTGATTAAAAGCGCTTTAAGGCGCTTTAAATGCTTGGGTGGTTTAAATAGCGCGGAGAATGTTGGGAAAAGGGTTGGAACTTTTGGCAAATTTACCAGAGAACTCTCTAGTTGCTTGCTCGTGCTTCAAGATTACGTACAAGTGACTGGGGAATATTTTTGCCTGAAAGAGACAACACACACATATACACAGTTCTTTTACCACCTTCAGAGTGCCATACGCGGTGCTCAGACACGTAGGTGGACAGTTTTTGGTGTTTCTTGCTGGCTGACTTGAGCGTCGGAGTGCACACGGCCGCTAGGGCGCCTTTTTTGTCCTCTTTTTTGCAGGAATCCACAGGCAACCAGTGGGAAGGAGTCCCTAGCTGACGGTTGAGGTCGCGCACGAAGACGTCCCGGTCAACCGGACGGAACAATATTTTTTGAAAAAATTGGAGGTATGAAAAAATCATCCTTAACATTCTTTAACCAAGATGGTGTTGAAGTAGGAACCTTGGGTAATGAAAAAGACAAAGAAGAAGAATACCTTGGAGGCGTAGCACGAGTCAACAAAAGTGATTTAGTTGATAAGATATTGTGATTCGTGTTATGATGTACTTCATTTGCTTTTTCATTTTCTCTTTTAGTTTTCATTTTTATTTGGTCCTCATGAACCTCTTGGGGAGAGAGGGGTTTTAAGGTAACCTTCCGCCCTTGGAAGGAAAAAGACATTGTATTGGATAGGCCATCATGTAAAACATGTCTATCATATTGTTAAGGCCTTCCTAAAAGAACATGAGTTGTTTCCATGGGCACAACATCACATAAAACCTCATCTTTATACTTTCCTATTGAAAATTTTATGAGGACTTGTTTGTTAACCATGATTTCACCCTCGACACTAAGCCATTATAATTTATAAGGCTTGGTATGAGAGATAGTGGGTAAGGATAACTTCTCCACAACTTTGTACTAGCCACATTAGTGCAACTACCCCATCAATAATCAAGGAACATAACTTGGTGCTGATAAGGCAGTGAGTATGACAAATATTTTCTCTTTGTGTATCATCCAAAGATTTTGGAATTCTTCCCAACATTCTTCTTATCATCAACAAGTCACCTTCATAAGGTATTTCACAATCATGATTACTAAGGGTGTTTGAAGGGGAAGGGGAATTAGATCTATATGAGTTATCACTATGTTCACTAACTACTTGACCCCCCTTAACCATCATGGTGCGTTTGGTTGGACAATCGGCCGCCATATGGCCATAGCCTAAACATTAAAAGTATTTTTTACTTGAAGATTTAGATGTTGATGTAGGAGTAGAAGTGGAAGGCTTGGAATCTCTAGATTTGAGAGTAGAGTCTTTAGAAGGATACTTTGAAAAAGATTTAGTTTTATTTTTCCAAGAAGAGTGGTAGTACCCATCATTATGAGAATTTTTAAAAGAATTTTTCCTTGCAATTTGAGATTCTACCTTGATGGCAAGGTGAACCAAAGTTTCTAAAGAAGAATACTCATTAAGCTCCACTACATCTTGGATTTCCCTTCTAAGACCACTAACAAATCTAGCCATTTTAGCTTCATTACTTTCATGCATATCAACTTTGATTAAAAGCGTGTCAAGTTTTTTAAAATAACCATCCACACTAAGCGTGCCTTGAGGAAGCCTTTGAAGCTTCAACAATAGGTCTTTCCTAAAGTGTGGAGGAACAAATCTAGCGCGCATACATGCTTTTAAATCATCCCAAAAGACCACGGGCGGGCTCTTGTTTAGCCCAATGTCCATAAGAGTTTTGTGCCACCATTGCATGGCATAGTCCATGAACTCTAAAGAAGCTAGCCTAAACCTTTGGTCTTCTAGGACCTCATGTACATGAAAGATTTGCTTAACTTTTGCCTCTCATCCCAAATACACATTAGGATCCCCTTCACCACTAAAACTAGGTAATTTTACAAAAGGCAAATAAGGCTTAGCCACATTTTGGCGCCTTTCTTCATAATGTTGGTGCCCCATTCGGTTTCTTCATGATGTCCATAAGAACTTTGAGAAGACTGTGAAGAATGCCTATGATGATAATGAGGTCTTTTCTCTCGGTTTTGATGAATATCTTCATGATCCATCTCCAATCTTTTGAGCCTTGCCTCCATTTGTCTTATCACCTCATCCTTTTGCGCAATTGTTAGTTTGGCATCCTTTAATTCACCAATTAGGTATGCTTTTTGAGGTGAATGAGGCTTAGAAGATTCTCCATTAGAAAGATTAGCCATGATAACAAAGAAACACAAAACACAAGGAGAAAACAATTAAACAAAACTTGTTAGTCAATAAAACACAAGAAAGCTTGCGGCAATAGGCAAAGAAATACACTCAAACCACTCCAAGAAAATATTTCTTTCCTTAACCAAGTCTCCTTGTGGATTGGAAGAGCTTCAAGTGAAAGATTCCAAAGCAAACTACACTTACTCAAAGAACAAAGCACCACAAAACTTGAGGAAACAAGAAAAGACAAGCAAGAAAAGGTGTAACAAGAACTAGCTAAACCAAAACAGAATAAAACTTGGAAAAGAATATGAAATGAAAAAGACAATCAAGAAAATAAGGCACTCAATGAAAAGATAGCACACAAAGGAAACCTAAAGAATAGTACTAGAATAGATGAAGAAAACCAAAATACAGTACTACTGGAATTTGTGTAAAAACTACGCGTGACTTTAAAACTTTATCTAGAACTAGAGAATGCAAACTGGAAGTTGAAATTTAAACCACTGAAAATTCAAGATCTTATCTAGAAATAGGCATTGGAATCACACAAAAACAATGTGCCAATTAATTGTGATAAATTTTTTAAAATCACTGCCACTCACTGTTTTTCCAAAGTCATATTTTGCACTTTGTACGAATTTGATTTATCATTTTTTTTGTATTTTGAA
The DNA here is from genome assembly GCF_051622355.1 of Phaseolus vulgaris. Classification (NCBI taxonomy): domain Eukaryota; kingdom Viridiplantae; phylum Streptophyta; class Magnoliopsida; order Fabales; family Fabaceae; genus Phaseolus; species Phaseolus vulgaris. Next base: position 6,830,567 of record NC_143503.1, read on the forward strand.
TTTTGATACACTGTTTTTTCCAGTTTTTTTTATAACACCTCAAACTACTCAAATCCAAAGTTTCAGAAATTTTCGCCAACAAAATTAATTTTCATAAGCAATTTCAGTCAGCATAAAAAAATGGAAAATAGAGGAAACTTATGCTGGAATGAAAAAACAGAATTAAGAGACTTCAAAGACACAAAAGAAATTGATGTATATGAACTTGTATAGATCTAATACACAAGCATGAACTCAAAACTAAAAATAAAATGCACCAAAGGATCAAAACAGAAATAGAAAACTGCACTCAAGTAAGACTCAAATAAAACAAAAACAAAAACAGAATCACTTAACACAAAAACAGAATTAAAGTGTCAATCAACTCAAAAAAAAAATTCCACACAATCATAGCTCTAGATACCACATGATGTGAGTTGAATCAAGCATAGACACTTTTCAAAACATGAAAACAACAAAATATGTGAAGAATGATGACAATTAGGAATTATAATCAAAGACAAAATGAATCGGTACAAGAGGAGGAACTTAAGGAAACATCATTGGAGAACAAAGCCTTCCAAAAGATGAACCAAACTCAAGATTGAGTGCCATTCCACATTGAACCGAAAACAACACAAGGAATTGAAACACAATTATCGAATCAAATTGCTACAAGTGCAGAATTGAAAAGGAAAACACAAGATGAACAAGAACAACCGAATGAAATGGAAGAACACAACATAAGAACACAAACTATCGATTGAAATTACAAAGACATGATTAGGAAATGGAAATGGAGATGGAATGAGAAAGACTTATGTGGTTGTAGTCCATGGGAGGTATGAACACGCCACTTGGAGGTGATAATCCAAGATAAGTGCTTGAATGCCGCCACTTGGAGCTCCCTCCCCAATCACTCACAAGATGAGACAAGAAGAAGGAGAAACAATTCTCACAACTCACACACTAATTTGTGTATAGTAACCTTTCTTAAAATTCAAATTCTGAATTTACATGAGCATGACACCTCTATTTATAGTGTGAGGGTGCTGAAATTTAGGTGGGAAAATTCAAATGAAACTCATTTGAAATTGCCACAAAAAACAAGTCACATGGAAGGTGTGACTTATCTTTGTACATTTGCACCTCTTATATCTATATCTACACCTTTCTTTTATGTTCTACTACAAATACCAAAAAGAAATTACAAATAGAGACATCCAATGATGCTCATCTCCTAAAGCCTTGGCCTTGCTCCTCATAGATTGGGCTTGGCCTTGCTCCTAAAGACTAAGAAGAAGAACTTTAGATGTTTTGGCCCTTGTCCATTCCTCCTATTAATGAGGTCTTTATTTACTTGTTGAGATGACCATTCAAGTGTAGCATCCTTGTTCATCTTCATGTATTTTTTATTCTCATCATGAAGTGTAAAGGAAAGCTTATGGAAAATTGTGGAATGAACACGCGACTTGGAAGGATGGATGATTCCAGAATGAGTGGTGAAGAGTCGTCACTTGGAGTATGCTCTCACAAGACACAATTTATCATCCAAAAGCGAAAACAAAGCTAATGACAAGATAAATGTTGAATTTGAAAAGCAAGAAAAAAAAGGGCTGAATTTAAATTTGCTTGAATGTAAAGGCAAGAATTTAAATGTGCTTGAATGTAAAGGCAAGAATTTAAAGTTGCAAGAAAAGTAAAGTGCCAAATCAACTCAAAGAAAATTAAGCTCAAGAACCTAAGCTCTGATACCACATGATGTGAGTTGATTTTTAGATGGTTCCATTTTATGGTGACACTTTTACTTAGAGTTGGGATTTTAGCAATTTATGGTGAAAACCTAAGGAATATTCCCACTGGACACTAATGTGAGTTGATTTTAAGATTCTTTAATTTGTGACACTTTAAGAACAAAAATAAGGAGGCTTAAGGAAACATCAATGGTGTTCATTGTCTTCCAAATGATGAACCAAACTCATGAACATGAGTGTCATCTCCTTACACAACAACATAAAGCGGAAATTGAAAGGAATTACAAGATCAACACATTTAGCCTAATATAAACACAATAGAAAACAAATGAATCTATTGAAATGGAGAATTAAGTGCAAAATTGAAAAGGAAACATAAGGACAACAAGAACAATCGGTAGAATTGAAGAACAAGACAGCATAACCGAGTAGAATGAAGAATTAAGGTGCGGAAATGGAAATGGAGACGAAGCAAGAAGGAACTTGTGTGGTTAAAGCCATGGAGCTGAGTTGTCTTTAGATAGGATCTGGGGTAGATTTAATATGTAATCTACTCTTGATTGAATCCAAAGCATAAGCACTCTCAATCCTTTTGAAAGAAAAGTGTTTTTCATGCTAAGTGAAAAACAACCTGATGAAACAACCGATTGTTTTTCTGGTGTTGTTGTTTTTGCTGTGTTTTGGAAAACTGAATTCCTTATCATTTGTTTCTCAAAGTAATTTCATTCTTGGCTTAAAATTTTGCGAAAACCTTCTTTAAGTCATTCACCCCCCCCCTCTAGTTTAAAGCCATCCATTCTAACAGTCATGTGGGACGACGTCTTGACGGTCAGCCTTGGTGAAGACGAGGTCGACATCAGGAGTATGATCTGCCTCCTGCACCTCTACCGCCATCACCTTTCGTGCGTACTTCTTCCACTGGGAGGCGGTGCATCCTCCTCCTGAGAACCCTTCAGAGATGGTGTTGATCTCACCATGAATGGGCACCTCGTGCCCCTGATCTATTCCTACGGCTACTAATGCCTGATCCTCTTGTGGCTCCTGGAGGTAGTCCTTCAAGAACCCTCTTTTTACCAGCTCGTCCAACTGGTGCCCCAGTGACAAACAGTTGCGTATGGGGTGGCCATATGCTTGGTGGAATTCGCACCAAGCGTTCTTGTTGGGCCCCATCTTTCTGACGGTATTCGGGGGCATCTTTAGTCTTGTTGCTATGTTAGGAATAGCGATCAGCTCCTTTAGCTCTACATGAAAATTGTGCTTGGGGGGCGGGTTTCTCCGCGTGCACGCTCCAGTCTAGGGCTTCTCGTAAGGTTGCTGCTTCCCCGAGCCTTTCTTCTCAATTGTCGACTCGTGCACCCTCATGAGTTGAGGTCGACCTGCTGCTCGAGGTCGGACAGGACCGACAAACCAACACTTCTTTGTGACTCGATCGTTTTGAAAAATAAATCTGTTCATCTGTAAATGAATAGATTCTTTTTGTCTCTGGTGCCATGTCAAGCTTAAACGTTTTTCAGTTTTATCTCTGCACCAGAATGGTTGACTAAGTCTCCTCACTTAACAAATTCTCTAACTGTGTTTTGAAAATAAATCTGTTCATTTTATTTTCAATCTGTTCATTTTATAACAACTTTAATTGTTTTTCAAAAATCTGTTATAAGTTGGTTTTCTATAAAATGAAAACTTGTTTCTGAGTTTAAACATCGTTCATACATTTGCAAAAACAAGTTTTACAGCAAAGAATCAAAAGTTTACAAAGGATTAGCATTTATTCTTCAAAGATTTCGAAAATCACAAAGTGCTTGTTCTTGGTTTGGTTCCAAAAGCTTGGTGTGAGGTGCTGCTACTGTTCTAGCAATCTTGCCTACTGGTTTAAGGCAGATCTTTGTATCCTCAATCAGGTGTAGTCGTTTCACTTCTCATTTCTTGTAATAGTTTGGTTGAACACTCTTCTTGATAGGTTTTCTTGGAGAGTGTGTGTGAGCTGAAATAGGTTTTTTCAGCAAGAGTACCTAAGTTCTTGTAGGTTTCAAGAACAGTGGGAATTGTACTTGGTTGTACTGTGATTTAGTGATTTCCACCTGGTTTTGGTGAAGACTGGATGTAGCTCAGTTGAGTGAACCAGTATAACTGCTTGTGTTCATTCTCTCTCACTCTCTGCAATTTCGTTTCTGCATAATTGTTAAAACAGCAAAGAAATAAATTTGTTCAATCAATAATAAATCTGTTCTTTCTGGGCTCAGTTCATACTGTTCTTAACTTCTGAAAAAGTTGTTTGATTCTGATAAGAACATATAAAATTTGTTAAAAGCCCTGGAACAAATTAACTGTGATAGGTTGCTCAAGAAATTGTCAAAGCTATTAATTGAACCTTAAACAATTGCTTAAAATTGAAGCTTGTTGTTCTGTGATTCATTGTTCTTAATTTCTGGAAAATTGTTTAATATCAAGAAGAACACTCATAGTGTGGTAAAAGTCACTGGAACAGGTTGATTGTAAAGGTTACTCAATTAATTGGCATACTATCAATTGAACCTTAATCACTTGCTTGAAACTAAAGTTTGTTGTTTTGTGTTTCACTGGTTTTTGTTCTAATATCAGTGTGTATGCATCTGGAAAATCTATCTGCATAATCTTGTGATTAACCTTGCTGTATAAACGCTTTTCAAACAAAAACAATGCTGAAATAAATCTGTTCATTTTCACATAAATCGATTTATTTTCTGAAAACTGTGTTAAACACTGTTTCTGCGAGAAAGTTTTAAAAGGTCAATTCACCCCCCCCCCCCCCCCCCCCCCCCCTCTTGAACTTTGGCACTATTAAACCCAACAATTGGTATCAAGAGCTAGGACTTGTATTTTAATCAAGTTTGTTTGTAATAATGTCTGAGTTTAATGTGCTTTTTGCTGAGGGTTCTGCTGTTAATAGACCACCTATGTTCAATGGAATGAATTATGCATTTTGGAAAGTTAGAATGAGAATTTTCATGGAATCCATTGATGCATTAATTTGGGAAGCTGTGGTCAATGGACCTTATGTGCCAATGCAGGTTGTCAAGGATGAAGAAGTGGTAAAGCCAAGATCAGAATGGAATGAGACCGAAAAGAGGAAGGCTCAACATGATCTTGTGGCCAAGAACATCATAACCTCTGCATTGACAATGGATGAGTTCTTCAGGATATCTCAATGTAAGTCAGCTAAGGAGATGTGGGAAGTCTTAGAAGTGACTCATGAGGGTACTGAAGATGTAAAGAGGTCAAAGAAACATGCTCTCATCCAAGAATATGAACTGTTCAGAATGCAACCCGAGGAGAGCATTGTTGATGTGCAGAAAAGATTCACCCATATTGTGAATCACCTCACTGGCTTGGGAAAAGAATTTGACAAAGAGGAACTCAACATAAAGATATTGAAGTGCCTCGACAAAAGCTGGCAACCAAAGGTGACTGCCATATCTGAAAGTCGTGATCTGTCAAAGTTGGGAACTGCTGCACTGTTTGGAAAGTTGACGGAGCATGAGCTAGAGCTCAAAAGACTCAAAGAGCAGGAAACAACAGAGAGAAAACCCAAAGGTCTTGCATTGAAAGCAACTGAACTGAATGAGATCAAGGAAGAAAAAGAAGATGCTGAAGATGATGACACAATCAGTCTTCTTACAAAAAGATTCAGCAAATTCCTGAGGAAGAAAAGCAGAAATAGGAACCAGCAGAAAAGAAGGTATCCCAAACCCAATGATTCAGGTTCCTCTAAATATACTTGCTTTGGTTGTGGCAAAACAGGGCATATCAAAACAGATTGTCCAGACAATCAAACAAGGGACAAATCTGCCAGCAAGAAATTTGAAAGGAACAAGGGAAGAAGAGCCTACATCTCATGGGACGAAAATGAAGCATCCTCAACCAGCAGCTCTTCAACAGAAGATGAGGGGAACAACTTGTGCTTCATGATGAAGGATGAGGAGTCAAGCTCTGATTGAGTAAGTAATTTCTCTGCTGATTCTGATAACTATGATGATTTACTTGCTGCTGTTCCGTCCGGTTGACCTGGGACGTCTTCGCGCGCGACCTCAACTGTCAGCTAGGGACTCCTTTCCCTTGGTTACCTGTTGATTCCTGCAAAAAAGGACAAAGGGGCGCCATAGTGACCGTTTGCACTCCGACGCTCAAGTCAGCCAGCAAGAAACACCAAAAACTATGCACCTCCGTATCGGAGCACCGCGTATGGCACTCTGAAGGTGGTAAAAAGAATTGTGTATTGTGTGTATATTCTCGTTCTGGCAAAGATCTTTCCCTAGTCCCTTGTGCGTAACCTCAAGGCTCGAGCAAGCGACTAGAGAGTTTCTGGAAAATTTTCCAAAAGTCCGAACCCCGTTCCCAACATTCTCAGCGCTATTTAAGCTACCCAAGCATTTAAAGCGCCTTAAAACGCCTTTAATTACAAACGTAACGCACTCAATCAGCGTGTCTAATTAGAAAACGTAGCGCATTTAAGACGTTGAAACGCTTGGGAGCCTTTATAGTACCTTAAACGCTCGAAACAGAAACTGTACTAAATGACTTTAATTACCTGGTACCTGGCTAAAGGGTGTTTCTATTCTGACCTGGCTGTCGTACTCGTGGAGGGCCTCACAGCGTCATGGCCCCATCTGGGGACGTTTCTACGTGTGAGCCCTCCTGCTTGGGAGTGCCACTGCACAAGGGGCGACTTTTTGGGTGCCAACTCATGCCCCCAATCATCTAGTCACTCACTTTGAGAGCGTATCTGCCTTCCTCTCGTACCCTGCACCCGGCTACCCTGGGCGTGACCTTCCTCTTGAGTCGTATCTGTCCCAAAGGCGTCTCTAGGGCGGCAGGGGTACTTCACGAGTCAGGCTGCCCTACACTGGTGTTGTTACTATGGCCTTGAAGCCACCTTCCTCTTCTCTTTATCACTCTCCCGGATTATCGGGACCTGAGGCCTTCCCACGGCGTCGCTCCCTCCATGGTCTTTCCTACCCATGGGTATCGGGGAACCACCCTGTGATTGCCTCGCCTTAGTAATATTTGATCTTGGCGACGCCTGTCTTCTTGGCGACGCCTTCTCTCTTGGCCGCCTTCACCTAGGCGACGCCTTGCCTTGGCGACGCCTTCACCTAGGCAACGCCTTGTGTTGACTTTGACTCCTGGTGTTGACTTTGACCTTGACTTTGTCAACGCCCGGATACGGGACGGTACAGCTGCCTTCAAGGAAACACATGATGAAGCAAATAGGCTAGCTGTAATATGCAATAAGCTGCAAAAGGTAAATAATGTGTTGGCACCTAAAGTAAAAACACTTGAGGAAGAATTGCATAAGGCCAAAACAGATTTGGTAAGTCTTGAACTAACATGCTTGCATGCCTCTATTAAAACCTGTGAAAACTGCAAAAAATTGGAAAAACAAGTGGAGTATTTGCTGAAAACCCTTTCCAATTTCACAAAGGGAAGAGAAAACCTTGAGTCTCTCCTTGGATCACAGAATGTTGTTTTCAATAAGAATGGTCTTGGTTATACCCCTGGAAATGTAACCAATGTCAAAAAACTTTCAAGTTTCTTTGTTCCAGCAAAATCAGTTTATTCAGCTTTTAACAGTGGCAAAAGGGCATCTCATGTAACCTGTTTTTACTGCATGAAATCTGGTCACACCTCTAGGTCTTGCATTGCTAAAAAACATCTTGTGCCTAAGAATTTAGCAAAATGGCTACCAAAGAGAAGGTTTTAATCTGTGCTGGACCCTATACTGAAAAGGGTACCATTTGTATCATTTTTATTCTGTTTTGCAGATTGGCAGCAAGAAAAATCAGTGGTACTTGGACAGTGGCTGTTCCAAGCATATGACTGGAGATCTTACAAAGTTTACTAGCTTGAAGCTCAAAGCAGAAGGACATGTAACCTATGGTGATAATAACCGAGGGAGGATTTTGGGCAGAGGCACTGTTGGAACAGGGAACTCAACAACCATTGAGAACGTGCTGTATGTAGAAGGACTCAAGCATAGTCTTCTCAGCATAAGTCAGCTTTGTGACAAAGGATACAAAGTGAATTTTTAGTCAAATGGCTGCACAATCTCAAGTAATTCATCTAGTAAGGTACTGTTTACTGGTAAGACAGTGAATAACATTTATCTGTTGAATATCATGGAAACTAACCCTTCAAATGAGTGCTTGCTGTCCAGAAGTGATGAGTCTTGGTTGTGGCACAGGAGGTTAGCTCACATACACACAAATCACTTGAATAAATTGAAATCTAAAGATTTAGTTTCTGGTTTACCTAACATTAAATTTCAGGACAACAGGCTTTGTGATGCTTGTGTGAAAGGTAAACAAATCGAATCCTCTTTCAAGTTAAAGGATATTGTCTCTACAAAAAATCCATTGGATGTGTTACATATGGACTTATTTGGTCCATCTAGAGTTGTTAGCTTGGCTGGAAATTTGTATGCTTTAGTTGTTGTGGATGATTACTCTAGATTTACATGGACTCTATTTCTTGCACATAAACATGATGCTTACACTGCCTTTAAGAAATTAGCAAAGATTCTGCAAAATGAAAATGGTTGTTGCATAAAATCAATTCGAAGTGATCATGGGGGAGAGTTTCAAAATGCTAAGTTTGAGAGGTTCTGTGAGAAGCATGGGATAGCACATACTTTTTCAGCCCCTAGGACACCCCAACAAAATGGTGTAGTTGAAAGGAAAAATAGATCATTAGAGGAACTAGCTAGAACTATGTTAAATGAATCTAAGCTTCCTAAGTATTTTTGGGCTGATGCAGTTTATATTGCAGCTTATGTGTTAAATAGGACCTTAATAAGACCAATTCTTAAGAAAACCCCATATGAACTGTATAAGGGCAGAAAACCTAGTGTGAGCCACCTTAGAGTATTTGGATGTAAATGCTTTGTATTGAATAATGGCAAAGAAAATCTTGGTAAGTTTGATGCTAAATCTGATGAAGGTGTGCACATTGGTTATGCTTTGAATGGTCATGCATATAGAGTCTTCAATAAAAAGTTGCTTATAGTAGAAGAATCAATGCATGTTGTTTTTGATGAAACTGATCATAGCCTATCTAAAACTGCTGCTGATGACCTTGACAGTAATGAATTTAAATCTGTTTTAAATCAAAATGAATCGATTCATTTTGATACTGCTGATACACATGCTATACAAGAATCTACTGCAGCTGCAGGTTTGCCAAAAGAGTGGAAAACCCCAAGAGATTTAACACTTGATAATGTCATTGGGAACATTGAGAAAGGAGTGTCAACTAGAAAATCCTTGAACAATTTCTGTGAAGCAATGGCCTTTGTATCTCAAGTTGAACCCAAGAATCTGAATGAAGCTCTCAAGGACAGCAACTGGATTTTAGCTATGCAAGAGGAACTGAATCAGTTTGCTCTTAATGAGGTCTGGACTCTTGTTCCTAGAATACCTGAGATGAATATAATTGGGACAAAATGGGTATTTAGAAACAAGATGGATGAGCATGGAGTGATCACCAGAAACAAGGCTAGGCTAGTAGCTAAAGGGTACAATCAAGAAGAAGGGATAGACTATGATGAGACCTATGCACCAGTGGCTCGATTAGAAGCTGTCAGATTGCTGCTTGCCTTCTCCTGCATCAAAGGGTTCAAGCTGTTTCAAATGGATGTGAAAAGTGCCTTTCTAAATGGCTGTATTAATTAAGAGGTATTTGTTTCACAGCCACCAGGTTTTGAAGACCATCAACATCCAGAATATGTGTTCAAACTCCAAAAGGCTCTCTATGGACTCAAGCAAGCTCCTAGGAAATGGTATGAGAGGCTAAGTGATTTTCTCACCTCACAAGGCTATGACAGAGGCACATCAGATAAGACCTTGTTCATCAAAAAGAAAGGAGATGACTCAATTCTAGTCCAAGTATATGTGGATGACATCATTTTTGGATCAAACAATGGAGAATTGTGTGAAGCTTTCGTGAAAGTCATGAAGAGTGAGTTTGAAATGTCAATGATGGGTGAGTTGAACTATTTTCTAGGCTTGCAGGTCAAACAACTCAAGGATGGCATTTTCTTAAGTCAAGCTAAGTATTGCAAGGATCTGCTGAAGAAATTTGAAATGGACAAGTGTAAACCAATCAGCACACCCTTCTCAACAAGCTGTCATTTGGATCATGATGAAGCTGGAATTTCTGTTGATGAAACCAAATAGAGGACTCATAGGATCACTGCTATATCTCACTGCCAGTAGGCCAGATATAATGTTTGCAGTGTGTATGTGTGCAAGGTTTCAATCTGCTCCTAAAGAATCACACTACAATGCTGTCAAAAGGATTTTGAAGTATTTGCAAGGAACCAAAGAAGTTGGCTTGTGGTATCCAGGTAATATTTCATTAAGTTTAATTGGATATTCTGATTCAGATTTTGCAAGTTGCAAAATTGATAAGAAGAGCACAAGTGGAACCTGTCATTTGCTTGGATCAAGCTTGATCTCATGGCAATGCAAAAAGCAGGCTTGTGTAGCTCTCTCCACTGCTGAAGCAGAATACATTGCAGCAGGGAGTTGTTGTGCTCAAACCATATGGCTAAGACAGCAATTGAATGATTTTGGTATCTTGCTTAACCATATACCTCTTGATCCTGCCGGCAACTTGAACGTGGGTGAATCGCTTCGTAACACTTTCTGCCCTGTCTTCGCGACTGCGTCTCCTGAAGAATCACCTTCTGAACTCTCTCTCAGATGTCTTCAAAATGTGACCTGCAAAATACACAGACGGCGCCTCTAGCGGCCGTTTGCACTCCGACGATCAAGTTAGTTCAACAGAACCACCAGAAACTGGAAACTTAGTAAAAATGTGTGTGTGAGAAAAACTTGCACTCTGTTTTTCCTCTATCTTTTTCTTCTCTCCTCCTCTCACTCTTATTCTGCCTTTTATCTCTCTTTCCCTAATTCTGGGCATAACAGAATTCTGTTATGCTTTTCTGGCATGTGTCAGAACCCTGCTATGCTTTTCAGAGAAAGCGTACCTTCAGAATCAGCAATGGGGAGCGTGAGGGTCTGCGCATGTCTGCGCTTGGCTGCGCCTGTCTGTACCTTTAGTGTACGGAGTGCTCTTTTGTCTGGACCGCACCCCTCTCAGATGATGACACGTGGAGGCCTGCAACTCACATCTAACCACACACGTGTCACTTACTGGAAGGGCTCTAGCGCCTCTCTTCATCTGCCTAAGTTACGCCCTTGCGGAGTAACTTGGGATGCTTCTCTTATCTGGGTAAATCGCATACTCTTGGGAGAACGTCGGGTGTGGCTGGTCTAGGCACACTCACCAAACGTTGCTCTCTGCGTAGGCGACCTACCCTTCACGATGCCACGCACGTAATGGGTTGAGGGAATCACCAATCACTGACTGGCTTACTAGTTCCCTCAGGCCACTCTCGTGCATGATTCCCTGGGGTGTGCTCATGCGAGATCCATGCGTAACGCTCTCGCTGGGAACCTCAGTCCCAGTTTAACTGCGTGTAACACAAGACCCCGATGACAATACACCCAATGACTGATCAGTGTTTATTCGCTACTCGCGCTCTGCCTCCAGGCGCGGGTCTGGGAACTGGTCTGCTGGTGGTCACTTGGCTACTGACCACCGATCACCATTCTGGGTGATCTATCCCCCGACCTCTCTGCCGCCTGATCTGTCGGTGGTAACTTGGTTACTGACCACCGATCACCTCTCTTGGCGATCGTCCCCCTACCTCTCTGCCACCTGGTCCACGTGTCACCCTGCGAGTGGTCCACGTGGTTCTCTGATGCTGACGTCATCGACTACAGATGACCGATCGGATCACAAGCCCCCCAGTCTCGAGTCGAGAACTCGTTCTCAGTGAAGAGACTAAGTGGTCGTGCCCTCAGTCCACGTGGCAAGTGGGGCCGCCTCACGTGCCACCTCACGTGCTGCTTCTTTAACGTTTGGACTTCCTTTCTTAATCTCGCGACACGTGGCCCCATCAATGGCCAGCGCTGTGCGTCGCTAGCGCTTCTTTCATTCAAATTGGCGCGCCCTTCCACTGTTCCTTCATCTTCTTCATTTGACTCCCAGACTCTCTGCGAACTTCTCTTCTGCGCACCCATCTTTCTTCAAATTCTCTGTGATCCTAAACTCTTACGATCATTCAAAGGTATGGTTTTTCTTTTCCCTGGCCCCTTTCTGGTCATCTTTACCGATTGCATTTATCATTCTAGTTATCATGCATCCATCTTCCCTGTTTTTCTTCTTCTCAACCCGCGCTAGGGTTTTTCTCATGTTTCCGCTTTGACTTCTGCCTCCCCTTCTTTCTCCTTTACCTGGGCATTTCTTCCTCATTCCCCCTCTCTGTTTTTCACCGAACCATCCATCACTCTCTCCCTTTCTATTTCTGACCCTTCGTTTTCCTCCATTGCAGCTATCTCTCGATGGCTCGCTTGAAGCAGACCGCTCGTGTTATTGCCTCTTCTTCTGGTGCACAGCCCTCCGCGAGTGCACCAGCTTCGCCACCGCCTGTTGTCACCTCATTCCATGACAACGCCAAGGTCTATGACTGGGCCCCTCTGGCGTTGCTATCTGAAACGTCCATCTTGCTACCTGAGGACCATCTTAACTCACTTCTGAGCCACGATCCGGACGAACCCTCGTGTTCCATAGACAGGGAAAACGACTTCCACATCCGAGTTCGCATCCCTCCCCGAGGGATGCCCATTTGCGCTGACGACAGGGCCACCAATGGGGTGCCCTTCGTTTTTGTTTACTCCGCGATCTTCAAAAGGTTGAAGCTGCGACTCCCCTTCACCTTCTTCGAGAAAGAGCTGATGATGGAGTTGAACGTCGCGCCCTGCCAACTCCACCCCAACGCCTGGGCCTTCATCCGGGCGTTTCAGATCCTGTGCAACCACTTTGGGCACAACGCCTCGGTGGAGGTGTTCCTTTACTTCTTTGAGGCGAAGAAACCAGGGGATAGGTTTTGGGTCAGCCTGAACGGGGTTGCTGGACGGGTGCTTCTGGGCCTGTACCAGCAGTCCTTCAAAGACTGGAAGGGCAGATTTTATATGATATCCGCCACCCCACAAAGCCCTCATCTGCTCGAGGGGTACCCCCTCTACTGGGTCCCCCAGGTTCAATTTAAAAAACCCAAGGACCTCGAGACCATGGCCCCCTACGAGCGCGAGCTGTGTGGGCTGCTCCTGGGGGCTAAGTATGACTCCGCTCGCCTCATCAAGGATGAGTTTGATGTGGTTTCCCTGAAGAAATATATAGGTAGTTCTTTCTCTGCCGCTCCTTAGGACACTTATACCTCCTCATGCATGCTCTTATACGCTTCACCTTGCTTGCGTCTCTTAGCTGTCTAATTTTCCCCTTGCTTGCCTATGCAGATTCAATGTCAGGGAAAGATAGGAGGTTGGCGGTGTTAGAGCTTGCTAAACGCCGAGCGGCCAAAGGGACTGGCTCTTCCTCTTCCACCACTGAGCCAATTGAAGCCCCTCCACTCTCGGTCGCGCCAGCCGAAGGCCCCGAGCAAGGGAAGAAAAGGAAAAGACTGGTGAAGGCTTCTTTGCTTGCACCTGCTGCTGCTGCCTCAGTGGAAGAGGAAAGCTCCGGCTCCCCCCTCATTCACCGCCAGAGGAAGAAACCAGCGGTTGAGGGGGTCTCGTCTCTCCAGCCTGGAGAGATCGAGGTGGTAGAGGTAGAGGAAGGTTCACCACCTCCCCCTCCCTCTACTCGACCTGCCCCAGAGCCCGCATGCCCACCTTCTCCTAGCCAAAAATCGCCCCCAATCTCTCAACCGCCAACTTCCCCCCCAGCAGGCCAATCACCTGGTCCATCCGCTCACCCTGCTGGGGGTGTTTCTGCTCAAAACGAGTGTGCCCCGCCTCCACTAACAATCTCCACCGCCAATGCTGAACATGGTGGGTCTGGCTCGCGCCCAAGCAACACTGGAGCCAACCATGAGAACTTCAGCAGAGTTATCTCCATGGTGCGACAGCACATCAGCAACGGGGAGCTCGTCGACTGGAGCGGGGAGGAGATAGATGCACACCTTGCCAAGCAGGTGGTGCTCTCGCTGGAGTTCTCCACCCAGCATCGCAAGCAGAAAGCCCTAGAAAAAAGGGTGAAGGAACTTGAGCACGACAATGGGTCGCTGCACAGTGACCTTGAAGCCGCTCAGGGGTCTGTTGAGCTGATGCGAGGCATGGTGGAGAAGGCCAGGAGGGAGTATTTGCTGCAGGTCCAGGAGACCATCAAGATGGAGATCTTGATGGGGCAGACTGTTGGTCCTCTAGACTGCAAGGTGGCAGAGCTACAGGCTGAGAATTCTTCCTTGCGCGAACGGAGTCAGATGGTGGAGGAGTTACAGGCTGAGAACGCCTCCCTACGCCAACAGGATTCTCAGCGGGTGGAGATGCTCAAGGCCGCCAAAGAGGCAACTGCTGCTGCTGAAAAGAAGCTTGAGGAGGCAGTGGGCAAGCTGTCTGAGGCTGCCTCCTCCCTTGCTGCCCTTACCACGCAGAGGGATGCTGCAGAGGCTTCGAGGCGAAGTCTGGAGGCGGAGAAAGAGGACTTGATGAACGTGGGCGCTGATTCCCTCATTGATGGATTCGAGCTGGCGCTCGAGCAAGTCCGCTGCGTCCTCCCAGAACTGGACCTTTCGCAATTCAGCATTCATCACTCGGTGGTAGATGGAAAACTTAGGCCTCCTACTCCCTGAATCTCTTCCCTTTTGTAAATTTGACTTCTTCTGTAACCTTATGTTTCTGCACCATTCAACTCTTTGTAACTGACAATTGTATGAACATCTCTGGTGATATGCCTTGATTTCAACTGCTCAATTTTCTCTTGTATTTTCTTTGGACTTCACTTATCTTTATGTGCGCGACTAACTGTTAGCTAGTTTAGGTTCAGCGCGATCTTGGGCTTTACCTTTCCTTTCGCACACAACTAAGTGTTAACCAGCTTAGGCTTAGCGCGATCTGCTTCTCTTACTCTTTGCGCGCGACTAAGTGTTAACCAGCTTAGGCTTAGCGCGATTTGCTTCTCTTACTCTTTGCGCGCGACTAAGTGTTAACCAGCTTAGGCTTAGCGCGATCTGCTTGATCACGACTGGCTATTCCCTCAGCTTGGTGTTTAACGGTCCTCGTGCGCTGCTTTGCACTACTAGCCAATTACCGACAACTCATCAGTGATCGCTCTTTAGTCCTTACTTAGCTTTCTCTGTCGCTCTAGCGCTAAGTGCATAAAGGACCTTGACATCGATCGCTCAAAGTGATGCCTCGTCTTGGGAAAAGAAAGTGTCTCTCGCTAACCCCTTTCCCTTTCCCCAAGGTCATCATCCTTTGGCGGGTTGAGTCGCTCATTCCCTGTCTCACTCCTGGGGTGAGAAAGGTTTCTGACTGAGAGTCTTACTGGGCCAATATTGGTGTATGCCAAGTGGGTAAGGACGTTTTGTCAAAACCTTTCCTTTCCCTCTCTTGGTCTTACTAGCACCCCTGGCTTTTCAAACCTTTCTGCTTGCGCTCACACCTGGGGTGAGGAAGACTTAGATCGGTGCCAGTACTTGCGCCTAGGGCAAGTAGGGCCTAACCACTCACCTGCACTTGCACCTGGGGCAAGGAGGATTTTAACTTTAATACTTGAGCACACTTTATATGCTGGAAATTTTCCTTTAATTGGGTGGCCTCGTTAAAAACCCTCTTTAGGGAAAAGAGTGCCCCCTTGTCTGTTCGACTGTTTCCACCACAAACAAAGCATGTGTCTTTTAGCGTGAGAACGCCATTACTGTACAATTTTAACTGAAATAAAATTTTAAATGGGTGGCGTTCCACGTTCTGGGGATTGCTCCTCCTTCCAAAGTCTCTAGGCGATAGGCTCCGTTCTCTAATGTCTCCACCACTCTGTACGGGCCTGTCCACTTCGGGGATAACTTGTTCTGCATGTCATTCTGATGCGCCTTTCTCATCACCAGATCACCTTCCTGGAAGCGCCTGGGCCTCACTTTAGAGTTGTGCCTCCGCTCTACTCTTCTCTTCACGGCTTCAGCACTGACTCTGGCCTCTTCTCGCACTTCGTCTAGCAGATCCAGATTCACCTTACGCTCTTCATTGGACTCTTCAGCAACGAAGTTCAAGAATCTGGGGGAGCTCTCCTGTATCTCTACAGGAATCATGGCGTCTGTCCCATAGACAAGGCTGAAGGGTGTCTCATGGGTGCTGGACTGTGGGGTGGTGTGATAAGACCACACAATTCTGGGGACCTCCTCTGCCCAGCCCCCTTTGGTCTTGTCTAGTCTTCGCTTCAGCCCCCTGAGCAGCACTCGATTTGCTGACTCCACCTGCCCATTTGTTTGTGGGTGCTCCACTGATGCGAAGACCTGTTGTATCTTTAACTCTTCACACATTTTCCTCAGCTGATGACTTGTGAACTGGGTGCCATTGTCGGAAACCAGCCTCTTGGGTATTCCGAAGCGGCAGACAATGTTCTTCCAGACGAAGTGTTCAACTTTCTGTGCGGTGATGTGTGCAACTGGCTCTGCTTCCACCCACTTAGTGAAATATTCGATGGCCACAATGAGGAACTTCATCTGCCTTGTCGCCAGGGGAAAAGGTCCTAGGATGTCAATCCCCCATGTATGGAATGGCCACGGGCTATGGATGGACCTCAACTCCTCAGGGGGTGCCTTGTGCCAATCTGCATGCAGCTGACATTGTTTGCATCGCTGAGCAAACCTTATGCAATCTTCCTTCAGCTTTGGCCAGTAGTACCCCGCGCGGAGTACTCTACTTGCCAAAGCGCGACCACCTACATGGCTTCCGCACACCCCCTCGTGCAGCTCAGACATGAGTCTGGTGCATTGCTCGCCGTGTACACAGATCTGCACAGGGTGAGAAAATCCAAATCTAAATAGGCTTCCATCTATGAGAGTAAACTTACTTGAACCCCTCTTTATTCTTTTTGCCTCTGCCAGATCGAGCGGGAGTACACCATCTTCTAAGTATAGCCGGTATGGCGTCATCCAGGTGTGGGGTTCCTTCTCCGCGTGGACCTCCATCGACTCACCGATCTTTGAGGGTCGCGATCTCACCCTCGGCGCTCTCAGCGTCTCTTGAGTCAGCGACCGATGACCGATCGTTAGACGCTCCATTGACTTGTATACATGAAGCACCTGGTTGTCTGACACAAACGCGCGCGGCACCTTCAGGGTCTCCTGAATGACAGTCCTCTGCTTCCCCCCTTTGCCTGAGCTGGCCAGCTTGGCAAGCAGGTCTGCTCGGGCGTTCTGCTCTCTTGGTACATGCACCAACTCAAACTCGGCGAAAGACGTCTTCAGGAGCTGCACATACTCCAGGTAGGCTGCCATCTGGGGGTCCTTTGCTTGGAACTCCCCGGTAACCTGCCCGGTGACCAGTAACGAATCGCTCTTGGCCAGCAGATTTCTTGCTCCCATTTCCCTTGCTAGCAACATTCCCGCGATCAGGGCCTCGTACTCCGCCTGATTGTTGCTAGCTTTGAAGGCGAAACGGAGGGACTGCTCGATCAGCACTCCGTTTGGCCCTTCCAGGATGACTCCAGCGCCGCTTCCCTGCTGATTAGAGGAGCCATCCACCGATAACACCCATCGGAAATCTAGCCCTTCTGCAGGTGTCGCGATGGATGATAGCTCGACTACGAAGTCCGCGAACACCTGCCCCTTGATCGGTCCTCGGGGCTCGTACTGAATATCGAATTCCGACAATTCTACTGCCCACTTGACCATCCTTCCTGCCACATCAGGTTTCTTCAATACATTCTGGATAGGCAGATCAGTCATCACCACCACTGTGAAGCTGTGGAAATAATGCCTGAGTCTTCTGGCTGAGAATACCACCGCTAGAGCAACCTTCTCGAGGGCCTGGTACCTGGTTTCAGGGCCTTGCAGCACCTTACTTACGAAGTAAACAGGCCTCTGGGCCTGGTCCTGCTCTTGCACCAGGACTGAACTGACTGCCCTCTCCGTAACAGCAAAGTATAGACGAAGAGGGATGCCTACCTGGGGCTTTCACAAGACTGGGGGGCTTGCCAGATACCCCTTCAACTTAATGAAGGCCTCCTCGCACTCCTGCGTCCAGAGAAATCTGTTGTTGCGCTTGAGACACTGGAAGTATGGGTGACCTTTTTCCCCACCAGCAGACATAAATCGGGACAGTGCTGCCAAGCGACCGGTGAGCTGCTGCACCTCCTTCACCGTCGTTGGGCTCCTCATCGCCACGATCGCCGCACACTTCTCCGGGTTAGCTTCGATTCCTCGCTCTGTCAAGAGGAAACCCAAGAACTTCCCAGCCTCCACACCGAATATGCATTTCTCAGGGTTGAGCTTCAGCCTATACTTGGCAATGGTGGTGAATAGCTCTTCCAGATCAGCTGCATGATGCTTCTTCTCTTGGGACGTAACCACCATGTCATCTACATAGGCGTGTACGTTCCTTCCCAGCATGGGCGAGAGCACCCTATCCATGAGCCGCTGGTAGGTAGCTCCCGCATTCTTCAACCCAAATGGCATGACCTTGTAGCAGCAGCAAGACCGTTCCGTCATAAACGCGGTCTTGCATTCGTCCATTGGGTGCATCCTGATCTGGTTATACCCTGAGAAAGCGTCCAAGAAGCTGAGTAGCTTTCCCCCCGAGGCGCTATCGACTAGAGCATCTATACTGGGTAAGGGGTAAGAATCCTTGGGGCACGCCTTATTGAGGTCAGTGAAGTCCACGCACATTCTCCACTTGCCGCTTGCCTTCCGCACCAGTACCACATTCGCTAGCCACTCGGGGTACTGGATTTCTCTGATATACTGGATTTCTCTGATATGCCCTGCGACAAGGAGCTTCTGCGCTTCGTCGTGGATCACCTTCCTCTTCTCCTCGTTGAATTTCCTTCTTCTCTGCCGCACCGGTCGAACCATGGGGTCCATTGATAGACGATGGCAGAGGAAATCGGGGTCGATTCCTGGCATGTCGGATGATGACCATGCAAAGGCATTCATGTGCTTCTCAATCACACCCATGATCAGCCTTCGCTCTTCTTCAATGAGGGATCCCCCCAACTTGAATTTTCTTCCCCTGATGTCCACCTCGACCCATCCTTCAGCTGGGTGGGGCCTCCTTTCACTGGCAATGACCGCTCTCGCGATCCCTGACTCGCGAGGAGTGATCGTGCCTTCCTCCTCTTCCTCGACTTGAGCCACCTGGGAGCCCCCCACCGCAGCGTTCTCCATCCTCTGAGCGCCTTGTGTCTCCCTGACCGCCAATCGCTCTTCGCGCACGCCTGGTGGTGGTTTTGTGGTGACATGGCACACACTTCTTTTTTGCTTCAAACTGTTCTCATAACAGCGTCTTGCCTCAGCCTGATCCGACTTGATGGTTATCACGGCCCCTTCCATCGACGGCAGCTTCAACTTCATATGCCTTGTCGATGGTATTGCGCCCAGTCTATTGAGCGTTGGCCTCCCCAACAGGACATTGTACGCAGAAGGGGCGTTCACCACCAGGTACTTTATCTTTTCCGTGTGGGCTGCCGTTCCGTCAGTGAACGTTGTCCTCAGCTCGATGTATCCCCGCACTTCTACCTGATCCCCTGCAAAACCGTAGAGACAACCAGTATACGGTCTCAACTGATCAGGGGACAACTGTAGCTTGTTGAATGTTGGCCAGAACATGACATCCGCCGAGCTTCCTTGATCTACGAGTACTCTATGCACCCGTCTTCCTGCTGTGATGAGAGAAATGACCACAGGGTCGTTGTCGTGCGGGACAACGTCTCGTAGGTCAGCTTTCCTGAAGACAATGTCCACCTCAGGGTAATGACTCTCATTCACTGCATCTACCGCCATCACAGATCGAGTGTATCTCCTTCTTTGTGAAGCTGTGCATCCCCCACCAGAGAAGCCTCCAGCGATCGTCTGCACTTCCCCATGCACAGGGACTTCATGCTGTTGCTCTCCAGTTTGGGATCCTGACGCGCGATCACCCTGTGGCTCACGCAGGTAATCTGCTAGAAAACCAGACTTCACCAACTCTGCCAGTTGGTGTCCCAGCGCCAAACAGGAATGAAGTGTATGTCCAAAGGCCTGATGAAACTCACACCATTCATTCTTCTTCCTTCCGAGTACCTTGTCTGTCTTCTCTGGTACTCGTAGTCTTGCTGCTACGGCAGGAAGGGCGATGAGATCCGCCAACCCCACCATGAAGTTGTATCTCGGGGGTGCGTTATTCTCCCTTGCACGCCCCTTACTCTGGTCTTTGCCTGGTGCATAGGGACGAGGTTTTTCCCGCACCTTCTTCCCCTCTTTGGCCTCATGCACCCTTGCTTGCTGTGGTTTTCCTTGCCCTCCACGCGGTCTGGGTGGTGCAGCACTTCCCCTCGTCTCAGAAACCTCTGTTTCTGCCACTATGTGCGCCACCGCACGCCGTCGGATCTCTGCAAAGGTGCTGGGATGGCTCCTGATGAGAGACTCACTGAAAGGGCCAGGCAGCACTCCCTTCTTAAACGCGTGCACAAGCATATCTTCATCTTTGCTGGGTAGTCTAACCACTTGTGCTCCAAAACGGTTGAGGTAGTCTTTCAGCGACTCCCCCTGGTATTGGCGCACGTCGAACAGGTCGTAGGACACCACTGCAGGTGCCTTGTTGACGATGTATTGTTCAATGAAGAGCTTCGAGAACTGAGAGAACGACGTGATATGCCCTTCTGGTAAACTCACGAACCACTCCATGGCGATTTCGCTCAGTGTGCTCATGAACATCTTGCAGTATACAGCGTCTGAGCCCCCAGACAACATCATCTGGGTGTGGAATGCCGTCAGATGCGCCTCCGGGTCTTCTACCCCTTTGAACGACGCTTTTACCCCCACCAGGTTGGGAGGCACCATGGTTCCCATAATCTCAGGGGAGAATGGCATGGGAAATGCCCTTGGAGGTGAAGGCTGCCTAGACACCCTTTCGTCAACAACATGCTCCCTCTGCGCCTGCAGCGTTCTTCTCAACTCTTCGTTGACACGATTCAGTTCGTCGTTCCTGCTTTGCGACGCAGCCAACTCCGTCTGCATCCTTTCTTGTTCGACTTTCGACGCTGCAGCGTTATCCTGCAGCGTGCGCACCATTTCCAGGACCTGCGCCATTGTCACAGCTCCTTCATCAGCGGATGGCGCAGGTGATGGTTGTCTGTTTCTAGGCATCTTCTCTATCAAAGAAACTGATCAAACTCTGGTGAGCTTTAAAACTGTGGTATATATGGGACAACGATTCACTCGTGCCCCACGGTGGGCGCCAAATGATCCTGCCGGCAACTTGAACGTGGGTGAATCGCTTCGTAACACTTTCTGCCCTGTCTTCGCGACTGCGTCTCCTGAAGAATCACCTTCTGAACTCTCTCTCAGATGTCTTCAAAATGTGACCTGCAAAATACACAGACGGCGCCTCTAGCGGCCGTTTGCACTCCGACGATCAAGTTAGTTCAACAGAACCACCAGAAACTGGAAACTTAGTAAAAATGTGTGTGTGAGAAAAACTTGCACTCTGTTTTTCCTCTATCTTTTTCTTCTCTCCTCCTCTCACTCTTATTCTGCCTTTTATCTCTCTTTCCCTAATTCTGGGCATAACAGAATTCTGTTATGCTTTTCTGGCATGTGTCAGAACCCTGCTATGCTTTTCAGAGAAAGCGTACCTTCAGAATCAGCAATGGGGAGCGTGAGGGTCTGCGCATGTCTGCGCTTGGCTGCGCCTGTCTGTACCTTTAGTGTACGGAGTGCTCTTTTGTCTGGACCGCACCCCTCTCAGATGATGACACGTGGAGGCCTGCAACTCACATCTAACCACACACGTGTCACTTACTGGAAGGGCTCTAGCGCCTCTCTTCATCTGCCTAAGTTACGCCCTTGCGGAGTAACTTGGGATGCTTCTCTTATCTGGGTAAATCGCATACTCTTGGGAGAACGTCGGGTGTGGCTGGTCTAGGCACACTCACCAAACGTTGCTCTCTGCGTAGGCGACCTACCCTTCACGATGCCACGCACGTAATGGGTTGAGGGAATCACCAATCACTGACTGGCTTACTAGTTCCCTCAGGCCACTCTCGTGCATGATTCCCTGGGGTGTGCTCATGCGAGATCCATGCGTAACGCTCTCGCTGGGAACCTCAGTCCCAGTTTAACTGCGTGTAACACAAGACCCCGATGACAATACACCCGATGACTGATCAGTGTTTATTCGCTACTCGCGCTCTGCCTCCAGGCGCGGGTCTGGGAACTGGTCTGCTGGTGGTCACTTGGCTACTGACCACCGATCACCATTCTGGGTGATCTATCCCCCGACCTCTCTGCCGCCTGATCTGTCGGTGGTAACTTGGTTACTGACCACCGATCACCTCTCTTGGCGATCGTCCCCCTACCTCTCTGCCACCTGGTCCACGTGTCACCCTGCGAGTGGTCCACGTGGTTCTCTGATGCTGACGTCATCGACTACCGATGACCGATCGGATCACCTCTGCTGTGTGATAATACAAGTGCAATCAACTTAACCAAAAATCCTGTCATGCATTCAAGAACCAAACACATTGAAATTAGGCATCATTTTCTAAGGGAACATATATCTAATGGAACATGTGAGATTAAGTTCATTGGTACTGATTTACAACTTGCTGACCTGTTCACAAAACCATTGGCTAAAGATAGGTTTAATTTTCTGCTTAATGAATTGGGTATTATAAATGTCAATTGTACCTAGCAGTGAAAAATTAAATCTGTTTATTCGCAATTGAATGTGTTTATTTTCTGCACTGATATGCATTGATGACTAGGAAAGAGAAATTTTGATCTTTGACTGCTTGACTGACCTAGTGGGCATTAACCTCTGTACCTTTGACGGTTTTGGTCATGGTTATGTAACCGATTTGATGGTTTGGGTGCTTAATAAAGGCATGAGTATGTGCATCGTGACCCTAAATATTTGCTGCATATTTTCAAAGATTCTCTGCACAAATTCAGAGCATAAAATCTTCATGCATATCCACTCATAACTGCCATATCAACCCATTCATTTCTATATAAATCTGTGTGAATACTTGCTACCCACATTGGTTATTCCTTTTCTGTTCTCACCATTTGAAACCAAGAAAAGAATTCAGGTTCAACCATGGCTTCTTCTTCCAAGAAACAGAAAAATAAGGGGAAACAAACCACCTTTCAAGGTGTGCTAGAAGGTTGGTTCGCTGGAAATGAAGAAGGCATCAATGCCTACATTCACGAGACAAGCAGAAAACAGATTAACATACCCAAAGTGCTGGATTTCAACTGGCTGAAATCTGAAAAACTGGTACAAACAAGGGCTGTGTTGAAGCACCAGAAACTGAAAAAGATGCTGGAATTAACGGGTAATGTATATCCTGACTTGGTTAAGGTGTTTTACACTAACCTCACATTGGATGGAAAGAATGTTGTCTCTTATGTAAAAGGGACCAAGATGAAGATCACAAGTGAGGTGTGGAAT
Organism: Phaseolus vulgaris; assembly: GCF_051622355.1. NCBI lineage: Eukaryota > Viridiplantae > Streptophyta > Magnoliopsida > Fabales > Fabaceae > Phaseolus > Phaseolus vulgaris. Next base: position 6,853,830 of record NC_143503.1, read on the forward strand.
TCTGTGGCTGAAATAAAATATGCTGGATTGAAAGTAGGAAAGGGAAACACCAGTGGAATCCAAGAATTCAACAAGCTGCAATACTATAAAAGCTGCATGAGGAATCCTATAGAGAGTATAAACAGGTTCCATGCAGGGCACTTGAACCTCACTCCACGCCTAGTTGCCTACATCATAGCATGGCAACTTATTCTAAGAGGAACAAACCATGCTGTTTTACATGAAGAGGACCTAATCCTCCTATATTGCATCATGAACCAGATTAAGGTAAACTGGGTTTTCATTGTCAATGAACACATGCTCAAGTCAAAAAGGTTGGCTGATTACCGATTTCCCTATGCTATTCTTGTTTCCAAATTAATTGATTACTTTGGTGTTGATGTTACAAATGAGAGAAACGACCCTATCAAAGTTGTAAGTGAGATTGATAATTCAACTCTCATCAAAATGGGTTTTCACAAAATTGAGGACAAGTGGGTGGTTCTCAAAGAGAAGGACCCTCAAGCAGAACATGAGGATGAGGATGAAGTTGTTCCTATGGATGATGACTCACCTGCTACCCAATCTGTACATGAGGAAGTTGTTGCAAATGCCATAGTTGCCTATCAAGCTCCAGAATACCGAGGAGAACCAATGTCTATGTTTGAAAGGCAAGTGTTGTATCGTCTTGATGTGATGTCTGCAGAACAAAGGGCATACTTTGAGACTACTCATGCAAGGTTTCAACACCTTGATGATCAGATTGAAGGGGTTCAGGCACAACTTGCAGAGCTTTACTACAAGGATCAGTAGTCTTCTGTTTTTAATGCTTTCTTTATCAATTTTCAAATGTCTGTAATGCTGAACAATATGGTTTTATTTTCTGAACTATTATGGTTGTGGTTTCTGTTTCATATTTGTTTTCCCTATGCTTATATGTTGTTTGATGAATACAAAGGGGGAGAAAAATAGCTGCTGAAAAATAGCTCACCATGCTAGGTGAAGCTAGCTGAAACAGGGAGTTAATTCTGCACCTTTAAACCATTTCTTATGCTATGCAATACTGCTGTTTTTTTCTGGTTTAAAATCTGATGCAGTGCAGGTTCTTAAAGCAACAAAGCTAAAAGGTTAACTATGGGGATTTGTCTCCATCAAACAGGGGGAGATTGCTGAAGATGGTTGCTGCCCCTTCAAGATTGTGTTTGGTGAAGACTTTTATGTACATTTCATGTGTATTTTGCTTTGCTTTAAGTGTGTCTTAGGTAGTGCTTAGAGGTTGTTTAAGAGGGCTTTTTGCTGAGTAACTCACCTCATAACCACTGGCCATGTGATAAGAACAAGCATAAGTTTTCTTAAACTGTTTTTCACATGTTTTACAAAAAACACGTTTACTGCATAAAAATAAATCTGTTCTTTCCTAAATAAACAGATTCATTTTTACACTGATGCCTTGGCCAAGTCTTGTGAAAATTAGATTTTGTGCATCAGGTATTTTGACTAAGTCTTCTACCTTTCAAAACGACTGAGTTTTCAATAGTTAAACTTTCTCTGTTTTCGTTTTGAAAAATAAATCTGTTCATCTGTAAATGAATAGATTCTTTTTGTCTCTGGTGCCATGTCAAGCTTAAACGTTTTTCAGTTTTATCTCTGCACCAGAATGGTTGACTAAGTCTCCTCACTTAACAAATTCTCTAACTGTTTTTTGAAAATAAATCTGTTCATTTTATTTTCAATCTGTTCATTTTATAACAGCTTTAATTGTTTTTCAAAAATCTGTTATAAGTTGGTTTTCTATAAAATGAAAACTTGTTTCTGAGTTTAAACATCGTTCATACATTTGCAAAAACAAGTTTTACAGCAAAGAATCAAAAGTTTACAAAGGATTAGCATTTATTCTTCAAAGATTTCGAAAATCACAAAGTGCTTGTTCTTGGTTTGGTTCCAAAAGCTTGGTGTGAGGTGCTGCTACTGTTCTAGCAATCTTGCCTACTGGTTTAAGGCAGATCTTTGTATCCTCAATCAGGTGTAGTCGTTTCACTTCTCATTTCTTGTAATAGTTTGGTTGAACACTCTTCTTGATAGGTTTTCTTGGAGAGTGTGTGTGAGCTGAAATAGGTTTTTTCAGCAAGAGTACCTAAGTTCTTGTAGGTTTCAAGAACAGTGGGAATTGTACTTGGTTGTACTGTGATTTAGTGATTTCCACCTGGTTTTGGTGAAGACTGGATGTAGCTCAGTTGAGTGAACCAGTATAACTGCTTGTGTTCATTCTCTCTCACTCTCTGCAATTTCGTTTCTGCATAATTGTTAAAACAGCAAAGAAATAAATCTGTTCAATCAATAATAAATCTGTTCTTTCTGGGCTCAGTTCATACTGTTCTTAACTTCTGAAAAAGTTGTTTGATTCTGATAAGAACATATAAAATTTGTTAAAAGCCCTGGAACAGATTGACTGTGATAGGTTGCTCAAGAAATTGTCAAAGCTATTAATTGAACCTTAAACAATTGCTTAAAATTGAAGCTTGCTGTTCTGTGATTCATTGTTCTTAATTTCTGGAAAATTGTTTAATATCAAGAAGAACACTCATAGTGTGGTAAAAGTCACTGGAACAGGTTGATTGTAAAGGTTACTCAATTAATTGGCATACTATCAATTGAACCTTAATCACTTGCTTGAAACTAAAGTTTGTTGTTTTGTGTTTCACTGGTTTTTGTTCTAATATCAGTGTGTATGCATCTGGAAAATCTATATGCATAATGTTGTGATTAACCTTGCTGTATAAACGCTTTTCAAACAAAAACAGTGCTGAAATAAATCTGTTCATTTTCACATAAATCGATTTATTTTCTGAAAACTGTGTTAAACACTGTTTCTGCGAGAAAGTTTTAAAAGGTCAATTCACCCCCCCCCCCCTCTTGAACTTTGGCACTATTAAACCCAACACTCTACACCCGTTAAGGTGACTTTCGGGCCTAGAGACGTGGTTGGTAACACAATATCCATAATCGCCTGAGAGAACGACATGGGGCGTGCCCTAGGTGGTATTGGTGGGGCAAGCTCATCCACCGTGCGCTCCCCTGCCTGTTGCAAATCCCTACGCAATTCCCCATTGGTCCTGCGCAGCTCTTCGTTGTCTGCCTGTGATGCGGCAATCTCAACCCTAGAGGCTGCTACCGCCTCTTGGAGGGCACGCATGGTCTCCATGAGTTTTTGCATGGTGACGTTGTCCCCTCCAGAGGGCGCAGCACCCAAGGGCGCAACAGATCCTTGCCTCGTACTCCTCATATCGTTGGTAAACTGTTAACACCATTGTGAGTGGGACCTTGTTTTGTCGGAACCCACGGTGTGCACCAAATATTCTCGTCGGTTGACTCACTCGCCGGTTGACTCGAACGGCAGCCTCTGGCCCTCCTATCTTCGCCTGAGAATCGAACTTCCTTTGGTTGAAGAATCTCTCACCTGCAAAGACAAAGGTTGCCTTGATGGTCGTTAGCACTCCGACGCTAAAGTCAATATTAGGGCAAAGAAACATCAAGTGTATAAAGTAGTTTCAATCTTAGAAATTGTGTACCTTGTTATGGTTCTTAGCACCTTTTATATAGGTTGAAACTAGGGTTTACCTTTATTCCGTTACCCATGTCTAAGGTTCCTTGAGAACGTCCCTACGCCGCTATTACACAATCTTAGCATAATCTAGCACATAAGACTTCCCTTAACTGGAGTGCAACGACTAATTGTATGGCCGCCTGGGTACCAACTTGTGCACCAAATCTCTGGGGCCATCTGCTCTGCGGGTGCCCTAAGTATTCACGTGCCATGAATGTAGCTTCCCTTGGAAACCCTAACGGGCCTTAGCGCCTCCAAGAACTATTTACTCGTGTCGCGCCTGAATGCGTTATACACACCACCTGCATGGATCCCTCGTGTCTTAGGGCTTCCTCCCATCACTGATGTTTAACTGGTAACTAGTGTAATTCTGGGACCCACCTTACGTGGCCCACTATAGTTGTTCAAACCACTGACGTCCGATCTCTCCCTCTATTGGCGAGATTGATCCCTGACATCGATGTCCGAGGACTGGTCGGTACAATAATATTTTCCATACCCGATGCCTTATTTATGACAAGTTATGTTCTTTGATAATTGATGGGGGTAGTTGTAAAAATGTGGCAAGTACAAGAGTGGTGGAGAAACTTGAATTACCCACCCTTTCTCATACACAACCCTACAAATTGCAATGGCTAAGTGAAGAGGGTGAAATAATTGTTAATAAACAAGTCCTCATATCTTTCTCAATTGGAAAATATAAAGATGAGGTGTTATGTTATGTTGTGCCATGGAAACAACCCATATTCTTTTAGGAAGGAAATATGATAGGAAAATTTTACATGATGGCCTAACTAACAAGATTTCTTTTCACTTTCAAGGCCATAAGATCATATTGAAACTTCTATCTCCAAAAGAGGTAAATAAAGACCAAATAAAAATGAAATAGAAAAGAAAACCTGAAAAAGATGACGAAAATAACATAATAGTGCTCATCAGTTCACCAAACGTGGTGAAAATCGTAATGTTGATCCGTCCAAATATAAATATTGTTGGCTCACTTCAGTTGAGACAAATCGTAAAAACCAGCAGATGACTAAGGACATTGTTCTTGCCGGTTGACTCGTTCGCCGGTGGATTCTAACGACGATCACACGCTCGCTTATCTAGGTTTGTGTTTTCCTTGGATCAAAACACTTTGTACGTGCAAAGACCAAGGGGCGCCCTAGAGGCCATTTGCACTCCGACGCTCAAGTCAATACTCGGGGCAAAGAAATAGAATGTGTGTAATGGTTCTAGCCTTAGAAATTGCGTACCTTGTGCGTTTTCTTACTACCCTTTATATAGTCTAGAGTTTCCTCTGTTTCTGTTACCCGCATTTAGGGGTTTTTGGGGGAATGCTCTTGCGCCGCTATTACCCAATCTTAGTGTAATCTAGCGCATAAGGCTCCCCTTGCTGGAGTGCAACCTCTAACGGAATGGCCACCTGGGAACCAACTTGTGCACCAAATCTCTGGGGCCATCCATTCTGGGGGTGTCCTAACTGTTCATGTGCCATGCATGAAGCCTGCCCCTGGAAACGCAACCCTAACGGGCCTTAGCGCCTCCAGTGGTTCTTTACTTGTTCTACGCCTGAATGCGCTATTCACACCACACGCATGGACTCTTCAGACTTAGGGCTTCCCCCTTAACTCTGGATGGTATTACTGATAACTGATGTGTTTTATGGGACCCACCTTTCATGGTCCAATTCAATTGTTTGAGTCGTCGATGCCCGATGTCACATCGGCCTCACTCTGCTGCCGAGGACACATCGGCACACCCTGGTGATCGACATCCGACGACTAATCGGCACCCTAGCTCGTGTCGCTTGTGGGACCCAGCTTACGTGGCCCACCATTACTAGCAGTCAACGATGTCCGAGGACTGGTCGATACGAACACATCAAGCACTTCACAAAAAGGTCAGTCATCTCAGTATACAAAGTCGGGCCCCACCAAACCTCGAGAAAGCATCAGCAGAAGAAGAACAAGCTATAAACCAGAATATCAAAAGTTCTTCCTTCTAGTCTTTCCACAAGAGAAAAGTTATGAAAATAAATTGAGCTCACTTTGCGAGTCCAACTAGAAAAATAAACTTTCAAGATAGTGAACCTTACTCTCAATAGTTTTACAATTTTCACAAACTTTAGAGTCACACAAGTGAGAAGAATTTTTGCAATGCATTTCAAGTTTTTCAAAATCAATTTTTGACTTTTCCAATTCTTCTTCAAGAGTCTTGACTCTGTTTTCAAGCCAGTTATTCAACCCTTTTAATCGGTTGTTTGAGAGAGCCAATCTGTTAGCTTCTTCATGAGTTTCTGTAAAAGCTTGAAGTAATTGGCTATAATTTTCAGCACTTAAGGAAGCATAAGAACTTACACTGCTTGAGTTGCTTGAATCATCTTCTGCCATTAAACATAGATTGGCTTTTTCAATTTCACTTGATGAGGAGCTTGATGAAGAGACTTCATTTTCATCCCAAGCAATATATGCTCTTTTTTGTTTCCCTTTCTTTTCCTTATTGCTTGACTTCTTTTCCTTGCCTTCTTTATTTGGGCAATCAGCTTTTATATGCCCTTTTTCTCCACAACCAAAGCAAGTATAATTGTTAGAATTGAAATCACTAGTTTTCTTGTTTCCATACCTTTCTTTGTTGGATTCTTTGTTGCGGTTTCTCTTTAAGAATTTGCTGAACTTTTTGGACAGCAAGCTAAGATTTTCTTCATCACTTTCATCACGTGAGTCTTGCTTATTCTTGAGCTTGGCAGCTTTCAAAGCAATGTTCCTTACATGCTTATCTTCACTTTCTTGAACATTGAGTTTATTCATCTCCAACTCATGTTCTCTAAGCTTTCCAGACAAGGAGGTTGTAGTCAAAGATGTAGAGTCCTTTGATTCAGAAATAGCCGTGACTTTAGGTTGTTAAGATCTATCAAGACACTTGAGAATCTTGATGTTTAGCTCCTCTTTGACAAAGGTTTTTCCAAGACTCATTAGATGGTTGATGATGTGAGTGAATCTCTTTTGTAGTTCAGCAATCGATTCTCCCTTCAACATTCTAAACATCTCATACTCTTGTATTAGAGTATGTTTCCTTACTCTCTTCACATCATTTGTTCCTTCATGGGTGAGTTCTAGAGTATCCCAATTTCCTTAGTCGATGCACATTGTGAGATCCTGAAAAATTCATTTGAATTCAAAACAGAGGTTATGATATTCTTGGCAATGCAATCAAACTTGGCCTTTTTATTTTCAGCATCAGTCCATTGGGACCATGGTTTTTCAATAGAAGATCCATCCTTTTCAAATTTAGGAATAAAAGGGTCATTTTCAATTGCATCCCAGATTCCTTTATCAAGAGATTCAACAAAGATTTTCATTCTTACTTTCCAAAACTGATAATTCAAATCACAAAACAAAGGTGGCCTATTAATTGAGGCACCCTCCCCAAAAGGTAGTTTTTCAGCCATAGAAAAAAGATTTTAAGATCAAACTTAAATATTTTTCAAGTACCTTGCTTTGATACCAATTGTTAGAATATATGGCCTTAAACGAGAGGGGGTGACTTGTTTAAGAGAGGTTTTTGAAAACATTTTGAGGTTTAACAAAATTCTTTGTGTGAATCCAGAACAAGAATCAAGTTAGCCAAGAATATAAGCAATAAAACAACAAAGCAACAGAAAAACAATCAGTTGTTTCTTCGAAACAATCGATTGTTTATACCAGTAAAGCTTAAAACAGAATTTAAATGACATCAGAGTAAGAGAAAGATATACCAACAGTTTATACTGGTTCACTCTTAGGCCAAGAGCAACATCCACTAAGTAATCAAACCAGATTACAACACACAAACCACCAAAGTAGTGACCTTGAACCCTTTAAGAAACACGCTCCCTTTGGAAAAACAAATCAAGAGTATTGATCTTGACCACCTCTAGAGCACACAATACTCTTTGGCAACACAACACCAGAAATACAGTAGATGAAGAAGGGATTACACTTGTTCACAGTACAAACTGAAATCAATACAATTGCAATCCTATTCCATTCTCTTTGAAAACCCAAAGCTTGATATGAATGTTCAAATCTTAGAATCAACTTTTTCACAAATGAAAAACTCAAATTTGTTTCTCTTTCTTGTTTGAAAACATAAACAAACCATTTCTATTTTCCAAAGATTGATCAAAGCAATTAATGAAGGAGCGTATTTAGTTGAAAATCATTTAAAACACATTCAACAACCAAAACAGAATTTTGTTAGGATTTTCAAAGAAACAATCGGTTGAAACCATGAAACAACGAATTGTTTGGTTTGACAGTTAAGTCAACCAAACTAAAACAGTTTTCAACCTTTTCAAAACTCCTAAGAGTAAAAAAACCGTTGATTCGACAAAACAACAGGTTGTTTTTCACTTAGTTGGAAAAACAATTTATTTTCTAAAAGGTTTTAAATCACATTAGTTTTAGATTCAACAAAGGAGTGGATCACATTCTATTCTACCCAGATCCCTCCCAAACACAGCAGCAACACCAGCCTTGCATCAAACACTTTGGATTTGGATTCTACAAAGCACTTGATCACTCTTGATCAACAAAATGAACCTTCACATCTACTTAACCACTTTGTTAAGTTAATGTTCAGTGAGGATTTTCCTAAGGTCTTCACTCTTAAGTTCCTAAAATCTCAATATAAGTAAAGTGTCACACCATAAAATGAAAAATCCTAAAATCAACTCACATCAGGTATGGTGCACGCCTCAAGTCCGTCCTCTTCTCGATCGTGGTTTCGTTGACCCTTAGAGGTCAGGATCGACTACCATCCTTGCGCTTGGTCTGCCCTGGATATAAGGTGTTGTACTTCACGGATACCGCCTCCTCTGCGTTGATATGGGCGACAGCCCATCGTCGTATTTCGGCGAATGTCTCTGCCGAATTCCTGATCAATGAGTCGTTAAATGGTCCTGCCATGATTCCATGTTCAAAGGCATTGACATCAGGGCCTCATCATGGGTCTGGAGCTTCAGTGTAAACGCCCAAAACCTATTTAAATAGCTTTTTAGAGACTCCCCTTGTCTTTGTTTCACACTAAAAAGGTTATATAAAATCGAATTTTTGGCTTGGTTGACAGAGAATTGTTCCCTGAACAGCTCGGAAAACTAGTCGAAGGAGGTGATGTGGCCATCCCACTAAAAAACATGCAGGATTGTACCTACGAATGTACCCATGAACATCTTGCAATGGATAGCGTCTGTTCCCCCAAAAATAATCATCTGGGCATTGAACGTCGTAAGATGGTTTTCAAGGTCTTCTACTCCCATAAAAACGATCTTAGGCGTGATGTAGTGTGGCGGCACGAGCACATTCATGATCGCCTGCGAGAATGGCTTGGGACAAGCTCTCGGGGGCGCATTAAAACCTCACGACACCTAAACCCTAAACCCTAAACACAAATGTGAATGGGATCAAGTTTTATCGAGCCCCACGGTGGGCGCCAAATGTTCTCGTCAATTGACTTTCTCACCAATTGAATCTGGTGACAAGCTCTAGCTCTAGTCTGTCTCATCTAGAATCTGTTCTACATCTTGTTGCACTGGAACGTGGCTCCGTTGAAACAAAAGGCGCTCTACCTATTGATCACACTCTGACGATCAAGTCAGTAAGAGCTTACTAAAATTAAAGAACTAGTCTTAAAAACAACGTACCTTTACCTAGGTCTCAAGCCCCTTTTATAGCTTACTCGTTTAACAGTTTCCACTCACGAGAATATAATCTCAACCGAAACCATAAAATAATAAAATAACAACAGAAAAACCACCTGCCAACAGGACACCATCTTAGGCACTAACAATAGTAAAATTCTCTGTTTACGTGGGCACCCTTACTCGGTGCAACGTTATCTTTCCTCGATGCATGCAACTTAACCAGTACGTGCCCTAAAACGCACACTTAGATTACAATATACTTACGTAACTTAACCACTGTGTGCACTAACACACATCCTTAGGTTAAGAAATATGTTTTACTAATGTGTAAAGAATCTTGATCCAATTCTTGAATGGGTAAAGAATCTTGATCCAATTCTAAAGGTGTCTATTCATGTTCCAACTCATGTTTGCATGTTCATATCATGTTCTTGGATTCACATCACATCCTTAGGTTAAGAAATATGTTTTACTAATAACCTTATATTAACGTATAAAAATATATTTTAATATTCGTCAACGGGCTTACTAGTATAGTTGGATCAAACTCTTGACCCACTTTATAGGTCCAACAGTCGAGTTGACCTACTCACACCCGTACATCGAACTTCCATTACAAATCATATTAATTCTTTATCATCAAATATAATACCACCTACTCCAAAAATCATTTCTTGAAATAACGCAGATGGAAGGTAGAATTGGAAAGGACTTTGACCGATCATTCGCTGATAGCGTATCGATAGTATTTAAAAAATAGTCATAAGCGGACTTTGAATATATGCATTTGGAATTTGGAGTAAAATAAAAACACAATGTGCCGAAACAAAAATTACAGCAGCAATGATAATAAAAAAGAACGATAGAAATGAGTCGCAGAAAAGAATGGAGAAAAAATTTAGTTCAAACCTATGTTCAACACTTTCTTCTCCAAATTCTGAATTTATGCATAACTCCCTATTTATAAGTTTTACTTGGTACAGTATGCACGTCAATTTGTTTTGGTTCAAAAGTTTTTCTGTGTACAAAATGATTTACTTTTTTCTTGAACAGCTCAAATAAATTTTTGATTTTTTGTAATATGTTTCCGCCAGTTGACCTGGGTTGTCCTTGTGCGAGGGTTGTCCTCACGAGCTGGGGCACCTTCGTTCTGCTCCGTCTACGAATACCTGAAAAGAAGTGAACAAAGGGGCGCCCTCGCGGCCGTTTGCACTCCGACGATCAAGTCAGCTAGCGAGAAACATCAAAGGTGACGCACCTCCGTATCGGAACACCGTAAGGAATGCTCTGAAGGTGGTCGAAAAATAACTGAATGACTAAAGCTATGTTGCCCTAATCGTCTTGTGCACACAGTGGGTGCGCAGCGAAAACAACTAGGGTTTGTGCTATGTGTAAAGCTGCGAGAATTAGGTCAAAAACTCGGATCCCCTTTCAAACGTTCCCAGGTCCCTTTTTATACACCTCTCGTATTTAAAACGCGTTAAAGCGCATTGAAAGCGTATAAAAATATTTCTTGGAACATTCAAATCTTAACTGAATTAACGCGTACCTTAGCGAACTTTTAGGAAAGCCTTTATGTTTTCAGTGCTTATTGCCACGTGTTCTTCTGACTTGATCGCGACTCTTCGTGGAGGGCCCTATAGCGCCGTAACCCAACTTAGAGTTAATCCACTGTGCAAACCCTCCTTTCTCGAAGTGTGTTTGGCGCAAGGGGGTGACTTTCTGGGTGCCAACTCATGCCCCCCAACTTTTAGTCACTCACCTTGGGAGTGTATCTACCTTTCTCTCGTACCACGCACGTGGTTCTCCCCTGGGCATGGCCCCCCTCATGGGTCGTATCTGCCCCAGGGTTTCCCAGCGATGGCGTGGGTACTTCACGAGTTAGGTTACTCCCTACTGGTACTACGACTGCGGCCTTGAAGCCACCTTTTTCCTTCTCTTTGTTGCCATTCTGAGCTGTCAAGGAGGCCCGTGCCCTCCTTGTGATGTCTTAACTTGGCTATGTCTTATCTTGGTGATGCCTTTACCTGGCGACGCCTTTCTTAGGCGATGCCTTTACCTGGCGACGCCTTTCTTGGGCGACGCCTTTGCGAGGCGACGCCTTTCTTAGGCGACGCCTTTCTTAGGCGACGCCTTTGCGAGGTGACGCCTTTACCTGGCGATGCCCCAAGCGGTCAACCTGTTGACTTTCTTTCCCTTCTGTGAGACCCTCGAGCGGTCCCACTATGTGTTGACTTTAACTTTGACTTTTGGTCAACGTCCGGGGACGGGACGGTACATAATAATATTTTTTTTATAGATAATTTAGGTTTTGAATGAAATTTAAAAAATTTACGTAACAATAAAACATATTCGTTATAATTCAGGAATTAGTAGTGAGTTTTCACTAAAATTGTAGTGCTAGTGGGTTGTTATTCCTTGAGATGTACCCTATCTCTCAAGTTCCAAAAAAACTAGACTTCCAAAGACTGAATTTTCAAATCTGACTAGATGTCGTCGAATTTTTCAAGATCAATCTTCCCAGTCTCTATTCAATGAGGAGGTGAGTTAAATCTAAATTTTATTTCCACACAAATTTCTTCCGTGTCTATGGATAATCCTCAGGCTCCCACATTCCAACTAGTCCATGAGAACACACTTATATTATTGTCAATAGGTCACGTTTAGGTTCTAGGTTTCAGGTTTCTATTGGTCTAAAGTCACTTAATGATTATTAGTGTGATAACTTTAACTAATAATATAGTTTGACATAAGTAGAGTGTAAGATGTCGCACTATTTCGTGAACCAATAACGTTATACATTGATTTTAACTTACAAGAAACGTTTATTTATTTGATTAAATATTCAAAAAGTTATTTATAGACACCTAAATTATTAATGTTGTCTAGATATTAGCCAAAAAATAATATTTATCATTACTAACAAAATATTTGCTATGAGTTAATGGATTAGGATTAAAGTAGTCTGAAGTATTGGAGTTATTATATTTTTTTAAAATGAAAAAAATTACTTGTGTAAAATTAATTTCAAGCACCCTTATAAATGCGAAATATACAATAACTAGAGATATAAGAAATCATTAAAAAGATAAGTTTTATTCTTCGCTGATTATCCTTCTCACAATGTAACGCCCAAAACTGAAGAGAATTACTTCCCGCACCTCATCAAATTTGAACCAGCATCAAATTTTTACATAAAATAACAAAAATACTATTATATAAAAGGAAAACAAATAAAATACAATACACATTTTTCTGATTTCCAAAGTGAATTTTGTATTTTTTGAATTCTGAATTCTCATTTCCGAAATTACAATTTTGAAAATTTAAAAAGGAATTGAGTGGAAGTCAATTTATGAAGTGCACTAAATTCTCCACCAACTATATTTTTTCTTACAACATAACAAACCAAATTCAATTATTGTAATTTCTAGCAAAACAAACAAGCAATCTCCTAATAAAAATGTTATTTAGCAAGACATAAATTACTGAAAAAAAAATGTAGAAAAATATATATCCATTTAGAAGAGCAAATTTTCAAGTCACATTAGCAATCATACTAGTAAAAATATTACAAAGGATTAATAGCTACATACAGGCAAAGAAAATCATGTTTAACTATGTAAAGGCATTCTATTGCATTAATAAAAAATCATTATTAGTATAACCAGCACCAAAGACATGTTCTGCGGTATCCATTTGCTCTAGTCTAGTCTGCTAATCTAGTCTGCTAACCCGTTTTGACTCGTTTTGCATAATTCGTAGTCCGCCAACAGCAGGATGGGGCGGATTGGCTCACTAACCCGCATAAATAAAAAAATTATTTTATTTTTTTAACAAAAAAAATCATACTCTTTTACCTATTATTGCAGTGTGATCTTTATTTTATTTAATTTAAAAAAAATAAATTTGATATACTAAAGAAAAAATATTTTATTTTAATCATCTAAAAGAGTGAATTTAGTTTAAAGTAAAGTTTTATATTTTAAATTTGTTAATAAAAAAAATATATGAAGAAAAAATTTCAATAGGATAGCTAGAATATTACTCATCTTCATTAAAATATTTTGTAGCAAAATTTTGATAAGATACTCTTATACATTTATGTATTGGACAGGAGTGTTCGAGTGCTTGAGACCTCGGTCTAGACATGTGGGTATGGTCAGCTCGGCTTTTGGGCCCAAAGGGTGGGCCATGAGTTTGGCCTAGTTTTGTTGGTTAGTGCGATGAAAAATAATTAAAATAATAAATTTTGTTATATATTAATATGTTGTCAGTTAAATATATATTTTAACCTATAAATAAGTGTATGCATTAATATATATATATATATGGTTGTTAGTTAAATAAATACATACGTAAAGTTGTTGAGTGAGTAGATAACACCCGAAAATAAAGGTGCACAAGATTCTTTTTTGTTGTTAGTACCATGAGTAAAGATGTTTGTAGACACAATGTTTTCTTCTTACGTGCGCTTTCAGTTAAGATTATATTCTTGTGAGTGAAAGTTGTTACAAGAGTAGTTATAAAAGGGGCTTAAGACCCTAGGAAAAGGTATGTTGTTTCTGAATATTATACTGACACTGAATACTTATCTTATTTTATATGTTCTCGCTAACTTGATCGTCGGAGTGTGATCAATAAGTACAACCCCCTCTCCCAACAGAGCCACATTTCAGTGCAATGAGAAGACACAGAACAAAATCTAGAGGAGACAGGTTAGAAGCAGAGCTTTCCACCCAAGTCAACCTGCGAGAGTCAACTGGCGAGAATATTTGGCACCCACCATGGGGCCTGATAAAATCTGATTTCACCCACATTCGTGTTTAAAGCCTTCCAATGTGATGAGGAACACTAGGCAGGGACCATCGGGATCTGAAGGAAGTGATGTCCACACCTTACAGCAACTCAAGGAGACCATGAGGGATCTCTAGAAAGCCAATAAGCAGTACAAACAAGAGCACGAACGGATCCAGCAAGCTAAAAACAAGCAAGAGAGGCTACAAGCAAAATCCCGAGCTGAGCAGGTGCTTCTGCAGGATCAACTGATGGCAAAAATAGAGCCTTCCCGAGTAGTCAACGAGGAATTGTGCAAGACCAATGAGAACTTGCGCAAAAATCTACATCAGCGTGTTCTACTTGAGCTTGTGCCACCACACTACATCACGCCTAAGATTGTTTTCACAAGGGTGGAAGATCATGAAAATTATCTCACGACATTCAATGCCCAGATGATTGTTTCCAGAGGAGCGGATGTTATTCAGTGCAAGATATTCATGAGCACATTCACAGGTACAACCCTACAGTGATTCAGTGGGCTTCCCGATGGCCACATCACCTCATTTGCGTAGTTCTCCAAACTGTTTAGAGAACAGTTCTCTATCAACCAGGTCAAGCCTCCAATGTTGTGTGACCTATTCAACGTGAGACAGAAGGAGGAGGAGTCGTTGATGAATAGATTTTGGGCACTTCTTACTCCAGACCCATCATGAAGATGTGATGGTCACCGCTTTCGAACAAGGGATTGCAGCAAGGATGTTCACTAATTCGGTGATCATAAATTCGACGGAGACATTTTTCGAGATACGACAACAGGTTGTTGCCCATATCAATACAGAGGAGGTTGTGGCCACGGAGCATGGCAGCTCGTTTTTAAGGTAGTCTAGGCCTAAGGAGAGCATTCGAGTCTGACCTTTAAGATATTTAATGAAATTTTAATTTTTGAAAAAAAATATTCTTATAAGGGCTGGTTCGCATGCCTGCGAGTTACCTCTTTACGTGACGGGCCAGTGAAATGAGTCTACATTCCTTACACAGGGAGGGCCAATCCGATCCGCATTTTATGGATCAAACACAAGGCGGGTCTATGCGCGACGGCCAGGCGCATTACCATCCCCTCCTTACATATATTTTTCATTACATAATTGAAAAAAAGTTACCAACATAACAATTATCACAAACAAAAAAACATAATATTATTTTACACCTAAAACAGTTAACTACACATTTACTAAATCAGTTATCACAAACAGTACATCAGTTATCACAAATGCAAATGCAGTTACTACAACGTGACTATACAAAGGATACAATCATACAAAAATTATATAAACGAAAAATATTTTTTAAAAATAGTATAAATTATGATGGTAGAGCCCCAATGACACACAACCACATAATAAGGAACCACATAATAAGGAAGATGAAGACCTAGAGGTTGTTTATGAATTTATTTGTAAATATAGGTTTAATTGAACTTTTGTAGGTCCAACTAAGAGGACAACTCTAGGATGAAGGAATGTATATATCCAAGAATAGTTCCAACTCATCAAAACATAAACTAAAGCTTTAGTTAGAAGAACACAAAAAAACTGAGTTTCGGCTGACTAGTCAACATTTGGATCAACTTTAGCTTAAATAAATTGTATTAAGTTGTTTAGGATTTCATGATTGGGTCTAATAGCATAAAATAAGATTGTTTCTTCCTGCACCTCCATATATTCTTCTCCCACCTCCATAAATTTTGTATTTCCCAAAAATGTCCCTATGTAATATTTTGGATTACGTAATTCAAAAATCATTTTTCAAATTCGTAATTAGCTTCCGAATTACATAATTCGAAAGTCTTTTCTTCAGATACATGATTAGTATCTGGATTACGTAACCAGAAGCTATTATCAAATCTGGGTTATGTAATCATATATATGATTAGTCTTTTCTAACTTCTGGATTTTGTAATCTGGAAGCCTTTTTTCAAATACGTATCTGGATTACATAACCCATAAGCTACTATCAAATCCAAACTTCCAGATTATATAATTCAGAATACCATTATGAATTATATAATCCTAAATATGGAGGTGGCACAAGAAGGGTAAAAAAGTATTTTCAAGTTTTGTATGAGTGCCAGAAGAACATATTTTAGTGCAGGAAGAAACAAATCAAATATTTGGGCCAAGTAACAGATTTTTGGACTTGTATGAGTCAATAGTAAAATAGATCTAGTTAGAATTAAAAGTGACTAGTTAGGGTAACAATTAGACTTCTTTGAACCCAATATAACCTAAAACGTTTAGGGTATATTAGAGGATGAAAATTACCATGGTATGGAACACATGGACATCCACACGGCAACCTAGGAGTGGAGAGGATTTAGCATGGAAGATGTGAGCTAAACATGAAAAGCATGACACCTTCTCATTGGAGAGTTTTATTTAAATTTTAACTCCAAAATGTTCAGTCTTCTCTTCTCTAAATTAAGGTGCTTGACTCATGAATTGATAAGATCAATTTTAGAGTGTTATGTTGTCAAATTGTTAGCCTACTCACTCTCTTGTCTAAACATCTATAGGATAGACATCTTTGGTCTTCTTTTTCACCTCCCCAAGTGATATGGTCTAACTAATCACTCTCCCTACTCTTTGTGCATCTTCAAAGAATCCATAGCTCCATTGAAGTCATCCTTGTTTCATTCCCTCCATCAAGCTTCCGCAATCCTCTCAAAACTCCAAGAAACAATTCAGCAATGAAGGCACACACCATCAGATTAACCCCTTTCAAATGGAAACAATTGTAACGAGAGAAAAAAAAATCAATTGCAAGCATCCTAACACACGCCTGAAATTGCCATACTACATGGGCAAAAAGTATGACGTTGCTGGAATTAGCCTTTTGTAAATAAAAGTTTATTGTGACCACACGCCTTAAATCATAGCAGGATTTATTTGCTCTTTTCAAAAGATAACTGTAGAAGAGCCAAAAGGTATTACGTTCAAATCATAGTATACTATTCCCCTTGACTCAGGCAGTGTGGTACAAACAAAAATGAAGTTCAACACGTAGCACACTTAAACAAATCCATAAATTTGAAAGAATTACTACAGTAACATAAAACAGATAACTTAACAGGTAGGAATTACCACAAAAACTAGCGGACGTTGTTTTACAAGTTTACAAAAGGAATGGCACAGGACATAATCCAGCATACACGATCACTGCCACTGGCTGTAATTCCTACCATGCCCTCCAGTACTAGAGTTTCCAAACCTTGATGTTGAAAACCTATGATGATTTGACCAAGCTGAAACTTGGGACATAGGGGTTCCCTGATGAACAGTCCATACCTTAGAAGATTTATAACTTGGAGTATGACTTCCACTACCAAAGGAATGAATTTTAGTGCTTCTGGAATATGGTGACCCTGAAAACTTATAGCTGTTCCTTGTGGCCATGGGAGGAAAGAATTCTTCAGGATGCTCTGTGGTCCAGCCACCTCTACTCTTGGATTTCTTAGGAGTTGTATAGCCGTTATGTTCCGCAGGATGCTCCGTTGTCCAGCCACCTCTACTCTTGGATTTCTTTGGAGTTGTAAAGCCTCTTTCTTCGGCAGGATGCTCCTGCATCCAGCCACCTCTACTCTTTGATTTCTTGGGAAGAGAAAAGCCTCCTCTTTCTTCTGCAGGAGATCGTTTCTTTCTTCGAGCTACACCCATATCATTAGGTGCTGATCTATTTCCTATGTAATCATTTTCTTTATAGGGTCTTTTATCTTTTGTGCGTGATGAGTCACGATTCCTCTTTCCTGTCTGCGGAGGAAAGCAAAGCAGCCATAAAACTACTTACTCTAAGCCACAAGATACTCAGACCAACAATAAAAACAAAAAGTAAACAGCTATAATAATTTAAAGAAACAATAGTCAGTCAATAAATATGCCGAAATGTACCTTTACAGCACTTGTGCACTCCCGGGCAAAGTGACCTTCTTCACCACATTTGAAGCATGAACTAGGTGTCGCTCCACTTGCAATCTCATCCTGCAACCTTGAACATGCCTGCATCAATTAACACGTAAATTTATATATGCTAGCTCTAAGTTTCAAGACCTGAAAATCTTTAAACGTTTAAAATAGAGCCATTGCTGCTTATAGATGAGACGGACAGTATATAAAATCACTTGTCCCTTCTCCAACAATCATATATTACCTAGTACTATAGCTTAAGACGTTGTCCTCTTTGGTTAAAATTGCTATCAAAAGAATGCAAGAACAACTTCATATTTTGAAGGGAGTAAAGGAAGTTCAATAAGGCTTTTTGTCATCTGTTCTTCATTGCATACATGTTAACAAGTAATTTCGAAAGTAATGTTTGAATATTTTCAGGCTATTTTAACTTTCATTGATAAGTTTTTTGCACATTTATTTCCATTAAAAAAATAATCTTGCAAACATCCTGGTGGATCTAGTATTAAAAAAATGACAATCAGAAAAAATAAATAAACAAATTCCCCCCACTAAGAGAGTCACACAGGAAGAGTAGCCTAGATTATGCATAAGGGCATAAAGCAAGACCAAAAAGCCATTAAGTAGAACATACCAAACCTGTATGACCCAACCGACCACATTTGTAACAAGAAATTTCTCCTGGTGTTGCATCATCAGAATTGACACAGCACAAGTGGCCAAGTCTCTTGCAGACATAACATTGAATTTCCTAATTAAACAGAAGAAAGAGACAAACAGTCAGTAACTTAGCAATTCAGATACAGTGCAAGTCACTATTTTTTAAGCAAATTCACCCAAAAATTTCAAACTTCCAGTAAAAGAAAAGCAGGAGAATGAACAGAACAACCTCAAGATCATCCAGTGAATAATCATTCTTGCATCCAAACATATCATGCCCAGAATTTCCACACTTTAAGCAAATTGCAATGCTTCTGGGAGTACTTGTGTGCTTCTCCGGACAGTCTCTAGCACGGTGACCACCTTGCTTACAGATAAAACAATCTTGTGTCTGCAGGAACATAATGCAAATCTCAATAACCGTCATATACCAATAAAAAGATGGAAAATTGGTAATAAGACGTACCTTAGTACATTGTTTTGCATTGTGTCCCAAAACACCACAAACATAGCATGGCTTCTTCCGCTTTGCCACTGAACAATTCACAGCAGCATGACCTTCCTCGCCACAATTGAAACACGCTCCCCAACTACTGTTTGGTGGATCAAAATACCTCGGACCCCGCTGATAGAACAGAAACACAGAGTGATATGATATACCCGACTACCCTTACTCATAGACAGTAGTATTTTCAAAATGTTATTTCATATTAAAGATTTCAACTCACAAGCAACTTTCGCAGAACCATATTGTCGCCTAACTGAACTGCACCTCCTTCCACAGACTCATGATTCTCAATATCTTTGATGATCTCCTCCGTCTCATGTTCATTGGCTATAACAACCTAAAGAAAACAAAATAATACATTTTTCAAACAAACATTATCATAAACGTGGTTGTCCAAGTGGAAATTTGAATTTGATAATATTTCACAAAAACAATATATTTTAGGCAAGGTTTCAAAAATGGGTCTGCAATAGCAATTTTGGCTATAACAACCTAAAGAAGACAAAAAATACATTTTTCAAACAAACATTATCATAAACGTGGTAGTCCAAGTGGAAATTTGAATTTGATAATATTTCACAAAAACAATATATTTTAGGCAAGGTTTCAAAAATGGGTCTGCAAATAGCGATTTTGGCAACATTATCAATGTTTCCACGACCACAGTTTCGCCACCGCATTTACCACAATTTTCACAATATCAAGATCAGTGACAAAGCTGCAACCACAACGCAATTTTAAACCTTTATTTCAAGTGAAATAGATTATATTACACCAAAGACTTGGGAAAGTAAAAGTTGCATTTTTTAAGATAAAAACTTCATTATTTGTGCTCCACTTTTATCAGTTGTTTCAAATTTCAATTTAATCAGAAACTCTTTGACTAAAACAGTGTTGTAATCACAAGGAGCGTATGGGTGATTAAACCAAAAGGAAGTTCAACAATAACAACAAATAGAATAAAACATCAAGTTTTCTTATCCAAAAAATGGAATGAGACAAACAGGGAATAAGGCTCACCCTTTGATCCCCAGTCTCAATCTTCAACTTAGTTGTTTTCTTCTTCTCCGTCACTTCAGAATCAGCGATTGCGCTGGGCACATCCAAAACGCCGACGTTTCGGGCCACAGAGAGTTCGAGTGTCTGGGAAGACGAAACATTATCGTTTGGGGCGGCGCGCTTGGCTGCTCGAATTCGCATGGCTTTTTCGACGATCTTGAGGCTGAGATCTTGGTTGGCGTCGTCGTCGTCGCTGCTGAAGACGAGAGACGGCGTGGAAGCGCCGCCAAAATGGTTATCGCCGTTCTCCTCTATTGCCTTAGCTTTCGCCTTCTCTTTGCGCCCCATTCTCTGCTATTGCAACTTCAGAGTTGGAGGATGCAAACCCTAATTACCGAGGATTGTCAGATTTTGATAAACACAAGTGAGAGCGCAGAGTTTGAAAACTAAATAAAATCATATATATGTTTTAAAGCTATAACTCTTAATAATGTTACAATTTTTCTTTTGCCTCTTTTATACTTTATATATTTATATTTATTAATACTTTTTTTAAATTTCCATTGTCATTAAAAGAAGCTAGAAATAATTTCATTACATATCTACAATTATGATTTTTCAAATAAAATTAAAGATATTTATAAATATTTGTATATATTGTATTATAATTTTATTTTTTATTTATTAGAAATTAGAAGGTATACTTATTATATAACTATAACATTATAAAACTTAATACAAAAATAATTTTATTATTACTTTCTAGTATATAATTTTTTATAACTTTAATGTAAATTTTAATAATATTCTAGAGGTACAATTATATTTCCACTAACTTTAATAAAACAACATTACTTGTTTACCTTACTTAATAAATGCTTATTTTTATGTTATTGAAATTAAAATTTATAATAAATAAATATTTTAAATATATAAATTGATCCAGTTTCATTGGTAAGTCCGACAGAAAATAATTAAAAATAGAAAAGATAATAAATTTGGTCATAAATTAATATAAAGTTGTTAGTTAAATATATATGTCGAGTCGATATATATATTAAGTTATATGTCGATATATATATATATATATATATATATATATATATATATATATATTAATTTGTTAGAATATAATATATGTGAATATATACAGAGCTCTTAGTTAAATAAATATACGCATAAAGTTATTAAATTGAATATATGGAGATATTAGTTATATGATGAGCATCTAAGAATAAAGGTGCACGAGATTCTCTTTTGCTGTTAGCATCATGATTAAAGGTGTTTGTAGGCAAAATATTGTTTCTGTTATGCTTTCAGTTGAGATTGTATTCTTATGAGATAAGGTTGTTAAGGGGATAACTATAAAAGGGGCTTGAGACCCCTGGTAAAGGTACGTTGTTTCAGAATACTTAGACTGAAATTGATTACTTATTTTCGTATGCTCTAACTGACTTGATCATCGGAGTGTGATCAACAGGTAGAGCCCCCTCTGTCCCAACGGAGCCACATTTCAGTGCAACCAAAGGAGACAGAACAGAAGCGAAGCTCTCCATCCAGGTCAACCGGCGATGCCCCCACCTTACAACAACTCATGGAGACCATGAGGGCTCTCTAGGAGACCAACGAGGAGTATAAACAAGAGCAAGAAAGGATCCGAGAGTAAGCTAGCAAGTACTCAGAATCGGCTGATAGCAGAGATCGAGGCCTCCCGGGTAGCCAATGAGGAATTGCGCAAGTCCAATGGGGACTTACATAGAAATCTACACCAACGTGTCTGACGTTCCACTAGGGAACGAGGTTTAAACTTGCCTTTGAGAGATAGTCCCAAGCCATTTTCACAGGCGATCATGGATGAGCTTGTGCCACCTCATTACATCACACCAAAGATTGCCTCTTTCACAAGGAGAGAGGACCCTAAAAATCATCTCATGGCATTCAATGCTTAGATGATTGTCTTTGGAGGAACGGATGTCATCTGCTGTAAGATGTTCACGAGTACTTTTACAAGTGTAACCCTACAATGGTTCAGTGGGTTTCCCGATGGTCACATCACCTTTTTTGCTCAGTCCTCCAGATTGTTTAGAGACTAGTTCTTTGTCAACCAAGTTAAGCCTCCTAAGTTGTATGATCTTTTCAACGTAAGGCAGAGGGAGGAAGAGTTGTTGAAGGATTATCTGAATAGATTCTGGGCGCTTACAGTAAGACTCCAAACGCATGATAAAGATGTGATGGTCCCCACTTTCAAACAAGGGATCGCAGCAGGACCATTCAGTGATTCACTGGACAAAAATCCGGCGGAGACATTTTCCGAGATACGAGAACGAGTTGTTGCCCACATTGAAGCAGAGGAGGTAGTGGCCAGGAAGAATAACAGCTCATATTCAAGGAAACCTAGGCCTACAGAAAGCAGCCGAGCCCGACCCTTGCAGGTTCATGATACCTCAACCTTGAAGAGAACACACTCAAGGTACATATCGTACGTAGCCAAGAGAAACGAACCTAAGACGAAGGCTAGGGAGGAGTCGGTAACTTGACCCAAGTTCTAAGTATCATATAAGGAATTTCTAAGCATGCCAAGGGTAGTGGACAAGCTGAAGTTTCCCCAGAAGACCGACTGGAATTCTGGGATCACGAAAAGATGTTCGGTGCGAGTTCTACATGGCATTTGGGCACAACGTCGAGTGGTGTATAGCTCTCGCTCACAAACTAGTTAGCTTGGTGAAAGAAGGTTTCCTGAAGGAGTATCTTGAGACTGACCAAGAAGAGCCAAAGGGAGAAGTTGCCATCAGGGACCAAGCGCATGAGACATTGGTCCATGGAGAGCTGAGCACCATCTCGGGAGGATTTTCTAGAGAAGGGAGCTCTGCTTCCAAGCGTAAGCGATACGCGCTCGCAGTGATGTCCCTGGAGGGCGGAAGATCTGATCATCCCCCAGATCCCACTCTCTGCTTTGCCAGCTTCGACTTGGAAGGCGTGGTTCTTCACGAGGATGATCCGATGGTGATATTTGTTGTCAACATAGGAAGAAAGGTGCATAGAGTCTTGATCGATCAAGGGCTGACATGATGTTTTGGACAATGTTCAACAATTTGCAGTTATCTCTTGACTAGTTGAGGCCATACGATGGGTGCTTGGTCGGTTTCGCGGGAGATCAAGTGGAAGTACAAGGGTACATCGAGTTGAGGCCAACCTTCTCTGATGGAACCGCGACTAGGACGATTATTGTTCTTGCCAGTTGACCTGGTCGTCGGTAGACCTCTCGGGCGAGCTTGGACTCCGTCTGCCTTGTGGTGGAACTCGTGCTTTCCTTAATGTCTGGTTGTTCCTGTTGAGTCAGAGGGCGCCCTAATGGCCAATCGCACTCCGACGATCAAGTCAGTACAGGACTTATAATAAACATGAAGTATCTAATTTAATGCTTAGTAAAGTGTTAGCCAAGCGTTAAAAACAACGTACCGTAACCAAGGTTCTTGAGTCTCTTTTATAGAGTGTCTCTAGGTTACCTCTTGCGATAACAACTTTTGTTACGAGAATCTTATCTCGAGTAAGGACATATTTAATGAGAGAAGATCCCGCTTCAGTGTGTGTAATCTTAACAGCACAGCTGCACAAAATCTTATCTCCTAGGAGTGGCACAGAAGCATTTGGGGAGGTAGGTGAAGCAGGACGTGCTGAGGTACCTGCCTTCCCAGTTGCTGTGTTGTCACGAACAGACAAGACCTCAGCCAGTCTCGCCCGCTTCTATGCGTTCAATACCATGCCACCCAAGAGGAAAAGGTAAGAACCAAGTAAACCAGAGAAACCAGAAAATCAGCGCAAGAATATGTTAACAGATATAGAAGAGCCATAAATAGAGAAAAGCATAAGGAAGAATAAGAGAGGACTCCTATATCGATATAGCCAGCGAGCCCAGTTGGGTTATACTCGTTTTTGGTAAGTTCTGCAGTATTGAAGATCACCCCCAAGCTGGCTAGAACTTGGCATACCCTACGATCAGCTGAAGAGAGCTCATCCAAGGTCTTGGCCTTCTTGAGTTTAAGCTTCTCCACCCAGTATAGGGGAAAGCCATTCAGAGTAGTGCGGTCTTGCTCAGAGCAGCATACTCTGGAGAATTTTCCTTTAAATCCTTCATAGGATTGCTAGAATAAAGTGAGGATGACTCTCCCTGTTATCTCGCTAAAGTTAACCCAGAGGTTCTTCCCCGGGCTTTTGGCTTCAAAGAAATGTAGAAAGACATCTACTAAGGGGGCATGGCCGAAGTAGTTGCAGAGGATGGGAAATGCCCTGATGAAGGCCCAACTGTTGGGATGCAGCTGAGCCGGGGCAACGTTGATCTCAGTTAGAAGCTCCCTCTCAAAGCTAGTGAAAGGGAGGCGCTACCTAATGCATTTAAATACTGTTTGGTAGAAGAAGAAGAATGGCTCCCCGTCGTTGAAGCGGTTATCAACGCAAACAAGTTCACCAGCTGTACAAGGGCGAACGGAGATGTAGGCATCATGTTCTCTCCCGAACGCTCTACCTTTAAAGTCGGGTTCACTATCCAAGTGAGCCCTCCAGTCAGCAAGAGTGGTAATGGAGGAGGTTTCAGCAAGAAGGTTATCAGAGGCCCAGGGGTACAGGGGCTTATAGTTGATGCTAGAAGGAGGAAGGTTGGCAGTGACTTTCGTTCGCGCCATGATGGAAGAAAGCTAAGAAAAACAAAGAAAGGAAGAAACAAAGGTTCAGAAAGGGGAAAACTACGGTGTGAAACGAAAAAGCTCATAAAACCCTATTCTCGCGAAAAACCCAGAAACAGGGGAACGAAGAAGATGCAAAGGAAGATTCGAAACATAGAAATATAAATAGACCCAGGCAGTGCGCGAAATCAGAAATGAAGAGCAATCAATGGAGAAAAATCGTACATTTGATGGTTGATGAGCGAAAGTTTCAGTATTTTGTAGGAAGGAATCAGAGAACTCGAGGAAGAAGATGAAGAGTGTAAGAAAGGTTTCAAGTGATCGAACAGTACATGAAGCGCGCGTTTTTGAAAGGCTTAACGTTAATTTAAGAAGCGCAAGCGACGTTAAGTCCCAGCCACATGATTAAGCCACGTGTGCGTTGATTACAACATGAACATGAAGGCGTCACTTCAGTGCACTGTGCATGTCCTATCACGGGAAGCCACATAGGTCAGTAGGGCGAGGCCATAGTCTCTTCGCTGAACAAGTTGACAGCGCGAGACTGGGGGCTTGTGTACCGTACAGTCCTTGGGCGTTGACCGGCCTCAGGCGTTGACCGAAGTCAACAATGATGGGACCCCGAAGGTGGGACCCCAAGAAAGTACAACAGGATAAGAGAGTGTCTCCTTATGTTCACGAGTGAGGACGACCGTGGAGGGGGCGACACAGGGGCAGGGCGTGGAGTCCTCGGGCCTCGACACCTCAACAATAAAGATAGACAAAGAAAGGTGGTTTTTAGGCCACACTCCAGTTATTAGAAGGGAGAAACCCAGATCACGAGGGACCCGTGCATGAGGTGTAGGGACGCGGCAGTATGCACCACCGTTAGAGAGCCACTGGGATAGAAACGACCCGTAAAGGTCACGTCCCAAAGGGTGATCTTCATGCATGGCTCGTGAGGGAACTCCCAGGGCGGATGACTCAGAGACAGTCATCCCGCGCCAGCTACGACAGGGCAGTCTTACACGCTGGATGGCCCTAAGTTTGGGCGTCAATGTCGCTAAGACGCACCTACAGAATGCTTGAGTCACAACTAAACTGAAGGGTAATAACACCAAAGGTATATAAGGTTGACAACAGACATAACTAAGGTACGTTTTGACATTTTGACATAAAACACTCTACGCTTTCGTTAGTGCAAGTTACGCAATTCTGTGAGTGAACAGAGTGAGAAAGAACACACAGTGATCTAAGAGTGTTAGTTTGGTGTTCATTGTCCGAGATACTGACTTGACCGTCGGAGTGCAAATGGCCGCGAGGGCGCCCTTTGTTTCTCTGTTTTCAGGTGATTACTCCGGTGGAAGGGAACGTGGGAGCGAAGGGTTCTTGAGAGCGAAGCCAACAGAAACGCACGAAGATGCGAGGTTAACCGGCGGGAACACTACTTATCAAAGGTTGATGGATAGGATCCTCGCTCCAATGCTTGGGCAGAACGTACAGGCATATGTAGATGACATGGTCGTCACATTGGAAGAAAAAGACTGGCACATTGCTGACTTATAAGAGCTATTTCCAACAATAGCTAAGTACAATTTGAAGCTTAATCCGGATAAGTGTGTGTTTGGGGTAGAAGTAGGGAATTTCCTTGGCTTTTTGCTGCTGAAAGAGGCATAGAGGCAAACCCCGACAAATGTGTTGTGATCATAGGAATGAGAAGCCCGAACAATGTAAAAGAGGTCCAACAGTTAACTGGGCGCATGGCCACCCTGTCTCGTTTCCTGTCAACCAGTGGCGATAAAGGGTATCCTTATTTCCAATGCCTCAAGAAGAACAATTGCTTTGTATGGACTAAAGAACGCGATGAAGCCTTCACCAAGTTGAAAGAGTACTTGGCCAGTCCCCCCGTTCTTGGTAAACCAGTTCCAGGTACCCCTATTCGTTTTTATTTTGCGATTACAGATCGAATGATCAACTAAGTCATTTTACAAGATCAAGATAAGGTCTAGAAACCGGTCAACTTTGTGAGCAAGGTACTGCAGGGAACGAAAACCCAGTACCAGGCTATCGAGAAAGTTGCCTTAGCCGTGGTGTTTATAGCTCAGCGACTTCGCCACTACTTTCAGAGCTTCACTGTGATCGTCATGACTGATCTGCCCATTCGCAAGGTCCCTCAAAAGCCCGACATAGCAGGTCGGATGGTCCGTTGGGCGGTTGAGTTATCCGAGTTTGATATACAATATAAACCTTGAGGGCCAATTAAGGGTCAGTTGTATGATGATTTCATGGTAGAGCTTTCATCAGAGGGTCCCCAGCCCGATCCTAATGACTTATAGTGGGTCCTTTCGATAGATGGATCCTTCAATTAATAAGGGAGTAGAGTTGGGGTCATTTTAGAAGGGCCAAGTGGGTTGTTAATCGAGCGAGCCCTGAGGTTCGCATTCAAAGCGAGCAACAATCAAGCTTAGTATGAGACCTTGGTAGCGAGAATGTTGCTATCCAAGGAGTTGGGAGCTCAAAGTTTACTGGTGAAGAGTGATTCGTTGCTTATCACAGAGCAAGTCACGGGTGAGTATCAGGCCAAGGATCCGCAACTAGCCTCATATCTCAGGTATGTAATGCTCTTGAAAGCAGTCTTCTCTACATTTGATCTTGTACATATTCCTAAAGAGAAGAACTCCTGAGCAGACCTGTTGTCCAATCTTGCAAGTTCAGGGAAGGGAGGTCGGCAGAGGTTAGTCATTCAGGAGACTTTGAAGTCACCCAGGACAGTTGAGGGAAGAACAACTGAGGTCAGTCACGTGGAGGTCTTGGGGGTAAGCTCAGAAAAGGGGAAAAGGCATTGGTCAATGACTCAAGAGACCCTGAAAGTCCCTGGGATAACTACTTATGGGTCGTTGGGGGATGAGTTTTTGGGAGTCTTGCAGGTTGATACCAAAGAGACTTGGATGACACATTACAAGTGTTACCTAGTTGATGGGTTACTTCCTGCCGAACCCATGGAGGCTAAGATGGTTAAGAGGAATGCAGGGCGATATACCTTAGTAGATGGGAACCTCTTTCTTCATGGTTATACCCATCCAATCCTCACATGCGTAAATGGAGATCAGTGTGCCCGCATATTGGTCGAGCTCCATGAGGGCATTTGTGGTAGCCACATTGGAGGACGAGCTCTCTCGTTGACGGTCATCTGAGCTAGGTATTATTGGCCAATCATGAAGGAGGATTGCGTGAAGTATGCACAACGTTGTGAGCAATGTCAGAAGCATGTTGATTGGCATCACACACCAATTGAGAAGTTGCGGTCGATTTATAGCCCGTGGCCTTTCCATACCTGGGGAATAGACATCCCGGGTCCTTTCCCTTTGGCGATAAGTAAGATGAAATACCTTATTGTGGTGATCGAGTACTTCACCAAGTGGGTCGAAGTTGAGCCAGTTGCACAAATAATTGCCCACAAGGTGCAATATTTTGTGTGGAAGAACATTGTGTGTCGTTTTGGGATCCCGATGCACCTAGTATCCAACAATGGAACCCAATTTGCTAGTCAATAGTTGGGTAAGCTATGCTTGGAGCTGGGGATAAAGCATATCTTCGCCTTGGTAGAACACCCTCAGACGAATGGTCAAGTTGAATCAACTAACAGAGTCTTGTTGAGGGGGTTGAAGAGGAAGTTGGAGAAGGCAAAGGGAACTTGGTTAGAGGAAGTTCCGAAAATCCTATGGGCCTATCACACCACCCCTCAGTCAACAACCAAAGAGACGCCCTTCAATTTGGTATATGAGTCAGATGCCATGATACCAATGGAAATCTAGGAGAACTCTCCTTGGTTCCAAAGTTTTGTTGTGGAGGAATCCAATGAAGGAAGGAAGGTGAATTTGAACTTGCTATACGAGGTACGTGAGCATGCCCGCATTAACTTGGAGACTCTAAAGAGAAACGTGGAGCTGAGGCAAAAGACCAAGACGAGACCTTGGCAGTTCAAGGTTGTCGACTTGGTGATGAGAAAGGCCCATCCCTATCAGTTAGAAAACAAGTTATCTCCAAAGTGGATTGACTCATTTCGTGTAGTTGAGGTACTCGGGAATGGGGCGTACAGGCTAGAAACCCTAGAAGGGGGAGCCATTCCTCGAGCGTGGAATGTGGCAAACCTCAATTTTTATTTCAATTAAGACATTTTGTTTTAATGCTTTCTTTTTTAACAATTTGATGATTAAGGTGATGCTTTTTTTCCCTGGAAGGTTTTTTTTTTTAACGAGGTCATCTAATGATAAGTTTGTTCTTGGAAGATGGTGTGTTTGTTCGAGAAGTTCAGAAAAAGATTCTCAGGTAAAAATTTGAAAACTTTAATGTGGAGGGTAATAAACAACACATATCCCCAAGCATGGGAGAGAAAGATAAGGACTATAAAGAAAGTCAATGATGAGGCTTTCAGACATTTGCTTGCCTTACCCCCGAGGCAAGTATTCATATCCCCACATACTCCTTTTGTATTTATTCCAAGTATATAACTAATATCTTATATTTTTAATAGGTTCTAGTCAAGATCAACGTTTACCTTCACTCTCAAATATGACACACTTGTGAACAATATTTGTGAAGGTTTAAACAGTGAGCTTGTTGGTGCACATGCAAAACAATCATCAACGTGTTATAAGACATCAGGAGTTATATGATGCATAGATGGGCATTTCAAGGATCAATATGTTCAAAAATTTTAAGCAAAGTACAAAAAGAAGCACATCAAACTCGATATTGGATACCAAGGTTAAATCATAACATTCATACAACTTTTTAAAATTGATTTCTGCAGAAATATTGTTAGTTGTTACATATTTCTAACCAATTGGATGATGACAATTTTTCTGCAAAACATTTATTTAAGTTCAGGAACTAGAGAAAAGGGAGTGCAACTACCTCAAGTGGATGTTAACATGAATTCCTTGGTGTCATCCATTGTCTGCAATGAAATTTTTGAATGTGGATGAAGTTAACTTCATCCCAAATTGGTTCCAAAAAGCCACATATGTAGAGGTGTACTCCCCAATTGTCTACCCAGTCAATGGTCAACATGTCTGGGAGACAACTGAAATGCCAGATGTACTACTACCACCCACAAAGAAGATGCCTGAAAGACCAAAGAAGAAAAGAAGATTGGAACCATGGGAATTAATGAAGAACAACACCCAATTGGGCCAATCTGCATTACTTAAAAAATTCGATATCTGGCACAAGCTTGGCCACAACAGAAAGCCATGTAGTAAAGTCCCAACTCAGCATGGTCCATCTCAAGCAGGTCGATCTCAGTCATATCAATCTGACCCAAGTCTATCTCAGTCAGGTCCAACACAACCCCCTCCACCATCTCCTCCTACTCAGCCACATTCCTAGCTAACACCTTCAAAAACACCTTAAGCATATCAAAACATTAGAAGGGGCAAACCCAACACCAGAATTAAACACCATAATGATTTGGCCCAACAATGTCTTTTGAAAAACAATTATTATGTTCATTTAGGATGATGTTCATTTTGGAAGTACATTTATGTTTTCTGGTGTACAGTAGAATTGTAATTTATATTTTGTGATGTATGGTAAATGTGTTTGCTTCTTTGCACATGACTTTGCTTATTTGGTTTGCGTCATTAATTGATTTTAGATTATACAAAATGCTGAAATTAAATTTGGTTTGCCTATCATTAAAATTCATTTGGTTTGTCTATCATTAAAATTCATTTTACATTATATAATACTGAAATCAAATTTGGGAAAAACATCAAATAAACATTCATTCATTGAACTAATACTGAAATAAAATTTGGGGAAACCCTCTTTACATTGAACTAATACACATTACATTAAGTCATTACATCAAAATCCCAAAAAGAGACACATAAGTCATGAAATTTTTAACAAAATTGACAACATAATAATTTTAATCACAATAACAAAGCACACCCCTACTAACAACATCCTAATCCCAGTTCTGCACACCTTCCCACGTTTTTCCAAACTATAAATCTTGTTCCTTTGTCTAATAATAATTTCATCCCTTTCATCACCAATGAATTATTCAATGCACCATTTGAAGATATTACAACCTAGGACTATGCCACTCCTACTCTATTTTGGAGAAAACCATATAAACTAATACAATTAATACATTCAATGCATAAATATTTATAAAACACAGTTCAAAACATCTCACCTTGTACTTTGAACAACTCCAAAATTTCTTCCCAACAATTGTTACATTGATGTTGTTTTCAAAATAAAAAAATCCTCACAATCACAAATGGGTGCAACAAAGCCACTCTTTCTCCCACAACCATAGCCAAAATTACAACAATTCTATACTCCCATTCAATTACAACTGCATGACAATGAAGAGTGATACCCAAACATTGATGTTCACTCAACTAAATCCCTCACTCCTCCATCAAACACCCTCAACAAAAAATAAAGCCCTAAGGTGAACCCTAAATCCTCCACACAACACCCTCTAACAAACATCAAAGCCTTGAGGTGAACCCTAACTCTCCATAAAACACCCTCAAAGAAACAACGAAGCCCTCAAAGAACCTACAATACACAACGCAACCCTCGAAGAACCTACAACACACAATGCAACCTTTGAAGAACCTTCAACAAAGAACACACACCTAGTAGAACCTTTAATGCAAGGGAGAAAACCAACCCCTAAAAACGGAGAAAATCCTAAACCCTACATGTGGCCTACGTGTACATAAGAGTGTCCATGTGTACACTAGATCACAATCTATATTTTCACTTCTCTATGCCACATTAGAATCACTTAACATTGTTAGTCCAAAGTTAACAAAAAGGATCAACTTAAATACATTTTAAAAAACATTAGGTTCAAATTGAATTTTTTAATAACCACTATTATAAATTGAATATTGGCTTTAGGAACAAAAAAATAATTAAACCAAAAAATTTCATCAAAATGATAATAAATATTTTTTAAAATAAAATATGTATATAATAATTTAGAAATTGTTTAAAATTACATGAACATAATAATTGTGAAAATTTTATTTTATATCATATAATATAAAATTTTTATTTTAAAAGAAATATATATAAAGCTGAAGAATTAAAACTATTTTTTTGACAAAAAAAATACTTATCCTATATCAAATTTTGATATATTAAAACTATATAGGAAGTATTTAAAATAAATTAGGTTAAAAATAAGTTTGATATATTGAAAATAAATATGAAATATTTTAAATAAATTAGGTTAAAAATAAGTTGTAAAAAAAATTATTATTTTTTAAATATTGTTAAAGTTAACAATATTTTTGTTGTTTTTTAAAAAATAAATTATGTTCGTGAAGTAGGATTTAGATTATACAATTACAAATAAATGAGATATGATTTATATATAAATTTATAAATTTATATATATAAAAAATAATAGTATACATGTTTAAATTTATACATAAACAATGCCCTATTTATTTATAATTATATCAATTATGTTCTATTTATTTATAATTGTATCAACTATGAACGCTATTTCACAAATGTAATTTATTTTTTTTATAAAAAATAAAAGTATTTTTAACTTTAACAAAATATTTTTTGGAAGTACTAAATATTTTAAATTTATCACAACCTATTTTTAGTCTAATTTATTTAAAATAATTTATATATATTTTTAATATATCAAAATTTGGTTTATAATAAGTTTGTTTTTTTAAAAGAAAGGTAGTTCTAATTCGTCAACTTTATATATGATTTTTTAAAATAAAACAAAAAAATTAAAATTTTGATATTATATACTAAAAAAATAAAAAATTTCACAATATTCAGTTTATGTAATTTTAAACCATTTCTAAATTATTATATAATTTTTTTATTTTAAAAAATATTAATTATTATTTTGATGAGAAAAAAAATTATTTCAACTTAAGTTGACAGCTGGCATAACTCCGGTTCAAATAAAATATACTAAAATCACAAATCCTAAATACAAATTTTTTATATTTTATTTAAACTAAAGTTATTATTTTAATTGGCTACTTCCATTAAAAAAACTTGAACAGATGGATTTAATTAAAAGTGTATGGCAAAGTTGTCGTATTTTTTTTACTGCATTTGTGCATTTTGGTTTTTTCATCACCAAATTACACCATTTTAGTATTTTTTCTGTTAGAAATGATTAAATACTATTTTATATCTTTATTTTTAACTGTTTTAATATATTAAAATTTAATAACTATATTAATTTTATCTTTATATAATTTTAAATAAAATAATTTTTATTTTAAATTTTGAAATTTAAAAATGTATGTCACGTATCAATATGACAATAAATTTCACCTATTATAGCATCACTCTTATTTTATTAATTTAATTCTTATCTCTTTTACCTTACATAATATTCTTATTATGAAGAGTACTATATAAATATAATTTATGTATATTAAATAAGAAAAAATAATTATATATTATTTTAAATAATATATAAATAAATAAATAAAATGCTATGAATTTAATTTCGTGAAAAATATATTTCTATCAATAAATGTTGTTTAAAATATTATAAGGATATATGAAATAAGAACTTCTTACATGAGTGTTCATAACTGAGAAGGATTTATAAAAAATGTTATCATTATAGTGTTTGTAAGAAGATGATATTTTACAAAGCGTTATACTTTTTTTTTAAACTTGTTGCATATAAAGCTTATGTAATATATATATATATATATATATATATATATATATATATATATATATATATATATATATATGTTTCTGTACCGACCAGGTCATCGGGTGTGATGACGTGGACAAGAGAAAGGTAAGTGGTCAAGAAGTCAACATAGTCGCCGTATGTAGAAGCGGCGTTCTGCAGTATACGTAATCGGTTATCGCCCAAGAGAAGGACATCGCCTAAGCAAGATGTCGCCCAAGAGAAGAACATCGCCTAAGCAAGACGTCGCCCAAGCGAGACGTCGCCCAAGTAAGACATCGCCCGAAGAGTCAACCCGCGTGACAGAAGCATTTCGCAGAGAAGAGGGCCCACACGATGGAATAACCCTAAGTTGGGTGGCGGCGCTGTGGGACCCTCCGCACAGAATAAACGATCAAGTCAAAGGGGCACGTGACAATGCCCACGTGCTCATTAAAGATCTCCAAGGAAGGCTGCATGCATGACACGTGATTAATTAGGGCACCCAAATAGTATGATGGCGCGAGAAATACAGTGCCTAAGTGAGAGCCCAAGTGGCTGCAAGGTTATTCATTGCACTCCAGATAAGGGAAGTCCATGGGCTAGATACGCTAAGATCCTAAGGATAGCGGCGCAAGGACCTTCTCCAAGGAACCCTAGATAATAGCAGCAACACAAAGGTAAACCCTAGTTTTCACCTATATAAAGGGCATGAAGAACCCTAGTAAGGTACGCTTTCATAGTTACACAGAGCACTAAACCCTAGTTGTTCTTGGCGGCGCACCCAGCTGTGAGCACAAGGCAATTAGGGCAACACAGTTTAGCCACACAGTTCCAGTCATTGAGATAATCATACAGTTTTCCAGTCACATTGGTGTTTCTCGCTAGCTGACTTGATCGTCGGAGTGCAAACGGCCGCGAGGGCGCCCCTTTGTTCTTCTTTTTCAGGTACTCATAGACAAGACAGAACGAAGGTGCTCTAGCTCGCGAGGACAAGCCACTCATAAAGACGACCCAGGTCAACCGGCAGGAACATTTGGCGCCCACCGTGGGGCCGATATAAACATCGGTTCCACCACACAAGTTTTCAATTCCAGTTTTCAAAACCTAGATAAATCGAGAGGATCTCCAGAGAGCCATGACCACCCGACCAGCACGCGCCAAGAGCGAAGAGATGACCCTACAACAACTCATGGGTATGGTGCAAGGGCTGCAGAACGCAGTGGCAGCCTCAAAGGTGGAGCAGGAGCGCATGCAGGACGCAATGGCAGCCTCAAAGGTGGAGCAGGAGCGCATGCAGGCGGATCTGGCAGCCTCTCAAGCAAGAAACGACGAGCTCCACCACGCCAATGAAGAATTACGCCGTGGATGGCATGGCAGAGACGAGCCTGAGGCTGCATCCCCACCCAGGGAATTCACAACACCGTTCTCACAGGCAATTCTGGAGACAGCGATCCCCAACACGTTCACGGGACCCAAAGCGACCTTCACAGGGGTAGAGGATCCCGAGGCACACCTCACGGCGTTCCACACACAGATGTTGCTGGTAGGCGGTTCAGACGCCGTGAGGTGCAAGCTTTTCATGAGCACCTTGACGGGGATGGCTATGGATTGGTTCATTAGCCTCCCAGAGGGCCACGTCACGTCCTTCGCCCAACTCTCACAACTATTCAGGGAGCAGTATCTAGCCAACAGAACTCCCGCCCCAGTCTCATATGATCTTTTCGACGTCAAGCAGTTCCAAGGCGAAACCCTAAAGGAGTACATAAGCCGTTTTGGGGCACAAGTGGTGAAAGTAGGCAGCTCGGAAGAACCCATGATCGTGTACGCATTCAGGAAGGGGGTACGTCCCGGATCTTTTAGTAAAACGCTCAACTGCAGTCGCCCAAAAACTTTCGCTGAAATAAGGCGACGAGCGGTAGAGCACATTGCCTCAGAAGATGAGGCGTACGAGAAGTGCACCAAGCCGCCCGCGCGGCCCAAGGCACAGATACGTACGCAACCTGTTAGGGTTCACCAAGCCGCCATGGAGAGAAAACACTTGGACATGAAGCGCGCCTACGAGCCAAGGAGGACCCAGCCTAGGGGTCGAGCAAAGGAGAGAAGAGAAGGGAACAGGCCACCGAGACACAACTTCGTGATGGAACTCAAAGATCTGATCGCGGTGCCCCACATAGCCGACAGGTTGAGGCCACCGGTGAAGTCCGACAGGATGCTGGGACCCCACAAGGAATTGTGGTGCGAGTTCCACGAAGCATTTGGACATCGTATTAGCAATTGTTTAGCGTTGGGTCACCAATTAGCCGAACTCGTAAAGAATGGCTTCCTGAAGGACTACTTGGTGGAGAAGCAGACAGGACAGTCGTCGGTTCCGCAACCGGCGAGCGGCGAGGGACAGCAGCACGAGGTGCCCATCCACGGCGAGGTCCACACCATAACGGGTGGGTTCTCGGGCGGTGGATGTACGGCATCGCAATGCAAGAAGTATGCTAGGTCCGTAATGTTAGTGGAGGCTTTTGAAGATCACTCGCCCGATGTGGACATCACGTTCACCAAAGAAGACCTCAGGGATGTCGTGCCCCACGACAACGATCCCATCGTGATCTCACTTATCACGGCGGGAAGGATGGTTCATCGAGCACTGGTCGATCAAGGGAGCTCGACAGATGTGATGTTCTGGCCAACTTACGAAAAGTTACAGTTGTCCCCAGACCATCTGAGGTCGTATGGGGGCTGCCTATACGGCTTTGCTGGTG
The DNA here is from genome assembly GCF_051622355.1 of Phaseolus vulgaris. Taxonomy (NCBI): domain Eukaryota; kingdom Viridiplantae; phylum Streptophyta; class Magnoliopsida; order Fabales; family Fabaceae; genus Phaseolus; species Phaseolus vulgaris. Next base: position 6,890,119 of record NC_143503.1, read on the forward strand.
ACCAAGTAGAGGTCAGGGGGTACATCGAGTTAAGAACGACATTCACAGACGGGGCGGTGTCGCGAACAGAGAAGATTAGGTACTTGGTTGTGAATGCCTCCTCGGCATACAACGTCCTGCTAGGAAGACCAACGCTCAACAGGATAGGAGCTGTGCCCTCCACTAGGCATATGAAGGTTAAACTACTTTCGATGGAAGGGGTGGTCATCACCATCCGCTCCGATCAAAAGGAGGCAAAGAAGTGCTATGAAAACAGCCTCAAAAATAGGCGATCAGTGTGCCATGTAAGCACAACGCCGCCCCCCGGTGCTGATCACCGGGCAGGTGACCGGCGAATTCCAGGCCAAGGATCCACAAATGGCGGCCTACCTAGAGTATGTACAGGAGCTAAGAAGTTCTTTTGCCTTGTTCGAAGTGGTGCATGTACCAAGGGAGCAAAATGCCCGAGCTGACTTGCTTGCCAAACTCGCCAGTTCGGGCAAGGGGGGCAGGCAGAGGACTGTTATACAAGAAACTCTAAAGACACCTCGGGCGTTCGCAGCAGATCACCAGGTTCTTCAAGTTTGCAAGTCAACGGAAGGGATAGCAAGGAGTCATCGATCATTAACTCAGGAAACCTTGAGAGCGTCGAGAGTTAGGGCGCACCCAGTGGAGGAAGCGAAGACAACGCGAGTTTGCACCGTTTACCAACCAGATACATGGATAACGCCATACCAGCGGTACATAGCAGACGGCGTCCTCCCAGTAGATCCAACAGAGGCCAGAAAGGTAAAGAAGAGCTCCAGCAAGTTCACCTTGATCGATGGGGAGCTATACAGGTTCGGATTTACACACCCCCTATTAGTATGTGTGCATGGAGAGAAGTGCGGAAGAATTATGACTGAACTCCACGAGGGAATCTGCGGAAGCCACATCGGAGGTCGAGCCCTGGCAACGAGAACTCTCCGCGCGGGCTATTGTTGACCTAAGCACCCAGGTCATGTGCGTGTCGTTGGATCAGGGGTTAGCATTTGTTAGTTCGGAGTTGGATGAGCCTAGAGAGACTCCGCCCTGTCTTGCTGAACCTCCCCGCGGACCTAGCCTTCGAGGCCCCACCTTGACTTTGGTCAACGTCAGAGTCCGAGGACCGGTCGGTACACAAGCCCCCCAGTCTCGAGTTGTTAACTTGTTCAGCAAAGAGACTATGGCCTCACCCTGCCGACCTACGTGGCTTTAAGTGATAGGACGTGTACAGTGTACCGAAGTAACACTTTCCTGTTCCTGCTTTAATCAGCGCACACGTGTCTTAATCAGGCGACTGGGACTTAACGTCGCTTGCGCTTCTCAAGTTTACGTTAAATCTTTCAAAAATGCGCGCCTCATGCACTGTTTCATCACTTGAAAGTTCTCTCGCACTCTTCATCTTCACCCTTGAGCTCTCTGGTTTCCTTTCTTCGCAAAAACCAGAACTTTCGCTCATCAATAATCAAAGGTATGATTTTTCTCCATTGATTGCTCTTTACTTTTGATTTGCACATTGATAACTGCCTGTGACGGTTTAAACTTTTATATTTTAAGTTTTCTTCTGCATCTTCTTCGTTCCTCTGTTTTCTGAGTTTTCCTACGAGGGTAGGGTTTTCTTGGTTTCTTTAGTTTCACACCATAGCCCCCTTCGCTAAACCTTTGCTTTCTTCTTTTCCTTGTGTTTCCTAGCTTCTTTCATCATGGCACGAATGAAAGTCATCACCAACCCTCCTTCTCCTAGCGTCAACTACAAGCCCTTATACCCTTGGGCCTCCGACGAGCTCCTTGCTGAAACCTCCTCCCTCACCTCTCTCGCTGACTGGAGGGCACACCTGGACAATGAGCCTGACTTCAAGGGTAGGGCGTTTGGGAGAGAATGTGATGTTTATATTTTGGTTCGCCTCTGTGTAGAGGGCGAACCCGTGTGCATGGACAATCACACCAATGATGGTGAACCATTCTTCTTCTTCTATCAAACTATCTTCAAACGCATTAGGCAGCGCCTCCCCTTCAACAACTTCGAAAGGGAGTTATTAGCTGAGATAAACATCGCGCCTGCCCAGCTGCATCCCAACAGCTAGGCCTTCATCAAGGCTTTCTCCATTCTTTGTAACTACTTTGGCCATGCCCCCTCCGTAGATGTTTCCCCCCATTTCTTTGAGGCCAAAAATTCTGGGAAAAACCTTTGGGTTAGCTTCAGTGGGGGTGACAGGGAGAGTCATCCTTACCCTGTTCCAACAGTCTTACAAGGGGTTTAAGGGAAAATTCTTCAGGGTGTGCTGCTCCGAGCACGACCGCACCGCCCTAGACGGATTTCCCTTGTACTGGGTGGGGAAGTTAAAACTCAAGAAGGCCAAAACCTTGGATGATCTTTCTTTTGCTGATCGCGGGGTATGCCAAGTGTTGGCCAGCCTGGGGGTGATTTTCAACACCGTAGAGCTCATCAAGAACGAATACAGCCCGACTGGGCTTGCTGGTTATATTGGTATAGGAATCCTTTCCTGATCTTCCTTATACGCCACTCTGTTTGTTTTTCATCTGTATTTGCTAGCTTATACTTGTGCTGGTTTTCTGATTCTCCCTGTTTACTAAGTTCTTACCTCTCATTCCTTTGGTGTAGGGATGGTGTTAAACGCAGAGAAACGGGCTAGACTCGCTGAGGTTTTATCCCTTCGCGACGACGCTGCTGCTGGTGCGGGCGCCTCAGCACCCACTGCCCCACTTGCCACCCAAACCATTCCTGCCCCACCTTCCACCCAAACCACTCCTGTCCCTGCCTCCTCAGCCCCCATTACCGCAATTCCCTTGGCAACTGCCAAGGCTTCCCCACCTTTAGCCCCCCTTGAGAAGGGCAAGGGGGTGGTGCACATTTCTTCTGACGACGAGGAGGACACGATGGAAGGCCCTGTCTTCAAGAGACGCAAGGTCGCGACCGTAGCCACCTCCCATTCCTCTTCAGCTAGGCATTCTGCCTCGTTCAGGGATCACCCCCTTAGCGCCTCCTCCCCCCGAGGCCCCCTTGCGCTCGAGGGTGGCGGCGAGAGCGTGCCTGAACCGGCCCCTGCTCATGTCCCCGAGCTTCCCTTGGTCCTTCAACAAATCCTGAAAGGTTACCAGAAAGGGGTCATGGGAAGCTCCACCAACGAGGCGGTGCAGGAGAACTTGGCTCTCAGCCTCGGTGAATTCTTTGCTTAGGCCAACGCCTTCTCTTATGAGACAGAGTCGAAGGCTAGAGAGCAACTAGCATTGGCAAAAGAACTGGCCCTGGTGAAGGAAAAACTTACAAATCAGGCTCAGGGTTTTTTCATTCGTGAGACTGCACTAAACCAGGAGCTAAGTGCCTTCCGACAGACCGAGCTAGAAGCTAACAAGAAGCTCCATGATAAAGGCCAAGAGTACACCACCCTACTGGGTAAAGTTGTGCCACTACGTGCTCAGGTGGTGGAACTCCAAGAAGAAGCTGCGGTCAGCAAAGCTAAAATGGCCAACCTTGAAGAGCGATTTGTTGACCGGGAGGTGCAACTGGGCAAGGTAGAGGCTGAGCTCACCGCAAAGGCTGAAGCCCTTGAGAAGACAAAGGAGGAGCTCACCTCACAAGTCGAAGACTTTGAGAAAGCCAAGGTGGAGCTCCTTGATGATGTTGCCAACGCCTACGCTATAGGGTTCGAAGATGCTCTCGCTCAGGTTGCTCGGAAGCATCCTAAGATGGATGTTTCCCCCTTCGCGATGTCGAACCACATCGTTGATGGGCAAATTGTGCCAAGGCATCCTCAAAAGGAACTTGCTTAGACTTTTAGGCTTGAAAACTGTGTCCTTCAAAACACTTATAATTTTAATACAATTCACACCTTATTTTACTTGCCTTATTTATCTTTGTTTGTCGAGGACTGTGCCTTTAACTTGTCGCTTTTACTAACAACGTTCTGATGCTAACACCATACGACGTCCTTGACAAACTTTAAAACTTCGAACTTTAGGTAGCATGCCTTCTCGCCCTCTGCCTTAACTGCTTAACGACCTATGATGGAAGTGAGCATGCGTGAACCTTCAACTGTCCTTGCTTCAACTTCTTTTTTAGACAAGGAAAACTCTTTTGTTGATACTTACTCATACTTTGCGGTCTCAAGGTGTCTAGCCTCGAGGCGCCTCACTGGCCTCGTCTTCGCTCGGAGGCAAAGAATGACTTAACTGGTTGAACCATGTTGTTCATACTTGGTGCCCACGGTCGAGGAGGAGGCGTCCCGAAGGAAGCTGCCACTCCATCTCGAGGTGTCTAAACACCGAGAAGACCGGTGCACTTGGTGCCCACACTCGAGGAGGAGGCGTCCCGAAGGGAGTTGCCGCCCCTCTCGAGGTGTCTAAACACCAAGACGACCGGTGCACTTGGTGCCCACGCTCGAGGAGGAGACGTCCCGAAGGAAGCTGCCACTCCCTCTCGAGGTGTCTAAACACCAAGGCGACCAGTTCATCACCGATTGAATCTTGCTACTCGCACTTGGTGCCCACGCTCGAGGAGAGGCGTATCAAAGGGCACTGCCACTCCCTCTCAAGGTGTCTAAACATCAAGGCATCAGGTTCGTTTCTAACTGAACCGTGCTGTCCGCGCTTGGCGCCCACGCTCAAGGGGGAGGCGTCCTAAAGGAAGCTGCCACTCCCTCTCGAGGTGTCTAAACACCAAAGCAATGGGTTCACCCCTGCATTGTACAGAAAACAGGAGAACACGTGTACTTGAAATGTAATTTTTATTGGGTGACCTCGTTAAAAAACCCTTAAGAAGGGAAAAAGAGTGTCCCCTTAAACTGTGTACAATGTTAGAGTTTCTAACTGAAATAAAACTTGAGATTGGCTGCATTCCAAGTACGAGGAATGGCGCCTCCCTCCAAGGTCTCAAGCCTGTACGCCCCGTTTCCCAGGACTTCTGTCACCCTAAATGGGCCAGTCCACTTGGGGGACAACTTGTTCTCCAATTGGTACGGGTGAGCTTTCCGCATTACTAGGTCAACGACTTAGAACTGTCGGGGCTTTATCTTGGAACCGTGCTTATGCTCCACCCTTCTCTTTACTGCTTCAGCTTTGATCCTTGCCTCCTCTCTGACCTCGTCCAGTAGATCCAGGTTCACCTTTCTTTCTTCGTTAGACTCCTTAGCCACGAAACTTTGAAAACGAGGTGAGCTCTCCTGAATCTTTACCGGAATCATTGCGTCCGTCCCGTACACCAAGTTGAAGGGTGTCTCTAGTGGTGGACTGAGGCGTGGTTTGGTAAGCTCACACTATTCTGGGAACCTCTTCTGCCCAGGTCCCCTTAGCTTTCTCAAGTCTTCTCTTCAAACCCCTGAGTAGGACTCTGTTGGCGGACTCAACCTGTCCATTTGTCTGAGGGTGCTCAACCGATGCGAACACCTGCTTTATCCCGACCTCTGTGCACAACTTGCCCAGTTGCTGGCTTGCAAACTATGTACTGTTGTCAGAAACTAGATGCCTCGGCACGCCAAAGCGACATAATATATTCTTCCACACGAAGTGTTGTACCTTGTGAGTTATGATTTACGCTACTGGCTCAGCCTCAATCCACTTCGTGAAGTATTCGATGGCCACTACAAGATACTTCATTTGTCTTATCGCCAAAGGAAAGGGCCCCAGAATGTCGATTCCCCATGTGTGAAAAGGCCATGGGCTGTAAATCGATCTCAGCTCTTCTGGCGGCGCCTTGTGCCAGTCGGCGTGCTGTTGACACTGCTTGCACCGCTGGGCGTACCTCGTGCAATCTTCTCTTACTGTTGGCCAGTAGTACCCTGCACGGACAACCTTTGATGCCAAGGACCTACCACCAACATGGCTACCACAAATTCCCTCATGGAGCTCAACCATTATTCGTGTACATTGGTCTCTTCTCACACACACCAAGATTGGGTGAGTGAACCCATGTCTGAACAGCTCCCCATCCACAAGGGTATACTTGGTAGAGTTTCTCTTTATCTTCTTGCCCTCCTTGGGCTCCAATGGGAGTATCCCATCGGCCAGGTAGCGCCTGTAGGGTGTCATCCATGTGTCCCCCTCCTCAACCGTGCATACCTGCATAGGATCCCCCTCTCCTAGCGAGACCGAGTAAGTGCTTACATTGGGCGTCCTCAGCGTCTCCTGAGTCAACGATCGATGACTCCTCGCCCTTCCCCTAAACGTACTGACCTGATGAATGCCTACCTTATTATCAGCAACAAACGTCTGTGGTGTTTTAAGGGTTTCCTGTATCACCGTCCTCTGCCTTCCCCCTTTGCCCGAACTGGCCAGCTTGGCTAGCAGGTCAGCTCGGGCATTCTGCTCCCTTGGGACGTGCACCAGGTCAAACACCGCGAACGCACTCTTCAAGACTTGGACGTACCCCAGGTACGCGACCATCTGTGGATCCTTGGCTTGGTACTCCCCGGTCACTTGACCTGTAACCAACTGGGAATCGCTCTTTGCTATCAAACTCCGTGCTCTCATCTCCTTGGCTAAGAGCATTCTGGCTATAAGGGCTTCATACTCTGCCTGGTTGTTGTTGGCCTTGAAAGCAAACCTCAAGGCCTGCTCAATCAACAACCCGTTTGGCCATTCCAAGATCACGCCAACTCCACTCCCCTGTTTATTGGAGGACCCATCTACGGAGAGCACCCATCTGAACCTGGCTTCCTCTTTCTGCTGTGTACCTCTTGAGGAGAGCTCTACCACAAATTCCGCATAAACCTGGCCTTTGATGGGGCCTTGGGGCTCATACCGAACATCGAACTCCAAAAGCTCCACCGCCCAACGCACCATTCTTTCTGCCACCTCCGACTTCTGCAGCACCTTCCGGATAGGTAAGTCCGTCATCACTACCACTGTGAAACTCTGGAAGTAATGACGAAGCCTCCTGGCCGAGAATACCACGACCAAGGCTGCCTTCTCCAGGGCTTGGTATCTTACCTCTGGCCTCTTCAATACTTTGCTCACAAAGTATATTGGTTTTTGTACCTGGTCTTGCTCCTGAACGAGGACTGAGCTGATCGCTCGCTCCGTCACGGCAAAGTACAACCGGAGCGGCATGCCCAACTGTGTCTTGCACAGCACGGGAGGAGCGACCAGATATTCCTTTAGCTTGAGGAATGCCTCCTCACACTTCGTGGTCCACACGAACCGACTATTTCTCCTCAAACACTGGAAGTAGGGGTGGCCTTTGTCCCCTCCAGCGGATACGAATTTGGACAGGGCGGCCATCCGCCCTGTCAGCTGCTGCACTTCTTTTACCGAGGCGGGCTCCTGATGGCAAGGATGGCCGCACACTTCTTTGGGTTCGCCTATATCCCACGCTCGGTGAGTAGGAAACCCAAGAACTTACCCGCCTCGACCCCGAACACGCATTTTTCGGGGTTTAACTTCAAACGGTACTTAGCTATTGTAGCAAATAGCTCTTCCATATCAGACACATGTTGGCCCCTCTCCTGCGAAGTCACCACCATATCATCTACGTAGGCCTGCAGGTGGCGCCCACATTCTTCAGACTGAACGACATCACTGTGTAACAGTAACAGGATGTCTCGGTCATAAACGCCGTCTTGCACTCGTCTCTGGGGTGCATCTTGATTTGGTTGTACCCTGAGAACGTGTCTAGGAAACTGAGCATCGTACAACCGAGGCGTTGTCCACCAAGGTGTCAATGCTTAGTAGAGGGTACGAGTCTTTCGGGCATGCCTTGTTGAGGTCAGTGAAGTCCACACACATCCTCCACTTCCCATTGGCCTTCTTCACCAAGACCACATTTGCCAACCACTCAGGGTATTGAATCTCCCTTATGTGGCCAGCGTTCAGCAACTTCTTCGTTTCTTCCTGGACGACCCGCCGTCTTTCTTCATTGAACTTCCTCCTTCTCTAGCGAACGGGCTTGACCTTGGGGTCCATGGTGAGGCGGTGGCACAAGAAATCTAGGTCTATGCCTGGCATGTTCGAAGCGGACCATGCGAAAGCGTCTAGGTGTCGCACTATCACCCCAACGACTCGGTCTTGCTCTGCTTGGTCCAACAATTTACCAAGTTTAAGCATCCTACCCCCAATCTGCCTCTCCACAATATTCCCAACTGGCTCGGGTCGCCTCTCCCGAGCGTTTTCCGCGCGAGAGACTCCTGCACTGTCGTCTTCGATGGGTGGGCGCTCCACCACCATGAAAATCCCCCTCTTAGTTTTGAGGCTGTTCTCATAGCACCTTTTTGCCTCTTGCTGGTCTGACTTGATCACTATCACCTTCCCGCTCAAGTCTGGCAACTTCATCTTCATGTGGCATGTCGATGCTACCGCCCTTAACCTATTCAGAGTCGGTCTCCCCAACAAGATATTATAGGCCTAAGGGGCATTAACCACAAAGTACCTTATATTCTCTGTGCGGGATGCAGAGCCATCCGTAAAGGTGCTCCTCAACTCCAAATGCCCCCGTACTTCCACCTGGTCTCCCGCAAAACCATACAAACACCCTATGTAAGGTCTGAGCTGGTCAGGAGACAACTGCAACTTATTAAAGGTGGACCAGAACATCACGTCCGCCGAGCTGCCCTAGTCCACTAGCACTCGGTGTACCTTCCTCCTTGCGGTTACGACAGAAATCACCACGGGGTCATTGTCACAAGGAACAACGTCTTGAAGATCAGCCCTTGTGAAGGCAAGGTCGACGTCAAGCATGTTATCTACCGTCTTCCACTGACATCACTGAGCGTACATACCTCTTGCGTTGAGAGGTAGTGCATCCTCCCCCTGAGAAACCCCCCGAGATGGTATGGATCTCCCGTTGAACGGGCATCTCGTGCCCCTGGTCCTCCCCTGTCGTTACTGGGGTCACAGTTCCCTGTGGCTTCGCCAGGTAATCGTTTAGGAACCCACTCTTCACCACTTCGTCCAACTAATGCCCCAACGCCAAGAAGTTGCGTATGAGATGACCAAACGCCTGGTGAAACTCGCACCAAGCCTCCTTGTGAGGTCCCAGCATCTTATCAGTCTTCGTCGGCATCTTCAACCTCTCTGCTATGTTAGGCACAACTATCAGATCCTTCAACTCCACCACGAAGTTATGCCTTACAGGCTTATTCTCTCTCACGTGCCCCCTAGCCTGAGGCTTCCTAGGCTCATAGGGTTGCTTCCTCCCCTGGTTCCTCTTTCCCGTCGCGGCCTCATGCACCCTCATAGGCTGCGCACGCACCAACGCTCGTGGGCGTGTGGGGACAACACACGCGCACTTTTCGTTCACCTCCCCTTCCGCCGCAATGTGAGCCACCGCACGACGCCGAATCTCAGCGAAGGTTTTGGGGTGGCTCCTGATGACTGATTCACTGAAAGGCCCGGGACAAATCCCCTTTCTAAACGCATGAACCATCATCGTCTCATCCTTGGTGTTGACCTTCACCACCTGCGCCCCAAAACGGTTGACAAACTCCTTCAGCGTGTCACCCTGGTACTGCCTGACGTCAAAGGGATCGTAACAATTGGGTGGGGGAGCACGATTCACAGTATACTGCTACCTGAACAACTGCGACAGCTGTGCGAACAAGGTCACGTGGCCGTCTGGAAGGCTGATGAACCAGTCCATCGCCGTCCCTACTAACGTGCTCATGAACAACTTGCACCTTACAGTGTCTAAACCACCAACCAGCATCATCTACGTATGGAAAGCGGTGAGACGAGCCTCTGGATCCTCCATCCTAGTGAACGTGGCTTTCGGCCCTACGAACGTGGCTGGTATCACCGTATCCATAATCGTCTGCAAAAAAGGCATGGGGAACTCCCTTGGAGGCGTAGTGCATTCTTGTTCCTCTGCCTCACGATTCCCTGTCTGGTTTCGCAAACCGCATCGCAACTCCTCATTGGTGTGGTGCAACTCCTCATTTCTTGCTTGTGATGCAGCCAGATCCATCTGGATACGCTCCTGGTCAGCTCTAGACGCTGCCATCGCTTCCTGGAGGCCCTACATCATCTCCATAACCTGCTGCAGGGTCAAACCTTCACTTCCATCTAGTGCAGTAGAGCTCTGTCTTGTATTCCTCATTCTTGAACGTTTCTTGATGAATCTTGATAAGTCTTGACAAATCTTGATGAATCTTGACGAATCTTGATGAATCTTGACGATTCTTCTCACTTTCTTGTAGTTGGGACAGATGTTTTAGAACGTGCCTCACGGTGGGCGCCGAATGTTCCCGCCGATTGACCTAAAAGTCTTTGTGCGCCTCTGATAGCTTCGCGTCCAAGAACCCTCCTTTCCTACGTCCCTTTCCTTCGATGGAATCACCTGAAAACAAAGAGACAAAGGGTGCCCTCGCGACCGTTTGCACTTCGACGCTCAAGTCAAACTCTCGGGAAATGAAACACCAAACTATCACTCTGAGAACACTGTGTGTGTGTTCTCTCTCTCTCTCTCTCTCTCTCTCTGTGCTGCTTCTCTTAGAAATGCGTAATAACCAAAGCGTACCTTGTTATGTTTGTTGTTACCCCTTATATACCTTTCAGTGTCTCTGCCCCTCTGGCTAAATGTGACTTAAGCATACTGTAGGCGCGCCTTAGCGACACTATCACCCAGTCTTAGGACTATCTTAGTGCGTAAGGCTGCCTTGCCGAAGCGCATCTGGTGCGGGATGACCACTTGGGCGCCGACTCATGCGCCCAATCTTTGAGGTCATCCATCCTGGGCGTTCCCTGCCCCACTCACGTGCCATGCATGCAGATCACCCCTGGAACGTGACCCTTACGAGTCGTCTCTTTCCCAGTGGCTCTTTGATGGTGGTGCGTACTACCGCATTCCCTACACCACATGCACGGATCCCTCGTGATCTGGGTCTCTCCCTACTGGTAATTGGGATGTGGCTTGAAAACCACCTTTTTTGTCCATCTTTACTGTTAGGGTGCCGAAGCCCGAGGCCTCCATGCCCTGCCTCGATGCCGCCCCCTCCTCGGTACAATTCACTTCAAAAGGGAAAAGAGAAAAGGCAATTATAAGGTGACCAATGATACAACGAAATTGGAGACAAGGAACAATTAAAGAAGAAGAACAAAGTAAAGAACAAAATTAAAGATTAGAAGAAGACATGTATGGAATGGAAAGAGGTGTAAATAAAAGATAAAAGATAAAAGAGGAAGGGATGAAGAGATCTTATGGGAAGAAAGGAAGTCATGCCACTTGGAACAGAGGGACTGCAAGATGAGTGATGCAAGAGCCTCCACTTGAGATATTACCCACCCAAGATAAGACTTAGATAACTTAAGCTGCCACTTGAGATAATACCCACCCAAGATAAGACCCAACATGAGAGCTCATAAGTCTTACAAAATCACTCTTGCAGAGTTTCTTTACTATTCAAAATCAAGTTGTGAATACATGAGGCAAGGCACCCTATTTATAGGAATGAGTGCCTTGGTGGGCAAGATGGGGAAGGGTAAAATGGACAAAGGGAGAGGGGCTGCTTAGGGTGTTGACCATGGTCAAAACCACACCTTTAGGTACATCTTTTAGAAGGTAGGTTAAAAACCCTAATTCTAGGTGCCTTGTCTTGAAACAATGGGCTTGGTACAAGCACATTTCGCTAAGTACACTCCCTTTTATGCTATGTGAACCTACTATAGCCTATTGTACTATTTGGACCCCCAAAGTGAGCCCAATTTATTTACAAACATGTTTTTTTTCTTTTAAAAGACTAGAAGAAAGAACATTTGGTGTTCTAGTCTATGCCCAGTTCTTCTTCTGGTGAGGTCCACCTGATCTTTGGTGGGGTCTTGACTTGATTGCTGAGATGATTGCTCACAGTGTGAATTATCTCTTGAGTCCTTGGTCATCTTCTTGGCTACTTGGATTGTATCAGTAACTAAGCAGTTGACTCAGCGATTGAGGCATGAGTTTCACGAGCAGCTACAAACCTTACGTCTATCACAAAAGGTACTTCCTGTCAAGCCGCTTGTGGCTCCTACTCTAATGAGCATAAAGGGCAATTGTGCAGCTCTTACTTGGTTAGGGGAAAACATTGGCAAGAATCACCAATGTGAATTACTTGTAGAGGACAATTTCACTGCTCGGGTGGTGGCCATAGGAAAAGTCTTTGAAGGGGTTATCTTACATAATGTGTCTCTCCCTCTAATGTGGTGAAGATGACGGTGGACAAAGTATGAGCTGTTGAAGCTCTTGTTCCTTTTCGTACATATGAAGTAATGATACAATCCAAGTAGACAAGAGATGACCAAGGACTCAAGAGACCATTCACATTATAAGCAGTAATCTCAACAATCAAGTCAAGACCCCACCAGATCTAATGGGCCTCACCAGAGGAAGAACTTGACATAAACCAGAACACTAAATGTTCTTTCTTCTACTCTTCTTAAAAATAAAACATGTTATAAATAATTCGGGCTCACTTTAGGGGTCCAAATAGCAAGATAGGCTAGAGTAGGTTCATATAGCATAAAAATGAGTGTTCTTAGTGAAATGGGCTTGTTCCAAGCCCACTTATTTTAAGACAAGGCATCTAGGTTTAGGAAAGTTGACCTAGCTTATAGAAGAACAAGCCTAGGGTGCGGTCTTGACTTAGTCAAACCCTAAAGGCCCCCTCTCTCTTTTACCATCCTACCCTTGCTCATCTTGTTTTCCAAGGCACCCATTCCTATAAATAGGGTGCCTTACTCCATGTATTTTCATGTTGAATTTTGACATAGAAGGAAAACTCTACACAATTTATGTGAGACTTGTATTCTCCTAGCTTAGGTCTTATATTGTGAGAGTGAGAGCTCTTCAAGTGGCAGCCCTCCTCACTTATTTTGGAGAATCCATACTCCAAGTGGCGTGTTCACTCTTGTCCATCACCATAAGCTTTCTTTCCTTCATCTCTTCTTCCATTTTCCATTACACCTTTACTTATTGTGTTTATGTTCTTGCTTTTGCTTCCATTTTCAATTTGGTTACCCTTATCATAATTGTTTCTTTTTATGTTCTTTCAATTCCACAACTCTACATCATTTTCACTATACATTGTGTCTTTTCTTTTGCCTTTGGAAGTGAACCTTTGCACTCACTTAACCACTTGGTTGAGTTCGTGAACAATGGAAATCTTTCCTAGGTCTCACCTTACAATTGCTAAAATCCAAATCATAAACAAAGTGTCACCCTTAAAATGGAAAAATCTAAAATCAACTCACATCAAGTAACTACTGTGGTCAAGGAATTTTAAACATTCATAGCCTAGCCCAGACACTTCATTCGACTAATTCTGGAACTGTCAATAAGAAATTAATTTGTAGTTATTAATTTATATTTATGTATTATTTAATTTAATACAAATTTCTTTATTTTGTAGCAACTACATCAGAAATGAAAATAAAGAAGCATATGGTTTCCACTGACAATCTTATAACCTCTTTAGTAGAGATTGCTTTAGTTAAAGGTACAAACCCAGTGGAGGTTTTTTGGGATTACACTATTTTTGGAAGAAATAGTGACATCCCTCTATACATATACATGATTGATGTGTTAGAGATTGTTGTTGGCAACCAGAAGCTGAATATAACCATCATTCAATTTTTTATGATGTAAGTCTCTTCCACCTATATTCAATGTACTTTATTATATTTAATTATTCATTATTCTTTAACTAATTACTTGTATGTATTTGTATGGAGTTTCTATTAATAAGGGGAAACAAGATGTTTATGGATTCTTGGATCCCCAATTAATTAATCCAATGAGAACTTAGAAAGTTGAAACCGACTCATACATCACCAACTTTCTTTATATAGGGGGAAAGCAAATATATTTTCCCCCTTATATTAATGAGTAAGTTCAGTTAATATAAGTTATCAATTATTAGTATTTCATCCTTTAAAGTTTTACTAATTGTTTTCATGGATGATGCAAGGGTCACTGTAGTTACTTGTGCTATCCGTAAATGATGGCACTGTTGTGTGGTTTTGTTCATTGCATAAGAAGCCACCCACATATTTCAAGAAAATAGTTGACAGGTAATTACATTGTCAACTTACCGGTGTATAATACTTAAACGTCTATTAACAAGTTTTCTTTTTATTAATTAGCTCATACCATAGATATAACATACTAAGAGGTCGACATATTGCAAATTGTTAAAAGCTGACATGGTCCGTACCGGACGAAGGTTGGAGGTCTCAGTACCTGGTTAGTGTCGACCGACATGACTAAATTCATTAAACTCAACAGAGGATTAACAAGTCTAAAACAGTGGTTAAACATTAGGTAATGTGCTTTTAATCATGACCTAAATGCTAATCCAACCCAATAGCAAAGGGCCCATAATAATCATATAAATAGTCACGAGTTTCGAGAAAAAAGGTACATCTTCATCATGTATTAATTGCACCGAGTATCGAATACTAAGATCTTACTTGAGTGTCGTAGTACCTTTTGCAAGTACCATCCCGATCGAGAGCTTGTGAAGGAGTGAAGGCTAGCGAAAGGAGTGGGGAAAGAGCAATTTAGGTGAAGGAAGCTGCTTAGTGAAGTGAAGAAGGGAGAAAGGCGATCGACCGACCAAAGAAGGAGGTTATAGTTTTCTCAGTCCCAATCTCTATGAGAACAATTTACATTGAGTACAAGGTAGGATTCTAGTGTGGGGTCGTCGATTTTACTGTTTATTTTTTGTTTTTGTACTTTTAATGCTTATTTTACTATTTTTAATATGTTTTTGTAATTTTGAAATTGTTATAGTCATGTATTGATTTTAGTATAGTCATAGAAGTAATTTTCTACTGAATTTTCATGTCATATTTGATGTTTTTACATTTTATAGTATTTACCCCTTTACCAATGAGTTTAAATGGTTAATTTAGTTTGGTTCACTTTGAAATGCTTAAAGTAAGTTTAGGATAATTTTGTTATAGTAAATAAACTTTATTTAAGTGATTATAAGTCATTTTGGTATAAATAAGCGAAGTAAAAATTGAGTCATTTTTTATATCTTATGTGACAACTTTGAATTTGAAATGCTAAAACTTAACTTGATTCTTTGAATTGAAATTAATTTTATGAAAATTTAAAAAATATTGAGACATTCCTAATTTTTAACCATGACCAAATTAACCTACCTTAATAATAATCACATTATACAATCCATTTGAGTTAAATTTCAAGTTCATTTGGGTTCTAAAGGTCATTATAAGTCAACAAAGAGAAAAACCTCAATTGATAAGTTTGGAAAAGAATTGCAACAGGCTTGGAAGTTAACATTGAATAAGGATGGATTTTGGAACTAAAAGAAGTTGAGTATTTTCATTAAGTGAATCCAATTTCGCTAAACCAGTTATGTAGAAAAGAGAAACTAAGAAAGAAAAAAGTAAAAATATGCACAATCCACTAAGAAACTCAAATTTAGCTTAACCAATTTATAACAGAATTGAAAACTTTGAAAATAGATAAAAAAAAGAAAGAAAATAAAGGAAAAATGAATAGGAAAAAGATGCCTTGAAAATGTTTTGTAAATGATCATGTAGTTATTATTCAATTTTCATTCCTAAATTCTTTTCTTAATTTTTTTTAATTCCTTAGCATATCTTATGTAAATATCATATCTTCACATTGACCTTATTATAACTCAGTAAAAGATCACTTCATCTTGTCATTGCATTTGATTAACCTCGTGAATTATATGGCTATGGTTGTATTATCTTTTTAAGGTGTAATTTGAGAGTAAACATTATCTTGAACACTTGATAAACTAAGTGAGTTAGTGATGGAGAACTGATGAGAATCAACTAAAGGTGGCTTTTTATAATGAAGAACAAGATCATTCGCCTTCACATTTAAAGTTTTTCTTGTTAATCTTTGCAAAAGATAAAGCCCAAGCCCAAGCCCAAGAAGGCCAAAGCCCACAAAAGCCCAAAGACCATCCCATGAAGGGCAAAGCCAAGTTTTAAATAAATATTGTTTAGAAAGGTGCTTAGAGGGAAACATTAGAAACCTCTATTGTTAAAGCATCTTTTAGTCTTTAGTTAAGAGTCTTAGGGGGGGTGTGTTAGTAGATAGGTGTAGGAGTAAATAAGGAGGTGCCAAAGTGAGAGAAGGGATCACACCTTCCTCATGCTTTGTTTTAGGCGCAAATTCTAGAAGCTTTTTAGGAGGGAGTTTTTTTGAATTTGTGTAGCTTACTTTTCAGCACCTTAGGCTATAAATAGAGGTGCTCTCTTTGTAAAATTCAGATTGGAATTAATCTAAGAAAACTCTACTCAAATTTTGAGTGAACTTTGGAGAGCTTTTGGAGCCTTCTTCTCTAGTCTTATCTTGATGGATCAATGGAGTCCTCAAGTGGCGGCATCACTCTTATCTAGGAGCATTCCACACTTCTAGTGGCGAGATCATCCAACATTCTTCCATCTTCATGAGCACTCTCTTCTCCTTCCTTTCTTCTCTTTCAATTGTTCATGTTGTCTTGTGTTCTTGAGTTTTTTTGGTTCGGTTTTTCTGTTTTTCCAGCACCTATGTTCTGTTCTTGCCTTTTAATTTCAATTCTGTTCGGTTCCTTTTAGTTTCTCCTCTTTTTTGGTTCAATTTGACTAAAATTGGTTCATCCAAATGAGTTTGGGATTTGGTACTAGTTTTTGGTGAGTTCTTGTCTTAGAACAAATGATCCAACTCTAAGAAAAGTGCCTCTATAATGTCCAACTCAAGGTGATTCCTAAGAAGGTCAAGAACCTTTCTCTTCTAAGCTAGTGGAATCACATCAAGAACCGTCCACAAAATCCAAGTCATAGTACACAAGACTAAAAGCAGAAGCATGTACAACATAAATAAATTGTCTTAGTCTGTAAAAACAAGTAGAATAGTTTCAGGTCTTGTATCTATGGACCACTTTCTATAATAGACTTTAAATAAAATATGTACACTCTAGAAACCCTTAATTAACATACAAGCAAGGGTTTCTAGAGTTCATAGGAACACATAACACTAACCAAATAAGCATCAAGAACTCACCATAGGTTAGCTAGACTAACCAAGGTTAAGGTAGCTTAAACCTTAAAGCTACCTTCACCATGGAAGCCTATAATAAATTATTATCACACTCAAGTATTAAAATTTGATAATATTTAATGAGTAAAATAAATATTTTAGACTTCATTATCTTCCAAATCTTCTTTTGCTAGAGAGCCTCAAAGGCCTAATGATGCAATTCAAAGTGTGCCTTGGATGGAAAAGGATGAAGATACAGCTAAAGTGTTGAAGGTGCCAAAGAATGAGGAATGAGATGAATATTGAAAGTGATTTAGGTGCTTGAAGGTATGGAGAGGTTTGGCCAATTCCTTAGGGTTTCACTAGACCTCTAGGCTCACTAAAGAAAGATTTGGGAGAGAATGAATCTAAATTTTTAGAATTCTCATTCAATAAAGTTTAAATATGAATACAAAGAGGAAGAAACACCAATTTATAGGCTTCCATGGGTGAAGGTCGCTTAAGGTTTAAGCTACCTTAACATTGGTTAGCCTAGTTAATCCATGGTAAGCTTCTGGAGCTTCTAACTAATTAACATGACTACTATATTCTCTTGTGCTCTAAAAACCCTTGCTTGTATATCAAGTGAGGGTTTCTAGAGTTTAAATGTTCCATTTAATTCTACTTTAGAAAGTGGTCCCGAAATACAAGACCTAAAATAACTATTATACTTTTTTACAAAACTAAGACAAATATTTTATGTTGTGATAGAAACCAAGTAGAGGATGCTCAAGCCCATGAAGCCCAAGCCCAACAAGGGGCCCAAGCCCATCAAGGGGTCCAAGCCCAACAAGGGGCCCAAGCCCAACGAATTACTAGGAGCATGGCAAGAGCTTTGGGACAAGAGTATAATAAGATGGCTCTTCTTATTTCTTTTGTAGAATAGGGGTGTGGATGTAATAAAAAGGTGTAAGTAGTAAGGGAGTCTAGGGGGGAGTGTAGATAGGAGATTAGGAGGTGCCAAACTAGGAAGGAATGTCACACTTCCTTCATTGTTTAGATTGATGCCGAATTTCATTGCATTTGTGTGTCATTTAGCTTGCATTTTCAGCACCTCATAGGCTATAAATAAGGTGCTTCTCTTTGTATTTTTCAGATTGGAATTTTATAGTAGAGAGACTATACTCAAATTTGGAGAGAAATTGTGAGTCTTAAGTCTTCTTCTTCATTTGCCTTATCTTGTGAGCAATGGTGAGCTTCAAGTGGCGGCTTTCCATCACTTATCTTGGATCAAGGAACCAAGTGGCGTGAAGTGTTCTTCCAATTCTCAAAATGCAGCAAGCTTCTCTATAAGTGTTCTTCTTCCTTTTATTCAATTTTCCATTCGGCAGTTTTAGTTTCCTAGTCTTTCCTTTTCATTTGTACCGATTGTTTTTCTGTTTCCAGCATTGTTTCTTGTTTTCTGTTCGGTGCAGTTTCATTCTTTTCCTTTTTCTGTTCGGTTATCAATTGTGTTCTTCCATTCCTTGTGTTTTGATTCCATTTGACAATATATGGACTTCCATATGAGTCTTGGTTGGTGCTAAGTCTTGTTGAGTTCTTGAATTAGAACATTGATCGTTGTGGGCTCCGCGACATAATCCTTCAAAAACCCAGTTCTCACCAGTTCATCTAGCTGGTAACCCAACGACAAGCAGTTATCAATGTGGTGCCCGAAAGCCTCATGGAACTCGCACCAAGAGTCTTTGCGAGGCCCTAACACCTTGTCAGTTTTCGCCGGTCGCCTCAGCCTCTCAGCTATATTAGGCACGACGATCAGGTCCTTTAGCTCCATCACAAAATTGTACCTTGCCGGTCTCGCTCTTTCTCTAGCCGGGCGATCGCCTCCCGTTGGACCCCGGGGCTGGGGCTTCCTAGCCTCGTAGGGGCGTCTCGCCTCTGGTTTCTTTTTTCCCGTCGTGGTCTCATTGACTCTGAAGGGTTGAGCTCGCGCCGGTCCCCTCGGGCGGGAGGGCACGACGCTGGTGCGCTTCACACACACCTCCCCTTCAGAAGCAATATGTTCTACCGCCCTACGCCGTAGCTCAGCGAAAGTCCTAGGGCGGTTGCGAATGATGGATTCTCCAAAAGGACCGGGGCATACGCCTTTCACGAACGCGTATACGATCATAGGCTCCTCTGTCGTACCAACCTTCACGACCTGGGCCCCGAAGCGATTGATGTATTCCTTCAGGGTCTCCCCTTGATACTGCTTCACATCAAACAAATCGTAGGAGACCGGCGGCGGGGCCTTGTTTGCTAAATATTCTTCCCTGAACAATCGTGACAATTGGCGGAAGGATGTGATGTGACCGTTCGGGAGGCTGATGAACCAGTCCATAGCCATCCCAGTCAAGGTGCTCATAAAGAGCTTGCACTTGGCAGCGTCAAAACCGCCTACCAGGACCATCTGTGTATGAAATGCAGCAAGGTGCGTCTCCGGGTCCTCCATCCCGGTGAAGATCACCTTGGGCCCCGCGAACGTGTTCGGGATCACTGCATCTAGAATTTCCTGCGAGAAGGGAGTGGAAAACTCCCTTGGTGGGGAATGGTTCTCCATCTCGTCATGTCCATGCCGCCCCCGATCATTTCTCAGGCCCTGGCGCAGCTCCTCATTTACGCATGAGAGATCTGCCTGCATGCGTTCCTGTTCCAGTTTCGACTCCGCCATATCATGCTGCAGCTCCCTCATTATCTCCAGTACCTGCTGCATGGATAGTTCTGCTGGGGCTGTGCGTGCTGTACTTCGTCTGGTGGGGGCCATTGTCACTCCAACCTCCTCCAACGTTACTGTAACTTCGTAGATTTTCTCGAACTTGTGATGGGACTGATGTTTTATATCGGCCCCACGGTGGGCGCCAAATGTTCCGTCTGGTTGACTGGGACGTCTTCGTGCGCGACCTCAACCATCAGCTAGGGACTCCTTCCCACTGGTTACCTGTGGATTCCTGCAAAAAAGAGGACAAAAGGGCGCCCTAGCGGCCGTTTGCACTCCGACGCTCAAGTCAGCCAGCAAGAAACACCAAAACTGTGCACCTCCGTCTCTGAGCACCGCGTATGGCACTCTGAAGGTGATAAAAAGAACTGTGTATTGTGTGTGTGTTTTCTCCCTCAGGCAAAGATCTTTTCCCCAGTCCCTTGTACGGAACCTCAAGGCTCGAGCAAGCAACTAGAGGGTTTCTGGTCAATTTGCCAAAAGTTCGAACCCCGTTCCCAAGCATTTAAAGCGCCTTAAAGCGCTTTTAATCACAAACGTAACGCGCTCAATTAAGGCGTCTAATTAGAAAACGTAGCGCATTTAAGACGTTGAAACGCTTGGGAGCCATTATAGTACCTGAACGCTCGAAACGGAAACTGTATTGAATGACTTTAATTACCTGGCACCTGACTAAAGGGTGTTTCTATTCTGACATGGCTGTCGTACACGTGGAGGGCCTCACGACGCCGTGACCCCATCTGGGGGCGTTTCTGCCCATCTGGGGACGTTTCTACGTGTGAGTCCTCCTGCTTGGGAGTGCTACTGCGCTAGGGGTGACTTTTTGGGTGCCAACTCATGCCCCCAATCATCTAGTCACTCACTTTGAGAGTGTATCTGCCTTCCTCTCGTACCCTGCACCCGGCTACCCTGGGCGTGACCTTCCTCTTGAGTCGTATCTGTCCCAAAGGCGTCTCTGGGGCGGCAGGGGTACTTCACGAGTCAGGCTGCCCTACACTGGTGTTGTTACTATGGCCTTGAAGCCACCTTCATCTTCTCTTTATCACTCTCCCGGATTATCGGGACCTGAGGCCTTCCCACGGCGTCGCTCCCTCCATGGTCTTTCCTACCCATGGGTATCGGGGAACTACACTGTGATTGCCTTGCTTTAGTAATGTTTGATCTGGCGACGCCCTGGTTGGGTGACGCCTTCACCTAGGCGACGCCTTGCCTTGGCGACGCCTCTTCTTGACGACGCTGGCACTTAGCGTCTCTTCACCAAGGCAACACCTTGTGTTGACTTTGACCCCTGGTGTTGACTTTGACCTTGACTTAGTCAACGCCCGGGTACGGGACGGTACAACTTTAAACAATTAGACACGCTTTTAATTCGAGTTAATATGGATGAGAGTGAGGAAGCCAAGATAGCTAGGTTTGGGAGTGGACTTCGAAGGGATATTCAAGACGTGGTAGAGTTACAAGAATATTCTTCTTTGGAAAATGTGGTGCACCTTGCTAGCAAAATTGAAAATCAACTTGCAAGGAAAAATGCTTTCAAAAATTCTTCTAAAGATAACTACTACCACTCTTCTTGGAAAAATAAAAATAACTCTTTTTCAACTATCCCTTCTAAGGACTCTACTTTCAAACCTAGAGAGTCTAAGCCTTCCACCTCCAATTCTAGGCCTAAATCACCACATAAGTCGTCTAGTAAGAAGTGTTTTAAATGCTTAAGCTATGGACATATTGCTTCTAATTGCCCTTCTAAACGAGCTATGTATATGCATGATGGGGTAGATAGTAGTGAGCATGGGTCCGAATCTTCTAGACATTCCTCACCTTCTAGATCCCCAAGTGAGAGTGAAAGTGAAAGCCCACATGAGGGTGACCTATTAGTAATAAGACACATGCTTGGACAAGTGTTAAAACCTTTTGATGAAACTCAAAGAGAAAATATTTTTCATTCAAGGTGTCTTATTAATGATAGAGTTTGCTCTTTGATTGTGGATGGGGGGAGTTGTGCAAATGTGGCAAGCACAAGAGTGGTAGACAAACTTGGATTGCCTACCATCTCTCATGCCAAGCCCTACAAGTTACAATGGTTGAGTGAGGTGGGTGAGATAGTGGTGAACAAACAAGTCCTCATTACATTTTCCATTGGCAAATATAAAGATGAGGTCTTGTGTGATGTTGTTCCAATGGAAGCTACTCATATCCTTTTAGGTAGGCCATGGCAATTTGATAGAAAAAATTTTCATGATGGCTTTACCAACAAAATTTCTTTAAACTTCCATGGACACAAAGTCATTCTCAAGTCTCTCTCTCCAAAGGAAGTCCATGAGGACCAAGTCAAAATGAGAGAAAAGAGAGAGAAAGAAAAAGATATAAAAAATTCCAAGAGAAGCCTTCTCATATCTTCCCAACAAGTTCAAAAGGTAATAGTTACTCACAAGACTATTTTTTTAGCTATTCCTAGACCTATTGAATATGAGTCGGCTAAGGATAGTCCCACATGTTTGGACCATTTGGTAAAGGAATATGAAGATGTGTTTCAAGATCCTCCTAAAGGCTTACCACCTCTAAGAGGGATTGAACACCAAATAGACTTCATGCCCGGGGTTTCTTTACCAAATCGCCCTGCATATAGGACCAATCCCCAAGAGACCAAAGAAATTCAAAGACAAGTTGAGGATTTATTAGCTAAGGGGTGGGTACAAGATAGCATGAGCCCATGTGCTATGCCTGTCATACTTGTCCCTAAAAAGGATGGGACATGGAGGATGTGTACGGATTGTCGCGCCATAAATAACATCACCATCAAATATAGGCATCCCATTCCTAGGTTAGATGACTTGTTGAATGAATTACATGGGTCTAAAATATTTTCCAAAATTGATCTTAAGAGTGGTTACAATCAAATTCGAATTAAACATGGTGATGAATGGAAAACCGCTTTTAAGACCAAATTTGGTTTATATGAGTGGTTGGTCATGCCTTTTGGCTTGACTAATGCTCCTAGTACCTTCTTGCGACTCATGCATCATGTTTTAAGAGCATTCATTGGCAAGTTTGTTGTGGTTTACTTTGATGATATTTTTATATATAGCTTGTCCTTAGAAGATCATGAGTCACATGTTAGACAAGTTTTAGATACCCTTAGGAAGGAAAAATTGTATGTTAATCATGCTAAATGTTTCTTTGCATTAGATCATATAGACTTCCTAGGGTTTGTGGTTAGTCATAAAGGGGTGCATGTAGATCAAACAAAAGTTGCAGCAATTCAACATTGGCCTACACCCACCAATGTCAATGAAGTACGAAGCTTTCATGGACTTGCTAGTTTTTATAGGCGGTTTGTGAAAGACTTTAGTACAATTGTCGCACCTTTAAATGCCATAGTAAAGAAGGATGTGGTTTTTAAGTGGGGACAAGAGCAAGAAAACGCTTTTCAAACTTTGAAAGATAAATTAACTAAAGCCCCCATTCTAGCCCTTCCTAACTTTGCTAAGACATTTGAAATAGAGTGTGATGCCTCTAATATAGGCATTGGGGCCGTCCTCCTTCAAGAAGGACACCCCATAGCTTATTTTAGTGAGAAACTCAAAGGGAGTCATCTCAATTACTCCACTTATGATAAAGAACTTTATGCTCTTGTTAGAGCTTTGCAAAATTGGCAACATTATCTTTTTCCAAAGGAATTTGTGATCCATAGTGATCATGAGTCCCTTAAATATTTGAAAAGCCAAAGCAAGCTTAATAAGAGACATGCTAAGTGGGTGGAGTTTATTGAGCAATTTCCTTATGTGATCAAACATAAACAAGGTAAAATTAATGTGGTGGTCGATGCTCTTTCAAGAAGATATACCTTGTTAAATGTTTTGAATGTTCAATATTTAGGATTTGATCACATAAAGGAACTTTATCATGATGACTTAGATTTCTCTCTAATCTTTCAAGAGTGTTCCAAGGGAGGCCACAAAGACTTTTTCTTACATAATGGTTTTCTTTTCAAAGGAAAAAGACTTTGTGTGCCCCAAGGATCCATAAGACAATCTCTTGTTAGAGAGGCTCATGAGAGTGGGCTTATGGGACATTTTGGGGGTAGCTAAGACCTTAGAAACATTGCATGAACATTTCTTTTGGCCTCACATGCGCAAATCCGTACATACCTTCTGTGATAAATGTATAGCATGTAGGAAGGCTAAATCTAAGGTCCAACCCCATGGTTTATATACCCCTCTTCCTATCCCTACAATGCCTTGGGTTGATATTTCTATGGATTTTATCTTAGGACTACCCAAGACATCGAAGGGTAAGGATTCCATCTTTGTGGTAGTGGACCGTTTTTCTAAAATGGCTCATTTTATTCCATGCCACAAAGTGGATGATGCATGCCATGTTGCAAATCTCTTCTTCAAGGAAGTTGTTCGTTTGCATGGACTTCCTAGAAGTATAGTATCTGATAGGGATTCTAAGTTCTTAAGTCACTTTTGGCGGACCTTATGGGGGAAACTTGGCACCAAACTTCTGTTTTCTACTACTTGCCACCCCCAAACTGATGGTCAAACCGAAGTGGTTAATAGAACTTTGGGTCAATTATTGAGATGCTTTATTTCCGGGAATCCAAGGGCTTGGGAGGATTTACTACCTCATGTTGAATTTGCCTATAATAGAGTAGTAAATTCCACCACTAACCATTCTCCTTTTGAGGTTGTTTATGGGTTTAATCCCCTCACACCTCTAGATCTTCTTCCCATTCCTGTACTTGATGAGGTTCTATGCAAAGACGATTTTGAAAAGGCATCTTTTATTAAAGATTTGCATAACCGCATCAAGTTACAAATTGAGAAGAAAGTTGGTAAGTATGCTGACACTGCCAACCAAAGGAGAAAGGCATTAATCTTTGAGCCCGGTGATTGGGTTTGGCTTCATTTGAGAAAGGATAGATTTCCTTCTCTAAGGAAGTCCAAACTTATGCCTCGTGGTGATGGTCCTTTCCAAGTTATCAAGAGGATTAATGATAATGCCTATGAGTTAGATATGCCCTCTACTTATCTTGGTAGTAATTCTTTCAATGTTACTGATCTCACTCCTTTTGCTGCAGGTTTCCCAAATTCGTGGACGAATTCTCTCCAACCCGGGGAGTATGATGGAAACTAAGTAGAGGATGCTCAAGCCCATGAAGCCCAAGCCCAACAAGGGGCCCAAGCCCATCAAGGGGTCCAAGCCCAACAAGGGGCCCAAGCCCAACAAGGGGCCCAAGCCCAACAAGGGGCCCAAGCCCAACGAATTACTAGGAGCATGGCAAGAGCTTTGGGACAAGAGTATAATAAGATGGCTCTTCTTATTTCTTTTGTAGAATAGGGGTGTGGATGTAATAAAAAGGTGTAAGTAGTAAGGGAGTCTAGGGGGGAGTGTAGATAGGAGATTAGGAGGCGCCAAACTAGGAAGGAATGTCACACTTCCTTCATTGTCTAGATTGGCGCCGAATTTCATTGCATTTGTGTGTCATTTAGCTTGCATTTTTAGCACCTCATAGGCTATAAATAAGGTGCTTCTCTTTGTATTTTTCAGATTGGAATTTTATAGTAGAGAGACTATACTCAAATTTGGAGAGAAATTGTGAGTCTTGAGTCTTCTTCTTCATTTGCCTTATCTTGTGAGCAATGGTGAGCTTCAAGTGGCGGCTTTCCATCACTTATCTTGGATCAAGGAACCAAGTGGCGTGAAGTGTTCTTCCAATTCTCAAAATCCAGCAAGCTTCTCTATAAGTGTTCTTCTTCCTTTTATTCAATTTTCCATTCGGCAGTTTTAGTTTCCTAGTCTTTCCTTTTCATTTGTACCGATTGTTTTTCTGTTTCCAGCATTGTTTCTGTTCCGTCCGGTTGACCTGGGACGTCTTTGTGCGCGACCTCAACCGTCAGCTAGGGACTCCTTCCCACTGGTTACCTGTGGATTCCTGCAAAAAGAGGACAAAAGGGCGCCCTAGCGGCCGTTTGCACTCCGACGCTCAAGTCAGCCAGCAAGAAACACCAAAACTATGCACCTCCGTGTCTGAGCACCGCGTATGGCACTCTGAAGGTGGTAAAAAGAACTGTGTATTGTGTGTATATTCTTGTTTTGGCAAAGATCTTTCCCTATTCCCTTGTGCGTAACCTCAAGGCTCGAACAAGCAACTAGAGAGTTTCTGGAAAATTTGCCAAAAGTTCGAACCCCGCTCCCAACATTCTCCGCGCTATTTAAGCTACCCAAGCATTTAAAGCGCCTTAAAGCGCCTTTAATTACAAACGTAACGCACTCAATCAGCGTGTCTAATTAGAAAACGTAGCGCATTTAAGACGTTGAAACGCTTGGGAGCCTTTATAGTACCTTAAATGCTCGAAACAGAAACTGTACTAAATGACTTTAATTACCTGGTACCTGGCTAAAGGGTGTTTCTATTCTGACCTGGCTGTCGTACTCGTGGAGGGCCTCACAGCGTCATGGCCCCATCTGGGGACGTTTCTACGTGTGAGTCCTCCTGCTTGGGAGTGCCACTGCGCAAGGGGTGACTTTTTGGGTGCCAACTCATGCCCCCAATCATCTAGTCACTCACTTTGAGAGCGTATCTGACTTCCTCTCGTACCCTGCACCCGGCTACCCTGGGCGTGCCTTCCTCTTGGGTCGTATCTGTCCCAAAGGCGTCTCTGGGGCGGCAGGGGTACTTCACGAGTCAGGCTGCCCTACACTGGTGTTGTTACTATGGCCTTGAAGCCACCTTCATCTTCTCTTTATCACTCTCCCGGATTATCGGGACCTGAGGCCTTCCCACGGCGTCGCTCCCTCCATGGTCTTTCCTACCCATGGGTATCGGGGAACCACCCTGTGATTGCCTCGCCTTAGTAATATTTGATCTTGGCGACGCCTTCACCTAGGCGACGCCTTCTCTCTTGGCGACGCCTTCACCTAGGCGACGCCTTCACCTAGGCAACGCCTTGTGTTGACCTTGACTCCTGGTGTTGACTTTGACCTTGACTTTGTCAACGCCCGGATACGGGACGGTACACAAGCCCCCCAGTCTTAAGCCGAAGACTTGTCTTCAGCGCAAAGACTAAGGCCTCGCCCACGCCGTCCACGTGCCACCCTGATGACGTGTCATTCCCTACTGACTCAACAATTCTCGAATTATTGACGTGACACTCTCTGAACCATAGGAGCGCTCTTAATGACTGATTGGACATCCTCTGAAACGGGGAAAATAACACCTTTCGGGGCTACCCTTGATCGCCTGCCACGTGGCCCATCGTACCGCCAGCCTCTAGAGACCCTTGCGTTCCCCCTGGGCGATTGATCCTTTGACACGTGGCACGATCTCACGGCTTCTAGCTAGCGCCTCTTGGGTTGCAATTGTAACGTTCAAGTTACCCCAAACCCCGCGCTCACCCCACTGTTACATTCATTCCCTCTGCGTCTCTGCACTGTTCATCGCCTTCAAGCCCTTTCTCTGCAATTTCTGCTCTCTCCCTCCCGTGCTCTCCTTCCTTCTTCACTTTGACAACAAAGGTATGATTTTCGCATATCCACGGCTCTTCCCTTTCATCGCATTGCATGATTTATTGAACTGCCTGGGACTGTTGAGATTTATGCATTACTGCGTTCTTCCGCTTCTCCTTCCTTCTCTGTTCCCTCCTCCTTCTTTCTGGGTTTTCTCGCGTGGGTGGTGTTTCCTGGGGTTCACTCCCTTTCCTGTCTTGGCTACACTTGTTAAAACCTTTTTCCTCTCTTCTTTCTCCAGCTATTTATTCACACCATGACGCGCGCGAACGCGGAGTCTGATTCCTCCCCCAAGTCCAACTACAAAGCCTACTACCCATGGGCCCCCGACGAGCTCTTGAACGAGTGTACCAGCCTGACTACCTTCCAGGACCTGGAAGCTCATCGTGGGGATCCCCACTTGTACAACTTTAACGCTTTCTGCCGCACTCACGACGCTCACATATCCGTCCGCCCCAGCAGGCCTGGGGAACCTGTTTGCGTGGACGACAGACCTAGAAAGGGGAACCCTTTCTTCTTCATGTACCAGACGGTGTTTAAACGCGTAGGGGTGCATCTCCCATTTACCCCCTTTGAGAGGGAACTCCTCACCAAAATTAATACCATCCCCGCCCAGCTCCACCCCAACAGCTGGGCATTTGTAAGGGGTTTTCAAATTCTCTGCGGGCACTTGGGCATCCTTCCCTCCGTAGACGTTTTCCTGCATTTCTTCGAAGTGAAGAAGCAGGGGAAAAGCTTCTGGGTAAGCTTTTCCGGGATCGCGGGCAGGATCCTCCTCTCCCTCTTCCAAAATTCTTACAAAAACTGGAAAGGGAAATTCTTTAGAGTGTGCAGCGCCAAGCACGACCCCACAGCCTTGGACGGCTTCCCCCTTTATTGGACGGAGCGCCCTAAGCTGCTTAGGGCCAAAGCCCTGGAAGAGCTATCTCCTGCTGACAGGGAGGTAAGCAAGGCCTTGGCTGGGCTGGGGATCGTTTTTGATACATTGAAGCTTGTTGCGAGCGAATACAACACTCACGCCCTGACCACATACTTTGGTAAGGAGACTCTCCCCTCATCCTTTTTTGTTGTGAACACCTTGCTACCGGATGTTTGTTCCCACAGCCTCTTCCCCCTGTTTTCCATGGTGCCATGTTACTTGCATCTCACGCATCTATGCGCTTTGTGGTTTTGTATAGTTGCTTTGGTCTTGATATCTGCTGCTTGGTTTATCTGGATGTAGGATCGGTGATGGACGCCTCCAAAAGGATGATGCTGGCGAAAGCGATGAAGGAGGCTCGTGCTGCCAAGGCAGGCGCCTCCTCCGCCCCTGCTGCTGATCCGATCCCCCCATCAACTCTACCACCGCCACCACCGATCACCACCGAAGCCCCACTGGGCTCATCTCCATCATCCCCACATAGCCCCGAGGCGCTTCAGACTCCCGGCTCTCCTCTGCCCATCGCCGCCGTTCCTCTAGCCGTGGCCTCGTCACCGGCTCCAACCCCCCTTGACAAAGGGAAACGGGTCTTGGAGATTATATCGGATGATGAGGAATCGGACGGCGTGGCACCCTTCAAGAGGAGGAAATCTGCGGGGGTCCCCCTTCTACCAGAGGCGTCGCCCCAGGGAGAGGATTCCTTCAGGGATAGCCCTCCAAGTGCGACCTCCCTTCCTCCCACAACAGTCCAAGAGGAAGGAGGCGAAGGCGCCGAATCTGCCCCACTTCCGCCACCGGTAGAAATCTCTGCTTCCCCTGCTCCCGTCGCTGCCGCCCCCGATCTCATCGCCATTCCTCCTCCCATCATGCATCTGATGAGGGGCTTCAATGGTGGGACGATGCCGGAAGGCTCCGACAGGAAGGAGGGCATGCCCTTCTACTTAGGGGCCTTCTTGGCGGTGGCCCTTGAATGGCGCGCCCAGGCCAGAAACGTTGCTTTGCAAACCCATACCCTCCAGGCCTTGGAAACAAGGGTAACTGCCCTGGAGGAGGAAAAGAAAACTCTGGGACGCCAGAACGAAGCTTACCAAACCACCCTGAAGCAGGCGCAAGAGTCCAAGGCAGAGGCTGAGGGACAACTGGCAGAGGCGTTGGAGCTCCAGATCGACTTCTACGCTCGGGAAGTCGCCCTCAAAGTTCAGGTAACGAGCCTTCAAGACATAGCCGCAGCTTACGAAGAAGTTCAAAAGGACTTGAAGGCCCGCTGCTGTGAGCAAACTGACGCAATGGAGCGGATGGAAGGGGAAATGGCTACCCAGGCCAAAGCTATGGGCCTTCTCCGGGCGGACTACGACAAACTGCAAGTCGAGGTCAGCCGGCTCCGCGTGGAGAAGCAGGCTTTGGAGAAGCAGGTAGCTTCCGGGGACGCCGTCATTGGAGAACTAGAGAAAGACAAAAAGACCCTCATCCAGGAGATGGCGGGCACTTTCGAGGAGGGATTCCAGGAAGCTCTGGCCCAAGCTGTCTGCATGACCCCGGGGATCGACATTTCCAACTGCGACTCCACTCACCACATTGTTGATGGAAAGGTCGTGCCTCTGGAAATGGACGATTGAGCCGCCGCCCTCGATCATCAGCCCATTCATTTACACTTGTTTTAACCTTCTTTGATAAACTTGTAATTCTTTGAATCGTCTGCACTCTTGTTACAACTCTGGGATTTTGTATGATTACTTTCGTGCCTTCGCGATATAGAATTCTGCCTGTGTGATCTTATTCTCATTCTTTGCCTTCGCGCGCTTCGGTTGTTTTGCCTGTATTGTACCCGTTTAAGGTCACGCGTCGATGCTCACGCCCGTGGAGAGGCTCGCCTAACGGGGCCGTATCGTCCACGGGGTGCCTACAACACCAAAGCGATCCGCCCCTTGGCTCTTAATGCCCGGCGCCCACGCCTAAGGAGAGGCCTGCTACAACATCGCCGTATCGTCCCCGGGTGTCTAAAACGCCGGGTGCTCCGGGGGAAGGGGGGTTGTTCCCTCCATGGTCTTTACTTCCCCAAGGTCTTGGGGAACAACCCTGCCAGTGATTCGCTGGCGCTTGGCGATCTTGTCTCCCTCCACAGTCTTTCCTACCTCTGGGTATCGGGGAGGCGACGCCGCTAACTAGCTCTGCTTTCTTCGATTTCGTCTCCCTCCATAGTCTTTCCTACCTGTGGGTATCGGGGAGGCGACGCCGCTAACTAGCTTTGCTTTCTTCGCTTTCGCCTCCCTCCACAGTCTTTCCTACCTGTGGGTATCGGGGAAGCGGCACTGCTGATGTTTGGGTTGGCGACGCCCGCAACGCCTCACGCTGGCGTCGCCCCTTTGCGCCTTTCCTGGTGACGCCTCGGGCGTCTTATGCTGGCGACGCCTCGGGCGTCTTATGCTGGTGACGCCTTGGGCATCGTCTTTACCTTGGCATTGACTTTGACCTTGGCCTTGGTCGACGCCTGAGGACAGCGAAGAGCTCGAGGTTTCGCCGGTGCCATCCATGTGGCGCTTCTTGTATGGCTGATGGGACGTTCAGTCATTCGACTGAGTCCTGACTCCTACTGTGCCCCTGACCCACTTTCGACGGCGCATCATACCATTGGGTATTCTGTCGATACGACGTTTTCTGAGTTTAACCAGCGGTGCCAGGGCCATCCTTTCATCTTCTGCCACGTGGCTCGATTGTGCGGTGCATCCATTCGCGTCGTTTAATGCTCTAACTGCAATACTTCTACTTGTGTCGTTTGGCGCTCTAACCGCTATATTTAACTCTTCAAACTCTGAAACTGTTCTCATCATTTCTGCACTCTTCGTAACCTACTTACACTCTCTCTTCTTGCGAAGAGTTCTTCCAGTGTTTTACCCTTGCCAAAACTTCAAACTTCCCTACTTCTATTCAAGAATGTCGTCTCGTGCTACTCCCCCCAGGGTCAACCCCACGGACCAGTATCCGTGGGCTTCGAGGGAGCTTCTTGACGAGTGCTCATGCTTACTCTCCACCAGGGCCATACGGGAACACAAAGGGGATTCATGTTCCTATAACCACCGTGCCTTCGCGAGGAGGCACGACGACGACGTTGTTGTGCTCCCTTGCACTCTAGGGGAGCCAGTATGTGGAGACGAACGGGCCAACGATGGGGTCCCTTTTTTTTACTTTTACCAGGTGGTTTTCAAAACCATCAGCGTGCGCCTGCCCTTCTCCCGGTTCGAGAAGGAACTGCTGACGGAGATCAATGCCGCTCTGGCCCAGTTATACCCCAACAGCTGGGCCTTTGTCAAAGCCTTTGACATCCTCTTCGGGTTTCTGGGTTGTGCGCCCTCGGTTGACCTCTTTCTTCACTTTTTTGAGGTGAAGAGGCAAAGGCACAACCTCTGGGTAACTCTCAGTAACGTTCCTGGGAGAGTTCCCCTAACCCCCTTCCAAAACTCATTCACCGGGTGGAAAGGCCGGTTCTTCAAGATCTGCTGCATTGACCTCGTTCCCAACGCCCTGGATGGTTTTCCACTGTACTGGGTGAGGGAGGCGAGGGTCCTCAAAACCAAAACCCTTCAAGAAGGTGGCTCCGAGTGACCAGGTGGCTTGCCGGATTCTTGCTGAGGCGGGAAGTTTTGACTCCGCCACCTTGATCAGCTTGGAGTTCAACGCTGGAACTCTCGAAAAGTATATATGTATGAGTCACTGCCCTAGAAACTTCCGCCTTTATTGCTTTCTATCTGTGCATGTTTTGCTTCATGGTGTCTCTGACATATTTATCTCCCTTGGTGCAGGTTCGAAAATAAACCAAGAGAGGAGGACACGACTTACCCGAGCTCTGCGGGCTGGGATCAGGGCTTCGTCTTCCTCCAGTGCTGACTCCGATGGCCACTGAGAAGTGGCTCGTTTGTGTTTTGCATGAGTTGTAATATTTGCCCTAACCGCATTACGCCCATTTGTATCGAACATTGCTTGTAACATCAACTTTTCTATACCATACTTGATTTTTTGCAACGCCGCTTTACTTTGCATACGTTTCGTATATTGTGCGCTTTTCCTTCGTCATGTTCCTCAACGGCGCCTGCACTCAGGCGACACCTGTCTTCTTGGCGACGCCTTTCTTCTTGGCGACACCTTCTCTCTTGGCGACGCCTTCACCTAGGCGACGCCTTCTCTCTTGGCAACGCCTTCACCTAGGCGATGCCTTCTCTCTTGGCGACGCCTTCACCTAGGCGACGCCTTCTTTCTTGGCGACGCCTCACATTACTTCAAACGGAGAAAGATAAAGGTTGAAAACCAAGGCACGGATTTTTCTCAAACTTGTTTTTTCTTTTATTTGGGTGACCTCATTAAAAAACCCCGAAAGGGGAAAAAGAGCGTCCCCTTTATCAAGACTGTTACATAGCTGCTTTACATAAGTCGACTAAAATAAAACTTCAGATTGGCTGCATTCCAACTGCGCGGGATAGGACCTCCATCCAAGGTCTCTAGGCTATACGAACCGTTGCCCTTAGCCTTAGTAACTCTGAAGGGTCCGGTCCACTTGGGAGACAGTTTATTCTCCAGCTCGTATGGGTGGGCTTTCCTCATCACTAGGTCGCCGATCTGAAACTGCCGCGGCTTTACCTTAGAGCTATATTGCCGCTCTACTCTTCTCTTCATCGCTTCAGCTTTTATTCTGGCTTCTTCCCTGGCTTCGTCTAGTAGATCCAGGTTTACCCGCCTTTCTTCGTTGGATTCCTCCGCCACAAAGTTTTGAAAATGTGGTGAGCTCTCATGTATTTCTACCGGAATCATCGCGTCCGACCCGTACACCAAACTGAAAGGCGTCTCCATGGTAGAGGATTGGGGCGTGGTGTGGTATGCCCACACGATCCTTGGTACTTCCTCCGCCCACGCCCCTTTGGCTTTCTCTAACCTTCTCTTTAACCCCCTCAGCAGAACTCTGTTTGCTGACTCCACTTGCCCGTTGGTCTGGGGGTGTTCGACCGATGCGAACACTTGTTTGATACCTACCTCAGCGCACAGATTTCTCAACTGCTGACTGGCAAACTGGGTCCCGTTATCGGATATCAAGCACCTAGGTACGCCAAAACGGCACACAATGTTCTTCCACACAAAATGCTGTACCTTGTGCGCAGTGATCTGTGCTACGGGCTCTGCCTCTATCCACTTGGTGAAGTATTCAATGGCGACGATCAAATACTTCATCTGCCTTATTGCCAGTGGGAAGGGCCCCAAGATGTCGATTCCCCAGGTATGAAAAGGCCACAGGCTATATATGGATCGCAGTTCTTCTGGCGGCGCCTTGTGCCAGTTAGCGTGCTTTTGGCATTGCCTTCAGCGCTGGGCGTGTCGCGCGCAGTCCTCTTTTACTGTTGGCCAGAAGAACCCTGCGCGTATTACCTTGGAGGCTAAGGACCTTCCCCCTACGTGGCTCCCGCAGATGCCTTCGTGTAGCTCCGCCATTATCCTGGTACACTCGTCGCCACTTACACACGTTAGGATAGGGTGAGTGAAACCGTGCCTGAACAACACCCCATCCACCAGAGTATATCTTGCGGCATTTCTTTTGACCTTCTTACCCTCTTCAGGCTCCCCTGGGAGAGCCCCATCCGCCAGGTATCGTTTGTATGGCGTCATCCAGGTGTCTCCCTCGGTTAGGACACATATCCGCATTTGCTCTCCTTCGGGCACATCCGCGTACGTGCTGATGCGGGGCACCCTCTGCGTATCTTGGGTCAAAGAGCGATGACTCCTTGGCCTTCCTCTTGTTGTATAAATCTGGAGGACATCCACCCTGTTATCTTCCATGAACCTACGCGGAGCTTTGAGAGTCTCTTGGATCACTGTCCTCTGTCTACCCCCCTTGCCTGAGCTGGCCAGCTTTGCGAGCAGGTCAGCTCTGGCATTCTGCTCCCTTGGGACATGTATCAACTCAAGAGTGTTGAATGCTCCCTTCAACAACTGGACGTATTTCAGATACGCTGCCATCTGGGGGTCCTTCGTCTGGAACTCACCCGACACCTGCCCCGTAATCAGCTGGGAATCGCTTTTCACCAGGAGGTTCTGCGCGCCCATCTCCTTGGCTAGGAGCATTCCTGCTATCAGGGCTTCGTATTCCGCCTGATTGTTACTTGCCTTGAAGGCGAAACGCAAAGCTTGCTCAATCAGTACGCCGTTGGGTCCCTCCAAGACTATTCCCGCACCGCTCCCTTGTTGGTTGGAAGAGCCATCAACCGAGAGCAGCCACTGCGAGCCCACTTCCACCTCTTGCTCACCTCCGGGCGAAAGTTCCGCTATAAAATCTGTGTATACCTGCCCTTTGATGGATCCTCTAGGCTCATACTGGATGTCGAATTCTGACAGTTCCACCGCCCAGCGCACCATTCTTCCCGCCACGTCAGGCTTCTGCAGCACCTTCTGTATAGGGAGGTTTGTCATCACTACCACCGTGAAGCTGTGGAAGTAATGACGGAGCCTCCTGGCTGAAAACACCACCGCTAACGCTGCCTTCTCCAGCGCTTGGTATCTCGTCTCAGCTCCTTGTAATGCCTTGCTTACAAAATAGATGGGCTTTTGACTCTGGTCCTGCTCTTGGACTAACACAGAGCTGATAGCCCGCTCCGTTACAGTAAAATATAACCGGAGGGGCACGCCTGTTACCGGTTTGCAGAGGACCGGTGGCGTCGCCAGGTACTCCTTTAACTTAATGAAAGCCGCTTCGCATTCGTCAGTCCATGCAAAGCGACTGTTTCTCTTGAGGCACTGGAAATATGGATGCCCCTTCTCTCCCCCGGCGGAAACAAACCTTGAGAGTGCCGCCATCCGCCCTGTCAGCTGTTGCACTTCCTTTACCGACGTCGGGCTTCGCATGGCGATAATCGCTGCGCATTTGTCGGGGTTCGCCTCTATCCCCCTCTCTCTGAGCATAAAACCCAAGAACTTACCGGCCTCTACCCCGAAAACACACTTTTCAGGGTTTAGCTTGAGGCGGTACTTGGATATTGTGACGAACAACTCCTCCAGGTCTGCCATGTGTTGTGCCCTATCCTGCGACGCCACCACCATATCATCTACGTAGGCGTACACATTCCTTCCTAGCATGGGCGCCAGGACCTTGTCCATTAACCTTTGATACGTGGCGCCCGCGTTTTTCAGCCCAAAAGGCATCACCTTATAACAGTAACTGCAAGTCTCAGTCATGAATGCAGTCTTACTCTCATCCCTCGGGTGCATCTTGATCTGGTTGTACCCTGAGAATGCGTCCAGGAAGCTCAGCACCATGCTGCCGGATGCGCTATCCACCAACGCGTCGATGCTGGGCAGTGGGTACGAGTCCTTCGGGCACGCCTTATTCAAATCCGTGAAGTCCACGCACATCCTCCACTTCCCATTCGCCTTTTTCACCAAGACAACGTTGGCCAGCCACTCGGGGTATTGAATCTCCCTGATGTGGCTAGCACTCAACAGCTTCTGCGTTTCATCCTTTACCACCTGCTGTTTTTCCTCGTTAAATTTTCTCCGTCTCTGGCGCACGGGGCGGACCGTAGCGTCCATGCTGAGATGATGACACAAGAAATCAGGGTCGATGCCGGGCATGTCCGAGGCAGACCATGCGAAAGCATCCAAGTGGCGTGAAATCACCTCTGCCACCCCTTCCTGTTCTTCTGGGCTCAACAAACTTCCTAGCTTAAACGTTTTGCTGCCAATCTCCCTCTCCACGGCGTTAGCCGCTGGCTGTTCCCTGCTATCATCCTCGACGGGCGCCGCCTCTTCCACGGGTGCCGCGTCGTCAGGGCCTTCTTCCATGGGTGCATCTGCTTCAGGCGTCGCCGTCGCGGGTATGGCCTCGTTAGGCGTCGACCCAGCGGGCGTCGCCTCAATCATCGTCGTGTCCGCACTCGGTGGACGCTCATACACCATGAACACGCCTCTCTTCGTTTTCAGGCTGTTCTCATAGCATTTCCTTGCCTCCTCCTGATCTGACTTGAGGACTATCACCTGGCCATTGAGGTCCGGCAGCTTCATCTTCATGTGGCGAGTGGAGGACACTGCGTTCAACCGGTTCAACGCCGGCTTGCCCAGCAAAATATTGTAGGCGGAGTTGGCGTTCACGACCAGGTACCGGATACTTTCGGTACGCGAGGCCTCTCCATCCGTGAACGTAGTCCTCAACTCCAGGTAACCTCGGACTTCCACCTGGTTATCCGCAAACCCATACAGGCACCCTGTGTAGGGCCTCAACAGGTCGGGGGACAACCGTAACTTATTAAATGTCGACCAGAACATGACGTCTGCTGAACTTCCTTGGTCGACAAGAACTCTGTGCACCTTTCTTCCAGCTGTGACTACCGAAATGACAACGGGGTCATTGTCGTGCGGCACCACGTCTCGGAGGTCCCCTCTTGTGAATACGAGGTCCGACTCCCACGGCTCGCCCGAGATCCTTTCTTCGATCGAGTTGACCCCCCTCACGTATTTCTTTCGTTGGGAGGCGGTGGGTCCTCCGCCGAAAAATCCCCCAGCTATGGTATGGACCTCGCCGAGAACCGGCGTCTCGTGTGCTGGTTCTTCCGCCGGCGGCGGCAAGGTGGCGGTCGTTGTGGGCTCCGCGACATAATCCTTCAAAAACCCAGTTCTCACCAGCTCATCCAGCTCGTAACCCAACGACAGGCAGTTATCAATGTGGTGACCGAAAGCCTCGTGGAACTCGCACCAAGAGTCTTTCCGAGGCCCCAACACCTTATCGGACTTCGCCGGTCGCCTCAATCTCTCAGCTATATTAGGCACGGCGATCAGGTCCTTCAAATCCACCACAAAATTGTATCTCGCCGGCCTCGCTCTTTCTCTGGCCGGGCGATCGCCTCCCGCTGGACCCCGGGGCTGGGGCTTTCTGGCCTCGTAGGGGCGTCTCCCATCTGGTTTCTTTCTTCCCGTCGTGGTCTCATTGACCCTGGCGGGTTGAGCTCGCGCCGGTCCCCTCGGGCGTGAGGGTACGACGCTGGTGCGCTTCACGCACACCTCCCCTTCAGAAGCAATATGTTCTACCGCCCGACGCCGTAGCTCAGCAAAAGTCCTAGGGCGGTTGCGAATGATGGATTCTCCAAAAGGACCGGGGGATACGCCTTTCACGAACGCGTACACGATCATAGGCTCCTCTGTCGTACCAACCTTCACGACCTGGGCCCCGAAGCGATTGATGTATTCCTTCAGGGTCTCACCTTGATACTGTTTCACATCAAACAAATCGTAGGAGACCGGCGGTGGGGCCTTGTTTGCTAAGTATTGTTCCCTGAACAATCGTGACAATTGGCGGAAAGATGTGATATGACCGTCCGGGAGGCTGATGAACCAGTCCATAGCCATCCCAGTCAAGGTGCTCATAAAGAGCTTGCACTTGGCAGCGTCAGAACCGCCTACCAGGACCATCTGTGTGTGAAATGCAGCAAGGTGCGTCTCAGGGTCCTCCATCCCGGTGAAGATCACCTTGGGCCCCGCGAACGTGTTCGGGATCACTGCATCCAGAATCTCCTGCGAGAAGGGAGTGGAAAACTCCCTTGGTGGGGAATGGTTCTCCATCTCGTCATGTCCACGTTGCCCCCGATCATTTCTTAGACCCCGGCGCAACTCCTCATTTACGTGGCGGAGCTCTTCATTCCTCTCATGCGAGGCTTCGAGATCTGCCTGCATGCGTTCCTGTTCCAGCTTCGACTCCGCCATATCCTGTTGCAGCCCCCTCATTATCTCCAGGACCTGTTGCATGGATAGTTCTACTGGGGCTGCGCGTGCTGTACTTCGTCTGGTGGGGGCCATTGTCACTCCAACCTCCTCCAACGTTACTGTAACTTGGTAGATCTTCTCAAACTTGTGATGGGACTGATGTTTTATATCGGCCCCACGGTGGGCGCCAAATGTTCCGTCCGGTTGACCTGGGACGTCTTTGTGCGCGACCTCAACCGTCAGCTAGGGACTCCTTCCCACTGGTTACCTGTGGATTCCTGCAAAAAGAGGACAAAAGGGCGCCCTAGCGGCCGTTTGCACTCCGACGCTCAAGTCAGCCAGCAAGAAACACCAAAACTATGCACCTCCGTGTCTGAGCACCGCGTATGGCACTCTGAAGGTGGTAAAAAGAACTGTGTATTGTGTGTATATTCTCGTTCTGGCAAAGATCTTTCCCTAGTCCCTTGTGTGTAACCTCAAGGCTCGAACAAGCAACTAGAGAGTTTCTGGAAAATTTGCCAAAAGTTCGAACCCCGCTCCCAACATTCTCCGCGCTATTTAAGCTACCCAAGCATTTAAAGCGCCTTAAAGCGCCTTTAATTACAAACGTAACGCACTCAATCAGCGTGTCTAATTAGAAAACGTAGCGCATTTAAGACGTTGAAACGCTTGGGAGCCTTTATAGTACCTTAAATGCTCGAAACAGAAACTGTACTAAATGACTTTAATTACCTGGTACCTGGCTAAAGGGTGTTTCTATTCTGACCTGGCTGTCGTACTCGTGGAGGGCCTCACAGCGTCATGGCCCCATCTGGGGACGTTTCTACGTGTGAGTCCTCCTGCTTGGGAGTGCCACTGCGCAAGGGGTGACTTTTTGGGTGCCAACTCATGCCCCCAATCATCTAGTCACTCACTTTGAGAGCGTATCTGCCTTCCTCTCGTACCCTACACCCGGCTACCCTGGGCGTGACCTTCCTCTTGGGTCGTATCTGTCCCAAAGGCGTCTCTGGGGCGGCAGGGGTACTTCACGAGTCAGGCTGCCCTACACTGGTGTTGTTACTATGGCCTTGAAGCCACCTTCCTCTTCTCTTTATCACTCTCCCGGATTATCGGGACCTGAGGCCTTCCCACGGCGTCCCTCCCTCCATGGTCTTTCCTACCCATGGGTATCGGGGAACCACCCTGTGATTGCCTCGCCTTAGTAATATTTGATCTTGGCGACGCCTGTCTTCTTGGCGACGCCTTCACCTAGGCGACGCCTTCTCTCTTGGCGACGCCTTCACCTAGGCAACGCCTTCTCTCTTGGCGACGCCTTCACCTAGGCAACGCCTTGTGTTGACCTTGACTCCTGGTGTTGACTTTGACCTTGACTTTGTCAACGCCCGGATACGGGACGGTACAGTTTCTTGTTTTCTGTTCGGTGCAGTTTCATTCTTTTCCTTTTTCTGTTCGGTTATCAATTGTGTTCTTCCATTCCTTGTGTTTTGATTCCATTTGACAATATATGGACTTCCATATGAGTCTTGGTTGGTGCTAAGTCTTGGTGAGTTCTTGAATTAGAACATTGATCCAATTCTAAAGTAAGGTGCCATTTATGACCAGCTCAAGTTGCTCCTAAGAATGTCAAAGAATCATGTATTCTTGTAGTTGCATTCACATCATGTTGTACATTCTTTTGTTCTTAGCCTTGTGTCTGATGACTTGGAGCTTGTGGATGATCCTCCATCAGGCTCCCCCTTTAAAATGGATTTGTCCTCATATCCGACTTTGGGTGTCACCTTATTTGAAGACATTGTAGTCAACATCCACCACGTTCATGGATCCACTTGAAGAAGAAGAAAACAAACAAAAAGTAAGGAAACAAAAGTTAAAAATATTTTGTTAATAGCCAAGACATATGTGGCTTTGTTGTTTTTGAAGAAAAAGTATGAAAAAGGTTGAATATCTTCTTCAGAAGATATTCTTCTTTCTCAGAGGAAAAAGGTGAAGTCTTAAGCATTTGAGTGTCATGGTCTTTAAAATCAGAGTTTTCTTTTGAGGACATTCAAAAGCATAATGTCCTTTTTCTAGAATCTTAAAGCATTGGACTTGTTTATTCTTAACTTCTTCAGAAAGAGCAACATAATGATTTGTATATTTTGTTTTAGCTTGTGCCATATCCCTCTCATTATCTTGTGGTCTTTCTTTGTCATAAGAATTTTTTTTTCTTTTTATAGTCTTTTGTGGGATAGTTAGATGAAGAGGATCGTCTAAAACTTAATTTTCTATTTATCTGTTCCTCTACCCAACACAAAATTGCACCAAATCATTAAAATCATTATAAGGAAGAAGTTGAACTTTATCCCTAATTTTGAAATTAAGACCACTCTGGAAATGAGCAATTATAAGTCTAGGTTCTTCACGAATACTTGCCCTTAACATAAGTAACTCATTTTTTTGTCTATATTGGTCTACAATCAAATCTTTATGAGTTAACCTATGGAGTTTTTGCATGAGATCCCCATCATAATATGATTGTATATATATTTTCCTAAGAGTAGATCGTAGTTCATTCCAGTATTTGATTGGAAGATTATGGTGAAGGCTAAGATCTTTAGTGTATGCAATCCACCAAGTCATGGCATCATCTTGAAAACTAAAGGTTGCTAATGTGACCCTCTTCTCATGATCTACTTGGTGACATTTAAAAATTTGTTCTACCTCCATCTCCCAAATTAAGTAATAATTATATTGGTTGAACCATAGAAAGGAGGAAGATCGATTTTAGGCTTTTTAGGCACATACTGGGATCTATGTGTATGATATCTAGGAGGGTTTTTGATATGAACCAACTTTACAAGAAGATGACCAAGATCATAAAAGATTATTCAAGGCTAGGTCAATCATCTCAAGCTGAGACACAAGGCCCCACCATCCCTTAGAAGATTCTTAGGAGAAGAACACCGGACATGGACCAGAATATCAACTGTTCTTCCTTCTAGTCTTTTTTAAGAAAAAATTAAAATGCCTTCTAGTCTTTTTAAGATAAAATTAAAACACATGGACATTGGCCCACGAAGAATAATTTAGTTTAGGAGTCTAGAGACCCTAGCTTCTAGAAAACCCTTCCCATGTGTCGCGTCTCCCATGTGCATCATAAAGTTAACCTAGCTTTTAAAAAGCCTTATCATGTGCGACACCTAAACCTAGCTTCTAGAAATCTCCCTTCATGTTTCCGCCCCCTCCATGCTCTCTTGCTCACCAAGGCACCTTAGGCTATAAATAAAGTGTTTTGCCCCTTGTAAATCACATTGAATTGATAGTAAAGAAACTCTGCTTGAGTGAAATCCTGAGTGTTCCTAAAATTCCTTTGAGTCTTATCTTGGCAGAAATGACTGCAAGTGGAAACTCACTTCCTC
Organism: Phaseolus vulgaris; assembly: GCF_051622355.1. Classification (NCBI taxonomy): domain Eukaryota; kingdom Viridiplantae; phylum Streptophyta; class Magnoliopsida; order Fabales; family Fabaceae; genus Phaseolus; species Phaseolus vulgaris. Next base: position 6,931,356 of record NC_143503.1, read on the forward strand.
ACTCATATTGTATCTTCCTCCCCCAAGTGGCATGAATCACCTCCATTTCTCCATCTCCATAAGCTTCTTATTCTCTTTACTTTTTTCCTTTGTCTTCATTTCTTTTGTTCATTCTCTCTATTGTGTTCCGCCATTTATTCATTCTTTGTCTTGTTTTTAATTTCGTGTTCATCATTCATCATAGAGTTTGTGTGTGTGTGTTTTTGTATTTACTCTTTTAAAGAGAACAGTACTGGACCAACGCACTCAGAGCTCAGCGCTCGGTGGTCAGACCTCAGCATTAGCCATAGGCAGGTCAGCTCGGCTATTGGGCCAGGTTGGTGGGCCATGAGATTGGGCCCTAAATGTATGTATTAGTTAGTTCTTCGTAGAACCCCTTGGGCATGAGGCCTAGGCGGCTAGCGAGGGGTAGTTTTGGACCTTAGGGTGTACTTAGTGCACAGGGGATCTAGCTTAAGTAAACGTTTCGTTTTAAACCTAAGCCCATGTGTGCTAGGTAACGTAGAGGCCCCAACACCAACCCATTGAAAGGCCATCAAAATGTCAAATTGAGGCAACCACTAGAGTTATGGTCAAAGAGGGGTCAAGAGGACGCATTCTACATGTCATAAACTCTAGTGTAGAGTAGACTTTAATTTCTTGTCAAAATTATCATAGGAACTTTATTTGTAATTTTTCTTAGAATTAATTTTGGCACCTAAAACACCAGCCTAGGTAGACTTAGAGTTTCTAAAAAACCTCTAAATTTACCAAGGCCGGTCTAGAAAGCCCATGGAGGGGGTGAGCATACAAACTAGACACACCCCTCCCCATGTGCTCATTTAGGCTCCACTTTTGGGAGGGAATTCACTTGAATTTCCCTCCACTTTCTTTTGAATTTCCAGCCCTCTAAACACTATAAATTGAGGTGCTTGGCTCTCATTTTGTAAGATTAATTCATTAGTGAAATGCTGCCAATTTTGTGCTATTCTCACTCTTTGCCTAAAACCTCTTACGAATAAGCTTTTAATCTTCCTACCGTCACCTTCCAAGTGAGGTGGCCTCACCACTCACTCTTCATACTTAGCATGCACCTTCAAGGAGTCCAGCTCTCTACGTGAGATCCTTGTTCCATCATCAATCCATGGAGCTTCCGCAAATTCACCTCAAAACTGCAAAGAAGAAGACACAAATCCATCATTTGGTATCATGAGTTATGGTTCTACAAGAGCTAAGTGTCTTCTTTCATTTTAATGTTTGTGTTCTTCTTATTTCGGTGTTGTTCTTCACTTCTTCATGTTGTCTTGCTGTTTTTTACATTTTAATTTGATTTAGGTTCTGTTTGAAGAAATTCAATTGGTGCATTGTGTTCAATCGGTGCATTGTGTTCAATCGGTGCATTGTGTTCAACAGAACTCTCCCAGCGGCCCCGTTGAAGCTCACCCATAGCTTCTTCCTTGGGCTTTTGGCTTCAAAGAAATATAAGAACACGTCCACAAAAGGCGGATGGCCAAAGTAGTTGCAAAAAATAGAGAAGGCCCTAACAAACACCCAATTGTTGGGGTGTAGTTGGGTGGGGGCTATGTTAACCTCAGTTAGGAGAGCCCGCTCGAAAGGAGTGAAGGGAAGGCGTAGGGAAAGTCTTCGAAAGACGGTTGAATATATGAAGCAGAAGGGGCCCTCCGACCTTCATGAACATGTCATGCTGCTCTTAGTCGCAACAGACAGACTCCCCAATCCCACAAGGCACGACCTTCACGAACATGTCATGCTCCTTCCCAAAGATATGGGATTTATGGCAGTCCTGACCCTTCCTATACTTCACTATGCTCTCGAAAGTGGTAAAACAAGAGGTTTCCTCTAAGAGGTTGTTGGGTGCCTAGCGTTATAGGTATTGGTAGTCAGGGGAAGGTGGAGTAGTGTTTGGAGTCTTTCGAACCATCCTATAAGGAAAACCTAAAACACGAAAAGAAGGAAACTCAACACGCAGAAAAAGAAGGAAATGTGCGCACTTCACAATGTTCAGAAAAAATAGAGAAACAGGACAACGAAGAACAAACAATCAATGCGGAAAACATAAACAGTCCCAGAACAGTTAATGTATATTATGAGCATCAGAATAGTAAGACAAAGGCGATTATGGAGTAAAAAGCTTACCTTGGAATGATTACGCTTCGGGGGGTCGAAGTGTTCCAGGAAGAAGGCAGAAGTGATTTGAAAAATGCTTAGAGAGAAGTAATGAAACAGTGAAAGGAGCGTAACGGTTGAAAGGTTTAACGTATACGAAGAAGCGCAAGTGGTAACGGGCCTCAACCGTGATCCTGCCATGTGTACATTGATAAAAAAGTATTGTGAGACGTCACTTCGGGGCACTATGCACGTCATGTCACTCGCCACGTAGGTTGCCATAGGTGATCACTTAGCCTCTTCGCTAAAACAAGTTCCAGCTCGAGCCTGAGGGGCTTGTGTACTGGCCAGACCTCAGACATCGGCATCAGAGATTGGCATTAGACGATGACATCGGACCTCGGTGGCCTGGTCGCGTTAGTGGGCCACCTAAGTGGGCCCTAGAAATAACAGTGAGCTATCATCCAGATATAAGAAAGACCTAAATCACAGGAGGGTTCATGCATGAGGTGTGTATAGTACGTTCAAGTATATCACGAGTAAGTGTTCTCTGGAGGCGCTAAGGCCCATAAGGGTTAGGGTTTCCAGGGAAAGACTGCATGCTGGGCACATGAATAATTAGGGCACCTATAGAACAGATGGCCCCGCATCGCTGGTACATGAGTTGGTACCCTAGCGGCCATACTGTAAGATTATGCACTCGAGAATAGGAAAGTCCTGAGCGGCGGCTGCGCTAAGCTCATGCAACACGTAACAGGACGCCTTAGTAGTTACCCTAATTCCATTTAAGGAAAGATCCTCATGGGACTGGGAAGTCGACCTAGATACAACCTATATAAAGGGTGGTAAGAACCCTAGAAAGGTATGCCGTTTCTAAGACTGAAACTACTTTACATACTTATTGTTTCTTAGCCCAGTACTGACTTGATCGTCGGAGTGCAATCAATAGGTAGGGACCCCTTTGTTTCAACAGAGCGACTCTCGATCACCCAAGGAGGGAGCAGAGACCACTAGGAAATAGGAGGAGCCCCCATCTGCCTTTGAAGTTAGCAGTGACTGAGTCAACCAACTAGAACACTCTTCATTGAACTTCCTTCTCCTCTGTATCACGGGCCTGACCATCTCGTCCATGGTGAGCTTGTGGCACAAGAAGTCAGGGTCTATGTCGGGCATGTCTGAGGAAGTCCACGCAAAAGCGTTCAAGTGCCTCGCTATCACCTCGAAGATCTGATCTTGCATCTCCTGGCCCAGTGATGTACTGAGCTTGAACTTCTTCCCCCTTAATCTCTTTCTCCTGAATCTCACCAGCAGGCTCGGGTTGGCGACTTCTACACAAGTGGCCCCATCTGGTCCCTGTGCTTGGGCTGCGACCACACATACTCCCCTTTTGTTTTTCAAGCTGTTCTCATAGGATTTCCTCGTCGTCTTCTGGTTAGACTTGATGACGATTACCCCTCCCTTGAGGGAGGGCAGCTTCATCTTCATGTGCCTTGTCGAGGCCACCACGCCTAACCTGTGCAAGGAAGGTTTGCCCAAAAGCATATTGTAAGCCGAAATAACATTACCACCAAATACCTGATACTGATTGTTCGAGATGAGATGCCATCTGAGAAATTCGTCCTCAACTCCACATGTCCCCTTACCTCTACCTGATCTCCAACAAAACCAAACAAACAGCAACCATATGGTCAGGTGACAACTGTAACTTGCTGAACGTTACCCAAAACATTACGTTGGTCGAGCTCCCCTAGTCTATGAGAACCCTGTGCACACTTCTTCCCACAGTGACGACCGAGATCACTACGAGGTCATCTTCATGTGGGACTATGTCCCCCAAATCAGCCTTCGTGAAGCAGAGGTCGGGCTCGACCATTTGATCAGGCTCTTGTGCCTCTACTGTCATCACTTCCCTTGCTACTTCTTACGTTTGGAGGCAGTGCATCCCCCTCCTGAAAATCCTTCTGAGATAGTATTGATCTCGCCGTGGACAGGTATTTCGTGCACCTGTTCCACTGGTGGAAGCTCCTCCTTCGACCCTTCCTGGCTCCCTTCCAAGTATTCCTTCAAGAATCCATCCTTTATCAATCTTGCTAACTGATAGCCTAGAGCTATACAGTGTTCCACGTCATGCCCAAAGGTATTATGGAACTCGTAGTAGACCTCCTTGCTGTTGAACAAGATGCTTTGATGTCTCCAAATCCAAGTGTAAAGCTTGAAGACCTTGCTTATGTTGTGTGTGTGTGTCTAGTTGTTTGAAACTTGTTAATTCACTCCTTAAGATGATCCAAGCTCAATTGAATCTTTAACATTTTGAAAAGTTGGGTTTTCTAAAAGGAAGTGAAATTTCAACAGGTTGAAATTTCGAATCAACAGGTTGTTTGACACTTAGTGGATTTCAAAATGATTTGGAAAAGCTTTGTCTTTGCCTTTTTTGTCAAACAAATTTCAACAGGTTGAAATTTCAAATCAACAGGTTTTTTAACACTTAGTGGATTTCAAAATGATTTGGAAAAGCTTTGTCTTTGCCTTTGCTGTCAAACAAATTTCAATAGGTTAAAATTTAGAAACAACAGGTTATTTGACACTTAGTGAGTTTTAATGTTGTCAAATAAAAATCAATCGGTTATTTTGAAAAATCAACCGACTGTTTTGCTGAACACCTTAACAGAATTCCGTTAAGTGGTTTTTCTGTTTTAAATGATTCCAACTGCTTTTGAGCTTTTGTTGTAATTTTTTTAACCATTTGATTGAAAGATAAAAAGGTGTTTTTTACGCTCATATGCATTGACTACGTAAAAGAGATCAATCAAAAATAGTTTTCAAAGAGCTTTTGGATCATCTCAAGTGTGGAATAGGATTGGGTCTTGTATTCTGATCTTTGATCTTGTGATTTAACCAGGTGTATTCTTCTTCCTTGATAATTGTATTTTTGTACTAGTGTTGCCAAGAAGTGTTGTGTGTTCTTGAGGGGATCAAATTCAACATTCTTGGTGTGGTTTTTGCCAAGGAGTGGTGTGTGTTCTTGAGGGGTTCAACATCATCACTCTTGGTGTGTGTAGCTTAGGTGTTGAGTGAACCAGTATAAACAATCTGTGTGAATCTCTCTATCCTTACCCTTCTTAAACTGCTTTAACTTTGCTTTTATAAACTACTGATTAAAACAACCGGTTATTTCGTAAAAACAACAGGTTGATTTTCAGCATCAAGCTTAAAAACAATTTTATATTTGGCTGGACAGATTTTCCATTGATTAATTTTTCATAGCCTTTCACTTTACTTTCAATACTTGCGAAAATCTTTCAAAAAACAATTCACCCCCTATTGTTTTAGCCCTATAATTATAACAATTGGCATCAAGAGCAAAGTTCTTGAAAGTGATTCAAGTTTTGATCCTAAACCTTTTTTAAATGGCTGAAAAATTACCCTTTGAGGAAGGTGCTTCAATAAACAGGTTCCCTCTGTTTTGTGGATTGGATTATCAATTATGGAAGGTTAGAATGAAAATCTTTGTTGAATCAATTGATAGAGGAATCTGGGATGGTATTGTAAATGGCCCTTTTGTTCCTAAAATTGAAAAAGATAATGTTTTCATTGAGAAACCTTGGTCCCAATGGACTGAGAGTGAAACTAAAAAGGCTCAACATGATTGCATTGCTAAAAATATCATCTCTTCTGCTTTAAATTCCAATGAGTTTTTCAGGGTCTCAAAATGTGCTTTTGCAAAAAAGATGTGGGACATCCTTGAGGATTTCCATGAAGGCACAATTGATGTGAAGAATAGCAAGGACAAAAACTAGCCACCAAATAGGTATAATACCAAGAACGTTAAGGAATTTAATTCTACAAACTACATGTACCGTCCCGTCCCCGGGCATTGACAAAAGTCAAAGTTAAAGTCAAAAGTCAACATATGGTGGGACCCCTCAAGGGGCCCAAGGGGAGGAAGTCAACAGGTTGACCGCCTTAAGACGAGGCGCCGCCAAGGTGAGGCGTCGCCAAGATGAGGCGTCACCAAGGTGAGGCGTCGCCAAGATAAGGCGTCGCCCGGTGTAGGCGTCGCCCGGTGTAGGCGTCGCCATGGTTAAGGCATCAACAATGCCACCCCCCGATACCCATGGGAAGGGAAGACCGTGGAGGGGGCGACACCGTGAGAAGCCTCAATACCTCAGAACAGTAATGAAGAGAAGAGAAAGGTGGCTTCAAGGCCATACTTCTAGTACCAGTAGGGGGTAACCTGTCTCGCGAAGTACCCACGCCACCGCTGGGAGACCCTGGGACATATACGACCCATGAGAGGGCCACACCCAGGGGAGAATCACGTGCATGGTACGAGAGAAAGGTAGATACGCTCCTAGGGCGAGTGACTAGAGGTTGGGGCGCATGAGTTGGCACCCAGAAAGTCACCCCCTTTGCGCCAGATGCACTCCAAGAAGGAGGACTTAAACGGTGGATTATCCCTAAGTTGGGCTACGATGCTGTAAGGCCCTCCACGAAGTGTAGCGATCAAGTCAGAAGAACACACAGCAGAAAGCATTGAAACATCAAGGTATATCAGTTTCCCTGAAAGTTTGCTAAGGTACGCGTTAATTTAGTTTACGTTTCGAACGCTTTAAAGCACTTTAAATGCTTTAAATGCTTTAAACGTTTTAAGTGCGTTGAACGTTTTTATACGCTTTAAATGCGCTTTAAGACGCTTTAAATGCTGGAGGTGTTTAAAAGGGGCTTTAGACGTTTGAGACGAGGGGCGAGTTTGGACCTAATTCTCACAGTTTTACACACACAGAGAAACCCTAGTTGCATTGTTGGCGCACCCACTGTACTCACAGGCAGTTAGGGCAGAAAGAACTAGTTATTCAGTTACTCAGTTTTTGGACCACCTGCAGAACATCCATTCACGGTGTTTCGATATGGAGGTGTGTCCCTTTGATGTTTCTCGCTAGCTGACTTGATCGTCGGAGTGCAAACGGCCACGAGGGCGCCCCTTTGTCCACTTCTTTTCAGGTACTCACGGACGGAGCAGAACGAAGGTGCCCCAGCTCGCGAGGACAAGCCACGCACAAAGATGCATCCGGTCAACCGGCCGGAACACTACACTTGTTTTGGATGTGGTAAACAGGGGCACATTAAGGATGAATGTCCAAGAAATGTGAGCAAAGAGAAAGGGGGTTACAAGAAGTATAAGAAGAAAGGCAAATCATGAAGAACATACAATGATATTCATCTTCAAGTTCTTCATCAAAGGATGATGAGGAAGCAAATATTTGTTTCATGGTAAAGAAAGAATCTGAATCAAGCAGTGTAAGTTCAAGCTCTTCCATTAATGTTGAAAATTATAGCCAACTTCTTGAGGACTTCAATAAGACTCATAAAGAAGCTAATAGGTTGACCCTTTTGAACAACCGGTTGAAAGGTTTAAACAACTGGTTGGAAAATCGAGTCAAGACTTTGGAAGAAGAGTTGAGCCATTCAAAAACAGATTTTGAAAGTTTGGAAATGATTTACAAAAACTCTTCTTGCAAGTGTGATTCTAGCTTTTGTGAAAATTGTGAATCACTTGAAAAGAAAGGCCACTACCTTTTAAAAACCATGTACAAGTTTTCCAAAGGCCATTCCAATCTTGAAACTATTCTTGCTTCTCAAAAATGTGTTTTTGGCAAGGCTGGGTTGCGGTTTAATCCAAACAGCAAGAACATATTTGTTTCAAAACCTGTACTGACCAGTCCTCGGGCGGCGTTGACCACTAGTAATGATGAGGCCACGTAAGCTAGGTCCCACGAGCAGCGCATGCCAGTGTCTCGAGGGGCACGTGAGTCAAGGTGTCGAAGAGTGGTCAGAGGTTGATCACCAGGATGTGTTGATGTGTCCTCAATAGTGTAGAGAGGTTGGGCATCGGTGATTTGAACAACAGAGCTGAGCCATGAGAGGTGGATCCCAGACCACCCACCATTTATTAGTTAGGGAAAAGCCTAGATCACGAGGGGCCCATGCGTGCGCTGTTGATGACGCGGTCACGCGTAAAACAAGTAGAGAGCCACTGGAAGAGATACGACCCGAGAGGGTCACGTTCCAGGGGCGAGTTGCATGCATGGCACGTGAACAACTAGGGCATTCCAAGGAAGGATGGCCCCAGAGATTAGGTACACAAGGTGGTACCCAGGTGGTCATCCCGTCAGAGGTTGCACTCCAGTAAAGGAGCCTTACGCTTTAGATTGCCCTAAGAGTGGGTGATAGTGGCGCTAAGGCACACTCTTAGTAAACCTAATTATGGTTGGCGAAATCAGTGGAAACCCTAGAGTATATAAAGGGTAGTATCAAACCTAATAAGACACACGCGATTCATTCATAACAGTTTTTACACAGAACACACAAATACACATAGGGCTTTTTACAGCTCACATTGGTGTTTCCTAGCCCTACACTGACTTGAGTGTCGGAGTGCAAACGACCTCTAGGGCGTCCTTTGTCTTTGCAATTTCAGGTGTTTGATCGAAGGAGGGCACGGACGAAAGCAGAGATACTTGGGCGTGTGATCGTTGTAGGCGCGCGAAGGCAATCGGGTCAACCGGCAGGAACAAAACCTTTTCCAAGTTTCTTTGAAAAATAACATGTTGTTTACTTAGGGGTGTGTCTAGTTTGTATGCTCACCCCCTCCATGGGCTTTCTAGACTGACCTTGGTAAATTTAGAGGTTTTTTAGAAACTCTAAGTTTATCTAGGCTGGTGTGTTTTAGGTGCCAAAATTAATTCTAAGAAAAATTACAAATAAAGTTCCTATGATAATTTTGACAAGAAATTAAAGTCTACTCTACACTAGAGTTTATGACATGTAGAATGCGTCCTCTTGACCCCTCTTTGACCATAACTCTAGTGGTTGCCTCAATTTCACATTTTGGTGGCCTTTCAATGGGTTGGTGTTGGGGCCTTTTAATGGACTTTATATCACTTTCACTAGATTTAGAAGAGTGATTTGACATGACTAAAGCTTTGTTTTTAAAAGTATTTTACCTCAAGAAAAAAAAGGAAAGTAATGAAGGTAGCAAGTAATGAAGGTAGCTTTCCAGGAAAGAGAGGTGGATCACTAGAATCTCTTAAGTACCAAGTCTTTCCTTGCCAAAACCTATCCCTCAAGACTTCACACAATTCTTTTTCTAAGTAATTCACTTAGATCACAATTAGGAATTGATCTTGCAGGTGATTCGATCGTCGAAGGACTCGCCACGTCAAACTCCATCTTCCGCAAATACGTTCCAAGCACCTCTCAAAGAACTCCAAGCGAACCTGCGAAGCACAACAAACGGCGCCTCTAGCTGCCGATTGCACTCCGACGCTCAAGTCAGTCAAGCAAGACCACCAAGAACTAAGAACTAGGAATCTCAGCGAGACTCGTGTTCGCTCTGTGATTCTCTCTTTCTCTGTGTGTGTAAAGCTAGTAACTTGCACAAATGAATCTTACCTTTTTCTGCATGAGCGTGGAATCCCTTTATATACTCTACGGCGCGCCTAAGTTATTCGTGTACCTGGCGTCACCTACTGTGCGAACGATCACCTCTGCTTTGCACCATGCACGTTATGGGTTAAGAGAGCACCAATCACCGACTGGCTGCTAACTCTCTTAGGCCACTCTCATGCGCGGTATTACAAAGCACATAACTTCTCCTTTCTCTGACACTTCGTCACACAAGGCTCGTATGCAACGCTCTCGCCGGGAATCGCCTCTCGCTCACTGCTTGACTGCACGTGACACGACCGATCCTAATCACGACCACCACCTGATCACCGATCACCCTCCCGGGCGACCCTCTCTAAGACACATCAGCTTCCCTGGCCCACGTGTCCCACTAAGAATGGTCCACGTGGCTATCCGTTGCTGACGTCACCGACTACCGATGACCGACCGGATCAGGAATGAAAAGTCAATTTTTATGCAAAGGAAAACAATGCAAAGAAATTAAAAAATGCAAATCAAGTTTGACAATACAAAACAAGTAATTAAAGTAAAGCAATTAACTAAGCACAAAATAAAGATTGCTAACTACAAAGCTTTAAACTAGACGATTCCTAAGGTGAGGCTTCTAGACACTTGGAGCCATTGAAGACACACTCACCATCTACAGGTGATTAATCCACTAATTAATCAAGGTTAAATGTAATTACAACTCAAAGAAATACAATGAAATTGAATTACACAAAATAAAATTCAGATTTCCTAATCTATGCACTCCTTGGCTTGTGATTGATCTTCCTTGTTGTGTTCTAGAAAGTATATGTATTTGTATTTGCTGCAGCTCCTTGCCTTAACCTCTTATGGTTAGCCAATTAAAACTTCAAAACAGTACCTACTAAGTAGGGATAGACTCACCATAAGGTCAATTCCACTTAACAAGCACCAATTGAATTTTATCCACCAACAATTTAGAGGTCAAGAAATGAAAGCAAGAAACAATTAGAATTTTAAAACAGGACAACAGCAAATGGATTTGAATTATAAGACACAACTTAGAAATAAATTTGAATAATATTGGACAAGCAATAAAAATAGGCACTCAACAAAGGATGGCACACAAAAGGAACCTAAAGAAAGGCACTAGAATTGATTAGAAAAACCAAAACAGCACTACTGGAAAATTCAGGTTCACAAAGTGTGACTTAAATTATTTATGCTGAGCTGGCTATTTTGAATTTGATTCTGAAATTTTAACCACAAACTGATCCTGCCTGTTAACTGGGACGCAAGAACCTTGCCTCGTCAAACCTGGATCGACTTCTGCGCCGTGTTAGCCTCCATCCTTCACCACGATTCACCTCAAGAACCTGCAAAAGACAAAACGGCGCCGCTGCGGCCGATCACGCTCCGACGCCCAAGTCAGCGACTGAACCACCAAATACTAAGAGAAAAACTCAAGAACTCTCAGGAACCGTGCAAGATTCTCTCTCAGCGTACTCTCGTTCTCGCAGTTGTAAAGAAGTAATCTAAACGCGTGCGTACCTCAAAGTTCGTTGGGAACTCTTATATACCTGGGCACTTTCTCTCTCCTGACGGTTACACCTCTGGACACGTGGCTCGCATCCAGCTGTACGCGTGTCACCATCTGGAGCATCCTTGACTTGGGCGCCACTTCTTACTCTTCAGGCTTTTGGCTAAGTTACTTACGCATGGAGCGCAAAGCTGCCTTGGAGCGTGATCTCTTCTGCATGGCGAGTTCGGGTGCCTTCATATACACCTTCCCTGTGGTCTTGTCGGCCGCCTTCATGATCTACTCTACCTGCTTCACCGTGTATGTTCAAGTAAGCTGTCTCCTGACCTCATCCTCTGGTTAGCTAGGAAATGACTATCTGACTTCATCTTTGGTGATGTCCTTGTTTTGGCGATCTCGAACCACGAGGTCGTCTAGGTTCGCATCCGGCGACTTCATCTCTACACGAGCCCGGAGCACGCCAACTTAATAATTGGCGACCACACGAGCCCCCCGACTTCCTTCCCTTCAGACAGCCATGGGCCCTACTCAACACGCCTACGTAACAGCTTGCTGCCACGTCATCACTTCCGACTACCAGGACGGTACACAAGCCCCCCAGTCTTAAGCGAAGACTTGTCCAGCGAAAAGACTAAAGAAGTCACGTCACTACCGATCTACGTGGCGCTGGCGCAGAATTCCAAACGTTTGTACTTTCTGCTTCCCTGACGCTCCACCAAACACTTCTCCAATCGCTCGACACGTGGCTTTATCAACGGTCATCTTTAGCTGTCGTTTGCGCTTCCAAAAACCGTTTGAAAAACCCTTAAACCCATTTCATTTCTACTGTTCCATCATCTCTTTGCCTTCTCAAACGCTCTGAGTTTTCTTCTGCAAACCCACGACGCTCTTCAACCCTCTCAATCCCCAACTCCCTTCAGCGTTTAACCGATCATCGAAAGGTACCTCTTTTACTTCCTCTGTTGATATTTGCTGCATTTTAACCGATTCGCATCATCCATTAACTGTCTGGTGCATACGCTGTGGGTTGTTTCTTCTTCTTCCCCCTTTTCGTAACTTAGGGCTTCGTCTTCCATCACTTTCGTCACAGCGAACTTTGCTCGTTCGTTTTTCATCCTTTGTTCACAATCGAGTCGACTTCTACAACCTTCGCTCATCTTTCTTTTCCTTTTTCCTTTGCAGTTCCCGCGATGGTTCGTACAAAGATCACCGCGAATCCTCCTCCTTCGTCACGAAACCTTCCATCACAAGCTCATAACCCACCGCGAGCACCTGGTGCTCTCTCTTCCCAGGCTGAGAGGCCTGCAACCTCTCGCCCCGACCCCGCTCAGGCTACTCCACCAGTCGCTGGAGGAGCCTCCAACGCCTCTCCAGACTACAAGAAGCTATACCCCTGGGCCACCTCAACTTTGCTGAAGGAGACTTCCTCAGTAAATTCTGCTGGGGCAGTGCTTCGATTGAAGAAAGGGGGCGAGCCCAACCTTTCCTTCCACAAGGAGCACGATGACAAACTGACGGTGCTGCCTTGTCCCCCCGATGTGCCGGTCTGCGCAGATGACAAAGGGAACAACGACGAGTTGTTCTGCTTTTTGTACACCACCTTATTCAAGAAGGTGAAACTCAGGTTCCCCCTTACTCGTTTCGAACGGGAACTACTAACCGAGCTCGACATCGCCGCCGCCCAGCTCCATCCCAACAGCTGGGCATTCATGCGGGCGTTTCAAATTGTGTGCGCACATCTGGGACTACCGGCCTCGGTAGACGTGTTCCTTTTCCTGTTCGAGGCCAAGAACCCTGGAGATCGCCTTTGGGTGAGCCTGAACGGAATTGCTGGGAGGTCGATCCTCTCTATCTTCCAGCAATCTTACAAGGATTGGAAAGGTAAATTCGTCCAAGTGCGCCAGAATGATCGGGACACTTCGCTGCTCGACGGCTTTCCCTTGTACTGGGTAAACAAGGGAAATAAAGACTCCAAGGGAAGCTTTAGAAAGCCAAGAAGCCCCGACAACATGGGCCATTTGGATAAGGACCTGTGCCTCTTCTGGAAAAGCGTGGCAGACGCTAACATCACCTTTCTCACCACTGCGCTCATCTCCTTTGAGTTCTTCGAGGACCAACTCGAGGCTCGCATAGGTTAGTGCTTACCTCAACGCTTAAGTCCTCAACGCTTAAGTCTTTGCCCCGTGTTGCACTTTTGGTATCTACCACTGGGCGTCTTGTCTGTTGCGCACTAGACTTGGTCTTTATTTTCTGCACCACTTGTTTGTCTCATTTGCATACTTACCCATGCGTTTATTTTTGTCTTTGAGCTGATCTGTATACCTTCACATTATGCAGATCTCATGCTGGGTAAAGGCAAACTAGCCGAATTGAGGGCGCTCGCCCGAGCTCATGGGTTGGCGTCGGGCTCCCAGACTGTGCCCAACTCAGTGGTAGAGATCGCTGCTGCTCAGGGCAGATCGCCCCCTAAAGGCCCAGCTCCTTCAGAAACCTTGCCCGCCCAACAACGCAAAAAACTCATCCTTAGGAAGCCAAAGAGGAAAACTCCTCAGGTGGTCCATGAGGATGAAGAAGAAGACGATGAGGCAACTGAAGATGGCCTCATCACTAAAAGAAGAAGGGCGGCACCTTCTTCACCACCTGCACCACCTCCTCTTCCAACACCAACACCGCCTTCACCACCAGCTCCCATTCCAACACCGCCTTCTCCCCCAGCTGCAACACCGCCGGTTCAAGCAGTACCTTTGGCGGCTGCATTTCCCGTGGTTGAGCCTACTGAGCCCAACTTCATGGAGAACCCTCTGAGTGCCTCCACGCCATTCATATCCGCTGGAGAGGGTCCTCCTTCAACTGCCTCAATCGCCGAAGCTGCGGCAGGTGGGGATGAAGGTGCTCACAACTCGCCCATCATCATCACCGAGTCCCCCTCGTCGCCACCACGCCAAGAAGTTCCAATTCAACAAGCAATTCAAGAGGGTGGTGGCGAGAACCAGCACCAGGCTCCTCCAGCGCCTCCACAAACAAACCTTCCCCTTGCGGTTAAGGGAATCTGGGAACCCTTCACAGCCAAACTCAGAATGATGGCAGAGGACCTCCCCTCCATCATATCAAAAGCTGTGGAGAGCTCCAGCAAGAAACTTCAGGACGACATCTCCGTGCTCCAAGAGGAGAATCGCCTAATAAGGATCGAGGCGGAGAAGTTGTCCTGCAACCTTATGCTGGCAGAGATCGACCACTCGCGAGTGGAGGACGCCATGAGCACGGAGCTGAGGGTGGCGCGCAAGGAGGCCACCGATCTGCGCCATAAGGTGCAGCTCCTAGCTCAAGAGAAGATTGAGCTGGAGAGCAAACTGGTTCCCTACCGTCTCAAGGTGGTCGACCTGGAGGCATCGATCAAAGCAGATGCAGCCAAGGTAAAGAGCCTTGAGAAGAGGTCAGTAGACCGGGAGGTCCACTTAGGGAAAGTCGAGAAAGAGAGGGATGACACCATGGTTAAGCTCGCCGAGGCCAACAAGGAGAATGAAAGGATCGCCGCAGAGCTGGCCCAGGCGCAGGCGGAAAACAAGAAGGTTACTGAAGACCTCCTTCAAGCTCGTGAGACAACTGAAGAACTAAAGAAACGAGCTGATGAGCTGGAACAGCAGAACGAGGGGCTTAAAAAGCAAACTGAAGAGCTCGAGCTGAGCTCCGCCCAAATCCTCGCTGCTGGGTTTGACGCCGCCCTGGAGCAGTTCGCCTGCCAGTACCCTGATCTGGACCTCTCCATGGTGTCATTAAACAACGAAGTGGTGGATGGGAAGATCGTTCCTTCTGAAGACTAGCTGATTCCCTCCATCAGTTATTCATCTGTCTTTCTCTTGCACAAATTATTTGTAATAATTTTTCCCTTTTGTATATGTATTTCGAACCGATACTACTTTGTTATAAAGTTTTTCTGCTCCTTCTTACAATTTCTCTGTTTGCCTTATCTCTTCTTGTACAAATCGCTTAAACAAAATTGACTAACTGCTTCAAACTATCAACTTTCGAACGATATCATTCTAACAACTTGTGAGCTTTAAGGCAGTCGAGCTTCAGCGTAAAACTATTCACTAAGCAGCAAGTTTCAGCCCAACCGATAGCTTAAGGCATAGCTCACCTGATCTGCTCCATCAAATGGGCCCTTGCTCATGCCATCGCCCGAATCTGATCGCCAGAGGGTCTTGGAGATGTAGGCTTCCTCTTGCCCTCACAACTTGGCCATTGTTCCCTCGTCTGGGGGTAGAGGCGCCTTTCGGATCCTTCTCTACCTCCCTGAGCTTCAGAACAAGGAACCGAGTGGCCGGGCGTTCTCTTCGAACCTACCTTAGCCACCCTCTGAACTTCTTCCACCCTTTACACCATACCTGAACTCGTTCAAGACGAGAAGGATTTTATCTTGCCTGAACTCTCTCGACGGCGAGAAGGTCTTTAACTCGCCTGAACTTGCTCGACGGCGAGAAGGTCTTTAACTCGTGCCTCTACATTGCCCCAGGGGCTACATCTTCTCTCCCCTGGAGGCACTGAGGACTTTTTCTCTTTCTCGCCTGCACTCGCTCGACGGCGAGGAGGTCTTTAACTCGTGCCTCTACATTGCCCCAGAGGCTACATCTTCTCTCCCCTGGTGGCACTGAGGACTTTTTCTCTTTCTCGGCTACACTCGCTCGACGGCGAGGAGGTCTTTAACTCGTGCCTCTACATTGCCCCAGAGGCTACATCTTCTCTCCCCTAGTGGCACTGAGGACTTTTCACTCTTTATTGCCTCAGAACGCGCGAGGGCGTTGAGGTCTTTTAAACTGGTGCCTCCGATCGCCGAAAGACGATGAGGACTTTTAAAACTTTAACTGATGCCGCTAATCGCCGAAAAGCAATAGGGACTTAAAACTTTTTAGAAAGCATGCAACATAACTTCAACTCGCCTTAAATCATATATAAGTGACAAGGTCTTTCTTCAAAACTTTCGGAAAACAACAAGCATGCAATCTAAAACACTTTAAACTTTGAAAACTCTTCTTTATTGGGCGGCCTCATTAAAAACCCTCCTTAGGGAAAAAAGAGTGCCCCCTTCAAACTGTTTTAACAGAAACATTGCAAAGCTCTTCGTGTTTGTTTTTACTTACAAAGTTCTTAACTGTAATATAACTTGAGGTGCGTGGCGTTCCAAGTGCGAGGAATCGCCCCTCCTTCCAACGTTTCTAAACGGTAGGCGCCGTTCCCGAGCGCTTCGGTTATCCTGAACGGTCCCGTCCACTTAGGCGACAACTTGTTCTCCATCTCGTACTGGTGGGCCTTCCTCATCACCAGGTCGCCTTCTTTGAACTGCCTTGGCATCACCTTCGAGTTATATCTTCGTTGAATCCTTCTTTTCACTGCCTCAGCTTTCAATCTCGCCTCCTCCCTGACTTCATCCAGTAAGTCCAGATTCAACCTTCTTTCCTCGTTCGAGTCTTCCGCTACAAAGTTCTGGAATCTCGGCGAGCTCTCCTGGATCTCCACTGGAATCATTGCGTCGCACCCGTAAACCAAGCTGAACGGGGTCTCATGGGTTCCTGACTGCTCGGTGGTGTGGTACGCCCAAACTATACGGGGTACCTCCTCGGCCCACGACCCCTTGGCTTTCTCTAGTCTTCTCTTCAAGCCTCTCAGCAATACCCGATTGGCGGACTCTACTTGGCCATTTGTTTGGGGATGCTCGACGGATGCAAATACTTGTTGAATTCCCACCCCCTCGCACAGCTTCTTCAACAGGTGACTTGCAAACTGAGTCCCGTTGTCCGACACCAGGCGCTTAGGCACACCAAATCGGCATACGATGTTCTTCCATACGAAGCTCTCGATCTTGTGTTCGGTGATTTGAGCCACTGGTTCTGCTTCGATCCACTTGGTGAAATATTCAATCGCCACCACCAAGTACTTCATCTGCCTGATCGCCAGCGGGAATGGTCCCAGGATGTCAATCCCCCATGTATGAAACGGCCAAGGGCTGTAAATCGACTTCAACTCCTCGGGAGGCGCCTTGTGCCAATCGGCGTGCTGCTGACATTGCTTGCAACACTGCGCATACTTCTTGCAGTCCTCCCTCATTGTTGGCCAATAGTAACCTGCACGGAGGGTTCTTGCAGCCAGAGCTCGACCCCCGACGTGACTTCCGCATATCCCTTCATGGAGCTCTGCCATAATTCTTGTACACTTCTCTCCGTGCACACATTCTAAGAGTGGGTGTGTGAACCCAAACCTATACAACTCGCCATCAATCATCGTGAACTTGCTAGAATTCTTCCTTATCTTTCTAGCCTCTGTCGGATCCAGCGGGAGAAGGCCATCTGCCAGGCATCGCTGGTACTGTGTTATCCACGTGTCTGGCTTATGCGTAGCGCAGACCTGCGTCATGTTCACCCTCTCTCCCCGACATGCTCTTATTCTCGGCGATCTCAAGGTCTCCTGAGTCAAAGACCTGTGACTCCTCGCCGCTCTTTCCGTCGACTTGCTTATTTGAAGAACCAGGTGATCTGCCACAAATGCTCTGGGCGTCTTCAGGGTTTCTTGGATCACCGTTCTCTGCCTACCCCCCTTGCCCGAACTGGCGAGCTTGGCCAGCAAGTCTGCTCGGGCATTCTGCTCTCTGGGCACATGCACCACTTCAAAGGAGACAAAGGAACTCTTCAACTCCTGCACATACTTCAGGTAAGCCGCCATTTGTGGATCTTTGGCCTAGAACTCGCCTGTTACTTGTCCCGTGACTAACAATGAGTCACTCTTAGCCATTAGCACCCTGGCTCCCATCTCCTTGGCCAGCAAGATTCCGGCGATCAGCGCCTCATATTCTGCTTGATTGTTGCTGGCTTTGAAGGCGAACCTCAGAGACTGCTCAATCAGCACGCCGTTGGGCCCTTCAGAGATGACTCCAGCACCGCTACCTTGCTGGTTCGACGACCCGTCCACCGAGAGTACCCAACGGAAATCATCCCCCTCAACTCGCGTCGCTTCTGACGAGAGCTCGACCACGAAATCAGCGAAGATCTGCCCCTTGATCGGACCCCGGGGCTCGTACTTGATGTCGAACTCCGACAGCTCCACCGCCCACTTCACCATCCTCCCAGCTACGTCAGGCTTCTTCAGAACCTTCTGGATGGGCAAGTCGGTCATCACCAGTATGGTAAAACTGTGGAAATAGTGGCGTAACCTTCTCGCCGAAAATACCACAGCCAGCGCAGCTTTCTCCAAGGCCTGATACCTCACCTTCGAGCCCTGCAACACCTTGCTGACGAAATAAATAGGCTTCTGAGCCTGGTCCAGGTCTTGGGCGAGCACCGCGCTTACCGCCCTCTCAGTTACAGCAAAATACAACCTGAGAGGAGTCCCCACCAACGGTTTGCACAGAACCGGCAGGCTCGCCAGGTACTCTTTAAGCTTGACGAAGGCCTCTTAACACTCCTTCGTCCAGGAAAACTTGTTATTCCGCCTTAAACACTGGAAATACGGATGGCCCTTCTCTCCGCTAGCCGACACGAAACGAGACAGGGCGGCCATCCGACCCGTGAGCTGCTGCACCTCCTTCACGGTTGCCAGGCTCCTCATCGCCAAGATGGCAGCACACTTATCAGGGTTGGCTTCTATCCCTCTCTCAGTTAAGAGAAATCCCAGGAACTTCCCCGCCTCCACGCCAAAGATGCACTTCTCGGGATTCAGCTTCAACCTGAACTTGGCGATTGTGGTTGTACCGCCCTGGTGGTCGGGTGTGATGACGTGGCATCCTGCTACAGTATAGGCGTGTTGGCAAGACGCCAGGTTGGCAGAAGGGAAGGAAGTCGGGGGGCTCGTGTAGTCGCCAGTTGTTATATTGGCGTGTTCCGATCTCCAGCTTACCAGAAGCGGCGATCGCCAGGTTGAAGATGAAGTCGCCAGATGTAGATTCAGGCGACCTAGTCGTTGGAGATCGCCAGAGCGAGCACATCGCCGAAGATGAAGGAGAAGCAGATTGTGAAGGCGGCCGGCGAGACCACAGGGAAGGAGTATGAAGGCCCATAACTCGCCAGTTCCAGTAGAGATCGCACTCCCAAGTTAGCTATGCACTGGGCAGTACCATGCATAAGTAACTTAGCCAAAATGAGAATAGAAGCAGCGCCAAGTCAGGGAGCTTCCAGATGATGGCACGTGTACAGTTGGATGCGAGCCACGTGTCCAAGTCTGTAACTGCCAGGAGAGAGAAAGCTACCAGGTATATAAGAGTTCTTAACGAACTTTCTGAGGTACGCACGTTCAGTTCATACACTTTACGCTTGCGAGTGACAGAGCTGATTGTGAGAGAGGATTTGCACGGTTCTTGTTCTTAGTATTTGGTGATACCGTCACTGACTTGAGCGTTGGAGTGCGATCGGCCGCAGCGGCGCCGTACTGTTTCTTTGCAGGTTCTTGAGGTAGATCCCGGAGAGGAACGGAGGTGAGAAGCGGTGCGCACGTCGATCCTTTGACGAGGCAGTCTCCAGCATTCCGGTCAACAGGCAGGATCATCAGGCGCCCACCGTGGGGCCGTGTAAAACTTGCTCCCATCCACAGCGTGAGTTCGTGGAGGTTTTCGAAGTTCTCTGCGTGGTTGTGTGCTGGTGCAACCATCGTTCACGGTTTGTCTGAGTTTCGTTCGGTAAATTTGCGTTTTGTACCGTTCGTTTGGCTTTTCGATCGGTGGAGTGAGGTTTCCTGCTGTTCGCGCATGATTCGTTCGGTGGAGTCTTAGTTCTTTCGCTCGAGCGGTTGTTCGTAGGATTTCTGTCGAAGTTGTGGTTTTCTTTGAAGGCTTACGGTGTTCTTGAGTTTTCTTGCGCAAGTTTCGCGCTATTTTCTCCGATTGATCGCTGATTCGATCGAGGCTGAAGTGTTGTTCGCTGCATTCCTGTGATTCGCTGAAGTTAATGAGAAAAATGAGAAGCAATCGTTCCAGTCCCGTGGCGCCTGTCGCTGCTGAAGGCGACGCCGCCATGACCATGGCGCAGATGGCAGAGATGATGCGCTCATTGCAGGCAACTGTGGAAGCCTCGTGCGTAGAGCAGGCGAGGATACATGAAGACCTGGTCGCCTCTCGCGCCAGAAACGAGGAGCTCAGCAAGGTGACTGAGGAGCTGCGTCGAGCTCTTCAGGAGCAACAAGGACGTTCTTCTGTTGAAGAGGCGGCGCCGTCGACGCCACCTCGTGTTTTCCCAATGCCTTTCGTTCAGGCGATTACCGACACGCCTATTCCCACGAGCGTGGTTCCGGTTAAGGCTGTCTTTACCGGCGTGGAGGATCCAGAGGCTCATCTGACCACGTTCCATACGCAGATGATGCCGTCGGGAGGGTCAGACGCCGTCTACTGCAAGATGTTCGTGAGTACGCTCCAGGGAACGGCGATGGAGTGGTTTGTGAGCCTGCCTAACGGCCACATAACCAATTTTCAACAGTTCTCGAAGATCTTCGTTGAGCAGTACATCGTGAATAAGGCACCGCCCAGGGTGTCTTATGATCTGTTTGATATAAGGCAGTACCAGGGAGAGTCCCTCAGAGACTACCTGAATCGCTTTGGGGCGCAGATGGTCAGATCGCCGGCCAAGGATGAGGAAATGCTGGTCTATGCATTCAAGAAGGGCGTGCAGCCAGGACCATTCTGCGAGGCCTTGATCAGGGCTCACCCCGCGACATTTGCTGAAGTCAGGCGACTTGCGGTGGCTCACATCGCCGACGAGAGTGAAGTCGCCGAGAAGAGAGGCAGCGTGGCTCCCGCCAGGCCACGCGCCCAGACGAGGGTCCAGCCGCAGAGGGTGCTGGAAACGGCGGCGGCAGCCAGGAAAGACCAAAGGACTCGCCATCCTTACGATAGGAGAAACAAGGGAAGAAGCCAAGCACGCCAGCAACCAGCACGCCGGGAATACAATCGCCCGCCTAAGCATAAATTTGTCATGGGATTAGCGGACCTGATCGCCATCCCTAACATATCTGCTAGGTTGAAAGCGCCTGAGAAGGTGGGCGACAAGGTGCTGGGGTCGAAGCCGGATGCCTGGTGCGAGTTCCACCAGTGTTTTGGCCACACTCTGGACTCGTGTTTGTCTTTGGGATATCAGCTCGACGATCTGGTTAAGAGCGGGTTCCTAAATGACTATCTGCTGGACAGGAGGACGGGGGGAGCGTCGAGTTCCCAGCCAGCAGGTGGGGAAGCCCAGCAACACGAGATGCCTATCCACGGGGAGATCCACACCATTGCAGGGGGCTTCTCAGGTGGTGGATGCACCGCATCGCAGAGGAAGAAGTATGCGCGATCGGTGATGACAGTGGATATGTTTGAAGATCACTCGCCGGAAGTGGACATCACGTTCACCAAGCAGGATCTTCGGGACGTTGTGCCTCATGACAACGATCCCATAGTCATTTCGTTGATTACGGCAGGAAGGAAGGTCCACAGAGTTCTGGTGGACCAAGGAAGCTCGGCAGACGTGATGTTCTGGCCAACTTTCACGCAGCTGGAGTTGCCCCTTGACCAGCTAAGGCCCTATGGAGGGTGCCTATATGGGTTCGCTGGTGACCAGGTGGAGGTCAGGGGGTACATAGAGCTGAGAACCACGTTTACTGATGAGGCTGGTTCGAGAACGGAGAAAATCAAGTACCTCATCGTAAACGCACCTTCAGCATATAACATCCTGTTGGGAAGGCCCACGCTTAACAGGATAGGCGCCATTCCGTCGACTCGGCACATGAAGGTAAAGCTGCCGTCCATGGAAGGGGTGGTGATCACGATCAAGTCTGATCAGAAAGAAGCGAAAAGGTGCTATGAGAATAGCCTGAAAAACAAAAGATCAGTGAGTTATGTAACAACCACCCCACCTCCCGGTGTGAAGCCCAGATCGACGGTAACAGAGGAGGCCGCCGGAAGAGATGTAGAGATGGTAGACGCTGGGCTGGGCGAGAGGGATGCTGGTCTGGAGGTGGAAGAGGCGCGGAATCGCCCTGAGGAAGCGAGAGAGCAGGGAATCGCCAGGGCGGTGATCGCCAGAGAATCCAGGTCTAAACCTGTCGAGCAGTGGCTCGAAAAGGAGATCGGGGGAAAAATCTTCAAGCTGGGAAGATCTCTGGAGGTCGATCTCCAGGACCGGATCGCCAAGGTGATTGAGCGGCATCTGGACGCGTTTGCATGGTCCGCTTCGGACATGCCCGGGATTGATCCCGACTTCTTGTGCCATCATTTGGCGATGGACAACATGGTGAGACCGGTGCGACAGAGAAGAAGAAAGTTCAACGAGGAGAGGAGGCAGGTGATTAGAGATGAAACGCAGAAACTCCTCGCTGCAGGCCACATCAGGGAAGTCCAGTACCCTGAATGGTTGGCAAATGTCGTGCTGGTGAAGAAGAGTAACGGGAAATGGCGCATGTGCGTCGACTTCACCGACCTGAACAAAGCTTGCCCAAAGGATTCGTATCCTTTGCCAAGCATTGATGCCCTGGTTGATAGCGCTGCAGGGTGCAAGTTGCTGAGTTTCCTGGATGCCTTCTCAGGCTATAATCAGATCAAGATGCATCCCATGGATGAAGAGAAAACCGCCTTCATGACGGAGAGATCGTGCTACTGCTATAAGGTGATGCTGTTTGGGCTGAAGAACGCGGGGGCCACGTACCAGAGGCTGATGGATCGAGTACTTGCACCAATGCTGGGAAGGAACGTGCAAGCTTACGTCGATGACATGGTCCTGACCTCGCCGGAAAAAAGCAAGCACGTGCCAGACTTGGAAGAATTATTCACGACGATCGCCAAGTTCAAGTTAAAGCTCAATCCGGAGAAATGCATTTTCGGCGTGGAGGCTGGAAAGTTTTTGGGTTTCCTCTTGACTAAAAGAGGGATTGAAGCCAACCCAGACAAGTGTGCCGCCATCCTGGCGATGAGGAGCCCGGCTACGGTGAAAGAAGTCCAGCAGCTAACGGGTCGGATGGCAGCCCTATCTCGCTTCGTGTCAGCTAGCGGAGAAAAGGGGCATCCCTATTTTCAGTGTCTGCGGCGCAATAACAAGTTCGCTTGGACGAAAGAATGCGAGGAAGCTTTCGTCAAACTGAAGGAGTATCTGGCGAGCCCGCCGGTTCTGTGCAAACCGCTGGTGGGGACCCCTCTTAGGTTGTATTTTGCTGTAACTGAGAGGGCGGTGAGTGCGGTGCTCGCCCAGGATCAAGATCAGGCCCAGAAGCCCATTTATTTTGTGAGCAAGGTGTTGCAGGGCCCAGAAACGAGATATCAGGCCCTGGAGAAGGCTGCGCTGGCTGTGGTGTTTTCGGCGAGGAGGTTGCGCCACTACTTCCACAGTTTCACAATACTGGTGATGACTGACCTGCCCATCCAGAAGGTCTTGAAGAAACCCGACGTTGCGGGAAGGATGGTGAAGTGGGCGGTAGAGTTGTCAGAGTTTGATATTAAGTACGAGCCTCGAGGCCCGATCAAGGGGCAAATCTTTGCAGATTTCGTGGTTGAGCTCTCGTCAGAGGCGACGCGGGTTGAAGGAGACGATTTCCGTTGGGTACTCTCGGTGGATGGATCGTCGAACCAGCAGGGTAGCGGTGCTGGAGTCATATTGGAAGGGCCCAACGGCGTGCTAATTGAACAATCTTTGAGGTTCGCCTTCAAAGCCAACAACAATCAAGCAGAGTATGAGGCGCTAATCGCCGGGATTTTGCTGGCCAAGGAAATGGGAGCTAGGGTGTTGATGGCAAAGAGTGACTCGCTGCTAGTCATGGGGCAAGTAACAGGCGAGTTCCAGGCTAAAGATCCACAAATGGCGGCTTACTTGGCGTATGTGCAGGAATTGAAGAGTTCCTTTGCCTCCTTTGAGGTAGTACATGTGCCCAGAGAGCAGAATGCCCGAGCTGACTTGCTTGCTAAGCTCGCCAGCTCAGGCAAGGGGGGTAGGCAGAGGACGGTGATCCAAGAAACTCTGAAGACGCCAAGGGCATTTGTAGCAGATCACCTGGTCCTTCAGATAAGCAAGTCGACGGAGAGAGCAGCGAGAAGCCATAAGTCTTTGACGCAAGAAACTCTGAGATCGCCGAGAATTAGAGCATGTCGAGGAGAGAAGGTGGACGTGATGCAGGTCTGCGCCGCCCATGAGCCAGACACTTGGATAACACAGTACAAGCGGTGCCTGGCAGATGGCCTCCTCCCGCTGGATCCGACAGAGGCTAGGAAGGTAAAGAAAAATTCCAGCAAGTACACATTGATTGATGGCGATTTGTACAGGTTTGGGTTCACTCACCCACTCCTGGAATGTATACACGGCGAGAAGTGCACGAGAATCATGGTAGAGCTCCACGAAGGTATATGCGGAAGCCACGTCGGGGGTCGAGCTCTGGCCGCGAAGACTCTCCGTGCAGGCTACTACTGGCCATCCATGAGAGAAGATTGCAAGAAATATGCCCAATGTTGTAAACAATGCCAGCAGCACGCCGATTGGCATAAGGCACCTCCCGAGGAGTTGAAGTCGATCTATAGCCCTTGGTCGTTTCATACTTGGGGAATCGACATCCTGGGACCTTTCCCGCTGGCGATCAGGCAGATGAAGTACTTGGTGGTGGCGATTGAGTATTTCACCAAGTGGATTGAAGCAGAACCAGTAGCCCAGATCACCGCGCACAAGATCGAAGGTTTTGTATGGAAGAACATCGTGTGCCGGTTTGGAGTGCCTAAACGCCTGGTGTCAGATAATGGGACGCAGTTTGCAAGCCACCTGTTGAAGAAGCTTTGTGAAGGGGTTGGAATTCAACAAGTGTTTGCATCCGTCGAGCACCCTCAGACAAATGGCCAGGTGGAGTCAGCTAATCGGGTGTTGCTGAGAGGTTTGAAGAGAAGGCTTGAGAAAGCCAAGGGAAGTTGGGCCGAGGTGGTGCCCCGTATAGTCTGGGCGTACCACACCACCGAGCAGTCAGGAACGCATGAGACCCCGTTCAGCTTGGTTTATGGGTGTGACGCCATGATTCCAGTAGAGATCCAGGAGAGCTCGCCGAGATTCCAGAACTTCGTAGAGGAAGACTCGAATGAAGAGAGAAGGCTGAACCTCGATCTACTGGATGAAGTCAGGGAAGAGGCGAGGCTGAAGGCTGAGGCGGTGAAGAGGAGGATCGAACGAAGATACAACTCAAAGGTGATGCCAAGGCAGTTTAGAGAAGGCGATCTGGTGATGAGAAAGGCCCACCAGTACGAGATGGAGAATAAACTATCACCCAAGTGGACTGGACCGTTCAGAATAACCGAGGCGCTCGGGAACGGAGCCTACCGCTTGGAAACGCTGGAAGGAGGGGCGATTCCTCGCACCTGGAACGCCACACACCTGAAGTTGTACTATAGTTAAGAGCTTTGTAAGTAAAGGCAAACACAAAGGTCACATTACAATGTTTCTGTTAAAACAGTTTGAAGGGGGCACTCTTTTTTCCCTAAGGAGGGTTTTTAATGAGGCCACCCAATAAAAGAAGAGTTTTCGAAGTATAAGGCGTTTTCAGATTGCATGTGTGCTATTTTCAAAAGTTTTGAAGAAAGACCTTGTCATTTGTACATGATTTAAGGCAAGTAAAGATATATCGCGTGCTTTCTAAGAAGTTTTTAAGTCCCCATCGTTTTTCGGCGATCGGAGGCACCAGCTAAAGTTTTTAAGTCCTCATCGTTTTTCGGCGATTGGAGGCATCAGTTAAGTTTTCAAAGTCCTCATCGTCTTTCGGCGATCGGAGGCACCAGATGAAAGACCTCAACGCCCTCGCGCGTTTTGAGGCAAGTTAAAGACCTCCTCGCCGTCGAGCGAGTGCTGGCGAGAAAAAGTAAAAGTCCTCCGTGTTTCTGGGGGCGAGAAGATGTAACCCCTGGGGCAATGTAGAGGCACCAGTAAAAGTCCTCCGTGTTTCTGGGGGCGAGAAGATGTAACCCCTGGGGCAATGTAGAGGCACCAGTAAAGACCTCCTCGCCGTCGAGCGGGCGCAGGCGAGAAAGAGAAAAGGTCCTTAGTGCATCCAGGGGGGAGGAGATGTACACCCTGGGCAAGTTGAGGCACCAGGTAAAGTCCTTCTCGCCGTTGAGCGAGTACAGGCAAGATAAAGACCTCCTCGCCGTCGAGCGAGCGCAGGCGAGAAAGAGAAAAGGTCCTCAGTGCATCCAGGGGGGAGGAGATGTACACCCTGGGCAAGTTGAGGCACCAGATAAAGTCCTTCTCGCCGTTGAGCGAGTTCAGGCGAGTTAAAGACCTTCTCGCTTACATGCGAGCATAGGCAAGATAAAATCCTTCTCGTCTCGAACGAGTTCAGGTATGGCGCAGAGGGTGGAAGAAGTTTGGAAGGTGGCTAAGGTAGGTTCGAAGAGAACACCTAGTCAGCCGGTCTTTCGCTCTGAAGTTCAGGGGGGCAAAGAAAGGCCCCAAATGGCGCTTCTACCCCAGATAAAGAAGCAATTGCCAAAGCATGAGGCCGGAAAGAGGCTGGTGTTCCAAGAGTTCTTGGCGATCGGGAAGAGTCCAAACAGCAGCGAGAAGGTTAAAAGACCTGTTTGATGAAGCAGGTCGAGTGGGAAGGTGTTTTGAGCCAATAACTGAGTTACAGTTCGTTGCTTGAAAGGTATTCTTACGATAAGGTTAGTGCCTTAAGAGTACAAGTTGGTTAAAGTAATTATTGCTTAAGTTTGAAGTGGATCGAAGCAGTTAAGTCAAAAGTCGCGTTTGCAAAATCACTAAGTTAAATCCGATGAAGTTAAGCAAGCAAGGAAAGCTGAGGTGAGTGAAGAAGTTATGAAAGGGAAAACGAAAACCTTTGTCATTAACATGCAACGGTGGATAACAGTTTAGAACATATATACGAGGAACATAAAAGTTTGTTACAAGTTATATTACAAGGGAAATCATAAAGTAGCAGATGAAGAAGGGTTGATTAATCTTCAGCAGGAACGACCTTTCCATCTACTACTTCGTTGTTCAGCGACACCATGCTGAGATCGAGATCAGGGAATAGGCAAGCGAATTGTTCCCGAGCGGCTTCGAATCCAGCAGCCAAAATCTGAGCAGAGTTTAGCTTGAGTTCTTCAATTTGCCCTTGAAGTTCCTCAATCTGCTTCTTGAGCTCTTTATTCTGCTGCTCCAGCTCTTCAACCTGTTTTTTGAGTTGTTCGTTGGTCGCTTGAGCCTGGAGAAGGTCTTCAGTAACCTTCTTGGATTCCGATTGTGCTTGGGCCAACTCGGCAGCCACCTTTCCTTTCTCTTTGTTGGCCTCGACGAGATCAGCCATGGCGTCGTCCCTCGCCTTTTCTACTTGCCCAAGTAGTTTCTCTCGGTCGATCGACCTCTGCTCCAGTTTTTGCACCTTAGCGGCGTCAGCTTTCATGAGAACCTCCAGGTCGACCGCCTTGGCGCGAAGAGGCACAATTTTGCTTTCCAGCTCGACTTTCTCTTGGGCAAGTTCGTGAACTTTGCGGCGAAGGTCAGTAGCCTCCTTGCGCGCCAGCCTGAGCTCGGTATTCATTGCATCCTCCACTCGGGAGTGTTCGATTTCTGCGAGCGTCAGGCTGAAAGACAATTTCTCCACCTCGACCTTCATAGTGCTGTTTTCAGTCTTGAGGTTGAAGAGATCGTCTTGAAGCCTCCTGGTGGAGCTCTCCACAGCCCTTGTTATGATCGATGGGATATCCTCTGCTATGGTTTTCAGCTTGGCGGTTAGAGGCTCCCACATCCTTGTGACTTCAAAGGAAAGGTTCGCTGCTTGGAGAGGCGCCAGGTGGGCTTGTTGTGGGTTCTCGCCGCCACCTTCCTTAGCAATATCTTCAGCAGTTGCTTCCTGGCGTGGCGACGCAATCGGGGATTCGGTAATCAGAATTGGAGAGGCATGAGCAACCTCATCCCCGATTGGAGCATTTTCTGCAGCTGAAGCGTTTGAAGGGGGGCCCCCTCCAGCTGACATGTATGGCGTAGAGGCGCTTGGGGGGTCCTCCAGGAAATTTGGCTCTTGAGCCTCAGCTGCAGGTGGCGCAGTGGCCAGTGGAACCGCTTGGACTGGAGAGGGAGGAGCCTGCGGTGTTGGTGATGATGGAGGAGGAGCAGGCGTCGATGGTGGTGTTGAGGTTGGAAGAGGGGGTGGAGCAGGTGGTGAAGAAGGGGCCACCCTCTTCCTCTTCGTAACGAGGCCATCCTCGGTGACCTCGTCATCCTCTTCTTCTTCCTCATGAATGACTTGAGGGGCCTTTCTTTTGGGTCTCTTAAGGACCAGTTTTTTGCGCTGGGTGGGTTCCTTGGGCGGTGATCGCCCATGGACGATGGCCTTCTCGACCGCCGAGTTGGGCACCGTTTGGGAACCGGTCGCCAACCCGTGGTTTCGGGTGAGCGCCTTCAATTCGGCGAGCATGCCTTTGCCCAACATGTTATCTGCATGAAACGAAAATGCATGGGTTAACTCAAAGAAGTAAAAGATAAGTGTATAAGGTAATAAACAGCAGAGCAGATGGTATGTGCAGGAAAGGTAAAACCAAAGTCTTGTGCATAACGCACAAGACGCCCAGAACAGTTAAACAGAAGCAGTATCGAAGCAACAGTTTGAATGTCCTAACCTATTTGAAATTCTAGCTGATCTTCATAGAACTCGAAGGATATCAAGGTGGTGGTCAGGAATGTTATATTGGCGTCCGCCACCCTCTTCCAGAAAAGACAGAGGTCTCTGTCCAATGCTCCCATGCTGTCAGGACTTCTGGGCCTCCTGAAGCAGCTCTTGGACTCCTTCTTCCCCTTGTCCACCCAGTACAAGGGGAAGCCATCAAGAAGGGAGGCGTCCTTGTCGTTCGCACGTACTTGGACGAACTTCCCCTTCCAGTCTTTGTACGATTGCTGGAAGATGGTAAAAATGGACCTCCCAGCAATCGCGTTCAAGCTGACCCACAGGCGTTCTCCTGGGTGCTTGGCTTCGAAAAGGAATAAGAACACGTCCACCGACGCGGGCAACCCCAGGTGGTCGCACGTTACTTGAAAGGCTCGAACAAACGCCCAGCTGTTGGGGTGAAGCTGGGCGGCAGCAATGTTGAGCTCGGTCAGAAGTTCCCTCTCGAATCGGGTGAAAGGGAACCTGAGCTTGACCTTCTTGAAAAAAGTCGTATAGACAAAGCAGAAGGGCCCGTCGGCGCTTACTTTGTCATCAGCACACACAGGCAGATCGGCGGGGCAAGGCAGCACCATCATCTTCTCGTCGTGCTCCTTGTGAAACGATTGATGGATCTCGTCCCCCTTAGTCAGCCGCAAAACTGCTCCCGCAGTGTTCACCGACGATGTCTCCCTCAGAAGGGTCGAGTTGGCCCAGGGATACAATGTTTTGAAGTCGGGCAGGGGAACGGGGGCTCCTCCAACGTTAGGTGGAGTCGCCTGGGCCAGGACAGGTTGGGAAGACGCAGGCCTCTCAGCCTGCGAAGACCAAGCGCCACGAACTTGTGTTGGGTCGTGTGCTTGTGAAGGAAGGTTTCGTGCTGAAGGAGGAGGGTTCGGGGTAATCGTTGTGCGAGTCATGATGGCAGCTGCATAGGAAGAAGAAAGGAAAAATGGTCAGGGGGTTACAGAGGCTGACTCGATCATAGAAGGAAGGTGAAGAACGAACGAATGAAGGTTCGTTGCGACGATTGACGAAGCCCTAAGTTGCGCAGAATGAGAAATGGAAAAAACAACCCACAGCGTATGCACCAGGCAGTTAGAGGATGATGCAAATCGGTGAAAATGCAAGGAAACCCAGCAGATGAAGGAAAGTAGTTACCTTTCGATGATCAGGAAGACGGTGGAGGAAGATGGTGATCTAGAGCGTTGAAGAGCGTTGAGAGTTTTCGCAGAAGGAAGTTAGAGCGTTTGCAAGCACGAAGAAAGTGATGGAACAGTGGAGCGTAATGGGTTTAAGGGTTTTCGAAATGGTTTTAGGAAGCGCAAACGGCAAATGAAGAGAGTCGTTGATGAAGCCACGCGTCAGACGATGAGTGAGGGGTTTGGTGGGGCGTCAGAGCAGCAGAAGGTACAACCGCTTGGAATTCTGCGTCAGTGCCACGTAGATCGGTGTTAACGAAGGCTCTTTCAGTCTTTTCGCTAGACAAGTCTTCGCTTAAGACTGGGGGGCTTGTGTACCGCCCTGGTGGTCGGGTGTGATGACGTGGCATCCTGCTACAGTATAGGCGTGTTGGCAAGACGCCAGGTTGGCAGAAGGGAAGGAAGTCGGGGGGCTCGTGTAGTCGCCAGTTGTTATATTGGCGTGTTCCGATCTCCAGCTTACCAGAAGCGGCGATCGCCAGGTTGAAGATGAAGTCGCCAGATGTAGATTCAGGCGACCTAGTCGTTGGAGATCGCCAGAGCGAGCACATCGCCGAAGATGAAGGAGAAGCAGATTGTGAAGGCGGCCGGCGAGACCACAGGGAAGGAGTATGAAGGCCCCTAACTCGCTAGTTCCAGTAGAGATCGCACTCCCAAGTTAGCTATGCACTGGGCAGTACCATGCATAAGTAACTTACCCAAAATGAGAATAGAAGCAGCGCCAAGTCAGGGAGCTTCTAGATGATGGCACGTGTACAGTTGGATGCGAGCCACGTGTCCAAGTCTGTAACTGCCAGGAGAGAGAAAGCTACCAGGTATATAAGAGTTCTTAACGAACTTTCTGAGGTACGCACGTTCAGTTCATACACTTTACGCTTGCGAGTGACAGAGCTGATTGTGAGAGAGGATTTGCACGGTTCTTGTTCTTAGTATTTGGTGATACCGTCACTGACTTGAGCGTTGGAGTGCGATCGGCCGCAGCGGCGCCGTACTGTTTCTTTGCAGGTTCTTGAGGTAGATCCCGGAGAGGAACGGAGGTGAGAAGCGGTGCGCACGTCGATCCTTTGACGAGGCAGTCTCCAGCATTCCGGTCAACAGGCAGGATCAGTGGTGAACAATTCCTCCTGGTCCGCAACGTGCTTGTTCTTCTCCGGCGAGGTCACGACCATGTCATCCACGTATGCTTGCACATTCCTTCCCAGCATTGGTGCAAGTATCCGATCCATCAACCTTTGGTACGTGGCCTCGGCGTTCTTCAGACCGAAGGGCATCACCTTGTAGCAGTAGCACGACCTCTCGGTCATGAAGGCGGTCTTCTCTTCATCCCTAGGATGCATCTTTATCTGGTTATACCCCGAGAAGGCATCCAGGAAGCTCAGCAACTTACACCCTGCAGCATTGTCGACCAGGGCGTCTATACTTGGCAAAGGATACGAATCCTTTGGGCAGGCCTTGTTCAGATCAATGAAGTCGACGCACATGCGCCACTTCCCATCGCTTTTCTTCACCAGCACGACATTGGCCAGCCACTCAGGGTACTGCACCTCCCTGATATGGCCTGCAGCGAGGAGCTTCTGGGTTTCGTCTCTAATCGCCTGCCTCCTCTCCTCGTTGAACTTCCTTCTCCTCTGTCGCACTGGTCTGACCTGGTTGTCCATCGCCAGATGATGGCACAGGAAGTCGGGATCGATCCCGAGCCTGTCCGAAGCGGACCATGCAAACGCATCCAGATGCCGCTCTATCACCTTGGCGATCTGGTCCTGGAGCTCAGCCTCCAGAGATCTTCCCAGCTTGAAGATCTTTCCCCCGATGTCCCTCTCGAGCCACTGCTCGACGGGCTTTGGTCTGGATTCCCTGGCGATCACCGCCCTGCCGATTCCCAGCTCGCTCGCTTCCTCGGGACGGTTCCTCGCCTCTTCCTCTCGACCGGCGTTCTCCTCCCTCAACTCAGCATCCACCATCACCACATCGCTTCCGGCAGTCTCCTCTACTACCGTCGGCCTGGGCTTCACACCGGGAGGCGGGGTGGTTGTCGCATAACTCACTGACCTCTTGTTCTTTAGGCTATTTTCATAGCACTTCTTTGCTTCTTTCTGGTCAGATTTGATGGTGATCACCACCCCCTCCATAGATGGCAACTTCACCTTCATGTGCCTGGTCGAGGGTATAGCGCCTATTCTGTTGAGCGTGGGTCTTCCCAACAGAATGTTGTATGCTGAAGGAGCGTTCACGACAAGGTACTTGATTTTCTCTGTTCTCGAGCCCGCCTCATCCGTGAACGTAGTTCTCAACTCAATGTACCCCTTGACCTCCACCTGATCGCCAGCGAAACCATACAAACACCCTCCATAGGGCCTCAACTGGTCAAGGGGCAATTCCAACTGTGTGAAAGTCGGCCAGAACATCACGTCTGCCGAACTTCCTTGGTCCACCAGAACCCTGTGGACCTTCCTTCCCGCCGTAATCAGCGAGATGACTATAGGGTCGTTGTCATGAGGCACAACGTCCCGAAGATCTTGCTTTGTGAACGTAATGTCCACATCCGGCGAGTGGTCCTCGAACATGTCCACCGTCATCACAGACCTCGCATACTTCTTCCTCTGTGACGCGGTGCATCCACCACCTAAGAAACCTCCTGCAATGGTGTGGATCTCTCCGTGAGTAGGCATCTCGTGCTGCTGAGCCTCACCACCTGCGGGCTGGGAGCTCGACGCGCCCCCCGTCCTTCTATCCAGCAAGTAATCATTTAGGAACCCGCTCTTGACCAGGTCGTCGAGCTGGTATTCTAAAGCCAAACATGAGTCCACGGTGTGGCCAAAGCCCTGGTGGAACTCGCACCAGGCGTCTGGCTTTGGTCCCAACACCTTGTCGCCCACCTTCTCGGGCGCCTTCAGCCTGGCTGCTATATTAGGAATGGCGATCAGATCCGCCAATCCCATGACAAACTTATGTTTTGGTGGGCGATTGTACTCCCGACGTGCTAGCTGAGGGCGCCCTGGGCCCTTGCCCTTGTTCTTCCTTGGATCATAAGGATGGCGAGTCCTCTGATCCCTCTTGGCCGCCGCTGTCTCCAGCACTCTCTATGGCTGGATCCTGGTCTGGGCACGTGGCCTAGCGGGGGCCATGCTTCCCCTCTTCTCGGCGACCTCACTTTCATCGGCGATGTGGGCCACCGCAAGTCGCCTAACCTCAGCAAACGTGGCGGGGTGAGCCCTAATCAACGCCTCGCAGAAGGGTCCCGACAGCACGCCCTTCTTGAATGCGTAGACCAACATCTCTTCGTCCTTGGCCGGCGAGCGGACCATCTGCGCCCCAAAACGATTCAAGTAGTCCCTGAGGGACTCTCCCTGGTACTGCCTTATGTCGAACAGATCATAAGACACCCTAGGCGGCGCCTTGTTCACTATGTACTGCTCGACAAAGATCTTCGAAAACTGATGGAAATTGGTTATGTGGCCTGTAGGCAGGCTCACAAACCATTCTAGCGCCGTCCCCTGGAGTGTGCTCACAAACATCTTGCAATACACAGCATCCAATCCTCCTGAGATGTGGAACGTGGTGAGATGTGCCTCAGGGTCCTCCACGCCGGTAAAAACAGCCTTCACGGGTACCACACTCGCAGGGATAGGCGTGTCCGTAATCGCCTGAGCGAAAGGCATCGGGAAAACGCGAGGTGGCGACGGCGGCGCGACCTCTTCAGCGACTGGGCGCCCTCTCTGCTCCTGGAGAGCCTGGCGCAACACCTCAGTCACTTTGCTGACCTCTTCGTTCCTGGCCCGAGAGGCGACCAGGTCCTCGTGCATTTTTGCCTGCTCTATGCGCAAGGCTTCCACATTCGCCTGCAGCGAACGCATGATCTCCACCATCTGCGCCATAGTCATGGCGCCTTCAGCAGCAACTGGCACAACTGGACTTGAACGGTTGCTTCTCATCTTTCTCATGAAAACTTGACAGATCACAATGAGCGACGAACAACACCTCCTT
This sequence comes from Phaseolus vulgaris, assembly GCF_051622355.1. Lineage (NCBI taxonomy): Eukaryota > Viridiplantae > Streptophyta > Magnoliopsida > Fabales > Fabaceae > Phaseolus > Phaseolus vulgaris. The sequence continues at coordinate 6,965,232 of NC_143503.1, forward strand.
CAGCAACGATCGATCCAGCAAACAATCGGTCAGAACCTCGCAAACTCCAAAGAACTCCAAGAGCACAACTTCGACAACAAAACCTTCACAGAAACTCGCGACTCCACCGCAAACCACCACTTCTTCCACGAAAATCCGAACGAGCGGCGAAACTTAGATCTCACCGATTAAAACTTGCGTAAGCAGCGAAAAACCTCACCTCACCGAACAAAGTGTGACTTAAATTATTTATGCTGAGCTGGCTATTTTGAATTTGATTCTGAAATTTTAACCACAAACTGATCCTGCCTGTTAACTGGGACGCAAGAACCTTGCCTCGTCAAACCTGGATCGACTTCTGCGCCGTGTTAGCCTCCGTCCTTCACCGCGATTCACCTCAAGAACCTGCAAAAGACAAAACGGCGCCGCTGCGGCCGATCACGCTCCGACGCCCAAGTCAGCGACTGAACCACCAAATACTAAGAGAAAAACTCAAGAACTCTCAGGAACCGTGCAAGATTCTCTCTCAGCGTACTCTCGTTCTCGCAGTTGTAAAGAAGTAATCTAAACGCGTGCGTACCTCAAAGTTCGTTGGGAACTCTTATATACCTGGGCACTTTCTCTCTCCTGACGGTTACACCTCTGGACACGTGGCTCGCATCCAGCTGTACGCGTGTCACCATCTGGAGCATCCTTGACTTGGGCGCCACTTCTTACTCTTCAGGCTTTTGGCTAAGTTACTTACGCATGGAGCGCAAAGCTGCCTTGGAGCGTGATCTCTTCTGCATGGCGAGTTCGGGTGCCTTCATATACACCTTCCCTGTGGTCTCGCCGGCCGCCTTCATGATCTACTCTACCTGCTTCACCGTGTATGTTCAAGTAAGCTGTCTCCTGACCTCATCCTCTGGTTAGCTAGGAAATGACTATCTGACTTCATCTTCGGTGATGTCCTTGTTTCGGTGATCTCTAACCACGAGGTCGTCTGGGTTCGCATCCGGCGACTTCATCTCAACACGAGCCCGGAGCACGCCAACTTAATAATTGGCGACCACACGAGCCCCCCGACTTCCTTCCCTTCAGACAGCCATGGGCCCTACTCAACACGCCTACGTAACAGCTTGCTGCCACGTCATCACTTCCGACTACCAGGACGGTACATAAACGATTCATGGTCTTAGCAAACTTTTGGCGATGGAATCACACCAAAACTATGCACCAAATTTTGTGATAAATTTTTCAAAATTATTGTCCAACTACCGTATATTTTGGCGTCAGGATGCACTCTTTTTTTGTTTTATTTATCATTTTCTCTCTATTTTGTCTTTTCATCTGATTCTTTTTTTTCTTGATTTTCTAACACATCAAACTGTATAAATCTAGATTTTCATATTTTTTTCTCCAACGTATTTAAAATTCATAACAAAAAAACAGCCAGCACAGAATTTGAAAAAAAACAGAGTAATCCTAATTCTAGAATTTAAAAACAGAATAAGAAACTTCAAAAACACAATGGAGTAGATGTATATGAATTTGTATGGATCTAGCACACAAATATGAAATCAAACTAAAAGAAAAATGCACCAAAGGATCAACAAACACAGAATTATAAATCTGGACTCAAATCAAATCAAGAAACCAAAATTATCAACAAATTCAGCACTACATGGAATTGATGACAAATTAGGAGAAACATGACTTAGAAAAAACATAATAGGATTCAGAAATTAAAATGACTCAAGACACATATAATGAACCGAATAGAATTGCAAACAAGACTCAAACAACCTAAAAACAAAACAGAAACACAATTCTATATAGATTCCTACACAAATGTGAAAATTAGAAGCTCAAGAACAATTTGAACACAATGCACCGATTGAATTTCTTCAAGCAGAACCTAAATCAAATTAAAATGTAAAAAACAGCAAGACAACATGAAGAAATGAAGAACAACACCGAAATAAGAAGAACACAAACATTAAAATGAAAGATGACACTTAGCTCTTTTAGAACCATAACTCATGATACCAAATGCTGCATTTGTGTCTTCTTCTTTGCGGTTTTGAGGTGAATTTGTGGAAGCTCCATGGATTGATGGTGGAACAAGGATCTCACATAGAGAGTTGGACTCCTTGAAGGTGCATGTTAAGTATGAAGAGTGAGTGGTGAGGCCATCTCACTTGGAAGGTGACGGTAGGAAGATTAAAAGCCTATTCCTAAGAGGTTTTAGGCAAAGAGTGAGAATGGCACAAAATTGGCAGCATTCCACTAATGAATTAATCTTACAAAATGAGAGCCAAACACCTCAATTTATAGTGTTTAGAGGGCTGGAAATTCAAAAGAAAGTGGAGGGAAATTCAAATGAATTCCCTCCCAAAAGTGGAGCCTAAATGAGCACATGAGAAGGGGTGTGTCTAGTTTGTATGCTCACCCCCTCCATGGGCTTTCTAGACCGGCCTTGGTAATTTAGAGGTTTTTTAGAAACTCTAAGTTTAACTAGGTTGGTGTTTTAGGTGCCAAAATTAATTCTAAGAAAAATTACAAATAAAGTTCCTATGCTAATTTTGACAAGAAATTAAAGTCTACTTTACACTAGAGTTTATGACATGCAGAATGCGTCCTCTTGACCCCTCTTTGACCATAACTCTAGTGGTTGCCTCAATTTGACATTTTGGTGGCCTTTCAATGGATTGGTGTTGGGGCCTCTTCCATCACATTTGCTCCTGGTTCTTCTGCTCCAGCCCCCGCAGATCAAAGGCCTAAAGGAGTGGCTGAAGTAATTGAGGTCGCTCCTTCTGAGGATGAGGACACTTGTTTAGGCTTCGTCTTCAAGAGGAAGCGCAAAGCCGATGCTGCCATCCTTACGGCCTCAGGATCAGATGGTCAGGCTCCTTCCTACAGGGAGCATCCTCCTAGTGCCTCCTCACCCCCACGATATCATTGTGCAAGAAGGTAGGGGGGAGAGTGCTGCGAGAAATGACTAGGGCGACTCCTTTGCCAACCTACCAGACTTCGTCCAGAAGGTGTTGCAGTCCTTCCAAACACAAACAAGACTGGAGAGCCTGAAGGAGGGCCCCTTGCTGGACCATGTGTCGAAGTACCTTGGGGAAACCCTTGTGGGGTCCAGCCTCCTCCTCTCCATGATGCAGAAGGCAAGGGAGCAATAGATCCTCGAGATCATGGAGCTAAAACGGCAATCAATTGGCATGGCCTTGGAGGTGGACGAGCTTCGCAAATCTGACCAAGAGACGAAGAAGCTCTTGTTTGAGAAGTCTCAGGAAACCTTGAGGCTACATGCCAGGAACGGTGATCTCAGGGCTGAGGTAGGCAAATTGAAGGAGAAGCTTGAAGAGGTGACCCAGCTGCGGAAGAAATCAGCCCAGCTGGAGGTGATGGTGGGCCAACTAAAGGAAGAGTTAGCTCGTATGGACAAACTCTTCCAAGAGACTAAGAAGAAGCTTACCAACGATGTCGTATAGTCCTACGCAGCAGGGTTTGAGGACGCCATGGCGCAGGTTGCCTGTGTGCATCCTAGGGTGGACCTTTCTCAAACCGGCTTGACCAAGAGAGTTGTTGATGGGCAGTTGGTTGATGTCGAATAGTGGCACTTCTCCTTTCATTTGTGTAACCTAACGAACAGTGTATCTATTCCTTATTTATGAAGTCATTTTCCCTTTTTTTCAATCTGTCTCTTACACTCGTTGTTGGCTACTTTACCTGTCTTGGATTTGTTTTGTTAACTAACAATACCGCGATGACCATCCTTGCTTAAGTAGCACGTTCCTTGACCATCCTGCCTTTACCCTTCTCGACTCTTAACACATAGGGGTGGGGGAGATGTTTACTTGGACTCTACCTGATCTTGACTTTGGCGTAGTGAAACGAGAAGGGTTTTTTCTTGTTGTTTTTTACCTTAGAGCATAAGGACAAGGGTGATGCTTTGTTTTGAACCATGCTCTTCGCGACCTGGGCGTGTAAAGGCCAGGGAGAGGTTCATTTTACTGTTCTTGACCTTAGCGCATAATCCAAGGGAGACGTCTTACTTAGGAACCGTATTGTTCTTGACTTTGGTGTTCTCACTCGAGAAGTAGGCTCACTAAAAGCCTTGCTTTTCCCGATCTTAGCGCATTTTCCCAAGGGAGAGGTTCACTTTTCTTTGGAACCTTACTGTTCTTGACTTTGGTATTCTTACTCAAGAGGGAGGCTCACTAAGAACCTTACTATTCCCGATCTCGGTGTACTCACCCAAAGGAGAAGTTCACTTTTACTTTGGAACCTTATTGTTCTCGACTTTGGTGTTCTTACTCAAGAGGGATGCTCACTAAGAACCTTACTATTCCTGATCTCGGTGTACTCACCCAAATGAGAGGTTCACTTTTACTGGATTGTACAACATACTGCAAACAAATTATTCAACTTTCTTTTTTATTGGGTGACCTCATTAAAATACCCTTAGTAAGGGAAAAATAGTGTCCCCTTAACTGTGTACAATGATATGCTTAACTGAAATAAAACTTTAAGTTGGCTTCATTCCAAGTTCGAGGAATAGCCCCGCCTTTCATGGTTTCGAGCTTGTACGCCCCGCTCCCAAGCGCCTCTGTCACACAGAATGGAACAGGCCACTTGGGAGACAACTTGTTCTCTAGTTGATAGGGGTGAGCTTTTCGCATCACCAAGTCAGCCACCTGGAACTGTCGAGGTCTCAACTTGGAGTTGTACTTGTGCTCCACCCTTCTCTCCAAGGGTTCAGCCTTGATGCGTGCTTCCTCCCTGACTTCATCCAATAGGTCTAGGTTCACCCTTCTTTCTTTGTTGGATTCTTCGGCTACGAAGTTCTGGAAACATGGTGAACTCTCCTGACTTTCTACAAAAATCATCACGTCTGAACCATACACCAAGCTAAAAGGTGTTTCCTTGGTAGTGGATTGGGGAGTGGTGTGGTAAGCCCACACAATTCTAGGAACCTCTTCTGTCCAAGTTCCCTTGGCTTTTTCCAGTCTTCTCTTCAGACCTCTATGCAGAACTCGGTTGGTAGACTCGACCTATCCATTTGTCTGGGGGTGCTCGACCGATGTGAACATCTGCTTTATACCGAGCTCTGTGCATAGTTTGCCCAACTGCTGGCTTGCAAACTGGGTACCATTATCGGACACCAAGCATTTTGGGATTCCAAAACGACACACTATGTTCTTCCATACGAAGTGTTGGATCTTGTGAGTTGTGATTTGCACAACTGACTCGACCTCTATCCACTTCGTAAAGTACTAAATGGCAACCATAAGATACTTCATCTGTCGCACTACTAGAGGGAATGGTCCCAGAATGTTGATCCCCCAGGTATAAAACGACCATGGGCTGTGGATCGATCGTAGCTCCTCTAGGGGCGCATTGTGCCAATCAGCGTGTCGTTGGCACTACTTGCATCAGTGTTGTCCCGACCAATCCTCGGTCATCAACCCAGAGACTGACCTCAGACATCGCGCACTGATGCTTGGTGATGGAAGGGGGGCCACGAGGTGGACCCCAAACGCACCCACCAGGGGATTGGTTAGTCTTTGGACATTGGTATTCTAATCCCGATGTTGGAGATCGATATCGAAGCTCACCAGTAGAGGGAGAAGATCGAACATCAGTCGTCAGGACGTTGTAGAGGGCCACGTAAGGTGGGCCCTAGAGTTTGGTTAAGATAACAGTTAAAGACAAGAGATATGTGGGAAGCCTAAGTCACGAGGGATCCATGGACGTGGTGTGCATGACGCATGAAGGCGCAACACGTGTGGATAATCCTACGAGGCATTAAGGCCCATTAAGGTTAGGGTCTCCAGGGAAAGTTGCATGCATGGCACGTGAATACTTAGGGCACCCACGAAGCAGATGGCGCTAGAGATTAGGTGCACAAGTTGGTACCCAAGTTGCCACTCTGTCACTCGTTGCACTCCAGTTAAGGGAAGTTCATGTGCCAGATACGTTAAGATTCTATGAATAGCAGCGCAAGGACATTCTCCAAGGAACTCTAGTCAAGGGCAACGACGTAAAGGTAAACCCTAGTTTCAACCTACATAAAGGGTGCCAAAACCCTAGTAAGGTACACAGTTTCTAAGACTGAAGCTAATATACACACTTGGTGTTTCTTTGCCCTAATACTGACTTGAGCGTCGAAGTGCAAACGGTCGCTAGGGTGCCCCTTTGTCTTTGCAGGTGAGAGGTTTCTTGATCAAGAAGGCACATTTCTCAGGCGGAGATTGAAGGGCCAAAGCAGCTGTTGGAGTCAACTGGCGAAGCGAGTCAACCGGCGGGAACAGTTGTGCATACTTCGTGCAATATTCCCTCATGGTTGGCCAGTAGTACCCCACGCGAACGGCTTTCGATGAGAGAGCTCGGCCGCCGATGTGACTTCCACATATCCCTTCATGGAGTTTTGCCATAATGTGCGTGCATTGTTCACCACTTACGCATATCAGGATAGGATGAGTATACCCATGTCTGAACAAATTCCCATCAACCAGGGTGTATCTACTTGAATTTTTCATGACTGTTCTGGCCTCTGCGAGTTCTAGCGGGAGTACCCCGTCGGCCAAATAACGTCTATAGGGTGTCATCCAGGTTTCGACCAGGCAAACGTGCAAGGATTCTCCCCTTGATGAGCTATACGCGCTTATTTTGGGAGTTTTCAACGTTTCTTGGGTCAGCGACCAGTGACCTCTCTTAGCGCCTTCTGAGGTGCTAATTTGTTGGACTTCTGTTGTGCAATTTGTGGTGGTTTGAGGCGTCCTCAGAGTCTCCTGTATAACTGTCCTCTGTCTGCCCTCCTTGTCTGAACTGGCGAGCTTTGCTAGCAAGTCAGCTCGGGCTTTCTGCTCTTTAGGGACGTGTACTAGTTCAAACACTGCAAAAGTCACTTTCAGAACTTTAACATACTCTAGGTATGTAACTTGCCCTGTTACTAACAGGGAATCACTCTTTGCCAACAAGCTCTTAGCACCCATCTCTTTGGCTAATAACATTCTCGCGATCAAGGCCTCATACCTTGTTGGTTGGGGGATCCATCTACGGAGAGGACCCACTGGAAATCTGTTCCCTCTTGTTGTACGGCTGCCAAGGAGAGCTCTACTATGAAGTCAGCATAAACTTGGCCTTTGATAGGGCCTTTTGGTTCGTACTGCACATCGAATTCTGATAGCTGAACCGCCCAACGCAACATTCGTCTTGCCACATCAGGTTTCTGCAAGACCTTACGAATAGGAAGGTCTGTCATCACGATTACAGTGAAACTTTGGAAATAGTGGCAGAGCCTTCTTGCTGCAAATACCACTGCTAGAGCTGCTTTCTCTATGGCTTGATAGCACACCTCAGGTTCTAGCAGGACTTTGTTGACAAAGTATGTGGGCCTCTATACATGGTCTTGCTCCTGGACGATGACCAAGCTTATGGCCTGATCCGTAACGACGAAGTATAAGCAGAGCGAAACACCTGGCAATGGCTTACACAGTACGGGGGGACTGGCAAGGTATTCTTTTAGCTTGAGGAACGACTCTTCACATTCACTGGTCCACACGAACCTGTCATTCCTCTTTAGGCATTGGAAATATGAATGTCCCTTCTCCCCTTTTGCTGAGAGAAACCGCGACAAGGCGGCCATCCGACCTGTCAACTATTGCACCTTCTTTACTGACTTTGTACTCCTCATCGCTATAATGGTGATGCACTTCTCAGGGTTTGCCTCTATCTCACGTTTAGTGAGTAAGAACCCTAAGAACTTTCCTGCCTCCACCCCAAACACACACTTTCTGGGGTTCAACTTCAACCTGTACTTGGCTATTGTGGTAAATAGCTCCTCTAAGTCATTTTACCGTCCCGTCCCCGGGCGTTGACTAAAGTCAAAGTCAAAGATACAGTAGGACCCATTGAGCGGCCCAAGGAAGGAGGATGAGGCGTCACCAAGAAGAAGAGGCGTCGCCAGGACAAGGCTTCGCCAGTACAAGGCGTTGATGGCGTCGCCAGTATAAGACGCTGATTGCGTCGCCCCTCGATACCCACGGGTAGAGAAGACTGTGGAGGGGGCGAAATCGCCAGAAGTCAAGTTAGAGGGGAGAGAAAGATGGCTTCAAGGCCATGGTTCCAATACCAGTGGGGAGTACACCGGCTCGTGAAGCCCACGCCACCTCAGGGTGCTCCCTGGGATAGATACGACCCAAGAGAAGGTCATGCCCAGGGAGCGAACCAGGGGTGTGGTACGAGAGGAAGGTAGATACACTCCCAGGGTAAGTGACTAAAACCTGGGGAGCATGAGTCGGCACCCAGAATGTCACCCCCTGCGCCAGCGGCACTTCGAGAAGGAGGGAACTCACGCGACAGAATGTTCCTAAGATTAGGATACGGCGCCACGAGGTCCCTTCACGCGTGACAGTAATCAAGTCAGAGAAAAGATCATGAGTCAGATGTAGTTGTACCGTCCCGTATCCGGGCGTTGACAAAGTCAAGGTCAAAGTCAACACCACGAGTCAAAGTCAACACAAGGCGTTGCCTAGGTGAAGGCGTCGCCAAGAGAGAAGGCGTCGCCTAGGTGAAGACGTCGCCAAGAAGACAGGCGTCGCCAAGAAGACAGGCGTCGCCAAGATCAAATATTACTAAGGCGAGGCAATCACAGGGCCCGATACCCATGGGTAGGAAAGACCATGGAGGGAGCAACGCCGTGGGAAGGCCTCAGGTCCCGATAATCCGGGAGAGTGATAAAGAGAAGAGGAAGGTGGCTTCAAGGCCATAGTAACAACACCAGTGTAGGGCAGCCTGACTCGTGAAGTACCCATGCCGCCCCAGAGACGCCTTTGGGACAGATACGACTCAAGAGGAAGGTCACGCCCAGGGTAGCCGGGTGCAGGGTACGAGAGGAAGGCAGATACGCTCTCAAAGTGAGTGACTAGATGATTGGGGGCATGAGTTGGCACCCAAAAAGTCGCCCCTTGCGCAGTGGCACTCCCAAGCAGGAGGACTCACACGTAGAAACGTCCCCAGATGGGGCCATGACGCTGTGAGGCCCTCCACGAGTACGACAGCCAGGTCAGAATAGAAACACCCTTTAGCCAGGTACCAGGTAATTAAAGTCATTTAGTACAGTTTCTGTTTCGAGCGTTTAAGGTACTATAAAGGCCTCCCAAGGGTTTCAACGTCTTAAATGCGCTACGTTTTCTAATTAGACACGCTGATTGAGTGCGTTACGTTTGTCATTAAAGGCGTTTTAAGGCGCTTTAAATGCTTGGGTAGCTTAAATAGCGCTGAGAATGTTGGGAACGGGGTTCGGACTTTTGGCAAATTTTCCAAAAACTCTCTAGTTGCTTGCTCGAGCCTTGAGGTTACGCACAAGGGACTAGGGAAAGATCTTTGCCAGAACGAGAATATACACACAATATACAATTCTTTTTACCACCTTCAGAGTGCCATACGCGGTGCTCCGATACGGAGGTGCATAGTTTTTGGTGTTTCTTGCTGGCTAACTTGAGCGTCGGAGTGCAAACGGCTGCTAGGGCGCCCCTTTGTCCTTTTTTGCAGGAATCAACAGGTAACCAAGGGAAAGGAGTCCCTAGCTGACGGTTGAGGTCGCGCGCGAAGACGTCCCAGGTCAACCAGACGGAACATTTGGCGCCCACCGTGGGGCCGATATAAAACATCAGTCCCATCACAAGTTCGAGAAGATCTACCAAGTTACAGTAACGTTGGAGGAGGTTGGAGTGACAATGGCCCCCACCAGACGAGGTACAGCACGCGCAGCCCCAACAGAACTATCCATGCAACAGGTCCTGGAGATAATGAGGGGGCTGCAGCAGGATATGGCGGAGTCGAAGCTGGAACAGGAACGCATGCAGGCAGATCTGGAAGCCTCGCATGAGAGGAATGAAGAGCTCCGCCACGTAAATGAGGAGTTGTGCCGGGGTCTGAGGAATGATCGGGGGCAACGTGGACATGACGAGATGGAGAACCATTCCCCACCAAGGGAGTTTTCCACTCCCTTCTCGCAGGAGATTCTGGATGCAGTGATCCCGAACACGTTCGCGGGGCCCAAGGTGATCTTCACCGGGATGGAGGACCCTGAGACGCACCTTGCTGCATTTCACACACAGATGGTCCTGGTAGGCGGTTCTGACGCTGCCAAGTGCAAGCTCTTTATGAGCACCTTGACTGGGATGGCTATGGACTGGTTCATCAGCCTCCCGGACGGTCATATCACATCTTTCCGCCAATTGTCACGATTGTTCAGGGAACAATACTTAGCAAACAAGGCCCCGCCGCCGGTCTCCTACGATTTGTTTGATGTGAAACAGTATCAAGGGGAGACCCTGAAGGAATACATCAATCGCTTCGGGGCCCAGGTCGTGAAGGTTGGTACGACAGAGGAGCCTATGATCGTGTACGCGTTCGTGAAAGGCGTATGCCCCGGTCCTTTTGGAGAATCCATCATTCGCAACCGCCCTAGGACTTTTGCTAAGCTACGGTGTCGGGCGGTATAACATATTGCTTCTGAAGGGGAGGTGTGCGTGAAGCGCACCAGCATCATACCCTCACGCCCGAGGGAACCAGCGCGAGCTCAACCCGCCAAGGTCAATGAGACCACGACGGGAAGAAAGAAACCAGATGGGAGACACCTGGATGACGCCATACAAGCGATACCTGGCGGATGGGGCTCTCCCAGTGGAGCTTGAAAAGGGTAAGAAGGTCAAAAGAAATGCCGCAAGATATACTCTGGTGGATGGGGTGTTGTTCAGGCACGATTTCACTCACCCTATCCTAACGTGTGTAAGTGGCGACGAGTGCACCAGGATAATGGCGGAGCTACACGAAGGCATCTGCGGGAGCCACGTAGGGGGAAGGTCCCTAGCCTCCAAGGTAATACGCGCAGGTTTCTTCTGGCCAACAGTAAAAGAGAACTGCGCAAGACACGCCCAGCGCTGCAGGCAATGCCAAAAGCACGCTGACTGGCACAAGGCGCCGCCAGAAGAACTGCGATCCATATATAGCCCGTGGCCTTTTCATACCTGGGGAATCGACATCTTGGGGCCGTTCCCACTGGCAATAAGGCAGATGAAGTGTTTGATCGTCGCCATCGAATACTTCACCAAGTGGATAGAGGCAGAGCCCGTAGCACAGATCACTGCGCACAAGGTACAGCATTTTGTGTGGAAGAACATTGTGTGCCGCTTTGGCGTACCTAGGCGCTTGATATCCGATAACGGGACCCAGTTTGCCAGTCAGCAGTTGAGAAATCTGTGCGCTGAGGTAGGTATCAAACAAGTGTTCGCATCGGTCGAACACCCCCAGACCAACGGGCAAGTGGAGTCTGCAAACAGAGTTCTGCTGAGGGGGTTAAAGAGAAGGTTAGAGAAAGCCAAAGGGGCGTGGGCGGAGGAAGTACCAAGGATCGTATGGGCATACCACACCACGCCCCAATCCTCTACCATGGAGACGCCTTTCAGTTTGGTGTACGGGTCGGACGCGATGATTCCGGTAGAAATACATGAAAGCTCACCACGTTTTCAAAACTTTGTGGCGGAGGAATCCAACGAAGAAAGGTGGGTAAACCTGGATCTACTAGACGAAGCCAGGGAAGAAGCCAGAATAAAAGCTGAAGCGATGAAGAGAAGAGTAGAGCGGCAATATAGCTCTAAGGTAAAGCCGCGGCAGTTTCAGATCGGCGACCTAGTGATGAGGAAAGCCCACCCATACGAGCTGGAGAATAAGCTGTCTCCCAAGTGGACCGGACCCTTCAGAGTTACTGAGGCTAAGGGCAACGGTTCGTACAGCCTAGAGACCTTGGATGGAGGTCCTATCCCGCGCAGTTGGAATGCAGCCAATCTGAAGTTTTATTTTAGTTGACTTATGTAAAACAGCTATGTAACAGTCTTGATAAAGGGGACGCTCTTTTTCCCCTTCTGGGTTTTTTAATGAGGTCACCCAAATAAAAGAAAAAAAAAAAAAAAAAAAAAAACAAGTTTGAGAAAAAGCCGTGCCTTGGTTTTCAGCCTTTATCTTTCTCCGTTTGAAGTAATGTGAGGCGTCGCCCAGAAAGAAGGTGTTGCCTAGGTGAAGGCGTCTCCAAGAGAGAAGGCGTCGCCTAGGTGAAGGCGTCGCCAAGAGAGAAGGCGTCGCCTAGGTGAAGGCGTCGCCAAGAGAGAAGGTGTCGCCAAGAAGAAAGGCGTCGCCAAGAAGACAGGTGTCGCCTGAGTGCATGCGCCGTTGAGGAACATGACGAAGGAAAAAGCGCACAATATACGAAACGTATGCAAAGTAAAGCGGCGTTGCAAAAAATCAAGTATGGTATAGAAAAGTTGATGTTACAAGCAATGTTCGATACAAATGGGCGTAATGCGGTTAGGGCAAATATTACAACTCATGCAAAACACGAAAATAACCACTTCTCAGTGGCCATCGGAGTCTGCACTGGAGGAAGACGAAGCCCCGATCCCAGCCCACAGAGCTCGGGTAAGTCGTGTCCTCCTCTCTTGGTTTATTTTCGAACCTGCACCAAGGGAGACGAATATGTCAGAGACACCATGAAGCAAACATGCACAGATAGAAAGCAATAAAGGCGGAAGTTTCTAGGGCAGTGACTCATACATATATACTTTTCGAGAGTTCCAGCGTTGAGCTCCAAGCTAATCAAGGTGGCGGAGTCAAAACTTCCCGCCTCAGCGAGAATCCGGCAAGCCACCTGGTCACTCGGGGCTAGCTTCTTGAAGGGTTTGGTTTTGAGGGCCCTTGCCTCCCTCACCCAGTACAGTGGAAAACCATCCAGGGCGGTGGGAACGAGGTCAGTGCAGCAGATCTTGAAGAACCGGCCTTTCCACCCAGTAAAGGAAGTCTGGAAAGGGGTCAGGAGAACTCTGCCAGGAACGTTACTGAGAGTTACCCAGAGGTTGTGCCTTTGCCTCTTCACCTCAAAGAAGTGAAGAAAGAGGTCAACCGAGGGTGCACAACCCAAAAACCCGAAAAGGATGTCAAAGGCTTTGACAAAGGCCCAGTTGTTGGGGTATAACAGGGCCGGAGCGGCATTGATCTCCGTCAGCAGTTCCTTCTCGAACCGGGAGAAGGGCAGGCGCACGCCGATGGTCTTGAAAGCCACCTGGTAGAAGTAAAAGAAGGGGACCCCCTCGTTGGCCCGTTCATCCCCGCATACTGGCTCCCCTAGAGTGCAAGGGAGCACAACAATGTCGTCGTCGTGCCTCCTCGCGAAGGCACGGTGGTTATAGGAACATGAATCCCCTTTGTGTTCCCTTATGGCCCTGGTGGAGAGTAAGCAGGAGCACTCGTCAAGAAGCTCCCTTGAAGCCCACGGATACAGGTCCTTGGGGTTGACCCTGGGGGGAGTAGCACGAGACGACATTCTTGAACAGAAGTAGGGAGGTTTGAAGTTTTGGCAAGGGTAAAACACTGGAAGAACTCTTCGCAAGAAGAGAGGGTGTAAGTAGGTTACGAAGAGAGCAAAAATGATGAGAACAGTTTCAGAGTTTGAAGAGTTAAATATAGCGGTTAGAGCGCCAAACGACGCAAGTAGAAGTATTGCAGTTAGAGCGTTAAACGACGCAAATGGATGCACCGCACGATCGAGCCACGTGGCAGAAGATGAAAGGATGGCCCTGACACCACTGGTTAAACTCAGAAAACGTCGTATCGACAGAATACCCAGTGGTACGATGCGCCGTCGAAAGTGGGTCAGGGGCACAGTAGGAGTCAGGACTCAGTCGAATGACTGAACGTCCCATCAGCCATACAAAAAGCGCCACATGGATGGCACAGGCGAAACCTCGAGCTTTTCGCTGTCCTCAGGCGTCGACCAAGGCCAAGGTTAAAGTCAATGCCAAGGTAAAGACGACGCCCAAGGCGTCGCCAGCATAAGACGCCCGAGGCGTCGCCAGGAAAGACGCAAAGGGGCGACGCCAGCGTGAGTCAGCAGTGCCGCTTCCCCGATACCCACGGGTAGGAAAGACTGTGGAGGGAGGCGAAAGCGAAGAAAGCAAAGCTAGTTAGCGGCGTCACCTCCCCGATACCCACAGGTAGGAAAGACTGTGGAGGGAGACGAAATCGAAGAAAGCAGAGCTAGTTAGCGGCGTCGCCTCCCTGATACCCACAGGTAGGAAAGACTGTGGAGGGAGACAAGATCGCCAAGTGCCAGCGAATCACTGGCAGGGTTGTTCCCCAAGACCTGCGGGAAGTAAAGACCATGGAGGGAACAACCCCCCTCCCCCCGGAGCACCCGGCGTTTTAGACACCCGGGGACGATACGGCGCTGCTGTAGTAGGCCTCTCCTTAGGCGTGGGCGCCGGGCACTAAGAACCAGGGGGCGGATCGCTTTGGTGTTGGAGGCACCCCGTGGACGATACGGCCCCGTTAGGCGAGCCTCTCCACGGGCGTGAGCATCGACGCGTGACCTCCAACGGGTATAATACAGGCAAAACAACCAAAGCACGCGTAGGCAAAGAATGAGAATAAGATCACACAGGCAGAATTCTATATCGCGAAGGCACGAAAGTAATCATACAAAAACCCAGAGTTGTAACAAGAGTGCAGACGATTCAAAGAATTACAAGTTTATCAGAGAGAGTCGAAAACAAAGGTAAAGTGTAAAGGGAATGAAGCAATGGTCGAAGGTGGCGGTTCAATCATCCAGCTCCAAGGGCACGACTTTTCCATCAACGATGTGGTAAGTGGAGTCGCAGTTGGAGATGTCGATGCCCGGGTTCTCGCAGACGGCCTGGGCTAGGGCCTCCTGGAACCCCTCCTCGAAGGTGCCCGCCATATCATCGATGAGGGACTTCTTGTCCTTCTCTAGCTCCTCAATGGTGGCGTCCCCCGAGGCCACTTGTTTCTCCAAACTCTCCTTCTCCACGCGAAGTTGGCTGACTTCGGCCTGCAGTTTGTTGTAGTCAGCCTGGAGAAGGCCCATAACCTTGGCCTGGTTAGCCATCCCCTCCTCCGCACGCGCCAGTCTGTCAGCCTGCTCGTTACATCGGCTCTTCAAGACCTTGTGGACTTCGTCGTAAGTTTCGACCATGCCCTGGAGGCCTGTAACTTGGACTTGAAGAGTAACTTCCCGATTGTAGGAGTCCACCTGCATCTCAGCCGCCTCTGCCAATTGTTTTTCGACCTCTGCTTTGGCCTCTTGCGCCTGCTTCAGGGTGGTCTGATAAGTTTCGTTTTGGCGTCCCAGGATTTTCCTTTCCTCCTCCAGGGCAGCAAGCCTCGTTTCCAAGGCCTGGAGGGTATGGGTTTGCAAAGCAGCGTTTCTGGCCTGGGCGCGCCATTCAAGGGCCACCGCCAAGAAGGCCCCTAAGTAGAAGGGCATGCCCTCCTTCCTGTCGGAGCCTTCCGGCATCGTCCCACCACTGAAGCCCCTCATCAGATGCATGATGGGGGGAGGAATGGCGATGAGATCGGGGGCGGCAGCGACGGGAGCAGGGGAAGCAGAGATTTCTACCGGTGGCGGAAGTGGGGCAGAGTCGGCGCCTTCGCCTCCTTCCTCTTGGACTGTTGGGGGAGGAAGGGAAGTCGCACTTGGAGGGCTATCCCTGAAGGAATCCTCTCCCTGGGGCTACGCCTCTGGTAGAAGGGGGACCCGCGCAGATTTCCTCCTCTTGAAGGGTGCCACGCCGTCCGATTCCTCATCATCCGATATAATCTCCAAGACCCGCTTCCCTTTGTCAAGGGGGGTTGGAGCCGGTGACGAGGCCACAGCCAGAGGAACGGCGGCGATAGGCAGGGGAGAGCCGGGAGTCTGAAGCGCCTCGGGACTATGGGGGGATGATGGAGGTGAGCCTAGTGGGGCTTCGGTGGAGATCGGTGGTGGCGGTGGCAGAGTTGATGGGGGGTTCGGATCAGCAGCAGGGGCGGAGGAGGCGCCTGCCTTGGCAGCACGAGCCTCCTTCATTGCTTTCGCCAGCATCATCCTTTTGGAGGCGTCCATCACCGATCCTACATCCAGATAAACCAAGCAGCAGAAATCAAGACCAAAGCAACTATACAAAACCACAAAGCGCATAGATGCGTGAGATGCAAGTAACATGGCACCATGGAAAACAGGGGAAAGAGGCTGTGGGAACAAACATCCGGCAGCAAGGTGTTCACAACAAAAAAGGATGAGGGGAGAGTCTCCTTACCAAAGTATGTGGTCAGGGCGTGAGCGTTGTATTCGCTCGCAACAAGCTTCAATGTATCAAAAACGATCCCCAGCCCAGCCAAGGCCTTGCTTACCTCCCTGTCAGCAGGAGATAGCTCTTCCAGGGCTTTGGCCCTAAGCAGCTTAGGGCTCTCCGTCCAATAAAGGGGGAAGCCGTCCAAGGCTGTGGGGTCGTGCTTGGCGCTGCACACCCTAAAGAATTTTCCTTTCCAGTTTTTATAAGAGTTTTGGAAAAGGGAGAGGAGGATCCTGCCCGCGATCCCGGAAAAGCTTACCCAGAAGCTTTTCCCCTACTTCTTCACTTCGAAGAAATGCAGGAAAACGTCTACGGAGGGAAGGATACCCAGGTGCCCGCAGAGAATCTGAAAACCCCTTACAAATGGCCAGCTGTTGGGGTGGAGCTGGGCGGGGGCGGTATTAATTTCGGTGAGGAGTTCCCTCTCAAAGGGGGTAAATGGGAGACGCACCCCTACGCGTTTAAACACCGTCTGGTACATAAAGAAGAAAGGGTTCCCCTTTCTAGGTCTGTCGTCCACGCAGACAGGTTCCCCAGGCCTGCCGGGGCGGACAGATATGTGAGCGTCGTGAGTGCGGCAGAAAGCATTAAAGTTGTATAAGTGGAGATCCCCACGATGAGCTTCCAGGTCCTGGAAGGTAGTCAGGCTGGTACACTCGTTCAAGAGCTCTTCGGGGGCCCATGGGTAGTAGGCTTTGTAGTTGGACTTGGGGGTCTTGGGGGAGGAATCAGACTCCGCGTTCGCGCGCGTCATGGTGTGAATAAATAGCTGGAGAAAGAAGAGAGGAAAAAGGTTTTAACAAGTGTAGCCAAGACAAGAAAGGGAGTGAACCCCAGGAAACACCACCCACGCGAGAAAACCCAGAAAGAAGGAGAAGGGAACAGAGAAGGAAGGAGAAGCGGAAGAACGCAGTAATGCATAAATCTCAACAGTCCCAGGCAGTTCAATAAATCATGCAATGCGACGAAAGGGAAGAGCCGTGGATATGCGAAAATCATACCTTTGCTGTCAAAGTGAAGAAGGAAGGAGAGCACGGGAGGGAGAGAGCAGAAATTGCAGAGAAAGGGGTTGAAGGCGATGAACAGTGCAGAGACGCAGAGGGAATGAATGTAACAGTGGGGTGAGCGCGGGGTTTGGGGTAACTTGAACGTTACATTTGCAACCCAAGAGGCGCTAGCTAGGAGCCGTGGGATCGTGCCACGTGTCAAAGGATCAATCGCCCAGGGGGAACGCAAGGGTCTCTAGAGGCTGGCCGTACGATGGGCCACGTGGCGCGCGATCAAGGGTAGCCCCAAAAGGTGTTATTTTCCCCGTTTCAGAGGATTTCCAATCAGTCATTAAGAGCGCTCCTATGGTTCAGAGAGTGTCACGTCAATAATTCGAGAATTGTTGAGTCAGCAGGGAATGACACGTCATCAGGGTGGCACGTGGACGGCGTGGGCGAGGCCTTAGTCTTTGCGCTGAAGACAAGTCTTCGGCTTAAGACTGGGGGGCTTGTGTACCGTCCCGTATCCGGGCGTTGACAAAGTCAAGGTCAAAGTCAACACCAGGAGTCAAAGTCAACACAAGGCGTTGCCTAGGTGAAGGCGTCGCCAAGGCAAGGCGTCGCCTAGGTGAAGGCGTCGCCAAGAGAGAAGGCGTCGCCTAGGTGAAGGCGTCGCCAAGAAGACAGGCGTCGCCAAGAAGACAGGCGTCGCCAAGAAGAAAGGCGTCGCCAAGAAGACAGACGTCGCCAAGATCAAATATTACTAAGGCGAGGCAATCACAGGGTGGTTCCCCGATACCCATGGGTAGGAAAGACCATGGAGGGAGCGACGCCGTGGGAAGGCCTCAGGTCCCGATAATCCGGGAGAGTGATTAAGAGAAGAGGAAGGTGGCTTCAAGGCCATAGTAACAACACCAGTGTAGGGCATCCTGACTCGTGAAGTACCCATGCCGCCCCAGAGACGCCTTTGGGACAGATACGACTCAAGAGGAAGGTCACGCCCAGGGTAGCCGGGTGCAGGGTACGAGAGGAAGGCAGATACGCTCTCAAAGTGAGTAACTAGATGATTGGGGGCATGAGTTGGCACCCAAAAAGTCGCCCCATGCGCAGTGGCACTCCCAAGCAGGAGGACTCACACGTAGAAACGTCCCCAGATGGGGCCATGACGCTGTGAGGCCCTCCACGAGTACGACAGCCAGGTCAGAATAGAAACACCCTTTAGCCAGGTACCAGGTAATTAAAGTCATTTAGTACAGTTTCTGTTTCGAGCGTTTAAGGTACTATAAAGGCTCCCAAGCGTTTCAACGTCTTAAATGCGCTACGTTTTCTAATTAGACACGCTGATTGAGTGCGTTACGTTTGTCATTAAAGGCGTTTTAAGGCGCTTTAAATGCTTGGGTAGCTTAAATAGCGCTGAGAATGTTGGGAACGGGGTTCGGACTTTTGGCAAATTTTCCAGAAACTCTCTAGTTGCTTGCTCGAGCCTTGAGGTTACGCACAAGGGACTAGGGAAAGATCTTTGCCAGAACGAGAATATACACACAATACACAATTCTTTTTACCACCTTCAGAGTGCCATACGCGGTGCTCCGATACGGAGGTGCATAGTTTTTGGTGTTTCTTGTTGGCTGACTTGAGCGTCGGAGTGCAAACGGCCGCTAGGGCGCCCCTTTGTCCTTTTTTGCAGGAATCAACAGGTAACCAAGGGAAAGGAGTCCCTAGCTGACGATTGAGGTCGCGCGTGAAGACGTCCCAGGTCAACCGGACGGAACAATAGTAAAAGAGGAAACATTAAATGTTTCCTCATCAGGTATGTTTTATTTCAGTTAATGCTTTAAACGCTTTAAAAACACTTTAAATGCCTCCATTAAAGGTTTTAAGGAAACGTGTTAAATACGCCTTAAAGCGCCTTAAATGCACTTTAAAGACGTGTTTAATGCAGGGTGGCATTAAAAGGGTTTTCGAACGTTCGAAGAGGGGATCAGACTTTTGGCAAATTTTCCCCAGAACACACTCTAGTTGCTTGCTCGAGCCTTGAGGTTACGCACAAGGGACTTGAGAAGGATTGATTGCCAGAACCAGAAAACAGTACACAATATACAGTTCATTTCCACCTTCATAGTGCCTTTCACGGTGCTTCGATACGAAGGTGCAGAGTTTTGGTGTTTCTTGCTGGCTGACTTGAGCGTCGGAGTGCAAACGGCCGCTAGGGCTCCCATTTGCTCACTTCTTTGCAGGTGTTCGCAGATTACCAGAAAAAGGGTGTCCATAGTAGACGGGCAAGGTCGTACAGAAAGACGTACTCAGGTCAACCGGCAGGAACATTTGGCGCCCACCGTGGGGCCGATTTAAAACATCAGTCCCATCACAGGTTTCAGTTCGACGGTTCCGACCACGACGGGAAGGAAGAAGCAAGAGGGGAGACGCCCCTATGAGGCAAGAAAACCCCAGCCCAGGGGTCAAGCGAGAGGAAATCGTCCGGCCAGGGAAAGGGCCAGACCAGCGAGGTATGACTTTGTGGTGGAGTTGAAGGACCTAATCGCCGTGCCTAATATAGCTGAAAGGTTGAGGCGACCGGCGAAGACTGACAAGGTGCTAGGGCCTCGCAAGGACTCTTGGTGTGAGTTCCACGAAGCTTTCGGTCACCACATCAACAACTGCTTGTCGTTGGGGTACCAGTTGGACGAATTAGTAAAAAGCGGGTTCTTAAAGGATTATCTCGCTGAACCCACCACGACTGTGGCCCTGCCAGAACCAGCGAAGGATTAGGCGCATGAGATGCCGGTCCATGGCGAAGTCCACACCATTTCTGGTGGTTTTTCGGGAGGGGTACCCACTGCATCCCAACACAAGAAATATGCGAGGGGAGTAAATTCGATTGATGGGAAGATCTCAGGCGACCCGTGGGAGTCAGACCTCGTGTTCACGAGGCGGACCTGCGTGATGTCGTCCCACACGATAATGACCCCGTGGTCATTTCGGTTGTCACAGCAGGAAGAAAGGTGCACAGGGTGCTAGTCGACCTGGGAAGTTCTGCAGATGTTATGTTCTGGTCGACCTTCAACAAGTTGCGGTTGTCCCCTGACCTTTTGAGGCCCTACACCAGGTGTTTGTATGGATTTGCTGACAACCAGGTGGAAGTACGTGGTTACTTGGAGTTGATGACGACATTCACGGATGGAGCAGCCTCACGTACTGAAAGCATTCGGTACCTAGTTGTAAATGGCAATTTGGCTTACAACATTCTGTTGGGAAGACCGGCGTTAAATAGGCTGAGAGCAGTAGCCTCCACGCGCCACATGAAGATGAAGCTGCCAGATCTCAGTGGCAAGGTGATTGTCATCAAGTCAGACCAGGAAGAAGCGCGAAAATGCTACGAGAACAGTTTAAAGACGAAGAGAGGGGTGTTCATGGTGTTCGAACGTCCACCGAGTTCAGACACTGTGATGGAAGTAGAGCCCTCGAAAGAAGCGACACCTACGGGGCCAACGCCTGGCGAGGCCGCACCCGAAAGAGCAATGCCTAAAGCAGACGCACGCACGGAGGGGAGACATGACGACGCTTCGCCCAAGGAAGAGGCGACGCCTGGAGACCACTACCGGGTGACGCCCCTTAAGGAAGATAGCAGAGACCAGCCGGCGGCCAACGTGGTGGAGAGACAGATTGGCGGCAAAACGTTCAAGCTGGGACGTTTGTTGAGCCAAGAAGAACAGGACGAAGTGGCGGAAGTGATTTCACGTCACTTAGATGCTTTCGCATGGTCCGCCTCAGGCATGCCAGGCCTCAACCCTGACTTTCTATGCCACCACCTTAGCATGGATGCTACGGTCCGCCCTATGCGGCAGAGAAGGAGAAAGTTTAACGAAGAAAGGCGGCTCGTGGTGAGGGAAGAAACATAAAAGTTGTTGAGCGCCGGACACATCCGGGAAATCCAATACCCCGAGTGGCTGGCCAACGTTGTCCTGGTGAAGAAAGCAAACGGGAAGTGGAGGATGTGTGTGGACTTCACGGACTTGAACAAGGCGTGCCCCAAGAACTCGTATCCGCTACCCAGCATTGACGCCCTGGTGGATAGTGCCTCGGGCTGCGAGATGCTGAGCTTCTTGGACGCATTTTCGGGGTATAATCAGATCAAGATGCACCCGAGGGACGAGGGTAAAACGGCGTTCATGACAGAGTCATAGAGATCAAAGATTTTGTTCATTGAGAACATGATCAAAGAAAATCTATTTCTAATAAGAACATTTGGAGTCTTATATACGAGACTTTAACCTAGACTAGAAGGTTTGTTTGTAAGGATAAAAACAATAGCTCTCTTCTAAATCATTTATCAATAAACAATTCTCCACACCCATATGTTCTCACCCACAACCCTATGGATAGATCTTTGATGTAATTTTTTTTACTAATGCTCAACTTACAGTCATGTAGAGAGGACCAAACTTCTATTATTTTTATGCAAGTTTATCTTCTAGTGTACCACTTGCGTATGCCACACACTTGTGATTGCGATTACATCTTTGTGGAGAAACTTTTATTGCAATTTTCTCTCATAACACACCTCTAACACTCATGTAGATGTAGTCACAATCAAGTAGGACTTTTTAATGCAATTTTCTATAATAATGCATCTCACACATCCATGTGAGATCAGACATAACCCAATGGATAAATCTCAATATAATTTTCTACACTAGCATGCATACAAGGCGACATACAACAGACCTGGAGGAGTTGTTCGCCACCATCTCAAAATATCGCCTCAAGCTGAACCCTGAGAAGTGTGTCTTTGGGAAAGTTTTTGGGCTTCATGCTTACAGAAAGAGGAATTGAGGCAAACCCTGATAAGTGCGCAGCCATCATCGCTATGAGAAGCCTAACATCGGTGAAGGAAGTGCAACAACTGACAGGGCGAATGGCAACGTTATCAAGGTTCGTTTCAGCAGGAGGGGAGAAGGGACACCCCTATTTCCAGTGCCTCAAAAGAAATAGTCGCTTTGCGTGGACCGACGAGTGTGAAGCAGCTTTCATCAAGTTAAAAGAGTACTTGGCGACACCACCCGTCCTGTGCAAACCAGTGGCAGGCGTGCCCCTCCGACTATACTTTGCGGTAACAGAGCGGGCCATCAGTTCAGTGCTAGTCCAGGAGCAGGACCAAGTACAAAGGCCAATCTATTTTGTGAGTAAGGCCTTTCAAGGCCCAGAGACAAGGTATCAGTCCCTGGAAAAGGCAGCATTGGCCGTGATATTTTCGGCCAGGAGGCTCCGCCACTACTTCCACAGTTTTACAGTAGTGGTGATGACGAACCTCCCCATTCAAAAGGTACTGCAGAAACCTGACGTAGCTGGAAGGATGGTTCGCTGGGCGGTGGAGCTGTCAGAGTTTGGCATCCAGTACGAGCCCAGGGGATCTATCAAAGGACAGGTATATGCGAATTTCGTTGCAGAGCTCTCGCCCGGAGGCGACCAAGAGGTGGAGTCAGGATCGCAGTGGTTGCTCTCAGTCGATGGCTCCTCCAATCAACAGGGAAGTGGAGCAGGAATAGTCTTGGAGGGACCTAATGGTGTGCTGATTGAGCAAGCTCTACGTTTCGCTTTTAAAGCGAGCAATAACCAGGCTGAGTACGAGGCACTGATCGCGGGGATGCTCCTGGCCAAGGAGATGGGTGCGCAGAACCTCCTGGTGAAGAGTGATTCATAGCTAATCACAGGGCAAGTCTCAGGAGAATTTCAAGCTAAGGACCCACAAATGGCGGCGTATTTAAGGTACGTCCAGCTGCTGAAGGGAGCATTTGGCGCTCTTGAGCTAGTACATGTCCCAAGAGAGCAGAATGCCAGAGCTGACCTGCTTACCAAGCTGGCTAGCTCAGGCAAGGGGGGCAGACAGAGGACAGTAATCCAAGAGATGCTCAAAGCTCCGCGAAAATTCGTGGAAGATAACAGGGTGGATGTACTCCATATTTGTACGGCGAGAGGGAGACCAAGGAGTCATCGTTCTTTGACTCAAGATACAATGAAGACACCCCGCATCAGCACATACGCGGACGCACCCGAGGGAGGAAAGCATACGCAGATATATGCCTTAGCCGAGGGAGACACTTGGATGACGCCATACAGACGATACTTGGCGGTTGGGGTTCTCTTAGTAGAACCGGAAGAAGGCAAGAAGATTAAAAGGAACGCTGCAAGATATACCCTAGTAGACGGGATGCTGTTCAGGCACGGGTTCACACACCCCATCCTGACCTGCGTAAGCGGCGACGAGTGCACCAGGATAATGGCTGAACTCCACGAAGGCATCTGTGGGAGTCACGTGGGAGGAAGGTCTTTAGCTTCCAAAGTGGTACGTGCCGGCTTCTACTTGCCGACAGTGAAAGAGGATTGCGTGCGGCACGCCTAGCGCTGCAAGCAGTGTCAAAGGCACGCTGATTGGCACAAGGCGCCGCAAGAGGAGTTGAGATCCATATACAGCCCATGGCCCTTTCATACATGGGGAATTGACATCCTGGGCCCTTTCCCACTGGCGATAAGACAGATGAAATACCTAATCGTCGCCATTGAATACTTCACCAAATGGATAGAGGCGGAGCCCGTGGCCCAAATTACTGCACACAAAGTACAACACTTTGTCTGGAAGAACATCGTATATCGCTTTGGTGTGCCCAGGCGATTGGTGTCCGACAATGGCACCCAGTTTGCAAGCCAACAGCTGAGAAACCTGTGCGCAGAGGTAGGCATCAAGCAGGTGTTCGCATCAGTCGAACACCCCCAGACGAATGGGCAAGTAGAGTCAGCGAATAGAGTTTTGCTGAGAGGACTGAAGAGAAGATTAGAGAAAGCTAAAGGGGCGTGGGCAGAAGAAGTGCCAAGGATTGTATGGGCGTACCACACCACACCCCAATCTACCACCATGGAGACGCCTTTCAGTCTAGTATATGGGTCAGACGCGATGATCCCAGTCGAGATCCACGAAAGCTCGCCACGTTACCAGAATTTTGTGGCTGAAGAATCCAATGAAGAAAGGCGAGTGAATCTGGACTTACTAGACGAAGCCAGGGAGGAAGCAAGAATAAAGGATGAGGCAGTAAAGAGAAGAGTGGAGCGTCAGGTATAGCTCCAAGGTGAAGCCCCGACAATTCCAGATGGGTGACTTAGTCATGAGGAAGGCTCAC
The DNA here is from genome assembly GCF_051622355.1 of Phaseolus vulgaris. NCBI lineage: Eukaryota > Viridiplantae > Streptophyta > Magnoliopsida > Fabales > Fabaceae > Phaseolus > Phaseolus vulgaris. The sequence goes on from NC_143503.1 coordinate 6,989,547, forward strand.
CCATATTAGCTAGAGAACAAATTGTCTCCCAAATGGACCGGGCCCTTCAGAATCACCGAAGCCAAGGGGAATGGTTCATACAATCTAGAGACTTTGGAATGAGGTCCCATTCCGCGCAGCTGGAATGCGGCCAATTTGAAATTTTATTTTAGTTGAATTATGTTAGAGAACAGTAATGTAACAATATTTGTAAAGGGGACACTCTTTTTCCCTCTCGGGGGTTTTTTAATGAGGTCACCCAAGTAAAAAAGAAGTTCGAGAAAAACTTTGCCTCAGTTTTTTCTCTTCCCGCTCGAAGCGTAAGAGTAAAAGGTAAGGAGATAAAAGACAAAGACTCAAAGCAGCGTCAGGCGTCGCCAAGATAAGGCATCGCCAAGACGAGGCGCCGCAAGGATAAAGCATCGCCGAGACGGGGCGTCGCAAAGATCAGGCATCGCCAAGAAGGTGAGGCGTCGCCAAAATATAGGCATCGCCAAATGGGAGACGACATCAGAATTCGAAGCAAGTAGTAAGAGTGCATGCAGGCGCCAAGACGCTAAGATAACAGGCATGACCAACACGAGGCGAAACCCGGGAGCTTAGTCCCTGGGAATGGGTTAGAGGATTCCTTCGGGACGCCCCCTCCTCAGGTATGAATAACTAGCCCCGGTATCAGATGCTCGATAAGGTAAAATCCGGAGGTTTTACTCCTTGAGCAGGGGTTAAGGGATTCCTTCGGGACGCCCCCTCCTCAAGTATGAATAACTAGCCCCGGTCTTGGTGTTTTCAGACACCCTGAGGACGATATGGCGCTGCTGTAATAGGCCTCTCCTCAGGCGTGGGCACCAAGCACCCAAGAGATAAGGGACTAGTTGCCCTGGTATTTGAGACGCTCCATGGACGATACGGCGCTGTTATACAGGCCTCTCCATGGGCACGGGCACCAAAGCGCGATTTTGTCCCTAGTGTTAGACACGCAAAGGGCACCCAGAGCAGGTCTCCCTTTAAGCGTGGACACTCAGTACAGGTAAAATAAACCCTCCTAAACACAATGGAGGGAGTGCCGGAGGTAACGCACGCAGCATGGCAGAGGAAGCAGAAGTAGACGAGAGTATGCAAAAATAAAATGGGCAGCGCTTAGACGAAACCAAAGTATAACTCAAGAGTTAGGGTTACAGATAAAGTTCGTGATAACGGCAGATTAGACAAATGGGGCAATCATGTACACGCCCTATGTTCATATGAAAAACAATATCAGGCCACATCTCAGTGGCCTCCGGAGTCTGAGCGGGAGGATGCCGCAGCCCCGTTCTCGACCCTCAACGCCTGGGCAAGCTGTGACCTCTGTTGTCGATCTATCTTCGAACCTGCATCAAAGGAGACAAACATGGTGAAGACACCACAAGGTTAGTCATGCAAAAAGCCAGTAAAGGCAAAGGATGGGAGATTTTAAGGTAATCTCTCGTACATATATATTTCTCCAAGGCCTCAGCGTTGTACTCCAGACTTATCAAGGCGGCAGCGTCAAAGCCCCCCGCCCCGGCCAAGATCTTACAAGCCACCTGGTCGTTCAAAGGCAACCCCTTAAGAGGCCTGGACTTCAAGGCTCTTGTCTCCCTCACCCAGTACAGTGGAAAGCCGTCCAGCGCGGAAGGCACGAGATCAGAACAGCAAACCTTAAAGAACTTGCCCTTCCACCCTGTGAAGGAGTGCTGGAAGGGGGTCAGGAGGACCCTGCCGGGAACGTTGCTGAGGGTCACCCAAAGGTTGTTCCTTCGCCTCTTCACCTCGAAGAAGTGAAGGAAGATGTCCACAGAGGGCGCACACCCCAGGAAACCAAATAGTATGTCGAAGGCTTTGACGAAAGCCCAGCTGTTAGGGTACAGCTGGGCCGGGGCAGCATTAATCTCCGTCAGCAGTTCCCTCTCGAACCTGGAGAAGGGCAGGCGCACACCGACGCTCTTGAAGACCACCTGGTAAAAGTAGAAAAAGGGGACACCATGGTTGGCCCGCTCGTCCCCACACACCGGCTCCCCTAAGGTGCAAGGGAGCACGGCGATATCATCATCATGCCTCTTTCCGAAGGCACGATGATCATAGGTACACGGGTCCCCCATGTGTTCCCTCAGGGCCCTGGCGGAAAGTAAGCTAGAGCACTCGTCGAGGAGTTCGCGCGAAGCCCACGCATAAAGATCCTTAGGGTTGACTCTAGGGGTAGGAGGATTGGTAGACATGTTGGCACAAGCTGTCAGTGAAGGAACTAGAAGATCAAAGGAGAAAGATGCGGTAGAAATGCATAAGGGAAATGCCAACGAGAGAAGAACGCAGGAAGAACTCTTTGGAAGGAAGAGGAATGGTGCGAAGATGATGCGAAAACACAGAGACGATGAGTGCAGGTACGGGATTTCAAAGACCCAAACATTACAGTTGAGGCGCCAAAGGACACGAAAAGGAGCACCGTGCGATCGAGCCACGTGTCAGGAGAGGGGAGGACGACCCTTAGCATCACTTTTTCTTGTTCAGAGAACGTCGTGTCGACAAAGTCCATGAGGGTACGACGCGCCGGCGAAGAAGAGAACATCTTGTCAAAGGCTCAGAAAATGTCAAGATAAAATCAAGCAGGGGAACGTCCCATCAGCAATGTGGAAAATGCCACGTGGATGGCGTGGGCGAGACCTTAGTCTTTTCCCTAAGGCAAATGTCCCACCCTCGGGCGTTGACCAGAGTCAAAGTCAAAGTCAACGACAAGGCCAAAGTCAACAGATTGACCACACCAGGCATCGCCAAGATAGGGCGTCGCCAAGATAGGGCGTCGCCAGAAGGAGGCATCGTTAGGACGAGGCGTCGCCAGTGCAAGACGCTGATGGCGTCGCCGGCATAAGGCACTGATGGCATCGCCCCCCGATACCCACGGGTAGGAAAGACTGTGGAGGGGGCGAAATCGCCGAAAGCCAAGCAAGTCATCAGCGGTGTTGCTCCCCGATACCCATGGGAAGGAAAGACCATGGAGGGAGTGACCCCACAGGAGGCTTCAAGCCCGCCTAGTGCTTGGCATTTCTAGACACCCTGAGGACGATACGACACTGCTGTAATAGGCCTCTCCTCAGGCGTGGGTGCCAAGCACCAAGAGTTAAGGGACAGTTTGCCTTGATGTTTGAGACACTCCATGGACGATACGGCACTGTTATGCAAGCCTCTCCATGGGCGTGGGCACCAAAGCGCGATTTGTCCCAAGTATTCGGACACGCTAAGGACGCCCAGAGCAGGTTTCTCCTTGAGCGTGGACGTTCAGCGCAGAATAAAAAGATGAAGAAGCGAAAGAGCAGAGATTAATAGCGAAAATAAAGTGTATGTTGCGTTCCCAATAAATGTATAGAAGTTTCGAGCGCTACGAATGTTCAGATATTTGCAAATAACCGAACCAAAGGAAAGACAAGAATTAAAAATGGAAGCTGAGAGCCTGCAGTTCAATCCTCCAGGTCAAGGGGCACCACCTTTCCATCAACGATGTGGTTAGCAGAGTCGCAGTTCGAGATGTTAATCCCTAGGTTCTCGCAAGATGCTTGAGCCAGGGCCTCCTTGAAGCCTTCCTCGAACATGCCCGCCATCTCGTTGGTGAGCTCCTGATTCGCCCTCTCCAGCTCTTCGATCCTTGAATCCTTAGACGCCAGCTGCTTTTCCAAGAACTCCTTCCCCACCTGGAGCTTGTTGGATTCAGCATGGAGCCTCTCGCATTCAGCTTGGAGAAGGTCGAGGGCCTCGACCTTTGCCGCCAGGGCACTCTCAGCCTCGGTCAGTTTCTGCCCCCGAGCGGCACACAGCTTTTCAATTTCTTCTCGTTGCGCTTCGAAGGCACGAACCACCTCTTGAAGCCCAATGTTTTGGATTTGATGGTAGGTGAAGAGGGCCAGCAGGTCTGCATATGCTTGTTCGACCTCGTGTGCATATGCTTCGGCCCCCTCCTTGGCCTCTTGGGTCATCTTCAACGAAGCTTGGTGAGTTTCCTCCCTAAGCCCCCAAGCTTTTTTCTCCTCTTTCAGTGCCCCCACCTCCTGTTTCAGACTTTGGAAGGCCTGCCTCCCCATCGCGACGCTTTGGGCCTGGGAGCGCCAGTCGAGTGCTATCGACAGGAAGGCCCCCATGTAGAAGGGCATGCCTTCTGCCCTGTTGGGGTTTCCCAGCGACATCCCCTCGTTGAATCCCCGCGCGAACTGCCTGAAGACGGGGCCGGGAATCAGAATCTCGGGGAGAGAAAGAACCAGAGCAGGCGCGGGAGGGGCTGAGCCTGAAGCTGCAGCTGCTTCAGACAATGGTAGTGGCGGAGGAGCAGACTCAGCCCCTTCATCCCTTTCTCCTTCAACTGTTTCAGGTGGAGGAGATGTGGCACTTGGAGGGTTGTCCCTTAGAGAGTCCACGCCACCGCCTGGAGACGCGGTTGGCAGGGTAGGGACCCTAGTAGCTTTTCTCTTTTTGAAGACCAAGCCAACCTCCGAGTCTTCACTATCAGAGATTATTTCCAGCACCCTCTTCCCCTTATCTAGGGGTGCTGGAGCACACGTCGACGCCGCGGCCAGTGGGACCGCATCAATGGGGGAAGGGGAAGTAGGCGTTTGGAATGTTTGGGGAGAGGATGGTGGAGTTGGTAGGGAAACAGTGGGCGCCGGGGGAGTAGGCGGAGGCACGCCAAGGGCGAGGGAGTCCCCACCTCCCTTGGCGGATTTCAGTTGCTTCAAAGCCTTGGCAAGTGTGCGGCGCTTTGAAGAGTCCATTATCGAACCTGCGTCAGTCAGAATAACCAAGCAAAGCTTAACTCGGGTGAGAAAGAATGAAAGCACATGCGGGCAAACCACTGAAGTTCAAGCAATTCAAGTAAGTTCACATACAATGATTCGGACAATTCAATTCAAACAAGGCCAAGTAAGTGCAAGTAAGATTCAAGCATATGTAATCAAAGGCAAATACCGAAGTAGGTGGAAAGGCCGTGGGCCTTGAACTCGTTGGCAATAAGCTTGGCGGTGTTGAAAACCACCCCGAGTCCAGTTAAAACCTTGCACACCTCCCTGTCAGCGGGAGCGAGTTCATCCAAGGCCAGGGGCTTGGTCGATATGGGTTTCTTCGACCAGTACAAGGGAAAGCCCTCCAGTGCAGTGGGATCGAAGTTAGTTGCACGCACCTTGAAGAACTTCCCCTTCCACCCCTTGAATGAGTTTTGGAAGAGGGTGAGGATGATGCGACCGGCGACGCCAGAGAAGCTCATCCATAAACTCTTGCCCTGCTTCTTCACCTCAAAGAAGTGAAGGAAGACGTCCACAGAAGGGGGAATGCCCAGATACCCACAGAGAATTTGAAAGCCCCTTACGAACGCCCAACTGTTGGGGTGAAGTTGGGCGGGGGCAGTGTTGATCTCAGTGAGTAGCTCCCGTTCGAAGGGAGTAAAGGGGAGGCACAGGCCTACTCGCTTGAATACCATTTGGTAGACGAAGAAGAAAGGACTTCCCCCAGTAGCCCTTTCGTCCACACAAACGGGTTCCCCCAGCTTTACACGACATACGAAGATGTGGGAGTCGTGGGTCTTGTGGAAGGCATTGAAATTGTAGAGCGTGGGGTCCCCCCTGTGGGCCTCAACGTCTTCGACAGAGGTTAATGTAGAGCACTCCGCAAGGAGTTCATCGAAGGCCCATCGGTATTCCTCCTTGTAGTTGGACCTGGGGGTGGTGGAGTAGCAGTAGTCTTGGTTTTCGCCATCAACTTAAGAGCTGAAGAATGAAGAAAAAGAAAAGGTTCGGCGAAAAGGGGTTTTTGAAGAAGAAAAAAGGGGGAAAAGAGAGAAACCCTCGACGAGACCTACCCACACAAGGAAGAGGAAAAAGACATAGGAGCAGGGAAACGCAAGAACAGGGCAATAATGCAAGAAGATAAACAGTCCCAGGCAGTTCATTCACACACAAAGCAAAACAGCGAAGGAGAAGAGTCATTGAGGGGGAAAAAGATCGTACCTTTGAGTATGGGAGTGATTAGGAACAGATAGTGCGAAGGAGGAAACAGAGGTCGCGGAGAGAGAACTCGGGGAAGGTGAACAATGCTGAGAATGCGAAGAGAGCGAATGAAACAGTGGCTTCGAGCACGGGATTGAGTAACTTAAACGCTACGAAGGAAGCCCAATGGGTATTAAATCAAGATCGTTCGATGAGTCCACGTGTCGCAGGATCATGCGCTCCCCGGGAGCGCAAAAGGCTTTGGGTAGTGACCGCGTGATGGGCCACGTGGCGAGTGATTCAGAGGATGTCCCATCAGCCATTAAGAAGATGTCATGTGCTCAGGGAATGTCACGTCAGTAAGAATGACATGTCACCAGAGTGCCACGTGGATGGCGTGGGCGAGGCCTTAGTCTTTTTGCTGAAGACAAGTCATCAGCTCAAGACTGGGGGGCTTGTGTACCGTCCCGTCCCCGGGCGTTGACTAAAGTCAAAGATACAGTGGGACCCATTGAGGGGCCCAAGGAATGAGGATGAGGCGTTGCCAAGAAGAAGAGGCGTCCCCAGTACAAGGCGTTGATGGCGTCGCCAGTATAAGACGCTGATGGCGTTGCCCCCCGATACCCACGGGTAGAGAAGACTGTGGAGGGGGCAAAATCGCCAGAAGTCAAGTTAGAGGGGAGAGAAAGATGGCTTCAAGGCCATGGTTCCAATACCAGTGGGGAGTACACCGGCTCGTGAAGCCCACGCCACCTCAGGGTGCTCCCTGGGATAGATACGACCCAAGAGAAGGTCATGCCCAGGGAGCGAACCAGGGGTGTGGTACGAGAGGAAGGTAGATACACTCCCAGGGTAAGTGACTGAAACCTGGGGAGCATGAGTCGGCACCCAGAATGTCACCCCCTGGGCCAACGGCACTTCGAGAAGGAGGGAACTCACGCGACAGAATGTTCCTAAGATTAGGATACGACGCCACGAGGTCCCTCCACGCGTGACAGTAATCAAGTCAGAGAAAAGATCATGAGTCAGATGTAGTAAAAGAGGAAACATTAAATGTTTCCTCATCAAGTATGTTTTATGTCAGTTAACGCTTTAAACGCTTTAAAAACACTTTAAATGCCTCCATTAAAGGTTTTAAGGAAACGTGTTAAATACGCCTTAAAGCGCCTTAAATGCACTTTAAAGACGTGTTTAATGCAGGGTGGCATTAAAAGGGTTTTCGAACGTTCGAAGCGGGGATCGGACTTTTGGCAAATTTTCCCCTGAACACACTCTAGTTGTTTGCTCGAGCCTTGAGGTTACGCACAAGGGACTAGAGAAGGATTGATTGCCAGAACCAGAAAACAGTACACAATATACAGTTCATTTCCACCTTCAGAGTGCCTTTCACGGTGCTTCGATACGAAGGTGCAGAGTTTTGGTGTTTCTTGCTGGCTGACTTGAGCGTCGAAGTGCAAACGGCCGCTAGGGCGCCCATTTGCTCACTTCTTTGCAGGTGTTCACAGATTACCAGAAAAAGGGTGTCCATAGTAGACGGGCAAGGTTGTACAGAAAGACGTACTCAGGTCAACCGGCAGGAACAGTCACTAACGTGCTAGTTCTTCTACTGGGAGGTGACCACCATGTCATCCACATAGGCCTGAACGTTTTGCCCTATCATAGGGGCGAGCACTTTGTCCGTCAACCTTTGATAGGTTGCACCTGCATTTTTGAGTCCAAAGGGCATTACCTTGTAACAGTAACAGGAGAGTTCTGTCATGAATGTTGTCTTGCACTCATCTCTAGGATGCATCCTGATCTGGTTGTACCCAGAAAAAGCATCCAAAAAAACTGAGGAGTCTGCAACCTGACACATTGTCTACCAAAGCGTCGATACTAGGCAACGGGTACGAGTCCTTTGGGCAGGATTTGTTTAGATTTGTGAAGTTGAAGAACATCATCCACTTTCCGCTAGCCTTCTTGACTAACACCATGTTCGCCAGCCATTCTTGGTATTGAAT